>NC_140539.1:20683876-21955126 GCF_057382185.1 Mchenga conophoros | reverse complement strand
ATCTCCTGACTAAAAGCAGCTCATCTTGATCTACCTCATCCTTGCTGTTAACAGCACCTAAAACAATTAAATTCAACCTTTTTATTGGTAGCTCTTTAGTGAATCATTATCTAATAAGTACCTGTTATCTGTTCGTTGGCAGAAAACTCCTGATGACGATTCAAAGGCCCGAGTCAGCAGGCACCAGTACTGCAGATACTAGACAAAAATGCACAGGTAGTGGTTTGTGTTTAGTCCATTCTGAGTTCTTAAATGATAAACAGATATAGCTACTAATAATCAGCTGCATTGATTATTAAACCCAAGTCATGCAAATTGCTAATGATGGCTACTTTAGAATAACTTTGCTCTTAAATCCTAGCACAGTGTTTTTATGTGTTTTAAATTTCAGCAATAGTCTCTTAAATTTTATTTTGACTTATTTAATATGATGCCATCAGCACATTTGTATAGACTAATCAGTGTATGACAACCAAGAGGCTTTAGTGCCATGATCATTCGCAAAAAATATAAAGACATTGTCTCTTTTGTTATGTTCACAATGATCCCACACTGCTTCAATAATTTTGAGATTCCGGCTCTGGGGAGACCAATCCATGTGTGTTTTTCTATCCAGTTATGCTTTTACTGCACTGACAGTGTATTTGGCATCACCATGCTAAAAAAGCTGCTGCCACTCAGGTGGTACTAATGGTACTTTTCTACCTTCATCATCCATCAAAATTGACAAGATCCAACACCACTGATTAAAACTGAGCCAATGATTTGAATGAAAATGTTTTAATTTGCATTATTCCCTCTGTAAGGTCTGATTTTCAGTTCAGTTCCTCTGCATACCTCAGCATTTCCGCCTTGTTTTCCTACCTTAAGGGTTTAAGAATATTTCTGATCTCCTTCTTCAGTAAACAATAAATTGCTCAGCTGAAGGGCCAGCAGCATCTCTCAGGTCCTGTGTCAGGTCTTTAACCTGGCCAATGATGTGTTTGTGTGACAGGCTCCTAGTAACGAAGCGGCTAAAGATAATTTTACATTGGTTCTGTTACGTCAGTGCAACACTGGTTCATCGGTGGAGTTAGATGCCTTATGCTTGTGTGATTCATAGGTCAGTATTAAGTTGCTTAATTAATCAAGAAAACATTGTTTTGAAAAA
The DNA here is from genome assembly GCF_057382185.1 of Mchenga conophoros. Taxonomy (NCBI): domain Eukaryota; kingdom Metazoa; phylum Chordata; class Actinopteri; order Cichliformes; family Cichlidae; genus Mchenga; species Mchenga conophoros. Next base: position 21,953,976 of record NC_140539.1, on the reverse strand, counting down.
ATAACCTGGAGAGCAGCTCAATACCTTTAAGAATCAAAATTATGTCTGGCCTCTTGGAAAAAAATATAAAGAATATAAAAACATCGCTATTCTATATAAAATATGGTAGAACTGTCCATTCGATTTATTTGCAAGACTCTACTATGTCCTGTATACTTATACGTTATGTGCTTAGGATTTTACAAGGGTATCATGATGCAACCCTGCTCATGCTGCTAGACTGTAATGCCCTCGACAGCACTTCAGATGAATCCTCCCTGGCTACATTTTTCTGCTGATGAGCGTGCTCATTCTAACAGACTTAATGTTTATGTTTCATGGATCTCTTTGTGGTGATATTTCTTACACTTTTACATTTCTGAAGGCTCCCAGCCAAACACAACACAATGACTTTAATTAGCTAGAGTCTCTGCATACAAAGATAATTGTGAATAATGTAGTTGCGGTACCCAAGGGTGAATGAACACATCATTTGCCTCACGCCTTGGTTTCTCCTGCGGGGGCATTTCAAACCATTCTACCCCCTCAGTGAAGGTTAACTGTTATAAGGACACGGCGCAGAGGTGAGAGAAGGCCGCCTGATCATATTGACCCAATGATTCATCTTGCCTTCCCCTGTGTTTTGTGAATTGGGTTTAGTTGTGCTGTAGCTTTGTTGTAAATGGGCGGACAAGGTGACCCGTGTTGTAGATCAAACTGCTGAACAACTGCTTGGGGACAGGGTCCTACCCGCCTGACTGGACATCATTTTTCTCCATTTAGCCCCATCTCACACCTGTAATAGGGTGGTCGTCCACATGAATGCTCACGGCACCGCTGGGATAGAGCCGTGTTTTCGCTCACATTGCTTTGTCATTAACAAGAGTCAACAGGTTTACGTCACTTCTGTGCTAGCTTGAAAGGAGCCTAACCGCCAATTGGTGTTTTTTGTTTAGACTTATTTCTTTGTGTTTTTAAAAATCTTATTCTTTTACCTTTGAATTGAAATCTGCTTAATAAAAGAAGATCATTGAGAATTGACAGCTTTGCCTCAGCTGTGAAATGCATCATGTAGAAAAATAAAAATAATCTCAACCTTATGAAAGCTCTTGTGACTGAGGTTTCCATTTTAAGGAGAATCTTTGTGTTTCTGCAGACACATTGACATTTTCTTTGCGGTTTAAAGATTCATGAGTTCATTGTGGACCATGAGCATAAAAACTAACAAAGCACCGTGCTGGCCAGGGAATGTAAATATCACAGTTTGAACATGAGCACAACAAGATACTCATTTGATAGCCATAATTGCAGTTTCTCTCCAAGCAGAGTACCTGAACTATTCACCAGGATGAAGAACGTGACATGGCTCAAATATCTGAAAACAACACCAAAATAGACTCTCTTGTTAGTCTTGGAAAAAAACCCACAGTCAATGCTATATTTCATTGAATGTACACGTATACTGACTCATTGTCAGTATACGTTGTTGTGCAGAAAAAAACAAACAAACTTTGGTACTTAGCTAATCTAATCTTGCACCCTTCATAAACATGCCTAAAAGAGTAGCTCATTTGCATGGGATGCACTTGTATTTTGATTACACAACTGGTAAAATGATGAGTTGGGGGACAAAAATCACATTTAAATGAATGTTTGAGGCTAGAATGCAACAGAGCATAAAAAGGCTCCAAATACATTAATGCATTTTTCTATTTAAAATGTAAAGAATAATAGTGAACAATGATATATATTATCTGTGTATGAAACATGAGTGTGTGTCTGTCTGTGTGTAAACGGTTGTGTATTCTGTATGTGCCATTCACTGTCAGATTGTGGCATGTTAATATATGCCAGGGAGCAAGATGTGCTCTCTCTCCTTCTCAAAGAAACATTTCTAACTTTCAGAGTGCATAAAAATCCGAGTGTTTGATCTTCATAAAGCTAATGTTCATTATCTATCTGATCCTTACCTGTTAAACAGTGACCACATGTTCTGTTTTCTTTTAGCTGGAATTTTTTGGTGTGTGTCATCCTTTTTTGACTGCCGATTTGTGGTCATTGAGCTTGTTATCGTTGAGGATCTTTTTCTGCTTTTTTATCTCTGACAGTGGATTGATATTCTGCCAATTCAGAATGTCTTTTAGGGTAAAATAACATTCCAGTAAGCTTTTGCTGTTAGTTTCTTCTCTCTTTTCAAATAGGCTTCTGTTGTTTGTATTAATTAAGTTTGCTGTGATTCGTGTTTGGACAGAGGGATGTTGGTGACTGACTGGAGTGTGTCTGAAAGGGGCAGTTAGTCTTTTCTGGGCTCAGCACTTGGGGCAGATGGCTTTGGGATGAAGGGTGCCCGGGGGAAGCTGGATATAAGGTAATTAAAAAATTTGAGTGCTCTCTTTTGAAAGTGAATTGTCTGACTAATTTTTCCCAGCATACTTTTGATCATGCTTTTTGGTTTTGTTTTGTCCAAAAAGGTAACTGAGTGGATGTGTTACTTTACTCTGCAATGGACTGGAGGACACTGTTCAACATTTAAGCTATATTTTAACTGGGATTTTGAAAGTGCAAACTTTTATCTTTATTTCCATTAAAGTTCATTTAGCTTTTGGTCAATTTACTAATATATTGAAACACATGCTTTTATAATTACACAAATAGAGAGAAAAGCCGGTGTTCAATCACCTTATTGTTTATGGTGAACTGTTGTTAATAAAGGTGAAAACACATACATTTTAAGTGGATTAAGTCTAAAGAGATCACGAACAAATTGCACCTCTGTCTTTTATCATGCACATACAAGAACAACCCTTACTTGTTACCCAAATAACAAGCCGTGGGTGACTAAGGACATCAAAGCCCTCCTCAACAACAAGAAGAGGGCTTTCAGAGGGGGCAACAAAGAGGAGGTGAGGAAGGTCCAGGTGTTACTAAAGGACAAGATCAGAGAGGCTAAGGACAATTACAGGAGGAAGCTGGAGTGGAAACTCCAGCAGAACAGCATGAGAGAGGTGTGGAGGGGCATGAAGACCATCACTGGATTCAGGCCAACCAACAGCAGGGGAGCTGAGGGAGGTGAGAATAGAGCCGACGAGTTGAATCTGTTTTTCAATAGATTCGACACCACAGTGTCTGCTCCCACCCCCACAACCTCACCTGCAGTCAGCCTGGAATCCAGAGCCACACCACTGTGCCAGCCTCTCTCTTCACATGTTGCCTCATGTGGGATTCCTGACACCCCTCCCCCACCCATCACCTTCACTCAATACCAGGTTGAGATGCAAATGAGGAGACTTCACTCAGGCAAGTCTGCTGGACCAGACGGAGTGAGTCCCCTTGTCCTCAAGGCCTGTGCCCCCCAGCTGTGTGGAGTCTTTCATAAACTGTTTATGCTGAGTCTGAGTCTGCAGAGGGTACCAGTGATGTGGAAGACATCATGCCTCGTCCCTGTACCAAAGACGCCTCGTCCCAGTGGCCCCCAGGATTACAGGCCCGTGGCACTGACCTCCCACATCATGAAGACCCTGGAAAGGCTCATCCTGGACCAGCTGCGACCCATAGTAAGACCACATCTGGATCCCCTTCAGTTCGCTTATCAGCCTCGTCTCGGAACAGAGGACGCCATCATCTACCTGCTCAATCGTGTCTACACCCATCTGGACCAGCCGGCGAGCACTGTGAGGGTCATGTTTTTTGACTTTTCCAGTGCTTTCAACACCATCAGGCCGACCCTCCTGGGTGATAAGTTAGCAGCGATGCAGGTGGATGCTTCTCTGGTGTCCTGGATTGTTGATTACCTGACAGGAAGACCACAATATGTACGTCTCCCACAGTGTGTGTCTGACAAGGTGATTAGCAACACAGGGGCACCACAGGGGACTGTCCTCTCCCCCTTCCTCTTCACCCTCTACACCACAGACTTCAGCCACTGCACAGAGACCTGCCATCTTCAGAAGTTTTCTGATGACTCTGCGGTGGTTGGATGCATCAGCAGGGATGATGAGACAGAGTACCGGGCTGTGGTCGACTCCTTTGTCACGTGGTGTGAGCAGAATCATCTGCAGCTCAACGTGGCAAAGACCAAGGAACTGATCGTGGACTTCAGGAAGACCAGGAAACACTTGACCCCTGTTTCAATCCAGGGGGTCAGTGTTGACATTGTGGAGGACTATAAATACCTTGGAGTACACATTGACAATAAACTGGACTGGGCTAAAAACACCACAGCACTTTACAGGAAGGGCCAGAGTCGTCTCTATTTTTTGAGGCGACTGAGGTCCTTCAACATCTGCCAGAAAATGCTGAGGATTTTCTATGAGTCTGTTGTGGCCAGTGCGATCCTCTATGCTGTTGCATGCTGGGGGAGCAGGCTGAGGGTCGCAGATGCCAACAGACTTAATAAACTGATCCGTAAGGCCAGCAATGTTGTGGGGATGGAACTGGACTCCCTCAAGGTGGTGTCGGAGAGGCGGATGCTGTCCAAGATAAAGACAATGTTGGATAACACCTCCCACCCACTCCATGACATGTTGGTCAGTCACAGGAGCTCGTTCAGTGAGAGACTGAGATTACCGAAAAGCACCACTGAACGACACAGGAAATCATTCCTGCCTGTGGCCATCTCCCTGTACAACGCATCCACTTAACACACTGTTTGCTGCTACAACTACACATGTTTCTTTTCCAAATATTTATTTATAAGTGACTTATGTATGTATGTATGTATATATATGTATATATTGTACTATTCTTAGTTAGCGTATTGTCTGTCTTGTCTTAATGTTGGTTTAAAATGGAGCACTGTAACAAAAAATAATTTCCCCCAGGGATCAATAAAGTATTCTGATTCTGATTCTGATTCTGATTATAATCTGAAATGGAGTTTCAAAAATTTTTCCCCAGCTCTTCCAACTGGTTAAAGGAGTTGGCTAAATCCAACCGTTTATTTATTTGTAACTCTTTTACCTGGATACTTGACTGAGGTGCATGGCCACTTTGATTCATGAGTGTCCTGCTAGCACAGGGGTGGCTGAACTTTAGGTTCCAAGGGTCAGTGTCCTCCAGGTTTTAGATGTGTCCTTGATCCAACACTGATTTAAATGGCTAAATTACCTCAACATTTCTTGAAGTTCTCCAGAGGCAAAGGAACTAATCATTTGATTCAGGTGTGATGACCCAAGGTGAGATCTAAAACCTGCAGGACACCGACCCTTGAGGCCTTGAGTTCCCAACCGCTGTGCTAACAGCTGGAGCCAAGCTACCCATCTGCCAGAATTCATCCACTACTTCGAACACAAATCACAACAGTTGTGTCAAAGCACATTTGTGAAGTCCTGTTTGAATCCTCAAGATGAGCATTTCTGTTGTCGCCATCTTGTTTGCCAAAAAACGGACATAATGTGGAGGCATGGGTCTGACTGTGAATCTACATACTCACTGGCTAATTCTATAGGACTGGAAATGTTTTTGCAATCAGAGGTATCACCATCTTATGGCTGTCAGAGAGAACAGAGGTTTTAAGGCACTTCCACTTTGGCTCCATTTTTGTATCCCAGAAACTTTGTCCATGCTTTATGCTGCCAGAGTCTTTAAACTAGTCTTTTCACCATATGTGAGCTGGTTTTGCCTTTTGGATTATTTAAAGGATTATCTGATTGTTATTCTGCTGGCTCGGAGCATCCAAAAAGTTTGTGCATCAGTTATGGTAAGTGTGTTTCTGGTGTTTTATTAGTTAATTAGCTGGTATGTGTACCTTTATGTGTTGCACTAGTACAGTTTGTGAATGTAGCTTGCTAATCAAGCTAGCTAGTGTTAGCTAATAAATTACCACATTACATTGATTCGTATTAAAAACTGTTTGACTCAAAAAAAAATCAGCACGGCCACCAAGACTAATAAGTTTCCAGATATGGAGTCCAAAATCAGCGTTGGGGTTTTTACTCAAGAAGAGTAATGTGTTATTTCAGGGGCGTCTAACTCCAGGCCTCAAGGGCTGGTGTCCTGCACGTTTTAGATGTGTCCTTGATCCAACACAGCTGATTTAGATGGCTGCCTCCTCAACATGTCTTGAAGTTCTCTACACTTCTTTTAAAACTTTTGGGACTTTTGTTTATGATTCTTGATAAAAATGCTAGGGAGCTGTTATATGATTGGTCTTTGTTGGCTTCCTCATTGCTGTGTAACAAAAGAGGCAAGTGTTGAGAGAAATATCCTTTACATGAATCTTTCAGTAAAACGTCAGTGATTTGTCAACCAGATTTGATGTCAAGAGTCATGTAAAATCATACAGCATTGTATGTTTGCTATTATTTCTAACTGTTTATATAATTCAGCCACCTTGACAAAGAACTAGCTCCCATAAATAGATAGCAATATCTGTCTGCCAGGTAGTCACTCTAAGGTTGATTGAATTGACAATGTAGCCAGAGTTCCATTAAGACACATCATGCATTCGCTTTGGATAAAATATAGAGGAGGAATGACCTATGCTTGAATAGTCTGCATGTGTAGGTGGCAGCAGTGGAGCTGAGGTGAGGGGGTTACATGTTTGTGTACACACTCATTTGCTCACTATCTGCAACTCAAAAGGACATAGACGACAACAAATGTGGCATAAGTGTGTAGAAAACCCCCACATTGCCAAGGCCCTCCACTTGAGTGACATCTCTTAGTGATTACCATACATACTCCATCAACGGATCAAAGAGAGTTGCTCTGCTATTCAACTCAAAGAGACTGACTTGGTGTTGTGTGCTAGATGATGATAATTGAAATTGCTCCTCTCGTCACTCCAACTTAGTTACTCTTCTTGTTTTTTCTCATCCATTAACACTTCTCTTCTTCTCTCTGTTGCTCCCACCCCCTGCTACCACTATCTCCTCACCCTTCTCCTCTCCCCTCTTGGCCTTTTTTATTTCCCCCTCAGTGAGTTTCTCTTCATTCACCGCTTCTGTCTGCCCCCACCCTAGCTTTCCATGTTTTTTGGCTCCCATCTCAGAGCAGAATGTCAATGGTTATTGGAAGACTGTGTTTAGGATTCGCACAGTGTGCTGGCATAAGCTTATAAGAGTAATTAGATCTTCACTTGCCGTTGTTCTTCACTTAAAATGGAGGCTATCGTTTTTGTCTCTTCTCCTCCCCGATCATTTGACATTCTGACTTCTGCATGGGAACAAAGGGAAACAAAAGAAAGCCAAAGAGGGAGGTTTGCAGACAGAGAAAGAAACATAGATAGAGGACACAGTGAGGGGAACGAGACCAATGAAGGGAGCAGAGCACAGAAGTTGACCGGATTAAAATAAAATGGAAGTTTCTTTGCTTCTGATTTACTTTACACACAATATAAAGTAGACAAATAGGATCACTAGTGTGTAGATAAGGTCTGCTGGAGATACATAGCATGTCAACATCATATATACAGCATGTTTGTCTGCATGTGCAAACACAGGCTGTCCCTTCTTATGAGAATACTGATGCAAACGCATACAAGTGTGCATACTATTCAAATGCATGTACACAGAAATATGACAAACCCTTTATTCCCTGTTCAAATGTGGTCTGATGAGTGTGTCATGTCCTTGTCAGTGTCTCTTCTCATCAACAAGACTTCACTTCAACTTCGAGCTTTTCTACACTAGCAGAATTCTAATCCTAAAGTGTTGCTGGATCACGTTTGGCAAACAGACAGGCAAAGCGCAGCTTATGGCTCAAGGGGCTCAGAGTAAATTTGAAATCTGTCTGCCTTTTTCAGCTTTGATAACATAAGCTTTGATAGACCAACTGCATTTATCCAAGCAAGCGTAAGTAATCAAAATAACTTTTTTTGGCCACATCTAGTTTGGTCAATTTAGTTAATTAATCTTAATCTTTTTAAGGTATGCTGTAAATACGTCTAGCTTTAAAACAAGTTAGTGAGTTTTTAATGGATAAAAGGAAAACATTTGTTTTAAATTGATCATTCACTTTTCAGTCACAGTCACCAATCAGAGGTCTTTAGTCACCAACACAACACTGCTTGGATTAGACATCCCTACTATAAATTTAGCATTATATGAAGTAAGTTTTAAGTGATGCCCTTGATTCACGAGTTGTTTGTGTCCCATTTCAGCTGGCTTCTTAGCAGAATAGACTATCTTTCTTCTAGAGTTCACCAGGAAATGTCTCTTTAAATCTTATCTTCAGAATGCCAGGACTGTGGGTCATGGGTGTCTGGATATTTTTATACCTCAAAAGCACCATAATAACTGCAAGACCACAGAAGAAGACTCGATGTCTCTTAACAAGGAAGAAAATCAAAATGCATGGTTTTAAATCTGCATAGGTACAAAGAAAATATGAAGGGAACATTTTATTTATTTTTTTTTAGGTTTCAAGACTCAGAGCTGGAAAATAGGACAGTTTGTTCTGGAAACTGAAGGTTCTGAGTTCAGGCTGGGGTCTTTCTGTGTGGAGTTTGCATGTTCTTCCCGTGTTTGTGTGGATTCTCTCCGGGTACTCCGACTTCCTCTCACATTCTAAAGACATGTTAGTGGGGTTAGGTTAATAGGTGACTCTAAATTGCCCATAGGTGTGAATGTGAGCGCGAATGGTTGTCTGTGTTAGCCCTGTGACAGGCTGGTGACCTGTTAAGGGTGTACCCTGCCTCTTGCCCCAAGACAGCTGGGATAGGCTTCAGCCCCCCGAGCCGAAATACAACATGGCTTTTATTCATAGACTTTTCTGATCTATTAGGATCTGTTCTTTTTAAATATGACTGTGTTCTTATCACTGGTGATTTTAATATTCATATCTGTTCTAAGGATGATCCATTAGCCAAAGACTTTCTTGCTCTAACTGACTCCCTTAACCTTGTTCAGTGGGTAAATGAACTAACCCACTTTAAAGGCCATACCCTTGATCTGTTTTTTTTCATATGGCCTGGACATTTGTATTAAGGACATTGACAATGTTGTGATCTCTGACCACTTCCCAGTTATTTTTGATGTTGATTTATGCAATACAGAACTGCACCCTGAGGGCCTCCGACGCCCTATGTGCATATTAATTCTGAAACTGTGGCAAATTTTTCTGTGGCCTTCCTTAATTCTGCACCCACTATTATTGATTGTCCCACATATCATACAGGTGATGACTTTGCTAATTCTTTGCTATCCACATGCTCCTCTATCCTTAACGTTGTAGCACCTATTAAATGAAATGTCCTAGAACCCATTCCCTGCGTTGGTTAAACGACTCTACACATGCCGTACGACGTGTGTGTCGCTGAGCTGAGAGGAGGTGGAAAAAACACAAGCTCCAGGTATCCTTTGATATCTTATGCACCAGCCGCCTGAAGTTTCAAAATGCTGCTAAAATGGCTAAAGCAGCTTTCTTTTCTGAAATTATTGAGACTAATGGCCATAATCCTCAAATGCTGTTTAAAATCTTTAATTCAGTGGTGAATCCCTGTCATGAAATGCCGACGGTGTCTTCTCTGGCTCTCTGCGAACAATTTTTAAATTACTTCACAGATAAAATTTTATCTCTCAAGTTTTCACATCGTTTAGGTGTGAGCCCTGCTTTCACCCCTGGATGTTTATCAACTTTTCATCAGCTTGAGCCGGTGTCACTCCCTGCCCTTAAGTAAATAGTTGAACAACTGAAAAATACAAATTCTGTATATGACATTCTCCCATCACACGTTATCAAGGATGGTTTTGATGCAATTGGGCCCAGTATTTTAACTATAATGAATTCATCATTGCTTTCCGGCCATGTTCCGCCAGCCTTTAAACATGCTGTAGTGACTTTGTGAACTACAGGCCGATTTCCAAGCACCCGTTCCTGTCCAAAATCTTGGAGAAGATAGTTCTCTTGCAACTCCAGGCCTATCTGGATGTGAACAACATCAGTAATAAATTTCAGTCCGGCTTTAAACCACATCATAGCACTGAAACAGCTCTACTGAGAGTCCTTAATGATCTTCTTCTAATTGCCGATTCAGGCTGCTCTGTGGTCTTAGTCTTATTGGACTTGTCCTCAGCCTTTGATATGGTGGACCATAATATTCTACTAACAAGGTTAGAAACATACAGTGGGCATTAGAGGTGACGCCCTTAACTGGTTTAAATCATATCTTTCGAACAGGTCCTCCTCTGTCACTCTGGGTACCTATTCTTCCTCTGCTGCATCCTTCTGCTGTGGTGTGCCTCAAGGCTCTGTGTTGGGCCCAATGTTATTCTCACTGTATATGCTACCTCTAGGCTTAATCTTTGAAAAATACAATATGTAACTTAATTGCTATCCTGATGTTATACAAATTTACTTCCAGCTAACTGATGATGTTGCTCTGTCACTGTACTCCTTCCTAGAATGCATGAGAGAAATGAAAGAATAGCTTTTGGGCAACTCTCTTATCTTAAATGAAAAGAAAAACGAAATTGTGGTTTTTGACAGTCATATTTCCCGGGGCCAACTAGTTGATACCTTTGGATCCCTCGCCACTTTTCTCTCTGACACTGTTAGTAATCTAGGTGTGCTGCTGGATAGCTCTTTCAAATTTGACAAACAAGTGTCCTCTGTAGTCAAATCTAGCCTCTACCAATTGCGTCTTATTTCAAAGGCTAAGCATTAGGTACCACATAAGGATCTTGAAAACCTTATTCATGCCTTACTGTAATTCCTTTTACTTTGGTCTCCATGCTGCTCTTCTCCATAGATTACAGCTTGTCCAAAATGCCACGCCTTTTGACTGGAACCGGAAGTTTTGCCTCTATCACCCCTGTCCTTGTTGATTTGCACTGGCTTCCCATCAAATACCGCATCGACTTTAAAATATTGCTGCTTACCTTCAAAATTATAAATAATACAGCACCTAGTTATCTTGTCGAACTTCTTAGACCATACACCCCTGGGAGAGCCCTCAGATCGTCAGCCCAATTACTCTTGGTTCAGCCTAGATCTCGGCTTAAAACCAGAGTTGCCCAGGCGTTTGCCCTGGTTACACCTAACCTGTGGAACAACCTTCCCATTGCTGTTCGCGTGTCTGACTCCATCCAATCATTTAAATCACGATAAAAAAAAATCGCTTATTTAACCTTGCCTTCCCAGTTAGTTAATGCGTGTATTTTATACTTAATTCCATTTTTATCTTTCTACATATGTTCGTCTAGTTAAAACCTGTGTGTTTTTTAGCAAGTTTGATTTGATATTCACTTTTATTATTGTGTAATTAGTGCCATTGACCTGTTAGCAAATTCAGTACTTTGTTAATGGTCTTAAATTTTAATGTTTTAACCTGCTGTTTTATTGTGAAGCACTTCGGTATACCATTTTAAATTTACTATATAAATAAAGTTGTATTGTATTGTATTGCAGATATTTAATGCTACAAGTTAACATTCCTCTATGTAGTTTTCTGACAACATGACACAGTATTCGGGAGCAGTCCAGTAATAAACAATATTTTAAAGTTTGCTGAAAAAAAATAGATGTTCAATGCAATTTTTTTACAGACCTGTTGGATCTATTGTTCATTTTTAAAAAATAATTTGCTTCCTTCCTAGATATTGAAAAGTTATAAGAATATAATTAAATAAGCTGTAAAAGAAATACACTGCTGCAGTCACGTAGCTTCACCACAATCAAATACAGTTATTGCGTGGAATTGCCAAGATGCCACTGAAACAGTTGTAATGCTAACTCAATATTTAAAAATACAATAAAGACCTCACCTGTATAGAACCAGTTAAACCTTTATTTTTTTGTACTTTATGATGAAAAGGATGACATTTGAGTGATGCACTAAAAGCACGATTATAGTTTTGCCCTTCAGAGAGAATTAGTCATCAGTGATGGGGGAATACAGGAGAGGTCAATACTGCTTGTTCTCCTCCTCAAGACAAGAAAAATGATTGATGTTGAAATCCTAATCTGGCTGAGCAGATGCTGAACCACTTTGGGCCTGCAGTCCAGTCAACATGTTGGCTCAGTCTTAGTGGGTGTAATGTATGTTTATGTGTATGTATACAGTATAGAGATTATATAGAGTTTTGTGAGAGTACAGAACACTACTCTTCTTTTTTTCTTTGCCAGTGAAATTGGGCTATAATTAGTATTTAAAAGATGATGAGCACATTTCAGCAGGCTAAACCTTATTTTATTGTTAAATTGTTGATTAAATCCATTTACTTTTATATAAAAAATGTGTCTATGAAATGTTTTACCTGTGACTGAGACAAACCCATTAGATGTAGATCCAAGTGTTCCAGTTTCTGTTTTCCAACAAATGATTCATCACAATATCATAGTAATTGTGTCAAAACAATCTATTGCACATGCATATTAAATGCACAAGTGCATGCAAATCTGGCTAATTATGATACAATACCAGTATAGAAAAGTCCTGAGGCACAACAATGCAACAGATATTATTCAAAGACAAAATCAAATTATTGCAGTTTTTTCAGTGTATTATTTTGAATTCCATTCTCCTACATGTAACATATATCTTTTTACACCACATAAACCTGTGTGTTGAAATTCACCTTTTTTAAATATTACCTGAACTTACATCTGAAATATTTTGTGAAATAAAAACGGACCTGCAGTTTTTTACAGTGTTGTTTTTGGATGCGGTTGATGCCTGTCCAGTTTCAAATTTTCATATATTTGGCAGACTTTTCAAAGTATTTTTGGCTTGCCCACACTTGCTGCACATTTGCAACCCATTTATCAACCTATCTCCACCCCAGCTCCATTATTATGGTGTGTCTGATATAATCAGTGTCATATTTGCTGTCTTGCTGCTCTCTCCCATGCTTTCTATATATGCACATGGAAGGATGGGAATGTACCAGAATGGAACCATATCACAAATTATAAATTTCTGGAGCTGGAAATAGCAGTCTTCTCTAATTATGGTGGCCTTGACTGAAATGGTGTCATTGTTTTAAATTGTGCCACTTGCCGCCACTTACTTATACTGCTGTATTATTGTATAAACCTGGATGACTGAGAACCTTCACAGACATTATTGTATAAAGCACTCATTTCCATACATTGTGATTTGTTTTATGTTGTTCTTTATTCTTCCCATCAGTTACGTGTAGCACCTATCACTAATCATCCACTCAGTCTTCCCAGTATATACTGTATACTCCCTGCTGTTTCTTCATCAGTAAACAGATTGTCTTGGTACTCTCTGCAGTCAAGCTTTACAGCCGTTGAAGTTTGAATTTCTTGTGTTTTCTTTTTTATCACTTAAGATATTTCCCTGTGTATTCTAGTTTGCTCATGTGTCAAGTAATTTCTCCTTGGCTTATGAACAGTTTTTGGTTTTTACCTCTGTGCCCTGGCTAAGTTGTTTGCCTTCTGTGGATGACCCCCTGGCTAAAGACTTTGATTTCAGACCTCATTCCCAGTCTCTTAAGACCAGCAATTGGGTCCTGCATCTTGAACTACTGTATCACAAACAGTCTTACACTGAGATTTTAACAGCATTGTTTGGCTTTTTGGTTGCTTTTATTATTCTAAACTCTAGTTTTATAATTTTTCTTTTCACTATTTTTATTAGGGCTGCCCTCTAAGAGTGGATGCATTAGTTGAAGACCCATTACACCATTCAGATTTTTATGCCACTTAGCCTCATTTCTCTGCCTTCCTCCGCCTGTAATCCTGACGGTGCTGTCAACATGCCACAATGACTGATTTACATGTTATATAAAGTAAGTTGCCATGAACATTATTGTCCTGATGACAATTATAATAATATGCTATATACTCACTGGCCAAGTAAAAATTGGTAGTACCCATTTTACCTTTAGAAATGCTTTAATTTTTCATGGTGTCGATTCAGCTAGGTGGTGGAAACATTATACAGGGATATTGACATTATAGCATCGCACTGTGCTGTAGATTTATCCATCAATGATGCAAATCTCCTTTTCCACCACATCCCAAAGTTGCTCTATTGGATTGCATTATGGTGACTGCAGAGGCCATTTCAGTGCAGTGAACTCATTGTCATGTTCAAGAAAGTAGTTTGAGATAATGTGATATTTGTGGCATTGTTATCCTGCTGGAAGCAGCTGTTAGAAGACGGATACACTATGGTCATAAAGGGATGAACATGCAACAATACTCAGGAGGGATGGAGCCACGCTTTCTTGTTGTTTTTGCCAAGTTCTGACCATACCATCCAAATGTTAAAGAAGAAATCGAGACATTTTCCTTGTCTTCCATTATGTAGAATACAGACAAATATTACACCTGCTGAATGTTATATTTAAATAAGAAAATGATAGCTCTAAAGCAAGGATGGCTCATGTTTCTCTGTCCTTGTGTCTCTACCTCGCTTGCTTGTACATCAAGTGAGGAGTTATTTTATGAGCATGTAGCAGCAGCCACTAGACTGCTTCATGAGTACTTAGTGTAATAAGCCATAAACTATGCAAATTTGTCTAAATTTCGGTGTAACAGCTCTTATGTACTCTTTCTGCCTCCTCCCTATCACTTCTGAGGGGGTCTGAACAGTAAAGGTTACAAGCTAATGAGTCAGCCTAAAAAGTAATCGCACAGCAGCAACACAGCAGCAATTTAAACTTTGGAAGAACATTAAAAAAGAGATGAAAACTCGATGAGGAAGAATTTGCAATAAATGGAAACAACTACTTCAAATAGGAAAATTGTATATACTTGAGAATTTTCAGTGTTTTCAAACTCCACAATCCAGTTAACTATATTTAATTGTTTCATATTTTAAATCTTAACATGTCTTAAGATGTTGGACATATAATTCTGACACTAATGCAAACTCTATAGCTGTACAGTGTGTATCAAGTCAAAAAGCATGATGCCATGGGGTTTGCTTATAGGCCGAGTCTACTCCACAAACTGGAAGCACTTTGAATTGTATACATGCTGGAGCATCAGTTAAAAGCAAAAAGACACAGGGGATCTGTTTCAAATCTTGTTCCCTCTTTTTGGAATCGCTAACACCAGCCTCTGCATGTGAAACACTGTTGAACTGAATTAATTTCAGATTTAAAAAGCCTTAATTTGATCCTGTTGAAACCTAAAGAAAGCCTTCTAGGAAAGGGAATGAACAACTATCGGAGTGAAGGGTCCATCTAATTCAGCTGGGGGAAAAAAGCAATTTGGTGGCAACCCTAATTTTCAACCAACTGCTTTATGGTTTCTTTTGTACCTCACTTTAAAAAGCAGGTTTTAAGAAGTGCATCATACAGGAACTTCATTATAATATTCATGACTGCATGCAGCTACAATAACTCTGTGTTACATGAAAGGTCTCTTTGATTTTGAGAAAACAAACAATCCATTAGCTGTTTCAGCGGCCTGAGTGCGGTCACCGATTAGCTGGACTTTCTCCCTTCCACTTCAGTCCAGCAGAGCACTTGTTCTTCCCCATCCTTCTCTAACGTGTCTTCCCCTCGCCATCCCTTGCTACTCAATGGCTCTTAAAATGGCTATCAACACATGTCCGTCATAGTTAGATCAGCCGCAAATCCCAGATTTTCATTAAAGATAAGTAAATATATAGTTCTGCTGCATTTAGTCCTTCATATTAAGTCTGACTTCATCTGAGGAGCACAATGATCACAAACTGAAAACACATGTCTAATAAAGAGAGAAAAAGAGAGCTGAAATGAGAATTTCACGAAGGTTCCAGGCTGCTGCTTCTAATCCTCCACAGTCGGTGCTGCCAATCGACGTAGCCCAGCCAGCTGCTGCTGATGGGGCTTGATGTGAATGTGGTGGGAGTGACGGTACACTCCCATCAAGAGGCAGAAGCAGCAGCAGCCAGTGATTAATCCTCATGCTGCAGCCACTAATGATTTATTTATTTGGAAATTACAGAGCCCTGGGAGTGCTGGGCACGATTGATAACGAAACCCAAGAGCGAGGGTGGGGACGAAGGGGAGGTAGGCTCAGATATTTACCACTTCCTCCCACCTCAGTGCTTGTCAGTTCCTTTGTCGACTTATAAAATATACAGACTATGTGTGTGTGTATGTGAATCCATACACAGGGGGCCTCAAGAGGCTAATTCTCAAATTGACATCAGGGGAGATTTCCAGAAGAACACTTTTTTCAGATGCTAAACGTTGCATGGGGCTTTTCTGCTGTAGGCAGGAGTTTAGCAGCGGCACAAGATTCCTGCTGTGAAGATATTGATGTTTGATCGCAGGGTGTCTTGCTCTAAAAGTGGGTGTAGATGTTTTGTGCAAGACAGGCAATTAATACATTATTTTCATCTTTGTCTAACGCTGAAATTGAAGTGTTTATGCAGTAGTTGGACAGCAGTTTATTTACATATGCCTGCTGTCTTTGTCTGACGAAGAATGTGGTTTTGGAACCCGGGGTGGCAGATTCTGTTGAGACTTATTGTTAGTCAGACTCTTTTCATCCATGAAAGCTCATACAGCTCAAATTCAAGCTAAATGAAGTTAGCTTTAAATATTTTATACTATACTGACATGATGCTTACTGAAGCCATTGTACTATGGTACGTTGTTATAGCATAGTATATGACTATGTGAACTGGGACATGGGTGATGATGAGCTTTTTGTCATTGTGCTAAAAGCTCCAGTCTGTAAATCACCACCATGAAGCTCTGCTAACATGATTTATTTGACCTCATTAACGTTAATTGAAGTTGCTTTCCTCTTCTCACTGAACTTTATGTAAGCACTGTTGAGATGAACTCTTGAGAATACGGTTGGACTCTGATTATCATGAACACAATTATTGTGGTTGTCATTATTGTTGCAGTATTGTTGAAATATTGTGCAAATGTTCAAAAAGCACACACTTGTACACACTCACATCTGAGTACAACTGATAATTTACAGGCTTAGCACCTGGAGCCATAAATTCCCAGCCAAGTTTGATACCAAGGCTCTAACACACACACACACACACACACACACACACACACACACACACACACACACACACACACACACACACACACACACACACCCTTACCCTTCTGTGTAGCATTTCAGTATATCAAATGACCGCAAATGAGCCTTAAAAAGACTGTGACAGTAATGGCATTAAGCTCAACAAGTAACATAAACACAGGTGTTTCATATAGGAGTCTACAGATTTCTCTTGCTGGAACACTTGACAACCCCCAGTGATTTTAATCTAAGCTGTCCAATGTGTTATCATTAGCATTTAGTGAACAGAGTTTGCAGACACAACATACACTGCAGAAAATCAATAACTAGAGCAGGAGAATCAAACTCATTTTACTTTGTGGGCCATATGCAGTCTAAGTTGTTCTGTAGTGTATCAGAAAGATACAATCCAATAATTGAAATGCCTAATAAGCCGGTCCCACCAGGAAAAAAAAGGAAAGCACACTTTGTTTCTCTTTCTTTTAATGTAAATAAGTTTAAGTATACATTTAATAAACCACCCATTTATAAAACTAGGGATGAATACCCTGAGAAAAATAAGTGTAATTTCAATAATGTATTTTATTGAGAAATTCTACTGAAAGCAGCCAGGGTGGCTCTTTGGGATTACACTTTCAGGGAACAAATTACCATTACAGAAAATGAAGCAGCGGCTCATTACTCTGACTTCTGTTAATTCACAAAAAGCGTCCCGTGTTATTTACTGTGGATACACTGTGAAAAATCAGAGCATTTTATAGTAAATAGGGGGAAAAAAGCAGGAAAGATTTGTTTTTGTTTTTTTTAATCTTCTGTCACATAAATAACAAACAAGCAAAACCCACCTCCCAAAACCTAAGTTTCATTTTCTGTGAATTATTGGTTTATCTTTTGGAGTAGTAAGCCAAGCTGGCTAATTTATTAGTCAGTAACGCATAAAATTTAGAAACTAGACAAATTTATGCTCTTGTTCATTGCAATTTTCACCTTTTCCTAAACTATCAGGTGGGTTGGATTGCATATGTTGGACACTCCTGGTATAGAGGAACTGCAACTATTTACCTTTACATTACTGAAAACCCATCATTTGTCAGGAATAGGAGGAAAAAACAGAAAATTATTCCCCTTTTATCAGGTATTTTGTATTATTATGGTGCATCATTGTGAACTCCATATTTCAAAAGATATTTTAACCGACACAAGTAAAGTATTAATATTAATGTGAGAAATTAAAAGCACATGAAGGCACTCACCTCTAAGTCCATTTTGTGATTCTTATGTATTGAATGCTAGTTGATATCTAACCAGTATGACAAAACTGCATGTCATTATATTTGAAACATTTTTATCAGTATTGCAATATGCAAGAGATTTGTGTGTGTGTGTGTGTGTGTGTGTGTGTGTGTGTGTGTGTGTGTGTGTGTGTGTGTGTGTTTTAATAGCAAAGTCTTAATTGTATCTCATATGTTTTCTCATAAGAAGCACATTCTGGTGAGGCCATTTTGCAGATTGTAATTAGGCCTTGGGTTGAATATGAGTGGATCTTTTAGCCCACTGGCGATTGCAACAGACTGAATAGGACTAAACAGAACAGATGCCCCCTATGGCAATGTGACTCAGTTTGATTAATCCAGGGGCTTTGCTCGTTCAAAAACACAGAGGAAAAATGTCTCCCTTTACCACTGCATCATGCTTTCTGTCTATTTTCATACTCTCTGTCTATTGTTCCCTCTTCTCTTTCCAAGAATCTGCATTATTGCCCTGCTTTGAATTCTCCCATTGTCCTCCCACTCATCTTGTTCTGGATCTCTTTCTCATCACCCAACTCTCTTTCCCCCATTCACGCGGCTTCTCTTCATTACTTTTCAAATACTCTGCCCAAGAGATGAATGTATATCTCAGGATCAAGGTGTTTTCTTTTTCCTTATGGGTTTTTGTTTTTGTTTTTATTTTTTGTCACCGTACCAGTCATTGGTTTGTAATCTGCTCAATAAAAAACATGAAAGCTCCTGTAAGCATCATGAGCGAGCTGTAGTGCTTTCAGTCTGAGCCCGGTCAGTTTCTCTGTCCTCACCTTCTAATTTGACTCTCTACCTAACTTGTCTCTGGTTTTGTGAGTTTCCAAGGCAGACAGCGATTCTGAAAGCACTTTCAATCAAGTCGACTTAGCTGGTTGCATTAATGGCCTTTCGTCGGCCCTGCATCTTCTAGTGCAGATTTCATTCCGAATGGGTGTTGTTATTGCATGTAAATTGCCCTGGAGCAGTTTATGTTGTCAACAAAGAAATTATTTGGCATGTCTTCGCCAGTATATTGCTGAATCGCTTATGCTATCTTACTCACAAGCTGGCTGTAACGATTCTTGTTGTTTTCTTTCAAATGCATTTGAATTGTGATTGGATCATGTTCTTCATTTATTTGCCCCCACAACGGCGAATAGCCAGCGACAAAGATACTATTAGCACTTAAAATAAGTGTATTGCATACATATATGCATAGTAGGTGTAAAGAATCAGTGCGAGGGTCATTGACAGAAGTAAAGTGAGATCGTTAGTCACAACTCTGATCTTTTCATTATCTTCTCTCAGAGAGATTCTTGGCCATGATAATTACTGTGGAGTTCACTGTGTGGGTGTGCCATCATCAGGAACACTTATTAAAAGAGAGAGAGGACATTGATTGGCTTCAAGTCTCTGTCAGTGTCACATTTAATTGAGTACTGCAGGGAATGCATAACTGAGAAAATAAACACTCCATTAATGGACACACACACACACACACACACACACACGCACGCACACACGCACGCACACACGCACGCACGCACGCACACACACACACACACACACACACACACACACACACACACACACACACACACACACACACGTACTATGGTCAGATTAAAAAGTGCTGTGTTTGGCATCACCTGCAGAATACTGAAATAGTTAATTAACGGGCTCAATATATACCGGACATACGACAATAAGAAAAACCGTGTAATGTATCTTGAGATCAGTTGGTGCTCCAGTATACTTCACTATTAGCTGCAACAAAACTATAAGCTGAAAAACAAGAATCATCTACATGTCATATGTACATATCTATGATTTATTGTTAGAATTACGAATGAGATGCGAAATTATTTATGTCAGGCAAGAACAAGAAACAAGAAATCTTCTTCTTGCTCCCTTTAGGGGTCTCCACAGCAGCTTGTCTGCCTCTGTCTCACTCTATCCCTAGCTTCCTTTTCTGTCACACCAGCCCTCTGCATGTCCTCCCTCATGAACCTTCTCTTTGGTCTTCCTCTTTTCTTCCTGCCTGGCAGCACCACATTCAAAATCCTTTGTCCAGTATATCCAGTCTCCCTTCTCTGCATATGCCCAAACCATTACCATTGCTTTGCCTTTAATCCTATCCATACTGGTCAGACAGAAACAGAAATAGCACATTTCAAATAGTAAAACATCTGTAGTAGGAGCAATGATCATTAATGACCGAGTCTCCAAAGTGGTGCAGACATCTTGCCTGGATGTAAACTGCTTGTGCTTTCAGGGATTTTTTTTGGATTGCATTCCCTTCACCCCCAGACATCAATGCTGTCATGGTCCTGGGTCGGTGACCCAGCGCTTTTAGTTTATCATTTTCTAGATGATTGTTTAAGTTCTGTGTTATTTTCGATCTGCCTCTGCCTCTGAGTCTGCGTCTGTATCTGTCTGTCTATGGTGTCTCCCCATCTGTTTGTGAATCTGTCTGTTTAGTTCAATGTCTTGTCTGGTTCCATGTATCTGAGTTTCCTGTTTTATTGTGAAGGTCCGCGTCGTATGTGAGTGTGATCAGTTTACGTTTCCCCTGTCCCGTCAGCCCAGATTCCTCCCAGCTGTGTTGCCCTCCTGTCTCTCATCCCCTGATTACTGGTGTGTGTATTTAAGCCCTGTGTGTTCTCCTGCCTGTTGCCGGTTCGTCTGTGTTCCTCCGTGTCAGTCTGTGTAACTCTGTGTCAGTCTGTGTAACTCTGTGTCAGTCTGTTACCCTGTGTTCCACGGTGTCCTGTTCCTCGTCTGCGTCTCTCTGCTATTCATCATCCGTTGTCATATGCTCCCAGGTCTGTTATTTTAGTTCTCCCAGTTTAGGTGTCTTTAGTTGTTTGTTATGCCCCACTGTTTGTTTGCCACTACACCTCTGTAAATAAAACCACCGGTATCTCATCCACTGCCTGCATCTTGGGTCCTCCTTCTAAATCCACACGGCTCGCCTCGGCAGCCGTGACAGTACGAACCGGCCAACATGGACCCAGCAGCATTCGCACCTACCCAGGAGTTTCGGGAGGAGGTAACCGACACGGTCGCAAGGTTGGTAAACCTGTGGCTCGAGCAGGAGGAAGAAGAGTTCCACCGCGCTGTAGAAGCCAGGCTACAGCAGCTACTCTCTGCACACTCCTGGCTGCTAGACTCGCTTCACCCGCTGGCACGGGACTTCCTCCTTCATGAGCTGCACCTTCGCCCTCCAGCCGCTACCGCTTCCCAACCCAGCCTGGCGGTGAAGATTTTGCCCGGCCTGGCGGTGAAGATTTTGCCCGGCCCGCCGGAGGTTTTGCCCGGCCCGCCGGAGGTTTTGCCCGGCCCGCCGGAGGCTTTGCCCGGCCCGCCGGAGGTCTTGCCCGGCCCGCCGGAGGTTTTGCCCGGGAGGAAGCGACGATCGCGCCGTCGGCGTGTCGCCCCACAGCCGGAGAGTAGGACTTCGGAACTGCCGGCTGTGGTGAGTGGAAAAGACACTCCGTCTGTTTCGCCAGCTCGAATGACTGTTTATTCCGGGGCTGTGTTTGTTGAGCCAGCTGCCCAGCAGGTAGCTCAGTTAGCCGCCCGGCCGGAAGCCCAGTCGCCACCTCCGCCACATTCAGCCTCACAATCCATAGCTCAATTACAGTCACAGCCAGACTTATTACAAACCCTGTTACAATCCATGGCCCAGTCAGTAGCCCGGTTAGCAGAAGAATCATTAGCTTTATCCTCAGTTCAGCCTCCTGTTCAGCAGTCACCAGCCCTGCATCCTGTGTCAGTTGCTCCACCACCTGTTCAGCCATCACCTTCACCTACTCCTCCTGTACAGCAAGCCATGTCAGTCCAACCCATAACGGACAGTTCAACAACTCCGTACTCTAAGCAGAGAGACAAACCCAAGAACAATGTCAACATTCCTCAAAGGCTGGCCAGTTCTGAGACTGAGATGCACTCCAGGGCCTCCCCAGAGGCTGGGTTTCAGCCCCCATCAGACTCTGGACCCCTGGAGTTTAAGAAGCCAGCTGAGGACTGCACAGAGCTGTCGCTGTCTGAGCAGGGTCAATGCTCTGCGCAGCTGCAGGCCGCTATGTGTTTGCCAGAGGCCCGTGTGCCTGCTGGTCCTGTTCTGTCCCTGCCAGAGGCCCGTGTGCCTGCTGGTCCTGTTCTGTCCCTGCCAGAGGCCCGTGTGCCTGCTGGTCCTGTTGCGTTCCTGCCAGAGGTCTCCGCACCTGCTGGTTCTGTTGCGTTCCTGCCAGAAGTCTCCGCACCTGCTGGTTCTGTTCTGTGTGTGCCAGGGGCTCCAGTGCCCACTGGTTCTGAGACTGTTTTTGCTGGGGGGCCCGAGGAGCCCGTCCAGCCATCTGCCTCGTCAGCTGGGGGGCCCGAGGAGCCCATCCAGCCACCAGCTGCTCCACCAGCAGCCTCATCCACGCTTGCAGCAGCAGTTTCATCCATGCCGCCACCTGCTGCAGCGCCTCCGTCTGCATCCTCCACGCCGTCGCCTGGTCCGGATTCAGCATCCTCAGCGTCGCCTGGTCCAGCGCATGCTTCGGCTTCATCCGCTTCACCTGGTCCAGCCACTGCTTCATCCTCGCCTGGTCCAGCCTCCGTGTCTTCATCCTCGCCTGGTCCAGCCTCCGTGTCTTCATCCTCGCCTGGTCCAGCCTCCGCATCACCTGCAGTGGCCTCCTCTTCAGCTTCCTCATCAGCTGCTTTGCCTGGTCCAGCTTCAGCATCCTCATCAGCTGCTTTGCCTGGTCCAGCTTCAGCATCCTCATCAGCTGCTTTGCCTGGTCCGGCCTCCGCTTCTGCTTCAGCCTCGCCTGGTCCGGCCTCCGCTTCTGCTTCAGCCTCGCCTGGTCCGGCCTCTGCTTCTGCTTCAGCCTCGCCTGGTCCGGCTTCTGCTTCAGCCTCGCCTGGTCCGGCCTCTGCTTCAGCCTCGCCTGGTCCGGCCTCTGCTTCTGCTTCAGCCTCGCCTGGTCCGGCCTCCGCATCCTCATCAGCCTCGCCTGGTCCGGCCTCCGCATCCTCATCAGCCTCGCCTGGTCCGGCCTCCGCATCCTCATCAGCCTCGCCTGGTCCAGCCTCCGCATCCTCATCAGCCTCGTCTGGTCCAGCCTCAGCTTGCGCCTCGTCTGGTCCAGCCTCAGCTTGCGCCTCGTCTGGTCCAGCCTCAGCTTGCGCCTCGCCTGGGGCTGCAGGGGCCACGCAGCCTTCAGGTCCCCTACTACCACCTCCACATCGTCGGTCATCTGCCAGGCCGCTTGTTGGGCATCTCCGCCACCGTGGACGCCCTCCTGAACGCCGCCACTGCCTTCCGCGTGGCCGGCCTCCGGACTTGTTTCCACGCCGCCGTTGCCGTCCGCACGGTCGGCCCCCAGAACTGTTTCCACGCCGCCGTTGCCGTCCGCACGGTCGGCCCTCAGAACTGTTTCCACGCCGCCGTTGCCGTCCGCACGGTCGGCCCCCAGAACTGTTTCCGCGCCACTGCCTACTGCGTGGCCGGCATCCGGACCTGCCCCGTTGCCATTCGCGTGGTCGGCCTCCTGAACTTGACTATCTGGGCCTTTTTGGACTCTGTCCCTCCGTCCTGGGCCCCCTCCGCCCGCCCTGGTCGGGTTGTTTTCTGTTTTGTTTTGGTCCGTTTTTTCGTTTCTGCTGGGCTGTCTGGTGCCAGCCCTTGAGGGGGGGGTACTGTCATGGTCCTGGGTCGGTGACCCAGCGCTTTTAGTTTATCATTTTCTAGATGATTGTTTAAGTTCTATGTTATTTTCGATCTGCCTCTGAGTCTGCGTCTGTATCTGTCTGTCTATGGTGTCTCCCCATCTGTTTGTGAATCTGTCTGTTTAGTTCAATGTCTTGTCTGGTTCCATGTATCTGAGTTTCCTGTTTTATTGTGAAGGTCCGCGTCGTATGTGAGTGTGATCAGTTTACGTTTCCCCTGTCCCGTCAGCCCAGATTCCTCCCAGCTGTGTTGCCCTCCTGTCTCTCATCCCCTGATTACTGGTGTGTGTATTTAAGCCCTGTGTGTTCTCCTGCCTGTTGCCGGTTCGTCTGTGTAACTCTGTGTCAGTCTGTTACCCTGTGTTCCACGGTGTCCTGTTCCTCGTCTGCGTCTCTCTGCTATTCATCATCCGTTGTCATATGCTCCCAGGTCTGTTATTTTAGTTCTCCCAGTTTAGGTGTCTTTAGTTGTTTGTTATGCCCCACTGTTTGTTTGCCACTACACCTCTGTAAATAAAACCACCGGTATCTCATCCACTGCCTGCATCTTGGGTCCTCCTTCTAAATCCACACGGCTCGCCTCGGCAGCCGTGACAAATGCAAAGAAGAGAAATGTAATATGCCATGTGTGCTTGCTGCTTAGTAACTTTCAAAGCTTTTTGGTGCTGCAGCTTGTTCTTGCTCTTTGTCAGTGTCTATATTCTATGGTTCTGACATGCTGAAGTTAACCTTAGTTAGATGGCAATAGACACACAGTTGATTCAGTCACCTGCCTCATATGTTTTAAAAGCACGTGACCTTATCCAAACAGTTTCCAAGGATGGCTTATGTGCAATAAACCACCCTTTAGATTCGCATTTGTGATTCAGTATTGGTTTTTGGCCTTGTTCCTTGTGTACAAAGATTTCTCCAGATCATCTATCTTTCAATAATACTTTGTAAATCCACAAATTTGCAGTTACAGAAACGTCATTCATAAATAGTTGAACTATTTACCCTCACAGTCTTTCACAGAACTGTGAACTTCTCCCAGTTTTTACCTCTGAAAGATATCTCAAGGATGCTCTCTTACACTCAATCAATTTGTCTTTTGCGTCGCTGTCTCAACTTTTTTGAAATGTGTTGCATCAAATATGACTTACTTTCTGCTACTGAATGAAACTTATTAAGATGAATCCTTTAATGGGTATACACTATGTGGAGAATATAAATTATCATTCCTGTCAGATGATCAATTGCATCACCTCTCCGGTCTGTCCAAGAGACTGCCATGATTGGACACGATACTCTGAACCAGCCAGGCCTGCTGACACTGTCCTCTTACTTTTGAAGCCAGATGTGAAGAGGAAGTGGGGTCACTGGATCCAAATCATGTGATCCTTATCTGAAGATGCAATGATCTGCTTAATGATCCCTAAAAGTGAATCGAGCTTGGTTTGTAACAGTGTGTGCACCCGTAAGCATGATTGGCTTAGTTTCTGCAGGCCACTGAGTACCATAGCCTTTGTGTTTTCTGCACAGAAACACGGAGACTAAAGATAGCCAAGTCTAATTCTCCTTTAGCTTTTAGTGAGAGCCTTTGCTTTGTGCCTTTATACATCTGCATCCCCAGCTGTCTGACTCAGCTTGCGTGATGCTCTCTGCTGTCGCAAGTCTTTGACCTGACCTCTCACTTCCCCCCATGTCACCATAATTACTTACATACCTCAGTCCTCATTCTTTTTCTGTTTTATTTCAACCTCACTGACTTCCCTGACTTGTCTTACCTTAGTTTTTTCTTAATGGCGCTGTTCTTTCCAGCTGTTCTGTCACCCTCACCCTATTAGATGCTTCACCCATGCTCTCCCTTCAGACTCATTATCAGAAGATCCCTGCCTTTTGCAGTTGGGTTTAGACATCAACACGGGGTGCTGGCAAAAGTACAAAGTCGTTAGGGCAGAATAATCACACTGCAATAATAAAAAAAGAGAGGCGAGGACAGCCCTTCATTTGATTACACCATTGTTATTAATTAATGCTGTTGAGAGGCTCTTCTATCCCACAATGGTGTTGCATATGTGTAAAGAAAGAGAGGAAAACAAGTGAGAAAGAAGAGAGGCCACACTAAGATTTGTTCTCTTTGACAAGAAAGGCTGTGAATAAAGATGACTGGCCCATCTATCAGGCTCCAAATAAAGAGAGCTGTTTTACTGTTTAATGGCCACTTCACTGTGCTTCTATCACGCAAATGAGTCCAGCTGACATTTCCTCCTAAATTCCATTTAACACCAGCTCGCCTTATCTCCATATGGGGTTTCAAGGCAATAATTATTGTTTGCATGTTGTAACTGCTGCCTAAAGAGGGGTGTCACAAGTCGGTTGATCTGAAACACTTGTGATTTACATGTGGAAAATACAAAGTTCTTCGCCATCCCTTTCCTCCCTGTAAACACTGGTTCTTTGTGATGAGTTTGTGTTCATTTTTATTGCATTTACAGTCCCTTAAGGGTTTTCCAGTTCTTAACCTATTTATCCAGAGCAGGAATGCTGAGCACAAATGTCTAATTAAGAAATGAATTGTACCACTCTTTAGGAGCGGAGGTTCTCTCATCATCATCGCTTTTAATTCTTTCACCTTGCCTTAGGTTTACTGCATAATACAGGAGTGTGCAGGAGGCAGTAGTAGAATATGTTGCTTAGACATTTTTCAGAGCGCTTGTTACAATAAATTTTGCATGAGTCTAGTATCGCATGTGCACTCTGGCTCTTGGCCCAGGACAAGCGGATCATTCCGTGATGCTTAAATGAACTGAGCAACATCGGAATTCGTGTAAATTTTAATGAATAAATCCTCTTGGCTTATGTTTGTCAGCACTCTCCATTACCCAAATGTAAACATACCATCATTTTTTTTTTTTGTATTCTGATGAAGAATAAGTTGCAGCTGTCGCCTCTAGCAGAAAACTTTGCTATTTTTCTGCTTTGTTTACGTGTACAAAGAATGATTTCCTCCCTAAAAGACTGTTTTGTCATGAATTTATCCTCCAGTTTGTTGATCCCCTGCTCAACTTTTAGGCCTTGAGGTGCTTTTCTACTTTTATAAAACAATAGCACATGCCCATGCTACAGTATTGTTTGGACTGTTTGTGCTATTGGAAAATGAATCTAGTTAATCACATTGAAAAGGCTAAAACATAGGAGTGGTAGATCTTGTTAATATGGCAAAAATGGGTTGTTTTAGCCCATCGCTAAGTGGTTGCCAGGCATGTATAATTTAGCTTTATATTCCATAAATGAAATGTTGTGCTGTTGTGAAATGAAAATGATAGAAACCTTTCATAAGGTGTTGTAGCTGCATAAAGGCTAAAAAAAAAAGTCACTTTAGCCTATTGCTAGGTGGTTGCCAGGCAACATGATGGCATTGTCTTCTTGCATAATTTAGCTTAAATGATACTATCGTGACATAAAAATGATACAATACCTTTCTAAGGTGTTATAGATGCACAAATGCCCAAAATGGTTCATTTTAATCTGTTGATAGCTGGTTGCTAGGCAACACGATGACAGCATAATATCTAGATATAGATAAAAACCTTCATGAGGCCTAAGATGTACCTGTGCCAAGACTGGCTTCTCAAGTCCGTGTGCAGTGAAAATGGGCAACGTTAAGTGCTTCCATTAAAAAATACCTTTTAGTGATTGTTTGATTAATGATCAATCCAGTGGTGAAGGTTAGTTAGACAGAATTGTTAAAACGAATTACTAATTAGCTGCAGTGTAGCCTGATAGATTATCATTTCTTAGCTGAACAAAAATAACAGCTGAGATAGTAAAGATAAATGTCTTCAGCTCCAAAAGTCATCAAACATCTGGAGATTTCATTTTCCATTATGATGATTCAGATTCATTTGATGTTTTAAGTACACAAAGCTCATAGAAGCTTAATCAGATGTCATTAAGGTAGCTTTCATCTGGAGATGGAAGGGAGAGGTGAGTTTTCACTTTTGTCTAAAAGCAGCACATTTGCTTAGTCACACTCACACACAAACACAAACACATGCACAAAATCCAATGTTTAAGAGTCTTATTTTAATAACATATTAGCACTAACCCAGTTGTTTATTAATAATTGTTGTAGTTAAACCAGAAAAAAATTCTGGTGGGACTGAACATGTTTTTCGCGTTTACATGAATTAAAACCAGATTTGTGGGTTAAAAAAAGAAATCGCAGACTTATTGACCTGAGCAATCATTTGAACGCTCTTGTGTTCAAAGTAAAAGGTCAGGCATATTTCTCCTGGATAAAGAAGAGATCATTAAAATGCATTTTTATTCATCTTAACTGACATATTTGACCTTATAAAATGTATAAAATGAAATACACTAATAGGAGCTGAGAAAAAAAAACATCAGAATCACTCCATTTTTCACACTGCACTCGTAGTGTTTATTTTGGACTTGCACACACATTTCACACTGAACGTATTCATTCATTGTGTCGTTTATCAGCACAGATATACACACACGGGCACATAATCACAGTTTCGTACTAATTGTTTCTATAGAGCTTGTTGACATTCACGCAGTCACGTTATTCCAATCGAGAGCTGACAGAGGCCTCAGGATATCACAAAACATAGAAGTATGTGTGTGTGAGACCTGTGTGTGGACATCAGCATCTCCCCTTATCTCTTTCTTTGTGCTGGTCTGCATTAATAAGATAATTGCCGTTAGCACGTAATTGCAATGTTAACTACGGCCAGACTGCGCCTGGACTACAAACAGATCGATTAAGTGTAATCCAATTCCTCGTCCTTATTAATGGCTGCAATATCACCTCATGCATTTCATCCCACAAAAGCAAGGATAACTGCAAAAGAGGGGGAAGAATGGATTACAGGCTGAGGCATTTGGCTGTCCTCATCTTGACATGCTGTCCTCTGTCTTTAGGGCCTGATTAGATAAAACACTTTTTAAACTCCACAGTGTCAAGATGGGTGTGTTCACCTACCTTTTTGACTCTGTTGCTATCTACAGGTTGGTTTAGTAGACTTCTGAATATTACTTTGGCTTCACACTGGAAGATCAGGCAGGTAGGGCATGGATAAATAACAGTGGGTGATTTTTATGCATTTATATGGTGTGTTAATTGAGATGCTTGACATTTAAAAATCTCAGGGCTGCATCAATGCATACTGCAGACTTGTTAAAATGTGCTGTAATCTTTGTTTGTGTCCTTTCTATTATGTGTTTTTGTATATATCGAATACATTCACTACCACTTTCTTTGGTTACACCTATTCAGCCACACTTTAATGCAAATATCTAGTCAGGCAGTCAAATGGCAGCAGGGCAGAAGTTCAAACCAAGCATCAAAATGGGGAAAGAAAGGATGTAAGTGATTTTGGATGTTCCATGATTGTTGGTTGTTACAGGTGGGCTTTTCTGAGTATTTCAGATCTACTGGGATTTTCCCTCTGTTTTATCAAGGGTTTACAGAGAATGGTCTGTGAAATAGAAATTATCCAGTGAGCGGCAGTTTTCTGGGTGAAAATGTCTTGAGGTCACGAATGGCCAGACTGCTGTGATTTGATAGGAAGGGAACAGTAACTCAAATAACCAGTAAATTAAACCAACGTATGGAGAAAAGCCTGTCTTGAACCTTGAAGCGGTTGTCCTACAGCAGCAGAAGACCACGCTGGGTCACACTCCTGTCAGCTAAGAAAAGAAAAACAAGGCCACAATTCACATAAGTTCACCAAAATTGTACAACAGAAGACTGGGGTGAAAATGCTTGTACTTGTCAAAAATAAAGGTTTTCAAAACCTGAACTGAGAAACTGAGCACATCACCCCGTTTACCTGCCTCCAGGTCTCGCATGTAGTTATAAAGAAAACAAATGAAATAAAAATTTTTGTAAACAAGAGTTTACATGAGTTATTATACAACCAGGTGCTTTGTCTTTGTGAATGAAAGGTTGAACAATGCTTGGATTTACAAGCTCAGTGTTAGACGTTAGTTAAATCTTGTGATTTGTTCTTACTTTTCACAGTGGATTTTTCTCGGTGCCCACAAACTGATAATCTGTGTATCCTGATAGATAATTGTGTTTTTCTTACTGAGCAGACTTTGAGATGAATGATTTATTTGACAAAGGCTTCCCGGTGTTGTTGCCCAATGCATCATGGCAGATATCAAAAAAAAAACAAAAAAAACTGAGCACACAGTATTTGCAGTAGCATCCCTCCTCCATCGCTTACAAGAGGGTAGCAGCAGGTTTGTACATGTCCCAGCGGCCCCCATCTCTAACTGTACTCTAGCTCATTCATAACTCATCTGCAGTGGTGACACTCTGATTAATGCGCCCAGACACCAGCAAGCTGCCGATGCCAGGCAACAGCAATGCACAGAGTCTATTTAACAAACAGCAAGAACTGTCCATGTCACCTTGTATCAGCCCACAGGCTCCAGTTCACCTAGGATGGTTGGCCTGTAGCGTTGTTACTTTGAATGAAACCGCTCTGACTGGAGTCATTATGGGTAGTTTGTGTTTTTGTTTTTTTTCCCCCACTCCCCGTGCAGTAGAAATCCTCAAAAACTCGTATTTTGAGTATGACTTGATGTCTAATCGTTACCCAAAACTGTAGAGAAATTGAGTTTGGAAGGGGGCAATAAAAGTTGGCGCCTTTGCAGCTTCTCTGAACGCTATAATGTAGTACTAATGAGAACTGTGAGTCTTTAATGATATAATTGAATTCGGCTCAAAGGTTTGAATGACTTTGGATGATCACTTTACAGTGTAGCTCGGTGGAGTGAACGGCACTTGTTTTCGCTGTTTTTTTCTCAACACGCCACAGAGCCTCATTGAGCAACTGGCACACATGCAGACTGCTCTCTTTACTGCCATTAACCACATACCTGGGGTGCTTGGCCGCAGTAATGATGCTTGACTCCCGCACCCACAGACTAGCTTCCAGTGTCAACCATCAATCTGCCCAACAAGAGTTCAGGTATATTGGCTGTAGACAAATCAGCTACCCGTTTTATTCAATTACACCTTACTTTAGGCTTTTTTTTTTTTTGAGTGCACCGTATTTACTGCATGTGTGAAACGGTTGTTGATTTGGCAGAGGGTTAGCTTAGTCACCTTACTGTTGGTAAACAGTGAGTGGGTGAGATCTATCACTGAAATGGGTAACAAATACTGATAATGGAAGCCCTTGGCAGTAAATAGGTAGAAAATGAAGAGACGGGCAGGGCTTACGGAGATCTTTTGTTCATCCCCTCAAAATTCTGCTGAGATTGTGCTTAAGTCATATCCTCACCTCATTTCCTTGAGATGATTGGATCAGGGTGGTTGGGTGCAGCTGTCAGCACCTGACATGATTGAAAAGTAAAGTGACCCAGCCTTTCATACTGAATAAAGTAAATTGCGTTTAATAACTTCATTCCTATAACTGTCAAAATTCACTTCATCATTCTGTTTTCACGGCTCCGTCGCTAGCGCTCTATTTCTTTGACAGCAGCGATCGATTTTATGTTACATTTAAAAGAAGGGAGTTCTACACCCATTTTTGTGCCCGTCAAATTACTCTGTAGTGTTCTGTAGGCATGATCAATTCACAGACCTGTTGTAAAGTGTCATGAAACAAGTGTAGATATAAAAATAAAAGACTCTGGCAGGTAATAAATAGGATTCAAACTGAAAGATTGAAGCGCACACGCATTTACAGTGTTTGTGTGAAGTTTCACAGGTCCTGACACTGTCCATCCCTGTCAGACTGGAAATATATTCATCTCCTGAGAACTGCGATATGCCTGTGAATTCTTTTTAGACTGAAGGAGGAAAACTGTGTGAATGCTGAAAGCAATGCCTTAGCACGAGATATTACATGTGGCAGGGCAATTTCCATCCCAAGCAGGAGCAGCTCCTCTAGTCCAGCGTTTAATTTTCACATGTGATTGCAAAAGATTTTTCTGAGAGCAACTTGGTACTCAGACTCTTTCAGATTAGCTTCAGTGAAATTGGCACCTTTCCCATAAATAATGTGGTAAATATGCAACACTCACTCCAGTTATACTTATCTAAGTAATTTGAAACCATCTCCACAGCCATCATGGCCGACATTTCGTCTGTGGATCGAAGACGAGAAAGTAAACACCTCCGGAATCCGGGTTGCTGACTGCTTAAACACTCGTATCAGGAGTGCTGGATTTTCATGTCATAAGCGGTGTTCTCACGAGAGGTGAACGTTGTTATATAAATGTCCTAGCCATCTGTACGCCACCAACAGCCACCCTGCAGTATGGCCCAGTTGCATTCCTTCATTTGGCCGTTCCTTCTTCTTTTTGCTCTGACAGAAACAGGAAACAAGGCTCTGGGAAGTGAAGCTGCACAAAACCCACGACAGCATCTCATTATCCACTAAATAGCACCAGATTAATTACAAAGACAATGACAGATGGCTTGTTCCTGGATCATTGAGATGGGACCCAGGGGAGAGACTGAAACATGCAGGTACAGAGAAGTGGTTCCACAGCAGCCACACACATGTAGTGGATAGATGGATAGATTCTCGCATAGTCCATTTATTTCATATAAAGTGAGCATTTTTAAACCTTTTTTAATATTATGACAATTCCAGTATCCAGTACCCATTATTAGAATTCAAATTATTAGAATTACTAGAATTTTTATATATCAATCAAAAAAAGGATTTGCAATGCAAAAATGTCCGGCTTCTGCAAAGAATGTTAAATTTACATTCCATTACTACCAATTACTGCATTAGTGCAGCATGACATGGAGGCAGTGAGCTTGTGGCGCTGCTGAGGTGTCACTACAGCCGGAGTTGTTTTGATAGCAGCCTTCAAGTCGTCTGTATGTGTTTTTTCATCTTCCTCTTGACAAGTACTCTGCAGATTCTCTGAGGGCTTCAGGTCAGGCAAGTTGGCTGCCCAATCAGATGCACTGATAAGATGGTCAGAGAACCATTCGGTAGTAGTTTTGGCACTGTGGACAGGTGCTGAAGCCTGCTGGAAGAGAAAATTGGCATCTTGATGAAGCTTGTCAGCAGATGGAAGAGTAAAGCCCTCTGAAATCTCCTGGTAGATGGCTGCATTGACTCGAGACTTAATAGAACACAGTGGATCAACCAACACCGGCAGGGGACACAACTCCCTAAATCATCACAGGCTGCAGAAACTTTAAACACTTTAGGTTATGTTTCCCTCCACCTTTCCTCCAGAATCAGGGACCTTAACTTACTAATGAAATGCAAAAATACTTTGGCCCACTGATCAGCAGTCTACTTCTTTTTGTCCTTAGCCCAGGTATGATATTTTTGACATTGTCCTTGGTTTAGGAGGGGTTTGATATTAGGAATGCAACAGTTGTAGTGGTGCATGCTGGCTCTTGATGCTCTGACATCAGCCACACTTCACTCCTAAGTTGTTGAATAAACTTTTCTTGACAGTCCTCTTTGCTGCTTATGCACCTTTCGCTACCTCACTTTTTCCTTACAGTCAACTTTCCATTGATATGCATCAATACAGCACTCTATGAACAGGCAGCCTTCTCAGTAGTGACCCTCTGTGGATGATTGTTATCTGGATAGCTGTCCAGTCAGCAGCCTTCCCCATGATTGTGGTTGGATTAAAATGAGATATAAACAGTATACTGTACTGTTGAAAAGCAGTATCTCAGTCACTCACTAATCAGGACAACTTGGAGTAAAGTTAAGGTTCATTATTTTGATTCTGTTCTTTACTTTTCCCCTTTTTTCTCATTCCTTCTAATTACTTGAACTAACAGATATTTGCGTAACCTGTCGCTCTTTTGTGGTTCCTGTTTTCGTCTCAGTTTTTATTATTTGAAGCATATTCTGATCTTTCCTTGTCAGAGAAGGATCAAGCCAGAGCGAATGAGCCAATTCAGTTTTCTAATGAATTTTAGTTATGAGAACACAAAAAAAGGAAATTACAAATAATGTAAAACAATACAGTGCTTAAAAAAAGCAGTTGATCGATATATAATCCTGCCGAGGTATTTTTATATTTTAGAGCTTTTCGGAAAATTGTGTTACACTGCGGCGACCTGTAAAGGTCAGCTCTCTGGTAGTGTTTCGACTACACAAAAGAGGAGAAACATGATTTACTTACTTATTTTTTCTCCTCTTTCATTGACTTCTTGTAGCACCTGTTTCAACAGTTCTCGGCTCTGATCCTCCGCTTGTATGTGGTGCTCTGTCCTGCTGAACAATTTCCTGCAGGAGTACTGAATTTCAGACTCGCGCAGTTCTGCTTTTATTCACCTGCCGGAGAATACTTGCCAAAAAAGCGGTGTAGGATAAAAGACGACAAAAACAGAACTGTTTCACAAAATGTTTTACTGAGAACATTAAAAAAATTTGTGAAAATCTTACATCAAAACTTGCGTTGAAAGCATTTCCCTTGTTTTTCCGCTATTAAACATTGAGGTTGTGCATCCTGTTCATGAACCTAAACACATCTAGTATTTTGGGTGTTCGAGATTAGACACCCTTTCCTAAGCTATCCAGTCGGATTTTAACAACTACAACTGTCAAACAGATATAGTGGAGTAAAAGATACACGACATCTCACTGAGTAGTTTTTGACAAAACTACTCAGTGAAATGTCAAAAATAGTCAAATCTGACACAACTTTAATCTTGTCTAACAAATTTTCTAAAGTCAAAGCATATTCAAGCATTAGAAGTAAATCCTGCGGCTTAAGAATTTCTATCTTTTTTTTTAAAAAAGATGAATTTTAATCAGTGATTAAAGATGAAGAGAGAATGCATTTCTGACAGCAACTTAAGGAGACACCTGAATTGTTGTCGGTGGTTCCCCCTTTAATGTTAATTTACACCTCAGTGAAAGCAGTTACCTTAGAGTGGACTGTTTATAAAGTATTAATAACCAGCTTGCCCTTGAGTAGAACAATAACATAATCATGCATCAATATTTTTCAAAGGTAAAGTTACAGCTCTAATGAAGATTTTCTTCCAACCAGCTGTTTTTTAAATATTTAAGTATGCACAGTATTACCCATCTGTACACAATATGCTGATGTAATGTGATAATGTGATGGTGTCGCCAGTGCACTGTTTTCCTGTAACCAGCAATTGTCCATTCCCTGGGCATCTTTTTTTTGTTTGATGTGCAAACAAACACAATTAAAATTAACATAACACTCATTTTACTGCAAACACTCACTGCACTGTGGCTGCCATATTTTTGTCCAAGTGTAAAATCCAGAAGTCACGGTGCAGATTAACTTGTAAAATGTCATTATCCTTGGGGATTATTTCAGTGTGGTTACTTCGATTTAATTTTATAGTATTGCTTACTTTGTTTGGTCTCCACACCATGATGTAGAATTATTTGGCAACATAAATAGGGATAGGAGATGATCGAGGGTTTGAGGACAGAGAACTTTTTTCAGTGGCATTTTTGATCTGTTTACAGTTTTTCTGAATTGCTAAAACACTAAACTTTCTTCTCTAAACCAAAGTCTCAGTGGCCTAAATGTTTTTTTTTTTTTCGAATCAAGCACTCTTCTTGTTAAATTGAAGCGCCACAGATTTTGTTTTCATCTGCGCACCCCCCAGCTTGTTCTGTCTGTCTCTTTCAGTCTTTATCTCTGTTACCTGCTGCTTGAAGGTGAAATGCAGACTTTATTAGATAAAAGTGTGTATTGACTTTAACCAGTTCAAGCAGTAGGTGTTTAAACCTGTCCATTTAAATACTTCATTTCTCAGGGGAGCAAGAGTACTTTCCAAAGCAATGACACTGATTTTTTACATACACTAGATTTGGTTCTCACACCTGATTCAATTGGCTACAGATTCTCGTTAGACCACTGGGAATTTCATAGCTATGACTTCCTCCCTTACACAGCGGATCTGAAATGTCTGGGATTCGCTCACTAGTGGTTGAAATAATGACAAGAGCAAAGGTGCCAGAATTGTTGAAGGGGGGTGAGTAGAAGCAAACAAATGATTTGAAATGGCTGCTGTTGTCCAGTGTACTACTGAGCCTCTGCTGATGGGTTCAGTAACTTCCTTTGTGCTCACTCTGTCTTGAGTTATTTGGCAAGGTCACTCTTGCCAGCTGAAAATCAATAAAAGCATCATATTTTTGGAGAATTTGGAGGACATCAACAGTGTTGGTAACGGTGCTAGTTTTTCCGTTTATAGATCTCCACTATATAGATACATTTATAAAACCTATGTCAGAAAATGGACTATAAATAGCTGATGGTGAGGCTTGAACACTATTTTGAGAACTTTTCTTGTATTTCTCTTAGTGCCATTTTTAGGATTTTCCACAACCAACAAATTCAAGACACACATTATTTATTAATAGTAGCCATAATAAATAAATGAATCATACTTTGGTTTAATACAGGACAAAAGAAGAAGAAGTGACGTGGCATGTAGCGTGTGAGGAAGGCAGGCAGGACTGAGGACCTAAAATGCACACTCTCAGCCAAAAGTAAATTTAAAAAGCAGCTCTATTGCTGGACTATGGAATTACAAAAGGAAACTGAGAGGCACATGAAATCTAAACAAACAGGTGGAACACACAGCCGGAGAATGAGGGAGATCGCAGACGTAAATACGCATGAGGGCAAATGAGGGAACAAACCACAGGAGGGAACACAGCTGAACAGAATCCAAACTAAGGAGACAGAGAAAGCACAGCTGAACATGGAACACACAGGACAAGAGACTGTCAAACTAAAACGGGAAGCAGAGACACACACACACACACACACACACACACACAAAACCCACGGATAAGAGCGAGGAACGAGAGAGAGCGAGAGAGACACACACATGACTGGAGAAACAGACAACCAGGCAACATGAAGACAGAACTGACTTAACTGGGGGAATGCTGAGGGAAGGACACAGAGACGAGACAAAGACAACCTAAACTAGAAACACTAAATAAACTCGTGAGCAAACTAAACTAGGAAATATAAGATACACATGAACATAATAATGAATAAATAAGACTCCAAAACACCAAAAAAACAAAACACTAGGTCAATGACCCAGGTACTCTAACATGACAGGTCTAAAATAGTATCTACAGAAGCTGAGCAGGATCCAAGTCATGTCCTTAAGAAATAGGAAAAAAAACTCCAACTAAGACCTTAAACAGGACCTGAAAGATACATCTGAAAGATTCAGCTCATCAGTTTGCTCTTCACCAAAGCCTCATCAAAAAAGGCCGAGCTGGAAGAGTGGCTGTGTTGAAGCCATTCCTACCCATATGGAAAAGAAATAGTAAAAACTTATATGTGATTACTCATGAAAGTGGCCACTTTCTCATTACTTTCATACATTGTTTTAGTAAGTATACAAAACATACAAGTTTCATTATATAATTTTTTAAGGGATCTTATATCTGTTTTCACTCTTATATGCTTTTCATACAAGTTTCACACAAGACAGATACAAACTTTATAAGATTTATATATATCTTTTCCATATGGAAAGGGAAATTGAGAAGATATTATTCAAAATATAACATTTTATATACAACATTTTGGTTCAAATGAACTTCAATTCAGGTACAATTAGGGGAGAGGTAAAACAGGATCAAGGCTCGGTCATGGCTTGGAGCTGCATTTCAGACAGTGGTGTTGGAGATCATCAGTCTTTGATAAACCATGAAATAGAATTTGGAAAGCATCGGGTGAGAAACAACATTTATTTTTGACATGACAATGATCTCAAACACACTGCCAATGCAGTAAAAGCAAACCTGGGGAATTATCAGTCATGGATTGGCCTCCCCAACTCCAAACCTTGTCATTGCTGAAGCAGTGTGGGATCATCTTGACAAAGAAAAAAAGGCAGCCAACAGCCAAAGAAGAGCTTTGAAAGTCCCTCAAAAAGCCTGGAGAACTATTCCTGAAAACAACTTAAAGATATTACAGGAAAGCTTCCCTAAGAGAGTTTTGGCTGTGTTGAAGAATAAAGGTGGTCATACAAAATATAGACTTTCAAACTCATTAGAATTGTATAAACTCATCCCGACAAGGGGTTGCTCAAGGCATGAATTCATGCATTCAGTAGTTTAAGAGTTCTTGACCTTCTTCAACAAAGACACATTCAAAACAACTGATTTCGCAAAACAACTGATTTCTTTGAATCATTCTGTAGGTGTAGGCTTTTTCAATTTTAGGAGTACACTCTAGACATATACATGCACGTATTAAGGCAGAAAGCCTAGGAATGGAATACCTAATACATAATATTATTTTTATTATTAAATGAACATCCCAGATTGAATCAAATCATGTAGATATCATTTGTTACCATACGGGATCCTTCTTCTTACTGGGTTCACACAGTGTAGTGTCTTTGCAGCGAACTGGCCGTGAAGGCCTGATTCACATAGTCTCCTCTGAACTGAGATGTGTCTTCTGTGTGAACTCTGGGACGCATTAATGTGGGATCTAATCTGAGGTGCTGTTAATTGGCAATTTCTGTGGCTGCTAACTCTAAAAGAACTTCACCTCTGCAGCATTAGAGGAGAAGTTGTTGGTCTGGCTTCCCTGGGAGAGCTCATTTGAGATCCAGCTTACAGACTGATTGAAAATCACATGATAAATTAGTCATGGGCTTGTTTCCATTTACAAATTTGAGCAGTTCCATTATTTTGATTATAATTAGCTGTATGCCAACAGTACTTTGGCACAACACAGCTGATCATCTAAAAGACATTAAGAAGGGAATTACACCAAGTGCGACAAAGCACACATGAAGCTGGTGAAAATTTTGCCAAGCTCTCATCAAGGCTCTCATCAAGGAACTAAAAATATGAGCATATATATTTTTTTTTTGATCAAAATGTTTCCTTTCCAGTTAATCTCCTTGTGCAGGTCTACTTCACTTCTATCACACCTCTTCTGTAAAATAAGGTGGGTGGAGAAGAGTTGTTTATGAACTTTTTATTATCCATCCATCCATCTCCTCAGCCACCTCCTCCAGGGGGCATTTTAATCTGATGCCTAAACCTCCTCAGCCAGCTCCTTCAGATGTGGAGGAGCAGTGACTCTACTTTGAGTCCCTCCTAGATGACTGAATTTCTCACCTTCACCTGCAAGGGAGAGGCCAGCCACGCTTCAGAGAAAACTCATTTCTGCCACTCGTATCTGCAGTCACTACCCGAAGCTAATGGCTGTAGGTGAGGGTAGGCACTGCTAGATCGACCGCTAAATGAACACCTTTGCTTTTACCCTCACCTCTCTTTACAACAACGGACTGGTACAGTGTCCACATCACTGCAGACATGGCCCCAATCCGTCCGTCAGTCTTCCACTCCGCTCTCGCCTCACTTGCGAATAACATCCAGACATGCTTAAACTCCTCCACTTGGGGCAGCAACTCATCCCTGACCCGGGGAGGGAATGCCACCCTTTTCCAGCTGAGAAACATGCCCTCAGAATTGGAGGTGCTAATTGTCTTTCCCACTGCTTCACACTCGGCTGGAGGTCACCACCTTATAAAGGAACTTTTTTATGGCGCTTCATAAAACCCATATTTCATTTCATCATTAGTATGTTTTGGGTAGAGTTCTAATATCTAGATTTAAAGTTACATGTCTTATAAGCATCTTATTTATGCGTGTTTTAATGTTAGTCTCTGACCTTATCTTTGAATTTGGTAGCACGAATGCTAAATTTAAAATGACCTGAGTCATTTAAAATCTGTGTGGATAAACTGCAGATTCAATGAAGACAGAGGCTGTAATATAGCACCTCTACGCAGACACAGCTGTTCACATTCAGACTTTTTGTTATTTTTGTTGTGTTAACTTTAGTTTGAGCCTAAATATGAGCTGAATTATAGTCAACGAATTTACATCGAGCCCTAAGCATTGCAAAGGTATAACAAAAGCATTTAATCATTGCTAATGAAAGGTTTGATGTTTTTAAGTGCATGCTGTTTGATATGTTATTATTCTCATTCAAATCTTTATGCTCCTTTTCAGTCACAAACACACACACAGGTAGCAGCTGTAACATTTCAGCATATAAGAGAATTGCTGCTGCTACTGCATTTCACCTGCATTATAAGCCGTCTTAGTTTTCTTTTCTGACAGGCTGGATAGCTATTGTTCCCCTCTGTTGTTTTCTCCACTGTGACATCAGGTAATGGCTTTGCAAGTGCAAGTGGCTCCCTGGGTAAACAAAACAGGCCCTGAAATATGTCGAGGTGAAATCCTAGAGGTATGTGATGTTTGCTTTAGTCGTAGTCCTCTGTTGGATGCGTTACTTGTTTTTGTATTTAGTCAGGTGTACTTTGTAGTGAGGACACCGGCTGTGATGAAATATTTGGTTTCAAGGGATCTAGGTGTCTGCCCATTTGTTTGTCTGTGTAGATCCAGGCATGGCCAGCTATGTATATGTACTTATATGTGAACTACACATCTTATTTTACTTAAATGTAAACTGCAACTGTTTTCTTCCAAGTAAAATGTATTTTATGGATCAGTTATACTAGAAATAAAACAAAATTAGCACAGAAACGTCCTTGCGACTAGGATAAATCAATGATTTCACTCAATTTTTTGCATCTAACACTTTCAAGTTGTTGTGATGGCCGACTGGTTGCTTGCGACACCCTCAACCAATCGCACAGGTTGCCTGATCTTAAAACAATCATGTTGCAGCTCACAACGACTGGAATCACTCTCAGTGGTGAAGGTTTGAATGTTAAAAACAAGTTTTGATGGGCATTTCTGTATGTGTAGACAGCAACAGATTTGTCATTTTTGCCACAACAATTTGCATTACCATATTATCATAAACAGATTGCATGTAATTGCCAATCTGACCCCATTCAGTTGCAAATTAAGAGCTGATTGAAAGCAGAATGTCTCCATCTTATTGCCGTTTTAACGCTGTGTTGATGCAGCAAACTTGTGAGCAGTCACAGACCAGGTCCCTGTCTTCGAAGCAGTCATTTCAAAGTCAGCAAGCTGGCGAGTTGACTGCACAATAATTTTGGTCTTGCTACATTCTCCAAACACTGTTTTCCTCTTGAATGTTCATTATGCAGAAAGGCTGTATGCCATCTCTACTTTCCCCCAGTCAGCGTGCACTTATTTCTAATTAGCCTTCATTTGTTCATTAAAGAAAGCCCAGTTGCAATTGCGCTGGTAAAACATCGACCCAAAGAAATCCAGTGTGTTTTTTAATTATCACTAATTAAAAAAGAAACTGATAGAGGATACCCAATTTATTCCAGTTTATATCCAAGAAAATTAAGTTAGGTTTACAGTCAAATACAACTATCAAGAAATAATCAGACTGAATGAAAGCAGGATCAAAGTGAAAATCCTGTATGGGACTGGCTCATGATGCCATAACTTTTAATCTCATGATGGCAGCCAGTTTCCCTGTCTTGTAATGGAAAATAATTTGACTTTCAATGTGAGTGCAGTACTGGTGCAGTCTACAGTTCAATCCTGTTCCCGTGGCAGCAAATTGGATGGTATCCAATGTTATAGATATTAATGGGCACTTTAAGTACAGAGAGAGCACAATGACACAGTGGGAGAGAGGTGGGTGTAAGAAGGAGCCAAGTGTGAGAGACAAGAGTTTTCTGAATACAGTATCTGAACGTTGAAACTGAAACAATTTAAGATCTCCACATAAACAGGGAAGAAGACGTCTAATGGACTTGTTTTATAGGCGATTATAAAATCAATACTTGCCATTTGATATGCATGTATTACCCTTCAGCTAGCACACTATCAGTAATACATTAACTAACTCAGTATCCTTACTGGTGAAGTGCAAGGGCAAAGATAATAGTTGCTTTTAACTAAATGCTATTCTGTAAGTTCTAGCCCTGTGCTCTCGTCTCACATGTACAGTGTAGGGTCATGTGGACATGTTTAAATTGCACACCCACGTACACTGACACTGATGATGAAACCCAACACAAGCTATAACAGGACAGTCTTTAATTTCAGAGTATTGAATTGAAGAAATTATATCAGCACACGTATCTGTTTCTTTCGATTTCTGTGCTTTAGGGTCGTTACCTTACACTATAAAGCACATTGAGGCAACTGTTGCTGTTATTTGGAGCTATAGAAATCAGATTGAATTGACCTGAATTGAATGATCAGTTACAAATAATGTAACCTCATTGAAACTGTCAAAGATTATAAATAGAACAGCTTCTCCTGCTCAAAATTCTGCACAAATTGAATAAATAAATGTGGTCCACTGGAGACGTAGCTGTTCATCAAGCTCTTGTGGGTTAGAAAATGCAGACAATGGATGGGGTGATCTGGGGCATGTCGCTATTTAAAGGGAATAGACCACAGGATGCAATGAAACATTGGGCATTTCAAACAACAGAAATTTTTCAGGAGAGTGAGACTATTTATCACATATAATGTGATGGAGTGGCTGTGAAAGTCTTGGAGAGGTGGAGATTCCAATGAATTTCATTTGTGGGGCAGTCAGCAGAACGCCTCTACATCCGAGGCTGAAAAACTTCAGATTCTACAGACTGTTTTTAAATTTCAAACAAGATGAAAAAGGCAGCGCACCATTATCTCGTTCAGCGCAATTATTGCGGTGGATTCGCTCTGGGAAGATTTGTTTTTATCATGTTTATTCAAATGCTTATGTAAATCTTTTTGAGGGGGGGTTAAAGCATACAGGTTGTTATTTTTTCCTGCATGTGTTTTGACACATTTCTTGGATTATGAAAGTTTGCAAACGAGTAAAAACATTGAAAAATGCTATCTAATGAACACAGCTTTGGATGTTTACCATTTGGATTTATTTGATGGGATGTAAAATAGGAATTATGGATGCTTTTCATTGTATAAAAGGTAAACATAGTACAGGCTAATGCAATTAAAACTGATAGAAATTGAGCAAAATGTACTACATATGAAAATGTAAGGTTCATATAACAAAGAGCATATAAAATACACAAGGCTTTGGTCAGTTTGATGATTTTAAGAAATGTTAAAAAGTACGAATGAGACAGAAGAGATCTGTGTGTTGCAGCATTGTTATCATTTTCATTATTCTGGGCAGTATGTTAAATAAGTGTGAGATAATAGTCTGTTAAATAGGAGAGATGATGACGTTCCAGTCACTAGGTTTGATCTCTTTTTTTATCAGCTCTTGGAATTTTAAGATGGACTGGCCTTGGCCTCACCCCACTTGGCAGTCTCATCTTTTCCCTCTTTCTCCCAAACACACA
The DNA here is from genome assembly GCF_057382185.1 of Mchenga conophoros. Taxonomy (NCBI): domain Eukaryota; kingdom Metazoa; phylum Chordata; class Actinopteri; order Cichliformes; family Cichlidae; genus Mchenga; species Mchenga conophoros. The sequence continues at coordinate 21,910,836 of NC_140539.1, read as the reverse complement.
CACACACACACACACACACACACACACACACACACACACACACACACACACACACGCTCTGGGTGAAGCTGACCATTACAACAATGTTAGCGCTGTCTGTCTCGCCCTGCTTTGATAATTAGAAATCGGACCATGTTCCTCTCGTTCACAAATTCCCCACTCTGCCATTGTTGCTTGGGGCCACCGCGCTGTTTGGATGAAGGCTGATTAAATTCAAGTCACTGAGTAGTCGCAACGGCTGTAACAGAGGGAAGGAAAGAACAGCAGAGGAGCCACAGGAGGGGGTGTTGCTGGGAGAACAGGCTCGGAGTGTGATAGCTGTCTCTCCCTGGGTGTCATCCCCTTTAATCGCTAAAGTAGAGCGGTAAAGAAGCTAACATGGCTTTTCTCAACCAGCTGAGAAACTACTCGATTCATGATTTGTGGATCTGATTTTATGCGGTTTTAGAGCATATAAGGAAACCATTCCTGCTTGACCATTTCTGAGCAATGCCTTCAGGCTCTGTACTGGGTGTCTGTCCCATGCCATGTGTTATAGTAAGAGCAGGTGTTTTGATGTCCTGCTGTATTGAGGTCCAAGCAACAGCTGCTGCCGTGGCGGGAACGAAAGGGGCCGCTGGCACATAAAGTAGGAAAAAACATGGCCTCTTGTCAAAGACTACACATGTATAATAAACTGGACAAATATCAGAGTTAAATTTGATTTTCACAGTGATCCTCCAAGTAGGGTTTCTAATAGAAAAATGTTGGTCGGATCTACAGGTGCGATATTTTTTGCTTTTACAACCCACAGAGCTTTACAATGATTACTTTCTAGTGTAAATCGTGACTTTTTTCATGTTTACTGTCCATCAAATTCCTTAAAATTGCATTTATTTGCAAGCAATGTGCATTACAGTGAGTTTGTATCTGTAACTATGTATGTGTATAAATGCATATGTGGGTAAGCACATGCATCTGTATTTATATTCTTAAATTATATCCTTTTAATACACACCTGCATATTGTTTGTTTGTTTGGTGACTCTTTGGCAGTTCAGGTTATTTGTTAGCATGCAGCAGCTTCCAGGGTTGGAAATCTAAGCCAGTGCGGTTATGTCAAAACTTCCACGGCTTCCAATGGCCACTTGAGGCTGACTCTAAAAGAGAGTAAATCCCAACAGACTCACAACTTTACCAACGGCATTAACATGTTTATAGTCTGGCTAAAAAACCCTGTTTTGCTCTCTGTGGGGTGAATTATTTATAACTATTTTGGATTTTGATGTTGCATAAAGTTAGAGGCAACTTTAATTGACAGGTTTTTCCGACTACCGATTCCTTTGGAATCATCATTATGTGGCAGTGAGTATATTTAGCACAGTGAAGCTGGGAGGCAGAAGGAGAACTTTTTTCAGGGCCTGTGCAGGCAGTATAAAACATGGGCATAACTGCCGTGAATTCATGCAGTGACTTGTGTTTTCACAAGTGTTTTCACCACTTCCATCTTGGTTTCTAAAAATCAAATGTGACAATAGTGGGCCATGTGTGTCTTTGAAACTGCCTTAAAATCGTATCGATTCATACTGTATGTGACAGTACTGGTTCTGCGACCCAATATTTGTGTTTCATACTCACAGTTACAGTAATTGTTTGATTATTTTTGTTGTTTTCTTTAGTTCTTAGGCTGTGTTTAGTTCTTGTTCCCATGTCTACTTTATGCTTTTCCTGTAACCCATATTTCATGTCTAGTCACCCTTGTTGCTATGTTCCCTATGTCTCCCTAGTTACTGTGTTACTCTTGTGTGTCCTGAGTCTGAGTTTCGGTCTGTGTTTCCTGTTTTATTTTGATAGTCCCTGTCCTGTGTGCAGCATGACTGATTTTGCTTCCCTTGTCTCGTTAGGTCTGATTTGTCCCAGCTGTGTTACCACCTGTTCCCCATTCCTTTGTCTTGCTTGTGTGTTTAAGTTCTCTGTTAGTTGTTGTTAAATAAAGCTGCCTCCTTTAGTTCACGTTTTCCGTGAGTCCTGCTTTTAGGTCCTACATCCTGCACCGCAAAACATGACACTGTACTTATTTCTTTGAATAGGTGGTTGATTATTCTCTAGTGTAAGGTCACAAATTTCACACAAATCCAGTCAGTGGATTGGGAAATTATTGACTCCGTCTGTGGAGAAAATTGGTCGACCAGCCGATGTAGTACTATAGCTTCTCCTAGAGCCTTGCCGGTAGCATGGCTAAAACCTGAAATCTGACAGCAGACAGTAGACGGCGGGAGCCAGTGGCCTCAGAAAACAGCTTGTTCTCATAGCCCTGTGCATGCCACGAGGAAAGACGAGCATAGGGAGAAGAAAGTGGATCAGCTGCCTATGAAGGTAAAAATCACTGTGTGTCCTGAGGTGAGATCACTGCAGCTCAGTGTGCACCTGATCTGATTGAGGCCTTAGATCAGCACAATCCTGCAGCGCCAGAGATGGCTGGCTTACTCGGGTAGAGGGTGATTGATGAAGACAACAACCTCATTCAACTTTGGCAAGCAAATGAAAGGCATATTCATCTCATGTCAGAACACTCAGAAAAAGATATACATACAAGCCACCGGCGTGGGATTGGAAAGCTTATTTTACACAGATTTTAATGTTCTCCTTTTGCTTGCTTTCCCTCTGTAGTCTGACAAGAAAAAATAGAACTGGAACAAGCTGCTAAATGAACATTTTCCTAAACTAATGTTTTCTTATCATTTTTCTTCTAATTAACAGGTTCACATTGTGGGAAGATAGAAGAGATCAAATGTTTGAAAAACATGCTCTAATTTTGTCCTACACTATCAACATGAAGTTAGCAAAACTCTCACTTATGTGATTATTTTTTAGTTACCACCCCCTGCTCCAGTTATAACACGGCCTGCCTGTATTTTGTATTCTGTGAACACTGGTTATGCGCATCTGTTATCAGCTGCTCATCAAATTCATCATTCATGCTTGGTACCGTGTTATTGATCTTATTCCATCAGTCTTTGTTAGTAGTCTGCTTGACGGTGGATATTAAACACAGCTACTACATTTTCAGTTGAATCAGTGGTGTGCTGCTAAGAGACGTTGGGAAGTGCTTTTCAAGTAAAATGAAACATTCATTAAATCTGTGTTGTGTTTTATCTGCTACTCCAACTCTAATTTCCTGGTCCAAACTTGTTTTATTTTTCTTTTTGTAGTTCAGGTGCATAAAAAGAAAGAAAGAAAGAAAGAAGGATTAGGTACAAGTGGATAAAATGGTAAATGAAGATTTTTGTTTATTTTTGTCAGAGGCTTTATTCCAAGTTTGAGCTGCAGATCACAAACTTCTGTTATGAATTACAATTTAATTTTCTCTGAGGTAAAACAATTACTTCCAGACAATACACAGCTGAGATTATTAAATTACTTTGAGGCTGAAGGAGGATGGGAGTCATGAAAGTGTGGGTGGGATAGAAAGAGATGTGAGAAGATTAATTTAGCAGCCCGGGCAGGGAACCAGAGGCGACGTCAGAAAAAGAGAAGAATCCAGTTAGGTCGGACGAATAAGACAGCAACACGGCCAGGATGTCAGCAGGTCCTGCTCTGTTTGAGCCCCTGATTTTGTTTGTGAACTGTAATGTCTTCACCTCTAATCTCATACACAAGGTTTTCTTTCCTGTCACATCTCTGAGAGCTTGTTTAAAAAAAAAAAAAAAAAAAGTAAGCTACTTACTTACACAAGTAATTTCAGTCTTACTTGTGTAAAGATTTTCCCCTTAATAAATAAACTTCCGTATTTACTTGGATTATCTACATCTAATATTAAATTTGTTTGATGAGCTGAAACATGTAAGTGTGGCACATGCAAATAAATCAGTAAGTAAATGAATGAATAAAAAAGGGGGTAAATGCTTTTTCTCAGCTCTTTAGGTTTCTGACCATATGGGGAAATTCATTCTTAATCACGCTTACTAAACGTAAGCTGAAAGAACAATAATTGCTCTAGACTGATTTTTGATCAATGAACAAGAATGCTCATGGCGATTAAGAATTCAGGAAGCGGTGATGGACTTCCTTTATTTTCCCTTTATCCAAATACAAAGGAAATACATTTGCATATCGTTAGCTTCATAGCATAAGTGCCTAAGTCATTGACTTAGTCAAATGACTTAGGCACTTATGCTATGAAGCTAACGATATGTTATTTAATCTTTTTAATAGAGAATGGAAATCCTTAAACAGCCATCATCTAAGCACACTCTGTGGCATGAATACAAATGTTAGGTATCACGATCGCAAAAGGGGAAAAAAACCAAAGAAAATTTGTTATAGTGACACAAATGGATGTTTCATGTGAAACAGACATGCATCTAAATGTATAGCATGCATTAGTGTGATAAGCAATGGGACAACTGTCTCACGGGTGAGTTTGTTAATGCAGGATGTGATCAGAGTGTCTCTGCAAGAACAGTCTGTGCACGTTTACATAAAAAGGGATAATAACGTAGGGCTTCATTGCGTAAAGTCCTCATTACAAAAACGAACACACATATGAAAGTTCCCATGTGCAAAACAGTGACTCTGGGATATAGTGTGGAGAAAATTCAAACGGTCAAGTCATCCTTCATCATGCTTCCTGCAGTTGGGTGAGTGCATGTGTGGGATACAGCAGGAGAACAGCCTGGATGCCTGAAACCTTACAGGTTATGGATCTGGTGGCTCTCTAATGCCCAAATTCACTTACTTAGCAGTCGGGGAATTTAGGCTCTTGCAGAGGGATGGTGATGCATTGCTCTACAGAAAAGTGTTGGGCTGAGCTTTTACCACAAAACAAAAGGATAGCATCATTGCAAAACTGAATGCAGCATAATAATCACTTTTTCTCGATTATCTTATTTTTGGAATCATTGCAAGCCGAAATCATAATTGAAAATAAAATGTGATTAATCAGCCTGCTCTGCACAGCATTATTTGTTCTTTTTCCTTTATTGTCTTCCTAAATATAACTTTGTTTATCCAAATTTGTTTCCTCCCTCATGGCTTCTAAACCAGAGTTATAATAACCTGTATGCACTTGTCATATCTCAGCTACTTTCCATTAAATCAAAGACATCAAGGTCACACTGGGATGAAAACTGCCAACTGCCGAAAGTGCGAAACGTTACTTAATTGATCCAAGGCATGGATATAAGATCATCAGAAGAGACAAACAACTGATTATGCATAACAGCTGTTAAAAACACATTTTTATTACCAAACTTCATCAACACGATTGATTTTTAGCGTAGATTAGGCCAGACAGTCTAAGCCTGAAGGTTGAAATAATAATTAAAATGATGGTTCTTCGTGTTAAGACAATTTTACCAAAAAAGATGAGGCTTATGAAAATTTACTGAAACACAATGAACAGAGGAAATATTACACCCTGAAGCCTCAATGATATTGTCTCCATTGATTGCAATATTCGAGAGAAATTGAGCAAATATTTGATTTAACTCTTTAAATACCAGCTTGTTTTCAGTTTTGATGAAATGCAAATGATCTGTCTTAGGTTTATAGCTCGTCACTCTAAACAGCCCAAAGAAGCACATAGTTGACATCGGCGACTCATATGTGATGACTTATCTAGCAGACATAATATCAAATTCATATTACAAGTTTTTTGCTCTTTAGAACTTGAGCTGTCACATCTCCACAAGTCTCACACGCATTTGTGATTGTGTTGATTTAATTTACAACCCAAGCCAACGCAAGGACCCTTTTTATTTATTTATTTTTTACATTAGAACTCTTTATGCATTAATAAATTAAACTCAGAATGCACTGCGGCCACTGGCCTACACTAGCATGTCTCTCTCAAGGCCCTTTCTCAATGTCAGCTAGTCTTCATGCTCAAGCATCTCATCAAACAGTCATTACTGTGTGTTGTCTGTGTGGCTGTGATAGGCAAGCAGGTTGAGAAGGAAACTGAAAAACAAAGCTGGAATCACCCGGAGACTTGAATAACAGATAGACTTGGATCAATAGAAGGGATGGATACTTTATGAAGCGCTTAGGGCAAGCAGCTCATAATGATCACAGGAGTGTGTAAATTAGCTTATGGCACACAACGACACTAATGAATCATTGCTTATAAGAAGGGAGATGAGACCGGGAGCAGGAGAAGACACGATAATGAAATACATTCTCTGTGGCAATTGAAATGAACTGAAATAGTTTTATCATTGGTGCATGTTTAACTATGCAATATTTTCTCAATATTAAAAATATAATATATATATCCAATATCTAATTAGCAAAATGTCAAAGAAAACATGGGAAAACTATTTGTTTCATGTGCATTTAAAGAAAACATGCATATATATATTTGAATAGAAGCAGCATGGTGATGCGGTGGTGGTCCAACAGCGAGAAAGCCATAGATGGTCGTCTGTATAGGTTATACCCAACCTCTTACCCTGTTTCCATTGGATATTGGGTGGATATCTTAACCGACTGAGCAGAGCTTTAGACGGGGCTGTGAGATACTTTGGTGTTCCTGTTGAGAATCCTGTTTGTGATGGGTGATGTGTGGAAGTACACAACATCCTGAATAACTTATGATGCACGTAAGATGCTGAGAACTTCTTGTACCGGAACAATCTTTGGGATTTATTTAGCAAATTGAAGTGTTGAGAAGTACGACATATTATGTTGTTGTCAACAGTGTGATTGCACTGGACAGTTAAAACTCAGTCAAGGTAGGCTAACGTCAGATAATGCGAGCTAACATGACATATTGATAGGAGAAACACTATCTGTCATGTCTTTCAGAAAACAGGACGTTTTATGTGTCTGAACAGATACGGGTCATTTTTTGGTTTGTGACAGCAAGATTAGTTTTGTGCGGTGGTCATAACTCAAATGTCTGTGTTCTTGTCTCGGTGATGGATTTACAGGCAGAATTTGAATCATGTTGAAAAATGTAGTTAACTTTTTTTTTTTCTAACAATTGTTGAAACATTTCTTGCCTGCTGCATTGTTATCAACAGGATTTTCTGACAGAACATTTTCTTCCCGAGTTAGTCCTGTACTCCTGCTTTTCCTGGAAGTTGGTAAATTATGCATATACCTGTATAGCCTCAGGGAAATATATTGTACTCCAGGCCATTCATTATTATAAATGAACATGCACAACTGTAGCATTCACGAACAGCTGGTGTCCTCGGGTAGGCTTAAACCCAACGTGATTCATCGCCATGTTGCTTTCGTAATTCTATCTGCCTTGAAGCAAGATGCAGGGACACACATGTAGTGTGGATGCCCGCCTCTGCTGGCTGCCTGGATCAAATAAGCCTCTCTGAAATCCTTCCCTGCTGGCAGGACAGTGCACTTCAGGCCTACCTCATCAGTTTCCTAAATGTCCATAGCATTGCATCAGTTAGAGCTTTGTGAGAAAGCTCCTAAGCTCCTCTTTGACACTGTCATATCTGGATGTCTTTTTGAGGGTTCCCCATTGACTGGTACCTCTCCGTGGGCTCTGTTACTCAATCTGTTTTAGTATTTTTTTTTCTACCTTGAAAGTTCAGCATCAATATTGTCTTCTTAAGTCTCAGCCTGGGGTGACGATGCACAAATGGGGCACCACTGCTGGCCACGAGAAAGCGAGTGAGAGGGAAACAGTGGGAGAAAGCGTGTGTGCAACTGCCCATTGGTGTGTCTAGTGCAGAACTGATTTAAGGCCGCAGGCCACAGGAAGGAGGCTGCTCTACACTCAGGGCACGTCCCTGAAACCAGCAGCAGAGGAAGCACTATTGCCATTCAGCAGCATCGACTGCAGACGCCTAAATGAGTCTGTTCTGTCCTGCAAAGCCCAACGTGGCAGTTCGCCACTTGCTCAACTTCTCCAGCTCCCCTCCCTGCTCCTGCTGCTTCATCTTTCCTTTTTCTTTCAGTCACACACCTTTACACTTTTACCATCTCTCCCAGTCATTCATCTTTTAGTCACCACTTTTTTTAAACATTCACAGTCCATCCAGTAACTATGCTCTGATCTGTTAACACCATTTTATTGCAAAGTCCAAACTAGAAATGCCAAGATCAGATGATGACCAGAGTCACAAGGTCTGTAGGGTTCACAATACAGCGACCTGAGCTATCTCATATGGAAAAGATATATATATATATATATATATATATATATATCTTATAAAGTTTGTATCTGTCTTGTGTGAAACATATATGAAAACAGAGTGAAAAATACAAGATATAAGATCCCTTGAAAAATTATATAAATGAAACTTGTATGTTTTGGATACTTAATAAAACAATATATGAAAGTAATGAGAAAGTGGCCACTTTCATGAGGAAATCATATAAGCCTTATATGATTCACTATATGAAGTAGGCCACATCTTGCGCAAGTCTTTTATAAGTTTTTTCTATTTCTTTTCCATATGGGTATGGTGTTCGTTTACCGCTCTCTGTTGGCAGTAAACACATGAATGCCTTCGTCGAGGACATCCTGACGAGGATTCAGGACCTGCTGGAGCTCACTCCACCTGTGAGTGGAACACAGAAGCCATCTATGTCCACTGTGAGCGACCATCTTTGAACAGAGGCGGTGGTTTACGACACCAACTGTCTGCCATCTATAATCCAGTTTTGAGTTCCCTCCCCAGACGCCTTAACGCCCACTCACATCCTGGGCTATCTGACCTCAGGAATTTGCATGATAAGGTGGGGCCAGGTTTCACAATGAACTCACCCGATACCCTGGCTGATTGGGACCCACACCCGCTTTCACACCTTGGCTCATGTGATTAGGTAGAGGATCATCAGGGGTTCTTTGTCCCTTTTAGGGGGAAACTCCCACTAGGTTTAAATCTGGGACTCCCCACCATTTGACCTTAGAACTGAAGAAGCTTCTCGGATGAGAGGTGAAACGTCTTCAAGCAACTTAAAGAAGTCCAGACGCTTTTCTTTGCAAACTCCTTTGACATGGGTATGACTGCTACATAAAACTACCAGGGTGACAAAGCTCCAAAGGAGCTTCCTAAGCATGCTGTGTTTGCGTTGCTCTTTAAAGCTTCTTTAAATTCATGCATGTGTGTCATTCTCATTATCACACACATTTATTTAGAAGGACATGTCTATTTACCTCTTCTGGCTGAAGAAGGTGTTAGCCATTAAACTTCTATACACCTCACATAGCATGACTGTGATTTGACTGTGTAAGGCCCAGTCGGTCATAATATCTTCCACTTATTGGCCAAGTTACAAAAAGGCACAGGCCAAAAAAATGTATCAGTTCAAGTGTATCCTGCTAGAATGAACATGGTAGCATACCTAATCACCAGTAGACTAACCCAGTTTCTTTTACACCAGACATCCTCAGTGTCTGTCACCCAGTTTCCACAGTTTCTGCCTTTAGCAGATGCAGTTGTGAAAACACATAGCTCTTACTGAAATTTGTCACCGAAAATGTTGACAAAAACGTTCTGGCCGCTAGATTAATAAACAATGGAAGGATTACGGCTTTGTTTTGATTAAATCTGTTTGCCTGCCTGAATCGGGCCATATTTAGCACACAGTAACGTGTGGGTTGTTAGCTAAAACGGTGAGGATTTGTTTCTTCATGCCTGCATATTTATGGTATCGCTGCATAGAACTTTTCACCTAATGTCCCTTTGCCACCTGGGGGTTGATGGAAGTGGAGTGGGATGGGTTAGTATCGGGGACGGTGTGATGACAGCTCGTGAATTCTAAAAGCATTATCTATCCCCGGCAGCCAGCCTGAGCAGCTTCCTGCCGCCTCTCATCTCTCCTGTGTGTTGCATTGAATATGGTTCTCCAATTGGGGTCATGGCACAGACCGATAGGAAGCTATATTCCTTCATAACTAGAGGCAAAGCTACAGAGTTCAGTATTAAGAACAGAGTTGGCAGATCTGACCACAAGCTGACTGGCAGACCAAGAATCTCAAAGTTAGAAACATTAGAAAACAAAAAAAGTGCCTTAGGGGATGCATCATTCTCCCGATTTACTACTTTAAATTCAGTCTGTGATATATCATCCAGAGTGGTGCTCTCTAGTGGTAAACTTATGAGTGTCTGCTTCCAAATAAACTGATACCTTTATTCTGAAAGTCTTCTATCTTTGCATTTGCAGACTGAAATTGAGCTCAGCTCATTTTAAAACACCAAGAATCACTAACTAGTTGTTATGAAGCCTTGGCTTGTTTTGTTTTGTTTTTTGCTCTTTATTGCATTACAGGAGTTTAATATGATCTTTTTTTTTCTGGTCAGAGTCAAATAACAGCTGGAACTAATACAATGTCTTATCTTGTTCTAGCTATTCTTTGGTATTTTCTTTTTCTTTTTAGGCAAAAGGCGAAACACCCAAAGATGGTTAATTTGCTATCAAATAAGATTGAGAGCAAATCGTCAAAGATAAAATTAGGTCACGTTGATGTTATTTGCAATGCAAAATTACACACAAGTGATTAACACAGTCATTTTCTGTTGATCATCCAATCCTTTGAGCATTAAAACCAATATACATTAGTTTATAGGTTGAAGGGAAAGTTCGCACAACAAAGTGAAAATGTTTATAACATCTTAAAAAGAGTTCATTATAAGTCCAGATACAGACACTCAGAATACGTGTTCCTGTTTTGTGTCCAAACCTGCATGAGGGTGTCCTAAAATCGTTAGGTTAGAAATTTTGATCATAGTTGTTGCTGCAATGTTTTCTGCTAAAACAAATGTCAGAGTGGTGGGTCGCTTTACTGCACTGTAGTGGGTACAGTGCAGCAACTCTTAGCGGCTCTCTCGCTCATCCTTCCCTTTTTCTCCCCTTTTCCCTGATCACCTATAGGGATTGATGATCGTGCCAAAGCAAAAACAGAAAAATCCATACCTCTCTCCTGCCCTTTTCATATTGCATTGATTTCATGGTGAAATATCAATCTGCATATGTCATGTACTATTGCAATGCTCAAAACATATTCAAAGGTAAATTATCATAAAACTGCTTTTGAGGGCATTTTTTACAAGTTGAGTTTGGACAGCTTCTCATTTGTAGAGGAAGGTAAGGTTAAAAAAAAAACTTCTGGTGACTTTGACTTACAGGCTATAAATAAAATGTATGAGTACACTTTAAATTGCACTGACGTATCCACACACCAATATAGGTACATGTTTGGGGTGCAACTACACTTGCAACTGCAGTTAGAGTGGGATAAAAGTAGCAGTTTGTTTGCTTGTTTGTTTGCATAAGATATGATGATTTTCCTAAATAGGTGGGAGAAAAATAGTGTTGATTTTGCAAAATCTATTGCAGAAACAGCACAGATGTTACTTGTAATGATAATAATATTAATAATAATAAGCGTCTCAATTAAATTCAGCCATTACTAATTTTATTATGACTGAAATAGATTTTTTTTCTTGTGGTAAAAATAAAGACCAGTCTAAAAATGAGGCTTATTTTTCAGTGCTGATAAATCACCCACTATTTGTTCTTCCACAGCTACGATATGCTTGTTTGTCATAAACCTTTACCACGGGAGTGTTGACTTGCCTTTGGCTCATTTAGGTTTGGGGTTATAGAAAGGGATGGATCGAGTAACTTTGTAACTTCCTAATTAAACAATATGCATGTTTTTTTATGATGTTCAATATGTTTCTGAACATTTTATCTGCGAGCTTTATCTACCCACTGTTTTTGCAATTACTACTTACAAATTTAGAGTTGAGAACGTGCAGGAAGACTGAAGCCTAAGGGTAATCATCTTGCTGTGCAGATGGTCCAAGATACATGAGAACAATTTCATAAGGTCTTCTCATAATGTAGCTTTGGCTCTGCAGTGGTTGTGTATATTTTAAAATACACCCTGCAGCTTGCTCATCAGGGGTGTTTTTACTACATCACAAGCATACCGCTCACAAACATTTTTCCACCAAAACAGGGTGGATTAATTCTTTTAACATACTAAATGCACGTGTCATGGTGTAGCTATTTGCACACATGTACATCTCAGGGGATTTAGTCAGATAAATATATAAAATTAAACACATGTTTTTATTTTTTAAACAAATTTACTGATGGGAAGCTCTTAGTAGTTCTGGTACTTTTTAACTTTTAAGCATTCAGAACATAGTTCTCTTTATTTCATGTTTTAATTTAGTGTATTCCACAGTCCACAGTACATGATGTGAAATATCTCCACATGATGACATTTGAGAGCAATAGCCCAGTTTATTCAATGTAGGGCAGGTCGTACAATAGAGATTTGAGTCCTCTGGGCAGTGTTTTGGTGGGAAATGGATTCTGTACCTTTGGCTTGTATACAGCAGCCTAAAGCTTTAAGGCAGATAAAAGAACAGAAATAAAAAAGGAGGAAGAGGGAGTGAAATGAGTTGGAGGGGAGAGCAGGGCGAAGGAACATTCAGCAACAATATCCTTTTTGCTGAAACTTTACATATGTCAGCACTTCAAAAGTTTTCCTATTACTATTTATCCCACATCCCCTCCAAGAGCTCCAGATATTCATTTGATCTAACCTTTTATTCTGCTCCTACTATAATACTCTAAAGCTAAATGCATAAGATGCATATATTCTTTCAAACTTTTTGCAAGTAATTAGAAACAAGTGGATTTCCGGGCCGAATGAAACATCGCTTTGAGCACAACAATTGATTCATCTTTGTAAAATAGCTTTGCCACCGGAGGACTTTCAGGACAAATCTAAGCTGGTGGAGTAGCAGTGCTCCCAGTATCTCTCTGTGTCTGTTGTCATTGCACAGTAGCAGTATCTGTTATATAGTAGAGCGTTCCTACTGAGGAATGGGCAAAATATGAAATCTACAAGAGACAAACTACCAGAACCAAATTGTTTTCTATTGGCTGCATAATAGGATTTTTTGGAAGATGGGAGCACATAGGGCATTTCTAACAGTGAAGATCCAAGAGCAGAGGAAGTGAAGGTGGAAGAGTTTAAAAACCTGGGGTCAACCATCCAAAATTAACAGACAGTGCACAGGAGAGGTTGCGAAGAGGGCGCAGGTAGGGTGGAGTGGGTGGAGAGGAGTATCAGGGGTGATTTGTGACTGAAGGATAGCGGCAAGAGTGAAAGGGAAGGTTTACGAGATGGTAGCGAGACCACCTATGATGTATGGTTTGGCTGACAAAAAGAGAGGAGGCGGAGCTGGGGGTGGAGGTGGCAGAGTTTAAAGATGCTGCAGATTTCATTGGGAGTGACCAGAATGGACAAGATTAGAAATAAGTGTATCAGAGGCACAGCTCAGGTTTAGCCTTTTGGAGACAAAGTTAGAGAGGCAAGGCTGAGATTGTCTAAACATGTGCAGAGGAGGGAGAGTGGATATTTTGGATAAAGGATGTCAGATGTGGAGCTGCCAGGAAGGAGAAAAAGACGAAGACTTTGTGGATGTAGTGAAAGAGGACATGCAAAAGGTTAGAATGATAGAGGACGATGCTAACGATAAGGTGAGATGGAAATGGATCCACTATAGTGGGCAGCCAAAAAAAGAAGTGTGCACAAAGGTCATTTGAATGCAGTACTGTCTGTCAGATTGTTTATAATTCATTTTCTTAGAACTCTGACAATCACAGTGGGCTGCTGCAAGCTCTGCTTATGACAAAGAAAATGTAGCTTTCAGCAAGTGCTCTCCATGACTTGATGTTTATGTTCACTCAAAGGAAGCATGGTAAGTTGGTGTGTGCTGAAAGTTGCATGGCAGGTACTGAATCTGCTAACAAAAGACGACAATTTCACTGTGGTGCAAAGCGCTGGGGTTGATCTCTGGGGAGAGGTTTAATTCCCCCCTGAGTAAGGGTGCCATTAAAATGCAATGACATGAGATTAATGTTCATCTTGAAGTGACATTTGCTTTCTCATTTACTGCAAAAATTGTCTTGGAATATTGGGTGCTAGGTGTTGTTTTGAATGCTGATGAGCTCCCAAAGCTGCTCAAAGTATGTGCGGTGACAGTGTGAAAAATGTTGGATGTGCTTTATAAAGAGGAAGGGGATCTAGCTGAGTAAGGGACAAACAGTAAAACAAGACCATCAGCAAATTGGGACTGTGAACTTTGAAACTGTGCAGATTTCAAACTTACTGTATGCGAGATAAATGGATGTCCTCAGCATTAATATCTGGACTGCAATGGGAGTTACCTGATCACAAACCTGATTTAAAATGCATTATGTGGTTGCTTTTGAAAATATGTAGTTACCTAAGGATCCTGAGGAGGACAAAAAAACAAAAATGTATACATCTTTTGATGCCCGGTGCAATTTAAAGGCTTAGATTACCTGGTTATGGTCTGTGTGTATGCGCTTCAAATAAACCTATTCATTTTTTTTCTTTCTCTCCTCTGACTCATATTTCTTTCTCTCTCTCCCCCCCCTCCCCCTCCCCCTCCCTTTCTCTCATACAGAGTGCCTGTAAGTAGCAGCTCCATCTTCTTTTCCTTGTGTGTGTACCCTCTGCAAGAGCCGGGGACACATACTATATGTGTATGTGAGATGAGGAGGAGCTAAGTGGCTACCACAACCACCTAGATCAGACAGCCTCCTGTGCTGCAAGATGGATTAGAGCCCCACACCTCAGGAGATCAAAGGTAGGAAAAGATGTTTGGTAATCAGCCGCCACTCACCTGCCCTGTTTAATGACAATGAGTTTAGACTAAGGTCTTTTTGCCATCTGTGGGCTGTAGGGTGTGTAAGAGGGATACACCATGCTGAATGTCAATATTTATTTTGTATTAAAAAAACTTCACAAATGTGAGCATATTTCCACTGAAATTTAAAGTTGCACATCACATGTGGTTATTGTCCCCAAATATAAGAAACTTGTACAGAAGCATCCTTTAAACAAAGCGTCCATATAGCAGAGAAAATCTGTTTTTCTACAGTAGTCTACTATAAATTGAAGTAAAATGCTTTTATAATACTGGCACTATTTGAGGGTAATATCTGGGTTCAAGAGGTTAATTCAAGTGGAAAAATATCAGCAATCTAAAACATCACTGGTAAACACTAGGATAGACCTTTGAATTGCCGCCCACGTCTCCAATTTTGTCAGCAGCTCCAAAAGACCCAGTGTTGCTCTTGTGAGTTGAAGAAGCAAGTCAGCGAGGGAAAACGCGCTTCTGCTCTTAGTATTGTGATTAGTATGCTGTATTGCTCGCTGCATCTATAAATAAAAGTGTAAGCCAAAGGCCAGGCAAGTTCTCTGGGAGTTGTTGAAAGTAATTCTGGAAAATGCAGAAGAAACACTGACTGAATTAGAAGCAGATCAGGGGGGTGGAGAAAATAAACGTGCGTAACAAAAAGGCGAATCTGACTTCACGAAATAACATGCAGAGCAACACAACGGTATGGGAGACGTTCAGTTCCGATGTACTCCAACTTCAGTTGGAAACTTGAGAAATTTCCAGGTCTGAAAAAGTTCCAGTTAATTTTTTTTACACCAAAAACATCCCAGTTTAATTCGGAGTAGTGTTTTTTCATTTTTACGAAGTTTCAGTGGTAAACTACTGGTGGTGTTTTCAGGATTTCATAAAAGATACAAAAAGCCACTTTCATGCTTGTGGCAGGATTTTTCATTTTTAATCATTAGCATTTTTGCCACTGTCATGTGAGTTTTCTGTTTTTTTTTTCAAACCAGAAATCACCGTATTTGGATTATGTGGTCAATATATCATTATGACTATGAATATATAAACACTAAGACACTTGGTTAGCAAGCTGCATCCATGCGATGTATGAGTGCAGAGACAGAGATTATTAATTAACAGGCTTTATAAGTCTTTAATTTCATGCACCAAAATTTGAAACAAACTCTGTGTTTCAAATTTTTTCTGAAGCAGAAAAACTAGATTCAATTCATTTTTATTTATATAGTGCCAAATCACAGAAACAATTGTGTCAAAGTGGTTTATATTGTAAGGTAAAGACCCTGCAATAATACAGAGAAACCCCCAATAATAAGATGAATCCCTATGAGCAAGCACATGGAGACAGTGGGAAGGAAAAACTCCCTTTTAACAAGAAGAAACCTCCAGCAGAACCAGACACAGGGAAAGGCAGCCATCTTCCATGAATGGTTGGGGGTGAGGGGGGGAAGATATGATAAAGACACACTGTAGAGGAGAGCCAGAGATTAATAGTAAGTAATGATTAAAAGCAAAATGTACTATAAACACACAGTGAGTAAAAAACAGTGAGTGAAGTAAAAACAAATAATGCGTCGTGGTAAGAAGCCCAAGCCTGTTGCAGGATATCTACAGAAGCCCTAACTGTGTTTTATTAAAAAGAACATTTTTAAGCCCAATTCTAAAAGTACAGAGAGTGTCTGTCTCCTGAATCCAAACTGGGAGCGGAAAGCTGAAAGCTCTGCCTCCCATTCTACTTTTAAATACTGTAGGAACCAAAGTAAACCAGCAGTATGAGAGTGAAGTGCTCTATTGGGTTCAAATGGTGCTATGAGGTTGTTAACATCCAATAAGGCCTGATCAAAACCACTTTTTGCACTAGGCAGTAAAGATGATGCTGTAAAGTTGGATATTTAAACATCAGGATGAGTGGGCATGAACCTGCTTTTGGAGTCCAACCTCAGGTGGCCACTAGAAGAACTTTTTGGCCTTTATTTTTCAGTCCCAAAGGTTTCCGCATGGTCAACAATCTCATCTTCTGGGTAAAAATCAAGTTCCTTTTTGTAAACACAACACTCAGACTTGCCCTCCTCATGGTTGATTTATGGTGGTCAAGTGAGCTAGAGAGTCAAGGGAAAACAAGAGCTTTAATGAGAACAAAGGTGTGAATGGCTGAAATAAAACTTTATTTTCTGCTTGCTTAGCAGAGGTTACATTATAAAGCACAAACAAACACACCCACACCTCCATGTAACCACGGCAGAAGACGCTACATTACCAGATTCTGTGTGAATGTGACAGCTGTACACTATCAAGACCAAAAAGAAATGTCATAAGAAGACAGCTAAATGAGTTTGGATCAACAACCAATTCAGTACGGTTTGTGTAATGACATACTCTATATTAGACCCCACAGATTGTTGATCTAAAATCCTTTACATTTGAAAGAAATTCCTACCTTTTAACACACGCTAAAATGATTGTAAAAGCTGTTACATAGTCAGCCTTTTTGAAAGCACGTTGAATAACATGTTTCCATTTGAAACTTTTCAATTATTGCAAGGAAAAAAATCCTCTTCTCCACATGTGCACACCCACACATGTAGGCACGGTCCAAAAATAAGAACACTGATTTAGCCTATGTCATATTACTAACTCTTATGTGTGTCAGTAACAGTAAAACCAAACTGCTATTCATATTCAGGAGGACTCGCTTTTCATATTTTTAAGCCACCACATTCTCCCACAGGTCCAGTTTGCTGTGAATACAAATGCTGGAACACACAGTGTGCTGTACAGACATTGAATTTCTTTGAGGCTCGAGTGCCCCATGAAATCTACTACTAACAGAATTTGACTTTTTATTGACTTTGGCTCAAAGGAAGTGGATTGAGCATATGGTTTCAATTTCACTGCCCACTTGTGGAATCTTTGGTGAAAATGTTGCATTTTAGCCACTCAGTATGTGACAACTACACCATTCTCTATTATTGGAAATATTGAACTAGTTCTTGTACGTCATGCTCGTTAAGACCTATTAAGCTCATTTTCACTTCACGTTTTTATTCTGGGACTACACTACAGCAGGTTCAGTGCATTAAGTTTAGCAGATATAAAATAGCGCTCAGTTCCTTATTTCCAGAATACCTTTTATGTGCTTTGGCATGTCTGTGGTGTGTATAGATGTTTGTGTATGCCTGCGTTTGATTAACTGCTTTTATTTGTGTGCTGACTGAATTCACGAGCCTGCACCAGTCTGCTCCTGTCTCTGTTGCCTCTGGGCTACCTGCCTCCTTCCCTGGCTGCTCCTGAGAAGTAGAGATAAGGCCCACTGATGTTTGTCTGCTCCCTGGCAGATTACTGAGGCAGACAGGTACAAGAACTCTGGTAGACAGCTCTAGTATATTGGAGGCCAAATAAGAAGTTACTGGGGATGTCCAAGCTGACCATAGCGCCAATCCAGCCTGAATGCCATTTGGCTTCTTTATATGTGCTGTTGGTGTTGAGCTTGTTACTGTTGGAAAAGAAACTCTGAATTTTAATGAATGAATATACATGATGTCACCAATTTTTGTTTAGTAAATACTTTAATGATTACAGACGCTTTTGGCTTCTCGTTTGTTTCAAAAGGGATTCCCACAGCAGACGTGTCTGCATGCTTGATTTCACTCTGGATGCCCTTCCTGATGCAACCCTCCTATTTATCCAGGCTTTGGGACTGGCACACCTTTGGGAAGGCTCTGTTTGTGTCTCCTCCCAGTCTTTTAATTCTGAAGAAAATGAGTAAATCGCTAATGCTTGCATTTAAAATTCATTGGTCACAAGCATACCAGAAACTTGTATATATAGTTATGGTTATATATGGTCTGCGTCACGTCTTGCATGGTGATAGGAGTTCAAACAGAAAACAAATCATGGAGGATTTTCAAAGTTCTTCATGGAAAACTCAGCAAACTGGTGTTGTTATAGCCTTTGTTGTTTTATGACTCAAGATTTTGATTGGCTAATTACCATTTTGCTAACCTCAAGGATCTTTTTATCTTTTGAAATTGTTCCCATTGTATGCTTGTAAGTTGTAAAATAAATTAAAATGCATAGCTAGGGCCTGTAATACTCAATTTGTATTTTAAAGACACTTTAGAAGCAAAACCTTTTATAAAGGAAGGCATAGATCTGTGTGTGCAAGTCCATGTCTGCCTTTTGTATGTTTACCCTTAGAGCACCAGGCTGTGAACATTAGGGTGTGATTAAAGCTCAGGGTCCATGTGGGATTGCCTAATTAGGCCTTTCTACTTCTGTGAAGAACAGTTCACAGACATCATGGAAAGAAAATTGCGGTAAATCTTATTTTATCCATGGTAGTGAGGGCAGAGAGGACAAAGCGGAAGAAGTGTTTGGTCTCCATTCGTAAGAGATCGGAGGCTTCATTTGCATCAGGTCCATGTGCTTTTCTGAAAACAGAGACGTGTATTTTTCTTAAAACTGAAAAGATCGTTTGAAAAAAAAGTGAAAGGAGGAGTTATACTGTAAAATGGTAATAAGGAGTGCTTGAAAATGTGGCTTTGTCAACTGGAAACTATTGTATGAAAACCAGTGACCCTGCACATATTTGAAGTCCATGGTAAAACTGCAGCATGCACAGTACAAGTGGTCATAACAGACTACTAGGAAGTGACGTAAAAAAATATGGGCAGGAATGGAAGTGGTCCTTCGGTGCATGAGTAGATGATCTTGAAGGGGTCAAATTTAAATCAGGCAAGGTTATGATGAAACTTATACTGTGATACTTAGTCATGTTTATCAATCATTAGGAACATGTTATATCAAAGAGTCCAAGTTCAGCTCTCAGTTTGCTGGTCCTCTATTTGTTGTTGTGTTTGCTTGACTTGTGGTTGATCAGAGCTTTTTAAATTGTTGTTTGAATATTTTTGTTGCCAATTTATGGAGATGGTTTCTGATTGTGGATCTCAACTGGCGGAACATAAATTGTTCATTACTCCGACACCATGTGGTAGGCAGTTTTGTCCACATGCCTGACAGCTCTTCTGGAAAATGAAATCAGGGGGAACAAAAGATGCATAAGCAAGATCAGAGTACAACGGATAACACATGATTCAAACACAGAACTCCTCGTCTGTGTAGCACATTGAATATACATGGCGAAGAAAGCCTAGAGGGGATGTAAGGTTTTAGAAAGAGTTAAGAAGCTGTCTTTTACAAGGTGAAGTGCAGCTTATGAATTAGAAAGTATAACACTGGCTGAATGACAAACTACGCGGATGAGAAATAGTATAATTATGCACCTGAAATACTGCACAATACATCACATGGCAGCAACTCAGAAGATGCTGAGGTTTAAACGTGGCATGGTTGTTGATGCCAAATTGGGTGGTCTGAGTATTTCAGAAACTGCTGATCTGCTGGGACGCAGCCGACTCTAGGGCTTAAAAAGAATGAAAATATCCCACGAGAAGCTGTTCTCTGTGAAAATGCATTGAGAAGGACAGCTGCTTCAAGCTGAGAGAAAGGTGAGAGCATCTCATATAACCACTCATTACAACTAATCGATGCTCCATACTGCCTTGTATCAGCAGCTCAGGCAGGTGGTGGTGTGGGGGATACTATCTTGGTCCATTTTGGGTCCCTTAGTACCAACTCAGGAACTTATACAAGCTACAGCATATATGAACATTGCTGCTGACCGTGTCCTTCCCTTTACGTCCACATCTTCTCATGTCTGCTTGGAGCAGGATAACACACTATGTCAAAAAGTTCAGATCATTTCAATCTGAAGGATAAAAGGCAGTCCAACCTAGTACTACCAAGGTGTATCTAATAAAGTATCTGGTGTGTGTATATTTTAAAAAATGCATAATGTACTGTGCTGCTCCTTTAAACAGTCCCAAACTAAGTGTGAATAGAAATATAAAAACCTTGTTTATTAGGTGCTGCTTTAATTAAGACCAAACCATCTTAATTAGAATTGAGTGACATATGGGCGAAGGTTGGGGTGGCTTTTGGCGCTTTTGAGCTTAATCAGTGGCAGCATCTGGCCGGTGAGTAGCTGTCAGAAGTAACAGATGTATAGAGCTGCATTCATCGCAATAGACAACTCTGTTATAGGAATTAGAAGAAGTAGTTTAATCTGCATTCATTGAAAACATTTATAACAATTAACGAGGCAAAAATATGCAAACTCAAAGCCCAAAAATACCAAACCCAGGTTTGGTATTTTTGGGCATTTAGCAATGGAGGGTGTGGAAAATATGCATATAGGCACTCTTGTTGGACCATGTGATGTTAGAGACTATGCTTGCAATTCATTCACACATCATTTATGCTAAAAAGGACAAAGCATACCCTTTTGTGCAGCCGGGGAACATGAAGCATTGATTTTTGTCTGCATTATGAGATGCTGCTTGGCTTTTTATGAACACAGTAGTGCATAATTGGAAAATCCAAACCCATGATACACAACCTCCATAAGATTTTCTGCCACTTGCATCAGCAGTTGTCATGAATGCGCACTGTAATTTCTGGTATCTGGTGAAGGAATTAAGATTCACTGTTAAACTCAGTGGCACAAATCTGCTGGTAAACATTCAGTTTCTGTCTGTCTCTCTCTCACTTCATGCCATGTTTCCTTCAGTCAATGATCGTGTCTTATACTTTTTGTTACCATACTGCCTGTTGAATGGGAAAGAATATCGATTTCAGGTGCAGGTTTCTGGGATCAGAAATACAGAAGGACGGCGAGAGATGGAGGAGTTTTAAGTAGAGGTCAAATAAAAGCTAGCTAGAAGAAAGGAAGGCACAGCTATGAGGCACAGCAGAAGAGAATAAGAGATAGTAGGGAGTAGAGAGACGGGTTTGGAGACAGAGAGAAGGCAAGACTGTCTGAGGATTTAGACAGAGAAACAGAGGCGGTGAGAGAGACATGATACCTCGGATATTAGAAACAGAAGAAGAGGTTGAGAAGGAGTTTGAGTGAGTGTAGCTGGCAAAGTCACCATAGCATCTCCAGATATGATCAGCACAAGACTGAAGGGCAGCAGCGTGTAGACAGGCTAGACGGTACTGCCTGCTCCAGTGGTGTGTGGTGAGGGGTGGTATTGTTTCAGCTATTGTGGACACTTTCCAATCCCATTTACAACTTGGAGAGACCTCGAGTCAGAGTTACACAGAAACTGGCTGTTGTCACAGAGTAAGCTGGCTAATAAATGGGACCAGTTTGCCTGAAAAGTCTTGTAATAATAGGGCAGAAGAGGTCAGACTTGGAACGTGACAATGCGGTGACATGAAGCCAGAGGTGCTGATGTTGATCTTTTGTTGACAAAAAACCCAACAATGCTGTGTTCCATTTGTTCTGTGGATAATGGATTGTTTAAGCCTGGTTAGAGGCCATTAGCGGCTCCACAATCTGGGCTTCAGCTTGGTTCAGAAGCTTAGATTCCCAGCAATAATGCCCGCGTAATCCTCGGTTAAACGTATTATGGTTCTTGCTAAAAAACTGATGCTTTGGTAGAGAACACCATTTTCACCCTTTCATGCTTTTTAGCAGGAGCACGTTGTAGGGAAGGTGATGGTTCAGGAAATCATTGCATGATTATTATTGTTATGCATGATTATTGGCCTAAGTAATACAATTTAGAAAAGTAATCTTTTAAAAAGCCTAATGAATAGAAATGGCAAATATGAACAGGGCGTTTCAATCTGCTGTGCTCTTTGCTGTCAAGGGAATGGAGCACACAGTAGTAAATTGACTTAGCGTGCATCGAGAGATGAGGGTTTTTTTTTCTTGCACAACTTTGTGTCTGCCACTTTGCGTCTATGTTGGATGCATACTGTTAAAGCTAGATATTATTTGGAGCTATAAGGCTGATTTTGGTATTTTAAGAAATAAGTACTCCCTAGGCTCTTTGTCTGCAGAAACACCACAGACATTTTCTAGCACTTTGAGTGTTACATAAATACAGAATTTAGTTTCTATTATCATCGCT
This sequence comes from Mchenga conophoros, assembly GCF_057382185.1. Classification (NCBI taxonomy): domain Eukaryota; kingdom Metazoa; phylum Chordata; class Actinopteri; order Cichliformes; family Cichlidae; genus Mchenga; species Mchenga conophoros. The sequence continues at coordinate 21,888,204 of NC_140539.1, read as the reverse complement.
GCTCTTAGCTGGTTTTCATCAAGCCCAAGCCTCGTGTCATTATTAAGCTAAATGAAACACAATGTTCGCCTTCGGGACTGAAGGGTAACACTAATACACAATAATTTTGCCTCCGGGAAACTCTGGACTTGTTTTAATCAGGTGAATGCACTTGCATTCAAGCCCTGTCCACGTCTGTGGTGGTGTAGTAAATGAAGAGCTGCGATGCATAAGGACAGATCACGTGCTATATTTCCATTCTCATTGGGCTTTTAGTTTTCACTGAGCTGTGAACGCTTCCTCCAAGACAGCACAGGAAGAGAGCATCTGCAAATTGCAAAGAGACAATTTGCTGTTGAATAACCCCGCTCTTTGCAAGTGAGTGACAGGTCCTTATCAGAGCACCCGCCGACTGATCAAAGTTGAAAGGGGGTCAGGCTGAATTAAAGACCAGCTAATTAAAATGTCCAGGGAGCATGCCAGCCCTCGTTTCGTTTATCGCCTTGTGCACGGTTGGGTAAAGAAAGAGAGAGGTGAGATTGGGGTAAAGGAAGAAAAAAAACAGGTGTGTTTAACTTCATCTGATATTAGAGGATATATTATTAAATGCTATATCACTGTGTTTGGTTACAATCAGAGACGTGTAGCTCAACTCTCGGTTTAAAAGCTTCACCTGTATTTGATTAGATGATTTTGGTGGGAGTTTGGCAAGAGTTTATCCACCTATGAAGGGCACAGTCGATGCTAGATTGAAGTCCCAGGTGAAGAAAAAAGCATTCCAGTTGTGTTTTCAGCCTGATTTCCTTCTTTATTGTTACTTGGTCTTTTGTACTTCTCCCATTCTCACCAAATGCTGGAGAATAGAGAGCCTGAGGCTGGTGATGTGCATTTGCATGTGTGGATATATGGCATCAAGGCTGTTTCTTTGGTTGCATAAAGGTCACAGAAAGATTTAGTGTCTAGACTCCTTCCACTGGCTGTGGTTTTCTCTCAGGGGAGGAATTGTGGCTTTGAGCTTTTTGAAATCAAATGATGCATTCACACACACAAGCCAGAGAAAATCGAATCTAAAGGGTCCGGTGCCATATATATTGTATTTTTTTCCAGAAGTTTTACGCAATATTAATAATTTTGTAGAAAAAGAGGCAACAAGTGTCATGTTGCTAAAAGATATCATACTACAAGAGTATGCATGCGTATGTACATCACATCATCCCACATACAGCAGTCATTAACTTCATTACATTAATATATGTCTTTTTAAATAATCTCAATTGTTTGAGTTTTCATATGCATCATCCCCCCGCGACCGCAATGCTACGTTGCCTGTTTGCATACTCTGAAAGTGACGGCACCTGTAACTTAACTGTCTTAATATTTTGCTTGAATCACCACTAAATAATAATGCACGTTATCATTACCTGTACATACATTGAATTATTTGTAGAAGAAATGATAATGAGAACTTGCTTTTTGTTATAAATAAAGTCTACTGATGGAAAGGATTGCATTCACTTTGTCAAATTATCATGAAATGCTGCTTAGGAATAGAAAATGCATTTTGTCCAATCACACTAATGTACTCTAGGTGTGAGAGCCAGTGCCATCGTGTTGTCTAATAATCTGAGAGTGTGTGTTTTCCCTCGCACTAGAGTTTTTGTTGTGAAGGTGTTTGAGGCTGACTGACACTGAGAGCGAATCATCCTAATGAGATGCCGTGCTGCTCTGTGGAAATGATTACCTCAGGGGAAGAGGCATTAGATTGATGAGGGCAATCTTTGCCTTCTTCTCAGAGAAACAAAAGCGTGTCCACCACCACCACCACCACACCATTCAGACAAGAGACAAGTCTCTACTTATCAGGCCAAATGGCCCATAACACTTCCTTGGAGAGTTAAAAGGGGGGCAAATCTGCACAGTACCACCTCAGCTTCAAGTGACAAAATCAATTTAGGTACTGTGCTGCTTACTTAGAAGTTCAATTTCTTAAAGTCATCAATAACAGCTTGCCTCTGCACATGCTGATCACCATAGCAACTCAGTGTTTCCTCAGACTAATACATAGATCGCAACCCTCTGCTTCCAGCTGTGTCTAGAAAATTCAAGGAAGTATTTTCAAATGTTCAATAAAGATGTGTTGTACACTAACAATTAAGGTGTGTATCTCCTCTAAAATTTTAATGCTGATTAATCGATAACCGAGGTTATTGATGCAATAAAGAATGATTGCTGAGCGTCCCATTTGTTACTGTTTGGCCAAAGCTTCTGAGTGTGATTGCCTCCAAGCAGGCTTAGAGACCCATTAATCAGGACTTGGTTGATCGCTTCTCAGGTCAGCAGTGATCTAAGCTGAAGGGGTGGGGGGAAGCTTCTGGAGGTGAATGCGGCAGCAGTTTAATAGCTCACAGTGGAAAGATAGATTCCAACAGCAGTAATAGTAGTTGCTGTTTGCTGCTTTAACTGGTTGAAGGTTTCTGATTTCGTTTTTATTTTTCACGGCATGAAACGTTTTATTACTCATAACCAACAATAGATATAAATGATGGTGATAGTTTTTTCCAGTGCTGATATTGGTTGCATATATTATCGTAATGAGCTTAATAAATGTCAGCAACATATCCCAAAGACAGATCATCAGTTAGATCATGATGGTGGGTGAGCAGCGCTTGCTGGTGCTCCAAGGAGCAGTATACTGATGATCTCCCACATGTGGGTCAAGTTTTAGTAGTTTTTTTGCTTTGTTTGTAAGTCTTGTAGGTGTTTGTTCTCTTGGCTTTCTCGGTGCTAGGAACTGAAGAGTTATAAATGATTTTAACACGATAGCATAATAAAAAGAAGCATGAAAGTCTATGAATGGACACGAGCCAACAGAGGTAATGAATGAGGCTCCAGAAGAGAGTGAATGAAGTCGTCTTTCTGATTGCACATTTGCTAAGCTCCATTTAACATCTGCTCTACTTCCCACTGTTAGAGCATCAACAAAGCCATACACATCTGTTACTGATGAGCAAAATGACCCCGTCAGTCGAGAATTTATACACCGGAACAGTGTTAGGGTAATAAAATGGCCATCCTGCCGTATAACCTGTTCAGTCATGGTGTGTATTAATGCACACGTGAACAGGAAATAGTTTACATTAATATTGTTTGTACAGTATATTTAGTAAGAGAAGTTTGAGTTTATCTTAATAATAATAATAATAATAATAATAATAATAATAATAATAAATTTTATTTATGAGCGTCTTTCAAGTCACCCAAGGACACTTTACAATAAGATAAAACACTTAGTAAGTTTATTGCAGCAGGTCATCATTAACATGATTAACTTATTACATTCATATTTACAGTATACGTTACTCTTGCCGGACACATTTTTCTTCTTCTTCTTTTTTTTGGAAGAGTATGAGAACCTTTTGTTAGTGAAGTGAAATGGCTGCTTAAGCCGCCTGTGTTATAGCGGTTTCTATTACGTCTCTACAAGATTTCACTTAACATGCTAATCCAGCTCTGGAGTGGATCCTTGAAGAGACAGGAGACCGTGCTCTGAGGCCAAGGCTTAACTCTGGGATTTTATAGTTCACCTTCTCTCAAGTGTGGCAGCCCTCTACTGACACTTCAGACAATATATATTTGGCAGCATCCCACTTGAGGCATTGCTTAGCATTAACATCTCTCCATCCATGTCTCCATCCAACTATTTTCTTCCACTTATCTAATACATCAACATATTTATTATTAACTTTGGTCGTTTCACTTACGCTCTTTGTTTCCAAAATAGATCACTGGTTTCCTAATCCCTTTTAAAAGTGCTTTATCTTTCCATGTACTTACTAAAGCTCTGATGTCTTGAAATGCTTCGTTTTTCAAGTTTCGAGAATGAGGTTCAACAGTTCTGCAACCAACACTTAAAGTTAGAACTTCTCCCTGAATTTCAAAGCAAGATTTTTAATTTGACTGTGATTCTTAAAGTCAAACATTCACTTTTCATGTAACACCATGACGTGCACTTGTGGTTAAAGCTGGAATCTGAAGCGGCAACTCTTGTAAGCGTCTGTGCCTTTAATTTTATGAAATTTGTGGGTGCCATTGGCTTGTTGTGAGAAGTGTTCAACTAATACTGCCGACAGCGTTAATTAAGCCACTATAATGAATCATAAAGTGTATAGATAAGCCTAATTTTCAGTCTAACAGTGATCCAATTTTTAAAAAAAATCTTCTTGCTGCCCTTAAACTAAAGAAATGAAGGTTCATGGAACATGACGGTGGTGAAAATCTCTCTCCTCTCTCCCTCGGCCTGCCTTATCACTTCGAAGCTAATGAGCCGGGCTAGAGCAAAAACAGAAACATTTTGAACATTTGAATAACTTCTGAAAAGTTAAATGCAAACTGAGCAAGAGCTCGCTCATCATTCAGCAATAGCAAACACGAGCAACTGCTTTAAATGCAAAGAGATGACAGATGTCTGTTACTTCATAGCTGACAATACAGCTTGTTTTATTTCAGAGTTTCATTGTTGAAGTGATGTAAAATTAGTCTGAAGGAGCTTGATTTGCACTGAAAGGTTGCTGCATGCTGCTGCATGTCTAAAACAGATATTTTACGTCAGAAACAAAACTGAACTCTTTAATCTGAAGTGACTCACGAGACTATGGTGATGGGTTAATTGTATTTACAGATTAGCAATGGATTAATGCTGTCACCAATAACAATCCATGTTGCTGCATAGAATTCATCATTGGTTGGCGTATCTGAATATATCATCTCACTTTGGGTTCAATCAGTGCATAGATATGTTTTGTTTACTAGTTTTGCCTCTAGTTATTTCGGTTGGTTAGATCATTGGCTCGTCTAAAACTTTCAGGGTCCCCAAAGGATGAATTGCAAAAATTTCAGTGATCCCCTTCCTTCATTACCGCCACTACGTTTTCACAAATTCAGTTTGTCTAATTCTTTGTTTTACGACTGAATATTTTCAAAGAAAATGACAGTGCTGTCAACCTGAGCTTTGCTTGACTACTTTTATATTTTCTGATATAAACAAGCAGTAAGGGGACTGTTGCGCTTGAGATTCCCCACTGGTGGAAAAAGAGATGCTGTCCAAGTTTACAGTGAATAATAATAGGGAGAAAAAAAGACAGCAATCTCATGAATAAACAACATTTCTCAAATTTCTCTGGATTAAACTTAAATTGATGAGTTCCCATTAATAAAAGCTGAATGGGCCGACCCACAGTGTTGTATAGCAAAAACACAGTGCAGCCAACACCATGTTTTTCTCTTCAGATTTAAATGTTTTCAGAAGCAGGATGTGTCATCTCTTAAAAGTAGTTTTTTTTTTTAATTCCCTTGAGTTTGTTACCTTCCAAACAACACAGACACAATGTCCTTGAGCTCCAGGTTTCTCGGGTGAACAAAGCCAAGCGAGAGCCCTCTGATACATTAGCCTTTGTATCGCCTCTTCACTCCCTTTCTGACTCTTGTTGGCTTTTTCTCTGAATTTCTGACATGCTCTGTTTTTCTTTTGTCTCTCACACAAACATATAAGCACCCAGTGTTCTGTTTTCAAACTCCAGTTCTATATATAGAAACTGTGTTTCCCAAAAGTTTTCCTAGTGCATTAAAGCATGTTCAAAGCTTGCACTAGCACTGTCAGAACAAACTAATACCCAGCAGTACACGACCACCACACAGCTGATATCATTCTACTAATTTGAGCCCAAGATTAGCTACTGATGTTATTCTGCATTGAATATATTTGTTAGTAAATGCACAATTCGATATCTACCTTGGAGGAAAACGTCGTATGAAATGTGTTAGCACTGTTGTGTATTATGTGTTCAGCATTAAGCCGAATATTAGGGAAGTGCCAGCTGACCACCACAAATTACACTGGAACAAAGTATGGAAAAGATTTATTATCTTGTGTCACTTCTCTCACCATTTAGTAGCATCTAGCATTATTTCACGTTTTAGAAAGTTTTTAAATCCGTTTTGAAAATAGTAGTCTAACTTTCTTCATATTTCACAAAGAAAGTGGGAGATGACCTTTAGCTATTACACCCTATTACACCCAAGATGAAAAATGTGTCTGCACAGTTTTGTTTTTTTCTAGTTTTGGTCACTAGAGGTTATGAAAACATGTCAGCAATCAAAATAATTTATTGTGGGAATCTGAGGATGTGATTCTTCGCATAACAATATTAGCATTTACCCAGCTAGGCTGTGTTTTAGCAGATTCCCTATTAAAAGAACAGCACACATAATCAGATCCGGTAGCTACGGTAAATGTTATGCACATGTTAGCAAGGACATAAAGTCTGGGATAGGAGGTAGATGTACAAATTTTTAACTAAGCTACCAACCTACATCTAGAGTAAAAGCGTAACAATGAGATTTAATTCCCTCCAAGAATAATCACATTGCTCTCAATTAAATTCCGGGAACATTTCTCTTTGCCATAAGCTTTAGATTTGATTACGCTGGCTTGCCATGTCCATTTCTGGACTCCCATTTCAAATTGATTGACTTTCTCTTCTTCTGTACACGAATCAGCACTTCCCATCTGTTTCAACTGGGTCCTCTCTCTCCTCTGAGTACATGTCAGGCTGCCACTGACCTTCAAATATGAAGAACTCTGTGAAAGATTGGACAGTAGGGTTGCCGTTAATGGAAGCAAAGAAGTGTCCAGAGAGAAATGAGGCCACAACAATAGAGTGTGTGAGACCGTGCGGTGGCACAGCAAATGGACATGTCGAGAGACAAAAATTGTGTGCGGTCTCTTTTCTCTGCACCAAATAGATTCCATTCTCACAATCACTGAGCAATAGAGTCCATGCTGTGGCAAACAAACTGCCATCCCTTTGTCCCTCCATCTCAGTGTAATTGCACCCCTGGCTCTTTTTCACACAGGCCAGATTTATCCTAGCTGTAAGTCTCACCAATGCAGCACCTTCCATAAGTCCCTCTCACTCCACTGACATGGCACGCTCCCCGATCAGTGTGTCCGTGGGAGATATATCTCACTTCATACACAGATAAAGAAATGCATGTTAACATACAGTGACACACACATACATAACCACCTCCTCGGTTTCCTTAAATAGCTACTAAATTAATACACTATGGTGGATGTTGTGTGTGTATAAAGAAGGTCAGACATATATGGATGCTTTGGGATGTTGCCGGATAGTGGGAAATAGAGGCATGGACATAATACTTTAATGCTGGCTTTATTGGCTTTACTGTGAAGGATTTAAGCCTGTAGTCTGGACAGAGGTTCGCTGTTACTTAGGTTGAATCAGTAGCTGGGGTTTGCAGATGTGCGTTCTATGTATGAGGGGTGTGCTGGTCCCTGCAGTGTGTCTGTTTACTCTGCTGTTCTCTTCGATACTTAAGGGAAATGATGGAAGAGTGCTGTCTGGCAGAGCACTGTCATGCCTCAGTTAGCACTCTGGGAACCCAACAGCTACTGCACTGCAGTAGACCCACTGACAGGCATTGCACACTTGTTGTGAATTCTCTTATTTGAGCATTAGTGTCAGACTTTGTTTAAATTATTCTCAGTTGTGTTTGTTGTGTCGTTTGTGGCTGTGCTAGTAGCTTAGAGAGCTAATGTCTTTGGTCCAGATTGAAATGTTTTGATGAACAAAAACAGGTGTGTTGCAAGCGCGTTACGAAAACGGGTCCCATCTGCCCAGGCATGCACTCCACCCGATCTGCACAAAACTATAAATGTAAGGTGACACATGCTGTATTAAACTGAAGTGCCACACTGAACATGCCTTCTTCGTTTGCTCCAAAGTTCAGCTGTTCTGCTCAGTGTCCATTGTAGGTGGATGGTTTACTCACTTACTCTAAAGATGCACAGCATCATTGATAGCAGCCTCTTCATTATAACACCGTCTTTACATGTGTGCCGTAACTAGATAATCATCTTGGCTATTTGCTCGTGTAAATGATCATTATATTTCATCTGATTGGTGTATTTCAAGGAGTCCAACTACTATGAAGGTTTTTACTGACATTTATGTCCCCTACAGAGCATGAATCCTTCAGGATTTGGTGACTCTCTTCATCACGTAGCACCATAAGCTGATCCGAGCTTCTAATCTCATTGTAAAATATCAATTACTCATATGTGTATTTTGTAAGCTGCCTCAAAATTTAGACATAGTGATTAATGGGTTTGAGAGGAAGTATGCTCTGATTTGGCGACACTGGTGATCCCAGCTTTCCCTTTGCTGCCATGAGATTCACATTCCCCCCTTTCGGTGGAATATCTTAAATATCTGGGAAACAAAAATGATGTTTCATGCTGACTTTTACCACCATCATTATGCCTAAGTGCTCAGAGCAGCCTCACATATTCAGTGAAACCTCTTACTCTTGTTTTGATTTAAGCCTTACATTTTGGCCTCGAATCATAACATAAATCCAGGCTTATACAAGATTTTAGAATAGCCCATCTTTCCATCTCAGTGACTTTTTTGCTAGAAAACTGCACTACTGAGGTCTGTGACTTTATAAAAATTTACAGTATATCATCAGTCTGAATTCCTCTTGAGGTGAAACTACCTTGCATTATGCCATTAGAGTAGTCCATTCACACGTATTTTTTTCCCCCTGTTGGTTTTATACTTTATTTTGCTTTCTGACAGAACTACTTTAGAGCTCCAATGCACCTAATTTATATAGTCAGTGGCATGGCATTCATATATTTGCCATCCGAGTCTGTACCAATATTCCAAACTGATTCCAGTGCTGCCGAACAGAAACCTGTGATACAGAGAAAGTACTGGCAGCTAGACCAAGGCGGTGTGAGAAAATGAGTGTTCCATTATTTATGCTCCACTCACTAACTTTATGATGCCGTTAGGTGGTCGTGCTGTTGTCCTCTGTCTCCTTTTATTAGCTGTGGTGCACTGCTGCATTTTAATGGATACGTCAAAGAATGAAGTTTCCTTTGGCGAAGTAGCAAAGTGCCTGTTTCTCAGGCTCAGTGAAACAAAAGAATAGATGGTGCACACCATAAGATAAGTGCACACTTTTAATGAGTTGGTTTGTCGGCCTGCCAGAGTCCAGTACTGAATTTGTATGTTTTTACCAACTAAGCACTTTTTACCTGTATTGGTCTGAAGGAGTAGTGGCCTGAAATTTAGTGGCATCGACCAAGTATAGTGATTTTACCATAGCTGCGCTCTTTTTATTTTATTTCAATATCCAATCTCCTCAAAAACTCTGTTCGTTTTATGAGCTATCTGTTTATCTTGTGAAAATTTTGTATAGTTTCCTTCTCTTTTATCTTTTCGTTCAAACAAATACGATGGTAGACGATACGACCTGATCAAATACTACTAGCCACGGGGTACTCATTAAATCCCACAGATACTGTAGAACCATTTAATGTCCAATCAATCTGCTATGTCTGACATGGCACATGTGAAAACGCAACACTCCGAGCAGCAAGTCAGCACCATGGCCTAACTCATGGCTTACAAGCCAGCTCTTGATTTTTAAATGGGATTATAGTGATCTCATGCTCCAAACCCTTCAGCTTATTTTGCTAATATGTTTGAGTCAAAGTGTAAAAGAACAAAAACCTTTGCGGCAGCAGTAACTATTCGCCTCTGCTCCAATTCAAACATCAATACTGAATGTTTCTTAATCCTTGCTGTTTGAACCATGCCTATGGGCGGATCTTATATTAATGTCTCTAGTTCTGAACAGGCGCTGAGCATAAGTCATTAAAAATAGATTAACTTCAAAAAGGGTAAAAAAAAAAAAAAGAAGAAGAAAGAAAGAAATATTTCTCTGTGGCCAGTGTAGTTTTATCTCATGCTAGGTAATAATAGTGCTGATCATGAGGGGGCTAGAATGCTCTCTGGATGTCTAAATGCCACAACTGGGAAGTGTTGACTCCGCTGAAATGCCATGGCTATCCAGTGACACTGTGAATGGTGTCATCTTCTACTTTTTCATGAGCCTCTTATACTTCTTTAACACAAAGGTCAAAGATGGAGTAGAAAACAAGAAGGATAATATGAAATGTCATGCGATTTCCTAATAAGACTACACTGGCTAATGTCTCTGTGGTTCTTTATATCCTCTGTTGGTTTTTGTCTTCAGAAAATGGGACCTAGAATAGAAATCTAATGCTGTGTATCAAACGTCAGAGACTGCAACAAGGGTATTTCTCGTGTGAATCGCTACAAGTGCTTAACTGTCCATCCATCGATCCGCTTATTCCAGGTTGTAGGGGCAGCTGTCTATGTAGAGATCCTCAGGCCTCCCTCTCTCTGGCCTGCTTCTCTAGCTCTTGAACGGGAACACCGAGGTGTTCCTAAGCCAGCTCAGAGACGTAATCTCTCCAGCGATTCCTGGGTCTGCCCCGCTGGTGAGGGCAGGAATGACCGGTAAAAGGGGAAGTTTCCCTTCACACTACACCAGTATAGCATCCTCATCACTGGAGACACCAATCTGTCTGCTTTCCCCTCGGTCGTGAACAAGACCTCAAGATACTTGAACTCATCCACTTGGGGAAGCAACTCGTCACCCAATTAAAATGGGCATTCCACACGTTTCCAGCTGAGAACCTTGTCCAGAGATTTGGAGGTGATAATTCCTGCTGCTTCACACTGGACTGGAGGTCACAGCTTGATAAAGCTAGACTCACTAGTACTTAACTGAATGCATCTCACAACAGGTGTTTATCAGATCATTGAAATGCTCGCTGCGCAACTCCACTCAATCGGTATGCTTTTACAAATTTGGAAGAAGAACAAGTTGTTTGGTAACAACAATAATATTGATTTGCACAACACTTTGGAAAACAAGTGAAAACAGTTTCAAAATGCTTTATAAAACAGAGTGAAAATAGATCACAATAAAATTAAACAGGTAACATAGCAACAACCGCAAATATAAACAAAGCCTAAATCCTCATCATTTATTGCCTTTAGCAGGGGGGCAGAATGATGTATACAATTTCCATCTGTGACTATGTTTTTTCCCCCCTTTTTCTCTCTCATACTATCCTATACTAAGCTGCAGGCCCTTTGGATCCACAATTTAAAATATCAGTAATCATTAAATGTGCATTCGTTTTAGCTTCTGGAGACATTTGAGGTCTTTATTTCATTAGGATACTTAGTAGCCATCAAGCAGTCAACTGTTTGCCACTCTGTGCTTTACAATAGGCAGGTGATGGTAATGTTGGAACAACTGACATTTAGTAGCATTTATATCTAAATACTTTTAAAACTCTCCCAGCAGTCTATAGTGAAACAGCCTGTATTCTATAGCCACACCATCCCTATCATCCTGTTTTCAGAGGTTTACAGCTGGTTGCAGACACTTATTCACGATGATGGCAAGTCAAGGACTGTTTACTACTTCAAGCTACTTTTCTTCCCTCCATCAAGTCCGACCTTTGAAAGCAGTCATTGTTTTGCTCTTGTATTGCCTCACATTACACGGGCTAAAAAAAAATTGTAGCAAACAAATAAATAGCTCTACGTGCAGAGGAGTACATGTGCAAACACTCCCACATGTGGTAAGATTGTGTTTGAAGTAGGACTTCAATTGGACACCCATGAACAGTGTGGAACTCGATATCCCACACAGCACATCCTTGCTCCCTTAGATCAGCATTCAACCATTTTCCCATGTGGCCAAAGCTTGGAAAGAATACTGTACAATCATGTATCTAAGCAGAACGGGGCAAAGCAAACTGCTTGGATGTCTCAACAGTAAGGTTTCTGAGAGTTAAACATGCTTATTCCCTCAGTAGTATAATATCATGATTTGGTGTCTTGATTCTCTGATTTATGTGTTATAAACCATACGCATACATAAGGTCGTGTTTTCACAAAGTGACTCACATTAACTTAGATTTTTAACTTAACTAGTCCCTGTGGAAATTTTTATCCAGTGCCTGAAATGAGTGAATTTCCTTTAAATTATACACAGAATATGTGTCCCAGTGTACACGTGTTTTAAGGAAAAGGATAGGGAGATTTTTACTGTTACCACTGGACTCTGTAAATTATAACTTATTATCTACAGCTGCAAAGCAATTAGTAATTGGCCCACTTTACATATGGCCCTGTATGCTACAGATGTTGCTGCAATGAAGATGAAGAGTGGTAATCTACTGTAGGCCTGCAGCTACGTTTTAACTCCCATAGTTTGAGATCTGTGATAAACTAAATTGGCAGACGGCAAACAGAAGGATTTAGTTTTAGGCTCCAGCCTCACAAACACTGTTATTTTGTAAAACAGGGATTTCAGTCTTTTGTTTTTAAAAAACAAACAAACAAAAAAAAAAACATGCAGATGCAAATCTGCAATCACTACCAGCCACGGCATTCTTAGGCTAAGAGCATCCTTACCTCCATCAGGCGCTATCAAGAACATACCAAAGCCCTAATCATATAGAAACGTTGGCCAATGACAAGCATTACATCTAAAAAGGATATAAAGAGAAAATTAGAAGAGAAAATACTCATTTTCATTAACATAAATGCACTTTCTGAAAGGGTGGTTTATAAGAGCTCCATTTTCAGTGACCTAAAATGCCATGTGTGTATGAACAAAAGACCAAAGCATATAGAAAAAGCTATGATATGGTGTTTGGTTGCTCTTAACTCTTTTGTGCTGTTGCTTTATAAAATAAAGAAGAAAATAAAGAATTTCATGGAGCATGTCCTTAACTGTAAAATGGTATCTTTTAGTTACGACTGGTTAATATGGAAAGTGCCAAATGACTTTCAAATAATTGTAATTTTTTTTTTCATATGAGTCAATATTGAGATATATCTGTCAAAGTTAAATGTTCCGTTTTCACATCTCACTTAGGAGTAACTAAGTGAGATGTGAAAATATTAAGTTCATTTTATTTAAATATTTTCCATTTTCTGTCAGAAGTTGAACATAATACAGTAGGACCACGACATTGTACAACTGTATTTTAAATTGGTAGCATGGGTATTTAAACCAAAGAGACATAACGTTATGAAGACTGACAGGTGAAGTGAAAGCAGTGATTATCTCTTCATCATGGCACCTGTTAGTGGGTGAGATATATTAGGTAGCAAGTGGACATTTTGGGCTCACAGTTGATGTGTTAGAAGCAGGAAAAATTGGCAAGCATTAGGATTTGAGTTTGACAAGGGCCAAGTTGTGACTAGACAACTGGGTCAGAGCACCTACAAAGCTGCAGCTTTTTTCAGGTGTTCCCATTCTACAGTGGTCAGTATCAGTATAGTAGTGAACCAGCAAAAGAGTCACGGGGGGGGGGGGGGGGGGGCAAGGCTCACTGATGCATGCTTTCTTGCATAAATGCTTGCCTTCTTTTTGGCCTGTTTGTGTGGCAGGTCTCATCTGCAGGCAGTGGAGAGCTGGTGTGGCTTGTTTCCAACCACTGACACTGGCAACGCCTGAGCCTGGTGTGCCAGTGCTCTGTAAAAGTCCTCACTTGCTGTGTGGCTCTGCTCCCTGGGACACACCTCCTAGATCTTTAGTTTTGCACTAAACAACATTGTATATACATATTGCATATTTGTTGCTAAAACCCCAGTCCTATAAAAGCCAACCAGTATCACAGCAAAAACATGTAATAGACATGCCAGTCAACCGTGTCTCATTCACGCTTTATCTCTCCAAAGTGTGAAATGTACAAACAAGCAGAAATTGCATTTCTGCATGCAGAAGTTGCATTACCAGCAGGGGGAGATAATATATTTAAAGCCAAGAATTTGGTATAGTGAGCAAAAGCAAAAGCAGAAACGATTAAGGTAGGCAGCTAATATATTTAAATGTGTTAATAATATCTGTTTAAATGCTTTCATGTGATTATTTTCATGTTCGCTTGAAATAAAATATCTCCCTCTGCTGTTACTGCAGCTTACTGCAACTTCTGCATGCATGTACAATTCATCCTTTGGAGTGGTAAAGAGTGAAATTGATATGGTAGACCAGCATGTCTATGCCATGATTTATGGTGGATAGATGAGAGAGTGAACCCCTTACAATCATAGGTTGATTGAGACCCCTTATTTTGCATGGCGGATGCTGCCTTGTCTTCAAATGAGTGCCAAGTGATTGTAAAACTATACGAAGTCCATTGCAAATTTTTTACTTTCTTCATTATCCAGTTTGCATCCTGATAATTAAAGTTTCACTATTGGTAAGTGGTTGGCAGACAAGTCTGTGTCTTCCATTCAAACTACAGGAGACTGCAGCAATCTGCAAATGACCAAATAAAAGGAGTTTTTGGTGCATCACCATCTTTACAGTATGATCAGTTTAACTTAGCAACAACCACTCACCAACCACTTGGGTGCCTTTCATCTGGTGGTTGCAAGGGGGTTGTTGACTAGTCTCCAGGCCTGTGTAAGAAAGGTCAAACTAAGATGAAACACTGTTAACAGCTAGTAGTTGGCCAATCAACATGTCTGACTTTCATACTGGCCTCAGGTCATTTGTCCAGAGGTTACGTCGAACCCTGGTATGCTTTACGTTTAGACAAGAGAAGAGAAATATGTATAAAGTTACAGTTGAATTCCTAGTTTCTCAGAATTAATACTTCAAGGTAAAATGATGGTGACTCTGAAATGAGTGGTTGTTGACAATATCTCAGTAACACTGACTTCAGTTTGATAAGCTCTGAGCAGTTTTAGATCTTCATGGGCTTATTGCATATTGTACTGAGGTTAAAGTGTAGTTTTCCAGTCATTGTCAGACACAACATTTTAACTGTGTTTTATAATGGGGCATTATAAACTGGGAAGAGACTGACATATTAAGTTCCCTTTCAGTTGTACCTGGTATTATGAAAATCAATTTGTAATATACAGTGATTTATTTCAGAACACTTGAATCAAGTTGTGTGATGTGTGGTCATTTAATTTTATGGTGTTTTTGCTGTTTTTGAGCTCCCTACATCTATTTTGAAAATATGAGCTTGTTAAACGGTTTTTCTCTGTGTGTCTCGTGGTCAGCAGGCCGGCTTATCCATCTGATTGAATGCCATTTCATTATAATTGCTGGATTTATAACTGTGACAGTTATTTGATGTATGATTCATTAACTTATTGGTAGCTCAGTGAATGTTTGTTGTATCAGCAGTACATTATTTGAATTCAGTAGTTATAGCCAGTCATAACTGCTGAGCATTGCCAACATGACGTCACTCGTTGGTTTGTAGACTAATGTTTTAAGCTGTTTTATTTTCTTTGGAAGCCAAATATGTTAAGTGAGAGATGGTTCTGGCCAAGGATCGCATGACTCTGTGTTATATATGTTAACAAATTCTCAGTCACAGTGTACCCATGCCATAAATAATATCCTGATATATGATGTATTTCACTGAATATAACAAGAATTCACAAACATAATTAGGAAAAAATGTTTAAGTAGGATCTTTGCTCATGGACTCTTCTTTTCCCCACCTGGTTGCCATTAGACATGTTGGTTTAAGGGATTTCTGTAAGATCTATCCATATTTATCAAAACTAAAAACATTTTCTGATGCCGTCTGTTCTCAGCACGGGGGTCCTCATAACGAGATTAACAAAAGAATGCATGTTTGCATGTGAGCAGAAGGCTGTCTGTGTGCGACCATATGTACATGTCGGTAATAGAGACGGGGACAGAGAGGCAGTGTGTGATGCAGGTCATTGAAATGTAGGCAAGTGTTCAGCCAGATGCTGCAGAAATCAATCATAGTGTAACAGATGGCAAGATCACTACAAGCATGATTCTCTCACCTCTTTGTGCTGCACTACCCCATGGGATATTCAGGATGCCTGTCTTCTATAATGAGTGTAGCCTATAGTACTCAAACATGATTTTTGAAGAGGCTTTCACACCTAGAAATTAGATTTTTGTTTTGGTATGTCAAGGTCTGAAGGAACTACTTCAGCATTTAGAGGTTTGGCTTAAAGTGGGGCATAAAACAATCAAATCAAGCTCCAAAATCGAATCATACTGTGGTGTACCACAGCGCATTCATAGTGTCTTCAGACGAGTCACTTTCTTGCTGACGTTGCCATGGTCACGTTTTAGGGACTGAATGTATGCTGAGTTGGATTTCGGTAAACTTGGTCTCCAGGTATTGTGCTTGTGTTCAAATGATAGAATCATCACCTCCTCGTGTTTTTTGAGAGGAGCACAGGCAATTTTTTTCTTTTTAATTAAAATTGTGGTTATTGAACTTAGATTGTTTTAGCATTTGCCATGACATTTTTATTTTTTGTTGGTAAATGTTACGGCTGTTTTAAATCCTTGTGGAAAAAAAGACGTGGTATATTCATAAAACGCTGCAGCTGCTTTTTTTTTTTCTTTTTTTTTCATAGCTGGATGAAAAAATATTCTCAGGGTTGCCTTTTCCCAGAAGCTCACTGATTTTCATATTGACTCAATCTGTAACTGAGCCAAGATTGGGTCTGGTTTCCCTCCTCTGTGCAAACCTTTGCTTAAATTGATCATTTTCCATTCTAACACAGACAGTTGCACAGATGTATTCTCAGAAATACACAAAGCTGTTTCTCTCTGTGGCTCGCTCTGTCTCTGTCACACAAATGCTTTCACATGAGCTTTTAGAGGTTATTGTAGGATGTGAGCAACAGTAAGGGCTGTTAAAGAGGCCAGCTGGCAGACATTTAGATCTCATTATTTGAGCCCTTTCTTGGAACAGGTTTTGCTTTTGTCACAATAACTAATGTTATCTACTCATTGAATACCAATAATCACTCGCACACTATGACCAGTAGGCTACCTCCTGTAATTTACTAGGGTTCATCTGTTCTGATCATCTGTAAACATACAGTAGAGTAACTCAGAATTTGTAACATTTTTGGTAATCACCCTACTAACCTGGAAATCTGTGCTTCTTAATATTTGATTAACGACACACCTGGAAGGCCGTCGGAAGCCCTGGTAGATTTTTTTAGTGGATTTTGGATCGTTCTGGTCTGCAGTCTTGGCCTCACAGAAAACTCAGTCCCAGCCTGGTAGTTTGAATGAACTGACTTGAGATGTCAAACTTGACTGTCTGCATCATTTATATTCATTTAGATATTTTTAAGAGCGCCGCCATCTTAAAAGGAGTTATTTTGAGCCAAATAGGGAACTTTTTCCTAAAGCAAGTCATGAACTTTTGAAGCAGAAAGTTAAAGCAAAACACAAGTGCAACAGACGGATCTCAAACGTGAGTGTGATGGCCTGATTTTACACCACCACAGACCCAGCCTCTCCTGATGCCTAAGGATGAATCTGGTGACCAATTTAGTGCTGTCATTACTATTGTACTAAGCCATAGAGACTATGCTACTGCCTGCTTCTCTAACAAATGCAGGTAGAGGAAGTGTGAATTTAGACAGTGGCCCATATGTGCTTGTGTCAAGCTGACTTTTTAGCCATTAGTTAGAGAAACTGTCCAACATGTGCATATTATTGGTGAGACGACAGTGAACGACTGGAAACTTATTGACTTCCAGTGCTGCAAAGGATTAATCTGTATTTCTTTTTAGCAACCTGAAATAAGGTGATAACAGCTTATGGTGGCTGTGTACTAGTGAGGGTGGGCTGATTACATCAGATAACGGTCAATCAATTGACCGATAACATGAAAAACCGATTAATACACACAGCAAAAGGTGTTGCCAGGAATAATGACCAAGCTTACTTATAGTGATGAATTGGATTTTAACTGCCAAAAGCTAAAATTCTGTGTATTACCCAGGACCGCATCCCACACGCGCTGATATCGCTGCTTTTGTTCTGCAGACAGAACAGCGGCAACATTGTGCACCCAACTCGTGTTTTCGTATACGGTCTTTTATATGTGACAAAATATCCCAAGTCTCAGAGAACATAATCCACTTATACTTTAATACTTTGTTCTTCATACAAAAGAGAGTGTCTTTTAGGGAACTGTTACTCCTCATTTTTTACTGCAGAGTGATATTTAATAACAGAGCTGCACCTGCCGTGAATTCCCCCAGCACCTCCAATACTACAATGCTACTTCACAGTTCCTCAGGGGGGAAAAGGCACTGGTAGACAAGGCAGGTTCACCCCTAGAGAGTTTGGGAATATATGTGCATGCAGACACTGTGGTATACACCCTGACACATACAGAGGCACAAATCTTGCCTTGGTAAACACCGTCTGCAGAGACAGAGTCAGGTTATGGTACAGATGCAAGTTTTTCACATGACTACCTCCGACTGAAGAGTCACAGAGATTAAATCAGCAGCCTTACTTGTTCTCAATTAAAATGTTAAGCACAAGAAAAAGTTTCATGCTTCTGTCTCACACGTGCTTTATAATATTTCTTCTTTGCATGGTACTCAGCCCACTCTTTGGTGTTAATTATACAGAGAACTTGGAAATACACAAGGTCGATAGTGCAGAAAATAAAAGTACTAGTAGTTATAAGTCATATTGCAAATGGTTTCTGCTTTCATTTAAAAAAAAACAACAAACTCCTACATTAGTTTAGATTACCCAAAGCATTGTTTAAGAACTTTCTGATTAAAAAAATCAGTCCTGATCTTGTCATCCACATGAGCCTACACAGACCCTCCAAAATGCTGCAGTCAGTTTTCATCTAATTTAACCAAGTGAGTGTTGACTGGCAGGCTTAATCAACCATTCCCATTAACTCTATTTCTCTGTGTATTCAAGTCATTAGATGTAATTTATATCATGTTGCCAAATACTGTGAGCATTAAGCTCCAGCGAATCTGAAGGTTACTCAGCCCGCACTGCAATCGCTCATTACAAAGTGACCGCTCGTGTCTGCCTGCAACCTCGAGAAAAAGAAGCCACGCCAGCATTTGCTTTTGGTTTCACGGGACCTGCATGCAGACATGCCATGGGGAGACTTCTCTTTGACAATGATCTCCACCAAGGTCACACCAGGAAAAAAATATCCACTGACTAGCAATTTTTAAAATCAACAAAACACTTAAATTTAAAGTGTTTTGTGGGTTACCGCTCCAGTAAATGGCACTGCAGTGGAAAGGGCCTTTATGGTAACTGCCAGTGAAATGTGTGGTCATCCATATCTGTAAATATATATTGATAAAACATGTATTTACCGATATGCAACATTTGTATTTACAGTATACTAAATTTAGTACACATGTCACCTATTAGCTTTGAGCAAGGTCCCACAAAATAATGATTTTATAGCATTTATCATATTTACTGCATTTCATATTAGGATGCACTGAACACACAGAACCATAATTCTTTTTTTGCTCAAATATCTGATACATAAAATAGAGACAAACTACGCATTATGCAAGCAACAATTGAAATTGTCCGTTCACATCACTGACTAATGATTAGTAAAGGCAGTATATGCAGACAGTTTAGAGCAGCAGTCCCCAACTTTTTTGCGCCACGGACCGGTTTATGCCCGACATTATTTTCAAGGACCGGCCTTTAAGGTGTCGCAGATAAATATAACAAAATAAAACTTGTACCGGTACCAAAAAAAAGAAGATTTATTCATAACACACGTGAAAAGACCCAGGAAAGCCGAGTTAACGATAAAAATGATAACAAAATAACGCTGAAAACCGATAAAAACCCTGAAAACCATACATTTCACACCTGAGCCTCAACTCTCGCGGCCCAGTACCAAACGACTCACGGACCGGTACCGGTCCGAGGCCCGGGGGTTGGGGACCGCTGGTTTAGAGCCAGCTACCTATATTCCATTTTAGAGAGTACTTAACAGCAGCTAGCAGCCTAATACTGAGTTATATCACCAAGACCAGATCAGATCTCAGATAGGTGTTCAACGTATCTCAACTAGAGAAACAGAAAAGGGATCTATGGATTTTATAGATAAAAATTTGAAATTTGCTTTCTGACACATTGTGCTGTTCTCAACAAAGACTGAATACTTCTCACAGGTCTTCAGAAGAAGGAATATACAACATCACAAAGCTGTGGAAGGCAACAAAAGGATTTCAAAAGGCCTGGGTGTTCAGATAAATTGTCTACCACCGAAGAAAATTCAGGACTGCTGCTGCTCTCCCTCGGAGTGGGCGCCCTGCAAAGATCAAACTAAAAGTGCTCAATCCTGAAAGAGTTGGAAAAAACAAATCAACAACAAAAAACCTGCGCAAATTTCTACAACTTGCTAAAACCTTTGTTCAAATGTCCCCGCTATGAGAAAAACAGTGAAAGAGAATGAATAAACCTTGTGTGGCAATGTTCTGTGGATCGATGAAACAAAAGTTTAAGACTTTGCAGAAATACGCCACAATAGGTTTGGAGCCAAAATGCATCGCACACCAAGACCAAAACCTCCAGTCTGTAAAGGTTGGTTGTGAGGGCGTGATGGTTTGGGGTTGATCTCAGGGGCTGGATATCATACAATCTTTGATATAATAATATGTTAAATGTTGTATCAAGAAAGGTTACAGGAGAATGACAGGGCAGCAGACCATGGTCTTAGGTTAGATTGTGCGATTCTGGCTCGGCAAAACAAAGTTGTTTAAAAAAGATGAACATTGATGTTCTGCAATGGTCAGGTCAGAGCCCTGATCTTAACTGAATTGGGAAGCCGTGGCATGACTGGAATAGGCCTGTTCAACTAAGACAACCCAGATATATAAACAGAAACATTGTTGTATTGTTTCATGAGTAGCTGCGGAAAATGTCTGTTGGATGTCGCTGTTAGAGGATGTTCTGCAGTTGACTAAGTTAGTGTACTTTTTCCAGCCTCCGGCGCGTGTGATAAATGTGTTCAATAAAGACGTGAAAAGTGCAACTTTTTTGTTTAGTAATATTTTATTAATCTTTTAATTGTTACTTGGATAAAGTTCAAACCACATTTGGTGTGCAGTTTTACAAAGTTCACAGAGTTTTGTTGCAACGGTGCTGTATTTATTATATGACCTTGCTTTTTTAAGCAGTTACATTTAACAGATACAATAAAAAAAAACACTTGTTAAAGAATCGACAGCCATGCCAAAGCTCCTTCATATCTGTAGAAATAACAGTGCTTTAAAGTGAATGGTAATGTCAGCATTTTAGAATAGAGATGGACCGATCCGATATTACGTATCGGTATCGGTCCGATACTGACCTAAATTACTGGATCGGATATCGGAGAAAAATAAAAAATGTAATCCGATCCATTAAATATCACGAAAGCACCTCACAAAACTTGCAACACGCCGTAACTCACCTCAGAACGTTAGCAGTCGGAGCAGTATGCATCACGTGATAGAGCGGCTGTGGCATTCGGGACCTGTCAGTGGTCTGGATAGCATGTGGAGCTTCGCTAGCAACCCGGCATTTCATCTCCGACAAAGTTATCCCCGAGAGAAGTAAAGCAAGTGTGTAAGTCCATCTCTGAATGTTTGTAAAGCATTCCTGCGTTAAGCTTAACGAGCGACTGCCTCTCGCTCTCCGGCTGCTACTTCAATCATGAAACTGCTTAACGATCAGCTGATCGGCTTTTCTGTCGCGAGTCCGTCTCTCTTGTTTGCTTTTGGCCCACTTTGCACCAGAAAGAGGAAACCAGCGGCTGAACAACAGCAGCACGTTTAAGCTTGATAAGCTGTTGTTAGAATGTATTTAATATTACTTTCTACACCAGAATCTTTTCCTACGTAGCTGACGGCTGTAACTGTGCAGGGGCGGATCTAGCAAAGTTTAGCCAGGGGGGCCGATAGGGCATGAACAGGGAAAAGGGGCACAAAGACACACTTTTCTTTATTCTCATTTAAAATGTCTAGCTTTTAATAAATAATTATCCGAATCTTACACCCAAAATTTTTAATTTGATGTAAAAGGAATAGAAGTCCATTACTGTATATAGTAACTATTAAGTCTACGGTAATATATATACCCTAGTAAGCTATAGTACTTTTTCCTTTGGGAAGGTACCATCTGTGCAGTCTGCAATTTTGCTGAAGAAAGATGTTGAATCTATTTAATATTTCTTGAAAAATAATTGATTTCTGTGCATTTTTTTTTTTTCACACTGCATCAAATTAAGGTTGATTACGTCGATTAAGCATCATGAGGTGGAGCGTGAGGGGTGGTTCCCTATTTTTTATTTATTTATTTTTGTTGTTGCTGGGAGTTGGAACCCTATTAGTTAGGTTGCTTAATATTTACGCTAAGTACTCTTTAAAATACCAGAATAGGGAGCATGGTGTAGGTTTAAGTTTATTAGATTGATCAGTATTGCTGAACTATGAAACATTTTTTTTTGCATACAGGTATAACAGAATAGCTTTAGTGTAGTTGTTGTTTTAAACTTGAGTATGAACTTATACAAAATGCCGCAAGATATTTTAAAAAAAAAAACAGTTTTGTTGATTAAAAAACATTATATCGGATTCATATCGGTATCGGCAGATATCCAAATTTATGATATCGGTATCGGACATAAAAAAGTGGTATCGTGCCATCTCTATTTTAGAAGGCTTACTTCTGTTTATAGTAGTAAATACAAAGTACAAGGAATGCCGTTCCACTGCAAGTGTTTGGTTAAAATGCATCAAATTGAAATGTTGACCTTGTAAGTGGATCAATAACCTGTAGATTGTACAACCAAAGTTCGAATGCCCTTTTTAGCGCCACATTTTGTGAGCTGAAATTTTAAAAAGTGCTGATAATGACATATTTATTCATCTTCTTTTAAAGAAAAAAATATTTGCTAGGTTACGAAGTTAAATTTTTAGGAGTTTTGTTTTTTTTTTTTTAGCATCAGTGGAACATCTGTTGGATATTGTTCCAGAAAATACAATTTTGAAAATGACACTATATTAAAAGAATCAACATTAAGTTTATTTCCTTACCAACAAAAGCGACCGCAATGAAGGCAAAGCATAAGTAGTGACATAGCCAGAGATGAGGGTGAGCACTTAGTGTTGGGCGCTGTGAGGAGGTGTTGAAACGAGGCTGAAAGAAGTAGAGACAGAAAGCTGCAGTGTGTAGGTGGCACCCACGCAGCTCAACTTGGCTTAGCCGGCCCAGCATTAGCTAGCAGGCTAGAGCCTGTGAGTCTGAAATCTCTTTCAAAGGGACAGATCAAAGACAGGGCAAGGGGCCACAGTACAGCTTACACACTTTCTGAAGAAGCAGCGCACATGTACATTTATGCGTGCAAACACAAAGAAACACAAAAAGCACTTGCTGCCTTAGCTATCGATTGCTATTGATTGCTTTCTATGTCTCTCTTCTTCTCCTCCAATTTTCAGTCCACACAATAAAGGCCCGTCTTCACTGGCAAAGCGTTTAGTAGTTGGAAAATGCAGCTCCAGCCTGGAGCCAAAAACTGTGCACAATAAGCAGCAAGATACAGTATACAGCTTCTTCTTTTTTTCAAACAGAGCCACGTTGTATGGAGAAGTATTGGTTTTTTTGCAAACTGCAGTTCTTTTGGTTGGATGGCCAGACTCCCCACTTGCATTATTAGGAAAGACAGCTGCTACACAGGCATTTTTCTACTCATGGAGAAAAACCTACCTTTGGTTCCACCTAAAAAGTATACGAGAGGAGGAAACAACATAGCTCCAGCAATGCTAGTTTCATGCTTCAAGGCATCCAATGTCTTAGGGAAACCACCAAATGTATCCAATACATCTTTCATCTTTTGATAGGATACCGAGTCTTTAAATTGACTTGTTTATATTAACCACATTAAACCTAGCAGATGACAACCAACAAATACCCAAACAGATGACTCTACTTTGTTTTGGCCTCACTGAACTTAATGGGTATGATTCTCACTGTGTCATTTGCATGAACAGCAGGATCATCATTTGCTGCTTTGTGCTTATAAATATTGATTGCTTAATTTGTTCATGGTATTATGAACCTGTTTTGTACAGTCTATTTCCAATCTATTTGTTTTTAATTTGCTGCATGCTAAATTGTACAGTTTGACAACTGTGTTAAGGACTATGGAGCGTATTGACTGAGGACAATAGATCCCAGTGACTCATTATGCAATTTTAGAGGTTTATGTATTGGTTTGCAGCCCATACATGCATTCAGTATCCCGTTACCTAGTGTGTGTGGAGGCTGGAAACTAACATGTATTCATCTCCAACAGAGACAATGTGGGTTTCTAATTTTGTGTGTGTGCAAGCACCTGCCCACCTGGAGGGTGTGTGTCATACATAATAAGGCAGTATGCCTGCTTCATGACCGTGCCTGTCTTGTCATCTCCTCTAAACCTTGACAAACATTAGGTTGACAGGTAGTGGCAAAACATGTCAAATCCAGTGATTAATATTTTTTCTCCTCGTCTTTCTCTCTCATTCCATTTTGCCTGTAATTATTCTCGCTCTTGTGTCAGACTGGCACGCGTGCCTGTTTGTGTACAACGTGCGTGTGGGTTTGAGTCCTGTCACTTAACTAGTCTATAGGGTTCTTCAAAATGTCAGTCGGTCAAATATGATTGGTGGGTCACAGGATGAGAAGGAGATTTAAAGGGAGAATGCCTGTTTGCGATGAGAAAAAAGGGCACACAGACCCATCATTCACACACACTTCAGAGCCATGTTTGGCAAAGGATACAATGACATTTGGATGTCCTAAATGGAAAACGATCGCTCGTTGTAGGGACTATTGCATTGAAATATTCTGTCTCTGCACTAAAAGGGAGAATTGCTCTTTTTTTCTGCTGATAGAATGAACATATATTTAATATAAATAATGATTTGTGATAAGTTAGCATTAAGGCAAAAACTTGCTTACTGTCTTCTATGAAACAAAAAAAAGTTACATTTGTATTTTTAATATTAAACATCATAAAAGTGTTATTTCTGTTCTTATTCTTATACAGTTTTCTAAATGTTAATGATATAACATTATGAAATCATGTTTTCATGGCATACAATATTCATGCACTATTGAAGAATCATATTAATTGTCCCATTGTAAGTTTGTCTTTGAAAGCTTGGACTGTTTTGTCATCTACTTGTTAAATTAATTCATCTAATTCATCTAAATAAATTGCTCACCATAAAGGAACATTTTCAAGATTCTTTAATATTTCCTTTTATTCATGTAAATACTTTACATTCACATTGTAGTTACACAATATAACCCAATGAATTAGCATGAGCAGTTGCCTAGCAACTACTTTTTGCTTTCCAGTGTTTCCCTGAGAAAATAGTGTAACCTCCAATTACTTCAATGCTCGCCTTTTACCAATGAAACAGCATCTTCATGCTATATATGAGTGCTTTTTGTATGGTGGGCTGTATAACTAAGATACATGTGCCTTTTTATTATTCTGGAAAAGAAAAAAAAATGCAAATCAGGGTAGTTTAAAATGCCTTAGCATTCAAGGCTGCAGCACAAATGGAGAAACGCAAGAGAATCAATTACTTGTGCTGCAAAGCCACAGAAAATCTTTCTGATTTGCTCAGTCTTCCTTCAATTCTAAATCTTTAGACAAAACAATTCATAGTCTGAATGTCAGCTGTGTATTTGAAAGCATGTTAAAGAGCAACCAAAAGACTGTCATGACTTGGTGAGTGTATAAAAATGGGCTTTTATTCCAGACTTATTTTAAAGTTTCTTATCTTAGACTAGATGCCATTTTCTGCCTCTTATTGCCACTCGTAGAAGTACTTAAAAAAAAAAAAGAAGTGAATTCTTGAGTGAGTTTTTCCTCCTCGCTGTCACCAGGTGCTTGTTTATTGGGGTTTTGCTCTAATATTGGCGAGTCTTTCCCTTACACAATAAAGTACATTAAGGCAGCTGCTGTGAATTGGTGCTGTATGAATAAAAATGAGCAGAACTGAATCAAATAAAAGTTGTTGAGCTCATGTACCATTCTTTGATTGTTCAAAGCATTTTATGAACACAAAAGACTCAAGCTGGGAAATTACGCAAACCTTGTCAGCTCCATTTATAACTAGCATTGAATTTGCAATAAGCATTAAGTTCTGATTGTTTAAAACCACATATAATACCAGTGAGGGGTACATGCAGACTAAACTTTGCCTGCAAAGAAACAACAAACAAGTCACAGAAACCACCATGAAAGTGCTGTGTGCTCAGACAAAATTGTGAAATAACTGCATGAAAAATATTGAACCATCAATCCATCTTTTCGACAGCTCAGTATGGAACTGTTGTTTTGTTCTGTTGTGCTGTGAGTATGTGTTTATCAGCTTGCGTATGTTCTGCTGCCTCATGTTTCCAAGCTGTGGTCAAGATTAGCTCCCAGACTGGCGCGTGGCCATTGACCAGTATTATCCTAACAGCTTGAAAATTTCTGCCTTTTGTGAGCCGTCGATATGAGCAACACTGCACTGCTTGTAGGTGGGCAGCAGTGCTCCAGCCAGTATGTATGAATAACAACTTAAAAAGTCGTTAATAAAATGCCTATTTTTATAGTGCTAATTGTTTTTTTCAATCAAAAAGTGCACTTGAGTGGAAGCTCCAAGTTCCTTATAGAGTGTTTAATGGCCACAGGTGAAACCACTCTGTTCAGTCACGCCATCTTATTTTAAATGAAGAGTCTTCATTCAAGTCTGTATTTTTTTTCCCTTTGAAATCTGCTGTACTGAAGTCTAGCAGTAAATTCTATTATTATCTTAAAATAAACCCATCGATCCTTGAGACTGAGGGGTTTATGTGATGGTAAGGTATCCGCCTGTGACTTCACACTTCACAAGAAATACTACTCCTTCATTGGCATTGGTTTTTATTGAAACTTACCATCTAATGGGCGTTCCCTCTAACTAAGCCTATGACCCTAAGGTAGTAGTTGTTGCTTAATGGGCGCTTTTCCATTTTCCAGAATTGCTATTCCTCCTAGAGTCTTGGTAGGATTTTAGTGATTAATTTCCCTGGATGTGTTTGTGAGCCAAAATTACTTCTCCATCAATCCATTCTATCCATCCATTATCCATCATTTCTCAATAAATTTTAATTTTCATTAGTTAATTAAAGCAGCCAACCAGTGACAAGAAATGCATAGCCTTATTTCTCTAATTCACATGTTACAGTTGTCTTCGGATGGATGATGAACTGGATGAGTTACTGTATCGCCCAAATTTTGGTTATGACCTAGATCACTGCTAAAGCTGACCCTGAGCCATGTGGCTATACCAGCTAGTTGGATTTACTAATTTCCATCAAATACAAATTACACCAAATGCACAAAGTTTACCTATCAGCACATTTACGGAAAAAAACAGATCAGGTAAACAATCAGGTCCCTCAATAAAATGTCACAATTCTTTATGAACAAACCCAAAAAAGAAACTTATTTTCAAAGCTTGTGACTTGCTTGTTTTTCCCATCCAGAATCCAGAAACCAGAATATTAAGAATAAAAAGTAAGCTACATTATTCACAAATTAGAAGCAGAAATCAGAGAAAGCTTGGCATTTTTCTTCATTTATTAATCAACAAAAAAGCTAGGAAGAGCTCTTTTGTTGTGATTTGTGTTTTAATTAGAGACGTCTATGATTTTCTGGTCCTGCAATCTCAGTTGGCAGTATTTACTTCCTTTTGGGCCTTTGAAATAATAGACTGAATATATGCAGTTTTTGTATTTTCAAATACACACACATACAAAAAAAAATATCAAGATGTTTTTTAAGAATCATAGAGCAAATAACTAAATAATGAGGGAAAATGAGACAAAGATGAATTCTTAATCAAAATCTTGTTGGCTGCAGTCTCAATATCTGACGTTGTAAATTCACTTTAATCTTTAAATAAAGTAGATAAAGTTGATTCATTGTGTGAAAACATGTGTTCGTGTGGTAAAAGCACACGAAGGCAACTATTTGACAGCTTTGGAAACGTGCTCTATAGCCAGTGTTGGGAAGGTTACTTTTAAAACGTATTCCATTACAGATTACAGAATACATGCCCCAAAATGTATTCTGTAACGTATTCCGTTACGTTACTCAATGAGAGTAACGTATTCTGAATAGTTTGGATTACCTAATATATTATCATGCTTTTTACAACTACGGGACCTCTGACTAATATGGCGGGTTCCGTGTTGGGCTCGTAGCCAAAACTAGCTTTACTTTGTTGTCTGGGTCAACTTTGCTAGCGAGAGACAGAGAGGGGCGTTGAAAGACTGCTCCAACGGAGCTTATTGTTTCCGAGGAAAACACGAACACAGTGTACAGTCGAGTCTTAATAGCTTACTTACAACTGGGCTCGTCAGGCACTCTTCTTGGCTGCAGTGGTTATTATTATATTTACATGCTTCCAGCTCCCGTTTCTGCTCGATGACAGCTCGTACTTTTCCACTCGCCTTTTTCTCCCTCCTCGCGCTCACAGACACATAACGGGTATGGCAGTCCATTCTCCCTGCAGCACGGACTACACTGCCCATGAGGCTACATTCTTTAGAGCTATGTCTGTACCGTTGTGCTTATTAGCTTAGCACAACAACAAAAAGGCGCTCTATCACCCAGGAAACACGCAGAGAGAGCGGCACCCTGTAACCATGGCAACCGTAACGCTGCCGCCTGGAACAACAGAATGTAGCTGTCAAAAAAAACCCAAACAGTCCTGACCCACCACAATATGAAACACGTAAGTACCGCCGTGTAATCCGTTTATTTCAACAAAGTAACTGTATTCTAAATACCACCTTTTTAAACTGTAACTGCAACGGAATACAGTTACTCATATTTTGTATTTTAAATACGTGTAGCCGCTAAGACTGGTGGACCTAAATCTTCACCACCACCACGTCTGGTATACATACAAGCGAAAAAGGGGAGTGGGTGGGTCAGCGCTCAGGGCACAGAAACTTAGCTGGCTTCAAACACACCATTTATTTTCAGGATAAAACACAGCCAGAGTCACAAATACAAGATAGAATTCCCCATATACAATAAAAATAGTGTTGCAACCCGCTAAAAACCCTGCCGGCAGAAATAACTATACACTATTAAAACAAGGCTAAAACATGTTTTCCATATGCTAAAATTACCCTCCCACAGTCCCATAATCCCACAGTCCAGCCACAAATGGGCGAATGGTCCTTATCTGAAAGAGACAGGAGAGGAACTTCTCTTCCGGGATGGGGAAACTCACCAGCAACAGACCAGGGAGGAGGCTCCTATCGCAGACCTGTCTCCTTCGGACAGCGCGTCGCCGCACAGTCCCGCCCCACTCCACACCTGAACACGGCCTCCCTCGTCTCACCGTCAGATGCAGGCAGA
Source organism: Mchenga conophoros (assembly GCF_057382185.1). NCBI lineage: Eukaryota > Metazoa > Chordata > Actinopteri > Cichliformes > Cichlidae > Mchenga > Mchenga conophoros. The sequence goes on along the minus strand of NC_140539.1, from coordinate 21,859,022 downwards.
AGGGCATCCCTGCCCTGTTGTGCATTGCGGCCATCGCCACCCACTGTTGCCGTTCCTGCCGTTAGGACTGGATCGCCGAACGACTCGCGGCGCCCCACAGTCAGGCAGCAGTTCGTTCCACACACGTGCGGGCTTGCACGCGTTCCTTTTTCTCCTGCTCACCCTTCGTGCGTCGCTTCTTTCTTCTTTTGTCTCTGTGCTCACCATCCCCTTTAACAGGTCAACCTGGCGGCTGATAGGCCACCTTGGGGAACGCCCCCACCTCACAGGTGCCTACAATTGTCTGTTTAGTCCACAGTGGGTTAAAGGAACATGGTACAACATTAACACAAATATAAATATGAGGATAAAACCATGCAGTATAAATATCAATAAACAAACATGCAATATAAATATCGCAATAAAATCATGCAAATAAAATCAACACTATGTACCAATACACAGATTGACAAAACATAAAAAAACAAATTTCCACTGTGTGACATACGTAACGGCGGTACATGTATTCCGTTACTCCCCAACACTGTCTATAGCCCAGAGAAGGCTCTTGACCGCTGATGTTCTGTCATTGTTCGGGTTTCAGGATATTGTAGTACCTCTGTGGGCTGTTGTCATTCTGCTTGGTCAAGCAATGTGTTGGGTGAGGGATTTGATGTTTTGGTGGAATAAAAGGACTGTGAGAAAGGAGAAAGGAGGTGAGGTCAAAGGTGAGGTTGAAGGATGTGTGAAAGGGATGGGAGAAGTGAAGCAAGAAAAAAGAGATGGAAAGCAAAGTGCAAAAAGAGGATAGGTGACATGTTTTGATATTCTCCTGCTGCCTAGTGGAACCAAGCATGTATCGGCACTTTGGCTTCTCTTCCTCTTATTGGGTGATGAAACCCCAGTTGCAGTAAATGAAATTTAATCAGAAAAAATTTCCACACAGGCAAGCTGTGAAATTTCATAAGTCCTGCTGTATGGGTGCACATATACAAGCATGTGTGTTTTTGTGTTTGTGTGTGTGTGAGTCTTTGCATTTGTGTCTACATGCTCATGAATGCGCATACAACACAGAAAAATGACAAAAATCATGGGCAATTCAATAATAATATGCAAAGTAGGTATGGTTTTGCAGCTGCAGGGTTAAGACATCACCATTAAAACCACTTACAACCCCCCATTTTCTCTGTGTTTATCCATTTTTCAGAACCTATTGAACGGCTTGAATTTCACTTTATAGCCGTACCTTTGACAGAGTTTAATTTCACACTGTGAAAATTGTCACCTCCAGAAAAGAGTTTTTTTTGCACGGATAATTTTGGACACTTGACTCACAAGGCGTACGGGTTAATAATGTGTTTTAAAATTCTTGGGATTACATTTTAAGTTTGGCTTATGTGTAGGGCTAGTAGCAGATATTCTATTTATATACATGCAAACTGCTCAAAGAAAATTAAAAGAACTTTTTTTTTTTATCAGAGTTTAGTGTCAAGTCAGTCAAACTTCTGGGATATTGATATTGATCAGTTAAGTAGGAGACCGAGTTATTAATCAGTTTCAGCTGCAAACAGTCGTTTTACAGGTTAAAGCCACTGATTTTTACCTGCTTATCTTTTCTGAAATGTTCTTTTATTTATTTATTTATTTATTTATTTATTTATGTTTAACTTTACACAGTTGCATGTCAAGTGAAAGGTTACTGGTTTGTTTCCTGCTGCAGACACAGTTTCCCTTTGGGGTTACATCTGGCATTAAAGGGAGCAACCAAAAGTAGCACGTATATGTATGAATAATTAAATATATATGAAGAATACTGTATATCAGAGATAAGCTCAATATCAATATCTTCAAGCGGAAGTCACTGCTAACTTCTTTTCCTGTATTTTTCTATTCGATATTTCAGTTGCCAACCTTGCCACAACAACACAACCTTCTTGTGCGGTTGGACAAATTCCCACTTACTCATCTTACAGCTTTTACCGCTTTGCAGTGGTGCTACTTATTACCTTCTTGTTAGGGGCCAGTCTAACCAGCACATGCAGCTTAAGCAAGCAGCGGGGCTTGTTCATGTGCTGCTATACTGAATTGACTGAGAGTGCACTGCATAAGATACTCATGTGACTCCATCTTCACCCTACACACAATAAAAAGAATCTAAATCGTTCTTGTTTTCCGTTTTAAATCTATGGCGTTCTGACTCGCCTCTGAATGTTAGCAATTTATGTGAATTCCTGTTTAATTTGAAGTTATCTCTGCGTAGATGGCAACTGATTTGTAACGTCTGCCGACAGGTCGCAGTTACAGATTTGTCACAGTTGGTGTAATTGCAAACTTGACTCCAGTGACTCCATCGCATACTGATAGCAAACGGGTACAGACTGACGCTGTCTTATTGCTGTCATGAATCGCAAACGTCAATGTAAAGATGGCAACTGACTCTGGGTTGTCTCAGATCTGGTCCCATTTTGAAGCAACCAAAATAATTCTGGTCATGCCCTGGACTGCAACTACTGTTTTCCCTATTGTTACTGTCACATTCGATATATTATTATACTTGAGCAATATATATTAGCAAATTTACTGCTTAATGAACAGGCAGCTGGAAAAATGGTGATGCTGGTTATGGTGCAAACAGTTGGTAAAGGATCATTTGTACATTTGAAGTTGTTCCGCTTGTTGTTTGTTTCTTTGAAAAGACCCATTTATCTTTTAACAGTCTAATAGAGATAATCCTACGTCTACAGTTAATGCAAAATGTCAGCTCTAATTTATCCAACAGGGAAGAACAAAACTCAACAGTCCTTTGGAGATTAGTTAGCACTTATAAAAATGCACATGGTCAGTTATCTTTAAATCCCGGTGCCTTGTGTATATGTTTTAATAATTAAAGAAGGAATCTGTGCTGGGCCAAGTTGAAGTAAAGCACAAAAGCTTTTGAAGAGGAGTGTTATCCTCCAACATCCCATTGGTTTGAGAAGGACTAGACATGAAAAATGCTCCACTGGGGGCATAAATTGTTTTTCTGGCTCATGAATTTGCATGTATCACTGTGTTTTTTATTTATCACTTCTTTACCACCCTTTGTCATAGCACACACTGACAGTAGCCTATGCACTGAGCTTTTCTCTTCGCTGTGGTTCTGAGCCTGTATGTCAGCTCGGATACAGTTTGTGTTGAAGTGTAGGGTAGGCACAGGTTTGTGGAGCAGTGCTCTCTGGAGGTTTATAAAAAAATATGTGAAATTGTTTATATTTTCACTAACTATTTTTGTGAGGCATACAGGTTGTATCTTCTGTTACTGAGTTTAAGTGCAGAAGCCACAAAAATGAAACACTCACCGGAATAGTCCTCAAGACATGAGTCAAATATATATATATATGCTTACTGTTCATAATACTGTGCAGAGATTTGACAGTCCTTAGAACTCATCTGAAGTTCTAAGGTGTGCTTCTCCTAATATTTTGATATGAAACTTCTGTGAGAACTAGCTTTCTAATATGACATTTAGAAACAAAAACACAGAACATTATTTACTTCCGATACTGAGTGATCCTGTTGCCGTGTTGGGAGATGTAAATAATTAATGCCAGTGCCGCTGTGCTATCCTTACAAATTACATAGCTCCTCTCTCAAATCAGAGACTGTAGCTGAAACACATGAATCATTCCTGCTGTTGTTTTATGGCAAAGATATTCAATGGAAGAAACCCAGTATTGTACATGTTGGTATTAGCTGCTTACTCACCAACAAAAACAGCAGCACTGACGTTCGGATCACGTCAGCGTGTTGGTTATTTTTGATAAGGATCTTCATCATTGACATAAAGAAGTATTTTTCTACATATTAGCATGTTTTAGATACAGAATGTGTAACAAACAGAGTTAACAAGTCCACCTTCCACCATATATTAGCAATCTTTAACTATTTTTAGAGGTCTTAGGATGTATGCCTCTGAAAAGCTACCAACACTGAATGCACATTTGCAAAAAAAAGAAAAAAAAAAAAAGACCTCAGTGTTGATTTTTAAATGAAAACAACTTGGTGCCAAAAGGAGCACTCAAACTGTTCTGCACTGTCCAATCACTGTAACAACAGGCTTAACTTTTTCCCCGTCTGCTTTCTTCTTCTTTGGAAATTTCCAAAAAGATACAGGCACAAGAAAATAGGCTTGCATCTGAGGTAATTGCATCAAAACCTCATTTTCCTAAAAGTGGCTTTGTACCTGCAGAACGAATCTGCAATGGCGACTCAAAAATTGGGGATGACAGGGAATGCAAACCCATAGCACTGTTATTTTACACTGCTTGCTGTTTTCCCTTTTCCCCTACTGTCTTGCATTCAAATTCAAATTCAAATTTTATTTGTCACACACACACAACCATACACAGTATGACATGGGGGTGAAATGCTTGTAGCTGTACAATGCCCGACCATTAAATGACAGAAGAAAAGTTTTACAATATTTACAATTTACTACAAAAATTTACAAATTAACTTAGGAATTTACAGTAAAGAATGTGCAAATAGCAGAAGAGATTATAAAGATAAGGATTATAAATTATAGGATTATAGGAAATGTGTGGTGGTGCGTGTGGTGACGTGTGTGAGAGTCCAGTCTTATAGTGACGTGTTTGGGAGAGTCCAGTCCTACACCTGGTTCAGGGCCCGAATAGCCTGGGGGAAGAAGCTCCTCCTCATTCTCTCTGTTTTGGCCTTAAGGGAGCGGAAGCGCTTCCCAGACCTCAACAGTGAGAAGAGTCCATTGTTGGGATGGGAGAGGTCCATCATAATCTTCCTAGCTTTGGACTTGCACCGCTTGGTGTAGATGGACAGCAGGTCAGGGAGCTCTGATTGAATGATGCGTTCTGCCGAGCGCACCACCCTTTGCAGATCTCGTCTGTCCTGCTTGGTGCTGTTCCCAAACCAGGTGCAGATGTTTGACGTCAGGACGCTCTCGATGGTGCAGGAGTAGAAGTTCTTGAGCACCTTCAGTGGCAGATGGAAGTCTCTAAGTCTTCTGAGGAAGAAGAGACGCTGACGGGCTTTCTTAATCAGGGTGTTGATGTGACAGGACCATGACAGGTCCTGAGTGATGTGGACACCCAGGTATCAGAAACTGTCCACTCTCTCCACTGGCGTGCCACTGATGATGAGGGGTTTGTAATTCCTCGCCTGCTTTGTAGTGAAGTCCACGATCAGCTCCTTAGTCTTGCTGATGTTTAGGAGGAGGTTATTCTCCTGGCACCAGGTCTCCAGGTTCCTAATCTCCTCCAGGTAGGCCGTCTCGATGTTGTCGGAGATCAGGCCCACAACAGCAGTGTCGTCAGCAAACTTGACAATGGAGGTGGTGTCGGATGTGGCTACACAGTCATAAGTGTACAGTGAGTACAGCAGGGGGCTTAAAACACAGCCCTGAGGCACTCCAGTGCTGAGTGAGATGGAGGGGGAGACTTGTTTTCCTACCCTCACTGATTGGGGTCTGTCTGTGAGGAAGTTGAGGATCCACTGACACAGTGATGAGCTGAGTCCTAGATCCGTCAACTTGGTGAAAAGCTTAGAGGGAATTATTGTGTTGAATGCTGAACTGTAGTCCACGAACAGCATCCTAACATAATTCCCTCTGCCAGTGTCCAGGTGACTCAGGGATGTGTGGAGCAGGTGAGATATGGCATCGTCTGTGGAACGATTAGTCCGGTAAGCAAACTGAAGTGAGTCGATGGTGGGAGGAAGTGAAGAAGTGATGTGATCTCTCATCAGTCTTTCAAAACACTTCATCACAATTGAAGTCAGTGCTACTGGACGGTAGTCATTGTGGCAAGCGGGCTGTTGTTTCTTTGGAACAGGGACAATAATGGACTGTTTGAAGCACGTGGGAACCACAGCTTGGGCCAGGGAGAGGTTGAAGATCTCCGTGAACACCGGTGCTAGTTGATCAGCGCAGGCTCTAAGGACCCGGCCAGGGATTGCATCTGGTCCTGCTGCTGGTGTTCACCCTCCTGAAGGTGTTCCTCACGGCATGCTCTGTGATGACGAATGCATTTTCTTCACTGGTGCACTCCGAGCGCGCGCAGCCGTTTGTTGTTTTAATTGCTGCGGCGTCGAAGCGAGCATAAAACGTGTTCAGCTCATCAGCCAGTGAAGCATCGGCATTCATCATTGAAGAAGCTGGTCGTTTATAGTCCGTTATAGTCCGCAGTCCTTTCCACAGGCTCCTAGAGTCGCACTGTCGTAGCTGTGACTCTAGTTTTTCCCCGTAGCTCCGCTTTGCCTTTCGGACCGTGCTGCGCACGTTGTAGGACGCAGCCTTGTATAGGTCCATATTACCGGAGACAAGCCCTTCATTGTAGGCAGCGGTGCGTGATCTCAGAGCGTCGCGGATGTTTTTATCCACCCACGGCTTCTGGTTGGGAAACGTTCGGATGATAGTTCTTCCTGCTGTGTCGTCCGCTAGTTTCCAGATAAATCCCACAACCGCTTCCGTAAACATGTTGATGTCATCAGAGCTGCGCCGAAACATGTCCCAGTCTGCGTCATCCAGTGCGTCCTGCAGCGCGGCCACCGATTGGTCCGTCCAGCGAGCGACCTCCCTCCTGATTGGTGGTTGCTGCTTTAGCCTTTGTTTGTAAGCAGGTATGAGGAAGATGGCGGAATGGTCCGATTTTCCAAATGCCGGCAGGGGTTGAGCCTTGTAACAGTTCTTGAACGGGGTGTAGCAGTGGTCTAATGTCCTCGTGCCCCAGGTGGGGCAGTTGATGTGCTGGTGAAGGTTGTGAAATGTCCGTTTGAGATTCACTCTGTTAAAATCTCCCATAACAATGAGTGCGGCATCTCGGTGAAGTGTTTGTTGATGTGTGAGAGCCTCATGTAGCTCACATAAGGCAGTGTCCGAGTCCGCGTGAGGCGGAATGTAAACAGTGCAGGCAATGACCGCAGTGAATTCCCGAGGGAGATAGAAAGGGCGACACTTAACGATCAAAAGCTCCAGATTGGGCGAGCAAGAGCGTGTGAGTGGGGAGATGTTTGTGCTGTCGCACCATCTGTTGTTCACCATCAAACACACTCCACCACCTCTTTTCTTCCCCGACTCCATTGTCCTGTCCATGCGGTAAACCGAAAAGAACCCCGTCGGCTGCACGGCGTGGTCTGGTATCGCTGGGTTCAGCCAAGTCTCGGTGAAGCAGAGGAGGTTGCAGTCCCGAATGTCTCTCTGGAACTTGATTCTGGCTCTGAGGTCATCAAGCTTGTTCTCGATGGATTGAACATTGGCTAGCAGGATACTGGGCATGGGTGCGCGGTGTGCGCGAGCCCGTAGCCTGTTCCTGATGCCGGCTCTTTTACCTCGAGGCCGTCGCTTAGGGTCGCGTCCTTTGTTCTCTCTCAGGATCTCCTTTGGCCAGGTTGGGTCCGGAGTTAAACATGGTGAAATGTTCGTGTACTGCAGACCAATAGAAACCAAAGTGTCTCTACTGTAGCGGATTTGTGTGTTTTGCATGATGCCCATGCAAGATTATCGCAGATATAGCAAAAAGTGACGAAAAACTGCAAAAAGTGGAGAAGTTAGGGCAGAGCATCCAGCACGGCAGCCGACCTCACCGGCGCCATTCAGTGAAATAGTACTGAAAGGATAGCTTAGAAGATTTCTGAAAAATAGTCACTGTGGGCTGTGGCTGGGAATGAATCTGCATGTATTCTGTCAGTCATAGTAATATGCTAGAATTTTAGACAACACACCCTCATTAAATAGCAGAAACCACATGAAAGGATATGTTAAACTATTTAACAAAAACAAGAGTTTTGTCATGAGATTGTCTGTATGTGGAACAGTTCCAGTCAATATGTGACTGTTGTTAGATTATCTTTATACCTCTTGGGCGTCCTGTCACGTCATTCAGTCTTCCAAGAATAAGTGAGAAGTAAAGTTTGACTTCCTTCTTTGAGTCTTGTGAGGCCAGTATTCCAGTCAGGAAAATGTGAACACAAATCAAAAGCATGTTCTGTAGCAGTAGTGTGTAAGCAATGCCAGGATCCAGTCCCTGGTGAGCCGAGTGCACTGGCACATTAGGCCTCCACATGCCACTGTAGTTCTGCTCTGGATCTATCTGCCCTGAGAGATAAAGCAGCAAGGCCAAAGACTGCAGCAGCGCAAAAAGCTATTCAACCCTTTACTGGTACATCCCGATCTGCTGCACCTTCCAGTATAAATCCATTCTTACCTTAGTCCTTCGGTGCTTGCTACATAGAAATAATTGTTGCTGGTGACAAATACATGTAGAACAATTGAACTGTAGAAATAATAAAATAAAATAAAAATCGTTTCTACTCTTCTTTTGGGTAACAATATAACATTCAAAAATCAATTTAAATATCTTTTTACTGTTGTGACATGAAAGCATTCTCCTATATTTGAAGGTCATAATTTAAATATTAAATTTCTATTGAATTCTAGAAAATTTCATTAAAATAAACCTTAAAATGTGTGACGATTACTTGGCAACAGGTGGCTTTGATAGTTTCTGTGTGATCGTGACCATGAGCCAGGGTTACAAAATGCAAATACACTTGCTTCTATTTAATTATATAATAATGTATTAAACTATATGCCCAGAGGCAGTACCTTCAAACAAAGGAGCACACACCTCTGTTTGAAGGTAATCATATAAATATGTTGTGTGATGCTGTGGATTCTTTGCTGGTGTCAGGGCCGGCCAGACAATCAGCTGTATGGACTCAGAACTTCCCTCCCTAAAGCTAAACTATCAAAAAAACAAAAAAGCCAACAAGCAGCGCTTCACTCCCAAAAGGACAGAAAAATCCCACAAAGAGGAGGAATCTGAGGATACTGAGGAGTTCAGCATCCTTTCAGAGAAACAGGACAACCATCAACCATCATAACAGCTGACATCTGATTAAAACAAACATCAGGAAGTATGGCCATCACATGCAATCACCTGATATAGTTTCTGTGTAATAACCATGAATCAGGGCTGAAAAATACAAAATTTCCTGTTCCAATTTAATTTTATTGTAATAACAGATTAAATCAAATGCCCAGAGATATAATTATTACCTAGAAAAATATAATAATTCCTGGGTAATCACCTTAAATCAAGTAATCATTACACTTCTTGGTACTTGTTTTAATCAATTCAACATAGCATTAAACAGAAACAGTTAGGTCTACATTTTGCAGCCCAGATTCACAGTTATTGCACAATAATTCCAGCTAAGAAGCTACAGCAAACACATAATATATTCATTACCTTGAGGCAAAAGTAGCATCCTTAAGACATAAGAAATAATTTTAGCATGTAAATACTTACATGGGATTTTAGAACTATAGAGCAGTATTTTAAATTAAGGAGACAAAAATTCACTCCTTCCAATCCACAATTGCTTCTTCTGGTTATAAAAAATAATAAATATAACTAAATAATAATAACAAGGATAAACTGAAGAGGATGGATGGATGTTGTTTATGATCTCTTTGTACATGATTGTCAGCTTAACTCAAAGTTCTCCTAGCTTTCATAGTTTGTTGTGTTTCTACCTTCTTCTTTTTTTTAAGTCCTGTTCTCAGGTCTAATTCCAAATAAAGAATGGTGCTCATAAACTTTGATTTTACATTCATATTAAAAATTTAGAGAAGTCATAATGCAGAAAGGCTCACTAAGCCTCCACTCTGAGCATTGCAAAGTGAGTTGAAGAGAATATGATCTAATATAGTAATGAAAACCACAGCACAGTTTGCATGAATATATTGTTAGTGTGGTAAAGATACATGTGGGGCGAGAGAACTTGTATGGACCTAAGTGCCTCATCATCAATTTTTGACAAAGGGCCTGGATTAGCTAGTAGAGGGTGATTGTACTTTCCATGTTAATGATCCTGTTTGCCTCGAGTGCACGAGGACTATAAGACTGTGGCATATGCAGATGTTTCTCTTGCATCTCTTAACAATTGCTTCAGGCATAATAGCGCACATTTGTTTGCATCTTTCGATCTCCTCTCCACTCTCCGGTGAATGCAGGATGGTTATGTTGTTATTTTGTTTTTGTTTTTTGTGAATCACATTAGAATCTCAGGAACAACTGTCGCTACTAGGCCAGCTGTTCGTATGGATTTTTATTTGGCCATTTAAATACTAATAGACAAACTTTAATTTTGTATGGAAGTTCAACTGAGCTCAGACCACACTCAGTTGAACAGCATTAGCGATCCTTGTATCTGATTGGGGGCAACAGCGTACAATGCACTCGTCACAGCTGCACATTTAACTAAGAGGTTTTAAACAATCACTCCTAATTCACTCCTGCCAGTTAATCAAACACAAAACAATATCACTTCACACACATTAGTTCTTAAAAAGGGGTCTTAAGGACATTCAGCCGGGCAGTTTCCTCGTATTTGGTGTGGTTGCTGTTGTTATCATGGACACAGGGTGGAGTTTATTTGCTAAGATCTTTCTGACAGATCTCAGAAAGAGTTATAAAAATAGCTCTGCTATAAACACTCTTATTGCATTTTTTTTTTTTTTGATCTGCCGGTATGAAACTCGCTACATTCATGGCCACTCCTACTTGTGCATATTCAGCTTATAGTCGATAATGAAAATCACTGAAATTCCAATTGTAGTCTGAAAAGTCAGCCACTGCTCTTTCACCGAGCTGAATGGCTGCTGATAAGAAAATATACGCCAGGACAAGCGAGCAGTACCTGATAGACCACTTTGTGCTTATTGTGTCGATGACCTCAGGGGAGTGAGATTAAATTAACTAAATTTCTCCTTCACCCATTATCGTTGCTGTTAGTTTAGTCTCATTTAATCAGTGTTGATGTAGAATTTTTGGCTTAAGTTTTGGTGAACTACTCGGTGTGTGCATACTGCACGTTTGCTCTCCGTGCTGCTGTATCATTGCTTGCTTTTCTTTTTTTAAAAGCTTCTTCAGCAACTCGTTTATAACGGTTCGCCTGTCTTAGCTCATTATACAGTCAAGCTCACTTAAATGTCCATGTTGATAAAGTCACACTAAAAGGGAGAGCTGGCAGAGGGCCTAGGAAAAACCTTTTTGTGTTCATGTTTGTCTTGTGCCAAAATCCTTCTGTGATCCTCCAGATTAAGGACCCTTTACCTCACCCTTTCCTCCATTTCTGCCTTTATGTTACCGTCTCCTTCCCTTGAGTTGTTCCATACCTTTCTCACTCCTTCCTTCCTCTTTTTTTCTTATCACCTGCACAAACAATGTTGTACTCCCCTGATACAAGCCTCAATCACGTACATATTCCATAGTCTTTTTCCACACCCACCTCCTATTGCCCCTTTCAACTTTTCAACTTCCCTGAGCCCTCTAGGGTCTACATCCTTTCCCTGAGCTTACACTTAGATCTAGATGCCTCTGACCCACACTTACATATCTGCCTGCCAGCAACTACACCACACATTATAGAGATTTGTAGAGTGTTACTTGTCTTTTGCAAACAGGGGTTAAAATGGGACAGCTCAGCTCAGGCAGCTTCACTTCTTAGTACAATCACGGGATGGACAACTTCACTTTACTGTCTTCAGCAGTATGTGGTTTTACTGTTCTTGTCTAAATAATTTAAGATACTTTTTTGTTGACTGGTATGATTCACTATTGTGCAAAATTCTTAATCCACCCCTCACCTTTCTTTTCTGTTTTGCTTAAGAGGAGCCAGACTTTCTTTCTCCGGGCTTTCTGAGTTTTCCTTTGGAGATTGGCTTCTTTTCACTCATTTTCAGTCTTTTTCTTCTACCTGACCATTTTCATTGGAATGGTTTTTGTTTGTTTGTTAAACCATCTGATACTGACCTACAGATCATTTCAGCCAGCATCATTTTTTAAGATCGCAAACACACAACCAATACAATAAAAGAATACCTGAATTTAAAAAAAACTCAGTGGAAAACAATCAATTATGGATTTGCCTTGCCAGAGTCTGGACCTCAACATTATTGAAGTAGTGTGGGATCATCTTGACAGACAAGCAGCTCATTTCCAAAGAAGAGCTTTGAATGTCCTTCAAGAAGCCTGGAAATGCATGCACGCATACATGTTGGTGTTACAGTAGCACAGGTAACAGTGATAGCTGTCTAAAAAAGACATATATTTGTCTTAAAAGGTTTCATGCTCAATATTTACTCTTGCAAAGTTCTAATAAGAGACAGAGAAAAATGCAAATTTAGTTCAGTGAAGCCACATGAGACGCAAAATACCCATTCTCCAAAAGCAGCCTTTTTCTCCCATAAAATTTAACCTTTAGAATCACTTTCCAGGGATTTAACTGAAATAACAAATGCACCCAAAAACAAACTAATAAACAAAGCCAAGTGAGAGTGAACCCCATCTATGTGTTTATGTGTTTATTTGTTTAAACCGAGCCAGAAAAAGATAAATTTTCACTTTCAGTTGAATTTCTTTATTAGTAATTGTAGCTTTTTAAAATGTATTTTTATTTATTTATTTATTTATTTGCAGTTTGTGGCACTAGCACTAGGTTTCTAATATGAAGACAATGAGGAGATAGCTGGAGCACACAGCCATGATGGACTGTGATATACAACAGTTTGCATGACCTTGATGGTGTTTGCATATAAAGCGACCTTAGTGGAGAGAGTGACAGAAGGTTACATTGTTGTCCCTTTAGAATGCATGGAAAATATAACATGTAATGTTATAAATCCTCTATTTTTTAGGCAGGAGAAATGTCATAGGGGAAAAAAGCTATCTACAGTTATATTCCAAGGTCAAAGAACAACACATTGAATAGTCATAAAAGATGAAATGACAGTTGGGTCTGATTGTTATCTTCAGTCCTTCAGCATGCCCTCCTTTGTGGTAACAGACTTCTAATATGTTTTTGCCACTTAAATAGCTCAATATATCTCTTAAAATGTATGATGCACATCTTCTCTCCTCTCCTCTCTTCTGCACTAGTATTGCTTTTGCCCTTTGTCATTGACTACACCATGCACTGAGCAGTAATTAAGCGGAGTAATCCTGTTTCAGTGACAATAAACTACAGCAACCATAGATCACATATACTCGTGACATGAATCACTGTGAAAATTATTGTAACATTACCACAGGCTTTGAAGAGGAGCAGTGCACTGTAACTACACAAAATTATGTGCATAGCCTGAGGAACCTATTGCATCTGTAAGCCGCACAGACCCTCACAGAGGTGTAATTCATTAATGAGAAAATTAATCTAGGGGTTAAACTGATGGATAAAAGAGCTAAAATTGTGCACGTCTATTTATGTGTAAAAGTTAGGTGTGTCATCTTTTTGTTATTTAGGGGAAGTTTAGAGAGGTCATTGTGTGTCTCTCTGAGATCCCCTCCAGTCAGATTATAATATAGTTCAGTAATTAATGACAATTTGTGTCTGTGTGTCCATTTCCCCTCTTAAAACCTGAACATGCTTCATTCTGTACAGTAAAGGTCAGTTAGACAAAACTTGCAGTTCAAAACTGCCTCACCCCTCTGGCACTGAGCGTGATTACACTTCCTTTTCTTTTTTCCCCCCCCTTTTGTTGTTATAGGCTCCACCCCACTCCTCATTTATGTTACTGTCCAATATGTACCTATTGCTCCCTCTTCAGCTCTGGCAAACCCATCATTGCTGATTTACGTGTGAAATGTCTCCCTAGAGATGTGCCTGGCGCTGGACTTAATCAACATTGTGTGAACTCTTCAGCAAAAGCCTGTAATGGATGTAGATTTACATGTAAAAGAAGTACTTCATCCCTCAGTTGAAATGAGGTCACTAAAAGCAACTTAACCCTTTAAAGACTTTACCATGAAATAATTGCTAGAAAATTCGAATTTTTTGGAAAATAGAGAGTTTAGTTTACCTTCTGACGAAATAAAAAACCAAAAACTTAATGAGTTTGCATATTAGATTTGTTATTTGTATCATATTTGCTACATCAGGCTTTTTGTGCCATTTATTTTTGTTTTTGGTGGAAAAAATCCCACTGATAAAGTAGAAATCTTAAAAACTTATACTGGGTTACATTGAAACTGACACTGAAAATCACTATACAGTCACCATTGCAGATGTTCTTACCTTGCCCTTACTTGATCTGAGTTCCTCTTAGGATTTGCGCACACATAGTATAGGTATGAGTCATAAAATAACAAAGATTTTAGTACTGTCTTCCCATATGGAAAAGAAATAGAAAATAAACTTATAAAAAACTTGCATAAGATGTGGCCCACTTCATATAGTGAATCATATAAGGCTTATATGATTTACTCATGAAAGTGTCCACTTTCTCATTACTTTCATATATTATTTTAGGAAGTATCCAAAACAAGTTTCATTTATATAATTTTTCAAGGGATCTTATATGTGTTTTCACTCATGTATGCTTTTCATACAAGTTTCACACAAGACAGATACAAACTTTATAAGATTTATATATATCTTTTCCATATGGGTTCATTGAAAATGCTGTAAACGGTTAAGCATTTCTTTGTTTAATATGGAATTTAATAAAAACCTGATTTCATTTTCATTTTTAAAACCCTGCGCCAAATCTTAAAATTGTCTTGTGGAGTGACCATGCTTGGCCATGGTTGAATTAATATTAGCTCTTTACTGTTAACTGGCTTGTCTATCATAGTGAAGGCTAATAATAAGTTTTTCTAAAAGGGTAGGAATTTTTTATTATTTGTCAATGAAAACACTGACTTATACTGTGCCGTCACACCTATATTTTAAATTGTGCAATTCCAGGGACAACTATATTTTCCTGAAGGATGCCATTCAAGGTCGTGAGTGAAGATCTCTGTGACGCTCATGACATTCAGGACAAAATATCTTTAAGAGCTCCTAAAACAAAACAAAAAAATAGTTTTAATATTATATATTATTTTTAACAATGTTAAAAAAAAATAATTACTTAAGTTAAAATATAAGCATAAATTACATAAGTGTGATAAATGCACAACTTCACTCTTTAACAGACTGAGAGACAAATAAGAGACAGCCCAAGAAGAGCTAATTAACAGGGATCCACAGAGAACAACACAGCAAGTAAATCAAAATATCATATATATAGCTTCATAAAGAGTGACTGAATGTCAACCCATTATTAAGTCTTAGAATTGGCCTATAGCTATTCTTCTTTGAATACCATACATAGATAACAAGATGGGAAAATAATTAAGAAAACAAAAATACAATAATAGTTGAGTGATTATAACTGCAGGGATGTCACATTAGGACACATAAGTTCATATGAAACTTTACATCCATTAACTTAAATACGCTTTTTTAAAGTATCATAAGTACTGTAGATGATGAATGTAACCAAATGAGGTTGTCAAAGAAATTTTTTCTCAGATACTAATTGGTATTAAACTACCGTACTAGTGGATTAGACATTTATTTACAGCGGTGCTGATACCAACAGTCTTCAGCTCCTCCAGCTGACACACAATTTTAAACTGAACTGGTGCAGAGAAGCAGCCCCCCCTGCCCCCGTGATGTTCACGAACACATGGACAGCTGCACAACAAACTCGTGCGAAGCATCTTAAATGCTAACACCCCATATTTATGAGGAATTTCATGAGGTCAGTAAAGCTCCCGGTTCAACAACATCAAGGTTTTAAACAGGTATAATAAATGTTAACCTTGCCAGCCACATGTTAAAATTAGCCATTTAACTATTAGCAAATGCCCAATAGTCACTCTAGCCATCTGTTAGGTGAAACATGCTCTTGACTCTCTTTAGTTTGCTCACCAGTCTCATGTCAGGCTGGAAAATGCCATCATTTACCTGCTACAGCGTGCTCACTCTGATATTGGTGGCATTATGTGAATAATGTTGTTGTTGTTTTTTTTATTTTTCCAGTGCCTTTAGCACCCTCCACTTCAGCTGAGTGGGAAGCAGGTCAGGATGTGTGTCACCACTTCCATTGTCTCCTAGATTGCTGACTATCTGTCAGAGAGGACTCAATTTGTACGGCAGGGGGCCTTCCTGTCTGATGTGGTTGTCAGTAATACCAGGGCACAACAGAGGATGATCCTGTCTCCATTCCTGTTTACTGTGTACACCTCAGATTTCCAGTATAACAGTGAATCATACCATCTGCAGCAGCTTCCTGGTGATGCTGCAGTCGTTGGTGTATTAGGGGTAGCTACAAGTAGGAGTACAAGGCAGTGGTGGGGATTTTGGTGAAGTTATCCATGAGAAATAACCTCCCCCTGAATGTGAGTGAGACTAAAAAGATGGTGGTTGACTTCTGGTGGGGAAAAAAAAGAGAAAAAAAAAACAGTGAATGACCCCATTAATATCATAGGTGAGGAGGTTAAACAGCTGATACTTGGTTGTTCATTTGAATATGGGTGCCATGTAGAAGAAGGGATGAGAAGATTTTACTTTCTGAGTAGGCTCAGATCCTTCAGCGTGTGGAGCAGGAGATGTTGGAGATCTTCTAGGTGTCATGGTCCTGGGTCGTGCGACCCAGTGTTTTGTGTTTAGTCTATTTTGATGTTTATTGTTTGTTTAGGTTCATTAAGTTATTCCAGCTCATTTGTAATTATATTACCCTCGTATTAAGCCTCCCTTGCCCTTCATGTGTTTATGTCTGTGTGTCTTGTGTTGTCAAGTTCATGCTGTCGCTTCTGTCATCTTCCCCTGTACTCCGTCTCCCTGGTTCGTGCGTCTACCTGTCATGAGTCATGTCTGCATGGTTATGTTTAGTTCATGTCATGTCTAATCTCCATGTTTCCTGTTTTACTTTGAAAGTCTGTATTCAATGTCAGTGTATTTAGTTTCACCTCTCCTGTCCTGTCGTTAGGTTCATGTGTGTCAGCTGCGCTCCCATGTGTGGCCACTTCCCCTGATCATCCCTCATGTGTATTTAGTCTCTGTGTTTCATGCAGTCTGTGTCGCATCGTCTGTGTTCTCACCTCCATGTTTTCACGGTCAGTCTTTTCAGTGATCATCTCTGAGTTTTCTTAGTTTGTCACAGTATTAGTTTTCCCAGTTTAGTTATAGTCTAGTCACGCTATCCCTGCTTTGTTTGTACACTTTGTCTTCAGCCATAATAAAGGCTCGCTTTCTGTTAAGTTCACTCCCGTCTACTCACTTGTGTACGCACCTGGGTCCATTACACACACCACCGCATGGCCTGTCTCTGCAGACCGTGACACTACCAGTCTACAGTAGCGTGTCCCTTTTACTTTTGCTGCTATCTGCCTAGTTGGTGGAGGGCGTCAGTGCCAGAGTTGCCAGCAGGATCAACAAACTAATCCACAACGCTGCAACCATCACTGGCCAGAATCTGGAGGCATTTGAATCAGTGAGGGACAAGAGGTCACTGAACAAACTGCTCTCCATCATGGACAATCCATCATTTCCCCTCCATTCTACACTACAGAGGCAGAAGAGCTCATTCTCCCTCACTGCCATAAAATATGCTTCGGGAAATCTTTCCTACCCTTCTCTATAATAAAACATTTTTTGTATTTCTCACTGCCATTTCTCAGATTTATAGTGTACATATGATTTATGAGTGCTATTTGCACTACTGTTTGCTAGATTTATATTTTTCAAAATCTCAATCTTATTTTTTTAATTTCTCTTCAACTTTATTTTATCATGATTATATTTCAAATTTTTGCCCTACCTTACATTCACTTTGGGCCTGTGTACTTTTACTTTTAACTCTGTGTTTTTATTGTGGCTTATACTTCTTTTCCTCTCTATGCTGCTGCTGTAACATAGTAATTTCCCCAGCAGGGTTGGTAAAGCGATCTATCTATCTTGCTTTACTATTGTCCTATAACATCTAGCTGGTGAGAAAGCTAGCTCTGCTTTGAATAGTAATTAGCACTTGATACAGTTTTCCCACAAAAAAAGTTCATTAGCAATTCTTCAACACCACCATCTCCTCTTTCTTTCTCATTAAACAAACTACAGTATGTAAATATTAATCTTCCAAAGGGGTAATTACCAAGCACAATGTATCTAAAGCTGAAGAGCAAAATAACAATAAGGAAAACCACAGGGATTAATTTTCATATCATAATATCGCAGAATGGCTCTGCCTTATATTTAGAGCTGAAAACTGAAAGACAAGGTGAAAAAAGGTAACTTGGTATGAAAGCGTGGTGAAAACATAGGAGCTTTGATTTCCAGCATAGGTAAATCCTCCCGTGTCCCTGACTGTGTTTTCAATAAGTATCAAACTCATTTCTGCACACCATCAGTTTAACTGTAGGACTGGGAATCATATCTAGGTTACACTAAAGATCACAGAAAACAAGAAACCTGGCTTTATCTCCGTGTTCCCCTCTCTGCTATAACAGACTGCTTAATTAGAATGCTTAGAAGACAGCGTGAAGACAACAGGCAAAAAAATACCTTTCAAATTACAGTTCATTTCAGATGCTTGTTGATTGTCTTGTTTTGTTGTTTTTTCCCTTTTCCCGATGAGCTTGATGCTGTTATCCTTTGTCTGTCAGCTTTATCTAAAACAACTTTTAATTCTTTCTCCTTTTCCTCAGTACGCACTTCTCTCATTAAGACAGGCTTTCTTTTATGTAAGAGTTTGACTCAGTGACCCTCATCACACCTCCTATATATAGTATATGTACCCATG
Source organism: Mchenga conophoros (assembly GCF_057382185.1). Lineage (NCBI taxonomy): Eukaryota > Metazoa > Chordata > Actinopteri > Cichliformes > Cichlidae > Mchenga > Mchenga conophoros. The sequence goes on along the minus strand of NC_140539.1, from coordinate 21,840,406 downwards.
AGTTAATGGTTCCTGTTGCTCTTTGTGTGTGAGAAAATCACAGCTTCAGATTGCTTTTTCAGTCACTTTAATGATGACTGAGTTACAGCAGTCTTTACTTTCCAGTACTTTTGTGGTTCAATTCTTTTAAATCATAAAAGCCTAATTTTCATGAAACCCTAAGTAACACTTCTAGATCCAAAACAACTTGTTAATACCTGCAGATCTTAGAGACACTTCAGAAAATGCAATAATTTGTCTCTTTCAGGATGATATGGGTCAGTATGAAACTTGTTTTTAAAGATTATTAGAGCTTCTGCATTGTAATGTGCAGCTTTGGTTACACATTTATCACCTTCAGGACACATTTTTTGTCTCCTGTTATTTTATAAAGCTATTTTTCTCAAGTTGAAAGTCAGGAAGAATAAGGTGACTTTTGGATGAATTTAAAGTGGAAACATTCATATTTTCTTGCTGAGATAAAAAACAACTCAAAGTATTTACTCAAAATCTGAATTTTACTATGGTTCATGGGCACTGCAAAATATTTTATTATACTGAAATAAGTATTTTTGTGACATTGTGACATTATTACTCAGTCTATCATGTGTTATGCTGCAAACTTAAACCTTAGCCGTACACATGTAGAGGCTGGTTGGCGACCCACTCATAACCTGCTATTGCTATGGAAAAGTGTGTATTATGTCAGATTTCCGCAGTCACATAGCGCCAAGTAGTTACCATGTTCTCACTGATTGGTCCATAGGCCTGCATGACTGGGGCTTAGCAAACAACATTTTCACACGGACAGCCAGTAACCGACAGCCAGCACTCACACCTGGTCAGGGGACACTATTTTTTGCCTAGCGACCAGTGGCTGCCAGCTGGTTGCCAACTGGTCTCTCGACCTGGGTGACTGGGACCTTAAAAAAAAACAGTCATTACTCCCTCACCCTTCAACCAAACCCATTCCCCTTATTTTTGCTGTATCTATAACTTACTGCAACTCATAGTCAGCATTATGTTCTTAAATTAATACATTAATAAAATGAAATTCGAATAGAATAAAATAGAATAGAATAGCCTTTTATTGATAGAAAAATATAAATAGTAGGACAGCAAGAATAAATAACAGACAAGAGTACACTCAAAAAAATGAAACGTTGACTTTAATTAAAATTATTTTGTCAACAGGTTCCACGAAATTGAATTATGTTAGTTTAAAGCAAAAATCTTTAGTTCATCTAATTAAAAAAAAAAAACTACTTAAGATTAACAAGACATATTTAAGACTAACTAAATCAAGTTATGTTGTATGAACATAGATGATATATTTTCAGGTTAGATAGTTTAGATTAGTTACTTCAACACATTTCTTATTTGTGGCAGTAAAATGTTAAATTTAAGTTAGATTAATTCAAATATTATATTTTCAGCCACCTTGTGCTTTATTAATTAGTTTTACATAAATCTATTTTGTCAACAGGTTCCACACAAATGAATTAGGTACATCCAACTTATTTTTTAAAATTAATTTTATTGCCAACACATTCAGTGAGCATTTGTGTAAACCCAGTCCAAAATAAAACACAACAGCTCATTAGGGTTAGTAATTAACAGTATGTAGACAGATGCAACATCAAGACTTTAAATTAAATGTCTGTATCTACCAGAAATAGAAGAAAAAAAAAAAAAAAAACGCATTGAAGATCACATAACACATTGATAAGATGACACTTGAGTTATGCACATGTGATGCTAGTAAGGTCTGTGAGTGTTTTTTTTCTTTTAGTGTCTAAAATGGATAGCAAAGTTGCTATTTGCAATGATTGCTTAGGGTCAGTCCAGTAACACAATGCCAATGAAGTGCTTTCCTTTAACAATGCAAAGTGAAGTGTCCACCTCAACAGCCACAATTTAAAAAAAAAAAAAAAAATGTAACAACAACAACAACAACAACAACAACAATAATAATAATAATAAATAGTCCACTGATATTAGCAATCAAAGAAAATTACATCACCATCCCAAATAAAACTTTAACAAAACATGCCAACATTATGGTCTAACAATAAAACAGCTTGTCAGCGTTCAGTTTTTTTGCAACAGCACAGCAGTAACCATTTAACACTTGCCACTGTCAACATTTATTTTACTAGTGTTTGGGCAAAAAACTTCAGATGTAAACATTTTAACATGGAAACAATTGTTCGTCTTTAAAAGTCCACAAAATATACATTCATCCTGCATTCCCAACTTGGATGATCTGATATCCTCGTGTTGGTGTTGTTCCCAGACCATCATGAAAATGTTGTTCCAGGTTCAACATTGCAAGTGACCAATCACATTGTTGTGACGTTATTCTATTCCAAGCCATTTGTGCATTTATGAAATTCCAATGTTGCAAGGACAATATCAATTCTGCTTACTGTTTATTAAAGGGTTAGGGTTAGGGTCAGTTGATCGGCGGACAGAGGCGGTTTCACACAGCTTAAGTACAGTTTTTTGTTTTACGCCGGTTTTTCCTGAAGTCGCAAAAGTATGACGTCACAACATTCTGATTGGTCACTTGCAATGTTGATCCTGGAACAACATTTAGTATGATGATCTGGGAACAACACCAACACGGGGATATCAGATCAACCTCCTAACTTACCCTTATTTTTAGTATGTATTGCAATTACCTTTACAATGCACACAATGTAACACAAACTGAATATGAACATATTTCCACCTCATAACAATATGCCTTGAACGCTAATATACACACCACCCTTCAACATTTCTGGTGCAGTATCATCTCTCAATTAAATCCTTTAAATCTCAATACTTTTGATTGTCTCTTAGCTTTCAGTCTTGAGGTTAACTGAGATTCAGTGCATATATCCCACCCATTAAGAGTGCACATGCAGAGGCCAGGTCTTCCAGGTCATGCAGGACACACTAGATGGTTATACCCACATCGGCTGGAGGAGTGCTGGCATCAGCTCTTTCGATGGTAAAGATAGCAAGGGTAATTTGTTCCAGCTCCCTCTGAACAGCTGTAGCTTAGACACAAAAACATAGAAAAATGGCATCCAGTTTTAAAAAAAAGAAAGAAAAAGGGCCAAAGCTACCCTTTAATGACGTAAACACAATATTAGGAACATGCACCCCAGTGCGCCACTATTTCAGACTACAGATTCAACGATAAATATAAATAGTTTGGGTATACAAGAAGATTTCCCAAAACATTTAAACAGGTTCCATGCAAATTACAACAACAACAACAACATTACAACATGCAACAACATTAGTTATTCAAAATTTGGTTTAATACAGATAAAAAACTAAACTAAAATTACCAACCAATTATTCTTTGAAGAGGATGCTTGGGTCTTCATTCAGGTAAAAAGGTAGTGCCCTGAGGACACACTCCCTCCCCTTTTCAATGGTTTCCTTCTGTAGAGAGTGGCAGAGATACAGGATAAGACAAAACAGAAATACTTTAGGATGACAGAAACTCACATTATACGCAAAATGAATGACATAGCCACTGCACAGATAGACATGTACACAAGACCAACTAATCATCACATGGACATGAATAGTTAACCTGTTGGGCAGGGTTTCCACCACATTATATATGTCCATAATGGAGGTAAAGACAAACTAATACATCATCTTTTTTGCATTCAAAACATAACATAAAAACATTCACTTCTGGTTTAACCTAAATCAAGGGATCAGATTTTACATATGTTTAGGTAATTTAAATTTTCCAACGTTTTGAGTACCAAACTTTGTCTTTCTTAATATAAATGTAAGTGCACTGTGCAGCTACCATACACTAGCTGTTTAAATTTGAAAATGATCTTATTAGCCATAATATTTTGCTACCAACAGAATAACGCACCTGTGTGGCTGGGGCCAAAGTTTGTCTAATTTTCTTCCCTGCAACGCCTCCTTTTTTCTTGAAGACTTTTATGAGCTGGTCAGTGTATTGGTCAAGTTGTGTAAAAAGCCTTGGAACATGTGCAGCAGTAGTAATCCTCACATATTCTGCTTCCACCTGAAAATATGTCAACAAACACAACATACTGTACTGTAAATATACATACTATATGTACACATATACAAACTAAAACTAATGTAGTAAGACCTCATTAAAGCTATAATTTTAACACAAACATTTACACAAAATGCTAATGGAGCCATTACAGCTTTTATTGTTATTTATCAAGTTCCAAAAAATATTGATCACAGCTGATCTGAAAAGAATTTCATGCCTCAGGCCCTTGAACTGCAACCTTTACCATGGTTCAGATGTGGAGAAGAAATAACAGGGGCATGGGATGGGTCACAAAAGAAAACTTAACTTATAAAACAGTTTTGTTTTTAAAAGTATAACAGTTCACATACCACATACAAGCTCAGCAGTACCACATACACCACATCAGTATAGGAGGGAGCAGGTAAAGGCAGGATCTGAGATTTATAAAGTAAAACAAGAAATTCATTACTTAATTTCAAGAAGCAAATTATTGTTTGAATTACAACTAAATAAAATACTACTCAGAAGAAAAGCAAGAGATTGACACTGCCATGTGCTAACTTTCTATAGAAGCAATTATCACCAGGTCTGTCGACCTCCATTGTCTGTCCACTCATATGTCTTGAATAATTTTATTAAAAAAATTAAGTGTGTACTTTCACAAACTGTAATTTATAACTACATTGATATGTATAACTCCGCTAGGAAACATGCTGTATTTACAGACCATTTTTACATAATACAGATTACTGATAGAGCAGAACAATGGTGTCACAGTGGCTTTCGCCCTTGACTTTTTGGATTTTAAATGTCACTTTATGCTATCCTTGCTATCCTATTCGATATTTCCGACTCTCGGATTACAGAAAAGGAATCCCAAGAAAGCAAATGGAAAAATAACCCCTTGAAAGAATAACCCCATGAACCCCTGTAGCTAATCCCTTAATAAAACAAAAAACAATAAAAATGTTTCTTACACAGTCCACAAAATAAGCATGTCCAGGACCCAGTAAAACTAATGTAAAACAAGCACACGCAAACGATATAACATGTCTTGTAAGACAAACGCAAAATATAACCATGCTGGACATATAGATACTACACAACATAGTCAAAGAAAAAAGTGGTCTTACCTCTCAAAGAAACAGCAGCTTGGCGCCAAAACAGCCTTTTTCAGTTAAATTTGAAGTCTTGCGCATGAGCAGGCACAAGCCGTGAAACCTTCTTGTTCTGCGCGGTTTCATTACAACTGTTTTTGCATTACTGCCACCTTGTGGATATACAAGGTATATCGATCCTCATTGACTTAACTTAAATGTTATGCGATCAAGTAACACATTAGTATTATGTACGTTGAATAATAGACACAATTACGTAGACTTGATTAGAAAAACATATGTTAACTTAACAAAAACATATATTTTAAGTAAAATGAAAATAAATAATTAATATACACTGAACAATCCACCTCATTCATTTTTTTGAGTGTATATACAAAACAGGAGGAAGGCACGCATTCAACAATATTCTGTTGTAGACGGGTAGAGCAATTTATGTAATGTGCCAGTGTGTTTGGCACAGCTGTTAAAGAAATGTGGAGTTGGTATTGTGCCCGCCTGAGAATATTTATTAATTTGCTATACATAAAGCTGTTTATAGTGCCTTTTTGTCCTTGTGCACACGACCTAGTGATTTGGGCCTATTGTAGCACTTGATCTCTAAAAGACATTGATCTGTAGCTGAATGAAAAGCAGCCCTTCCAGCCACTTGTGCTGCTTTAGTATTTGAATCAAAAACTTTGCTTTCACATAGATTTTATTGATGTGCACAGGCCTCCTGAATAATTTCAGAGCTGGTTGGGTTTAGGACAGAGTCTGAGCTGCTGCTGAAACACTGTTTGCAGTTTCTGATGTTCACCTCCATTATCCACCACCCTCCAGGTACAAGCCATTTCTCTCACTGGCTGTGCACTGCCACAGAGGCAGGTTGAATCTGTGATTGTTTTCCAGCCAGGCTTCTATGATGGATGACTAGCATGGCTGCTTAATATGATACCTACACACCATAGATGCAGTACATCCAAGAACTGTGTGCAGATGCACTCTGTTTATTGCTTGGGTTGGTTTCCATCTTTCATTAATCTCAGTGATGGGTGGTGTGCTGAGTGGGTTCAATTTAATGGTGGGAATTAAACCGGACTATTATGGCAAGATCCATGTAACATATGGTGTATTGTGAGAAAACATGTCTAAATTCTGAATGTCAGCCATTAAGAGACATTACGCTGAACTGGCTGCAGCAGCCACTGTATAGCCACTATATTCATTGCAGGTGCTGCGCTCCATTGCCAGCACATGAACTCTACGAGTTAAGGTTTGCCTTTCATTGGTGGAAAAGTTCTCTAAATGGATCAGTTGAACTAATAAGAAGCTGGCATACATGTTGCGATGATTTTTGTTCTTTTTACAATTATAGATTTACACAAGTTTCTAAACAACTGCAGATTCCAAGATTATGATTTCAGTCAATTATATGTAAGCATAAGTGATTTGGACGTGTCACCACTTTGCCGAGGTCTGGAAGAAGACTTAAACTGCCATCCTTAGATGAGAGGAAAGCAGTTAGGATGTTTAGGAACAACCCAGGAACCACCGAGGCTCGAGCCCACTATGAACTAGAAGGATGTATGGTGCACAATTATTCCACCGTGGAAAAAGAACAGTTTGAAGAAATCAAAAACCCACAATTACCACGACATTCATGACCCTGATGAGTGTACACAAACCTCTGATCACACCTTTGAATCCAAAAGCTGAACTTTTGCTAGTAACTCTCCACTAGCATGTTCTAAATTGCAACTTGAATTCTCAGGAGACGTTAGTGTGGCAGTATCTTATAAGAAGAAACAGGCAATCTGCCACTGACTCGTGTCATTGCAGTTTTAGCTACAGCTACAGAGCAATTAGTTGTAGGTGCAAGTGCCAAGACAAACAGGCTTTAGTTAATTACTTAAGATATTTGACCCCCCACTGGCATCTCGGTTTAAACCCTTTTAATTAATTAACGGACAACAAAGTCTATATTCAAAATCATTCTTTTTTATAAGCACTCCTACACTGGTGGTGACTGCCAGCCATATCTGGTTTCATACAAGAGTTATCAAACGAATTGTATGCATTTTTTCATCTCTATGCTCATTTACATATATCAAATACTAATACTGCAAAACAAGCTAAATGGTAAATATGTAGCAAAAGTGAGCAGTGTTTTAGCCAGCCCTTGCTGGAGTGCAAACAGGGTTCCCTGTCAGCCATCATTAATGGGTGTAATTTTGATGTCGCATGTCACAGGAAAGTGCCAGAGTAAGAGCACTGGGTGTTTTGTGTCTGTGTCTTTACTTAGCAAAGAAAACAACCCAACAACTCGTTATGCCTATAACGGTGGCATTAGAAGGAGGTCTGGGTTGTACATCATTAGAGGAAGAGCAGAGGCGGCCTTGGGGCCTTTCAGGACAGGCAGGGAGCGAGAGATTGACAGAGAAGAAGAGACAGATTGACTGCTTAGTCATAATGGGGATGAAAGCGTACTGCAGCAGTTTAACTACACAAACACAGGCACAAGACAATAACACACATATATGCATGGTGCATGTAGACTGTATTTGAGACTCCTGTCTGCGAATATAATTACATACTGATGGCATCAATGGACACGTTTCAATTTGCCTCCATCTTCAATTCATGTAGTGAATGAGTTGCTTTTAATTTAGCAATAGCTGTGCAGGAGTGACAGATCAGGACATATTTAATTATTTATATGGTTAATCTGAATTGTGAATTTAGTTTTTTGATCTGTTATTCAGAGGAATTGCACATACATGCTATTAAATACTTAAATAACAATGCTCTCCAAGCTTTTCCACTCTGCATGAACTAAAAAAAAAAAAAGCATGATTAGTTGTGATACAGTTAGGACAAGCTGCAAACAGAAGACATCACGGAAGACAAAACAGATGACAGAATTGACTAATATCCCAAAGAAATAATGAAACAGCCAGAGGCGCAGATCACAAATTCAGGCCACAACTTTCATTAAGAAAAAAAGATGTGTGAAAATTGGATTCAGAGATTTGTGAAATGGGCAATTATCTTTAAGTGTAAGTGATGGGTTTGTTTCCAGGCAACCATATGTACAGTCTACTCTCATTGGCCACTTTGACTCTCTTTAGACTTGAGAACAGCCTCAATTCTTCACGTCGCAGATTCAACAAGGTGCATCTCGCAGTAGCTGCAGATTTTTTGTCAGAGCATCCATGATGTGGGATCCATGATCCCATTCTACATCCCGAAGGTGCTCTTGGATTGAGATCTGGTGACTGTGGAGGCCCTTTGAGGCCCCCATTGTCATGTTCAAGAAATCAGTTTGAGATGATTTGAGCTTTGTGACATGTCGTGCTATTGTCAGCAACAATACTCAGGTAGGCTGTGGCATTGAAGCGATGCTCAGTTGGTATTAAGGGTCACAAAGGGTACCAAAAAAATACCCCCTACACCAGCGGTCCCTATCCTTTTTTGCACCACGGACCGGTTTATGTCCAACAATATTTTCATGGACCAGCCTTTAAGGTGTTGCAGATAAATACAACAAAATAAAACCAGTACCGGTACCAAAATAAAGAAGATTTATTCATAACACACGGGAAAAGACCCAGAGAAACCGAGTAAATGATAAAAAATAATGATAAAAACCCTGAAAACCATATATATCACACCCGAGCCTTAACTCTCGCAGCCCGGTACCGCGGGAGTTGGGGACCACTGCCCTACACCATCACACCACTGCCAGCTTGAACTGATGGTAGGATGGATCCATACTTTCATGCTGTTAATTCAAAATTCTTTGAGATAACAACTCCAACATTTGCCTCTGGATTGACCGTAAGTACTCTGAGTATTTGTTGTAATCTGAATATTATACCACATCAAGGTCAGGTTCAGTCAGCCTTCTTAAAATGTCATCACATCAAAAGTATAGTGAGATTAAGAAGACAAAAGCTGTTCCTGAAGGCAAAATTCAAAATAAAGTAATAAAGTACATCGTGTGCCTTATAATTCTCACTCTTTTATAAATAAACAGTATAAATTAAAGAGCTGTACAGCAGTTGTTGCTATGTTTCACTATGCTTCTGTCACATACACTATAGACACATGACTTTACCAACTAAAAGCAAAGCAAGATAACAGGAACAAAGTGTTATTCTTTAGTGCTTAAATGTAAGAAGTCAAACCTGCAACAGTGGGTAGCCGCAGCCATTGACTACTCATTATTACACCTACAGCATGTTGCTTCTCCACACATTCGCTCTTCATGTTTCATGTCTTCTGTGAATTTATTCCCATTAGGGGACCATGTGCACCACACTATGCTCTAAAACTAAACAGGGACATAAAATACCTATGCAGTAAACAATATTTGCAGTTTGACCCTTACAGCTGTTTAACCATTACTGACAGGCTGTTAGGATTTGGGGGGACATTGATTTTGAAGTCAAGTTTGCTTCCCTCCAATTTATTTTGCCAACTGGGAGCCATAGTTACCTCAGTGTGCCAAGGAACAGATTTTCAGGCTACACTGCATATGACTTGTGTTTCTGCTTCTCTTTCCGCCTCCCTTTGTGTTGCCCTTGGTGTTGCAGCGTTGTACAGTATGATTGAGAGTGTATATCCCCCTAGAGTTTTCTGGGGCTCTAAGTCATTTAATACAGACTATGAGGGGCATCATACACAATACACACAAAGATCAGGGTCAAATATACACATTTTGACCTTTTTGTGTACACACAGACAGCATGCACACTCCTCCAACTTTAGGTAAGAGAGAGATTGCAGTATTGCAGCACGTTGGGAGTAGAAGATACTTGAGAAGAGATCAGTTGAGCGTTTGGTCCACATCCATTTATCTGTGATTCCGCCCCTGCCCTTTTCCTCTCCTTCTCTCTTACTTTCATTTCTCCTCTTATGCTTCATGAAATACCACTGATTTCTACCTCTTCAAAGGCCACTTGTGAGGTACGCCTGCCCATGCAGTTCCACTGGGCACCTCCACGAAATTCAAAGAACCAATCAGAGACAATTGTAGATTTCATAATAAGAACTTATTGTGGCTGATTGTGGATTGTACTCTTTTGTTTTATTGAAAACTTGAATGCAGATGATGCAGTTAAGTTTCATTTAATAGAGACCGATCAGTTTTAAATGTGGAAACATTGGCATTATGGGATGTTAGAAGAATGAACTAAAAGTCGATGTAATTTCGTAAGTGTAGTAAAAAAGAAGAAGAAAAAAAAAGTTTCTTAGTGGAAAACATGTTTTTTTGTGTTTTGGGGGGGACTTGGCAGGGAAGTTGTTCAAAGCATCTTGAAAACTTAACACAGCTAGTTCTGTCTCCCCATTTAATCCCAGACCGACTGTGTTGATCCTGTAATGTCAGGATCAGGACCCATGCAGGAATCTTACTGCTTCTTCATAGATTTGCGTTAGTGCAGCGCAGAGTCTGTGGTCAACTTTGCACACCATTGTTTCTATGGTGAAGCTGTACGCTGTCGCCAAGGGGCAAGGTCACATATAGTCACTCTAATAGCTACTCTTGCTTGTTTTGTTGTTGGTCTATCGGTCAGCAATGGGGAAGAGCTGGAATGAAACGCTGTTAATAACAATAGAAAGTGTCCACTTCAGCCACTGTCTGTGCTTTTTAACCTTTGATACTTTTTCGTGCTTCTACAGCATAGATGTCAAACTCTGGCCCGCGGGCCAAATTTGGGCTGCAGCCTAATTACATTTGGCCCACAAAGCCGTACCAAATTACTATTAGAGCTGGCCTACTGGTATAATACAGCTAATATACATATTGTTTAGTATTAAGCTTTGCTTGTTCCATATTCATATTTTCAGCAAAACTTGTTTGAGTCCATAAGAAAAGATTCATTCTTATATCTGGAGGAAGAATTTTTTTCAATAAATATTAATGTTAGCCCGCGACTTTGTTCCAGTTTTGAATTTTGGCCCACTGTGTATTTGAGTTTGACACTGACTCAAACGCAGTAGTAAAATAAGCGTTATTTTGTCGACAAGAACGGCTTTTACACATTTTCTTTTCAAAATTTAGTAAGCTTCTGTATGTATAAATATATATATACATAGATAAATATGAGCATGGCACACATAGCTCACCAGAGAAAAATCAGCAAATGCTTTCTTACCAGATATGGATCATGTAATGAAATAATGAATCCTCAAAAGCATAGAGCTCAACAGTGGTGGCTTTAAAGCAAGAACGTTTGTGGAGTCTGCATATCCTCGATGTCTCTGCATAGGTCTACTCCAGAGGATTGTAACTGTAAATTAGCAGTAGGTGTCGATATATACAAATGTATGGTTCTCTGTATTCCTGCCATGGATTGGTGATACCCGGGCGCTTGTCCTCTAACAGCTGGGTTAGCACCCAGCCCCCACGACTTTAAGTTAAGCAGTTAAGGAAATGAATTGATGGATCAATACAAAAGACTGAATCAACTATTCAAAATGCCACATGTTTTACATACTCTAATAGCCCCAGTATAGTCTGGATGTGTTATTAGACCAAGAACTTCACAAAAAATGAACATTAATATCAAGTTAGTGTAGTTAACATCTACTTGAAGCAATATTCTGTTCTTCCTTTAAATAGTTGAAATTAAAAGCTCCTTTGCATTAATTTGGATGTGAAGCTCTCACAAAAGCTAATTTCCTACTCAAAAAAGATCTCATGAAATGATCGTGACAAAATTATTGATAACCCTTAGAAGTGGTGAAATTTCAAGTAGACTAAAGACTGTAGTGTTTAATTATTTTCTTCAATCTTAGAATTGTATTCAGCCCATTTAAATGGATGCTCATTGTACTGTGTATACCCTAGACTAAATATAAAAACAAAATAAAGAACAGTGAGGAGATGAGGAAAAATATGTTTACCAAGCCTCTCCATGCTCATATTCTTAGGAAGTTTCAGTACAATGGGACCTTAGCCAAGCTCCCTAAAGTTTGACACAAAAGAAGAACTGTCCCTGGATGGAATTCATTTAATATATATAGTTTACGGTATTTTAAAGCAGATAGGGACTGGCCTTCCTGAATGAAAGTGGCTCCATGTGGCCGTGGAAGAGCTTCATATTTAAAACTAAAAAAATCAAAATTCAGACTAGGGTGAAATAAATGTTAACGAGTACGTACCACATTGACTAAGCAAAATTATGTAGCCAAGTCACTGAAACCAACCACAAGTGTGCGTTCTTTCAAAGAAAGTCTTTAAAAGAGAATCATCCTATGAAAATTTTTTTGTGAGAGCTTGAGCAGGCTAAGTTGTTATATGGTGTTTTGTGCTGTATCTGGCACATGGATGACTTAGATCTGTGTAAGGCAAAATAGAAGCAAAAGATTATTAAGAGATCGTGTCATGTCAGAGACCTCTGTCTTAATTGCAGGATATCCAAAGGTTAATCACCAAACAGACATGACATATGCAGACACATACAAGCACCGGGGACTGGAGGAGAAGAAAACATTGAGTCCTGATTTGAAAAAATTGAAAATCTATAGAAAGAGATGAATCTTTGATTCCTCAGCAGTTTGCTCAGGAATCATGAGCCAAAATACCTGAGAAGTATAAACGTTTCATTAAGATCTCCAACAAGCTTTGTCCCATTTTCAACAGACAACAAAACACGTTAAATGAAAAAAATACGCTGGTCTGTTCATATCAAATGGAGAATAATTGATTTTCTGATACTCAGTTTGAAATACTTAATTTATTTATTTTAATTTATTTTTAAGTAGAAGAGTTCCAGTAACTTCGGCCATATTAACTGATAAGTCACTGAGTCATTAACTCTTTCTGAAATCTAACTGATCCAGTGAAGATAGAGGCGTTATTCAAAAGAGCCATAACATTATCCATCACAAGCTGTTACTGTAGGTCAGGAACTAAGAGCAGCACAGCTTCTCCAATGTATCTTCTCTACACTTTGCAAGGAAAGGCAACAAGAAGTCTGTGAGATGTTAATACCAATAAAATTAATTGATTTTATTTTAAATGCACACACTAAAGGCATTCAATTGTTGTTTTTTGTTGCTTTCTTTTTCTTTCTTTTTGCTTAAAGCACATTAACAGAGTTTACACTATGTTAATTCTCGGTGAACCAAAAGCTCAGGCTCTTACTACAAAGGCTTTTCACATTATGGCAGTTACTTTACCAACAATGTTTAATTGAAGATTTTATGTTGAGTAGCTTTATTTACAGCAATACATTTCCCCTCGTTAACACAGGTATTAATTCGCACTTTGTTTTAATTCAATTCAATTCAATTTTATTTATATAACGCCAAATCACAACAAAAGTCGCCTCAAGGTGCTTCCTCCCATTAGTCACTCTCATTTGCTCCTTGGTCTGCTAGCACTAAGCAAACAAAGCAAAATGGGCACATGACCTCTTCTTGTCATTTCTGCTCTAGACAAGACATTATAGACTGCAGCTGTCTTTGGTTGGCTGTCCTTACAGACTCTATAGCACGTCCGGCGCCGCTCCGAGCTGGCAGCCAGTATCAGCAGCTCTGACCTGACAGTCCTTTTTTCTCTTTAATATATGTTTCTTTGTTGTTTTTGTGTTTATTGTTTTTCTATTGTGGACTGCTGTCCCCCACAATGGAGCTCAGAATTCTATGGACAATCGTGTTCTTTATTACATTTTTTACGGCGTAAAAAACATCTTTGTCCGGAGAGCGCGTGGAGGTCCGACCTCCCATTGTTTACAGCAGGGAACAGCTGTTAGCCCTAGGAGCCTCCACTGCCCTGCCTAGCGCCAAGCAAGCTGACATCCCCCGCGAGGTGAGGAGGAAAAGACGCGGTACTTGGGCCGGGATCGGGTGTCGCAGTAAAGTTAGGAGGTACCGGCCAGCGATTCCATCTATTATTATGGAGAATGTGAGATCTCTCCCCAATAAAGTAGAAGAACTGGCGGCTCTTACCCGACATCAGAGGCGCTACAGGGAGTGCAGCCTGATGTGCTTCACAGAGTCGTGGCTAACTGCGCTAACTCCGGACTCACACGTAAACATGGATGGTTTTCATCTGATCTGGGCCAACAGAACAACGGAGAGTGGTAAGAAGAGAGGAGGAGGTCTGGCTGTGTTTGTGAACGATAGATGGTGTAACTCTGGGCATTTATCTATCAAAGAGACGCTATGCTGTAAGGACATTGAGCTGCTAGCGGTTAGCATGAGACCATACTATCTACCGCCAGAGTTTACACACGTGATTATGATAGCTGTGTATGTCCCGCCCTCTGCTAACGCTGCAGCAGCCCTTGAGGTCCTGCACACTGTAACAAGCAGACTCCAAACACAGCGCCCTCAGACCCTTTTTGTTATGTGAAGGCTGTGTGCACGCAGGGGTGGTGATATGAAGGACCCAAAATGCAGACTCACAGAAATCAAAGGTGAACTTAAATATAGCTTTAATGCTGAACTCCAAAAAGTAACAAAACTGAGACTCCAAGGTAAACTTTACACAGACAGAACACACAGCCAAATAAGGGTAGATCGCGACAATGACAAACTGCAACAAAGGGCTTAAATACATAGAGGGAGCAATCAGGGAATGGACAACAGGAGGGAAACACAGCTGGGGCAAATCAGAACTGACGAGACAAGGAAGCGTAAACTGAACACACTGAGATAAGACAGAGACCTTCAAAGTAAAACAGGAAACACATAACACAGACTGAACAAAGACAGACTCACATGCAGGCACTACAACAGAGGGAACAGAGACGTGGGACCAGGGCAGACACAGACACTGACTGGACACGGGGATATAGCGGACAGGGGAGACAGCAACTAAGGATTACACAGAGACAAACCATAAGACATGACTCTAACAAAAACCCAAAGACTAGAAATTATAAATAAGATAATAAACTCAAAAACCCTGGGTCAACGACCCAGGCATCCTAACACTTTTCCTGATCTCTGAGGACTTTAATCACATCTCCCTGTCCTCCACTCTCCCCACCTTCACCCAGTACGTCACCTGCTACACCAGAGACAATAAAACATTGGACTTATTGTATGCCAACACCAAGGAGGCATACAGCTCATCACCTCTCCCTCCCCCTGGGGGGCTCAGATCAGAATCTGGTTCATCTCCAGCCTGCGTATAAACCTCTGGTACACAGAGAACCAGTAGTGAAACGCACAGTAAGGAAATGGTCAGCAGAGAGTGAAGAGGCCCTGAGGGACTGTTTCCGTTCTACTGTGTGGGACAACCTCTGCAGCCCCCTGGAGGATGACCTCAACAGCATCACAGACTGCATTACGGATTACATGAACTTCTGTGTGGACAACACCGTACCCATCAAAAAGGTACGGTGTTTTTCTAACAACAAGTCATGGATAAATCCTGAAATTAAGGCTCTCCTCAAGGAGAAGAAGAGTCTTTAGATCTGGAAACAAACAGGAGCTGAGAGTTGTCCAGAAGAAGCTGAAGTGGAAGATAAGGCAAGGAAAGGAAAACTACAGAAGAAAGAGGAAGAACAGCTACAACAGGGCAACTTCAGAGGGGTTTGGAACAGCCTGAAGACAATCTCAAGACAACCCCCCCCCCGGCTGCAGGAGACTTGGGGTGGGTGGATGACCCCAAATAAATATTTATAATAATAATAATAGGTTTGATCAACCACCCACCCCTCCCACAGCATCGTCCCCCCTGCTGCAATCTCCTTCATCTTCAGGGACTGCCTGTCCTTCATCTCAGAACTTCACACCTCTCAGCTTCACACCTCCTAGCTCCCAGTCATTAAGCCCACCCCCGGCTTCTGTGGACTCCAACATACACCCCCCTCCCCCAAACTCCACTCTTTCTATCTCAGCACTTCAAGTGAGGAACGAGCTTCGCAAGATCAAGGTGCAGAAGGCTGCAGGTCCAGATGGCGTCAGCTCCAGGCTCCTGAGATGCTGCACAGATGAACTGTGTGGCATCCTAGGATATCTATTCAACCTGAGCCTGTCACTGGAGAAAGTACCACAGCTGTGGAAGACCTCCTGTGTGGTACTGGGAACAAAGACCTCACATCCCAAGGACCTCAGCAGCTACAGGGTGGTAGCCCTGACATCGCATCTGATGAAGACCCTCGAGAGGTTGGTTCTAAACTATCTGCGCCCCCTGGTGAGGTCTTCATTGGATCCGCTACAGTTTGCTTACCAGCCTGGCATTGGGGTGGAGCACCCCATCATCTACCTCCTGCACCGAGCTCTGACTCACCTGGAGAAGCCTGGAAGCACTGTGAGGATCATGTTCTTTGATTTCTCCAGTGCTTTTAACACCATCCAGCCATGACTTCTGAGAGATAAGCTGGAGCTATCGGGAGTGGACCACCACATGTCCCAGTGGATACTGGACTACCTCACAGAACGTCCACAGTATGTGAGGACACAGGGCTGTGTCTCTGATACATTGGTCTGCAGTACGGGGGCCCCACAGGGACCTGTGCTGGCACCGTTCCTCTTCACCCGCTACACTGCAGACTTCTCCATCAACTCCCCACGCTGCCACCTACAGAAGTTCTCTGATGACTCTGCCATAGTCGGCCTCATCACAGGTGAGGACGACTCAGAGACCAAGGAGTTGGTGGTGGACTTCCGGAGACACAGACCCACCACACTGACACTGGTGAACATCCAGGAAGTGGACATTGAGATAGTGGACTCTTATAGGTACCTGGGTCTTCACCTGAATAATAAACTGGACTGGAGCCACAATACTGACGCCCTTTACCGGAAGGGCCAGAGCAGACTCTACCTGCTGAGGCGGCTGAGGTCATTTGGAGTACAGGGAGCGCTTTTAAAGACCTTCTATGACTCTGTGGTGTCATCCGTCATTTTTTTACAGTGTTGTATTTTGGATCAACACTTTATCGGCAGCTGAGAGGAAGAGGTTGGATAAACTCATTAGGAAGGCCAGCTCTGTTCTGGGATGTACCCTGGACCAAGTGCAGGTGGTGGGAGAGATGGCCAAAATAACATCTCTGATGGACAGAGTCTCCCACCCCATGCATGTAAATGTTGCTGAACTGCAGAGCTCCTTCAGTGAGAGACTGCTGCATCCTCCATGCATGAAGGAGCGTTTCCGCAGGTCCTTCCTCCCTGCAGCTGTCAGACTGTACAATCAGGACTGCTCCCAACAAACATAGATGTTTACATCTGCGCTGTAACTGCAATAACCGATTTGCACTACAACCTGGTTTGCCTCTTATCTGTAGTTATTTTTATTTAATTTAATAACTGTACAGTACTCTGTTTATAGTAACCGTTGTCCTTAATGTAAATATGTAAGAAAAATTGTGTATGTTTCTGTTCTGTGTCCTGTGTACTGTTTGTTTGTATATGTGTCTTTCTGGCTGATGTTACAACCAAATTTCCCCTTGTGGGACAATTAAAGGATTATTCTATTCTATTCTAAAAGCATGGAGTCCCTCTTAGACAAGGTCAATAGGGTAATCATGGTATATATACTATAATGACAGGTGGCTGAGCCAGAAGCTTTAAAACATATGCTTAGACTGGAATAACAAATGAACTGGTCCTTCAGTATAAGGACGAGTTCAAAGACAATACTGGTAGGTTGAAAGCTTTGGTAATTTGTCTACTGACACTGGTAGTGTTTTACTAGCCTGAGGGCAGTTCTCATTTTGAAAATTCAGTTAGGGGAGGAGATTATTGAAACTGGGACTTTACAACCTGCAATTAGCACAAATATCTCACATCATCATTTAATTAAAATTACTGTCCTTTAGGGATGATTCCACTCTTCTGTCATCATAATATTGAGTCATTTAGTGCTAAGTCCCCTCCTAAATTCCAAAAAATGCCTGGAGATTTTTTTTCACACCGGCTATCAAAATGCTATTAAATATTGATGAATCGGGCAGACTTAAGATCATCTTTGACTAAGCCTCCTGCTCCCCCGTATTTTGAAGGTGGTTTTGTCACTTGAAGCCATCGACCTTGCTTTGCAACATAGCTCTCTGTCTAACTGTATATGTCTTCTTGCTCCCGTAAGCCTTTCGTTTCATTTTCAACCTGTTGTTACTGACACACAATGCTGTTTACTTGTACACTGTGAAATTACCCACATGTTGGAGTTCGCACTGAATGTGAACGAAATGTTTGTGAGCTTTTGTTTAACAGCTTGCGTAGTGCAGTCATAAGGTGTAAACGAGGTGCAATAAACCTGTTAGTAAGAGTATGTAGTTAATTACTGCGCGTCTGAATGTGTAGATGTCAACTATGAATAATTATTGACACTGATATGTTCTCGGGAACACAAAGGACTCCTTCTGTTTGTCTAGTCTGAACGATGCAAACGAGGTACCTTTGAGTGAATTGTGGAGTGTTCGGCTGGTTTTTATTTGACGCATGCTGAGTAAGACTTAAGTTTTTGCAGGATTTTGAGTAGCTTGAGTGATTTTTGGGATTGTTTAATATTGGGCTTAGCTACAGCATTCTTTTTTCAATCTTCTGGTAAACTGGAGGTGCTGCTGAGCTTCAGGATGGCAGGACTGATTCAGCTGCTGTAACAAAGATATCTAGTATAGTGACAGGCAGAACAATAGAAGCCTGTGCCTCAGATGAAGACACCGGGGTACTCATAGGCACATTGTTATATAAGGTGTATAAGCCCCGAGAAGAAAATGCAATGCAAAGCTATGCAGTGTTTTTCAAAGTCATGTGAGATTAAACCAGTATCAGTACACTTTCAATCTAGTATTTATTATGTGTGTTACACCCCTTTATTAAACTCTTAAACTTTGCTGCTACTGCTGTGCTCAGTGTTTTCCTTGTGGTCTTAGCCTATTTTCTTTCTCTCCTTTCTTTTTTTATATAAGGTTGCCCTTCTGGGAAAGAGAATCTCATTTCTGATACGTTTCCAAAACTACAAACTGCAGAACTGTATGGAAAAACTCACTAACCATATTTCAAGTACTCAATTTTTCTAACTAAACACTATATGTGTTTTCAAATGGACTTCTTAAGAGTCAAGGCATCTTCTTTGACATGTTAGATTAGTGTATCGTCATCTTTGACTTGCTACCAGTATGGATGAGGCGATTCTACTTGTATTCCCACTGACAGGTAGGCCACTGAGATTTGATGTCACATTAAATGTGTGTTTACTGCTTGGAGAGGTTAGTGAGCTACATGCTGGTTGTGAACATCCAGTTCATTCTTGAACAGAGAGTCTCAGGTCATTTCAGAGAACTGAAGAGCGGAGCGGTGACTGATACTTATCATATACAAATACCTCCTCCTTCTCATCTTCTGAGTGCATTGTTTTCACTCGTGTCTACACGTTTCACGTGGACTGACATTCTCTTTGAACTCACTGCAAATATTCACCCGAGGAGCATGCGTACCACATGCATATTAATTTTCCGCAGCTTGTGACAGTCAAACAGTCTTGAACATCGGTCACACATCACTTATTCCCATCTACAAGTTGCTTTTGTGCCATTTCTGCGATTCCCATTGCAGCAGTACATGAATATATGCTAATATATGAGACTCATTATGCATCTGACGTGCCTTTGGTTTAAAGTGTCAGTTTTAATTGTCCATTTGCAACTGAATAACACAGCGTTTGATGTATGATTGACAGTTTTGATATGTGGATTGTGTAAACTGTTGTTCTGACAAGGCAAGTCAAACAGCTGTCAGACCAACCTGTTCCAGCAGTCGCTAAGCCTTCCTTGTACTTCCCAATTCACAAAGCGCAGACAGTCTGACTAGCTTAATGGTCAAACCGAGCCCACTGATTCCAGGATAGGAGTTCGCGATAGATGTAAAGAATATAATTATCAATGTTTTTAGATAGTGCCAGCTAGTCAGACAGTAAGCCATCACCTCTCCCCTACTCCTCAATATGTTTAAGTTGAGGCTTGTACTTGTAATTTTTTTAATTATAATTGATGGCAGTTGCTGATCCAGATGTCTGACTGTAATAAAACACAGCCACTAAATTAGTCTGTCTGGTGGTTCCATCATTTTTTTTTTTCTTTTAATTTTCATTTAACATAGCGAGGAGCATACGTGCACGCATGCTTTTTCACTCAACAGGGGGGAGCAGGAAACTCGGGGAGCTTTGAGAATTAGATTGAAGAAAATTTGGTGTATTGCTTTTAGAGTGTTTTCCTCCCCTGTATAAATACAAACCCTATTTGTCAAGTATGACACTGATGCTTAACAGCGTCTGTGCTGAAAGAATTCTGGTGTCCCCCTCCGATTTTAATAAAACAAGGATTTTACCAAAATCATTCAGGGTGTCTGTGTCTATGTGTGCAAATGGCTGTGTTTTTATTAAACAAGTGTGCACCAGCCAGTAGAGATAGGGATATTCAAAATTAGTCATGAGGAAGGATTGCCATGCTGTTTTTAAACATGATTCAAGTCGAACCAAAAACCTCCTTCAGTGGTTCATCTAGTATATTTTGTCTTCAAGCTGAAAGAATAAACATAAATTTATCCATTTCCCACATTTTTAATCTCTTTGTTGTTTGCATATTGTTGCCATTATTTATTGATGATACCTGTGGGGGAAAAAAAAAAACATTCATTCTAAGGATGGATTTTTTTCTCTGCAAACTAATTAGGTGCTTTTAGCATTGTGCACTATTTAAGCTGCGTTAATTGAGTTTTTGTTACTAGGTGTACGGGAAAAAAAGTTGTAGAAACAAGCTTTGTTTATGAATAATGGGTTAGCGAGCATGCAACACAGAAAACAGAGTGGAATGAATTGTGCTTTTTCAGTTCTTTAAAGGGAGAGATTTGTGTCACAGTCTGGCTGAGGCAGACTGTATGTGTTTGCAAGAGAGGACTCAAAAGCAGACCAAAAACTGAACGTGACATGGATTTAACAAAAAACAAGCCATTTATTGAGGCTAGGAAACAAGGTACAAACAAAAGGCATAGGTGAAACTAAACAATAACCTAAACTCGGTGAACTAAAACTAAACATGAAAAAACCTTAAACATGGTGAACTGACATGGATACCTGAAGTTGTGACGTGGATGAGTAGACGACCTGACAATGACTGAAGACACACGGACTAAATACACACAGGAGGATAATGAGGGAAACGGAAACACATGGGGAAACAGCTGACACACATGAACATAACGACGTCACAAGAGGAGAGTAAAACTAAAAACATTGAACATAGGAACACAGGACCCCTTCAAAATAAAACAGGAAACATAATGAGACGCAGACATGACAACATGAACTTGACAACATGAGACTCACAGACATGAAACACATGAAGGGCAAGGGAGACTTCACAGGGGTTGAAAACACAAGGGGGAACTAATAAGCAAATGAACATAGGAAACCTAATGAGCTTAAACATACTATAAACATCAAAATGAACTAAAACTCAAAACACTGGGTCATAAGACCCAGGATCGTGACAATTTGCTTTTTTGTAGTATATATATATATATATATATATATATATATATATATATATATATATATATATATATATATATAGAGAGAGAGAGAGAGAGAGAGAGAGAGAGAGAGAGAGAGAAATTACAGTATACAGTCTTTATTATAGTGTATGTATCTGAAACCCTCTCACTTTTAGAGCCTTTAAAGTCCTGCTCAGAAAAGCTATGATTACACAGCGGTCCAGTTTCTCTGATTTCATCTCACATTCTTTGCCTGCGCTGGCTGTGAGCAAAGAAACAAAAGGAGAGCTACAATAGCCGACATTTTATACAATCCTATTCAGTATTCACGGGAGGCTTATGCCGAAAATGCAATGGGTACAACTCTATGCAATATGATTGTATGTCTGTCTACCTATTTATGCCAACTGACAGCTGAAGTAATCTGTGCCACTGTCCTCTTCATTCCTCTACAATCTGGTCTCTGCAGTGGGACTTGTACTCAATTCTGATCCTCAGGAAGAATTACTGTTATTCTTTCATGAGGTGAATACCAAATATGTTACTGTAAATAACTGAAATATTACCATTACTGCAGGTGACTGTAAAATATATTTAAAGTTTGTGTCATGGACCACTCTGAATCTTATAATGAGCATTTTAAGATTAAGGTGCAGGAAGCATAAGAAGAGCTACACTCACTCACTTTATTGGGTACACCTTGTATTGCATTGAAATCTGATGACTGTTTTTAGCACAGTGAACTCGTAAAGTTCAAGAAACCAGTTTGAGGTGAATTGAGGTTTGTGACATGGTGTGTTATCCTGCTGAAAGCATCCATTAGAGTACTGGGTGCACTGGTCATGAAGGGATGCACATGGTCGGCAACAATACTCAGGTCAGCTGCACCATTTAAAGTATTCTTAACTGAAACTAAAGTAATATCTCCGGTTATAACGAGTGGATATTTGAGTTACTGTTACTTTTCTGTCAGCTCAAGTAGTTTGACCATTGTCTGCTGACCTCTGGCATCAACAAAGTATTTTCACTGACACATTTTCTATAGAGATGAGAGATGGGAGAAAATCCCAGTATATGAGCAGTTTCTAAAACTCTCAGAGCAGCTGGCACCAACAACTGTGCCACGTTCAGCCACTTAAATTGCTTTTCTTCCTCATTCTGATGTACAGTTTGAACTTCAGGATGTCATCTTGAGTATTTCTACAGTGGGGCAAAAAAGTATTTAGTCAGCCACCGATTGTGCAAGTTCCCCCACTTAAAATGATGACAGAGGTCAGTAATTTGCACCAGAGGTACACTTCAACTGTGAGAGACAGAATGTGAAAAAAAAAATCCATGAATCCACATGGTAGGATTTGTAAAGAATTTATTCGTAAATCAGGGTGGAAAATAAGTATTTGGTCACCTCAAACAAGGAAAATCTCTGGCTCTCACAGACCTGTAACGTCTTCTGTAAGAAGCTTTTCTGTCCCCCACTCGTTACCTGTATGAATGGCACCTGTTTGAACTCATCATCTGTAGAAAAGACACAGCCTCAAACAGTCAGACTCCAAACTCCGCCATGGCCAAGACCAAAGAGCTTTCGAAGGACACCAGGAAAAGTATTGTAGACCTGCACCAGACTGGGAAGAGTGAATCTACAATAGGCAAGCAGCTTGGTGTGAAAAAATCAACTGTGGGAGCAATCATCAGAAAATGGAAGACATACAAGACCACTGATAATCTCCCTCGATCTGGGGCTCCACGCAAGATCTCATCCCGTGGGGTCAAAATGATCATGAGAACGGTGAGCAAAGATCCCAGAACCACACGGGGGGACCTGGTGAATGACCTGCAGAGAGCTGGGACCAAAGTAACAAAGGTCACCATCAGTAACACACTACAACGGCAGGGAATCAAATCCCGCAGTGCCAGACGTGTTCCGCTGCTGAAGCCAGTGCATGTCCAGGCCCGTCTGAAGTTTGCCAGAGAGCACATGGATGATACAGCAGAGGATTGGGAGAATGTCATGTGGTCAGATGAAACCAAAGTAGAACTTTTTGGTATAAAGTCAACTCGTCGTGTTTGGAGGAAGAAGAATACTGAGTTGCATCCCAAGAACACCATACCTACTGTGAAGCATGGGGGTGGAAACATCATGCTATGGGGCTGTTTTTCTGCCAAGGGGACAGGACAACTGATCCGTGTTAAGGACAGAATGAATGGGGCCATGTATCGTGAGATTTTGAGCCAAAACCTCCTTCCATCAGTGAGAACTTTGAAGATGAAACGAGGCTGGGTCTTCCAACATGACAATTATCCAAAACACACCGCCCGGGCAACAAAGGAGTGGCTCCGTAAAGAAGCATTTGAAAGTCCTGGAGTGGCCTAGCCAGTCTCCAGACCTCAACCCCATAGAAAATCTGTGGCGGGAGTTGAAAGTCCGTGTTGCTCGGCGACAGCCCCAAAACATCACTGCTCTCGAGAAGATCTGCATGGAGGAATGGGCCAAAATACCAGCTACTGTGTGTGCAAACCTGGTAAAGACCTATAGTAAACGTTTGACCTCTGTTATTGCCAACAAAGGTTATGTTACAAAGTATTGAGTTGTATTTTTGTTATTGACCAAATACTTATTTTCCACCCTGATTTACAAATAAATTCTTTACAAATCCTACCATGTGGATTCATGGATTTTTTCCCCACATTCTGTCTCTCACAGTTGAAGTGTACCTCTGGTGCAAATTACTGACCTCTGTCATCATTTTAGGTGGGGGAACTTGCACAATCGGTGGCTGACTAAATACTTTTTTGCCCCACTGTATATGCCTACATTGAATTTCTACCATCTGATTGGCTGATTAGATATTTATGTAACAAGCAGTTGAACAGGTGTACCTACGGTAACAAAGTTTCAGTTGATTATATATTGGTGTGAAAGGTACTGCTGTCCAAACCACTTATTGTGCTCAGTGACTTCATTAGGTTAATTCTCCTGTGTTTGGGCTTCAAGTCTTTTGCTTGGTCTATTTTTTAAATTTTCTTATGTGAACAGCCTACAGTGTTGTAGATTTATGTCTTAACAGAATACCTTAACCTAAGAAACCTAAGGTAAGATAAAAAAAAAGCAAAAAAATAAATGAATAAGTAAAAGAAAAGAATGAAAAAGAAAATTTGACTTGAAGGTGGTGAGCAGTGTTGGTCAAGTTACTTGAAAATAGTAATTAGTTACTAATTATTTCTCCAAGAAAGTAATCCTGTTACTTTACTGATTACTTATTTTCAAAAGTAATAAATTACTTAGTTACTTTTAAAAAAATATGATACACAACCTGAACACATAATAAAGCAATAGACCTTTCAGCCTTAAAACGCTGCACGGTCATACTTTTTCCCGCCCTCTATTATTGATCTACACAAGCCTGTTGCTACCACGGCACAGACGTCGCATGCTTCTACGTCATTGTCATGACACACTATCATAAACAAATTCACGGTTTAGTAACGCAGCGTGCTTACGAGAACGTAACAGTAATGATTACTGTTACGTTCTCGTAAGCATGCTGAGTAATCTAATTACTCATTACTTGAAAAAAGGAATCGGATTACAGTAACGTGTTACTGCCCATTTTTGGTGGTGAGTAAACAGAAGAATGCTTGGAGCAGTGAGTGTATCAAGGAGCATTATATACCTGTGTCTCCTGAACCGCTTCAGCTCCTGTTCTTTTTACTGTATATTTTTCTTAATAGAATTATATTTTTTCAAAGTCATTTTATCCCAAGCACAACCTAAAGAGCCAGCATGCACTTTAGCCACTTTGGCTTCAGTACAGAAGCCCTGCGGTAGTAAAGATATATCAGTCTGTGTTTGTGTTTCTGAAAAGAGAAGCTGAACTGAAATTGATATCATAGGTTTGGGTGTGTTAAAAATGAGGGCAATCATTCAGCTCAGTTTTCATTTTACCCCTGTATCGAACGTATTGGAATTTGTGTTGAATGCTAAAATGAATGAGCTTATCTCACTGAAAAGCCATTAGTGTTACTGATTGCATTGACTTTCACTCTAAAGCCTGCCAAAGCTTTTGTCTCTACTCAGCGGTGATTTAGCCTGCGAAGGCTTCTGCAACATATCTAAGCTATCATTGACATTGATTGGCCATATTTAGTATCAAGGGACTCAGCATTGTGTTTTTAATTTAATGTCTCACTTCTGATATTCTCATATGCAGTCAAATAAATGGCACCCTGTTGGAAGAAGCAGTTAAGCTTTATATTGTTAACTAGCACAGTGCTGTTGTTTGTGTCGGGAATCTTGGTAGTTAAAAAAAATCTTTCACTTCCTGTTCAGTCTTCCCCGTTCTACACTGGGTTATCAGGTGTTAGCTGGATGAACGTATTTTACATTTTTTTTTTTTTTTTTTTTTTTTCTAAATGACATCAGAAACAGCAGTATGCGACATTACGTGATGGCAGAGCTTCAGTTCATCCTTTGTCTTTTTTTTTTTTTTTTTTTAATAAATAGGACAGGGGGAATGAATGAGAGAAAGAGGGGGAGAGAAAGAAAGAAAACCAAAGGGGAGAAGAGACGGTGAGAAGGGGGGGGAAGAGAGAGAGAGAAAAAAAAAAAAAGAACTCCTGGGTCACCTGTATGGAGAAAAAAAAACAAACAAAAAAAACAAAAAAAAAAAAAAAACAAACAGAGGAGACAGCAAACAACAAAGAGCAACATAATAATAGAGAAAACAAAGCACCATCACAATAAACTAGCTAGTCATAGATATCAATATTTACTAAATAATAAACGATATTGTGCAGCACGCAAGATAGACAGCGCACAGTGTGCTTTGAGGCAGCAGCCAAGAAAGCTTTAGTCCGCGTCTGTGAATACCCATGTGTGCATACCTGTGTGGATCAGCATGCTTGCATTCCAAAGGTTTCTCCATGTAATGATCTGCTAGGGAGTGTGGGGGGGCCACAGCCCCGTCCTCCAGGGTGTGAAGCGGGTATGGAGGAGATCAAAACTCCAGACATCCAGAGGCCCCCAGAACACAAGAGACCATGGAAGACCAACAGAGGGGCAGCCGCGCCACTGTTCCAGTAAGAGCTGAGGAGAGTCCCAGATGAGGGCTCGCCCAGCAGCCGCGGAGCAGAAGTCAGGGGGAGTTGCAGTGACGCGCCCGTGAGCTCCGCCGGCCCCCAGCTGTGCCTGAGTGACCGAGCCCCAGGCCGAGAGGCCGGGGGCACCCCACCTCCAAAGGGGCCCGAGCGAGCCCCAGGCCCCGACAAGCGGCCGCCAAGGAGTGAACCGGTGTGTACCCGGACGCCCACCCCCAGACACAAAGAACCACCAACACACCGACGCCTGAGGGAGTCCGCCACCGGCAGGGGAAGTGGTGGTGGGTGGAGATAGGCCTCCAAACCTTGGAGGGCCTGAGGTGTCCCCAGAGAGGTGACGTCTGATACCCAACCTGACATATAGACACAGACATACAGGCACACACAGACACAAACATCCATTCCCACCCTCATGCTCTCATATGCACTCACTCCACACTCAACCAACGTGGAGACAGACATAAAGAGACGCTGTACACACAATCACACTCCCCAAGCGTACTCTACAAACCGGGTCTAGGTACCCTTGCCCCTGGAGGGGGGAATTGCACCCAGACCCAGGTGGTGTTACCCTTTTCCCTGCGGTGGGGAGAGGCAGACCACCCCGACTCCGCAGCAGCAGGGAGGCCCCACACCCCAGACCGCAGTCGGACGGCCAACTCCTCCTACTAGCCCTCCTGCTCCAGCAGGCCGTAGAGAATGGGGGTGGGAGAAGACTCCAAACCTCCCTCCACCCGCTCATTGTAGTGTTGATGCATATGTGTTCCAAGGTGCAATTAAAACCCAGGAGGGCATGGAGCTACCTGCCAAGGAGCAGCAGGTAAGCGCATAGTCCCTCCTGCTAGCCCTCAATGACTAAGTGTATTTAAAATTGAGAGGTGGGCAACGACGTCAGGGGTGAGGTATACACCCTGATGGTAATTTGGACTCCGTGATTGTGCCCACCCCCAAGATCCTATATGTATGTGTAATGAGAGTGTGAATAATGTGAATGTCTAAGTTGTGGGATAAAATTGAGGCAGAGGCAGCCAGAAGGGGACGGGGGGGTAGCCTCCTCTGCACCCTGGTGACATACCCCCACTCCAAGGCCCTGCATGTGTGGGTGGTTGTGGAGGAGCGGGAAGAGGGAGGTAGCTGGAGATGGGGAGGGAAGGAAGGGAGGGGCAGGTAACCCCTCCCTGGGGCCAGCTCCCCCGCTGACCCCAGTAGGCACTCCCACCCTCCGCGACCCGCCAGGGAAGGGGGGCCCAGGCCCATCAGACCGGGGCCCAGTGCAGTAGCGCCCTCCGGCTCCACAGAGCCCTGGACAGTCCACCCAACCCCACCACAGAGAAAACTGCACCCACCCCACCATCCACACATCTTCCAGACTACATAAGACGGTAAACGCCCAGGCTGAGATCTTCCTCCACCTCTCCTGTATCTCCCCCTCCTGCAGAGAGTTCCTGAAGAGAAGAAAGCTCCTGCAAGATGTGACCATCCCCCCCACCAGTTGAAGAGCCCCCCAGGCGGCTCGACGCACCGGCGGCACCCTGCTCCAGGGCCGGGCCCCCATGCACCCACCCGCCCACAACCCCGGCAACACACCAACCAGTACCCAAGCCCCCGAGGCCCGGCCCGGGCCCCAGCCCAGAGACGGAGCGCCCCCAGAACCTCACGCCCATCCCGGACCCACCCAGGGGCAGCCAGGTTGCCAGGTCAGTAACCCACGCCCGTCAGCACAGACCCTCCCCTAGCCCCGCTGCACGCAGCTGCGAGGAAACAGTCACCTGAGAGCCAACAGAGCCCCCAACCGGACGTGACCGCTACCCCGGGTTGAGCCCCCCAAGGAAGATGCCTCCGGGGAACCCCCCGACGCCCTAAGCCTGTCCCTACCCCCTCACCAATCACAACAGTGAAGGCGGGACCAAACTATGACCCCCCACCCCCACTAGGTGATGGAGCTGATAAAAGGGGCCCAGAGCAATTGATCTAATGTGGTGGCAGAGGCTGTGTCAAGACTAATGTAATCTAATAGATAATTTCTATATTGGTTAGAATTAAGATTATTTTTATTTTTCCAGTTCATGAGGACTGTTTTCTTGGCTATGCATAGGGCAGTGAAGATCATATGGGCTATATTCTTTTCTGAAGTGACATTATCTAAGCTGCCCAGTAGACACACTAAGGGGGAAGTTGGAATGTTACATTTCAGACACTTTGATAAGTCTTCACATATCTCGTGCCAAAACTTTTGCACTGGTGGACAGAACCAAAGAGCGTGGATGTAATTGTCTGGTGTATTGCCTTGACAGTGTGAGCAGTTGTTGGAAGATGTAAAGCCCATCTTGAACATCCGATGACCTGTATAGTGCACTCTATGAAGTATTTTGTATTGTATTAATTGCAGACTGGGATTTTTAATTAATTTAAAAGTTTTTAAGCAAATCTGAGACCAGAAGTTTTGGTCTAGGTTGACTGATAAATCTGCTTCCCACTTTGCAGTAGGAAGGGATATTGATTCATCTAATTTAGAAAGTGTTCTGTATATTTTAGATAATAATTTGGGGGATTTAAGGGTAAGAAAATGTGCCGCACTTAGTGGTGTTTGTAATTCAACTTGACTGAGGTTAAATTTCTTTTTTACTATGGATTTAATTTGTTGATATTCTAAAAACCTTGTCTTGTTGATCCCATATTGTTCAACTAGTCTGTCAAATGGAATAAATTCTGTTCCCTCTAATATATGTTCTAAGTATTTAATTCCTTTACAACTCCATTCTGGGAAATTAATCATATTATTGTTTTGTAATATGTCAGGGTTATTCCAGATAGGTGTAGGTTTGCATGGGATTAATGAAGACTCCGTTATTTTTAGAAACTCCCACCATGCTGTTAGAGAAAAGCTGATGTTGATACTTTTAAAGCATTCATGTCTTTTGATGTTTGAGCTAATAAATGGTAGGTCTGAAATCTCTAGATCCTTGCATAGTGCCTGTTCAACATCTAGCCAGGGCTCAACTAAGAAGGTATGTTTTAACCATTCTGAGATGAACTGAAGCCTGTTGGCTAAGAAGTATTGGTGAAAATTAGGCAGATCTAATCCTCCTCTATCCTTGGTTCTTTGTAGCGTTTTTAAGCTAATACGCGGGGGTTTATCTTTCCAAAGGAATTTGGAAATATATGAACCCAGAGATCTGAACCAATCTTGTGATGGTTTGTTAGGGATCATCAAAAATAAGTAATTTATTTTTGGCAAGATCATCATTTTTATAGTGGCGACCCTTCCCATGAGTGATATGGGTAAAGATTTCCATCTAGTCAGATCGCCTTCTACTTTCTTTAGAAGTGGGATGTGGTTTAGTTTAGTTAAGTCTGAAAGCTTAGGAGAGACATTAATACCTAAATATTTAATATTTCCAGATTGCAGTGGGGCAGAGGAAGAATTATGGAAGGAGCAGTTAATGGGGAGAACTGTAGATTTTGGCCAGTTAATTGAATAATCTGAAACTCTTGAAAACCAGTTTATTAAAGTAATTACCTCAGAGAGGTTGGTTTGTGTGTTTTGCAGAAAAAGCAACACATCATCCGCATAGAGACTGATTTTATGTTCTATGTTCTTACATTTTATGCCCTTAATTGTTGTAGCCTGTCTAAATGCTGCTGCTAGAGGTTCGATAAAAATTGCAAAAAGTGAAGGGGAGAGTGGGCATCCCTGTCTGGTGCCCCTCAGGAGACAGAAGCTGGAGGATGTCTGGTCATTTGTTCTGATACGAGCCGTTGGGGAATTGTATAATATTCTTATCCAGTTTATGAAAGAGTTTCCAAAACCAAATTTGTGTAAAGTTGCGAATAAAAATTTCCAATTAACTCTGTCAAATGCTTTTTCTGCATCTAGAGATAATATTATGGTTTCAATGTATAAGAATACCTTAACCTAAGAAACCTAAGGTAAGATAAAAAAAAAGCAAAAAAATAAATGAATAAGTAAAAGAAAAGAATGAAAAAGAAAATTTGACTTGAAGGTGGTGAGCAGTGTTGGTCAAGTTACTTGAAAATAGTAATTAGTTACTAATTATTTCTCCAAGAAAGTAATCCTGTTACTTTACTGATTACTTATTTTCAAAAGTAATAAATTACTTAGTTACTTTTAAAAAAATATGATACACAACCTGAACACATAATAAAGCAATAGACCTTTCAGCCCAATTCTATTTTTTCTGCATAATCCATCATATAAAATTGAAACACATGAAAAAGTCTCTTTTTAAAATTTGTTTTATTAGTTTTAGTCTTTAACTTTATGCATCAAGCAAAAATTAAATTATGTGCAACAGTGTCTGACTTGAAGACATTTGTTTAACCTTTAAACCTATTTTCTGAATATTCCAGCATATAAAATAATTTTTTGTGTTTACACTCCCTATTTCAAATAGATGCGATTAAATAACAGCAAAAAAGAAATAAAATCAAAGATTCAACAGCACTAAGTCCCGTCGCTCTTAAATCTATTTTCACCTGTTTAGCAGGAGTGGAGGTGGAGGTTTGCCTAATTTGAAGTTAAATTTTCACTGTAGAAACAAGTTTTCTTCCAATGGAGAGTGTACACCAGAAGATTTCTACAGATTCAAACTCAAAGTAATGTCTGTACTTCCAAGCTATGGGGCTGTTTTTCTGCCAAGGGGACAGGACGACTGATCCGTGTTAAGGACAGAATGAATGGGGCCATGTATCGTGAGATTTTGAGCCAAAACCTCCTTCCATCAGTGAGAACTTTGAAGATGAAACGAGGCTGGGTCTTCCAACATGACAATTATCCAAAACACACCGCCCGGGCAACAAAGGAGTGGCTCCGTAAAGAAGCATTTGAAAGTCCTGGAGTGGCCTAGCCAGTCTCCAGACCTCAACCCCATAGAAAATCTGTGGCGGGAGTTGAAAGTCCGTGTTGCTCGGCGACAGCCCCAAAACATCACTGCTCTCGAGAAGATCTGCATGGAGGAATGGGCCAAAATACCAGCTACTGTGTGTGCAAACCTGGTAAAGACCTATAGTAAACGTTTGACCTCTGTTATTGCCAACAAAGGTTATGTTACAAAGTATTGAGTTGTATTTTTGTTATTGACCAAATACTTATTTTCCACCCTGATTTACAAATAAATTCTTTACAAATCCTACCATGTGGATTCATGGATTTTTTCCCCACATTCTGTCTCTCACAGTTGAAGTGTACCTCTGGTGCAAATTACTGACCTCTGTCATCATTTTAGGTGGGGGAACTTGCACAATCGGTGGCTGACTAAATACTTTTTTGCCCCACTGTATATGCCTACATTGAATTTCTACCATCTGATTGGCTGATTAGATATTTATGTAACAAGCAGTTGAACAGGTGTACCTACGGTAACAAAGTTTCAGTTGATTATATATTGGTGTGAAAGGTACTGCTGTCCAAACCACTTATTGTGCTCAGTGACTTCATTAGGTTAATTCTCCTGTGTTTGGGCTTCAAGTCTTTTGCTTGGTCTATTTTTTAAATTTTCTTATGTGAACAGCCTACAGTGTTGTAGATTTATGTCTTAACAGAATACCTTAACCTAAGAAACCTAAGGTAAGATAAAAAAAAAGCAAAAAAATAAATGAATAAGTAAAAGAAAAGAATGAAAAAGAAAATTTGACTTGAAGGTGGTGAGCAGTGTTGGTCAAGTTACTTGAAAATAGTAATTAGTTACTAATTATTTCTCCAAGAAAGTAATCCTGTTACTTTACTGATTACTTATTTTCAAAAGTAATAAATTACTTAGTTACTTTTAAAAAAATATGATACACAACCTGAACACATAATAAAGCAATAGACCTTTCAGCCTTAAAACGCTGCACGGTCATACTTTTTCCCGCCCTCTATTATTGATCTACACAAGCCTGTTGCTACCACGGCACAGACGTCGCATGCTTCTACGTCATTGTCATGACACACTATCATAAACAAATTCACGGTTTAGTAACGCAGCGTGCTTACGAGAACGTAACAGTAATGATTACTGTTACGTTCTCGTAAGCATGCTGAGTAATCTAATTACTCATTACTTGAAAAAAGGAATCGGATTACAGTAACGTGTTACTGCCCATTTTTGGTGGTGAGTAAACAGAAGAATGCTTGGAGCAGTGAGTGTATCAAGGAGCATTATATACCTGTGTCTCCTGAACCGCTTCAGCTCCTGTTCTTTTTACTGTATATTTTTCTTAATAGAATTATATTTTTTCAAAGTCATTTTATCCCAAGCACAACCTAAAGAGCCAGCATGCACTTTAGCCACTTTGGCTTCAGTACAGAAGCCCTGCGGTAGTAAAGATATATCAGTCTGTGTTTGTGTTTCTGAAAAGAGAAGCTGAACTGAAATTGATATCATAGGTTTGGGTGTGTTAAAAATGAGGGCAATCATTCAGCTCAGTTTTCATTTTACCCCTGTATCGAACGTATTGGAATTTGTGTTGAATGCTAAAATGAATGAGCTTATCTCACTGAAAAGCCATTAGTGTTACTGATTGCATTGACTTTCACTCTAAAGCCTGCCAAAGCTTTTGTCTCTACTCAGCGGTGATTTAGCCTGCGAAGGCTTCTGCAACATATCTAAGCTATCATTGACATTGATTGGCCATATTTAGTATCAAGGGACTCAGCATTGTGTTTTTAATTTAATGTCTCACTTCTGATATTCTCATATGCAGTCAAATAAATGGCACCCTGTTGGAAGAAGCAGTTAAGCTTTATATTGTTAACTAGCACAGTGCTGTTGTTTGTGTCGGGAATCTTGGTAGTTAAAAAAAATCTTTCACTTCCTGTTCAGTCTTCCCCGTTCTACACTGGGTTATCAGGTGTTAGCTGGATGAACGTATTTTACATTGTTGAAAACATGCTGCTGTAAAGTCAGTCTAATTGAACAATAAAGCGCCGTAATCCCCCTGTGTGCATAATGATATAAGCTGCAAGGAATATTCAGTACTCAATTAATTTTGGAATGGGCGTCATTCAGTGCTGTTTTTCTGTTTTTCTTCTCTGCTGAACACCTCAAGGGAAGACCTTCGACAGCTGTTATTTGCATAGTTTTCCTAGAAAAAGTCTGTGAAATGATCTTGATGTGTTGACAGTCCTATCCAGCTGTTCCTCTGGGCTCCTGAGCAATAACAGTAAGGTAGTGCGAGAACAGAGAGGGACGGTCTTATTGCCATCTTAGGCGGTGAGCTGCTTAAGGTTTATATTGGTAATATGAACACTACATGCAGATCCATATAAACCTCATGTAATGACCAGTGCAGTTAATGGGGAATTATTCTTTTTTCCTTTTGCTTATATTGTTCACTAATCCATACATTTCCAGAAACATCTGCAAAATAATCATCTGTGTGTCTGCTCTGTTCCTAAAAGGACTTTGCTTCACTTTCCTTTACCTTTCTTTTCCTTCTAGTTAGTGAGTTCAGAAACAACATGTACAGTACAGTGAGGGCTTATTAAAACCTGATTTGGCAGGTGGGGAATGCTAAGGTGTAGCAGCGCACCGTGGGGAGAAGAATTACTTCAATTAATTCACACAAAAACTTATTTTGTGAGTTTGTGTTCAGGCTGTGATCAGCTGACCTGTGATGCTGCTGCTGTGAGATGCTCAGAGTTTGAGCAGATGTTTCATAAGCTATGGGGCAGGTTTCCAACCCTAGACTGTATAAAGCAAGAGTAAGAGGTGAAATTCAGTGAGTGAATCTGATCTGTATATTTTTTGGTAAACTGATGTTATTACCCTGGTTGTAACCTAACATAAACCGTGAACATCACTGCGACCTTTACCACAGTACTGCATATTGACCAGCTTAACCTGCACTAAAGTGTACCAAACTGCCTAGTACAGTATTTTCATGGAACTTTTAAATCCACTGCATAATTAGTAAACTTAAGTTTCTTTTGCATGACATTTCACAAAAAACCTAATTCAGCAGCACATCATGCACAGATTAAAGATCTAATTTAAAAAGTTGAAAGTGAATTAGGACATTACATGCTGGAGTCCTTGTCTTTGTCGATAATCTCTGATCGTTCCTCTCTGTTCTCTCTCTCTTACATCTTTATCTCTGAGATGGCATTCATTAACTTTTTTTTTCTCTCTCGGGAAATACAGCAAATGTACATTTAACTAGCAGACAAACTGTGTGACAAACTGTGCAGAAACAAGTTGTGTGTTTGGTGATACTTGTTGCGTTATTTTAAAAGCTGAATTTAAAATAACCTGCCATTTAAAGAAATGCCAAAGTACCACAACTGCAACTTCAGTTACATCTGCACCCTGAATGCGTCACGAGAATGAGAAAAGGAATGTGTTGAGGGCGTATGTAAACCTGCGATATTTTTATTGTTGCTGAGCAATGCTGTCCATGCTGTCACTGGAAGCCATGTCAGGTTGTAACACGTGAAAATATCACATAACACATATGTGAAAGTAATATTTATTAACCTGCCTGTCAGACTTGATGGCTCATCAATAGAACGTGTTGGAATGCTAATTCCAGTCAACTTTAACCCAATTACAGTACTGTAAAACAAATTAAAAAAACAAACACATTAAGAAAGTTTCATGCCATGGTAAGACTTGCATTGTGACTCATTTATTTATCTGGTTTTATACTCACATGCTACTTTTCTGGCCTTGGCTAAGAAATGGCATATTAACCAAAAACATGCTACACATAGCAGCAAACACTAAAATCTGCGAGAAAGTGTGTAGATTAAATGAAACAACTTTGAAATGAACCGATACTAAGATTTGCATGACACTGACTCAATCTTCAAATCTCCCTCTTTAAATGTTGTCCATCTCTGGTCCAGTTACCCAGCTGAGACACTCTAGATAAGCACGTCCTGTAGTCCAAAGAGTGTCTTCCTGCATCCAGAATAATCACACAGGTGCAAACGCAGGACTGTCAGCTTCCTCCCTTTGAAAATGATATTGTGGCTACATTTGCACCTCTACTGGCTTTGTGCCTGCATAAATATAGAGGACCTTACTCTTTCCAGTCCAGCTGCAATAGCCTTGCTGTCTGCCATCTTCATGCTGTCTGACATTTGGATGCTTTGCCCTCCACGCACCTAACTGGCTTACTCTGTTTGGTAGGATGAGCCGAAAGAAACTTTGCTTGTTTTTTGTTGAAAATAAAGTATTTTACGCAGCTGTAGTGTACTTTATAACAGAAAACAGTCACTGTGGTTGCAGTGACTTTGTCCCTGACCCCCATCCCCCCACCCTAGATCCCCCTTTAAAAAAAACAGAAAGTCTCTTTCTGATCTGGAACATAAAACACTGTCAAAGAGAAGACGCCATCCTCTATCGCTGCGTACCAGAACCACCCACTCCTTTAAGCTTCGTAAATGTCAGCTTGAATAACGTCAGACCTTGATGAAGAGTGAACATCTGAGAATCACTTTAAGAAGGTGTGATGAGGTAAAATAGGGTTAAAAATACCGTCAAACGCATTAATGGTTTACATTTGTGAATCATGTTGAGAATTAATTATGGCATCTGTTGATTTTCTAGTGTTTAGTCTGATAGAGCTGCATGCAGTTAGGTGAGGGAAAATATAAAGAAAATATAGGAAATGGTTGCATCTAAGGGACATTAACTGCACATGGGAAAAACAAATAAAATAGAATAAAATTAGTAGAAATTTAATACTAAAATTATTAAAAATGAAACTATTTCTTAGCTATTACCTACGATAATTCCATTTTGTGCCTCTTGTGGGCAGACTCGCTGGTATGGCAAACCTTTTTAGCAAACAGTTAGTTATTTACACAGGCGGGAAACAGGGAACAACATTATGATTCATTTGGAGTCATATTGCTGTCCACCTGGGAAATGGAAGTCAAATATATCCCCTTTGATTTTCGGTCCTTTATAACTCCTGATGGAAACAGCTCAGAGGGTTTAATACAGACCCAGAAATTTGGTTCAGGATGCTTCAAGTCACCTTATGTGACTTTTTGCTTCAATACCAGGGAGATAAAAAATGGATTTTATGTTTAAATATATAACAAAACAACAAAGACCTAAAAAAAATTTAAAAAGACTGTTGCCAAGTAATACAGAAAAAACAGCAAAGTCATTAAAACTCCCATAGGCTTAAAATTCACTTAGCTGCAGTCTCGCACTGACACTAATAGATTCCTAGCATGCAATGAGAGATGGCATGAGCAAAACAGAGATGAGGCACTGTATATCCGAAGGCTTATCACTATTCTGCACAGATGTGGCTTGTGTGCGTGTCCAACTTGATGCCTGCTGATGTATAAATGGTGTTCTCTTCTTTGTATATTCTTCAGGTGGCTGTGACAGGGGCACCCCCGGGGCAGGACCC
This sequence comes from Mchenga conophoros, assembly GCF_057382185.1. NCBI lineage: Eukaryota > Metazoa > Chordata > Actinopteri > Cichliformes > Cichlidae > Mchenga > Mchenga conophoros. The sequence continues at coordinate 21,803,371 of NC_140539.1, read as the reverse complement.
ATGAGGAGTCATAGAAGATGCTCACAGCCTGGGCGCTTCTGCTCTTCTTAGCCATGTGGGTGAGAAGCACCTTTGGTGGCCCGCTCTCCTTTCGAATAGGTAAATTGCAAAACATAATGGCTTCCACTCTATACAGTGCATGCTTTTCATTCTACTTGAAATATCAGTGAATGAGTGCATTTAAGTTTTTAATTGTTGAGTGGGAATTGACATTTTGTTGCTTCAGAGCTGTCAGCTCAGATAGCTGGATATCCTAATCTTTGCAGTCTCCACAGTCTCGATAAAACTGGCTGGAGGAATTCAATCACAAATGTTGAAAAGTAGCCATGTTTCCTCACATGTCTGTAACACATGGCCTGAGGTATCAACAGGCTACAAAATTAATGTGTGAATGTGACACAGTCCTAATTGTCTGTAAGATACTACAGAACTACAGTCTATAATCTATAGTTGTTTTACAGTCAGCCACACAACAGTTAATGCACCATAGACTTTCATGACAACATTATAGTTTAAGAGTATCTGTCTGGTACAAACTTAATACTATATACTGTTTACTGTTTGCTGTTGTTTACTGTGTATGCTGTGTACAGTGATACAGTATAGCTTTAAGCACTTAGCCACTAAAGCAAGCTTAGACCCAAAACAAACCTATTATTCTAACTCTGCACATACCCACCCTTCCACCTGCATATTAAACGAAATTTAAGGTGCATAATTAGACGCGTGTCAGCTGACCTATCAGATACATTGATTACCTCTCTGTTTATTGCAGCTCTTTTAAATATTTAACTATAAAAGTAATCTGAGCATAGCAAAAATCTGACTCTTATCCTAATCTTGCCCTTTTTTCACTGTTGTAAGCGGCACTTGCAACTCTGCAACTATTTTGACTGTGACTGTTGGGACTGTTGAACAAACATTTTAAAGCAATTGCTAAAATCTAGCAAAACCACTGCAGTACTGTGGTTCTGGAAATAGTGGCTGATCGGTGGACCAAGACTAGATTTTTCACTGGAGAGTCTGCTTCAAAAGTCACATAAACTGCTAGAGTATGCTGGTAACCGATGGAGGTTGGTCCATCTTGTTATTATTCTCCTACAGTCAGCAGCTCTCTGACTCCCTGTCACTTGCTCCCCGTCTACCAAAAGTGTGATTGACTGTCTCTTCATTTATGTATAGAACCCTTGTCTAAGGTTGGAAACGCTTGTTCGTGTGTGTGTGTGTGTGTGTGTTCCTGTCTAGCTATCTTTGTGAGAACCAACAGTCACTTGTGAGGACACACAACCCGGTCGTCACAAATTTGAAGGCATTTAAAGGCCTTTTCTGAGGATCAAAATGTGGTTTTAGTGTCAAGGTTACAATTAGGTTATGGTTAGGTTTAGGGTAAGGGTTAGGGTTAGGCATTCATTTTTAACAGTTAGAGTTAGGGTAAGGAGCTAGGGAAAGCATTATGTCAATGAAGGTCCTCACTAAGATAGCTGAACGGGGTTGTGTGTGTGTGTGTGCACTACATATAGAAATTAATAGTATTAATAGTGAAACTGAGATAGAGATTCAGAATGACATTGATTCTGCGCCTCCCAAACTGTTCCCTGCTGTGATTTCTCAGTGGTCAGCTTTCAACTGTTCTTTTAACAAGAACACTTGAAAGTGAGATCTGTGTGCAGGTTAGAAGGGTGCAAGTTAATAGCACAGAAGCTGTGTACAAATGGCCATGTGGTTATATTAAGACTATTAAAAAAAACAAATAAATCCAAAGGGTGCATTAAAAATAAGAGTGCCTCTTTAGATGATGTACAAATGCAATTCTAATTGTTCAGAAGAAAAAAAAAAAGAAAAAAGCTCATGGCTGATAAATGCACATCCTTTCTTGATCTTTTGTCTTTTCCCTTTACTTCTCTTGTGTGTAAAAGTCTTTTTATCTTTCCAGTATTTTGAACCTTGACGAAATGGAATCAGTTCAAACTGTCATTTTTGAGCGCTATCACCATCTCTTATTTTTGAACAAGGCATTTATGTATCACTCACTGTTTTTCTACCCTGTCTGTTCTGTCTCATACAGTAGCTCTGTCACAGCACATCTGCTGTTTGCAGAATTTTTTGCTGGATTGTCACATAATGCCCCAAACCATTTTCTGTATTTTGAAAACAGCAGAGTTTCAGAGTTTACTCTATCAACACAACCAAGAACAAATCATTCCTTGTTTGTGAATATCATTTGAGAAGTAGCTTGCAGCCGCATGCCTTTTCTTTCTCCCAGTTTTCCCTACCACCCTCCACCTGATTGTACCAGCTCCACAGCAGTGGTGGTTTATATTTATCTCAATGTTGCATCGTTGATGGATAATTAGGTGCTTGGCCTGTTTTTGTACATTTCTTCTAATGTCATCTTTGCACAGAACCCCATTCATTGCTAGTTTATTCCAGTACAAGGCATAGATATGCAAAAGTACAAACACACAGCCACATATACACGTTTCACAACCCACAGAGACACACAAACAAACACATAACCCAAAACACCACTACAACTCTGCCATTTGAGCTGCAGGAGATGGTATTTAACATGGCCGTCCCTAGAGTCCTGCCTGGCTGGCATAATGTCACTGTCTGGCCTTCTCTGAATGTGTGAGTGCCAAAAACAACCTCCTGTCCCTCACACATTACCACCAGGACCAGCTAGCAGCCAGCAGCAAGCTCAGTGTAGGTGAACTGAGGAACTTCTCTTTGTGTCTGCCATGTTCTTAGCAAATCCAGGGATTAGGATCTACTTTTGTTTGTATATTAATTAAACCATGTGATGCAAAGTAAGTCTATTTACTTCAATTTTGATAAGGAAACATGTCTTCTGGCATTTTTATTGCTGCCTTGTGGTGGGGAACGAATTATGGGATAAACAATGTTTAAGTTGCAGTGGAGTTGCGATATCAGCCTGGGAAAGTACAAATTGATTTTCCTTCATTGTTCCTTTTAAAAAAAATGAAAGTAATGACAAGTGAAGCCTTAACCAAATAAAAGAAATAAAAGAGGTGAAATCAATCGCCAAAATACAATTATAAAAGAACAAAATGAGAAAACAAGAAGACAAACTGCAAACACTGCCTAAAAATGCTGGTTCACTACCATATGGTGCAGCTTGTTGCTGTGGGTGGTATTCAGCCATTAGTTAAGTGAAAAAGTGTCTCCTGTGTAATTCTGTTCAGCTAATAACTTGGTACTTATGCTTATTTCCAGACAGTCATCTTCTAAACACACATTGCTGTTATGAGCTGGTGTCTTCTTTTTGTAATACTGAGATTTAAAATGTAGAAAAAAAAGAAGAGCTGAGCTATTCAGGACCAGTGCAACTTCAATTTCAACAAAGTCCCTAAACATCTAGCTGGGTTTATAAAGAAATTTAATCAATGCCTCAATATAACCCATGAATAATGACTGCATACATCAACATAAGGCTTAGCTCATGGACAGTGCTCTTTTTGAGCATAAGTTAAGATGAATGAAATCAAAATGACAAAACTGATCAAATGAAAAGGAACTTACTGAAATAAGCTGAAGTCTCTTTGTGTCTTGAAATGAGAAAGGTCTTTTAATGCTGTCTCTATTATCTACTACCCAGGTAGGACTGATGGGGAAATTATGGTTCAGCAGTGGTGTCATGTGGGCAGTCTGTTGGCAGTCCATGGGCAGCTTTGCACTGCCTTTCTACCTGCAGAGAGTGTCTGTTGTTAGATTGGGGGCAGAGCCAAAAATATGTGGTACAATTTGTCTACAAGCTACTCTTTCTTCTGCTGTTGTTGGTCCATCAGCCAGCTGAGACAGAAGTTCTTACATCTAAAGAGCTGAAGTGAAACCAAGTGAAAAAAGAGTGTCCACTGTAGTCACTGTCTGTGCTTTCTTTTTCTTTTCTTTTTTTTGGGCAAATCTCAGCCTTTCACCAATGCATGGCGAGCACTGTGCAGTTGTGATTTTGGAATATTTTGATGGAGAACTTTAGTGGCAGCTGACCACTTGCCCCAAAAGGTTCTCCTCAGGAAAATACCTCCACGAACAGACACAACCAAGGTACCATAAATTAAGCATTACAGTGCATAGCGCTTATCTGAAATCCAAAGGAATGGCTTGACACACTTCTACACATCTTCTATGATAATATCATTGGCTATACCATTTTAAAGACCATCCTGTATCTCCCTGGCTTGGCCTACCATCAGTGGTTCTTCAGAATCTTTTCTTCTAGTTCAAAAACCAATCAGGATTTCCCAGCACTAAGAACTAGTCCTCACAGTTCAGGGCCAGGATGTCTTTGTTGTGGTCTGTCACCATCACAGAGCAAAACCGTTACACGATTAGAGGCAGTAATCTCACCAGGAAGAGGCAAACACACTTCCTGTGCATAAGGTCGTGTCGCACATAAACCAACCTTACAGCAGCCCCGAGAACATAATGTGAAACAGCTCTAAATGATTAAAAACGGGTTTTAGTAGCTCTGTCTTTCACGTGGATTTCGCTACAATTAGAGCAATATTCAACAACACTACCAACATTGTCTTGCCCTGCAGAGACTCTCCATTCTGGCTGGTTTAATAGGAGAATATGAAAGCAAATTATCCGCTCCTCATACATGAACATGCGACATAAACAGTATTTTTTATATATGCTCACTTTTTTTTATTGGTGCTTTATTTTATTAAGTCACTTTGCATTATATGAAAAAAAGTATTAAGCCACACTTAAGGTATTTTCAGAGCCATTGCTACAGGTGTATGAAATGAAGAGCACCTAGCTATATAGATGCTCTTTACAAACATTTTTGAAACAGTAGGTCATTATAAAGTGCTCACTGACACTGAGCATGGTATAATAACATGCCACCATTGCAACCATTGCATTGTATGTAAAAGTAGCTGACGATCTGCTGGATCTAACTGCTTCTCTGGCATTAATATCAGCACAAACACTGCGCTGGGAGCTTCATGGCATTAGTTTCCATGCTTGAGCAGTTCCTGTAGGTGTACTACAGGAGTACTATATGTACACTGTACTCTTTTATGATGTGGTTTTCTGAGGTGGCAGCATCTCTGCTGGGGACAGGAAGAGACTGAACAGGCTGATCCGGAGGACCATCTCTGTTCTAGGATGCCCACTGCACCCAGTGGAGGTGGTGAGAGACAGGAGAATGGTGGCTAAGCTATCATCCCTTCTGGGCATCTCGTATAGATTATATTTTTATGTCCAAGTGTATCAGTCAGTTAGTTCAGCAGGTAAATATTGGTCATATAGGTCTCTCTGACCATGCTCCTGTTGTCTTAACCATTCAACCCATGAGACATATTGAGCGCTCTAGGTCTTGGAAGATGAGCACACTGTCTCTTTTGGATGAGAAATTTATACATTTCATAACAGAGCAAACAACAGTATTCCTAGAAATAAATGACAAAGAGGAGATAGACACGAGAACTTTATGGGATAGCTATAAGGCTTACTTGAGAGGGATGATTATTTCATACACAAGTCATAAAAGGAAGCAACGATTAACAAGGCAGTTAGAGATCGAGAATAATATCAAAAAGCTGGAGAAACAATACTATGTAACAAAATCAGCTGAAACATTAAGTGAGCTTAATATTGCCAGGACATCTTTGCGTAATTTGATAATGCGAAAGGCTGAAAGAGATGTCCTTCTTGCCAGACAACGGCTTTTTGAATCAGCTAGTAAGCCTAACCGCTTTCTGGCTCGTCTTGCAAGGAATACTCCATCAAGTTCCTTTATCACAGCTATTGTGGATGTGAATGGTGAAAGACAAGTAGGAAACCGTCAGATTAATGAGTGCTTCAGAGAATTCTATACAAACCTATATCGATCTGAGATGGACATAACAAGGCTTAACTCAGGCTTCTTCCTAAACGACTTAGTATTCCCTCAGCTTTCTGAAGATCAGGTAAGCCTGCTGGAGTCACCCATAACAATGATAGAGGTGGATAAAGCTATATCTGCACTCCAGTCAGGGAAATGTCCTGGGGCAGATGGTTTCCCAGTAGAATTTTTTAAGGTAATGAAAATGAAGTTAAATAGTTTATTATTAAGGGTTTTTAATAAAGCATTTGAAGAATCGAAACTCCCAGAATCTATGTACCAGGCTAATATAATATTGATAGCTAAAAAAGATAAAAATCCAGAGTCATGCTCATCTTACAGGCCTATTAGCCTTCTTGGTGCTGATAATAAGATACTTTCAAAGATACTGGCTCTTAGGCTAGAAAAAGTAATGTGCTCTATCGTGCATGCTGATTAGACAGGTTTTATTAAGGGGAGGAATTCTTATAATAATACTCGACGCCTATTTAATATTATTCATTTTTTAAATTTTAATCAGATCCCTGGGGTTGTTGTTTCTATGGATGCCGAAAAGGCATTCGATAGAATTGAATGGGAATATATGTTTGAAATAATGAGAAGATTTGGGTTTGGAAAAAACTTTCTGGGGTGGATCAAAATTATATACAAATCGCCAATAGCATCTGTGTTAACTAACGGCTTGTTATCTTCCCCATTTTCACTGAGCAGAGGTACAGCACAAGGTAGCCCATTGTCACCACTATTATTTGCTTTGGCCATCGAGCCCTTGGCCATGGCCATTAGACAAAATCCAAGTGTTCTTGGAGTTAAAATTGGGGATAGACAACATAAAATTCTGCTTTATGCAGACGATATTCTTCTGACACTGACTGACCCGGTTAACTCTTTACCCGTTCTTATTAGGTGCATCAAGGACTTTGGTCTTATATCTGGATACAAAGTAAATTTTGATAAATCTGTTATAATGACTTTGTGTAGTGGAGGGGATAATGAACCTTTATATGTTAAACCCTTTCATTGGGCACCATCAGGTTTTGTATATTTGGGAGTTAAAGTTACACCAAATGTTGGACACTTATATAGAGAAAATATTAATGGAATGGTTCAAGATCTTCGGGAGATGCTGACAAGATGGAGATCACTTCCGATATCATTTTTGGGAAGAATAAATCTCATTAAAATGGTAATCCTACCGAAAATATTATATCCCACAGGCATGTTGTTTGCAATCTTGAAATCAGAAGATATTAAAGTAATTAACAAGGCTATGGTGGATTTCATTTGGGCAGGAAGAAAACCCAAAATTAAATTGGAGACACTACAGTTACCGAAAGATCTGGGTGGGTGGGGAGTGCCAAACATAGAAAATTATGTCCTCTCAATACAAGCGAGGATTCTTTCTTCCTGGATACATGAACATTCTGATCTGCCATGGCTAAATATTGAGGAAGTATTATGTAAACCATCCTCACCTGTTAACTTCTTAGGGAAACGTCTAAATGACTTACCTCACGTAATAAAGCATAACCCACTGATATATAATGCTATGTGGACGTGGCGAAAACTGAGAAAAATTTTTAACAGTAGTCTTCCGTTTAATATCTTGTCAACGTTTATAAATAATCTAGACCTTCTGCCACAAAACATAGGGTCAAGCTTTGTGGGATGGCATAAAGTAGGTGTAAAGAGGTTTTATGACCTCTTTAAACATGGTGAGTTTAAATCATTTGAATCCTTGAAGTCCCAGTATTCTATGTCAAAGACTGAGTTTTATAAGTATTTGCAACTGAGAAATTATGTGTTAAAAAATGCTAAAACATTACGAATCTCAACTGCCTCTTTTCGGTTGGAGAAATTTTTTTTGGATAATAGGGAGCATAAACATTTTGTATCAAAATTTTATTCCGAGATTTATGCCCTAATCGAGGATAAACTGGCATGGTTGAGAAAATCTTGGGGGACGCTGCTTAAATGTGAAATAGATATACAGGCATGGGACAAAATCTTGCTCCTTCCATCCAAAATCTCTGTTTGTAACCGATTTAAAGAACTGCAGTACAAAATTTTGCACAATGTGTATATTTCTCCATATATTTATAGTAAGTATAATATGGGAATATCTCCAAACTGTCTCAAGTGTAAGGTCAGAGTGGGCACTAGATTCCACTGCTTGTGGGAATGTGCTATTATTCAGTCATTTTGGAAAGAGGTCTGCGCCAATATTAGTACAGCCATTGGTCATCAGGTGACAGAAAACCCATTAATGTGTATATTGGGATATATTCCTGTCTCACTGGTACAACATGAGCATGTAATTCAGTCACTGTTAATGTTGGCCAGGAAAAGCATTATGTTGAGATGGGTGGGGGCTGAGCCTCCCTCCATTTCTCTATGGAAGTCGCTCATCATTGAAGTTATGACTCTGATCAGGCTGGGACATTATATTGATGGGAGCTCCCGAATTTTTGTTTACAAATGGAAGAGACCACTGGAAGCACTGGGAGTAACCTATAAACTGGATCCTAGAGGACAACAGTTATGGACATAATGTTGTAATATTCTAGTGCTGTGTAGTGTTATTATTTTGGATGTGAACCAGTCTTATATTTGTTGGGGAAAAAAAGTTAAATAAAAGTTTAAAAAAAAAAAAAAAAAAACGGGTTTTAGTAGCTCTGTCTTTCACGTGGATTTCGCTACAATTAGAGCAATATTCAACAACACTACCAACATTGTCTTGCCCTGCAGAGACTCTCCATTCTGGCTGGTTTAATAGGAGAATATGAAAGCAAATTATCCGCTCCTCATACATGAACATGCGACATAAACAGTATTTTTTATATATGCTCACTTTTTTTTATTGGTGCTTTATTTTATTAAGTCACTTTGCATTATATGAAAAAAAGTATTAAGCCACACTTAAGGTATTTTCAGAGCCATTGCTACAGGTGTATGAAATGAAGAGCACCTAGCTATATAGATGCTCTTTACAAACATTTTTGAAACAGTAGGTCATTATAAAGTGCTCACTGACACTGAGCATGGTATAATAACATGCCACCATTGCAACCATTGCATTGTATGTAAAAGTAGCTGACGATCTGCTGGATCTAACTGCTTCTCTGGCATTAATATCAGCACAAACACTGCGCTGGGAGCTTCATGGCATTAGTTTCCATGCTTGAGCAGTTCCTGTAGGTGTACTACAGGAGTACTATATGTACACTGTACTCTTTTATGATGTGGTTTTCTGAGGTGGCAGCATCTCTGCTGGGGACAGGAAGAGACTGAACAGGCTGATCCGGAGGACCATCTCTGTTCTAGGATGCCCACTGCACCCAGTGGAGGTGGTGAGAGACAGGAGAATGGTGGCTAAGCTATCATCCCTTCTGGACAACATCTCCCACCCCATGCAGGAGACTCTCAGCACTGAGCGGCTCCTTCAGTGCCAGGCTCACGATGTGGGACAGAGAGATTTTGCAGGTCTTTCCTCTCCACTGCTGTCAGACTCTACAACAAAGACTTTGCAACTGACCAAACACACACATCCACATCCACACATGTGCAATAGCAATAACACTAAGTGCAATACTCTTTTTCTGACAACCTTATATTTTACTCAGTTGCATATAGCATTTGCATTCTATTTTTATTCTATTGTATATACTATTTAATTTTATTATATTCTATTGAGTACAGTATCTTATTCCTATCATCTTATCCTATTCCAGTGTTTTTCTAATTTTTGCTATGTAACTATGCACTGATCACGTTCTGCTGTAACAAAACAAATTTTTTACGTGTGGGACTAATAAAGGTTATCTTATCTTATCTTATTATATATAGGGAGCCCAGTACTTTTTTCCATATAGTGTATTTTAACTTTGTGTTATTGCACTGCAAAACCAGTAAGCAATTTGTATAATTGATTGTCTTTGAAGGTAATTTCAGGGATTGCATAGCTTGTCAATAAACAGCTTGAACAGCTGTTTATTGACTATGTTATGCAATGGCTGGCAGGGGGATGTATGAAAAATAGATATCTCACTCCCTGACATTTAATTGAATCATCGGTTTCTTATTATATATGTTCTCAAGGATAACTCAAGAGGCAAGATATCTGTTTTGTTGGCTTTATTCGCACATTTGTTATTATTTTGTCAAAGTGCAATAGAAAGAAAAAGAGAGAACGACGACAATGTTCCCCACCATCTTCCTTCAGCTGTCCCAATGATCCCCAAGTCATCAGTGATCAGCTGGGATATGTAATCCCTCATGCATTTTGTATGTGTCTGGTGGTCTCCTCCCAGTTGTACATGTCCAGAGGGAAAGACCAAACGGCAACTTTAACAGATGCCTGAAAGTTATTAATTTGATGCTTCGAGAGGCAGCAGTTTAGTACTGCGGTTAACCCAGGTATTAAACATGCTTAGCACATTCTCATTAAGATTTGCTTTCAGTTTAGCTTATTCAAAACATCTAAATAACATATGGATATGTACGTATAGGGGAAAAAACGATCCATTTGAGTGAGTGTTTTTAAATGTTATCGTCTGTCAGTGCAAAGCACACCAGTAACAAAAATACCAGCAGTTTTTAAAATCCAGAAAATGGTGTAATGGCTCTACTTCTTGCTTGGTACTCATAGATCTGCTTTGCCAGATAATCAGATAATAGCAAACATTTTTCTATGTGCGTTTGTTACTGAAGTTTCTCAGTTCCAAGCATTAAATAAAACAATGTTTTCAATTAAACTCTTAAGAAGACAGCTGGAATTCTTGTTTAGCTGACAATCAACTGATTTATGTAAATAATCTTCAATCAAATTTGAATCATTATTAAGACAACTTAATGTCATTATCAGAGAAAATGAAACTTCATAGATAGTAATAACGAAATACTCACATATGCTGCCCTAAAGTTGCTGCTGTCCTCACAGTTAATGCATGAGATCCAGTCTGAGGAGTGTTGAACATAAAATGTTCAGATTTTTTACATTACTCCTAAAACACTTACAGAGCATCCCGGACTACTGAGGGGGCAGCAACAGGAGTATCTCCACAGGAAGAACTCAAATCAAATCTTTGTCTGCTTCTTTTTTTTTTTTTTTTTTTTTTTTTTTTTCAGGTTACAGGTTTTTTTTATTGGTTTGGCACAGTTTTCACAAGCAATTGGTACATTTTCAAAACTCTTAGTACTTATATCACAACAGATCATCATAAGTGCACCTTTTTCAAACATTTCAGCATATTTGCAATTGTGTTAGTACAACACACATAATGACAAAATATCCTTTTCACTACACAAAATAAGTGTTTCATCTAAATAAATGTTTCATTCACAGTTACTGCCTTTCATAATGTTATCACTATCAAATTTTTGATTTGCATCTCTTATTATTCAGTTTAATACATTTGTCTATCATTTAATTGAGACTTTGCACTGTTCAAATATGGAGCAGGTTAGACTCGTAGGGAGAGGAAACCTTCATCGAAGAGGTGGTGGTGCTCCTCGACAGAGAGGTGGTCTTCAGAGAAATGTAGGCAGAAGACAACGCACCATGATCTCTAATGAAGTCCGGGCCATCATTGTTTTGTTTTTTGTTTTTTTTTGGCCTGTCCCGTTTGGCTCTTTTGCCATCAGAATTGTTGTCTAAAGGCAAAGAAAGATGCCCAACGGATTTACTTTACCAAACTGACCATCCCAGCCTTGCCGTAATGGTCCATTTGATTCACCTTTTATTGTTTATTTTATTTTCACTTACTGAATACGGGACAGACTTGACTGGGGGAAAGAAGGGGAGAAAGAAAGAGGGAAAGAGAAACAGCTGAGAAGAGGGACGGGGGAGAAGGGCTAAAGACAAAAACCAACAGAACGGGCAGAGAAAAAAAAATGCATATATCAATCACCTGGATCACCTGCTGAGAAAGAAAAAAGAAAGCAAGCAGAAGAGAACAAGAGTAATAGAATAAACAACATCACAATGATATATGGGAATATGACAGTAAATACTAAATGTTAAACATTATTGTGCAGCACATAAGATCAACAGAACACAGTGTGCTTTGAGGTAGGAGCCAAAAAGGGTGTAGTTTGTGGGTGTGATCACCCGTGTGTACACCTGTGAGCATGAACGTGCTTGTATTTAAAAGGTTCCTTCATGTAATAATCTGCTAGAGGGTGTGGGGGGGCCACAGCCCCGTCCTCCAGGGCGTGAAGCAGGTGTGGAGGAGATCAAAACTCCAGACATCCAGAGGCCCCCAGAACACAAGAGACCAAGGAAGACCAACAGAGGGGCAGCTGCGCCACTGTCCCGGAAAGAGCTGAGGAGAGTCCCAGATGAGGGCTCACTCAGCAGCCGCGGAGCAGAAGCCAGGGGGAGTTGCAGTGACGCGCCCGTGAGCTCCGCCGGCAGCCAGCTGCGCCTGAGTGACCGAGCCCCAGGCCGAGAGGCCGGGGGCACCCCACCTCCGAAGTGGCCCGAGCGAGCCCCAGGCTCCAGGCCCTGATAAGCGGCCGCCAAGGAGTGAGCCGGTGTGTACCACAAAGAACCACCAACGCACCGATGTCTGAGGGGGTCCGCCACTGGCAGGGGAAGTGGTGGTAGGGGGAGATAGGCCTCCAAACCTTGGAGGGCCTGAGATGTCCCCAGAGAGGTGGCGCCTGACACCCAACCTGACATATAGACACAGACATACAGGCACACACAGATACAAACATCCATTCCCACCCTCATGCTCTCATATGCACTTACTCCACACTCAACCAACGTGGAGACAGACATAAAGAGACGTTGTACACACGATCACACTCCCCAAGCGTACTCTACAAACCGGGTCTAGGTGCCCTCGCCCCTGGAGGGGGGAATTGCACCCAGACCCAGGTGGTGTTTCCCTTTTCCCTGCGGTGGGGGGAGGCAGACCGCCCCGACTCCGCAGCAGCAGGAAGGCTCCACACTCCAGACCGCAGTCGGACGGCCAACTCCTCCTCCTAGCCCCCCTGCTCCAGCAGGTCGCAGAGAACGGGGGTGAGAGAAGACTCCAAACCTCCCTCCACCCGCTCATTGTAATGTTGATGCATGTGTGTTCTAAGGTGCATTTAAAACCCAGGAGGCTTTGCCAGATAATCAGATAATAGCAAACATTTTTCTATGTGCGTTTGTTACTGAAGTTTCTCAGTTCCAAGCATTAAATAAAACAATGTTTTCAATTAAACTCTTAAGAAGACAGCTGGAATTCTTGTTTAGCTGACAATCAACTGATTTATGTAAATAATCTTCAATCAAATTTGAATCATTATTAAGACAACTTAATGTCATTATCAGAGAAAATGAAACTTCATAGATAGTAATAACGAAATACTCACATATGCTGCCCTAAAGTTGCTGCTGTCCTCACAGTTAATGCATGAGATCCAGTCTGAGGAGTGTTGAACATAAAATGTTCAGATTTTTTACATTACTCCTAAAACACTTACAGAGCATCCCGGACTACTGAGGGGGCAGCAACAGGAGTATCTCCACAGGAAGAACTCAAATCGAATCTTTGTCTGCTTCTTTGCTCTCTTTTCCGAAGTCAGTGGGAGAACACGATAGAGGATTCTCGGTGGGGTAAATTCAATTGGTTTTTCTTTCCCAGCAGCAGAGTCTGACCCTGCACCATCTACCTGGCAGGCTGGCATCATGCGAGCTCTTAGTGAGGAATAGTTTGTTGTGAGATAAATGTATTGAATACAAAATGTGCTGTCATCATTAAATGTTTAATAAGGAATACCGCATCCTATATGGGCTCAGTCATGTAGGTCTAGAGACCCGTGGTAACCACTGGTTGCTAGGGAAAAATGTGTATTTACCCAACATGCAGGATGTTGCTTGTTGTCGCTGGGTGTCAAAGATGATGCTGCAACAAAAACCTCCTTGTGATTGCTTTGGTTTCTATGGTTGCCCGTACTTTGTATAGAGGCTTGCCTACTAACACTCACCAGCTACTTATTAAGCAGATGTCAAACTGTAGAAAAGGCAAGGCAAGTTTATTTATATAGCACAATTCAACAGCATGATTCAAAGTGCTTTATAGAGACATTAAAAAAACAAAAACAAATAAAAAGCATGATTTAAAATGGAAAGGAACAGTAGATAAAATCATTAGTTAAGATGTAAGTTTTGAAATTTAAGCTTAACAGTAAAACAGTGTGGATTTGGTGCTTTATTCAAATGCAGCTGAGAACAGGTGAAGCTTCAACCTGGATTTAAATAAACTGAGTGTTTCAGCTGATCTGAGGCTTTCTGGGAGTTTGTTCCAGATATAAGGAGCATAAAAGCTGAATGCATCTTCTCCGTGTCTGGTTCTGACTCTGGGAACTGATAAAAGACCAGATCAAGATGACCTGAGAGATCTGGATGGTTCATACTGGGTCAGGAGGTCACTGATGTATTTTGGTCCTAAACCATTCAGAGCTTTATAGGCCAGCATCAGAACTTTAAAGTCTATCCTCTGACGGACAGGCAGCCAGTGTAAGGACCTCAGAGCTGGACTGATGTGGTCCACTTTTCTGGTCTTAGTGAGGACTCGAGCAGCAGAGTTCTGAATGAGCTGTAGTTGTCTGACTGACTTTTTAGGTAGACCTGTAAAGATGCTGTTACAGTAATCAAGCCTACTAAAAATGAATGCATGGACTAGTTTTTCCAGGTCCTGTTGAGACATCAGATCTTTTATCCTTGAAATATTCTTGAGGTGATAGTAAGCTGATTTTGTTATTGTCTTAATGTGTTTTTCTAAGTTTAGGTCTGCGTCCATCACTACACCCAAATTTGCAACACAAAGCAGAAACAAAGACTATTCACCTCCAAAATAAAAGTATTGGAATATGTTGGTTTCAGTGGCAGAAGGCAGAAGTTTTACTCTGAAGGGGAGAAAAACTACATACTACTTACTACTTACTTACATATTTTCTACTCGAGCACTCAAAGCACCTTATACAACATGTCTTATTCACACCCATTCAAATAAAGACTTTTTTTCTATGCTTAAGAGCTTTCTATCGTCCACCCACAATCAAAGAGCAACTTAGGGTTACTATCTTGCCCAAAGATATTTGGCATGCAGACTAGAGCAGCCAGGGATGGAACCATCAACCATCACATTAGTAGATGGCCTCCTGAGCTACAACCACCCCAACATTCTCAACTTACACTTTGCATTGCACTTTCTCAAGTTTCACCATCACTGATGGTTAGTCACCAAGTGTTTGTGGACAAGTGGGTGTTTTTCATGTAACCAAAACAGTTGAAAAGAGGTTTTTGATGCAGCATTTTCTTTGCAACCAGGTTGCCAACTGCTCTCTAGGCTTTTGTGACTGCGGTTGGGTTGGGTCAGGTTGGCTGTAGCTCAGGAGGTAGCGTAGATTATCATAATCAAAAGGTTGGTAGTGTGATCCTTGGCTGCTGCAATCTCCAGTCTTGGGAGAGATCCCCATGATCTCAGATGTGTTCATCAATGTGTACAGTGAATATTAGATACAAAGCACTTGGGTGTAGGAAAACGTGCTTTGGTAAAAAGCATGGCCTCCTATTTTGGTGCTGAATTTTGGCAATAGAAATAAATCATTTGCTGGAGTACCAGTATTAAAATTACTGTTTTTCTGGAGAGAGTGGGCTCTAGTTTGTGTGCTTGTATTTGTTCACATCTGTGACCACTGTTATGCACTGTATGTGGCTCCAGACACCAGGGGCATGTAAGGTGGATCAGCAAAATTGAAGCCCACAGGTAGGGTCTAATAGTGTAATTAGCCCTGCTGAGGTAATACCCACAAGTCAGCAGCATCACACTGTCACTTCCCTCAGTTCAGCCCCATCTACGCTCACAGGGACTTATTAAGGCTGGCTGCTAGAGCCACCATGGCTGAGTCATTGTGCCCTTGCCTCCAGTCAGGTTCATTCTGCCCTCGCATGCTCTGATTTCAGCTGGCATCTATGAACTCATTTAACACACTGTTACTGGAAGAGCAGAGAAGATAGCGTGTCCGAAAGGAAGGAGAGTAAATAACTGTGAGGGAAGCATCCTGCAGTGCTTTGACATATCATTTGAATTGTAGCATTGGTTCCTCTGTGGTGAAAAATGCAAATGTTGGCTTGAATGGATGCTAAAGCAGAGACCAAGATGTCCAGCTGAGGAGCCACAAGAGGAGATTTAATGATTAATCTCTCTGCTTCTAATTAGTATGGGAGCCATTAGGTTAATGACACTCAGACATGTGTACTCACGGAATTGAAGCCACAGGGTACATTTTCAGCTAAACCTCTTTTTCGGCGACCACCTGTTACAAGAGTCAACTCAAACTGCTCAGTTTTCTTTGATTCGATCTGAGGCCAACAAAGGTAATGAGGGTATAACAGAAAGAAACGGTGCTTAATTACAGAATACCGCATGTGCAGAGAAAGAAAAAGGCTCTTTGTTATAGCATACATCAATCATGTAATTGGAAAATGTTTGTCCAGGACTGTAGAGAGGAAATTATGAGCAGAATTAATCCCACATACATGCACATACAAATCCATCCTCAGGCGCTGACTGAGGGGGGAAAGTTTATGATTAATCTCCAAGGTTTTAATTAGCGGGGCAGGTGCTGAGACCAATCATTTAGTTAATGGCAGGAATGGCAGATAGGAGTGATGTTATGCAATTATGCACACTATTTTGCTCCTGAGCCTACCGCATAAATTATTCACCAAATCTGATAAAGTCACAGTGAATACGTAGCGCGCTTATACTTTAGTTTTAACCACACACATCCCAACAAACACACAAAACACAGCCTCCTGAATTAATGTGTTCTCCACAGATAAGAACAATTGAAATAAATATTGCCCATTTGGTCATGTGCATGCACACATACCCTAAATGCACTCTAAAAAAAACCCCACACATTAGCTATTATCAGCTACACACAAACATAAAAACATTTACACTTGAATTATTAACAAACTAATTACAAGCTGCAGGATGATGTTTGAGGATGTGTAATGGGGCATTGCCACACGCTGAGGTGGAGGAATGTGAGAGCGAACAGGGTTGCTATCCTTTTCAGTTATGCGATGATGTAGAATGAAAAGTATAACCAGAATACTGGCTGAAGCTTAAATGGAATCAGGGCCTTGGTTGTTTGTTTTGTGTTGTCATCTGTTCACGTGCCAGCCTATAAAACAAACAGTAGACCAAACAGCATCTATAACCCTTGTGATTATGGCATTAACCAGCTTCTTATCTACTGCCAGCCTACCTCTTATGAAAGTCCTTGCATCAGAGATGGATTGCTTGTTCTGACACGGTCTCACGCCTTGCTCTGCCCTGACATTCGTTTCTGTTTTAGCTGTCACGTCACTGCAGCAGAAAGATCTTTATGTTCTGTATCAATTTTGCACTTAGGTTATGAAACATAAGTCAAGGAATAACGTGTGAATCAAGTGAGCATTATTTTATATCTGAAATATGTAAAATTGGACCCTTTAGCAAGTAAATTATCACACAGAAATGATTGTTAAATGCCTTTAAATATAAAATGTGAATTATGTCATTGGAATACTATTACTAAGAGATCTTGGAAAAGGGAGGTAGTGATTACATGAGTAGACAGATAGATATGATGTTATTGTGTACTGATGCTCAGTTGATGCTAAAAACTTTGGATCGTCTCATAATTACATTACTTCCTTTACACTTTCTTAAGCAGCACATTCCTGAATTGCTTGCAAATGGTCCAGAATGCCACTTTTTGGCCACGGTCTATTTATACTGGCTCCCTGTAGAATTCATAAACCAACTGATTGTTAAGTTCAAATACTCAGAGGCATACATGATGAGTCACCCACCTAAGCTGTAGCTCTGTTTAGGCGAGGTATTTAATCTACAATAACTAACACTTAATACTTTGGCCTTTATTTTCTCCGGGGAGGAATCAGGGACATTTTTTTCATTGTTTATTTCTATTCGTCCCACATTTGCACCACACGGCGCTGCATCTCTTCGACAAGGACATCAATTTCCTCTTAGAAGTAGCGGTGTTTGTGCAGCAGATCTTGACTCTCCTCATCCATTACAGTCAGGGCATGGTGGAGAGAGCACTGCTTTTAAAGGGAATTAGAGGAGATGATTTGATTATTCGTGATTGATGTCAACCCCAAACTTAGAGTAATTTATTCTCCCTGTTCTAAACCATTTTACACCTCCAGCACGTGAGCACCATGCCCGCATTCTCAAAAGGAATTAATATCAGTCATTTTTTTCAAAACTATGCGAAGTCCACGAACTTGTGCCAGTGATTGTGCTTATGGCTCGATTCATTAAAATATAGTTATGAATGCTGTGAAATGCCCTGCTTTTTTCCTGTGGAGAGCTAGAGGGGAAAAACAGCTTTTGTTGGCTGTGCTTTGATTAGGGTGAAATAAAACACAACATCAATGGCAGGTTAAAATCCATGCATATACTGGCTCAGATATGCAGAGAATCATATACAGAAGCATCTTCCCTCCCTAAATGCAATGATAGCAAACTTTTCTGATGTCCTCTCATCGAGCTGCTTGTTAGTCTGATGCAGAGATAATGTTTTTTTATGCATAGATGGCTACAGCAGTGTGGTCTGCAGTTACAGTGTGTTCTGTAACTGCATGTCTTCAACACAACAATATTATCGTTTAAACATTCCTGAGTCTCAGTACCTTCTATATTGAAATTTTAGGGAAACTGGCTGCCTCATAAAACTGCATGTGGTCACCATTTATACCACATTTATGATAGCGCAATTTTATTAGAGGCGTACTCTGACTGTTCTGAGCACCAAAAGTGTTTGGTGGTAGTGCAAAGAAAAGATTTGGTCTGAATAGAGTTCGTATGAGTGAGTGGCCTGAGTGATGATGGTTATTCAGGCCATGGGTCAGACTGGTGAGAGGTGGGGTGTGGGGGAATAGTGTTTGTTAACAGTCCGAATGGCCCAGGGGAAGAAGCTGTTTGTCGGTCTGGAGGTGTGGGACCTTATTGACCCGAGGCGCCGAGCAGACAGCAGTGGGTCGAACAGAAAGTGGGCGGAGTAGACAGTGGTTTTGCAGATCTTCTCAAACTTTAATGTACTTTTCTGCATTCATGATTCAGAATCAGAATATAAAATGGATTCTAATTCTAATTCTGAATCAATAATCCAGAAAAGTACAATCAAGTTTTGATCCAGCATACAGTACCATGTGGAAAGTGTCTTCATTCGGACATCAACCAAAAATGAAATGTCTCACCAGCACCCAAGTACACACAGGTATCATGCTGTTTGATGTTTAAAAGGAGTATAAAAGCCAGTAGTTAATTAAACACTGGGACTTGTATAATGTCCAGAGGTGTGGTTGTGACAACTAAACATTTTTAATTTCAATAGCTGTAGATTTAGATTTTTTTTTAAAAATAAACTGCCTCTCTGATTGTAGTTACTTGAAGGTGTTTATTGGTGAAGTTGTGTATTCGTATCAGCCACATTATGTTTTGTCAAAATTTCCTTACATATCCATCCTGGTATGTTTTCCGGTTGTTTGAGCATGTATTATTTACCTTCATGTTAAAGTAGTGAAGCTTTGACACAATGCGTACGGTGCCTAAGTGCTTTGAAGACTATTCCTGTGTAAACACAGATGGGTAGGTGGAGTTGCTCTGTCATTTAAACAAACAATATAATAAATGAGGAAAGTAATTAAAGAGATTGAAAGGAGAACCTCAGGTTTTTTAAAATAATGAATAACCTTAATATTGTGCTGTAATACAGTCGGTGTAAGACCATAAAAGAGTACTGCAAGTGTTTTAGTGCATATAGTTATTACATGGTAATGACCACAGATGGGCTCAACAGTAAAAGCCTGCCTTTAATATAAGCCTGCTTCAAATGAAACACTCAGTCTTCTTTAATGTAAATTGCCTGAAGTTTCAGACTGTTTCAAATGATGCAATACTTAAAATGATTTATTCAGTACTTAAAATTACTTATAATATAATTTGTGACTCGTTTCCTGTAAAATACCCTGAAGTTATACACAACTTAAATTTACTTACAGTATAATTATTTCTGCTACTTTGTGAAAACTTGAATTGTTACCCTGTTATTCTACTGTATGTATCAGGAAGGTCAGTAAATACAATATATTATAATTTCAGGTAAAATACATTTAAATTCCTTTTAATTATAATGTGCTTTGACTCAATTAGTTACTCATCCAACATATATACAAATAGTAAATACTATAGTATGTTATATAGTCTACACTCCCAAGCTTCCTTTGTTTTCTGACAGATTTTCTTGCTCATTTTTGTCATTTCTTGTGTTGTTTATGCTCTTCTTGTGTGGCCCATGCGGGCTGCTTTACAGACTCTGCCTTTTTGTCTGTTCGCTATTTGGATTATTTACCTCACTGCCAGGCTTTCTGTGGATGACCTCTGCCTTTCCTCTGAATAAAGGTTTGGATTTTGGAGCTTTTTACTTAGTTTACCCTGCACTTGGATTTTTCATCTCAGCGTTTATTACAGATGCAGAATCCCTACTTAAGTGTCAGGCGGAGACGGGGAACACTCTGCTGCTTTGTATGTATCGACATGACACAACCTCAGAGACAGTAAATGACCTAGACATATGCGGCACACTACTCCATTCAAATGTGCACACACGCAAAAAGAAAGATTGTATTTTTGTGCTTTGGCAATATTGTTTCTGAAAGCTTTCGTGCCAATAAAGCTGAACTGAAACGTAAAATTTAAGCGGAAGCCTGTGAAGGAGATGCACAATTATGAAACCAGCTGGAACTAAAACATAAACCATTTTTAAATTTATTTTGTCGTCCCCATATTACCTTAAACTGTATAAATAACAAGACAAAATAATAAGTAACAAGCATATACACTATTATCTGTAACCTCAGATGCACATATATACACACAACTAAATTGTGTCTTTTTCTGTTCACCACTGTTAGTAAGGCGTAAAGGAGATCACAAATGGCTGCCATTACAGAGAAACATCCGAGTCCAATTTATGCTGTATAAGAAGTTTCAAGCAACCAGTCACACTTGCCACACATTCAAAACGTCCTTGCACTATAGATGTAAGTGTTGTTGTTTTTATGGCCACAGAAGAATGCATTATTCTGCAGCTCAAAGTAATGGCAGCTATGCTGAAGCTAATGGCCGTTGTTTTGGATCATCACAGAAACTTTGTTTGGGATTTGCTCTATTACCTCAGGAAAACACAAGGAACAACTGAGATTAGTGATGAGATAAAGCTCAGTGTTCCTACCAGGCAGTTTCACACACCCGAGCAGCTGTTTTTTTCCCTCCTCTCCTGTTTTATTTCTGTGTTTAGTCTACGAGGACAGTGGTGTAGAGGAACCCCCATTGGCCCCTTCTTCACTTGCCTTTTTCTTGCATTTCAGATGGATCAATTCCTCTAGCACAGCAAACCTTAACTGCTGACATTTGGAGGTTAAAGGGTATCAAGTTGTGTCCCTCGTGCATATGAAGACCCCAGATGCTTATTTTCACCTGGCAGCAGGAAGCTTCATGAAGGTTCACTATATCCCCCTGTATGTGAGCCCTCTCCCCTACTGAAAGCCTGACCTATGAGCAGAAATGGCCAACAACAGGGATACAGTATCTCTTAAGGTGCAGTGAAAATGGGAGAGTGGATGTCCTGGGGAAAGGCATCTTGGGGAGTGTTCAGTACTTGCTTGCAGTGTTGCTATAAACTAAATTTTTTTACCTGTATACTATTGAGTGTTACTGTAATTATTAAAAAACAAACAAACAAAAAAACTAAAAATAAAGTTAACTTTTTGAGATTGGGCATTTTTTTAAAGAAAAATGCAGCTGTTTACCTAACAATATGGCCAATTTCTATATTTTTTTCAGTAGCCCTAGGCTAGCTCAGAGCTCCAGAAAATTGTGCTGGGCCAACATTAGCAAAATAATGAAGGAAGCCACTTTTGTTTGTTTTGTTTAATCCATTAGTAATGGTGAAAAGCAAGCACCTCTCATCTCAGCTGGGGTCAGCCTGACACTCCCTTTGGTCGTTTACTAAATACGGATAAATTGTTTTGAGCTTGATTACATTTGGCACCTTTGGCATTTTATTCATTAAACAGATTTAATTCTTTAAATACAGTTTTTTACAGACACACACATCACAATACAAGTACAAAATATTGCCTGGTCGCATCCTGCTTTAGTCAATGTGCCTTGTGCCATATTTTCATCCATATACTTGTATTAGCATTGCCAAACCATATGCACACACATAGATAAATACAATAGCATACAATAACACACACAAAACTCTTCTCCCTTGACACCACATTCTGCCAGTCCCTCTCCATTATGCCTCACCTCTGATCATGGCTCACAGTGAAGAGTTTGGCGAGCCCTCAGAGCACCGCCGACCCAGCTGCTGCCAGACTCTCTGCCATAACAATCAGATGGCACAGACATCGACAGCTGCCACCTTTGCCTTGAGCACCACCTCTGGCTACACAGATGCCTGGTGTTGTGTTCATGTGCACTGGTTCCACTTGTGACTGTGTCGTAACACATATGTGTGCACTAGCCTGTAAATCTGTGGCATTGCCTACTGTTCTATTTTTGTCATTCATCTCCATATGGTATATGGTAAATGGTAAATGGCCTGTATTTGTATAGCGCATTTACTAGTCCCTAAGGACCCCAAAGTGCTTTACACATACAGTCATCCACCCATTCCCACACTGGTGATGGCAAGCTACATTGTAGCCACAGCCACCCTGGGGCGCACTGACAGAGGCGAGGCTGCCGGACACTGGCGCCACCGGGCCCTCTGACCACCGCCAGTAGGCAACAGGTGAAGTGTCTTGCCCAAGGACACAACGATCGAGACTGACGGAGCCGGGGCTCGAACCGATTACAAGGCGAACTCCCAACTCTTGAGCCACGATCACCCACTTGGTAAACTTATTTACCAAGTGTTTGTTCGGAAGGGAATGCTGCTTGACTAATAGATAACTAACCCCGGGAGGGACTAGTACCGGGGATGTTCCCAGTTCTAAGCAGAATCCATACAACATGTATAGCAGGTTATGAAGACAAAAGGAAACCTCATCAGTTATAACACTGTGAAAGAAAATTTGTTAAAAAATAAATAAATTCATATGCCTTATTGTTTGTATTTTGCTATGTTTCAGTGATTCAATAATAACAAGCTTGAAAGTCAGAGTTTGGAGTGACCAGATGTATTGTTCAACACAGCCTGAACTCTCTTAGGCTAGCTTTCATGTCATTTCATTAAGTAGCCTTCAGGAATCGTTCTCCAGCATTCTTGAAGGTCATTCAAAGCTCTTCTTTGGATGTTGGCTGCCTTTTTTGTTCTTTACTCACTCAAGATGATTTGACAGTGCTTCAATAATGTTGAGGTCTGGGCACGCCTCTCTCATGACATCCTCCTAACATAATGATTATGATTTGATTCAAAAATGTCAAATTTGGATTCATCATTCCATCAGACCTGCTGCCACTGCTTTCAGTCCAGTTCATCTGTAATATGGGATACCTCAGCTTTTTCTCCCTGATTCTTTCAATAGTTTCAGTGATGTTTCATTTAGGACCAGACAGACTGCTACTAACAAAGTGCCTAAAGATACAATTTTAATTTGGTTCATTCCCTAAAACAAATCCAGAAATGCATACAACTAAAGGTATCATTAATGGAATAAAAATATCCTTAATGATTATATCATAAAACAATCTCTTCATGTTTACTTAGTTGTTGTTATATCTGCTGATTTTAAATGGACTGTTGTATTGTACTGTGCATCTTAATAAAATCCAGTCATCAGATACCCTGTGAGGAAAGAATCACGCAAGTGGAAATGAAGGAAAAGATCAGATGGAGGACAGGGTACACGTAGTGGTGAAATGACACATTTCATAGCTCAGCATCAGTGACATCATTGTAAAGTACAGGCACAATTAAACACAAATACACATATATAACTGGGACTGCAGGCCAGTATGGCAGTCTATCAAGTGTGTACAGACAGCTTGACTATTTTCACTGCGCAGCCAACTGTGTTATTAACTCGCTCTGTGCTGAATCAGTTGACAGGTCTCTGGGTCCCATTGAGTGTGTGTGTGTGTCTGTTAGTGTGTGTGTTTGCATGGCTTTTTTTCCCTCTCCTTCTTTGCCTCCCAGCTATCACCAGCTCCCTCGCTGTTCAGGGTCAACGAAGATTGTCCCTCTTGTATTTCTGCTATCTCCTTACCTCAGATTACACAGAGTGCAGTCCTGTAGGAAAGGACCATGGATTACAGCACACTCCTGCAAACATGTGTCCAGTAGTGTCCCTGGATCCCTCACCTTATCAACCACATATGCACACCAACTGGGGCTCCCATGAGGGCTCTATATCCACTGGTCTTCTTAAAACCTCATGGACACAAAGCATACTATCCTTTTTGTTTCTCTTTCACCCACACTGAAGTAGAAGTGCACGTGTATACACACTCATAACCCCCTTTAAGCAGTGTTTTCAGCACCAGACTTCAACATCAAGAGAAACTAATGTGGTAAACACTTTGAGTCTACTAGTTAGATTGTAACTAGCAGACTCAAAGTTACATTGTAACCATACATTGCTTTAGCTCAACCCTTGCGAGGAACCTTAGACACATATTCAGCATTTTCAGCCTCATTTACAGTATGGAGCTCGGTGTCTGTGTATTTGTTAACAGTGTAGATGTGCTGTGGTCACGTCCCCACGCAGTGTTCTGTGTCCCATGTGATGTTCAGGTAAACGTATAATGAGGCAGAAGTGACCCTCAGCTGAAGCACTACATACCAAAGCAAAAGCAGAAACACTGACTATGAGCTCTAGTAGATGGAGAAGCAGAGAGCATGAACTACAACATTTACTGGTGAGGGTGGTGACGACAGACTCTACTGTACTTATCGCAGAGTCCAGCATTGTTCTCCCTGGAGTTTTATTAGGCTAGTCTATGGAAACTTTGCGTTAGATACCTTCTGCTCCTACTCAATTCAACCCCAAAGCTCACAAATTACTTTGTGAGCTGTTTCTCCCTCTAGACATCTCTCCACGTCTTTTCTTCCTGGATCTCTATGTTCCCTTCACTGTTGTTATCTTTGTAGTCTTTTCCAAAGTTCTTTTAGTCTCATGAGGAAAGCTCGAAGCCCAGTTGGAGTCTCTCATAACATCCTGTTTGCTGAGAAACCTCAGAAACCTCACCAGTGTCTGTCTCTCAAACTACGCTTATAATCTAATCTAAGTGATGGTTTCATAGATGAATTTGGAATATTAGAAGCAAAACATGGTCACAAGATTGTGCTATTTCTTTTATTTCTTTATTGTGTTTTTGAAGATTTAACAGGCAAAGCAGCGCAAGAGAAGCAGAATGAGAAATAGGACTGTGAGCTACACTACACATCTGTGCTGATCCTGCTGAAGGGCCTAAGGAGCTTTAGTTTTGTGTCTTCCGGTGATGGATACTCATAGAGTCCATGACTTTAGCCGTGTCCCTGCCTGCCCTGTTGAAATGTTGATAAAAAATCGATGCTTCTTGTGTTGCGCCCATCAGTCAGAGTGAGGACATGTGACATGCGCTGCATAGTGTGTGTCTGAGAAAGAGGAAGAGAATGAGGGCCAGCGAGAGGAAGAGGGAGATGAGTGATTGAAAGCAAGGTTATTAAAGTCATTTTCACGTGGTGGATTATATTGGAACATTGCCCTAAAGCAACAGGATGAAGACAGGCCCTGTGTGTGCTGTTAACCCATTGGGGTGGATGAATCTCTGACCATTTTCCAGGCTGTCACATCAAAGGCTATCAAAGATACAGCCTTATATTTATAAAAATGTATTTTTTCCCGTTCACCTGTGGTTATGTGTGGCTTTATGAATGAAATCTGTCTATTCTACTGACAATCATCGTTCTCCTCTCGCAAACCTGTGTTGGCATGTTATATATAGAGTCAGACCATATCTTTGTAAACCTTAGCATCATTTTTGTCCACTTTATCTGGAGTGTGCAAGCATAAGTGGCATCCTTTGCTTCTGGATCTGTCTTCCACCGGGGCCATCCTGTCAACCTGTCATCTGATCTGTGTGCTATTCAGCTACACGCCTCAATTTTAGACAGAACTGCAGCACAGTTTGTAGCAATTTCCCAATCAGACTCTGCAGAGAGAAGAGGGCTTTCGCTTCTAAATCACAGTTGCCCATTTAGACCAATTGCCAAAATTGCGCCAAAACAATGTTCTCCTAAAATTCTGCTTCATTGCTAATTTGAAATAATATTTTTCCAGTAGTATCTGCGGTATGACATTTGACTTTTCTGATCACACTAATACAAAACGGGTAAACTGATATTGTTATTTTCTCTCACTTTAACTAACAACGTTTAAACCTCAAAAAGTTGATTGTGTTCATCTGGACGCAGCATTTTCAAACATTTTAGCAGTCATCCAAGTGACTTCTTCAGCCTCAGCTAAATGCCGGTTTCCCAACATTTAAACTGTAGCTATCCATCCATTTTCTCAACTGCTTGTCCAGTTCGGGACCGTGGGTTCTCAGCAAAAACAGAACAAAAACAGAGGGTAAACTCTGGTCAAGTTACCCCACTACCACAGGAGGAATGGACAGAAAGCCTTTCAGATCTATGGCCAGTTTAGAATAGCCGATTAACTTAACATGCATGAATTTGGACTTTGGAAGGACGAAGAAGTACCCGGAGAGAACACACACAGCCACAAGAGGAACATGCAAACTCCACACAGAAGGACCCAGGGCCTCCTCTCTGTGAGATTATGATGCTACCACTGCAGCATAAAATAGTATACCAGTAATGCTTGTCATTAATCACACACTTACTTCCAAAAGTTAATGATTTACTATCAAAACGTTTAATTTTAACTCCTGTTTGAGTTCTTGAATAAGGTAAACAGTGGTTATAAAGGAGCGGTAGATTCGTCTTCAGTGGTTTATTATGCTCGCCAACAAATGGATCTAAAGCTCCAAAACAAAAACAGAGAGCAGCAGAACAAACTGATTGTTAAACTCTCACAATAACCATGAACTAATAATAAAAAAGCTCATCAGTTGATTGGCAGATTGTTCCCGTTCTAGATGCACTATAATTGTACCGAACTGGAGTCTGGATTGACCTTTGCGTTAGAGGAAGCGTGTCTAAGGTACATTGGACTGTTATAAAAGAAGTGGTCCTGTCATCCACTGTAAAAGATCTATTGGAATAATAAAGGTCAGTTTCCAGCAGGTTAAGCTATCATGTCAAAATGGCGAAAGCCCTTTTCAGCTTGCATGTGGCTGCTTGAGGTCAGCAGCCTATTTAAGTGCGTCTGTGGTTACATACACAATACGATTATTTCGCACTGTTGCTGCATATGATGCAGTGTGTGTGTCTGTAGTTTTTAACTAGAGGACAAGCTTTTCGTTTAATTTAGTTCACAGGAGATGACGTCTTAAAAATTCTTTCTTCTTCCTTTGTCGACGCCACTGTCTTCTGTTTGCCTCCTTTCCACTCATCTAAATGTCTGCTGGTCTTCCTTGACCTTCCAGACAATTACATGCCAGTGGCTCTATCTTCTAGCCCAGGCCTGTTGAGGGAGATATACTGACTGACAGGTAATGACACCCACTGAGAGCTGGAATTCCCCCAGGCTCACTGCCTGCCTGCCAGTCGGTCTGCTTGCCTCTATTCAATCCCCAGGGTCCAGAAGTCAAACTACAGCCGCCACATCAACGCTGTTTTCATCAAAATAACTCTCATCATCCTCCTCCTCACCATCATCATCGTCCAGATTATCCTTGCGCCGTACACATCAGTGTATAACAGTCAGCCGTCTCGCTGTCTGTCTCTGACAGGATCTGTCAGTTTGTTGCTCGTTGCAACAGGTCTGCCCAGGGTTTTCCCTCTGTCACCATCACTTCCTGTCACTTTCCTCCTCTTTTTCTATTTCTATCCGTCTTCAGCTCTCCCTTAAAACCTCTTTCCTCTTCCTGCGTCTGTCAGTCTGACTCTCAGGCTCAGCATTAACAATCATTCACTTTCACTTATTTTAAAATACCATTCATGTTCTTTTCCCGCTTTCCTCCACACATGCTCATCATCATTTTAACGGGATGAGCCAGTTACTTTGAA
Source organism: Mchenga conophoros (assembly GCF_057382185.1). Taxonomy (NCBI): domain Eukaryota; kingdom Metazoa; phylum Chordata; class Actinopteri; order Cichliformes; family Cichlidae; genus Mchenga; species Mchenga conophoros. The sequence continues at coordinate 21,775,302 of NC_140539.1, read as the reverse complement.
TTAATTCATCCTGTGTCACAGATACTGATGAGCTGGCTGTGATTTATGCGAGGATAAAGTAAATGTCTGTGTAGATGTACGGGCACGTATGCTTGTATGAAAGACAGGGACGGAGACGGTGCCATAATTCATTGAAGTTGTCTTGAGACTTGATGGGAGCCTAGGCTGAGCACCAGGTGCTGCCATTTTCTCTGAAGTGATGGAGTTTAAATTTTCCTTTGCCCCCACCGGAAAACCAGACCCACAGCTATTCTGCCGTGAATGTCGGGCTGCCGCCGTCAAGAGACTGAATATACATTCAGGTGTGAAGGCACTTGCAAAGGTTAAGAGATGTTCTAAGAAAAGAAAGAAAAGAGACTGTTCAAAGGCTCATTAACACTCACACACACACACACATGTATGCAAATGTGCATCCTTTGTGCTCTATTTTAGTTTTTAGACTCCAAAATTCATTGATTTTGTTTGATTTATTAATAGTCAAATATTTTCCCCTCTCATTCAAATGATCTGTAACTTAGAAAATCAAAGCCTCATATTTGTATTGGTTCCATTAGAATCTTAATCTGCTAGTACAGTCTAATCAAAAGGAAGAAAAAATATTTATTCCCATGTCGTGTTTTGTGTGGTTGTGTGTCATGTATGACTGTCTTACGTGAATCTAAGCGGCACAGGAATTCATAAAAATCGTGGAGCACTGATCTATCCGTGCCGTCTTTCTTCCTCCTTTTTGCATTACTGGCTCTTGTCATGGCCCTCCACAGGCTCTACAGCCTTTACAGAATGATCTCTGCTGTTGTGTACGACTTTTGACAGAAGCTGGCAATCCACTACCGAATACATATTTCTATTTCTGTCATCATGTTTAACCCGGAGCGATTTATCCTTCCATGAAGGAATGAATGTTTTTTTTCTCCTTTTCCTCAAAGCCTTATTCCACTGCTACCACTTCAACATTTCTTAAACCTCGATTCCTGAATTCAGTTGAAGCGTCACATTCATGGCAGTGACGATGACAGAGCTGTCAGCCAGCTTATGATCGGTTGGCTTCTGAAGCCATCTGTCTGATGGAGTAAGTAAGGTGTTTTGGGAAGGCTGAAAGTAGCAAAAGGTAACTACTCTTTCACATTTGTTTTTGCGTCAGCTCTAAGTTTAAGGACACAGCTATTACTGTTAATGGTTAGAATTTGCTCACATCCTCCCCGGTGAGTGATTTGCCATCACCTCGATGGTTAAAACTCTCCTATGAACGTCACTCCCACTCTTAGCAGCACAGACTTTATCAATAGGTGTGTAAGCAGAATATGTTTTAAGGTATTTCACTGCCCTTTGAAGGGAACCAACGCTGCAGGCCATGTTACTGCATGAAAAACACAGCAACCTCATTAACTTAGGTGAGCCCACTGCTTTTGCACACCAGGGTGCAGGCGTAAATATCTGCAGCACTGTATGATAATGGTGCTGCATGAGCCAATCAACGCGCACCTTCCTGCTGTAACAGAAAAACTGCAATTCTATTTTCCTGGCAGTTTTTACAAGAGTATTAAATATCGATAGAAAAGCAGTGTTTTTGCATCTGAGAAGCCACAAAACTCACAGACTTATTACTTGAACCTGCTTTGCATTTCACTGTCTAACCAGTACCTGTTTAAGCGTGCCATTATCACCTCTGCAGTTGCAAAAATGTGCCAATTGAAAGTAGAGTGGAAAGTTCTGCAGGTGTTCTGGCAACGATGCGGTAATTTTTAAACAAAGACAGCCATTTAATTTCAGTAACGATCGGCATTCTACCGAGAGCAGTGCAAAGTAGTGGGTCAAACTCAACCTGACCTGATGAGGGAGTGTGAAGGAGCGAGTAATCCACTCAGAAAAATAATACGGTGTGGGGTAAGCACAGGTTTTACGGATGTGTTTCTCTCGTAAATGGGATGGCAATTTAGATCAAAGAGAGGCGGCTGAAGGAAAATCAATATGTTTTTGATATATGGGAGAACTCTTCTATGAGAAATAGCTGGGGACTGTGTGTGTCCTCAAAGTGTCCCAGTTTGTGTGAGACTACAGGTACTTATTAAAGCCATTAAAGTCATATTGTAACATTCAGTTACAATAGGCAATGTAATAGCTTGAATCCTAGAGAGAATTTTAAAAAAGCAAGAAATGAAACTGCATAAAAGTCTTTGTGTCCGTGCGCAGTTCAGGAAGACACAGAGATGCTTTTTTTCATTGTACATGATCACCGAGTAGAAATGTGACAAAATACTTGAAACAATGCAAACACATATCTTCACTGTAAAAGAAAACACATTCAAGAAAGTAAGTACCATATTCTGGATCTTTGACCCAGTGATTTAAGTTGTATTTTGATGATGTCATAAACGATTTCTGGTTATTATAGTTTTTGTAGTTCCCTTTTTGTGATCCCTGTCTGTTTCCCTAGTCATGTCCCTGTGTCTGTCTCTGTAATTAGTCTTTTCTCCCCAGCAAGTCATGTTTACATCCCACATAGCAGACAGGTCTGGCCCAGATTTGGTGTCTGCTGGCTGACTTCTGGCATGATAAGAGGTATGTCATCCAGATATGGGCCAGGCCTGGCGTAGATGGGACTGTTTATTTGATGGCATGCCATATCTGGCCCAATTATGGTTTGGTTTATGTGGCCCAGGCTCATAGAAAACAGGTCTGGCCTGGATCTGGCATCAAGCTGGCACTTGTGACTGACTGGTGTCATGGCAGGGTGTATGTCAACCAAATGTGGGCCAGGTCTGGCAATGAGGCACTATTTATGTTTTTATTTTCCTATTTTAGTTAGAAGACCCAAATGCCAAGTTGCAATACTGCTATGGTAGCCAACATTTCAAATGCAGGTTTGACAGGTTTGTGAGTGTGCACTTTATCCAAAACCAAGTGAGGGTTTACTTAGCTCAGGAGGCAGAGCAGGTCACCTACTCCTCTGAAGGTTAGTGGTTCAGTCCCTGGCTCCCCCAGTTTGCATGTTGTGAATGTGTATGAATATAGTTAGTAGGCCCTCAGTTTAGAGAAAGTGTGTGATTAGCTGAATGTAGCATGTTGTATAGAGCACTTTGATTAATCTGGGACAGTAGAAAAAAGGGCTATATAAGAATCAGTCCATTCACTGTCTAAACAGAGTTTTGTCATGTTACTTTTGCACTATTATGTTCCGGCACATGTTGTTATTACATGGCTTGATTAAGGTACACATTAGGCTGACATCTGGGGCCAGAGCTGAGACCGCTCTGGGCCAGCTCTGGGCCAGCCCTGGGCCAGCAGTGTGTCTGCAACTGGCCCGTGGCTGCACACAACTTACACAAGGCCCACATACTGCAAAGAATGACGGCCCTTTGGTGGCCCAGATCAGGTTTGCCAAAGGTAATCCACTCATGGGCCAGCAAAGGACCACCAGTGTGTCTGCAACTGGCCTTGTGCTGGTCCATGTGTGGGCCACCTCTGGCAAACCAGATCTGGGCCACCAAAGGGCCGTCATTCTTTGCGGTATGTGGGCCATGTGTAAGCACATTGTGTGGGCCAGATCCGGGCCATACCAGTTTTGCTATGTGGGATGTTTGCTTATAAGTTCTCATGTCTTAGTCTATGTGTCTCTGAGTGTGTTAGTTCCTGTTTTATTTTTACAGTCTTTTTACAGTGTTTTTCATGTGTTTTGGGTTAGTTCCTCTGTCCTCCCACCTGTTGCCTGTTCCCTCAGTATCCTTTTGGTGTACTTATTGTGTCACTTTCCCCTTGCCCTTTGTTGGGCTCTCTGTGTCCTTTGTTGTAGTTTGTAGTTCTTTAAGAGTTGTAGCACTTTGGCTTGGATTACTTTACACTGAGTTTCAGTTCAGCAGTAACGCTGTCCTTTATAGTTTAAACTTTCCAGTCTTGGGTTTGGGCCCAACTCCTGCCTGCTACACAGCCAACCGTGACAGGAAGTGTCTTAGTTTTAGAGGCAACAGTATTGGGGTTCCCCTCTTCTTTCCTCCTCTCTTCCCTTTGACACAGTTAAATTCTGCTGTTTAAACAAAATCAAAGCAGTAATATGTAAGGAATCGACTCTAAATGTTTGGGGTGAGAACTCTGTGAAAATTTGCAGGACAGAGCCAAAGCTTTGGCACCACACTCATAGCTTTGAGCTATCCACCCACACCAATTAGGCACTTGTTCTGATAATGTCTCCCCCTCTCATTCCAAAATAAATGAACACTCCTAGCAGCAACTATCACAACCGTATCAGGTGCAAAATAAGACACGGTTTTTGTGTCTGTATGTTAAATATAACACAATTTGGAGTCAGTTGCATGCTTGCAAATCTCTCTTGCGAATCCCATTTATGTGATTGACTTAAATGTTTTTCTCCCAAAAGTTTAAGCTCTGAAAGGGAAACTCCTACAAGTATGCCTCTGTGACTCCTGCAAGGCCAGCCAAAAAATTACCAATGTCTATGATTTTCATTGCAAAATTGAATGGCGGTGTGGAACAAAAATCCATAAAAGAAAATTGTGAACACCTTGAAAGATGCCTGAGCATGTCGTTTTTTTAAATTAATGCAAAAGAAAATATTCAAATTTCCCTCTCCTCTACCATTCTTGATCCAGTCTTGCAAACGGCAACATTAAAACTCTGAAGATACCTTTTTCTGAGGGACTTCAAATTTTTTGATGTATTGAAGAAATGCTGAATGTTCCAGTGTTGTTGGAGACTTACCCGTGCCAGTGTAGCCAGGGTACAATGAATCATACTCCCTGCTGTTTTTCCATGACAACGAATGCTCATAAAAATAAAACATTCTAAAGTGAAAATATTTGCCAGCAGCTACTGACAATTGATGGCTGTTAGTCTGCTTGATTGGGGCATTGGTGTTGGCTCAGCTGACTCAAGTGAAAGAAGAGTGGGCAGGCTACTTTGCGCTGATGAATTGCTTTCAGACTTTGCTCAATCCCTGTCCCACTGGGTTGGAAAAGAGCAGCATCAGTATGCCAGTGGATGAAGTGAAAGACTTGACTGCACACGCAGGAGAATAAACTTATAGCTCAACATGGTAACGCCAAGCCAGCTGTTCAGCTTGTTTTTGTAGTTATTCGCCATCATTTTTCTCATTTGGCATCTGCCACTCCCAGACTCACCTAGCCATGTCCACCTTCATCAATCAGTGCGCTCCTGTGACAGATTCTCCGCTGACTCTATTTTATGCTTTGTGGATTTCCTGTAAGCATGCTGACATGGGCACAGCCTGTCGGTGGAACCCTTTAGTAAACAACATCTGTGCATTCATTTCATCTAATGTCATTGTGCTGCACAGCGCTGTTGTTGCTAATGTATTAACGATGAGAGACTGAAAATGTGGTGGTAGCTGCTATTAGTGCTTCGTGTCAACATCTGCAGCATGTTGGCCGTCTGCAGTTTCCATGTATCTGTGCCAAAGTTTACAAAATAATAGTTTTTTTTTTAAATTTTCTTTCATCTGTTAGTTTACAAATTCAAGCCTCACACATAGCATCTTTGGGGGTTTTTTTATAATATGCTTTTTTGTTTTTGTGTTCAATATAATTTGATTTTGTACATGCATTTGGGAGTGTTTCTGTTTAAACCTTAGAAGCATCTTCTGCAGCTCCTAAATCCTTTGTTTTACTGCATCAGCTAGTTGTGTATTTGCACTTAGGTAGCTGTTGTTTTAAAGCGTGGCTCTGCAGTGCTGACTGATGATAAGCTGAAGTGAAGCAGAAACTCAGTAAAAGGACATCATGCAAAGAATACACATGCACACACAGATTCTATGTACATATTTATCAGTTAACATGAGTGCATAAAACAGGATATGGTAACAGTTTTTTTCCCACATACTGTTAACAGTTATTTCATGAGACAGCTGTCGTCACCTTTCCTCTCATATTCACAACAAAAATTGCAGAGTACTCTCTGTCTCACTCTCTCTCATTTTCATTAATATGAGCTTGTTTTTTCAATAACTGCAGGAAATGACTGAACTTATTGAGATTATAGAAAGTTCCACAATACAGTTTTTGAATTTCCAATTGATTTTGCAGCCACATTGGTCACACAGGGGCACCTATGTTTACATTTTTATCAGTGATTTTTACCACTTTGCACATATTGCTTTCAGTCTTATAACCTATTAGTTAGGCCTCAGTTCAGACCAGTGAATGATCCTATGGCAACCTCCTGTACGCTTATATGTTTACCACCTGGTAAAAGATTGCTCAAGGTTGCCAGATGCTGCTGGGTAATGGCTACAAAAAAGGTCGAGGAGGGTGTTGCACCAAAATTTTCTTTGCGATTGATTTTGGTCACTAGCTGTTTGCTATGATTGCCCATAGTCAGTATGGAAGAAGCAAAACACAGACTAACTAACCACAGAGTGGGAACTTCAAAAAGAAGAATGTTCAAAGGTCGCCCTGAGAGGTCAATCGGCCACTTAAGAAAACACCAGCAAATAGAAAAATGCTGCAAAATTTAAAAAAAACAACTTTAAAAAAAAGGTAACAAACATGTTTTTGGGGAGACAATAATGTGATGGAACAGGTGCAGAGGTGATAAGCTAATAGCACTGTCACAGTGGTTTACAGAGTGGACTCAGGCGCGGAGCTCAGAATAAAGACAGTGCGTTTATTTACAGTGAAGCAAAGTTGACAATAGTTTGAATGTGTAATAATGATAGTTAGTGCGTCCTTCTTCCCGTGCTTAGACCGTGCGTGGTAGTGAGTGCCCATCTCTCCTCCAAGTGCTTCCTTGTGCCAGTGAATCCTCCGTCCCAATTCGCGGCTTAGTGCAATACTCCAGCGCTGTCTGTCACTCCGCCACACCATTAAATAGCCCTGCCCAAGATGGTAGATGATTGGCAGCAGCTGGTGAATTGATTGCAGGTGCGGCAGCTCCGGGCGACAGCACTTCCGGGTTGGAGGTCCTATCCCGTCAGATCCTGACAAGCACACATGTATCTACAGTATTATATGTTATACATCACCACCTACACAACACAAAGGAAAACATCAGCCATGTTATTGTCTCCCCAAAAAATGCTTCCGTTGTATATTGTGAGATTTTGTTTTTGTTCTACTTCTATTGTGTTTTATTCAACTTCAGGACAACTTCCGCTCTTGTCCAAAAGTAGCAAAAGTTCTGCAGAGAAAAATCACAAATGGTTGACAAGAACTTAAGGTTAGGGCTTCATTTACTATCTCTGTATATTACCTTGTGGTTTCTATTTACAACAGAGTTAGAAAATAAAGGCAGTGTTTGTTCCGCATATCAGAGACTCTGTTATAGCCATCCTGTTATCATAATTACTGACTGCATCTCACTGATATTTGCATTTATAGTTATTCCTCTCTGCTGACCACTAGTTGCAACAGAAACTGCATAAACTGCCGTCTAAATGCATTAAGTCAAACTGACAATCTTTTAACAGGCCAGTGGCGTCGGCCTTAGCATTCAGCCTCAGATTAATGAGACTTAACACATCAGTCCACTCGCGCACATTATGATTGGAGTGTGTACTTTATAATTACATTATGTGACACCAGGAAATCAGTTTCTTGTCACCAGGTCTTCCGTTAGCAAGGTTTTCTAATTATGTAAGATAGCACCTCCGCTTCCTTCGGCAGTTCACACCACAGGGCTTGCGGATGAGATTGATTATAATGTGGAACCAGCAATTCCATTTGCCATGCAGTCAGACAAGCAAACAGATTGGCTTTGGTGTAGTTCACAGTCATGCTGCTCCAAGTGAATAAAGCCCCTATTAGACAAGCATAATGCACACTATTTTCATCTGCTGACATACCCAAGTGCATGAGTGTTTAGGCACACACAGGTACATGCACACAGATTGGCACTCTCAGACATAAACAGGGAATATATGGCACTGAAAAAGGCTGTGATAGCTGTCTAGTTTCTCCGCTAATTAATGTCAAAGAAACCATCAAATTAGCAAGAAATTGTGTTTTTATCATGTTGAAAATACCAAATAAGTGTTGGATTAAAAACTGTTATTTATGTGGATTTGAAAAAAGAAAATTGCAGGAGGACTGAGGCTGCTGTCATGACAGATTTAAAATTAAAGCAAGACGCTTCTCACTGAACTTTCAAACTGAGTGATTTTACTGGAATATGTGTGTATGCATGTGCACATACTACATGGCTGTATGATTATATTAATCACAATCTATTGACATGACTGACCTTGACCATACTTGCATGTCACAATGAAAACAGAAAAAAAAATCTTTTAAATCACCCTCCTCAGTCCTTTTGGCCTCTCACTGTGAAGAGATGGCAAACTGTGCAAACCCATTAGACTGAAAGGCAGCTGAATGGAGGTGCTGAGAGGGGGCAGTCCTTTGCATTTTCCAATTGGGAGGTCTATGACCTTCCCATTTACTGTTCTGCACTTCTTATATAAGTTGAGCACTTTATTTGAATTACACTCTCTGGTTGAGTTGTGTGATTTCAGTTTTAATGAGACACGGGATACTTAGTTTGGTATAAGCAAGTCATACATAAACCAGTGACTCAAAACTGCTATAATAAAGTAAAAGAAACAAAAAAAGAATGGTGCTTAAAACTTGAGAATGCTGGAATCAATGTCCCTCGGAAGATTGTGAATGGGTAGTGTGCTGCTTTTTTATGGTATGTTTCTGAAAAGCATCCAAGTGTACCACCTTAGTTGATTCAGTCATAAAGCCCTATACAAACTGGCATTAATGCATAGCCTGTTTGTGTGTGTTGCTGTGTTTTCAGGGAAAACAAATGCGATCCACCCTGAAAACACATAGGGGTGGGATAAGGTGGATCAGCCACTCAAGCATAATAAAACAAGTAAAACCCTTAGAAAGGTTTTTCATGGAGAGGTCACTCCCACTCTGTACAGAAAGAGGCCTGTATGCAAAGAGTAATCTACAGTCCAAGCCTGAGCAGTCTTTGTGCAGAAATGCTTACACTCTTGCTATTTTCCAGTAGAGCTGCCACGATTAGTCGACTAGTCACGATTACGTTGACTATCAAAATTGTTGACGACTGATTTAATAGTCGACGCGTCGTTTGAAGCTTTGTAAGATCACAAAAGACGCAGGAATAAGTAGCAGGATTTAAGAGTGTAATAACGGACGTCAAATGGATAAGCGGAAGCGAATGGATGGATGAATAAACGTCAAGCAGACAACTGATTATCAGAAGTGTGAGATGCTCGAGAATATACTCCGATGTCCTGTTATATTTTAGATAGCAAGGAGCAGACGGCTGAGTTTAGTGAACTTCACCTAAACAATCTGCAAATTTCATTAAAATTTAATAAAATATCATCTTGTCTTTATTTTTAGTTAGCACATAACTTAAACACTTAAAGCTGTAAGCTAATGATAGTTATATAAGAGCAGATGCTGCTGGTGCAATAAGCTGGACGTTTTACGTCCAATCGATGATGATCTGGTTAGTCGACTAATCGCAAAAATAATCGGTGACTAGTCGACTATCAAAATAATTGTTTGTGGCAGCCCTAGTTTCCAGATATAAAATAACAAAATAACTTAAATGATCCTGACTGGATATAAACACTTAAACATTTGACACAGAATTGAGTTTATTTCCATCGTACGTTACACAGGGTCAGTTTACAACAAATGTTGTCTATCTTTAATATTAGCAAGACAACTCCAACAGTCATCAAATCCCCTATGGTCAAACGCTTGAAGTGAAGAACTTCATCATAACAACTAGCGACCTCCACAAGGGCCAGGCTCAGGCAGGAGGGCCCATCTGCCACAACCAGTTTGGGGATGAGGCGAAACAGAAGAGAAAAGGAAAGCACTGAGAGATCACAAGCAACAGCCATGTGAACAATGATTTAGAGAGCCACTTTTTTCCCTGAATAACTCAAGCATATGCTATTTGATGTAAGTTGAAGTATATAAATATGAAATGAATGGATGTGCAGCCGACAAATCTGCAGCAGCTGCGTGATGCTGTCATCTCAATATGGACCAAAATCTCAGAGGAGTGATTCCAGGACCTTGCTGAATCTATTACATGAGGAATTAACACTTCTAAAGTAAACAAAAGCTCTGTACAAGCAAGGTGTGCCTAACAAAGTGTCTGGTGACTACTGCCAAAAGAAAAGGCCTGAAGGACCCCAAATATAAACAGGACCAGTATGTACTTTCATGCTTTCACTTTCTATTGTGTAGCTCCATCAGTTTTGTGACCTGCTGAGCCTAAAAGAATTACTTTGTCATTACTAACACAGTTTGTTTCTATGAAATGCTGTAGACACAGCATTAATTATTTGCCCTAAAGGTGATTTTTCTATTTCATTGAGCAGAGGGTATCTGCCCTACATAATAATAACTGCTGAGAACACATATGTGGAATGGTTGCCAATATGAAAATAGATTATGATGTTCTTATCCTTGTTTCCATTTGAATAAAAGTCATGTTAAATCACTGTAGAGTATCTGGACTCTTTAAAACCCTATTATCGCCATCAAACTGTTTAACTCCTCTCTGGAGGGGAGAGGGAGGGGAAACAGGAGGACAAAGGAGGGAACAACTAAGCTGTAGTGCCTCTTCACCTCACTGTGCAATACCTTTTGTGCAATACTTTTGTAAATAGTCAACGGTGCAATAGACTCAATACTTGAAATGTGCAATTCACTTGTATTTTTATTTTTATTCCTATTTATTCTATTTATCCCCTTCGTATATTTTATTTATATTGTCTCTGTATTTATATATATGTGTGTGTGTATAACTCTGTAACTTCTGTCGGTGCTGTGCTTTTTTGGAAATCGAATTTCCCAGAGGAACCCACCCGAGGGATTAATAAAGTTCTATCCTATCCTATCCTATCCTATCCTATTTGATCAAAGGCCAAGTCACACTGAACCCTCCCCCCCGTCCCACGCATCCCTCCGATAATAGATTCTCTTCCAATCAAAGTTGGCGAGCACTTTACCATTAATTGCCTCATATATAAGGAGAAGCCCTAGTTTATTTGATCTGTATTTAGCACTCGCCCTGATGGAAAGGGAGATGCACCCATTGAGTTAATAGAGAAGCAAGCAGATCCTTCAATAAGATAATGAATTTTTTACCCTTGACTGCCACTTTCCAGTAACACATTGAGCTTCTATATGATTACGTCATTAAAGGTGTTGTTCCAAAGCCAGGAAACTGCTGCAAGTAAACTTCTGAACGTGTAAACATTTCTACTTTGCTTCAAATCACATTTGCAGGATAAATAAATCCAGCCTCTAAAAGCAGGACTCATAAGGTCACAAGGTTTAATGACAACAGTGACATTATAACAGAGAGACGTGGGTCGAAAAGAATCCAGACAGGAAATATATTCTGTAAAGATGGTGCTTGTATCACCCTTAGCTGTTTTCCTAGGGTACTGTACTCTTAACAGCGTTCTTAAGGTCTTATCATTGTGTAATTTTTCACGTGTAGAAATAGAAATAGGAGGGAGAAATGCTCCTATACCTTATTCTGGGATAAAGAGGACAAAGATTTGATTCGAACACCAAAGTTAAAGTGATTCATTCAAATAAGAAGTGAGATGGCCACCAAGGGGTGTGACCAAGGTGGCTCCTGGGTAGCAAGACTCACTTCTACAGTGTTGCCTTGCTTCATTCAATCTGTCTTTTAGTTTGTTTATATGACTTATAAGATTAGCAGAGTTTATGTAGTTCAAGCAAATTAGTTTCTCCGTTGATGTTGACGGTATAACAATTAAAATCAGCGTGACAAGTTAATTAAGGGATGACATCTGAGGGGTGTTTAAAAAACAAAAAAAACCCTCACTGGATCATAGCCTGCCGCTGTTTGCCGGTACTGCAGAGGAATTTTTTTGTTTGTTTTTGCCTATTTTTCACTGAAGCTCTCTTTCACAGTCCAGATGCCACCATGCCTCAGCATACCTTCTGGCAACTCATTGATTGGTTTCAATGGATCAAACTCTAGCCCGTGTTTTCGCTGCGTGAAAACAGCCCTGCTTGTTTGCCAGCTGTCATGTATTGACCACGGTAAAATGTCAATTCCTCCGGGAACAGAACCTGCGAGAATTACTGATTTTACTTACTTCTGCGGGTAGCTTTCATTGTGCATTACAGCATTTAACTAAAATACTAATATTGTATTGGCATTTATATTTTTTCTTGCAGCTTTGAGGTGATATTTCTTTCTTGTTTTTTTCTTAAATGAGAAAAGTGCCCACTAAAGAAACAACAATCAGTGTGGCTTTTTACACGCACACACAGATCTGCAAATTAAACTGGGGAAATATACAGTTATTGAGATGCTGACACAGATAGCAAACAATAATTGAACGCATGTAAAATCAATGTTATACTCTCAACCTAAATGTCATTGAATCATCATTGAATTCTGATATTGGTTCTTGATCATTTTTGCACCCTCAGTTAATACTGAAACAATGTGGACGTCACTACTAAAGATCAAGAGGACATAAGTGTTGTTTCAACTGATGTAAAAAAAATTACTTCCACTACTTCAGAATAATGAAATTTACTTATCTAAATTCACTTATCTTATAATAAATGGTGTAATGATGTTGAGTGAAACATTTTTGAGTGTACTATTAAACTCTAACATCAGTTAAGTTATTTAATTTATTAAATCAAGATTAGTTTACAATAATTTTTGATGAATTCACTCCTACTGAATGATGTCCTGCCTCCACCTGGTGAACTGCCTGAAGGTAAAAGAGTCACAGACTGTCACTGCCTCCACTTGCTCAGTGACTCCATGTACAAAAAGAAAACAAAACCAAAAACTGAAAATAGGACATGAAAAAAAAATAAGGAAAAAGCAGACTTTGTTCAGAGGTTTTCATATATATCTCTCTCTTTCCAGAATTCATCCTAGCTAACATAATCTGTGTAAGTTGTCAGTTACGTTAGCAAGCTAACTTCGGTTATTGACATTTTGAAGTGCCTAATAATGACCATGGTGACAGTTACACATCTGCAATATGTGTCACTGTACTCAGTATTTGACGAAGTATGAAATATAATTGGTTAAAATACATTTGGCACCTTTAAAATATTAAAAAATAAGTAAATGCTTACCTGATGCAGAGGAGATCTCTGGGGTGCAGTGATGTCAACTAATACAGGATTGTCTCCTGTATCATAGATTTTTAAATATCATCTTAATAGTGGACAGATGGGATGCAATACTTTAATTTCCCAGTCAACTATATTGACAGCTATCATGATTTTTCATCTATAAATAAATCGTATTTTAATATAAATTCCTGGTCAACCATAGATCAGTGACCAATGGTGGTCAGACGGGATGTACCACATTGCGAGGGGTGTGATGGAACAGTTCAATTGATAATAGCTTTTCAATTACCCAGTCATCTCTGAATCCATAACTTTTCACTTGGTCAACTATAACTAGATCATCAATTATAAACAACGACAATTATAAGCTATATAGTTTATGTCTTGCATATTTCCACAACTGTATCCATAATCACATACTGTGTATGCTACCGTTGTATATAGTGTGTTATCTTACTTTTTTTCATTGGTTGTACTTATTTGTATTTTTGTATTTCCTTCTGATATCTGTACCTACGCTGAGGTAACGCAAAAAATTTCCCCGTCGTGGGATCAATAAAGTCTTGTCTTATCGTATCTTAGAAAAACATAATCAACCTAATCAAACTGAATCAATGTTATTCCAATGTCATTACTATTACACTGACAAGTTTCATCAGTATTTCAACATTGATTCAAAATTTATTTAACATGGCCGGATGAAGCAATTACTGCGCAGTTAGTGAGTCCGTATAATCAAGTTTTTTTTTTAGAATGAATCCTGCTGTTCATACTTTATTCTACACTCCAAAAACCAAGTCTTTGCCCTCATTAACAGGAAGAAATCATTTTGAGTAAAATCTAGCTGAAATATATGAAATCAAAGTTTTATTTGTTTAATAACTAATGAATTGTTAAGAAAATATGCTTAGTATAAGCTGAATGCATACCAATCAATTAAATGTTTTAAATGTTTTACACTTATGGAAAAAAATTAACTGGAAAATGCAATTAAATTACTTAAAGTCGACAGTGTCCTGCAGTCATACAATGTTTGTTTGTTTTAGTTTTATTATCCTTCATCACATCTTTAATATGTTCTGTCAACATGCATGTTGGGTTTTTGGTTTTTTTGTCATTTATTATGACTCCCATATTCCATAATAGCCTGCATACTGTATCTGAGAGGAAACTGGCCTCCTGTTTTCTGGCTTTAGAAGAGCCCGTGACAGGAGACTAACCGGTCAAATATTGTTTCAAGCCAGTTTCAATTGAGTAGTATCCACACAGGAAGCAAGGCATGCTGCCGGTTTAAGCAAAAGTGTTTCACCTGGAAGAGCAAGCACTAAATCCAATGTGACGATAAAAGTCAGCACCGATACATTTTTAGCTGTATAAAGACTGTGCTTGTGTGATGGGGGGTGTTAGGACAGAGAGGAGAGAGCTAATGTAAGATTTTTGGAACAGAGTCATTTTTTCTCTACACAATTAAATCCAGGAAAAGTTCTCTATACTTCCATCCAGCCATCCATTTTCGTCTGCTTATCCAATTCAGGGTTGGAACTTATCCCAGCAAAAGTTGGTATACACCATGGACAGGTTTCCAGTGTACTGCTGGGCTAAAGCAAAGAGACAGACAGCCTTTCCCACGCACGCTTTAGAATTTCCAGTTAACCTAACCCGTTCATATCTTTGGAGCTGGTAAGAACCCACACAAGCGCAAGAACATGCAAACACAGCCCCAGCTGTCTGGTTGATTCGAACCCAAGACCTGTGAGCTGCACCATCACACAGCTCTTGAAGGCATCTTATTCTTGATTTTACAATGGTGTCTAAATAATATGATATTAAGCTGGAAATAATCAAGAAGTAGTCTATTGGGTCCATGAAGAAGCAAACATGTCCTTTGATGAAGGATAATAAAACGTACATGTTTTTAAGAACAGGCTCAAGACCCACCTTTTTAATTTAGCTTTTACTTAGCGTTTATTTATTTTTTATGCTTATTTATTCTATCCTGTTATTCTATTATTAATTTAGGATTTACCTAATATTTCTTGATTTTATTCTTATTCATTTTTTAATCTTCTTACTCTATTTATATTTATATTTATATTGTATCCTGTTCTTATTTATTTTATCATTTTACCCTGTATACATCGTATTGCGTCATATCTCCAGTGTTTCCTCGGAGGGCGCTCTCTGCACCGGGGCTGTTATTGACCGTGGCTGCTGGGTCTCTGGGGTCCTCTCAGCCTGGTTGGGGGGCTCCTTTGCCTCCCTCCGGCTGTGTGCCCAGCCCGGAGGCTGCGGTCTGTGACCGGCTCCCGGTGCAGACGGCTCTCTGTTATAATGTTTCCTCACTTGGCTCATGCGAGCCCAGCCCAATTTTTACTCTTTAAGTGTGCGTGTGTGTGGATGTGTGTGTGGGTGGGGGTGGGGGGATATATGTGTATTGAGAGTGTGGGGAGTGAGTTGGAGGGTGGGGTGGGCTGCTTTTAACTATGTAAAGCACTTTGTGCTACATTTTTTCTGTATGAAAAGTGCTTTATAAATAAAGATTGATTGATTGATTGATTTGTTCACAGCTTTAAAAGCCAGAGGTGAGTGCAACCTCAGATGACCTTCCACGGCTACTCTCCGCTTGTTCACAGAGCATTCAGTGGGCTGTAGATATTGACTTGCTGTGACTTGGCGCTGTGATGGTATCAGATGAGTGGGTATGTCTCATCTTTGCGAGTCAGAGTTAGCTGATGTTTATTCAGCTGTGTGATCCGTAGGGAAAAGGTCACTTCAAACATGTTTCAGCTTTGCATGCACGTCTGATCATTTAATTCTGATAAGATGAGACACGCAACCCACGGTTTTCTTCTATATTGGACAGCCTACAGCACATTTCCCTTTCAGCCATGTTGTACTTAATTGTATTTTTTTTGTGCCTTATTAATTTCACACTTTTCCAGGTTGGTTGCTTTTATCTCCTGCCTGCGCTTTAACTGCAGATGTAATCGATTTAACTTAAGAACCTTTGTGCTAGCCCAGTGTAATTACAGTAATTACAAAGCCTGCTTTCAGACATCTGCTGCACACTTTATTAGGCTTTACTTTCCTGACTGTAGACTTTTGAAGGTGTCTTGCATTTCATATAAATATTTGTTGATGTAATTGAGTCGAAAGCTGATTAAGTTGTCAATATATAATTTCAAAATTGTTGCAGTTATGTAATGAATAGGCACTTGACTGATTGTTGATATATTGCTGACTTGTCAGGGTTCTAACGAGCATTGATCCAGCATAGAGTCAGTGGATCAAGCCACACAATTTCACGAAAAAAAGCCCATTAATGGTTGGACTGATAATCAAAAATAAGAGACAGAATGAGAAGCTGTGTGCAATTCTGTTTCTCTCCTTTCTGACAACACAGTAAACAGATGATGTTTGCTGCGCCTGCATAATTGCTCATCATGACAATGTGACACCTGTGCCGTTAAAGGTCACGGAGTAAGTCCATAATGTTGTTCCCAAAAAGAAAAAAATTGGAGCATGCACACAAATGTGCCACTCCTTAGTTATGATGTGTTGTGCAATGATTTATAATAATCATCTGCAGCCTTATTGTGGTGGAATTACATTATTTTTTCTGCATAAAAACGAGAAGAAAGCATCATCTATATCCAATCCCTTTATAATTGGCTTAGCTAAGCCATATACAAGACAGGAATCAGTTCCTCTGATTATAATGCGACTACACTGCAACAAATATTGCATAGAGAATGCACCTAAATCATTTTGGAGAACAACATGCTGTCTTGTCATTCTTTAGTGTTCTTGTGACAAACTGATTTAATTTTGTAGACCTACACGGTGTACGTAGCGTCTTTGGAAAGCTGCTGCAGTGACTGGTGTTCTAAGTGTCTGGCATGCCATTACAGATGCTGATTTTCATTCTTGTGCTGCATGATAGAGGATGTTATGACTTTTAGGTTTTGTGCTGCCCTTTAAAATGCCTTTGAATAGGTGAAAGAATTTAAAGCTTTTAAGATTTCAGGGTTTTAACATACAGATCCATTATTTACATTATGTAGCACTTCACCTTTTTGGAAATATTAAATACCCCACCCCTACTCTACAAGCTGCTTGGAAAAGTGTATGGAGTTATTAAGGATAATGCTGTGCCATTGGAGGTACTCAAGAATAATGGAGAAAGGTGTTCACGAAAAGTCAAATAAGCACTGGTCCTAATAAGCCTGTGTGCCGCCTTGGGAGCTGCTTTCTGTAGACTAGACTTTTTATTAAAGAAAGGGGAAAAAGTGTCTTTTTAAATTCCTCAACTCAATGGCAAAAAGGCCACCTTCACTCTCCTTCATTTGGGAAATATTTCACTTACCACTGAGAATAAATGTGTTTTATTTTGGGGGATTTTCTCTCAGTCTCACAACACAATGGCCTTTTCCATTTTCCTCAGCTGCCATCCTTGATGACCCTATGGAGTGCAGCAGAGGAGAGCGTCTGGCTATCACGCTGGCCAAAGACAGCATCAACAGGAGCAGTAACCGCTCCATCACTGGCAAGCTGGAGGTGGACATCTTTGAACTGCTGAGAGACAGCGAATATGAGATGGGGGAAACAAGTAAGTAGCACAGGAAAGAAAAGCAAGTGATTGTGTGTGTTTGTTGGCTAACGTGTTTATTCATTCAGAGAAAAAGAGCCTCTCTTGCTCTTTCTGCAAGTAGTTGCTCATAACATATTTTAATAGATGTTCTATTTTTTTATATGGTTGCTCGCTTTTTTAGAGATGACCTTGAAAAGTTTTTCCGATTGTGATGTCACCGCGGGCCCATCGCCATTTATGCTCCCTGTAATCCTGCATTCTAGTCCTGAACAATAGGCTCAGAAAATAAACCTCCACCATCAACGCTGTGATACAAGCATCAGTTGAAAAAGGAATCAACAAATTCACTGAGATTTAATTAATTTTTTTCTCCAGAAAGTCTCATCTTTTCAAGCTGTTCCAAGATCTCTTTCTTAAAGATCTTGGGATTTCTGAGAAGTGGCAATAAAGATTGGCACAATCATACATTTACGTCTACGCATCGGCCATTAGCCCCAAGTTATAAAAATGGAAATGTGCACGAAAAGACAGAACACGTCACGTTTGGCCTAAACCACCAGGTGCAGTGGACATTCTAATCCAGGTGTTGTTGAACTTTTATTAAGTAGGCCAGACCATCATGGGATTCCCACTAATTTGTTACCTAGATGTGACAAATGCATCACTGAGAGTGACCCTATTAACACAAGCCAGAGTAGCTATTTGCTATCAGCGGTATCAGCACTTACCCACAGCATTTTTGTACTGTCTGGTGACTTGTTGCATCACACCTCAATGTTTATTGGTTTGTTTGTTTTTAAATTTTTAATTTAAACACCCCAAATCAATACAGCGCAGTGTGTCTCTGCAAAAAGTGCAGCCATTGATTTTCAATATGACACATTCCTACTTTCCCAAATGCAAGAGCTTCAGTGGTGCCTGCCTAATACATGGAAACAGCACTTCAGTTACCACAGCCACAACAAACTGTTTTACTTTCTCTGCCCGGGCTAAGACAAACCTCACAGTGTGGTTCCTTTAGTGTGCTTGCGTGCGTGCATGTGTCCCCGTGTGTTTGTGTTTGTGCGTGTGGGTATATGTAAAGCAAAGTGTGTAGCTGTGCACAAGCTGGATTTTGTGTATACTGTGCAAATGTTTAGTGTGTGAAAGTGTGAGTGTGTAATTAGAGCCAGGATTTGGATTAGGGACGGATCAGCGGCCACGGATAGATGAAAATATCACAGAGTGAGAATTACCTGGGAAGAAAAGTCAGATCCCACCATCAATGAGTCCTTTCCTGGCTGTTCAGTATGGACATAGACTGCTTGCTGCATAACATCCACATACTGTAAGATTCTATCATGCACAGATTTTCTGTTCTATATAATAATGTGTGACATCTATATGACAACCTTTATTCTTGAACACATCCTGAATTTACTCTCTTTAAGTAGTCTTCAGGAAAGATCTCTAGGTTTCTTGAAGTCATTTAAAGCTCTTCTTTAAATGTTGAGGCCTTTTATTCTGTTCTCTGTCAAGATGACCCCACACTGCTTCAATAAAGTTAAGGTTCAGCCTCTATGGAGGCCAATCCATGAATGATGGTGCTTCATTGTTTGGGATCATTGTCATGCTGAAAAAGGTGGCATTGATTTGTGAATTCAAATCTGAAGGTATTTTTCCACTATCATGATTTTATCAATTTTAACATGATCCCCAACACCTCTGGCCAAAATGCAGCTCTTTACCATGACAGAGCCTCCATCATGTTTTACAGCCACCTCCAACAGGTTTTCTGGGGGAACACCGAGGCGCTCCCGGGCCAGCCAAGAGATATAATCTCTCCAGCGTGTCCTGTGTCTGCCCCAGGGCCTCCTCCCAGGGGGACATTCTCAGAACACCTCACCTAGAGGCGCCTAGGAGGCATCCTTGTCAGATGCCTGAACCACCTTAACTGGCTCCTGTGGAGGAGCAGCGGCTCTACTCTGACCCCATCCCAGGTGGCTGAACTCCTCACCCTATCTCTCAGGGAGAGGCCAGCCACCCATCAGAGAAAGCTCATTTCTGCCACTTGTATCCGCAGTCTCGTTCTTTCGGTAACTACCTAAAGTTCATCCGCTTTGTGTAGGGACGTGGGGTGGGGAAATAGTAAACCAGTAAATCAAGAGCTTTGCTTTTACGCTCCGCTCTTTCGTCACCACGATGGACTGATACAGCGTCCGCATCGCTGCAGCACCAATCCATTAGTCGATCTCCCGCTCCCAACTTTCCTCACTTGTGAACAAGACTGCGAGATATTTAAACTCTTCCACTTGGGGCAGTATTTCTTAGCTGACCCGGAGTGCGTATTACACCCTTTTCTGGCTGAGGGCCATGGCCTCAGACTCGGAGGTGCTGATTCTCATTCCCGCCGCTTCACACTCAGCTGTATACCGCTCCAGTGTGAGCTGAAGGCCATCACCCGATAAACCAAAAATTTCAGCCGAAGAGCCCTATCTCCTGAGTCTTAACTGGATTTTTTCCCTATTTCTTAAGGACAAGAGTTTACTACCTTGTATTGATTAGTGAAAAACAATGTTAAATAGTGATAATGGCCTAAAGATGATCTTATGATCTGAACCACAAAGGAACTCGAGGGACTTGCATAATTATGGAAATCTTGTGAAGTATTTCTGGAGATGTATATAGATGTTTATGTAAATAGTTATTATCAAGGAGAAAAAGAACGCTTGTGTTTATGGCAGTTATGGTCACACAGGTTTTAAGGCTGTCAGAGACAACAGTTTCTGTTGGTGTTTAGCTTTTCTTCCAGATAAGGTGAATCCAATTTTTTCACTTTCACCCTCAGAAAAAAAGAGTGTGGCACATTCTTCCTTGTTGAATAAGAATAGTCCCACTGGCTTTGAGACTTGTGAAGATGAAAATCTTCATAGCAGAGGTCCCCAGTGTCATCGACTGAGTCAGACTGCCATCAGAAAGGGGCTGTGCTGAGTTTGACTTCTTGTGAACAAATAAAGCAGGGGTGGGTAATTAATTTCCCCCAAAGGCCACATGACAAACTGGGACCGTTGTATAAATAAAATGAATACCAAGCAGAACCGAGTGCAGCTTCATATTAATTTGATCACTTAATAATCTTTTTGTTGCGGTCCTTCACAACAGTCCAAGTTTCTCATGAGGCCTTTGAGGAAAATTAATTGTGGTAATGAATGTGGAAAGGAACAGACTGTGGTAGTCAGTGACTACCTGAACTCCAGCGCTGTACTTTCATTGGACTTTGTCTGCGCCTACATTTTCAATTATGGCTTGTTGTAGCATCTTGTTGGTTTTTTTGACTCCCTGAATGTGGGATACTCAGATCCTCTAGCTGATCCCATGTACCCCACACTGCCAGTATTTACTCACCTATCCAAATCATTGGCGTTGCATTCAGGTGTTCCAGTCACGTCTATGGCCACAGGTGTATAAAATCAAGCACCAAGGCATGCAGACTGCTTCTATATTTGTGAGAGAACGAGTCGCTCTCAGCAGCTCAGTGAATCCCAAGCATGGTACCGTAATAGGATGTCACCTGTGCAACAAGTCCAGTCAGAAATTTCCTGACTACTAAATATTCCACAGTCAGCTGTTAGTGGTATTATAACAAAGTGGAAGTGACTGCAAACAACCGCAACTCTGCCATTAAAGGGTAGGCAATGTAAAATCACAGAGCGGCAGATGCTGAGGCGCATAGTGTTCTTAGCTCGAGAACAGTGTGTAAATTGATTTTTCAGGAGTTGTGCTCGGCCCTTATTTCCAGTGAAAGGAACTCTTAACGCTTCAGTATACTGAGACATTTTGGACAATTTCATGCCCCCAACTTTGCAAGAACAGGTTGGGGATGACCCCTTCCTGTTTCAACATGACTGCACACCAGTGTATGACGCAAGGCCCATAAAGACGTGGATGAGTGAGTTTGGTGTGGAAGAACTTGAGTGGCCTGCACAGAGTTCTGACCTCAACCGGGCAGAACGCCTTTGGGATGAATTAGAGAGTAGACTGCAAGCCAGGCCTTCTCATCCAACATCATTCTTTGACATCACAGACACTCTTCTGTAAGAATGGTCATAAATTCCCATAAACACACTCCTAAACCTCGTGATTAAGAATGGGATGTCACTCAGGTCTATATGCATGTGAAGGCAGACGAGCGAATACTAGTGGCAATATATTGTACCTCATTAGTTATCCATCAACTTTTAATAGCAGTAAAAGCACAACTGAAGAGTAGTGTGCTAATTCTGCTGCGTGATAGCCTATAAATGCTGTTTGATTTGGGCCATGAGTAACATTTTGGGTTTGTTTTTTTTAAAGCAGATTTCACTCTATTGACCTTTTCATCCAGAGCTACATCCATTTTTAGGAATTAACCTATGTAAAGTGCTTTTACATATACTTACATAAACCTATATAATTGTTTAGTTTAAGCAATGTTTTTGGATCCTTCTAATTTAGACCTAATATAGTAAAAGAACTGAATCCCACACAGTGTTTTTTTTTCCAAAAAAAAGGAGTGTAACTGTCCAAATACTTTTAATATGGCTCACATATTTACACACAGAAAAAGCTCGCCGTGCACAAAGAGAGCAAATGAAAGTGTCACTGGGGCCGGGAGCATTCTGGCTTGCAGTCAAATCATTCAGCTTTATAATTCAGTGAAGCCATTACAGACAGGTGCAAACAAAAGTGTGGGCATGGATGCGTTAGTGTGTGCGTGTGCACTGTATACATGTGTGTTGTTTTTTTTCATGTAAGATGGCAGTGTATTCATGTCTTACAAGCCCCATGGGTGACTAGCGGATTACTTATTAATCATTCGATTCACTGCCTCTCGATGCACCGCACGGGCCTGGAAATGTTTCCCCTTTGCCTATTTTACACTGGTGGCTGGTTAATGCTCAGCAATTCCCCAATAACAGCCACCAAATTACCAACACCCACACTCACACACTTGGTGCACACATGCTCACACAATAATAGTGCTTCAGTATGTGTGTCTTCTTTACACCCTGGACTGCAGTGTGTTAATTACAAGCCAGGGATTATAAACACATAAGAAACGGCATTCTTTCCCAGTTTGGGAGATTAAAGCATATGGCCTGTGCACATGGCAAAGGAAAGAAAGTCACTTTTACTGAAATGTTTCTGTTTACAGATATGTTTTAAAGCCCAAAGGTACCGCTGTTAAATCAATCCTTGTAAATGTTGTATTTGAAAAGCACGATGAGATGTGTGTGTGTGTGTGTGTGTGTGTGTGTGTGTGTGTGTGTGTGTGTGTGTGTGTGTGTGTGTGTGTGGGGGGGGATATTATTGCATTCATGTGCAAATTATCAAATACCAGATTTTTTATTTTCACCCTCCAGATATTGCTGCTTGTCACATTTCCCAACGTCTGCTTTTCACCGACTCCCACTCTGTTTATCCGTCATTGTCTTCTTTCTTTTTTGCTGCATATCTTTCCGTCTTTATACTTGAGAGTTGATCATATTAATATCCCCAACAAGTAAAACATCCAAAGGCAGATAGAGTGTAGCATCTGCCCTTGTGCATATTTCCCTTACACTTGTAGTTTCTGGTTCCCTTGAGACAGGAGAAATGCTGGTGCAGGCTGCTATCTGTTCAGAGGTTGAGGCAGTGATCATATGGATCCATTAACATTAGCCTGAAAAAAAAGCCTGATCTAACACCAACTGCCTTACTTTACTTTAATTATCTCTGTTACCTCTAATTGCCCCTGCTTATATCTCTGTACTCCTCCTCTATTTTTTTTTCCAGTGTGCCAGATCATGTCCAAAGGGGTGGTGGCAGTCCTTGGTCCATCTGCCAGTCCAGCTTCCAACTCAATCATCAGCAATATATGTGGAGAGAAGGAGGTAAGTTCCAACCAACTGGCCCGGGGCTGGTGGCGTGCGATTCAGCCACACAGAAAAAAAGGGGCAGATTTAGCTGCACAAATATTATATTTGCACAGAAAGTTTTCCTTTCATGAAGGAAAATTGCTTATTGTGTGGTGACTCATCTGGAATGCCAGAAGGTCCTTATCATTACAAACTAGAATTTATAATTTTCTGGAATAAATCAAAAATTACCAATGATCTCCAACTGAAAGTCATAACACACTGCATAAACCATTCGAAAGTCAAGCAGGGCTTTAATAAGGCTGTACATAAGTGCTGTTGTGCATAAGTGTTTTAGCTTCATTCACATTTGCAGTCATTTGTCATATGTCTACATGTCTACCGCCTTCAGACTGCAAATGTTATTTAAATAATAAATTCACCCCACCAGTCAAAACTCAGCAAGATAGCTTGCAAATGTGAAATTTCCCTTGTGGATCTCATGAGACACCTTTTTAAATTTCCACAGTGGTCGCACCTTTTATCCAACTGTCACTGACTTATTTCTGCCAGATTAAAGTTTGGATTGTTCATATTGACATAAAGGAGATGGACTGTGTTAATAAATGTGCACATTGTTATTAGATCACCCACAGAACTTTCCCCTCCTATTCTTCTGTTTTTTTTCTGTTTGCAGCCTCACACTAGTCTGTCCTACTTAGTAAATCTGGCCCAAAGAGTTTGAAACGTTGACGCTCGTTAGTGGCTATGTGGGTTTAGCAGGAGACTTACGGGGAAAGGGTTCCCAGTTGTTCGTAAAAATGATGAAATTCTACCGTGTCATTTTTCTCCATTGCTATACAGCTCAAGTCAAAATATCACTGGACATTTTTTCCCTTTCAGTTATATTGTATTAATATTTTTAAAAGAATTGCAGTAATGATAAAATATCCAAATACAAAGAAAACAAAGAGCAAATAGTTCAAATATTGTTCCCAAACTCGTTAAACCATTTTTTGTATATACTCGCTAGCTGCTCTCTTAGGTACACCAACTTGGACCTCCTTTTGCCTTCAGAACTGTTTTAATTTTTCATGCCATAGATTCAAGAAGGTGCTGAAATCACTCCTTAGAGATTTTGGTCCATTTTGATGTGACAGGACTGTCTTCTGTGGTCTTCTGCTGCTTTAGATAATCTGCTTCAAGATTTGACATATTGTGGAGTCAAAGATGCTCTTCTGCATACCTTGCAGAAGGTATGCTCAAAGCATTCTGGCACCTCTGGCATGACCAAGATACCCAGGGAACTGTCTCTTGCTGGATGTTTTGTCTTTTTGGACAATTCTCTGTAAATCCTCAGACGGCCATGTGGCAATTTCCAAAAAAATTTGAAACCGCCCTTCTAGTACCAGTGACTTCATGCCATGTTCAAAATGATCTAAATCACCTTTCATGTGTTATTTTTTTCTAGTATATGATGTGACATGATTCATCTTTTTCTATGAGTATTTTCTAGTCAATGTGCTTTATTATTTTTCATTTTTGTTTTTTGTTTGCCCCCCCCCCCCAAACACTTCTGATAGCTTTTTAGGATTTAAAACCTGAGGTTCAGTCATGTTTGTTCACATTGATGACAACTGTGTTCTTTTGGCTACAAACCAAGCAGAAATGGTTTTGGGGTATTTGGAACTTCATTTGACATAATTTTCTCACATGTCTCTGTAACTGCCTTCCAAAATGTTTTAATTTTTTTGCCAAACACTGTGAAGCAGTGATCATTTAGCCTTTATACTGCTGCATATACTCGTGTATGGCATACCAAAACGAGCATGGCCTTCAGTCTCACAGTAGCAGAATTGGAGGAGGGGGGGGGGCTTCTAAATGTGCTGCCTTTTTCTCTGAAAAACCTACAGAAGGACATGAAATTGTCAGAGCTTCTTACTATTACACGATTTTGAAAGATCAAAGTAGTTTTAATGACTTCTTGTGACTAATTAAAGCAGGGGTGGACAAGTGTGTGGGCAACTTTTTGGGGCCACATGACTGCTTATGTTTAAAGTTGTTATACTGTCTCCTGCACTCTTGAGCATGTCAGATTTTTCTCAGTGTGACTCAACTGGAAATATACAGTATGGTAAATTATTTTATCAGAATAATTAGAAACTAAAACAACTATGTAGTTTTATACAAAGTCTGGTTTGGTTTCTTCTGTGTCTCATTTATTGAAAGCAACAACCGGCCATCCATCAATTCCTTAAAATGAGGATATTTAGCAGATGTTTTTTATTATACTGGTCTGATTTAAAAATGTATAATTTCTTATCTGAGCACACTTTAAACATGACTGATTGGATTTTGTACAGAGCTTGACTGCAACCAAACAGATCCCAGTTGGATGCTAATTGGCTCGTCTGAACTCTGACATGGTTTGTTTTGCTGCCTGATGTCAAGAGACAGCGCTCCTCTAAATGAGACAAAACTATAAACTAGATAAAAATCTATTATAAATAAGATATGTGCGTTCGGAAAAATGTATCTGTGACAGCCCTGATGTGGTGCGGTAAATTTGATGTTTTTTTTAATACATTTTGCTGAATAAATTAGTAAATTCTGAAACGGCTTGATTATTAACTACAGTTTTTAAAAACATGTCAACCATCGTTCATTTTATCCATTCAGTGTGTTTTACTGTGCTCTTCCATAATTAGATTGTGTCTGCAGTGAAGCCGCCTATTTAACTGCAGGAATCTGATCAGTAGAACAACTAAAACACACTCTATTGCCATACTAGCTCCAATAACGTCCTCTGGTACAGTGCAGCTTGTCTTTCTAATGAGATATCAGTCTATTATAGCCACAGACAGACCAGGACTCCCTGCGGTTAAAAATCTCTGGCGGCACTGACTGGCAGTACAGAGAGCTTTGAAACACTGACTATGATAATACCACCGTATGAATATTAAAGACTCCATGAAGAGAAAATGCACATTTTGAATTGTTAACCGATAAACGCAGTATAGAAATAAAATACTCTTAGGAGTTGATACCATCCGCATAGATGTGCAGTTTTCCTACACTGGCTCAAATTCCATCTTTATTGATGTCTTCTCTTTGTGATCTGGGTTGCACAATCGGCTGGATTACCAGAATACTTTGTAGCTCAGCCAATCGTGCCTGTTTGTCACAGAGACTGACAGGATTAGAAGATCTGCTGTTGTCATATTAATTTAATCCTCATGTAACACTTAATTAAGCAGTCATTTTAATCGGGCCTCAGCCAGTAGCATACAGCTCGGCCAGCTCAGATACCATTTCTTCAGACTGAATAGCTTTAGCATTTAGACGGCTGATAATTCAGTCATCAGTAAAAAGGGACAAATATATAATGTGGTCTCCCACATCGCGTGACAGCTTCATAGAAACATTCGCACTGGGCTTGTGCTGTGCTAGTTTGGTGTCCATCACCAACTGTTCTGTAAATTTAACACTCCTACATCCACTATCAGTCTTGACAACTGTCTCCTCCGAACAGGACCTTTTCTGTGATTTTCCGGGGGCACGGCAATGTGTGAGAGCAGCTTTTCTGTTCTAATCTTTGAGACTCTGTCATTTTACTTGTGTTTCTTAATTTATTAAAGCCTATATTTAGGGGTTTTTTGCACTGATATTCTTTAACCCTCTCAAGGCAGGCGTTATAGATTTGCAACAAGTAAAAGCTAACAACCTGGTTACCCCACATACATAGTTTTTTTTCTACTCAGAAGTACCACTGCAGGTATTCTTTTGTGGATTAGCAACAAAAACTTAATTTGAGCCTGAGAGGGTTAATATCGAACAAAAATGTTACTGCAAAAATGCAACTGACTGCCGTGACGTAAAACTCTTGGTTATTTTTAGTTATGATTCCCTTTTTATCTGAGAAGCATAATGTTTACATTTGGATTGATGGCAACACATAAAACAAGCAAGTGTTGCAACAGAGTCGTTTCCCCCTTCGACTACTGATAAACAACAACAAGATCCTTTAAGCAAAGGGAGCAAAACTGCACTATATAAAAATGCCATTACTAGTTTAAGTCCTGCATAAAATTACATAAATTCTATTAGCACATGACCTAAAGGTACCTAAAGTACCCATAATTTAGGGCATTGGCCCCACTGAGAGACGTATTTTGTTTATACTCTACAATATATCACTGGATTACTGCATAAATACCTAAGTAGCGTTTTACTGCTGTAGATGGTAAAGGTGGAGCTTTTTGTGCACTGTTGGTCGGTGAACCTTATATAAGTACATGTTTCAGTAGCGGAATACACAGTATCTGAGTCACTGCCTTTTACATTTGATTGTTACACTTGTGATTAATGTCATGTGCTCGGCGCTGGCATTTTATTTTATTGTCCATTATGGATAAGAACACTGACTCCCTGCTTTGTGTCTACGGGAGGCTAAGAAAAGATCACAACATCCCCGTATATGGGAAATGTGTCGAGATGACGTAAAGCGGAATTATCCTTTAACTCATTGACCCTCACCTGGATGTTATCAAGAGCTAGGAGTGTGCAGATTTGTATTCAAATCAAACACTACACCATCTGATTTTGCTGATTAAGTCCTTCATCTCAGGCTTAAGGTGTGCAAATCGGCCTAGTCAGCTGCTGGTGTGTGTGTTATCTGTCTTGCAGAGAGGTCACCTTTCTCATTCTGATGGGAATGCTTGTTGATGGCATTCACCAGCTTGGCCTTAAAAAAACAGTAAGCATACTAATAAGTGCCCACATTAATCTTGGTATTGAGACAATGGATATCCTGTAACACAAAATGTTCACAAAATGAAGATCAAATTCAATCATCTATTAAATCTCCCATCTGTGTAGTAGTTGAGAAGGATTCATGCCCTAAAGAAACAATGAGATTTTTTATCAAAGCAGGTATTGATAATTTATTGGCACCTTCAGTTAGAAAATGATTGACTTAAGGCAAAATATGATAGGTTAGAATATGGTCAACCTTTGCAATGATCATAAATGGACCCCTGGTAAGAAGGGCTGTGCATGAAGAGGCTGAAGTCCAAGTTAAAACTTCATTATTTCACACCAACTAGGTGTTTTCCTGAGTATGGTACGGCTATAAGTCAGGCTCATCCAATAGCGCGGCAGAGTAAACAGCAATTCTTCGTGAAATAATGTAAACCCTTATTCTGTGCTTGAAAGGCAAATAGTCTGCTGCACGCCTCTGCGGACCGCTCAGGGGGACAGGAGTAAATTAGATGCCAGAGAATAAAACTAAAGGGTGTCCAGGTCCAGGTGCAGTACGATCAAGGGCTTTGTGAGCAAAACACATATACATTTTTGCACCAAAGGCATTTCATGAGGAAGCCGTTGGTATTTCATAAACGTAAAAGGTTCTTGATCAGACAGATTCAAAATAAGAAATAACTGAAAAATAGCACACAAAAAAGTAATAATGGAAGCTGTATTTGCTAGAGCAGAGGTGTGTGCGTGTCTGTGTGGTGTGTGTGTGTGTGTGTGTGTGGCGTGTAGCACTCTGCACACCAGGTTCTGACCACCTAATCCCTCACTGTGAGCGCAGAGCCACAGATGCTGTTGCTGCCCCAGCTCGTGGTTTCCTTGGACACTGACAGCAATATTGTGGCTGACAGACCCCACTAGGTGATCAGCACATCGTTTACCAGTCTCTATCAATCACTCCCTGAGTTCCACTGCTGTTGGCCACTTTTACCGAGGAGAGAGGCAGGGGAGTGGGACTGAGCCATCTGGGTTTCACACTAATGGTGACTAATATAAAAGGAGCCACTGCAGAGAAGTGATTGACTGTGTGCAGGTTGAGCGCTTCTTATCATCTGAGACAATGTAACAAGCAAACCTTGGGACCGGGACTTAAAAACAGGGCAGACTAATGTTGCGTGTGTTAGAAGCCTCCTGTTGCTTTGCAGGT
The DNA here is from genome assembly GCF_057382185.1 of Mchenga conophoros. Classification (NCBI taxonomy): domain Eukaryota; kingdom Metazoa; phylum Chordata; class Actinopteri; order Cichliformes; family Cichlidae; genus Mchenga; species Mchenga conophoros. Next base: position 21,745,785 of record NC_140539.1, on the reverse strand, counting down.
ATTTAAGCTCGACTATGCAGTGAGGAGCTCGTATTACTACGATGCTTCCTTTTGAATCTCAAAGATAAGAAATCAGACTTGTATTCATAGTTTATAAATGGTCACTTAGAAGAACTACATTTAGGTTCCAGGAGTTCTAATCCCCCTATCAGAAATCCCAGAGGCTCTATTTTCAATGCCCGTGTTGTACTTTAATTTATTTTCATAGTAAGGCTTGGATAGGTCATTTAGCTATTGGCCATAATAAGATTTTAAAGTAATTGAGCAAATGTCAATGAATACATTTGTACATGCCTCCTATTTTATCTGAATCCTTTTCCATGCCACTGATGATCTCATGCCCTGTTTTTATCCCTTGCCTACTTTCCTCGACTGCAAAGGATGAAACGTGCTGCATCCCTGCGTCTGCTGGAGTGAGGAAACATAATACTCTATGACTTCAACATGTGTCAGGCATTTTCATGAATATTAATGATATGTCTGATGTCCAGGGGTTGCTTTAGGCTTGAAAAGCCATCTGCTTGTAGGAGTACAGAGAGATTATCCAGCTGCATTTCCGCAGGGTGGTGCTCAGGTTGGATTTAGAGGTGAACCTGAGGTCTGCTGGGCAAACAAAGGCCATCCTGGCAATATTGAGGGATTTGCGCTTTTATCCACACATAGACACACACAATAACTCAAGTATTCTCTGAGAAAACTATTATTTAAATACTCTGAAAATTGCTCGCAACTTGAATGTCACCTAACCGAAGTGCTAGATTAGCGGTGCTTTTAAGGTGTCTTTATCCCTCCCTTGCTGTGTTGCAGAAGCTCTTCCCTTCTCATGTTGTGCCTCTCCCTCGTCCCTGTCTCCTGTGATACAGTGTTTTGGTGCATTGGGAGTGCTTTTGTTGAAAAACTCATTCGGCACCAGAAAAAAAAAAAGAATCTGTACCTCTCTCTTCTGAGCGTGACTTTATTTGGAAGATAGTTTGGAGTCAAAACATGTTTCTCAAGATTACTTTATTAGTAGGCAAATGAAATCCGTAGGATTCTTCCACATGGCCAGACAGAAGCAATTGCTGAACAGGAACATCAGACAAAGCTGAGGCACAGTTGATTGCTTGCATATGGTTATTGAACAGTTGAAAACCTACTTTCAAAGAAGCAGAGTTTTCAGGTTGAGTGCTTCATTTGTGTCATTTATTATGTACTATTCCTTAAAAGAACCCACTCACGCTCACTTTGAATATTTGAAACAGATCTCAGAGTGTTTACGTTTGTCCACTCACATGTGCAGATACTGAATCTGAGGTGTTTGTGTTTAGTGTTGAGTTTTCCTAACTGATTTAAATGGGTGAGTTATCCTGCAGCTCTGTGCTACACGCGGTGCAGAATTGCTTTTTGTCACTTGATAAGCCCACTAGCCAATCCGGAAAATCCTCTCTGGCCAGAGACCATTTACACGATAGCTGTCTTTTCTTTGGATGCTTTCGAACGTCTCCCTTCCAGATGTTTCACCACAGTTGGTCATACCAGAGCCAGAATACTGCCGCTCATGTTCAAGTACAACAAAACATGTGGTCAGCTTATCTTTCACACAAGTACACACTAGTTACTGTCTTACACACCGTCGTGCCCTGTGCCAGTATATAAACTTAAAATTAGGTGAAAACAACTTCAGATGAATTACACTACATGACAGATTACCGGTACATAGTTTTATATTTATTTAACTAAAAATAAGCCAAAATACAGAAGCAATGAATGGAAAACGAAGCACATCGTTACTGTTTCCACAGAAAAAACAAGGTAAGTAACAGCCAGGTGCTGATAATGGAATCCAATTTATTAATTGTTCATCAGCATGTCTGAGCACCTCTATAAAAGCAGACGTTTTGGCAGGTTGCTGGTCTGGAGCATTCGGGTGTGTGTTGACACAATGCCAAGGAAGAAAGACACCAGGAATGGTTAACTGGGAATGGTTATAAGGCCATTTTCAAACAATGTATCCATAATTCCTGAGTGTGAACGATTTGTCACAAATGGAGAATGTCAATGGAAAATTGTACTTAGTAGTCAGTATAAGCTTTTAATGATATAAGTTTACATGTGATAGAATACTGCATGATGACCTTTTCCTTGCTTAGAATTGATTGTTCTTTATAAAACGTGTTCTGATATTTTTATCTGACCTCGCACACACACACACAATCACATACGCACATGCTCACGTATCAACATTCCACTGAACAAATGTTTTCATTTTTCTTGTGTATAAATGAAGACAAGTGCGAGAACAGAGCGCGCACTTCACAGGGCCCCCACTCTGATGTGAGCGCTCTGTGACCGCCCTTGCAAGTAAAATCTACAGCGTGTGTGTCTCCACTCTCTGAATCTCAGCTGAAGAAGTGTCTCTTAGAATAAATCTCTTGACAGAGAACATTCGAGACAGTTGCCAGTATTCTCAGGTATTGATGTCCCGGCAAATTCACCCCGAGGTAAGACTCCACAACCCTCTGTTAGCACGTTAAAGGTTAATGTTCATGACAGGACAGTTACAAATAGACTGAACAACTACAGTATTCTGTGTTTGGAAGGACAATTTTCTCTAAAAAGAAGAACATTGCAGAATCACTTCGGTTTGCAAAATTGCAACTGAAACAATGCCCTTTGAACAGATTAAAGTGCTAAGGTATAGATAAATACACTGACTGAATATGTATATGACTGAGTAAAAGAGACTCCTTAGAAAGCACTTTGAATAGAGCAGCACGTTTTGGAATAATCAAACATAGCATATAAACACCTTACACCAACTGTTAAGCACGGTGGTGGATGGGTGGTGATTTGGGCTTGTTTTACAGCCACAGGACCCGGCGACTTTTCCGACAGCCAAAAGTTGACAAAAATGTGCATCATGCAACAGGACAACAGAACAATAACCTCAAGCACAGCAGCAAATCTAAGAAAAAAAATCAAGGTACTGCAATGGCTCCAGTCCTCAGCCTGATTGAAATGCTGTGAGGGATCCTTGGACGACTGGTCCATAAACACAAATTTCAATGAGCTGAAGCAACCTCGTGAAGAAAAATGGACCAAAGTTCCTCCACAACGATATGAGAGACTCAGAGAGTCATGCAAAAGCAATAAATACTTAACATTATTACTGCTAAAGGTGGATCTAAATCTACTGAATCATGAGTGCACTTTTACTTTCACCATCACTATGAACAACTGTCACTGTATAAGTCCTTTAACTTCATATGCAGTGAAAATGCATTTTATTATGAATTTCATGCACTGTAACGCATCTGTGCATAATATGTATTTTTTGGTTTGTTTGTTTCGTTTTCGTCTCATCATGACTGGGATTGTCGTTATAGTTTATGCGGCTTTAAAGAAATGCAATTTGCTGGAGGCATTTTGGTCTCCAAAATGTGTTTTAAATAACCATTATTATTCTTTAATACTCCCTGGCGCTGTGCGTCTGGGAATTAAATAACTCACTTTAAGGACGAGAAGAAAGGCGTCTGTTCGTTTGATTCCTTTCTTCTGGTGATTTTAACAACATGTCACAGTTTCTTCAGTTGATTTTGTTTGACTGTTTTCCTGTGGGACGGCTCGGTTATTACTTATTCCATGCACTAAATACAGATCCAAGGTATCAGTCTTATCAGTCACTCTCCTGATTCCACTGCTGCTTTGTATGCCACCAAGCTAGCTAGCTTGGTGGCATACAGAGTCCCCATAGCGAGCAAGTCTTTCATCTGATTACATGAACACCAAGGTGTGTTGTCTGTTCGCATCCTTGAAGCTGAGTCTGATGTTGTATTTTTTCTTTATATGGTGTGCAACCTTTCCTTTTCTGCAGATGTAACAAACATCTCTATCCTTTGCTGTCTGGTCTTATACTATTCTCCTGTCATTGCCCAGTTTATTAGTAGTTTCTTCCTTTCTTTCACCCCATCCCAGCTTTAACCAATTTTCACCTCTCTGCTTTTGTTCCACCTTTAATATCTGCTATTACTGCCCTTACACAAGCCTCCGCTGATCTCGCCTCTGTGTTGTCCTCATTCTCACCTCTTTCTTACTTTTTCCTCTCCTGTCTCCTCTTATACGTTATTTTTCTTTTCCATTTTACCTCCTCCGCCTGTCTTTTTTCCTGCCATTTCCCTTCTACCCAAGTTCTTCTCAGATAGCAGCTGCAGATGACTAGCGGGTCAGGATGCGCCACTCTAATAAAGAGAGATGGAGGGATAGTTTTCAGAAACAAACTCTCCCTCTCTCTCCCTCTGCGTCTGCCTAATCACCCTCCATCAGTCTCACAATAAATCTCTGTGTTTGAGTGTGTAGCGGTATGTGTTCTGCTATGTGGGTCCTGTTCTGCTTGGGGATGGGGGCAGCTTACGGTTCAGTTCTCCACTGAAATTGAGCTTTAAGATCACTATATGTAAAATACAACTCGCTCCAGCTGCAAACAGCGTCGCATTGGCAGCAAGCAGCACATTATTCTTCACAACTCCGAGTCTGAGCTGATTAAACAGAGCTGATCTGCATTTTACTTCAATGTAGTACAACCAGCTGTAGGAGGACACATATTTAACTTCAGATGCAGCTTGCTTATCCAGAGCAATGGGGAGACGGCACGGCGCCTGCTGAAATCTCACAAAAAGATTTCAGACTTTTAGAGATGCTCACAGCTTAGTATTTGTACAGAAGTAATGAAATACAGCAAAGCATAATGCTAATTTGCTTTTCACTGCTGTGTGCAGTGCAACGTTTTTTGATGTTGACCCTGTTTGTGAAATCAATTTAGGTTCGAGTACTCGAGTTTTAATCTACTTGTTTTGCTGCTCCGTCTGCTTGTTATCGTCGTCGGAACATCTCTGGGATCTTTAGATGAAACGATCAAACTTCCCTTCAGTGTTTTTTAAGACTGCAAGCTAAATGAAAAACCTGGAATGACTTGCATCAAGGCACAGCTCCTTTTCTTTTTCTTTTTTTGTATGCGTGCATTTGTGTCCATCTGTCTATGTGTTGGAAAGTTTTGGGAATTAAATATTAGGCTCAGAAGTGAAAGCGAAAAGGGTTTAATGGCAGGTGCTCAGCTGAAGAAGTCTCAGAAGTGGAGCAGCATCATCCTTCACACATTTTGCTTCCTTTTTGGTCCGCTAAAGAGCTTTTCTGTTTGCCTCGAACTAGAGCATATAAAGTACTATCCATCCATCCGTTCATTCATCCATTTTCTTCTGCTTACCCAATTCAGGGTTGCGGAGGGGGAAAGCTGGCGCCTCGACAGGTCGCCAATCTGTCGCTGGGCTTGTAAAGTACTAGGGTGTCAAGGCTGCTGCCTTTAGTTTAGGAAGCAGTGTCAGCGTGATAAATTATTTCATTCTATTAGCTATAACCAAATGCCAATTGATCTTTGGCATTTCTTTCCTGCTGCATTATAAATCTATTAAATACTATAGAAGTAGAAATCTTCCACTGCTGCATATTTATTCATAATGAGCCAGTAATTTAATTACAGTCATGAATAATACATAATAGGACCATAATTCAAGGTTCATATGCATACGTGTGATGAAGTGTACATGCGGCATCAGTACATTTAGTATACTTACAACCAAAACGCAGGTGCTTTTTCCTGTGTCTTCTTAATTATAATTAGATGAGCACAGCTGTTGCCTGCACCTATGCTGACCCTTTTCTCACAACAACCATTGATCTGTCTTGTCAGTGCCACCCTGGCAGAGCCGGCGCATGAAATTCATACCTGCTTTTTTTGTCTGAAAGCCAACGCTTCGAGTTTATCTTTGGGATTCAATACAGAGCGACTCCCAGGTGAGAGCCGACAGCAAAATGTATTTAGATAATTGCTGTGATCTGATCTATGAGGAGGGATTCTGCTTGTTTGCTACTTGGCGTGGCAGACAAAGACGAAACAGAGTTTTTGCATCATGTGAAAGGAGACAATACTTAACCCAGCCGGTGTTGCTTCGGCAGCCGACTGAATTTTCACTCTGTGAGCTGGACCCGTCGAGAGCATTCGCATCTTTTGTCTCCCCATCAACTCTTTTCAGCTCAAAGGCCATGTTCCCAAAGATTTGCTGGCCAACTGTTAGCCAGTTTTGTAGTGTAACTGTGCTTTGTTTTGGGTGGTGTAACTCAAACATTTGGCCAGACTCCCAGAAATGGATTAGTCCCACAGATAGATAAAAAAAACAAAACTCTTTCTCAATCAAAACTCCCTGCGGAAAGTTCTGGATTCAGCAATACCACAATGTTTCAGCGCGCTGGATAAACACTTGGAGTGTGCATACTGTTTAGGACCATATTTCCTGGTAAATACCTTATTTAGTTTAATCAGCTAATCAGAGGTTCAATCAGATTTGTGGAGGTAACTCCACAAATCAGAACAGCATTTTTTCCCTTACAATCACTGCTTAAAATCAGCTGGTTAACAAACAGGGAGTTTTAAAGTATCTCTCTGGGTTTTTTTTCCACACAAAGAATTTTGCTGGAGAGTAGAGCAGTGGTGTGAGGAACAGACCTCTCTGGAGGAAAGGAACTTTTTTCTGTCTGAACTGGCTGATCAATGAGATAGAGATCTCGTGGTCAATGTTCCACTCTCCTAAAAGGCACCGTGGGATCCACAGCCCACTTCATCTTTATCACTGGTCTGCTTCTGCTCTGACTGCAGGGACCAGATGCCGGCTCATTACTACCACAAATAGAGATCTGGCTGCATGGCCTGAGACTGGGATGAGCCGGCGGTCATGAATGGAGATTGCTGGGAGGACAACATTGACACTCTTCCTCACTTATCTCCAGTGTCTCATCGCCACTTTCTTTCCCACGAGATTTTGCCTTTTCTGAATGCCAGCATCTGGTCTCCCAAAACCCTCATAAACCTTTTGGTTCAAAAGGAGGGGACCAGGTAGCTATAATAGAGTACCACCTGCCCTCCTCCATCTCCTGCCACCCTGGATCAACACCTCTGCCAGCTCCTCTCTGGCATTCTGGCCTTGGCATCACACTTGCTGACTGATGGACAATGTCTCCAACAGCATCTGTTCTCCAGTGCTCAGTGGCCAACATAACTCCCTGGCTTGCAGTAAGTTACACCGAGCCAGGTTTCGTACTCTGTGTTGCGCTATTGGCGGGTTTTCTGCAACTGGTGATGTCCAAACTGATTAGCTATGTCGCTTTTTACGCTAGATGAACTGTTCTTCCTCTGGCTTAGGCAGACCTCTACTCAACTCACTGAGACTGAGTGGCTGCTGTCCACTTGGCAGAAGTGCTAAGTGTTTTCAAGGACAGTTTAAGCTTCCTGCCAAGCATGCGTTGTATGCTAATTAATGACCAGGTCAACGTGTGTTAATGTAAATGAGTCACAGCGCCTGACGTGTTCCAAGACCCATAAAAGTACAGTGATACGTTATTAAACTGAGTTTTGATCTGATGCCCCTGTGAGTCCAAGCCAGCAGATGTAGTTGTTGATTATGTCTCTGCCCTCCATATGGCACTACTGCACGTCCACCTCCTCTTCAACTCCTCTCACCCAGACCCCCCCTCCCGTCATGCTCCTGTTAGGTTCACATCCGACAGGTAGCAGAATGACTTGGGCACTTGTAAACTCAACAACCGAGGCAACCCAGGGCTTGTTGGACTGGCCGAAAGGGAAATTAGCTTTCACCTTCACTTCAGCTCAGAGCACTGGTCTCTTCACTAATACCTCAAACTATTCTCCTTGAATGTAAGCTCAAATTTTCTATTAAAAAGGGGTAGCCAGAGGTTACTGCTGAGAGAATACAAAGAAATTGTTATTGTGAAATTGTGTTAGAGTGCATCACTGGCATGTGAGTTCATAAATAGTTAATCCAAGGAGACCAGAGAGTAGTTTCAGTGTAATTAAGGTAATATATAGTTAGCACATTGTAATTGCGTAAAGGCATTTTTGCAGCCATATAAAGGTTCCTCCTTTTCCACTGCTCGCTGTGTGCAAGTTCCTGTGCAAACCCTGTATCCTGTGAGAGCTCCCTCATTAAACGGCTGTCAAACTTAAGTCTGCAGACCTGCCAGCCTTGCTGTCACACTGCAGGAATTGCACGCACACAGACACACACATATATATCACAGTGTGTCCATATATGTGTCCATATATGTCCATATAGCGCCAAATCATAACAACAGCTGCCTCAAGGCACTTTATATTGTAAGGAAAAGACCTTACAATAATACAAAGAACAGAGAAAACCCCAACAATTATATGCCCGCCTATGAGCAAGCCCTTTGGCGACAGTGGGAAGGAAAAAAATTCCTTTTAACAGGAAGAATGCCTAATCAGTCAAACTAAGCTTAATTGTGAATAACGGCGCTGAGGCTTCCACCAATGAAGAGACAAGGATGTTGCTGACTGATATATTTCAGTGTGGACAGTATATAAAAAGAAATTTAATATCTTACCAAATTTAAAAACAGCCACTGACAACCAAATGTTACGAGGCTGTGAGTGAATCGCTTTAGGTGCTGTTGATCAATGAACGTCCCCTGGATAATCTTCCTGTCTGGCACTTACAGTGACCAACATTTATAAAATCAAGCAGACAATTTATTTAACACGACATGAAAACACTGACTGAGCCCAAGAAAGAGTTTGCAGAGGTCAGGCTTCAGTGAGTGCGTGGCCACATATATCGCCCCCTAGTGGCCAGTAAGTAGAATGTAGATTTAAAGGACTTCCGAGTAGGTCCACGTTTCAGAGCCAGAAGCTAGATCCATCTTTTTTATTGCCTCTCAATGCTGCAGATGCATAAACACAGGATAGTCCAACATAACTGAATCTCGCTCAATGCAAAGCTGTCCCTAAAGGACTATTTTGAAATATAAATATTTATATTTTTTAAAACACTTGACTTGTTTCCAGCCCTGCAGTGATGAGGTTTGCAGTTTGTATTTCACTGTCTAGCTGGTACCTAGAACAACATTTCATGATTCCAGTCTCGAGCACTAATATTCTCACTAGCTATTGAAAATTTTGTGGAATTGACAGTTGGTGATTCTTACAGATAGAGACATATTTAACTTAGAACCGAAAAAAGTAATTAAGTGCAATACTCGGCTCAGTTTAATACATAACGAATAAAGCCCAAGCAGCTTGTACAGCTTCCTGTTGTAACAGACAATAAAGTCCGCGTCTTCTAAATAATAAATGACAGCCACAATACTCTGAATATGTTTTTAGCCCGCTGAGACCAAACAATAACAAAGCTAAATGCTGATGTTGTTATTGAATTCCCTGAAACTGTACGTGTTGAGAAATGAACCAATAAAGGGGGAAACATCAAACAGATTGCCTTTGACAACAGAATCAAATTTCACACGGCTAAATTCAATGACACCATTTAATGAGTGCTGATTGTAACCCCTTTGCTATTTCTCACTCCCTGTTTATGTCTGTTACGTCTGTTTATGTTTTCCTCCTCCCCTGACCTATGCACACTTTCCCCTGCCTCTGCCTCCTCTGTCACTCACCTCATTGCTCTCTTCCTCTGTCAGTCAGACTGTCAGTTTCTCCCCCGTCTTCCCCCCGTTCTCTCCCTTCTTCTGCCTCACATTTGCACGCCGACTCCCTCCCCTCGCCCACCCTTCGTTCCCCCGATGCACGCCTGTCTTTCTTCACAGCAGTCACTGTGTTATTATAGTTTTATCAACAGTGAAGCTCCCAAATTATTAAAAGCAGAGCAGTTATATTAGGCTTTGTTGTTTGCCCAGGGTTTTTTCACTCCCACACTGATAACGTCAAAGCCATGAGCAGATGCTATAAAGATGCTTACGTCTAATTCTAATGTACAGCTCGTTTACAAGTATCGGCAAGTTGTTTACATTGCTTGGAGTAATTCCTTGTCCCTTAGGTGAATGGATAAACGTTGGTGATGTATCAGTTAAATGCATGATAATTTGTTTCATCATTTCTACCTTTGAAAGATGATTGAAAAAATATAACTTAACATGCAAGTAAAGCCTGACAGCCTGACACAATTCAGTCTGTATCTCTTTCAGCAATCGTCTCCATTCTTTTCAACTTAGCTTAAGTCTCTCTTTTACCAATGCACAATCGCAACTGGTGTCTGCATGCAAGTCGGTCACCTCATATTCAGTCCAATTATAAAAATAGCAGGCTATAACTTGAAGTGGACATGATGTGACTTTTCAGCATGTGGAAGCCCAAGTAGTCCCAGCATCTGATGGAACGGGATCCCCATATTTAACTGAATCCTTAAGAGTTACAGTGACTTATTGTCAGCTTGTTTTCAGGGCTTTGCCATAGAGGGAACAAACTATAAACGTAAGCATCTGTTAAGAGGTGTTAAGGCGAGCATAACATTCGCCATAGACTCACTGGCAACTTCTTTAGGTACACCTTATCAGTGCAAATATCTAATCAGCCAATCACATGTCAGCAACTCAGTGCATGCAGGCATATGATGTGGTCAAAACGACCCACTGAAGTTTAAACTGAGCATCAGAATAAGGAAGAAAGGTGATTTTGAATGTGGCTCAGCTGTTGTGTAGAGTTTATATGGAATGGTTTGAGAGTGGTTTGAAAAAGAGAAAATATCCAGTGAGCGTCAGTTCTCTGGGTAAAAATGTGTGGACATGAGACTGGCTAGATTGTTTTGCGCTGATAGGAAGAAAATAGTAACTCAAATAACCACTCACTGCAACCAAACGATGCAGAAGTGCATCTCTGAATGCACAGCACACTGAACCTTAGAGCAGATGAGCTACAGCAGCACCCTCTCCTAACAGCTAAGAACACTAAACTGAGGCTACAATTCATACATGTTCACTAAAAATTGGACAATAACATACTGGAAAAAGATTTCCTGGTTGGAATCCCAAATCACAACAGCGCAGTCACCTCAAAGCCATTGCTGTTGTGATTTGGCAGCAGACGGTAGCATCAGAATTTCTTGCAAACAGCATGAAAGCATGGATCCAGTCTGCATTGTGTCAACAGTTCAGACTGCTGGTGGTGTGGAGCATCCTCGGCCTCCGTATTGTTGCTGACATGTCCGTCTCTTTCTGTCCACATTGTCGTATTTTCTGATCTCAAACAGCTTTTGCAGTGACAAGTCTAATAGAGCACCTTTGGGATGTGGTGGAATGGGACGTTCCCATCATAGATGTGCATCCAACAAATCGTCAGCAACTTTGTGATGCCGTCATGTCAATGTGGACCAGAATTAGGACAGTTCGAAAGAAAAAACGGACACCAAATCAGAACTAGCATAGTGTAGCAAACAAAGTGGGCGAGTGCATGCAGATAGCAATCTGACTGAAAATAAGATCAATATAAGAAAATAACAAAGACAGGAGTGACTCCTAGATTATAAAATTAGATGTTAGCTGGATAAGAATTGTCTGCTTAATTGTATACTCTAAGAGAAGAGTGAAAAGTGCAACTTTAACCATTACAACAAATCTGCACAATTGCTGCTGTTGTCAGTTGGAGAGAATCAACAAGTCGTAAATAGTGAGACCTGCCAGTTTGGCTCAAAATTAACTCAGCGTAGATCAGGATTGACGGTGAGTTTGTGCCAAAGCTAAACTGAAAGTGGTGCAGCTGTTTGGTTTGAAGCTGTGCCCTGCAAAGACACATGTAGAAAAGATGTTTGGCTTTTTTGGTGGTGGGGGGATTAATCGACCAGCAGAGTGACTGATACTAGCTGGTGGTTGCAGATAAGAACTCTGGCAGGTGACTTTGATGTGGCTGACAGCTTTCTGTTAGTAATGTGGAGATTGATTTCCGTTGCTTTCGGTAGCCCTGTTTAAACTCTTGATTTTAAACACTTTTTCACACGATGAGCGCATCGACTGCTCCCGTTTAACAACCAATTAATCATGTTGCTGTGACTAAAGGGAAATTTGTTTATGATATATAACGTCCTCGCTTGCCTTGCTGTTAGCTGCATTTAGTCTATAGTTAAACAGCCATTTTCACCGTATTTATCTTATGAAAAGGCAAATAATCACTGAGTGGATTTTCACTATAAAATAACGGGTGTTAATGAAGTTCTTCCAATAAATATGGTAAATTCATGAGAAATGATTTGGTTGTCTATTTGGGTATTTTCTTTTTGAGTCTTGCCTGCATGCTGTGGAATTTGATGATGATTCAAGACTCAGAGCCAAGTAGTTCCCTTGGGACCCCAGCGTTTATAGCAGTTGGGCCCAGTGGGCCAATTTGATGGAAAAGGACAAAGTATATGTATCCGTGTGTATGCATGTGACTGTGAATGTGTGTGTGTCTTTGTAAGCAGCTTTCTAAAGCCGCACTGCTTCAGATACGGCCTATCGAAGCGTGTCAGGTTCCCTTAGTCATCAGGGGCAGATAGCAACAGTCCTCAGTGCTGAAAAGGAAGGAAAGACTGGGTAGCGAAGGAGGACGTGGAAAAAGAATAAACAATCTGGAGTGGTAGAGAAAGAGCTATAAATGAGGAAGTTTTAGTAAAAACAACTGCGAAAATGCACTAGGACTCACCTAAACAGGGCCACATTTCCCCCAGTGTGATGCTTGGCTATTAGTCTGATTTTAGCACTCTTAGATGGGAATGAATTGCATTTGAACCGAGGATGTCAGTAGGGGCCGAGCCTCCATCCATTCAGACATTCAGGGACTCCATTACACCCTGATGGGCAGGGATGGAAAACCAATCGTGGGTGTATGGGTGCAAGGGGGAAATGCAATGTATTGGTGCTGGGAAACACACAGACAGGCAATCTGGCATGATGAAGAGGCTCCCTTCCCTGCTCCTCCTTTCGGACCCAGCACGTCCTCCTGCGTCCCCTTCATGCCCCACTGCGCTCTACTGCAGTGCCTTACCAGCTGACCAACCCGACACCTACCACACTCATTCGCACTTTCCCGCTTTCCCTATTTCCTCCCAGGTCTCACTGTGAGCCCCGACAGCATGTATCCATTCACATTATCACATTGGGAACTGAAGCAGAGATGGATTTCATCAGAGGGAAATAGATGGGAGTCGTGTTTTTGAATAGAGGGAGAATGTAATTTATGATTTTTCTGAAGTTCAGCAGATTTGTTGGTAGCCCCGGTTCAGATTTGTTGCTGAACTCAGGGAACCTCGATGGCTCCAAGGTTAGCTGCGGTATACTTAACCTCCCTTCTGACAGCAGGGATGTGCTGCTGTTAGAACGGTGTTAGATAGACCTGTTAGTGTCAGGATGATAAATTCATTAGGAGTGGCTAAGGAATACAGCTATTTATACAGCTACAACAAATCATTGCTATAAAAGCCTTGGACTCAATCTCATTGAGAAGTGTGAATCACAGTGAGTCTGGAATTGAAGAATTAGATATTTATTGATTTTTAATGATGCTTGGCTGGCTTTCTTGTACTCGTACCTTTAGTCCACTTCCTTTTTTGGAGGACTGGTATAATAAAGCATGCACTTTAATGTCAAGATGCAATACTCAATGTAGTAATTTAACTCTATTAGGTATTATTGAATGCGTATGGCCATTTTTAAAAGCACACATTGTGTTTTTAAGTTTTTAGAATGATATATTTATTGATTTTTGCTGTTTGCTCTATATTTATACAGTGTTTGTGGCTGCTTGTGATAACTGTTATTCTACAGTTCCTAAAATGTATTGCTAAGTAGAGTATTTCTAAGTGGTCAGGGCAATCATTTAACCTCTGCTAAAGATTTCGTGTTCAGTCAGAACAGCTACAGTCAAAAAAAAGTCCACCTGCAGCCAACTCCTGCAGTAACCTGAGACCTCCCCTTCACTCCATATGTATAAATGGAAGCGGAGAGAGCAGCAGCAGCAAGACCCCAACAGAGAGCAATGCAGTCGTGATATTTATTAGGTCTTCCACAGCATGAAAGAAGGAGCTGGGGTGGAAGTGGGCTGCAAAGCAGTTTGCACAGCAGCCAGCAGCCGTGGGAAGGTTAAAGCAGCTTAAACAGCATGCCCAATATGAGATTTGTCGTTTGGATATGTAGAAGGCCATCAGCAGAGCCATCTGTTGATGTGGGCTGGCAGTAAGATCACTAACGCTTTGAATTTGATATGTTTAAAGCAGGTAAGAAACAAGTGGGGTGATGCATTAGAGAACTGACAGAGCACCAGGGATGATACCATGGTTTTGTTGATGTTATTGGGGTTCATGTTCCACAATCCAACTAGAAAGGTGCTCTGAGAGTTCTGACCTCTGTCAAGACCGATAGTCTACTCTTCAGTGATGTGAAAACTACATAAATATCTGGATATTTTTCCCGATCAGTTCAGATCTGCACCAAAATTTCATGGGATTATCCTTTGGCCACGCTTCACTTGGCTCTGTATTCCTGCTGGAAGACAGCAACAAATGACAAAAAAACCAAAAAACTTTTACAGAGCTTCTGCCTTCTCGGTAAACGTAATTATTTTTTTCATTCAAAATTTATGGTCTGTGGTCTACAACTTCTTCACAAATTAAAGTTCAGAGTCTGTACTTTAATCTCCTTGTCAATGTTGTCTTTTGCCACCCTCGCCTGTGAAAGCTGTGGCCACATAGTGCCAGTTCTCATACCGCAGAAAATCTTTTCATTACTGAAGATCGGGTAACAAAGAAAATAAATAAATAACTGCTAAAATATATATTATATATTCATTTGTGTGCATGCGTGTGCTTTATGGGTGTTTTACTAAAATGTGCGCAGCTGAGCGGCCCCACTGTGAGCCAGGTAAACAAATGTTTCATAACTGGTGATGAGGCGGTGCCACGCTGAAGATTTCTCTAACGAGGGCTTGTTTGCGTGGGTGGAACAAAAACACGTTTTTAGATCCAGACTAGTACATTACACGAGCCTCAGTGCCTCACTCACTGAAAAATATGTGTTTTCTGAATATGCCCATTACCACAGACCCTCGGGCTATCCTTGCCTGTAGTTCATCATAACAGATTTAACAGATTTAATCTGAGCTATTCTTTCCTTTGACTGTCTGCTGGCAACTTGCTATTTTATCCCGCAGTTCGCATCCACATTCTCTTGATTTTAATCTCTTTTTTTTTCACGCTTCTCCTGTTTGTAGACGTCTGCTGCATTTTAAACATCACCTCAAAAGCAAAAACTCCTACATCTCAGTAGCAAATAATTAAAGTGGAACGCATAGTCTGACATCAGTGTCTCTGTGCAGGTGCCCTATGTCAAGGTGGCTCCAGAGGACATTTTGAAGGTTCATTTCCCCCGCTTCACCACTTTGGACCTGAGACCAACAAACACCGACATCAGCCTGGCCGTGGCCGGCCTTCTCACCTTCTTCAACAGCACCACCGCCTGCCTCATCTGTGCCCAGGCTGACTGTGAGTACAGCATTCGCACACTCGTGACCAATGTTCCCTCAAATTTTTCATGTGTCTGAGCGAACACACAGAGCGATCCCTTGGACCACTGTGAGCGACATCAGACGTGTGCACTGTGGTCACGCCAGCATCGAATCCATCCAATTTACATGGTTTATTAAAATAATCAAATTACAGCATTTACATTTATGTTAGACTACTTTTAATTAACTGCTTTAGCCCACTTACAATGAAAATGTAAAAAAAATCTTGTTCATGACCTGTGTAGTATGTTAACACTATTGGAAGTAAAAATAACTTGAACTCCAATTTTGAAAACACAACTTTCTTTCTTTTTTTCTTTTTTTTATAAAGCTCTGATGAGTCTGTGGTCTGGGAGAGAGTCCTGTAACTCTCTGTCTGCAAAATACAGCATATAAAGACCAGTGCAGGGCAATTAATTATATAGTTACTTCTTCAAAAAAGTTACTGAGTTTTGCAAACAACAAAGTTTTTTGCAACTGTTTACCTAAAAATGCAGCCAAGGCGTTTTGTGCCACTCCTAAAAATAATTTCTGTCCACTATGAACAACAGCCTGACACCTGCAGGCCTGACAACAGGAGATGTATCACTCCTGTAACACCTGTAACATTCAGCAGTCGCCTCATTGTTCTGACACACACAACAAAACTATTGACTACACTACATGCTAACTACACAAGATTTGCAGTAAACGTCGCAAATCTCTCACATCTCGAAACACCGCCGTCACTCCTAAAACTTCCTCCCGTTTCTTAACAACTAAATGCCATGTTTTGATTGATCGACGTGGTACATTTTTCGACCAATGTGAAAGGGTGGCGGGTGTTTTGGTTTCATCTTTGCTCACAGGCGGAGAGCGCTTTCAAGCGTTTTCCTTATAAAACGCCGTTTTTACCGTTTCTTCCCGCAGTAAATATAAACAACGATAGTACTCAGGAAGAAAAACAAACACTGCGTATATTTTGTATCACAACTCTGGTTTTACGTGGCCTATCAACACAATTTAAAAAGTGGTATGAAGTCCACACTTTTTCCGTCTGTTCCGTCTGTCCTGCTCACATCTCCAATGGTTGTACATGTTGTCATTAACGTGGCTTCACTCCTCATCAGTCACGCCGCTTTGCCAGCTAAAACACCGGCACATAAGGACGCTGTCATATCCTGTCAACGACATTGATTAGCTGCGTATATACGAATGTGAGTCGCGTGATTGGCTGGACTATGGGATAAGGTGGCATCGTTGTAATCCCATACTGGAGCAGCCAGTCACTTATTGACTAACACTGCAAAACAGAATTGTTAACGTATTTACTTTAATTTCAGTTCAGGTTAGGGTTTTTTTTTTTTGTGCGCAACACAGATTTTTTCTGTGCAGAGACCGTGCCAGCAGTGCGCATTGTGCACGCGCGCAATTTAGAGGGAACATTGCTTGTGACAAAATATACAATCGCACATACCTGTGGGGAAGACTCGCAAACTGTCTCCCCTACATCTGCCATCAAAGTGCAAACATTTTTGTTTAACGTCTGCCACCCTTTAACACGTGTTAGCGTGCACAGGCATCTCGCACACGCGCCGACTGTGTTCTGGCAACAGATGCAGCTTTTATCAACATCTCACCCTGCGACACGTTTCCTTCTAAAGCAGCTGCTGCACTCCACAGCTACAACTCCCTCACAGCGGCACGCCCGACGCCTGCGTCCCAAAAATAAATTGCGTTTATTTCGTCTCCCTTTTCAAGATCATTGTCATTTATTAAATTAACTAAATTACGATTTAGCGCATTATGTTGTATGTGATGTATAAACTGTCTTCAGTCTCGCTGGGTTTTCTGTAAGACTGTGTGTGCACTCTTAAAACACTTTGCGCAAAACAAAACATCTCGTTGAGAGAAACAAAAGGAAAGTAAGGGCAGAGGTTGCAACTCTAACAACCAGTGATCTGACCGCCCCCTTTGTCAGTGTCAGTTAGGTTCTGAAGATACTTAACTGAATGACCTTAAAAACGATTGAAAATCTCTTTGAGAGAAGTTATTTTTGTAAATAGAGAGGAAGATTAGATCATGGCTTGTTCCCACCCTCTTCTAGTTCAGCATGCAGTAATTACAACTCCCAAGACAAAGGCACCGTGACCCCCTGAGTGGCACCAGCTAACCTTTTTTCTAATCAGCACAAGCCTTTGAAGACAGGAAATAGGCTGCAGATATCAACCATGTGTCAGACAGAGTAGAGATGGCAATGAGCCACAGTGAGCTGCCTACCCCGCCTATCTCAATTCTCAGTTCTGCTGGCTTTCAACTTCTCTCTTTGGTTGTCTTTGGCTCTATACTTTGGAGTCTCCTTTCATTCATAACCTCTAAGGTGAGTTTTTTCCCTCTTAGATGTGTGCTAGGCGTGTTACATCAAAACATGCTAGTTTTGTTTGGGGGGGGGGGGCTTTCACTTTTTCATGCAAATTCGGGGACAATAAATGAATCAGAGAAAAAAAAAAGTTTTTTTTTTGTTATTTTAAACAGTTAAACACTTTCCAAGATGAAAAATGGTATAAATTAATTAAACTTACTAAAAGACAATCCTGTGTTTCTATCTGTGGTTTACCTGCACCTACTTTGCCCATATAAATAAATATTAAGGGGTGCAATATGTAGTTTTCCTACATATTTCCTGTATCTGTGAGTTTTCCAGTTCAGGGATCAAATCCTGTTTCTGTGACATTTATTCCACAGAGAGTCGTATTAACCATGATAACAAGTGAACCTTTTAGGCACTCTATCCCTCTAATATTGGTGGCCACCAATATTAGTTTATTTTAGTTTATTTAAATTTAAATTAGTTATGCAATTTAAATTAGTTTATTTTCCCCAAACCCGGGTTTGGGGAAAATAAACAAATTTTAACATTGCGCTTCTTATTCCCTTTGGCCGTGTGAGTGGGTGCGGGGTTTGGTGGGGAGGTTCTTATTCTGTGTCAGTGAGCTAA
The DNA here is from genome assembly GCF_057382185.1 of Mchenga conophoros. Lineage (NCBI taxonomy): Eukaryota > Metazoa > Chordata > Actinopteri > Cichliformes > Cichlidae > Mchenga > Mchenga conophoros. The sequence goes on along the minus strand of NC_140539.1, from coordinate 21,727,420 downwards.
GAGATGACTGCAAAGGAAATTAAATGAGAAGAAGGAGAATGAGGGGAGATGAGAGGTAGATAGAAGAGACCAAGGGGAGTCTGAAATGAGAGAGGAGGAGGAGAGCGGAGTATGCTTCTTGGATGATATGAAAGAGTGTGGAGCGGGAAAGCGAGGAGGTAACCACATTGGAATTATACATTAGCAACAGGCAGGAGACGGTCCAGGACATGACGTGGCTGTATTGATTGCACTCTCTCATGTGACCCTCATTCATTCAACAGAAAATGCAGGAAATGGCACTATGCCTGGATTTGTGTGTGTGTTGGTCGAGGATTGTGTTCAGCAGCACCATCAGCTGAAACTCATTCGAGTTTGGCTCCTACTGCACCAGCTCCACCCTTCTTTGTCAGCTTACACAGTCATTTGGTCGGTTGGCAGCCTGCTGTCAGTTACTCGTTCACATGTGCCAGCCTCATTAATCACCCAAGCCAGTGACAGCCTAATAGAGCGTGGCCAATCCATGAATATTTTCCAGTAATGGCTGAGGAGGCAGCACTGGAGGTGAAGCTGTGCCCAAAGGCATGGTGCACACCAGCACGAACATTAATCTAGCTAGCCCTCGCTAACAGTGGCAGTGGTGCTGTGAGACTGTAATACGCAAAGTGTTGTTGAGTCTTTAGACGTGCCAGGTGGCCCCACAGGTTGTTTATTTCTTGTGGTTTCGGCTTTAACAGGAAGAAATAACACATGAAAACTGCATGCACAGAATTCGCCGGTGTGCTGCACTGCTCTTTTATTCGTGCAGTGATTGGTTCAGCTGTCAGTAAGCTGAAAATGGAACATCAAATAAACTCAACGTATCTGTAGCTGCAGTGCAGGTACAGAAATTTTAGGTTCAGTCGTATAGTTGTCCACGAATGCTTGCAAAAGCCTATTTTCCTTCTTTGATAGACTCAGCTGGAAAGCAAGGTTAGGCCTTAGGCTTATTATTCTTTCTCTGCTAATAATTGTATGCCGATGCCATATTATGAATTGCAATTTTCCATTTCTTTCAGGTTCCAGGGATGACTACTATGTCTCTCCATGTTTCACACGCAATGGCATTACTATTACTAACCTGTAATCAGCGTTAGTCGGGTGGAAGAGATATCTAAATGACCTGTCAACAGGAATGTGTATGAAGGTGTGAGAATGATGGGAACGCAGTAATGCAGAGGAGGGTCTTGGGGAGGAAAGGCTCTCTGATGACTTTGATCATAGTAATTATGTCGTGGCTACTTATGTTTCTGATGCAAAAGGCAGCAATGTCAGTAGACAGCGTAAAGGTGGTGGTGCAAGTTGTCATGGTTTCTTTTGTTGCACTTTGTAATTGAAAAATCTTCTCGTTGAATAGATGAAGGCAGTAGGAGTGTCTTGGTGCTTTATGAAATAATGTTGACTCAGAATAATGAGTTTTTAGATTTGTGGAGAGTGAGTTTGTATCCACAGGTGTAATTGTGCAGAATTTATCTTTACTAAAGAAAAGTGCAAAGTTGGTCTGTCTGTCTAATTAAAAAATGGTAAAAGCCTTTTATGCAGATTTCTCACTCGTGGCTCTGTGATTGGTCTGTTTAAAGCAGTGGATGACAGAAGCTGTCTCACACTCCTTGTCCGACACTCCCACTTATCAACAAATCAGTGTTGTTTTTTTAACTGATTTTTATTTTTTTCCTTTTTGCTTGAGGCTTTACGTTATTTTTAGTCATCAAAGTCATCAGCTTTGGAAGTTTTTAGACATTTTAAATTAGGAGAGGAGATGTTTGTTAAAAACAAAAAACATTATAAATAGCTAAATCAAGTGATTAGGACTGTATGCTACGTAGTTCAGCTTCTGTACAATTACCCAACTGAGTCCATGCATGAATATCACAGGTAAATGTCCAGAGAGCTCAGAGGGAGTAAGCTGGAATCATGTTTTTCCTCCTGCACGCTCTACCTGGACACAGATTATCCAAAACCAAGATCTGTAAGGTTTTTGCCTAATACACCACCACAGTGGATTTTACATCAAATCAAGATGTGGCTGAAGGGCAGACTTTCAGTTTTAATTCAAGAGGTTTAACAAAAGTACTGCATTAACTATTCATGACTTACAGCTATTTTTACACAAAGTCCTCATTTTCACAAGTTGAAAAGTAAATTGACTTCTGAAAGACAATTTTATTACAAACTAACCTCAAAAAGCATCTGGAATTGATTCAAAATGTTAAATTTTCACGTTGGTCGTTGATCAGTGGATCTGTCAATATGACATTTAAAAAAAGATAGAAAACATTAAGATTGGCCAAATTAATAATCATATACATTTTTAACAAGAATTAATTCACTGACCAGCTCAGCAACACCAAAAGGTCTGAAAGACCACAGAAGACAGCTGAAGTGAATGATGACAGAATTATTTCCATGATTAAGGGACAATCTTTTATAACATCCACCCAAACGGGTAGGCATTTCATTATTAAGCTCTACAGTCAATAGTTGTGTATATGAATGGAAACAGAGTTTAAACCACTGGTTACACTCAAGAACAAAAAGGCCGGATTAGACTTTGCCAGAAAAATTGTTTAGACAAATACACCCAAAACAAACTAGAACGATGGGAAAGGAAAAGTTTGGAGAAAGAGAGAATCAGTTCAAATCATATCACATCATCTGTCAAACATGTTGTAGATAATATTATGGCGTGGGCGTGCAGCAAAACCAGAAAGAACTTCACAGTGAAAATTGATAATGATCCAGAGCAGGCTGCAAAAGAAACCCAAGAGTTTCTCAAGGCAACAAAATTGGATATTCTTCAATCACCAAGTCAGTCACCTGATCTCAGCCTATTAGAGCATGCATCAGTAACTGAACGTGGCTATAGTAAAGCCTGGCAAAGTATCTCAAGGATGGACGTGTTGCATTTTGTGATGTCCATGGGTTCTAGACTCAAGGAAGCCACTGAAAAAAAAAACTGTCCATATATTAAAACTAATTTTAGTTTTCTTACATTTTTTAAATGTTGGACTATGTATAAAAACAAAAATGGCAAAAAGTTGTTGCAGCAATTTTTATTGAACTCCTTGAATTAAGTCTTTAATGACATCTTGATTGTGGTGCACACAGAGGCAAAAAAAACATAATCAGAAGTCACCCAAAATATTGATCCACAGGAAACCACTTAAATGGAGAGTCATCTGCATTCCTCACTCCAAGGATACTGTGTGGCAGTATCTCTTTGCAAACAGGATGAAGGTCTCTGGCACAACTTCACCTGCTTCCAGGGTGCATGGAGAAGAACAAGCTCCAGCAACACTTTAACAGGGTCACAGGCCAAAACCCACTGGTCAATAATAAAGCTGCTCTTCATACAAGTGTTACTGGAGCTTTGACCTCCTTAGTATCTATTAGCTAATCAGAAGCTAGAGTCCACAGATGCTACAGTCACTAAATAAGACTTTAAATCACTGATTAGCTCATTAATCCATTCATCTGTCTTCAACATTTTCATGGATTTCTTTCTTTTCTTTTCTTTTTTTTTTTTTACAAAGAAATACAAATATTTTTCATGATTTTTTTCTATCAATGAAACACTGTCACACAGTAATATAACATTCATACTGAGAAACCAACAAATTAACCTTTCTGCAGAATTGCATGTCTCCCATTTCATATTAGCAATCTCTTTCAATGCAGTTTGCAGAGAGAACAGTGGATTAACGTCTGTACAAATGGCTCTGCTTTCCTGGTTATTTGTTTTAATGAAAAAGAGAATATGCTCCGACCCGCTGTATGCAGTGTTTTAACACATTACCTTGTCCGCGACACCTTAAATTGATGGTCCCAGTGATGGCAAAGTCATAAAACTAGGTCTTACTTATTGCTCAAGGCTAAATGAGTCACCATAATGTACAGCTGTCATAAAGGTTTTTGAGTGTATGTTAAAAAGCTTTATCTGAGACATTGAAATTTTCATTACGTATTATTCTGTTATATTTTATTGTTTTATATTGTATGGGAGTAAGAGAGAGAGAGTGCTCTTGCAGTCATCCTATGCCGACAATATCTGGAAGGTAAATGAGTGATTGCTATAGCTGAATGTCAGCCTTCACCTTTATCTGTGTCTGAGTGAGAGTCACAGCCACGTGTCCTCCATGCCAATGAGGACGTTTGGTCTCACTAACACACAACACACAAACAGAAGTGTGCTCTTGTAAACTTTCAGCATGTAATGCCTTCTCTTGATTCAAACCCTGCTTATCTGAGCCAAGGACAAGTCTTCTCTTTATCCAGATGTTAGAATTCTTAAACAGTAGCTTTAAGACCTGGTTTGATGGGCTTGGTTGTGTGTGCTGTGTCTGGCCTGTAAATACACTTTTTTTCACTGAGACATTCATAGTGGCAGTTCTACCTTGGCGCTTTGAGAACCAGCCTTTTTTTTTTTGACAGGTTTGAGAGCTGAGGGTTCATTATGTAGGAGTAATTGGGGTTATTTCATAGGTTAAAAAAACTGTGGGCTGCATCTGCAAATCATCTGTTATTGTCTCGCAGTTTCCACTCCTTTAATAATAGTAGTCAAAAATAATAATAATAATTATTATTATATCCTTTATTTCTATGCCATCTTTCTAAACCAGAGTAACAAGCTGCTGAGAAGAGAAGAAATGATGCCAATAGACAAAGCATTAAGAATACATTGTAAAATGTTTGTACATGTAGTTTTAAATGGGAAGAGAGAGTTTGTTCCAAAACAGTGAAAGCACATCCCTCTTTCTTCTAAGCCAAGACTGTGGAACAGCAACTGATCCGAGTGATCTGTGAGTGGAATAAGATGTCAAGAGTTCTGAGATATAAAGTGGAGCCATGCAGTGTAGTGATTTAAGAGTTGTCAATAACACCTTACATTGGGTTGTTTAGTGAATGTGTCCCCTGTGCAGACTGCCGATCAGTAGCCTTGCTAATGTAGGCTACTGAATCATCATTTAGGTGTGCAATAAATTGAAATAATCTAATCATGTGGAAGTGAGTGCTAATAAGGTGTTCTGTTATGTTATTGAGGAGTATGCATCTGACCATGGCTATGTTTCTAAACTGTCCAGTCTGTGATTTCCCAAACTAAACTATGAAACTAGCAGCCATACTAGGAGTATAAACAGGATGGGGAAGCTGATGTAAACTAACGAGAATAGGTCAAAGGACTGCATAGATCAGGCCTAGCATTATGACCACTAACGGGTGAAGTGAATAACAGTCATTATCTCTTCATCATGGCACCTGTTAGTGGGTGGGATACATCAGGAAGCAAGTTTCATCCTCAAAGTTGATGTGTTAGAAGCAGGAAAAAAGGATGAGTTTGACAAGTGCTAGCTCTCCAAAGCTGCAGCTGTTGTGGGGAGTTTCTGGTCTCTAATGGTCAGTATCTATCAAAAGTGGTCCAAGGTATGAGGAGTGGTGAACTAGCGACAGGTTCATGGACGGCCAAGGCTCATTAACGTATGTGGGGGGTGACCGTGTGGTTCGATTCAACATACGAGCTAATGTAGCCCAAATTGACAAAAAGGCTAATCTTGGTTCTAATGAAAAGGTGTCGGACTAGACAGTGCATCAAAGTTTGGGGCTGCATAGCCGCAGAAAAGTCAGGGTGCCCGTGTTGACCCCTGTCCACTGTCGAACATGCTAACAATAGTCACATGAGCATCAGGAGTGGACCACAGAGCGATGGAAGAAGCTGGTCTCGCCTGGTGAATCACGTTTTTGGGAACACCTGTCACAGGGATGCGCTATGAAAAGAAGGCAAGTAGACTTAACTCTAGCAAGCAAGCTAAAGAATCTGTTGCTAACATCTTGGTGCCAGATGTGACAGTATTTAAGGTGCAGTGATTATTTCATGTTGTTCCAGTGTCAGATTTCTTGGATGAGCAAGTGTATTTTACTGGAAATGCATAAAATAGTTTCTAGATTGGACACCAACCTTTAGCAAACCTGTGGTTGCAAGAAAAAGTTTAAACTCAAGACTGTTAAGTCTTTGAGGTTTGATTGCAGGTAATTGGACAACATTTTGGAAAAGTTACAATGTCTGTTAGCTTCAGAATAAAAGGCATTTTGTGGTTGAACATTTGAACACTCTTAATACGAGGAAGCAGCAATAGGAAAGATTCTTCCATTAGAATGTTGAGGTGAATTTGAGGCCATTATAAACAATAACGATGTATAAGCGCACATTTTATTTCCTCAAAGGAAAAACGTCTGTGTAACTCACAATTCATTTACTTTCTGTTGTATGTCTATTGCTGACATGAGTCCCAGCTTAAAAGAAACTGTAGTAGGATTTATGAAGTGTATAACCAATTCTGTGGGTTCAAACTGTGTTGTGAGTAAGAGAAGATAAGTAAAAAAAAACACACAGACCGAGTCTTCAGGAAGAGGAGAGGATAATTTACAGAATACACACGCACACACACACACACACACACACATACACTTATAGTCTCACAGAACTTGCTTTTTCTGTATAGAGATCTATCCAAGTCTAACTACACAGGAGCAAAATTTTCATGCATGTTTTTCATTTGATTGAAACTGGTTCACCAGAACAAACACTGAGGGAACAACATGGTTGTGTAAAGCAGCCAAGTAAAAAGAAAAAGACTCTGATTCCCTTCAAATCTTCTTCAGCCAAAACACTAAGGAGAACAGTCTCCTGTGTGTCACTGTATTTGTGTTTAGCAAGCAACGTCTAGTTCACTGTAGCGTCTAATGTCATGAACTCATCATGAAATCATACTGAAAGCCTTGTGAGATACGTGAGAGGCTGCAGGAGGGAGACAAAGAGTGCACTTAAGCTAAACCTGCTTTCAAACTCATCAAAGATATTCTGCATGGTACCACGCAGGAAGCTGATCTGGCTTGCAGCAGCCGAGGGTGATGTCTTACGAGTGCACACATGCAGGTCACCAGGTGCAGGAACCCAAGCACGTTGGCTGATATAGTGCCATAAAAACAGGCGGACGTCGAAAGCTCAGCGCATGATAACAATGCCTGGAACAATTTTGCAGCTTGTGTTAATGTGCAGAATGTGCAGCAGAAGCTGGAGGAATGAGCTTGATAACCTAAAATTGCAGCACCAAAGCTGCCTAAATGTGACAGGAACTGCTTGGCTGTTGCCTTGGAAATAAATCATATTAAATATCTGCTAAAAGTCTGGATTGCGAATTTACTATTACTCTATACTTAACACTGCAGGTGGAGGCTATGCTAATGCAAGTCATTTCCTACAAAGTCATATGCTTCCTTTCAAACTCTTCTCATGACATGTTACATAAATATGAGGAGATCTACCAAGATATGAATGGGGCACCAGTGTAACTTTAATGTCAGTGTCTTTGGTTTTCTTGGGTTGTCTTGGGTGCACAGACTGTGGTTGCCCATAGCAGGTGCAGCAGAGCAACATAGAAAGGCCTTGGTGAAATCAGGTATAATCAGAGAGTGTGTCATTAATAAATGTTTTCTTAGCCAGTAATGTGGCTGATGTCACTGCAATGAAACAGCTGTGCCAGTCAAAGGAAAATGTAATGATAACAGCCCAACAAACTAAAGATGGCACGATATCACTTTTTTATGTCAGATACCGATATCATAAATATTCATACTCATAAATATTCATACTCATAAATGTTCAAGTTTAAAAAAACTAAACTAAACTAAAGCTATTCTGTTATACCTGTATGCAAAAAATACACTGCACCCAAAATATTTCAGTTCAGCAAAACTGATCAATCTAATAAACTTAAACCTACTCCATCCTCCCGATTCTGGTGTTTTAAAGAGTACTTAGCAGAAATATTAAACAACCTAACTAATAGGGTTGCCAACTCCCAGCAAAAAGAATAAAATAGGGAACCACTCCCCACCCTCCGCTTCATAATGCTTAATTGACGTAATCAACTTTAATTTAATGCATGTGTTTAAAAAAGTGCACAGAAATTAGTTATTTTTCTACAATAATTAAATAGATTCAACATCTTTCCTTAACAGAATTGCAAACTGCACAGATGGTATTTTCCCAAAGGAAAAAGTACTATAGCTTACTAAGTTATCAATTTGACTTAATAGTTCCTATATACAATAATGGACTTCTATACATTTTACATCAGATGAAAAGATTCAGATAATTATTTATTAAGAGCTAGACATGACAATTAGAAAGAAAAGTATGTCTTTGTGCCCCCTTTTCCTGTTCATGCCCTGTTCGGCCCCCCTGGCTAAACTTTGCTAGACCCGCCCCTGCACAGTTACCAGCCATCAGCTACGTAGAAAAAGATCCTGGTGTAGAAAGTAATATTAAATAAATTCTAACAACAGCTTATCAAGCTTAAACGTGCTGCAGTTGTTTATCCACTGGTTTCCTCTTTCTGGGGCAAAGTGGGCGATAAACAAACAAGAGAGACGGACTCGCGACAGAAAAGCTGATCAGCTGATCATTAATCAGGTTCATGATTGAAGTAGCAGCCGGAGAGCGAAGAGGCAGTCGCTCCATATATCAGTTATTAAGCTTAAGTGAGAATGCTTTACAAACCTTACAGTCTGCATTCAGAGTCAAACGGTATGTGTGTGTTTTAACGACTGAAAATGTGACAATCAAAAATGATAAAGCCATTAATCTACCAGCATTGCTCCAATACTATTTCAGTTGGAAGTTCATATACAGGGAGTGCAGAATTATTAGGCAAGTTGTATTTTTGAGGAATAATTTTATTATTGAACAACAACCATGTTCTCAATGAACCCAAAAAACTCATTAATATCAAAGCTGAATGTTTTTGGAAGTAGTTTTTAGTTTGTTTTCAGTTTTAGCTATTTTAGGGGGATATCTGTGTGTGCAGGTGACTATTACTGTGCATAATTATTAGGCAACTTAACAAAAAACAAATATATACCCATTTCAATTACCGTAATTGTCGGGCTATAAGCCGCTACTTTTTGCACAAGCTTTGAACCCTGCGGCTTTTAGTCAGGTGCGGCTTTTCTATGGATTGTCCGTGATTTTTGTCATATCGTAAGACGATTTGTTTTGTTTGTTCCGCTGTTGTACGGCACTACGCTCTCTGCCCTTTACCGATCCAGCCACGGGCCCATCCATCTGGCCCATCAAGACTCACTCTCATTTCATCAGTCCATAAAACCTTAGAAAAATCAGTCTTGAGATATTTCTTGGCCCAGTCTTGACGTTTCAGCTTGTGTGTCTTGTTCAGTGGTGGTCGTCTTTCAGCATTTCTTACCTTGGCCATGTCTCTGAGTATTGCACACCTTGTGCTTTTGGGCACTCCAGTGATGTTGCAGCTCTGAAATATGGCCAAACTGGTGGCAAGTGGCATCTTGGCAGCTGCACGCTTGACTTTTCTCAGTTCATGGGCAGTTATTTTGCGCCTTGGTTTTTCCACACGCTTCTTGCGACCCTGTTGACTATTTTGAATGAAACGCTTGATTGTTCGATGATCACGCCTCAGAAGCTTTGCAATTTTGAGACTGCTGCATCCCTCTGCAAGATATCTCACTATTTTTGACTTTTCTGAGCCTGTCAAGTCCTTCTTTTGACCCATTTTGCCAAAGGAAAGGACGTTGCCTAATAATTATGCACACCTGATATAGGGTGTTGATGTCATTAGACCACACCCCTTCTCATTACAGAGATACACATCACCTAATATGCTTAATTGGTAGTAGGCTTTCGAGCCTATACAGCTTGGAGTAAGACAACATGCATGAAGAGGATGATGTGGACAAAATACTCATTTGCCTAATAATTCTGCACTCCCTATATAAGACACACTGTGACATTATATCACAACAGGTTGCCTTTGCAGGAGTTTTTTTTTTTTTAAGTGTGATTTTTATAGCAGCCTGGCATCATTTTCAGGTGATTTAATGAAGGTCTATGCTGGGATGGCTGTGTGTAATGCTGCTGAAATCTGGTGTGGCGCTAGTCAAACTTTAGATGTGGTAGATTTATGCACGTCCTGCTGGCGTGACATTGCTGCAGAGATTCAGTAAACTGAAGGATAAGCTTGCTTTGCTGTACAAAGCATCTGTGGAGTTTTAGAATCACTCATATTAATATAGATGTGGACAGATTTATTGACAATGACGCTTCAACTGCAGTACACATTAATTTTTAATGTCGAATTAAAGGGATACACTGGCAGGGGAATGATTCGTTAAAATATCTTCTTTGTATTTCAGGCACAGTTTTGTTGCTCGTCCAAGTTTTCATCTTATCTTTGTTCATCAACCTCTGAAGTACCAGCGGTGTGGCATTGCTCAAAAAAGCAGATATGATTTTACACATGGTTCATCAACATTTCTACAACTCACTTTGCTTTGCTGCTTCATCCACCTGTGAATATTCCACCTGTTTGTGTCTCTCTTCACACCTGTGCACTCTGTGCCTGCTACCAAAATACCTCACAGATGCTTTAAGTAAACATCAGTGTCACGAAAATACCAAACTGTGCCACCACAAAACAAGCCCTTTGGATTTACTGAGGCTGTATTTATCCTCATCTTACTGAACTCCAAGTTTCCCAAGACAACTACATGGAAAATTAACCCATATCCTCTCTGGGTCTGCTAATATATGGATGCAAAGTGACTCGTAAAATGCTGCCGGGAGTGTTATGATTAAGTCGGCTATGCTTTAATTAGGGCAAATCCCACTCACCCAACTGGAGTCAAATGGTCTATTACCAGGGGATAGAGTATGAGAGAAGTTCATTGCTTTCAGTTTGATAGCTACCTGATAGCCGCCGTTAAAGATGATCGGTGTACTTGATCTGAACGAAAATAATACTCGTTTGAGTAAAGTCCTGAGAAGAATTAAGTACAAACTTCCAGGACTTAAGGAGGTAAGTAGCAGCCGTGGGCTGCCATTCAAATGCAATTGATTAATTGATCATCAGCCAGTGTGAGCACCTCTATAAAAGCTGAAGTTGCCAGACCATGAAATGCTCAGAAAAACTGCAAAAAATCCAAGAGCTACATCTCAGACTCTGCATGCCTCGAATGGCATATTAAATATTAAAATTCACATTGTACAATTAGAAAAAGAACAAGTATGTTTAGAAGACAGGGCATTTTCTGTGTCAAATCTTACAAAGAAAAGTTGCTTCTGGTCAAATCCCAAGACTTCTAGAATAATGTTTATTTGACAGACGAGACCTGATGCACATCGGCAACCAAATGTCGAGCACAGTAGCAGAGGGGTGACGACTTGGAATTGTTTTGCAGCCACAGTACAAATCCCGTTCAGTCTTCCCGTTACTTTGATTCACTTAACCTAACATTAGCAATCAGGATAATCGCTTGCACGGAGCTGATTATCAGCTTGCTAAATTAAACCCATGGTTTCCACAAGGTTTGCACATTCACGTGAAGAGGGTGGTGATGGCAGCATTTCATCAATGGCAATTATGGATCAGTGTAGACTGACATTAGAGCAGCATATTTTACAAAGGAACATGAAACTATAGCATTAGGGGGAAAATGAATAGGTTAAAGACATAACACAGACTGAAAATAACATAGGTGCTTCAAACAAATCAGCGGTGCATGTGTGAGAAGAAAAGGACTTTACAGTAATTTAGTATTAAATGTTTTGTGCGAATGTGTGTGTGTTTCAAACACTTCAATCAGTGAAAGTGGAAAAGAGCTGCTACATTAATACCAACTGTGTAAGTTAGGAGACTTATCAATATCATAACTCTATCATTAAGAAATATATATACATATATTGAAAATGAGTATTTAATTAATGTTAGACAGTTTAAGTTTTTGTTGTTACTTAGCAACCTTGGTTGTGTTTAATCCAATTAAGAATGAATATAAAAGCAGATTTCAATTGTAGCCTTAGTCTGCATATAGATTTGAAATAAAGTACAAACAGAGGTCCTAATGTAGGATAATATATTACTGCTTATTTCATAACAATAACATTTTTACAACTGGAAAACTCAAAGTATAAAACAGCAAGATTTTAGATTGAAAGAGCTTCCTACTATCCATGCAAACACCCGGGAATGGTAATGCTTTTCTGGAGAACTGGAGGCTCAATAGATGGTGATTTCATACCTGATGATCCCTGATCTGGAACCTGATTAGGGATCTGCTCTTGAGCAGGTTACGTTACCAGCATAACTTACCATGATGAGAGTTTTGTTTTTGTAGTACAGAAAACCCAGGGCCAGTCTGACATTACCTGGATATGAGAAAATACTGCTTCATAGTACAGGTCTCGGGCAGCTTGCAGTCATGCATCATGCAACAGCTAAAGCTTGGCCCAAACTGGGTCATGAAGGAGAATTATTTTGAGCGCAGCAGCAAATCTACAACAGAATGGGTGAAAATGAAAAGAATCAAGGTGTTACAGTGACCCAGTCAAAGTCCTAACCTCAGCCCCACTGACATGCTGTGGCAGGCTTGCATAAAGACTAACCTCGTTTAAGGAAAAAATTCTCCACAACCATGAGCGAGACTGATAAAGTCACACAGAAAGTGTCTCCTTCAAATTATTGATGGTAAAGGTGGTTCTACAAACTACTGAATCAGGGAGTGTACTCAAGTTTTCACAGGACTCTGCAGTCCTGTGAAAACTTTTTTTTTCACACGACTGTATAAGGACACTGAATATTTAGGCTCATGCTGCATTGCAGGATCAAACTTTCTAAATGTTGTTGACTTTCCTTAACTTTTTGGCTATATATCCTAATTTTAAAAATGCATTTAAAGTACCATTTCCTTGGGAGATTCTTTCCTTCAATATGAGTAATTCTCTGTCTCTCATGTTTTTCTTTTCTTTCTTTCTTTCTTTTTTCCATGTGTGTCTTACCGGCAGGCTTATTAAACCTGGAGCAGCTCCTCAGGCAGTTCCTCATCTCCAAGGAGACTCTGTCTGTGCGCATGCTTGATGACAGCCAGGACCCGACCCCACTCCTAAAGGAGATTCGAGATGACAAGACTCCCACCATAATAGTCGATGCCAATGCCACAATGTCACATATCATTTTGGAGCGGGTTAGTATGGGACACACGATAGCCGTGATCTGTATGCACTGATAACGCTTCTCTTTATTCCGTGCCTGCGGTCTGGGATTAATACCACTCCACATTCATATAAATCTCAAAAAGTGAAAGCGAGGGAAGAACGCCGGTGGCAACAATTGTTCAAGGATAACTGTTCAACTTTCTCCAGTATTTGGAGAAAGTTGGAAAAGTTTTAAGTCGTTTAGTGTTGAATTGCAAGATGGATGATAAGAATTTGTGTTTAAGTGGGCACAGGTTTTCAAAGACAGAGTTATGCTCAAAATCTAAGCCTAAATTAAAAAGGAAATGAACGCAAGCGATATTGCCAAACAAGCACGTCCTTTCAAATTACTGCACATGTAGGAGTGCATAAAATCCAGTCGTATTCCAATGACTGAGTGTCGAGAAGTAAGATTTCACCAAATGTTTTGCAGGTTAGTTTAAGAACAGACTCATAAGACAAAGGCCTTTTCTCCACTTTTGTACCTTTCATTCATTTTATTTAAAGTGTTTTTTCTTTAAGACAGTGTATCACATGAAGTGAATTGATTATCTACTGGTTCCTCCTCTTTTACATAAACAGAGAAAAAACGACTGACAACACCAGTGAGTGCAGTTTCTGTCAGAAGCATATCAGTGTGACCTTTGCGTGGTTTCTTTGCTAATGGCACATACCAGTAATTAATGCTGTGGAACATTAATACGACCTTAGACACGTTTACTTTAATGTGCAGTGCTGTGAAAAAGTATTTTCCCCCTTTCTGATTTCTTTTCTTTCTTTTTTCTTTTTTGCATATTTGTCACAATTAGATGTTTCAGATGTTTTCAAATATTTTGCTTTTACATTTTGCAAAGATAACCTGAGTAAATGCAAAATCCTGTTTCTTAATGATGATTTCATTTATTAAGGCAGTCTATCCAAACCTACATGGCCTTGTGTAAAAATGATTTGCTCCCTTGACCTAATATTTAGAATTAGGAATTTAGAACTGCAGTCGAGCATTTGTAATAAGTGGCGATGACTCTTTGACATCACTGTGGAGGAATTTTGACCGGCCTGTGTAACCATCTCAATCTAATTTAAGTCTGGATTTTGACTAGGCCACTCCAAAATGTTATTTAATTTTGTTTTATTTTATTTTATTTTAGCCATTCAAGTGGCATTTAGCTTCACAAACCCCTTCAGGCTTTCCTGGTGCAGAGCAGAATTCATGGTTCCATCAATTACAGCAATAATTGACCAACACATTACCTCCACCCTGTTTGAGTGTTGGTCTGATGTTCTTTTTATGGCATGCTGTTAGTGTTAAGCCAGATGTAACAGGACCTTCCAAAAATGTTTAGCTTTTGTCTCATCAGTCCAGGATATCCACCAGATGGTGGATCCCCAAAACAAGCCTTTGTGTTCTGTTGAGTCAGCAGTTTCCCCGTGGAGCTCTGCTACGGATGCTGTTTTCACGCTTCTTATTGTTGAATCCCAAATTCTAATCTAATCTAATTGCATTTGGAGTCATTTTGGTAGACCAGGCCTCCCCTGAAAGTTTTCTCCATTTGTGGATAATGGATCTTGCTGGGGTTCTCTGGAGTCCCAGATCCATAGAAATGGCATTGTTGCCCTGTTCCAGACTGACAGATGTCAGTGACATTGTTTTGTGAATTGCATGTGTTGATTTTTTGAGAACTTTTAGCCTACTTCCTGTTCTCAGACAGCTTCTATTAAAGTGATTTCTTGATTTAGGAAGGGTAGTGGTAACCAGGGCTTGGTCGTGGCCAGTGAAAGTCAAATCAACTAAAAATGTGGTTAATCACCATTAATTCATGTCTGGGGAGGGCAATTACTTTTTCAACCTGGGCCTGGTTGGTTTGGTTATTTTTATCCCTTAATAAAAAAAATCATAATTTAAAAACTGCATTTTGTATTTAATTTTGTAATTTTTGTCTAATTAGTTATATTTTGGCAAATATCGCAAAAGAAAGAAAAATCTGTTTTTACAGCAATGTAATACTACTGATACAGCTCCTGCTGTTTGGACATTTATGCTGTAAAAAGTAATAATGGGATCGGTGCAGGTTGGAGCTGAAGAAGCGAGGGTGTGTGGCAGCAGCATATGGTCTCTTAGTAATTAATACACACCTCATTATTTCTTGAAGACAATAGATGGATAGCTAGAGTGGAGGTGACAATGAGTGGGGGCAGAAGAGGGTTGGGAGAGGGATGGAGAAGAAGATGATTCTCTTGTTTTTTCATTATATTAATTGTTCCCTCTTATTTTTATATATATATATATATATATATATACACACACACACCCACACACACACACATATATATCACAGTAGTTTTCAGTCTAAGTAAAGTTTTCAGGTTGTCTTTCAGTGGCCATCTAGTCACCATAGCAACCACAGAGCAGCAGGAGTCCACACTGGACTGTCTCTTTCTCTCTGTGTGTGCTCCATCTGTCTCTTCAGTTTGAATATGGAGTTGGTCTTTCTTCTCACCACTCTCTGTTCTCTCTGTGTTTTCTCTGCACCCAAATGCAGTGAAGAGGATTTCACTTTATTTCTTCACACCACCCTCGCCATGTGGTCTTGTTCATCCATCTCCTTGGCTCTCGCATAGCCCGTCTTCTCTCTGCGTCACGCTGTCTGTCTCTGCCTGTCAAAAGACAGTCCTGTGGCAGGGTGGTAGAAAGTTGGCAATCAAACCTCATGTGAAGTGTGCGGTTGCCAAACATATCAAAGCTCTGCACTGGAATATTCACGAGTCTCAGATAATCATGAGAGCGCCAAGCTTGTCTAAAGGGACAGGAATGGCCTATGTCATGCAAGACATTGCCCCTTATTAGTTTGTTTACATCTTACTTCAAACCGTCTTCCGGCAAAGGTCTCACTCTCTGAGGTTTTAGCATTCAGACGGGTTTAGGTCAGCATTTTGTGTTTAATCTCATTTATTCAGGCCTCCCAATTCTTTGCACAGCTGTTTATTACAAGACTTTGTCCAGTATATATGGTGCAGTGCAAACTGTGCACTCTGACCAAAAGCTGTGGTTGAACAACCACAAGATCAAAAGTAAAAGAAAAACCCAAAACAAAACGCAAGAAGGCTTATTTCAAAAGTAGCAAAAGAGACCGAAGGGATTTTTCATCAGCCATTAGCTATGGCGGTGTTGTACATCCTGAATAAAGTGTGGGTAGCAAACAAAGCGTTCTGGGTCATAATGTCATTTTCTGTTTGTTGCTATTAAAGGCAGAGGTCACCCACAGAAAAGAGGCAGTGGCTTGAAATATTCAGTTTTTTTTATGTATTTTCTGCAAAGAGAGAACATTTCAGCCGCCTTGTACCATTAGCTACCTGCCGTGTAACCCCAGGGCAGACCTTAACAAACAACCCCCCTGAAGCATGTAATTTACTGTGCATAGAGAAGCTCAGGGTACTTTTAGATTAATAGCGTGCTTAAGTTTGCAAAAGTACAAGCTGTACAAAAACATCTTGAGCAGTCATTTGGAGTTTAATAATAAAAAGGCTGTAATAATTAGCACCTTTCATGTTTTTAGTATTTTATTATTTACTGTAGTTTGAACACCTGATACTCACACTCAGCACACAATAGGCAAGGCAAGGCAAATTTATTTGTATAGCACAATTCAACAACAAGGTGATTCAAAGTGCTTTACAGAGACATTAGAAACAAAAACAAATAAAAAGCAATAAGATTTTGTTTGGCTCACAGGTAAATATCTGTTATTAAAGTCTTTCTGATGATGCACACTTAGAATAATTTCAGTGTGGAAACTATATGGATATTATTCTCATTTTCATTCATTTCAAACATCTGTTTCATCATAAGATAAAAGAGATAACTGATAACAAGTTTGATTTAATGTGACTTGTTCCTCTAAGAGAATCCAAACCATGAGAACATGATGCCCCCCCACAGCACAACAGAGACATCTGGTCTCCTCACTGTGGGACTTTTGAAAAACATTTTTTTTGTCAACCACTTGATATTTACAGGTTTATGGGTTTTAATTGGTTTTAATGATAATGTGCGTTGTGGCACTAGACAGTGGAGATTATTGTGGACTTCAGGAAGCACACAGCTCCACTCCCCCCCATCATCCTGACTGACACCCCCATCACCTCTGTGGACTCATTCCGCTTCCTGGGTACCACCATCACCCAGGACCTGAAGTGGGAGCCCACCATCACCTCCGTCATTAAGAAAGCCCAGCAGAGGATGTACTTCCTGAGGCAGCTGCAGAAATTCAACCTGCCAACATGGACGATGATGCAATTCTACACTGCAATCATCGAGTCCATCCTCACCTCCTCCATCACCGTGTGGTACCCTGGAGCCACTATCAGGGACAAACAGAGACTGCAGCGTGTTGCAGACTCCCATCTCCGCAGGACCTGTACACCTCCAGGACACTGGGGCGTGCAGCTCGGATCTCAGCTGACCCTTCTCACCCTGGACACAGTCTGTTTGAGGCAGGAGGCTCCGGTCCATTCGCACCAGAACCTCTCGCCATAAGAACAGTTTCTTCCCCTCTGCTGTTGAACACATGAACAATAACCGTATGACTGTCCCCACCACTAACACATGACCCTACGCTGTGTTCACTGCATCATTCCATGTTTGGCACTGATCACCACCTGCACTCATGTATATATCATGTATATATCTATCTACTTAGCACTTTTAATTCTTATTCTTATTTTTATTTTCATGTCTATTTAAGCGTAATTTATAACAGTATGTTTGCACTGAAGCACCGCAGCAATTTCCTAATGTTGTAAACCCGCTCAACATTTGGCAATAAAACCCTTTCTGATTCTGATTCTAAAATCTGTTCCTTCATGATTTTCTTTTATGATAGCTTTAATGAAATGAAACCATGAGAAGTTCACCCTGTCCTTCACAACTGCTCCTCACTCTGACTTGATTTAATCAAATTGTAAGACAGAGTGTCGAACGGCATACTAATGCTCCTCAGAAATTAACTGCTCTATTGAGAACCTTTGTCAGATAGGAATATGCCCGGTGTTATCGAGATGTGCAGTTGATCTGTCTGCTCACACCAGAGTTCAAGTTACACTGCATCACTGACCTCTCTACCCTGTTTTATCACTATCCCTGCTTTTTGCTTTGTTTCCCCACCTCTTTGTGTTTCTTTGACCTCAAACTTAATATCATTTTGTTCAATAACCAATCCTACGTGCCTTGCACTTTTCTTACATTCTCTTTAATCTTTCATCTGTCGCCCTTCCTGTCTTTTTTTTTCTCTGCAGGCATCAGAGCTGGGAATGCTGTCAGTCTACTACACTTACATCTTCACCTCTCTGGTAAGAAGACGGAAAATGGCGTGGGCGTAACATGTTGATTTCGAGCGCTGTATTAAAATAGTACTTTAATTGATGCTCCTGCCTTGAATGAGTGATTGAGTGGATAGAGCTCTGACAGAGAAATTGTAGAGCCTCGTTTAATCAGGGCTTTACAGGCAGTTTTTTTCTGCTCGTTTAATGTGACTGCAAATTGGAGACCAAGTACAGTTGCTATTCTGGCCTCACTCACTGGGTGAAGTGCACTTCTGGACCAAACAAATAAATATTACTAATTATTATAAGTCATACTGCTGCAACTGCTGGTGTTGTTTGTGCTGCCATTTGTCTTGTAATTATAATTGTAGAAAGCCAGACGGGACCTGTTGAACGAATGAGGAAGTCATCATCATTAGAGTCTTTCTTTGCTTTTTCTGATCAGTCTGGCTGTGACTCATCCATCCTTCCCTCCATTTGGCATTTTCGGGGGGCAAAATGTGGGGTCTCTCTCTCGACAAGTCATCGGTCTATCACATGGGTTGTCTTGCTGCTTTTAAAGCTGGACTTACCTTTTTCCACATGGATTTAATCCCATTGCATTACATACTGTGAAGTGCACAGTTGCTTACTTTGATTATTGTGTTACTTCATTACTAGGTGTTGTATACTGTTTACAGCCACACTGCCTTTAAAAGAGGTGACAGCAGCAAACAGAGAAAGAGCTGAGGAGGCAGCTAAAGTAAAGGCTTCCTCACAAAGATGCTTTCGAAGCAGTAACAGGCTAACAGCTGAATCATTATCACTGAAACGTCTAAGAGGCATTTCTTAAATATTTAATGTCCACTGGGCATGCTTAAAAACAAGCTTTTGCATATTTTGTTACATGTGCTAAAAATGAAAAGGAAGTAATGGCGTTTGGTCACATAAAGGTTAAGGGATCCGTGAAAGTTATAGGACGATCGTAACGAAAGCGGCTTGGAGAAAATTTGATGCTACAGTAAACTTAGAAGATAGCTGCTCCCTAATAGAAATTAATGAGGTTCAAAACACTTTGCTCTAATAGTGCTGTAGAGATTATTCATATCAAGCTGATTTATGACTCATTAGGAGTGGGCTGCTGCCATCTTCATGTTTTCCTCCACAGTCTTTGACATAGTCACTTCTCTTATTGTAACTCTCCTTTCTCTTCTCTCTTTGTTCAGCCTGCTTGTTTTTCTCTTGCCTCCACACCTCAATAAGATCATTGTCATCTGATTCTTCCTTTGTTGCGATCCACTTGCAGACTAGCAGGTCTGCTGCAGAGTGGAACAAAGCACAGATTCATGGCAGATACAAGATGATGACCACAACCACCCTCTTACTACCATTACCACCATTTTCTTTATAAAAAGAAAAGAAAAGAAGAAGAAGCAGCTATTGCTTAGTGACAGCATTGTTAATAGTTTCAGCATCATTAAAATGGTCAGCATCGTGCCCCTGGTGTCATAAAACGGGGCGTGTGGAAAACAGAGAGTGCAGGACTCAGCAGACACAACATAACTTAAAATCATTGCTTTTATCGTGCAGGCAAAAGAGTAACAGAAGCAGAATAGTAACTAACTAACTAACCAGAGTACCATAAACTATACACACCACGATGGAGGATGTGACACAATACAGAGAGAGGAGATTGGGGTAGAGTGGAAACGCCTGGGAACGCATCTGAATAGAATCTACCTGAAATGACTCAGGAACCAGAACTGACACTTGACAAATGCAAGATGGGACTATCAAAATAAAACACTAAGTAACACCCAGGCTAAGACATGTGAATTTGACAAGATAGAGAACACAGACGGCCATGTAGACAGAATGCAGACAGACCAAAAAAGACGCAGGACATCACTGGGGAGACCAAAGGTAAACAAACAATGAAACAAGACTAGGACAGACTGGAAATGAAAGCAGAACTAAAAATAAAACAAGAAAAAGTAACACTAGAAAATAAAATACTCAAGAATTAGAACATAAACGATCTTGTACCTTTAATGAAATAAATAACAAGTCCAGAAAAAATCTCGAAATACTGGGTTAAGGACCCAGGACCATGATACCTGTCAGGCTGAGATGTGATGCTGAAGCTGTAAGTGGAGAAAATAGAAGGACGTTTGTATCCTTAGATGTTGTAATAAGTGATTCATCCTATTTATTGTGCTCTTAATGGCCGTGCCGATTGCGCATTGTGTTCGTCACACACACATACACACACAAATAAAAACAACACAAAAGAGGACGAGAACAACTTCCATTATGTTCCATCGCACTTCATTTCATTGTGCCTGTTTTCCAATCTCACTGTGATAATACATTTCTAAAATAGCAATAATACGCTCAATGCTTGTGTTTTTTTTTTCATGTACTTTTTGAAGTATGCTGCCATTTCACAAAGCCGGCCTGTGGGGACGTGGAAATGAAAATGTTTATTTACACATCACGGTCAAAGTCGTTTCCAAGTCCAACAGTATTAATTATTTATATTTATAGTCTCAGATCACAGCAGCAGTAGCTGGCTTGATTTATTTAATTTTTTTTAAATACTATGAACTCAGGTTGATGAAGACACCAACAGCTTTTTCATTCTGCCTTCTCATTTTAAATAGTTTTGTCACCAGCATGTTTTATCACACATATCTAGTCTGCAATAAATAATAAAATGTAATATTGGGTTAATAGTCTGCTACTAAAAAATGAAAACAAAATTATAAGGAAAAGACCCAAAACATCTCTGTAGCTTACACACACTGACCTGCAAGATAAGTTGGATAGGTGCATAATTGTTCATATTATTATTATTATATTCATTCATCCACTTCATTAGGTACACCTTTCTACTACCCAGTCTCACCCCATTTGTCCTTTAAAGTGCATTAATTCTTTAGGGGTAGATGCAGCAAGGTGCTGGAATTCACTCAGTGCAGGTGTACCTAACAAAGTGGCTGGTGAGTAAATTTTCATATATTTCAATATGAGACTTATAAAAGAATAGACTGAGAAAATAGGTCATTCTTTTTTCACTGATGTTTGAGGAAAGGTGCATCAGTGTTATCCATCTTAATTCCTGGCTTGTTTCACTCTGGATTCTTTAAGTCTGCAGAATCTGCCGAACACATCCTTGATCCTTTCGTGGCGATCACAATGTCGGCAAGGCCTTGTGGTTTCTGTGAGTTTCCCCTCACTGTCAGCTAAGTAAATACATTAAGTCCACATTGACGAAGCAAGAATGTGACTGGTTTCACCAGGAAGAACGTCTCGAAAAAGTCTCACAGCAATAAAATCGCTACTTTAACAACTTTCTGGTTAAATTCACAGTAAAACATAATGCAGAGAAGTGTATCCAGGCAAGCATGTAATTGACACTGTATTTCAGATCCTTTGATTGTATTCCAAAAGACGGTCATATGATCATTTGGCTAGATTGTCCATCCCTAGTTGGCACATGAAACCCCAAAGGGAGCTGTAGATGATAAGTGCTTTTCATTTATAGCTTGTTTAATTTATTAAAAGTGAAATAACTTCTAAATATGTATTTTGGTGATAGCTCTTGAACCACAGGCACATGTGAAGCAAGACAGATGATAAAGATAATTGTGGTAGAGTCAGTAATATCTGGTATGTATGTACAGGTGGTATGTTCATGTTCATGGGTGTGAGAATGCACAGCGTATATGTGTGTACTCTCCTAATTATCTAAAAATAATATCCAAACATCATCTGTACCACTTTTTGTTAACCCTCAGCCGTAAAAAGCTGATGGAGTATTTCTAAATTGAAATCATTTGTGCGTCTACTTAAAATCTCAAATGTTTTGAAATCTCAGTGATCTCGACCTCAAGGTTATGAGGTCGAGAGCAGGTCAGGTTTTTTGAAAAACCAGTAAATGAAATGACTCAAAAAGGAAGTCAGCTAGGACTTGAACAGTCATACAATAGGTGCATTTACTAAAAATCTTGGACAAGTTTCAGTCCCAGTGGCCTTGACCTCGAGGTCAGAGGTCAACTTGTGATGATTTCATTCATTTTTAATCAAACATAAGCTGAGGGCAGTTTTTACTGACTGCATGTGTTTGATATGCTGCACTGGCAGCTTTATGTTTTTGAACTCTTCATCCATAAAAACATTCACTCAAGCCTCAAAGACCAAGGTCACAAATCATATTTTTGGCGATAACTCAAGAACTTAATTATGACAATATTACACACAGATGTAAAATATGATAAAACGATGAAGCAATGACATTTTATCTCCAAACGTTGAAAAGTCAACAACTGAGGCCTGATAATACTGGCAGAGGCATACAACCATGAGTGAATTAGCAACAGCTTTTTTATGGCGATGGCCTTAGATTCTGGTGATCTTTAGTTATCCTGTGCAGGCAGATCGTTTCACCCACTGATGATACTTGAAATTATGCAAAAACAAAAGCAAAGTTCAAATGTGTCGCTAACCTAGAACGTAATCTAAAACTGTGTCTCTCGAATGGGAACATTTAATATGTCTTTTGATCAAAAGAACATCTAATCTGTCTAAATTGCTGTCAAGAGTTTTCAGTTTGGTTATGCGCATAATTGCACGGTGGAGCAAGTGAAAGTTAATCAGAGGGCTTGCAGTTTTGTGTCAAGTGAAAAGCAGTTGCTCAGAGTAATGCTGAACATAGAGTTGGGCATTTTTTAAATAGCCTCCCCCTTTCCTCCTCTCACATGGCCACTTGATCCAGGTGGGACTCTCTGCTAGTATAATAAACTATATGACTCAAGCACATTATTGTTACTGTGTTAAAATGTGCTTACGCTGAAGGATCTTTCTAAAGGTTTTTTTAATTTATCGTGCATCTTATGCAGTAAATACATTAACATGCTGGCACAATCATCGCAAATACATAACATACAATTAAGGGCCCTGAATTTCCAGCCAGAGTCCCTCCTCATTACCATCACCCAGCTTCCACAGTGCACCTCTTAGGTGTTTCAGGCATGTGTATCTGGAAGCAGGCCCAGAGGCAGACCCAAAACACATTGGGGAGGTCTCTTGGCTGACTTCAGAATGGCTTGGATAATGGATGGATGGGTACCTAATACCATTCTTCTCCCTAAGTTTCTAAACCAATAAAAAAAACAGATGAAAAAGACAAGCAAATGTCCCCAGTCCTGTCTGGTTCACAAACTGATGCATGTTGCAGAGGGATGATTCAATTTAGAACGAGCATTCATTTACAAGTCATATTTAAGATACCCGAATGAAACACTGTGTACTTAAATTCAAACATTCATCATTACCTCCACAAAGAGGATCACATGATGGGTTTTGGTTTGCATGTCCGTCCATTAGCAGGAGCTCGGCCAACCTTAGAAGTGATGTAAAGAAGTTATTCTTTTCCACAGTGAGATTGGCAAATCTGACATTTTTTGCTATATCTTTGTGAATTCTGGGATTCGTTTATATGCGTGCTGTGAAGGAATTATCTTGAGCTCTGTTTGAGGTACTGCATGCAGTCTTGGTCTGCTCTTGTTATTACAATTGATTGTAAATGTATGGATTTCTAAAGAAGGCCATGCAAGATTAATTATGCATGTTTTAACAATGTTTAATGCAATTATGCCATTGTAGTTGTTAATTGTTTAAATTATTGCTCTGGAACTCCACAGTTCCCTCACAAATTGGTTAGTCCCATAAATCGGAGTCGTCCTTAAATTTCCCATTCATTTGGCGTCTGCTCTCTCCCTCTCCTCTTTCTTTCCATTCAGCTCCTTTTGTCTCTTTATTTTGTCCAACCATTCCCTGCTTCTGTCTTCCTCCTCTGCTGACAGTTCATTTGTATCTGGTCCTGACATCCCTGACTAACGACCTGCCAGACTGCTCCCCTGCCTAATCTGTTTTCCCTGAATCATCATCTCAAGACGCTCATCAACGTCTTCACGCAGCTACCCATCACGAGGGGAGGGTTTGTCATGCCTACTTAAGGATTTGACTGTCTTCACTCTTTGTTTTGACTTTGTTTGGTTTATTCTGTTTCGAGCTGAGGTTATTAATCTAGAGTGAGGAATTAAGGAAGGAAGAAGTGGTACAGATGCTCCTTTCCCCCCCTTATCATCATCATCAAGTAGAATTATTGTACTGCATTCTGGTGAACGCAGCCTGATGTTTCCAGCTATGCAATGTACACTCTAAGAACTAAAACTGATAATTACTTAAATATTTTGGTGCAACACTTTTACACTCAAAAATAATGAGTAAATGCAAAAACAATCACATCTCTTAAATACACCTTATTAATTGAGTAAATCCAACTAAAATGGAATAAGTTGTTATGAACAATTAAAGATGTTACAGTAACATACAAAATTGAGTAAATACAATTGAAAATCTAAGTTAAAACAACAGTAACCAAAAGTTCAAACTACATAAAATATTAATTAGGAAATGCTGAAATGCTTGGCACATTTAACCTACACCATTACAATTATTTGTTTTTAAATAATGGTGCAATTTACTTAATATTTTTAAGTTAATTTAAGCAAAAACGTTAATTACAATTAAGTGTTTATTTTATTTATACACACACACACACACACACACACACACACACACACACACACACACACACACACACACACACACACACACAGGAAAAAAGAACCACGTCAATTCAACATTGTTCACAATGATTTATTTTAAACAGCTTTTTTGTGAATCACACATTTAGCAGATTCCTTCTCTGAACACAGTGAGCTGAAATCTGTTCTACATTCAGTGGATAAAACTTGGATAAAATTTCAGTCACAACAGCCTTATATAATAAAATTGCATCCAAATTGGCATGCTTGATAAAACTCTGTAAAACTGGCATATTGATGCTAACAACAAGAAAAATGTACCTGCCATACAAAGAATAAAAGTGGCTCAAGTGAACGCAGTGCTTTACCTTTTCAGAAAAGGTCAAATGACAAAAATAAAATTAAGATCCCAAAAAGATATAAATCCTGAAAAAAAAAACCATTTGCACTGTGACATAGTTTTTGAACATCTTATTTTGATTCCAAAAAATTGGGAAGATTATAACTAAAGAGTGACCAAAAAACATCCATAATGATACTCTACCATTTACACCTTAATGTGAATCTGGAAAGTTAATACAAAAACACAGTTTATGGTACAAACATTATTTATGAACAGGAATGTCAAAACAATGTAATGTCGCAACTGAACCTTTTGATGAGCATTACATGTCACTTAACAAGTCTAACACTTTAAGAACAGCCCTGTGAAATTTTGTCTACAATGAACAGAGGTCATTTTTCAGTCTTTGAACCTTGACAGAAAGGTTTCCTGGATCCAGCTCCATGAACACTTTTCGAAATGCTTCAAATGTGCATTTGAAATTCTTGGGGTATTTCAGATCCAGAGCATAGCACAGTCCCAAAAGATAGCAACAGGCTTTGCTCAGATTCCCAAGTTTGCCCAGAACAGTAACGCCTTCAATAACAATACCCACATCAGTAGGTTCGCCTGACCTGTCTTGATTCTGCAGCAGGTAAATCTTCATCACCTCCTCAGCCAAAGCCTCTTCAACAAAGACAGCATCAGCACCGTCCTTTAAAAAGAGAAACAACTGTTTTAAGCTCACATATTTCCAAACATTGAAACAAAAAGTTTCATTTGTATGACATCACCGGTACTCATAATATGTAGACACTGTGCTCCAAAATCTTATAGCAATAGCAAATGCAAATGCTATTCTTTTGTATGCTTTGAAGTGTTTTTTTTTCTTTAGAACAGTATCTTAAAACTTTTCTATGATCTCACAAGCTAAAATAAACTACCGTAATTGTCGGGCTATAAGCCGCTACTTTTTGCACCAGCTTTGAACCCTGCGGCTTTTAGTCAGGTGCGGCTTTTCTCTGGATTGTCCATGATTTTTGTCATATCGTAAGATTTGTTTTGTTTGTTCCGCTGTTGCCTGGCGGAAGGGCATGTGATCAGACACACAGTATCGGGGTTCAAGAGTGGTATGTTGGTCACATGTCCATCCGCCAGGCAACACAGTGCCGTACAAGTAGCGCGAAAAACAAACTTCAAAGTAGCGCTACGCGTTCAGCGGGAGGTGTGGATGACGAGCGGTGATAAACTTGCGAAAAGCAAGTTATGCTCAATTCCACCGGTGGATTCTGACAGCGTGGAAAAGTGTGAAAACATCCATGATCACCAACGGATTTGAAGGGCTGGACTGTTGCATGATGGAGAGGAGGACACCGCCACGGCCCTTCTGAGGGTGTTCGACTCTGACACTGACAATGAGGATTTCTTTGGTTTTGAAAGTGACAACGAAGGAGAGAAGCGGAGAGTGGATGACGAAGCCATCCTGAGCCTGTTCGTTTCCGACACTGGAGAAGAGGACTTTGGTGGTTTCAGTGCGCAGGAAGAAGAGAAAGATGGTGGTGAATGACTGACTTTTCTTCTTGTTAAAGCCGTGTCGCTGCACCTGAGCCTAAAAGGTAGTCTGAATCTATTTTTCTGGTGTGCTGCAGGTTATTGTTATGTACTACATTTGTTACTCATTTATGAAGCACAGTACATGTGTCCTACTTGTAATTACCGCTACTTGTACATATACCTAAAAAGTTATGCAAATATGTACCCATAACTTGTTTTTCAAGATATTAATAAAAGGGGTGTGTCTCCAAACAGCCATCTCTTTCCTGACAATTCCCTTTGTGCATATTCTCTTACATATGATAAGTCAACATTGAAACACCTGCGGCTTTTGGTCAGGTGCGGCTAATGTATGTACAAACCAGGATTTTCCCCTGATTTTAGCTTGTGCGGCTAATATTCAGGTGCGCTTTGTAGTCCGGGAAATACGGTACTAATATTCCTAAAACAGATTTATTGCACCAACCTCAAAGGTTTTGATTAAGGCACTTGGATCCTCTCCCAGATGGTCAATGAAACATCTGATGACGACTTCTCGTTTTTTCTCGATGGAATTTCCACTCTGTAAAACAGGAAGTCTCAACTGAGGCAAAATTTGCACATTTAAAACATGACTTACCATTTCTAGCTTAAACATAACTATTTTTTTTCTGTTGTTGACCTGTTTTCACACCCACCATCAAGGTAAGAACACCTGTGGAGCTAAAATATTGAACAGAAACCTAAGAAAAGCCGTTTTTAGTGGAAGGGCCTCTTCAATGCTGTGTTGGAACGTTTTTGTGGTTAGAAAATGCAATCTTCCTTACCTGAAGCAGAAGGTTTAACTGTGCCCTGTGGCGTTGTCCAGCAGCACCTTTCTTGGCTTGAAACAAGGACAGGAGTTTGGATGAATACAAGTCCAACGATGACATGAACTTTGGTTCAAGGTTCAGGGTCGTGATCCTATGAAACGCTGCACTGACCTGGATGGGAGAGGACAAAAAATCTGAAGGCCAAAATTCTGATTCAATCAAAAAAAATAAATAAAAAAATAAAAATCTACCATTTTTTGCAACCTGGACCTTATTTTCTAACATGCAAAAGATTAATTTACACATCCAGACATAAATCCATATAAGTGGAGTTGTTCAGTATGCAGACTAAACCCTCAACATAAAGTATTATCTTCCACTAAGCTTCTAAATTTTATGTTATGAATTGCTTGCACTATTTCCCTGTGAGATTGTATAATCTTAGAGGGACGAGGCGGAGCCAGGTTGCCCTCTGAACCATCGTCTGCCAGGCAGCGATGCGAGAGGAACACACCGCTGAAGTGGCGCACATATTCAGAATCGTGTCAGCGGCTTTACAGAGAAAGCCTTTCAGCTCCTCTGGCAGCTCTGCTTCCTCCACCTTCCTGGAGATGACAAACGCTAGCAAATCAGTGTTGTTAGTCAATGCAGCTGACTGAACAGTGCATTGATGTGCGCGATCAGTGAACCTTGCTATCAGCTGGTCAAGTTTGGCGGGATGGGCCGGTCGCTGTCCAACGACCTTGGTCATTTTGGTGCCGAAAACTGAAGCGAGGCTCGGCTCCAGAGGGGGAACAGGCGGAAAACTCCGGTCTGTGAAGCCCTCTGTGAAGCCCTAGGTAGAGACCGGCGCTCTAATCTTCGCTGGCTCTGCTGCTGCCTCAGAGAGGTTGGTCATCATCCCTGGGAACTGAGGCCAGATGGGATCTGGGCAACGAGAGTGAGTGGAGCCATACCTTCCCGCCAGATCATGGCCTGTATTTATATAGCGCTTTACTAGTCCCTAAGGACCCCAAAGCGCTTTACATATCCAGTCATCCACCCATTCACACACACATTCACACACTGGTGATGGCAAGCTACATTGTAGCCACAGCCACCCTGGGGCGCACTGACAGAGGCGAGGCTGCCGGACACTGGCGCCACCGGGCCCTCTGACCACCACCAGTAGGCAACGGGTGCCCAAGGACACAACGACTGTCCAAGCCGGGGCTCGAACCGGCAACCTTCCGATTACAAGGCGAACTCCCAACTCTTGAGCCACGATCATCAGATGGGGGTGGAGCAGGCTGAGGGACGGGAAGTTCCTTCTCACCAGCTGCCTCCTGGATGATGCCAGGCAGATCCAGGAGCAGCGCACCAACAACTGGGAGCGGCGTCCTTGCCGACATGTGAAGGCCAGGGGTGGATGAGCGTCGGCTCATCCACCCTTCTGTCACCAGGCTGCCCAGCTGGGAGGCAGTGGAGCTGCCACCACTGCCGTTTTCCTCACGGTGGGTGGAATCATCCAATTCCGGCCCACCATCGAAGAACTCGATGGCTTCTTCCAGCGAGTGCCTCTCTTAGTGGGAACGCCTCCTCAGCATCAGCCTTGAAAAAGGCTGACCTCCGCTGCTTTTCCTCTGGCGGGAGGAGCTAACAGGAGCAGCAATAGGATTAAGGTGTGAGGGCAAGGTCCGCATGGTGAGGACCGAGGCAGCCCACGCAGACGGCATGTCGGTCATACGACATGATGTAGCCGGTCTGGCAGGATGGACACAGACGGATGGTCTCGCTGGACATCTTCTGGCTGGCTGAAGAAAAACGGTAGAGCCGATTTCCTGGTCTCACCGTAACTTATACTAGACCAGGGTGAGACCCACACAGCAGGTGGGCGTGGACTAAAATACTTCAGTGCTGCGCGCACAAGGGGAATACCCACTTAAAGGGCTGCGCCTATACTCATGGTGACACTGGATGACAGGCCATGAACTCATCAATATATTTACCGAACTGAAAAATTCTCAAAATTTAGATTTGGCATTTGTATGACTAAAATAACCCACCACAAAACCAGTATAAATATTTAGGTGGTATCACCATCCACTACTCAGCTTGTATAAAACAATATCATATCCTTCCAAAATTTAACACATCAAGTCCTCTGAGTAAAATTACCTGCTTTACTTTGTAGTTGATGCAGATTTTTTTCCTGGTGGTGAAGATGGTGCTGAAAAAATACAAATCAAAACTTTATCATTACAAAACATGTCACTGAGTAATCTGCCATAACACCAATCTCTTATAAGAAAGTTTAGCTTGGATTGAAATAAACATTTATTTATGTAAATTGGGAGTAACTAGGCAAGGCAAGGCAAATTTATTTGTATAGCACAATTCAACAACAAGGTGATTCAAAGTGCTTTACAGAGAAACAAAAACAAATAAAAAGCATGATTTAAGATTGATTAAAGCAAGCAAACAAACTAACTAACAAACAAAACAGTATATAAAATCAAAACATAAAATCACAACAGTAGATAAAATCAGTAGTTAAATGTAAGTTTTGAAATTTAAGCTTAAAAGTGTGGATTTGGTGCTTTATTCAAATGCAGCAGAGAATAGGTGAGTCTTCAACCTGGATTTAAATAAACTGAGTGTTTCTGGAACTATACTATACTAACTATATACTAACTATACTGGAAATGATGGTACTTTTGGCTTGACCAAAAGGACCAAAGTTTTTTTTTTTTTCATTATTTTCTGGGATCTGAAAGGAAGTAGGGCCCCCAGTCTAAATTTACTTAAGGCCCCATAGTACTTTGGACCGGCCCTGGATGAGGTAATCTGCTGACCCGGGCGGTCCTGTCAGCGTTCTCTCAAAAACTGGCCCTGTTCGGGACAAAGCTGAAAGCAGCGTCTTATATGCTCTGAAAGACCCCACATAGAACAAGAAAGCTAAGCAGCATGGTTGCTGCTATGAACTGTTCCGCGGGCAGGTCTTCTTAGTTACCAAAGCCATTGGTGACATCTGTTCATCTCCTCCTGAACAACCTGACAGAGTGAGTCAGGCCGCGTGACTACCGCAGCTCCCGCACCGCGACTCAACAGGGCCATTTTCTAGAAATGTCTGAGCACACCTGCTTTCACGTGGTTCCTAAAATGCCCCCAATTAAACGGTCAGGTCGCTGGTACCGGGACATTCCGGTCAAATTACCCGGAACGCAGATAGCGACTCAGAACGTAAAAGGATAAAAGGGTGCGGTTTCCCGCCGCCTTGACTGGAAGACGGGTTGAAAACTTAAATTAACGTGCACAAACACGCTGCGAAAAGTGAGCCACCATGACAAACGCTTTCTTCAGAACATGTTATAAAAGAACGGTGTGGATAAAGACAGCTAATGTAAGAATGGTCACTTACCTGAAAACGTTACCAAGTCTGCAGTGGATGTGTGTCTGTCTCGTTCAACGTGCAGAAAATCTCCCATGAGGCCATGCTCCTCGCGTGCGGTACATGCCAAAGGTCATTAGTCTTACTCAAAGTTTTAAGTTAGTATTGGGGGACAAAATTATATTGATTTTTGAACCATTAATAATTAAAGTTAAAGACAATGATAAGTATGAATACCAGTGTCTCAGTTATTATGAGTACTTTCTATGAGATATATTGAGTAGATTTAAATAATGCACCCTGTGTTTCAAATACAGAATTTTTTCTTTTAAATAAACTTGAACAAAAGAGCTCAGTTCAACTCAAAAACTGGTGTTGAAAATTTAAGCATTCTTTTCAGTATTTTCAACTCAAGATAACACTTTTGTGATTTTCAAAGATTTAATCAAGGTCATCTAACTTAGAATTATAATGATATTTACTAAGCCCCTGAATAATTTTTTAGGGTGTACAATTCAAATGTATGAAAGCAACATGAGTTGTTTCCATCGTGCTTCTCAGCTATTGCTCTTTGTTTGCTAATCTGCATTACTTATAAATGGCAACCGTCCATGTGCCTGTAAGTTCTATTTGGAGATTAGAAATGTGAAAGAGTGGCCATTCATTGACTATTCAGTAGCGCTAATGATATTCGCAGGATGCTGCCTGATGTACAAGGGTCTTTTTTCTTCTTCTTTGTTCATCTTTGTCTCTTTGTTCAAAGCCATAACAATTTAGATATTACCACCTCAAATTAGCTTCTGAAACATGCTGCTCACTGCATTAATGTTACTCTGTGATTTCAGAGACTCTGGTCCTGGATAATGTAGTGTTTAATCTAGGAACACAAATTCCCTTTAGTTGATGGTGAATTAGACACACAGGTGATGAGGTGGAAAAGGCACATGGGCATCACTCAGAGAGTATCAAAAATTGTTTCTTTTACTTTACGCGATAAAGCTCTCCGTGCCAGTTTATTTTCCACACTCCCCATTAAGTCCACTAAATACCAGCTGTTAATATCCTGAGCCTTAATTGTCAGAGCTAATAGAAATCTTGGCCCTTGGGTCACAGTGAGTGGAGAGATTTAAAGAAAAACATGATTCATGGAAAGGGTGGGAAACCGTAGAGCTCCGCGGGGCTTTCACGGCTTCTCTCTGTGAAAAAGACGACTTTGTGGTTCATGGATCGCGAGTGGCCGGCATCATGCAGCTCCTTCATCTTGCACGTAATGGAGCACGCACGCACACAGCTCATGCACGTGCACATTACAATCTGATCGGCGCATGCACGCAGACGGTCAAAACAACCAAGAAGTGCACGAATCCACTTAGGCGCACACATTTGCCGACACACACACGTAGCCCGCAGCCCCAGCCCCGCTCCTTGGCTTCCATCTGGGTGATTTGTGTCCCGCGATCCAGGCTACTCTGCACGATTGAATAAATCACATCAGGTTGGGAGTGACTCATCGCATGTTGACGGGGCGCCTAATGTCATTTGAAGGTTAGGTGAGCACGAGATTGGGCCTAGCAGCGCCTCCTCTGACACACTTTCACGTTGCGATGTTGTTTTGAGTCTTGATGCAAGCGTGCTATCTCTTTATCTGTCTTTTTTCTTTGTTACACACACACACACACACACACACACACACACACACTCTCATCCACGCAAAACAATCCAAAAACACACTGTGCCGGCTGACATATTATCCTTCTGTGCAAAACGGGGGCCATCAGTTCAACCCCCCACCCCACCCCCTACATATACCCCCTCCGCCTGTTTGTTTTGTTCTTCATGTTCCATTTCCCCTCCGCATACCCGTGATCCCTCTTGTCACTGTAGTCATTGTCATGCATCCATGCCTGAAAAGCTGCCAACGCACTTCCTGCCTGTCACACACGCACACACAAGCGCACAGTTGCGCGCACATGAATGATAAAACTCAAATAAATAAACTCATGAACACGCTCACCCGCCCGACATCCCCGTCCCTCATACATACATACAGCTGTAACATCTTGGCCTGCTTATCTACCTGCCTGTCTGTCTGCCTCGAGGAAGTAAGATGTGTAATTTCTGTCATAAACCAACAGCAGTGATAAAACAAACTGGCTGCGTTTCCACACTCGGATCCAATACAGGCAAATACACTTACAGCAATCCAAAGCTTTCCTTCCCATTCTCCATCCATATGTGTTAAAGAGCTAATTGTCAGGTTTGTATGGAAGGGTGATGATGGGTGTGAGGTTTTACTTCTGAGGCATGGCCGATGCTGTTATTCACTAGTTAATCCCTTTTCTTAACCAGACACTGACGTGCTCTCTGCCATTTGTTCTTGGCCAGTTGGGGTTCTGGGCTCGACATGCTCCATGCCTCTAATTATTCCTCCCAATGCTGTCAAATGATAAAATGCTCCGTGACTGAATGTGCCACTAAAGCGCAGATGAAATGTAACGCCCGCCTTCCCAGCTGCGCAAACATAATTTCATAAATTTCCCTTTCTTATTCCAAATATCGTCTGCTTTTTGTGCAGTTCGCTTGAATAAAGAGTGATAGATAATAGTTGCCGTCTGTCCGTATAATTTCACCTCTTTTCTTTCTGCCAAAAACACGCATCCTGCATCCTTTCTCTCTCTCGCTCTGTGTCTTTCCCTCTGAGTGTCTCTCGCTGTGTCCTGCTCTCTGGGCGTGTCTGGCCTTGATAACAAACAAAAAAATATTGTCTAGGTAATACAGAATTCAATTTCACAAGTTTATTCTTCTGTTTAAATTTCTTGTCCCGTATCTGTGAATGCGAATGAATGGAGGAAGCAATCCTATAAAAAAATAAATAAATAAATAAAACACTTCACATCAACCTCACCCTCCATCTCCTGTGTGCACCATGGTACAGAAGATTTATAAACCCAAAATAAGTCTTGTCAGTCAAACTGCTTTAGAGAGCAGCCACTGTGACTGTGAAAATGATTGGGATTTAATTAATTCCCCTCCACGGCTTATGTAAAGTTCATATTTTCCTGTTTAGACACAGAGTTTGAGAATCAATCAGCTGAGTAATAGAAAAGGTAATAGGCTACGTGGACGGTGACAACAGAGAGCGGCAACCAGCCAGAATATAAACTATGTCACTATTATGTCAAAAACAAGTCTGTGTCACCAAATATTGTTGACCTGCTACTTGTTTGCAGCGCAAAGATGACATCTAAACTTTGCTTACAATTGCATTTATTGACTTAGTGCTGGAGGGGGTGGCATAAATACTCTCCATAAACAAATGTAATCCCCGGGCTGAAGGGGGAATTGTTTAGTGGCTGTAACTGATGCACTCCTAACGTAGACATTCATCCTAATGTTTATAAATTGGCCATTTTATAATATTCCCGGGATCGGGTTGACCTCGTGAAGGTGGAAAGGTGGTATTGTTTGTTTCTTAGCTAGTTTGGTTTCAGATGTAAGCTTTACTGGAAGAATATACATCAGACTGTAGGACAGAGATTGATTTGCAGTTAGGTACATATGTGTTTGGACACCACCACAGTGGATTTTAATCAAGTGCAGACTTTTAGCTTTATTCTAGTGGTTCAACAAATTAACTGTATAATATTTTAAGAATTATAAACATTTATATATACAGTCCACTATTTTCAGAGGCTCAAAAATAAACAGAATATGACTGAGAAAGAGCTGTAGTGCTCAGGTGAGGACTAAAAATAGGATCTGGAAACTTCTATTTGGTAACAAATCAGTTAAGAACAAGGAGGCAGGGGTGTCACTATCCAGCTCTGGATTGGCTGATGTGGTAAACGGGGTCATCTACAAATTGGAAGGTTGGTGAGTCAGTTCTTAGCTCCTGCTTAGTATCTTTAGAAGTTGCACCTGGCGCACCCGTTGGATTGTGAATGTTGGGTAAAAGTGCTTAGATACAGCAGACAGTGTGTGCGATATGGAGAATGAGACATGAGGTTTCATTCTTTTAGCACTGCGAGTGGTAAAAGTGAGTAAAAGGCACTTTATACTAGGGGTGGGTTTTTATAATCGATTTATTGATTAAAATCGATTCTGGCTTGGATAACGTAAAATCGATTCATTAAAATCCTGAATCGATTTTTTAATATAAATTTATTTTGCCCGAAATGCCAGAATCTCTGGTGACATCTCACAAAATTTCAACAACCACCAAACAGCTAAAACAGTAAATGAGAGCAGGAACATGGATTCTGCACAAAGACTTAGACACACAGCGCGACCCGCGGATCAGAATCAGTTAGATGTTGCCTTTCTCACAGTCGGGGCTGAAAGCCGACAGCTTGCTGATTCTGATCTGTCGGCAGGTCCGCGCTTTGTGTTCACGCCCTTTATGCGCTGATTCTAAAGCTGTTAGTTTGATGTCTCTCTAAACAATATTGACCGAACCAGCAGCAAAAGAAGATCCAAACTAAGCTTCACATAAACATCGTCATGGATTCACTCTGACTTTTGCTGTTTTGCTTCGACCATGATGCACAGCTCTCTCTCTCTCTCTCTCTCTGTACTTCAACAACAGTTTCCCGTCTAAAAATCTGTTTTCTTCATTATTCGCTTGTTTATTAAGCACAAGTCTACCACAGCGCTATCGGCCGACGTTTTTTTTTTCCGTTTTATATACTTCCGAAAAGAAAACCTAATTTCTCAATAGGTTCAATAGGCTTCTGAGCAAATTTAAACTTTTTAAATTACGCAAAATGCAAAACGGCTAGCCGTGTCTCTAGTAAAACCTCTGTAACTTCAGAGGTAATGTTCATGTGTTGATTAATGGTTTTCTTTCGTTTTTGATGTACTGCAGAATATTTTTATAAAATCCCAGGCCAGGAAAATCACCTTCATGTTTTTCTGTTTTATCCTCAGCTACTTTGACACAAAGGCATCTGCTGTGACGCTTACACCTTTGATAAAGTCTTGCGTGTGTCAGCTTCCTTTTTACAGATACAAAAATATGTAAATCTACTGATCTGAATTATAATATTTCTGACTGTCAGAATTTCCCAGATTCAAATCGAATCGAATCGAATCGAATCGAATTAAATCGAATCGTGGATCGAATCAATTCGGGACCTTGTGAATCGGAATTGAATCGATTCTAGAAATCAGTGACGATACCCAGCCCTACTTTATACGTACCAGTTCATCATTTTACCATTTAGAATCAAGAGAGGCCTTCAGGAAACACAGAGGGTTTACAACATAATGCACCGACTGGTTACACTGAAGGGCAGGAAGACCAGATCAGACTTTTTCAGAAAAAACCCTTTGGACAGATGAAACCGAGATGAACTTGTACCAGCATGATGGGAAGGGAAAAGTATGGAGAAGGAGAGAACGAGCTTGTGATCTGAAGCATACCACATCATCTGTCAAACATGATGGAAGCAGTTTTACGGCACGGGCATGTATGGCTGCCAGTGGAAATAAGTCACTAGTGTTTACTGATGATGTCACCGCTGGAAGAAGCAGCAGAATAAATTGTGAAGTGTGCAGGAATATACTTCCTGCTCAGATTCAGTCAAATGCTGCAAAAATATTAGGACAGACTCTCACAAGGCACATGGATAAAGACCCAAAGTGGCAAAAAGCCACTCAAGGCAAAAAAAAAATGAATATTCATCAATGAACAAGTCAGTCACCTGATCTAAACCCCACAGAGCATGCTGTTATGTTGTTAAATCCAAGACTGAAGGTAGGAAGACACCAAAAAAGCAGCAACTGAATGTAGCTGGCAGAGCTCCTCAAGGGAAAAAAATACAGCATTTGGAGACGTTCATGGGTTCTAGACTTCAGCCAGTCATTGCAAAGGATTTTCATCCAATTATTAAAAATAATCCTTATGTTTAAAGTGATTAGTTTGTCTAATTACTTTTGAGCCTGGGGCACTGTGTCTGAAAATGTCTGTAATTCCTAAACAGTTAATACAAAATCTTTCTGAAACCCCTTGAATTAAAGCTGAAAGTGAAACAAAAAAGAGTCGGTGTCCAAAACCTTATGGCCCTAACTGCAATTTTAATAAATCAACTGAATCCCAGATAATCTTGATTGCTCTATTAAAAAGCTACTGATGTGGAGTGGCTGTATTTACATTGTTTAAGTTGCCTAGAAAGAAAGGAGCAACAGCAGAAAACCTAGTAAACAGTTTCTTCATTATCAGCAATCTCTATGACTTTATAAACCAAAAGTGCCCAGTCTGGGAAATCATAGGCTCACAGCCATTATACACACTTCACATGTCAGCTGCAGACAGCTAGATACTTTAATAAGTGTGCACCCTTTCCTCTTTTGGTTTTGATTTAGATGATATTTTATTAAGACCGCCATCCATACGCTGAGTGGCTGGTCTCGTTCATCTGTGCAGTCTCTCAGCACCATTAGCTATCCAATAACATCATTAATAAGGGAGTCAAAAGGCTCGACCATTCTGTGCTTTGAATTTTAGAGACGAAAATGTATTATGGGTGAGAAGTGTGAGCCAGCTCAATAAAATGGGATTTAAATGCATTTTATTGTTTAAAAAAGGGAGAACAATACTCCTTGAATTTCCTTGAAGTCATCATCCGCTGTTGAAGTAATAATATCAACCTGCATCAGGGCCCAGGGAACCTTACTATGCATTCATCTTATATTGCAGT
Organism: Mchenga conophoros; assembly: GCF_057382185.1. NCBI lineage: Eukaryota > Metazoa > Chordata > Actinopteri > Cichliformes > Cichlidae > Mchenga > Mchenga conophoros. The sequence continues at coordinate 21,689,698 of NC_140539.1, read as the reverse complement.
TTTTTTTATCCAGTTCTAGGAGTTGCAGGCAATCTTCTGTTTTATTAAACAGCAATTCTTCCATTTTTTATGTGAAAACAAACACAAAAAACAGGAAATTTTGATTGGTTGATTTTTGCAGACCTCTCTGACATGGCGACTGAGTAAATTGCCTCATTCGCACTTGCAATCAGTTCATTAAACACTATATCTGATTGCACAGACGATTAATAATCTGGGTCTCATTCATGTCTTAATCATTTATTTATTGCCACAGAAGACAATCGACTTTATTAAAATATCATCTTTCGCAAGTTCCATTTAACTGTGGCAAATAAGCAATTGGAAAACGCCTCTAAGGGTTTACAGTTATGATGCATTATTGCTGGCTTTGTAGGGTGTGATGGAACCAGGAGAACAGACACCTACTGTGCCAAAGACACCTTTTATATGAATTACTGTGCTACAAAAATCAAGTTGATTCCACTCAGATTAGCATACCACCGGGTAGCTATTTTAAGTCTAAAATATGGCCATTGGAGGACAGATTAGATACCTAGGTAATCACCTCTTCACAGAGGGGGAATGATCTCTTTTAAGTCTTGTGCTCTGACTTTTCCATTGTCTCACATAAAGCGAGGGGAATGACAAATGCATTCACATGCATATCAGCATTCGTGAATGGCATTCATTAATCATTTATGTCTAATTTTAAGGATTAACAGGTCGGGGCGTGAGGTCTGTTCACATTCAAGTCATTATAATTTTATGGAGACTCCGGGAGAACTGATTGAAAACATTTAGACGTTTAGAAAGCTTCACATTAATGGAAAAAAATGGAGTGTTCGACTGCAGAGATTGGGAAGCGTCTATGCGAGAGACTACCGGCAACCTGGAGTGTTTAATATGTAAGTCAGACCTCTAAGCCTTATCACTCTAAACATAACTTTTTAACAGTATTAAAACACACCCTGAGAAGGCTTGCTTACCATAAAATTATTAGACTTGAAGTGCCCCAGTCTCCTTTTATCTTTAGAGATTAGCCAGACGGTAGCAGCGTGTTTGTTAAATGAAAGTAAACAATTTAGTGTAGCGTTCCACTTTCCAGACTCGGGCCTTGGTATGTGTAGGGAGTTATGGTGTATTGATTACTCTGCGTCTGCCCTATTACCGCCAACTCTCCCTGTGAGCCCCATGTCTGGATGACTCAGTGTTGACAATTGTATTACAGCCTATTATCTTTCAAATCCCAGATCTTGAATTACAGCCTACCAAGGGGTCTGATTTGGAAAGTTGAAATTGGTTGCTGACTTCATACCTGACTTCCTCTCTGTGCTCCATAACTTTCTTTTTTTTGCTGTCCTCCATCACTCCCATAATCCCTCCCTTTACCTTTCACAACATTTTATGTGAAATTTATCAAAGATCTTACGTGTCCACTTAGTTAGGAGCTCCTCTCTACTCCTAAATTATCACCATCTATGTGTTCTCCCAAGACTTTTGTGCACGTTTGTCACTGTTTAACATAAAAAGGTCTTGACAGTTAAGAGTTAAAGGAACTTAAGGAAGTTTTTTTCTTTTTAGCTGTAAATCAACAGCAGACAGGCCAACATGTTATTGGACAGATACTATTTTTTACTTATACTCATATGATTGTTTTTAATTAAAACCTAATAAGTGTGCATTTGCTTGTGTTTCTCAACCCATGCGTCTTTCTGCATTTCTGCAAGTTCTGCCAATGATTTTGCTTTGTACCCCATTTAGCGCCTGCCAGAAAGTCATTAGTGATGTGCAGAGCAAACATGTCCAGCTCTTTGCTGTTTTAATAAGTCTGATGGAGCTTTTATTTTGATGAAACACATAGCTGTTATTGTGACAAAGAAACTAAATGCTGTCGAGCTTAACTGATCTTTGACCTGATCACATCTAGTTGTTTATCCGCCTACAATGCTGTCTTAAAGGCAGGTATTTTTTTATTAGTTTGTTTTTCTGTAAAATTATAAAAGTATAAACCTCTTATAGAGTGCCGCTGTGGTGTGGTGGTCAGCTCTCTGTGGAGTTTGAATATGTGGGTCATCTCCAGGTGCTCTTGCTTCCTTCCACATTAGATTAATTGATGTTTCTGCTGATTGAATGTGAACCTGAATGGTTGTCTGTACTAGCTCTGAGATGTCCAGGGTCTACCCCACCTTTTCCCGTAAAGCTGTTGGGGTAGGCTCCAGCCCCCACCCCCAGAACCTTAAATAGGCAGTTAAAATTGCCTGGATGGATGCGAACACTTATACATTATTAATCTTAGCATTATGTGCTTTAGAAGATGCACCTAAAAGTGACTCTTCTAAGGAGATGGTAATCTTAAGATCCTGTGCTAGAGCTGATTTGGGAATTTAACTCATTTTATCTGTATTGCTATCGTAGTATGAATATGACTTCCTAAACCAGATGGCTTTCATTTCAGTTTGAGCTGTTTGTAATGCCTGTGTATACTGTATGCTTAACAGCTTAACAGCGTTCCCATCAGCCTGCTGATCCAATTAAATTGGTTGCAGATTTGGCAGCGTGTTTTTTGTTTTTTTGTTTTTTTTGACTGAGCCGAGAGTAGCGCAAAGAATTTATAGGAAGATGCTCGCGCTCTAAATTACAGTGAGAAAGCTGAAGAAAAGCTCCCCAAACACAGTAAACCAAGGAAATAAAAGCAGTTTCACACAGAATCTGCACTGATGGCCACTGAGGACAGAAAGCAGCTACAGGGGATTACTAATATTTCTTGCATTGAAGCCAGAGAGCGCCATGCAATATAATGAAGCAGAAAATTAGATATAAAACAGAAACAGAATGCTTATGCAAAAGCAAATGTGAACTTGGCAGAAAAATCTCCCGCTTTATGGCACAAAAGATCACAGGGAGCCCCGTTCACCATCAATTCAGCCACTATAGCGCTGAGCTATGGCAGATTAAATATGGTTAAATATCATTTTGTCTAGAGAGCAGAAAATTCTGTGTGTTGGTTACAGTGAGCTAAAACAAATCTCAACATAAAGTGTTAGATGTCATTCGTATCCATTTAGCCATACCAGCATTTTTTAAAAGTGTGCTCCTCTCCTGCCGTGAATCTTCTAACGCATAGTGGAACGTCTGGTCCCAAAGCTGAGGGTTGCTTGGGCTTGATGGCAAACACTCAGGTGATCGATGTGAAACACTCCAGGCCTCGCTGATATGAACAGAGCTTAGATGGAGTCTCATCTCCATTATCTGCTGCTCTCCTCCTGTTTTTCCCACCTTTCCTGGGTCAGTAATTCAGCCACTCACTGCCGAGTCTCCAGCACTTTGGAGGTGAAACTCTGCAATTAAAAGAAACGTTCATAAGTAATTTGAAGGGATTATTTTTAAAACTTTATAGGGTTTGTTTTGTTTCATTTTATGTGCTTTTTGTTCCTTTAGAAATTCTGCTGGGGTTCAAATGAATTCGATTACCGAGAAGAGATAGACTGTTTCACATTCTAAACATATGCTGGTGCCTGCAATATTCATGGTGTTTTTGGCCTCCGCCAGTCCAAGAATTATTCAGGGCATAAGGTCTCTGGCTCACAAATAAGCTGTTACTGTTGCAGGTCAGACATAATTCTATGAATAATGGAATAAAATTGCCCATTTGTTTTCAACACACTGCAGGAATGCTGCCAGATTGTTTTGATGTATGCAGCTATTAGAAGCTTTGAAACAAAGCTCATGTATCAACCCCAGCTTTCTACACCAAGATATATGGTATGTTAATTTCATGGTCATCTCACAGTGAATTAAACTAGGTGGCTGCTAGAAATGATGTAAGTGACATGTTAGCGCCCCGTGCAAGAGAAATGACTTGGATCCAGTCCATCTGCATTCAGTGAGCAATGTTGTCACCGCAACTAGTGAGTAATTGGAAGAGCTACAATTACAGTTTTCATGTCCACCCCTGCAGCAGCACCAGTATTTCGTGAACAAATAATTCAGTAAATCAATTATCCAATTTTGCTATTACATTTCAGGTGCATAACAAGTCCGTATTCATGACATGCATCATTCGATCACAACGCCTCTCGCCTCCTCCTCTCCGCCTGTCCCGCTCTCACTGAGAACACCGTAATTAAGCAGGAGGCTTTAGAGCTCAGCCTAAATTTACATGGTAACTGATACGAGCATGACTTACTGCCAAAAACACCACATGAAGAGTCCAGCTTATAGAGAATAATCAGTACGCCACTAGAAATGGATTTCATCACAGAGCAACGACCAGACTCAGGCCTAAAGGTTTGAGCATGTTGTAGCCTTTGTCCAGAGTGGCAGGAGGGAAGTCATTAATTAGCACTTTATCATTAGGAAAATCAATATGCAATTTGCAGGAATGTTACTCAATCATAGCCTACTGGAGTCTGTTTTCTCTTTCACAGCGATACCACGCTGGATAAGGGGTGGAGAGGACTTGTCTTTCTTTTTTTACAAATTGTCAGAGATGATTATCACTGCTGACAGCTCTGACTTCATCTGCGTTTTGCAGAGCAGAAAAAATGAAGCCTTTAGAATCGGAGAAACTTTGGTAAATGCCACGTGCCTACTTGAAACTGCACTGATCAACATTTTTAACCAACAGTGTATAAAAAGAGGTCTTTATAAAAGACCCAGAGAGATATATGACACTGCTCCGCAGCTGCCCTCATACCTCAACTCTTTGTCTGAACTTTTTGGGTCTGTTAAATCATCGGATCAATCATATTTTTTTTCCTCAAACTGGCTTCCTCATCACAAAGCAGAGCAGTCACACTGGAAGCTAGCTTTTGAGCTTGCTAAAAGGCTAAACATACACTCTACTGATCTGGACGGTGTTGCCATAAAGCTGCCTGCTTAACTTATGAGATCAGATCAAGCCTGTTAATGCTTGTGGTGCTGTTTTAAGTTGACCTGTCCAGGATGTTTTGATAGAAACGGATCAAAAATGTTGTGAAATACAGTTAATGACTCATCTATTATTAGTCATATGATTTAATGCAAAATGTACTCAGCTTTCACTCCAGTGGCACATTGTGTGACTTAGTGCAAGTTCATCATGTTAGAAAGTGAAATCATCATTAGAAAAAGTCTTTGAATTGCTGGTCCAATTGCTGGTTGAAGAAGCAATACAATTGAGAAGTTTAAAAAAAAGCACCCTTCTTCTCAAACTCTCACAGTATTCTTGTTCCAAGGAATGAAAGCCAAAAAATTTGATTTGTTACTGCTCCCTTCACAGACAACGTAAAACCGCCTCTAACCAGACAGAATGAGAAGTGGAATGTCCCAATGCCCACCTGCGCAATAGTACAAGCACATCACAGTCTCTGTCCTGAGAAAGAGACACCTCACAGGTCATAAACCAGTGTCTTTATTCAGCTCTACCCACAAAACACTGGTCTCAACAGTAAAGAGTCAACTTAAGAAGCCAAATCGGAGACTTACTAAGAAGAAGAAAAGATTAAGATGAGTAAATGAATGCAGAAATTAGAGAAAGGAATCGTGGAAATTAGTATCATGAACAGACAAATATGAATTTGAAGTGTTTTGGTCAAAGAGAGAAACATTTGAGAGACATAAAGATGTGAGAAATGTGGTAGTTGGGGAGTATTTTAGTCATTGTGTCAGGTAAGAGAGGTAAGAGGCAGACTTGTGTGCAGGCCACAGGGGCCAGCAAGAGGTGTTGCTTGCAGCCAGGTAAGGCAGGTAACTGCTTGGCCTCCAAACCAGTGGGGGGGCCTGAAAGTTGACAAACTACGGGAGCGGCAATGTTCAAAGTTTGCATAGGGGGATAGACCTGAGCTCCCTGAGGGAGACCGACCTTATTCTACTAGCACCCATTGCAAATGGTCTGTTTAAACAAAGCTAATGTCAACAAAAAAGCCACTTAATAAAGAGGAGTAGTGAACCTTCTGGGAGCTGAAAAAGAAAGGACAAAAGAGAAGAAGAAGGGGGAAAAATACCCAAGATAGTTTTGAATGGAGAAGAAAATAGTGATAAAAATATTGTGCTAAATAGCTGGTAAGTGCTAATGGTCTCACCTTAAGTGTCAGGGAGAGGCATTTAAACAACATAACTTCCACTGGCATCACATGACAGGAAAATTTAATTACCTAGTGCATCCAGCTTTGTTGACCTGATGTGACTGAGTCAAGTACACACAGCTAGGAGTCAGAATCAGGGGACTAGCAGTTAGCAGTTAGCATAGCTAGCATAGTGGAAGAAAGTAGAAGCTGGTAGTTTGAATATTACTACTTGATAACCAGGTAACTCCATGTTTGTTGTTATTGCCACATTAAACATAATAGTCTCTGCCATTTCAAGAATAATGTTACTGTGGTGGGGCGTGGTCTGCGGTGCTGTGCAGGGAGGGCGGACGCACTGCACGGCATCCTTAATCACGCCCGCCTAGTTAAAAACACGGGGACTCAGGGGTTTGGGTGTTGTGGTGAGATGTAAATAAAGATGGCTCTGAATGATACTCCGTGGGCCCGCCGTGCCTTATTCTCGCCAAAGTTACCTGTTGCTGTCAGATAATTTATAGCATAATGGTGATGAACACAATAGCATAAGCATGACTGAGGAGGAGGAGGACCCTGATTTTGTTTGGGCCTAAGCAAGTCAGATTTTGAGAAGTAACAAAGTCATTCTTCAGGTTGTGCAGCTAGGATGATCTCACTCAAAAACTTCAAAAAAAATCTGGAAATATGTCAAGGATAGAGTGTGAGAGTGTGCTATGTGTGTATGGTTGTAATTCATTACCAGTTCATTGATGTGGTTTAAAGTCGGTTGTCTGTGCTTGAATTTGTTGTTAGTGAAATAGCAAAGTGAGCTGAGCCAAATACCCCCTTGTCAAGGTTGGTTGCCCCTCCAGTCCATATGCTTTGGCACAGTCTCTGATAAGTGGGATCAAAAACAAGAAAGGCTATCAGTCTGCTTTCTAGTGCAGTGCCATACCCTGTGCATGCTGCTTGACTGGAGCAATTTTCCCTCTGCAAAAAAAAGTAAACATTGGCAGATTACTGCAACAAAATGACGGCTAGTGAGCCAAAGGCATGCAAAGCTAAAATTGCTGCAAATGGATGATTCTTGGATGAAATAAAAATTTGAGAAACAAACAAAAAGAAAGAAAAAACACACAAATGAATTGTTTCTGAACTTACCAATTGTTTCTGAATACCATATCAAGTCATTTGACACATAAAATTTTGAGTTTTCGTTAATTTTTCTGGTTGACCATGAAGTTTTGAGGTAATATTTCAGGACAGAAAAACTGTCTCCATTCATAAAGGTGACACAAATAAGGGGGGTAAAAATCCTGATTTTATCCTTCTACAGGATGTGAAGATTTTCTGTTTGATAGCAGATTTGAAACATGAACTTTACTGGTTGCCAGTGTTTCAGTGTGATGTTGTGTTGCTCTCAAAAAGCCAAAAATTATTTATTCAGACTGTATTTCTGCTTAGTAAGAGTCGAAACATTTAATCTACTTGTTCGACAGTCCTTAAAACTCATTTAATTTATGTAGAAGCCGGTGAGTCAGTGAACGTGTGACTGCGATTCATTGTTCTGACTCATTTGCCATTATTGCTGCATTCCTGTCTGCTGCCAGTGACCGGTACTTCTCAACTTCAGCAAACTCCATTAATTTTAATTCCACTTTTAACTTCTTTTAAGAAGTTTTTCAAACAGACAAAATGTTCAGATGACTCCAGCTCATTGAAATGCTGAGACCTTTGTTATTCAGCATCTGAAAAAAAGTGACAATATTGAAGCAGCACTCATTCCTTAACATTCCCTGCACAGCATGCATACAAAAGTCTCTATATAGCCAAACTTGCATTTGAAAGGCTTATCTAACAACTTCACATTTCTGGTAGAGATATCGGCGTTTCAGTAACACGGTGTTGTACCACATGCAGCAGAGATGCATCCCAAATCAGCGGAGATCCCTGGTGCCTAAAGAATCGATATAATCTCAGCGTTTCTGTTCCGTTTAGGGAGATGTGATCAATGAGAGAAGACCTGAAGGATGCTGACTGACTTAAAGAAGTTTTTGATTCAATTCCGTATTCACTTATCGGTTTCATACAAGTTTTCATTGCAAAGGAATATGTCTGTGCATGGACACGGATGGCAGAGAAGGAGGAGTAGGATTCTTGACAGGGTGTCCACCTATAAGCACCATCAACCCTCCTGGGATCTCATCATTCGCTGACTTCATTGTTATGAACACTGAGTAGTCACACATTTGGGTATTTTTGTAGGTGTGTGTGTGTGTGCATATGTGCATGTATGAATGGTCCAGTTATGTGAAAAGACCAAAAAAGAAGAGAAAGAGGAATCGTTGAAAGCCAAAGGATATGAAAAACCATCTAAAATGATGAAAGAGAAACTAAGAGAATAAAAAAGGAGTTGCACATAAAGGGTAGATAAGACAGGGGCGACTAGATTGGGAGGGTTTTCAGAGGGAAAAGGGTGAGAATTGAGGAGGTGAAGCAACAGTTTTTGGTTGGTTGACTCGGGTCCCGACTGCTGATTGATCTCCAGGTGACAGCCGGTGTCAGGGGCCCTCGGCCAGGCTGTCATTCCCTTGCACTCTTACACCCTCGCAAACCCCCCCCCCCCCCCCCCTCTCATCTTCGCTCTGTCGCTCTCTCTCTCCCGCCAGTGCATTTTAAGCTCTCACTTGTGCCAACTAATCTCTCACCTTCTTCCCTCTCCATTGATTCAACCTCTAGCTCTCTCGCTCTTTTTCTCTCTCTCTTTGCTCCTCATCATCATTCTGTTCGGCCGGCCTTTTCACCCCCTCGGTGGTGACAGTTGGTTTCCCTACTGCTCTCCTCTACCCTCCAGCTCTGCCTTTTTTGTTCTCCCACTGCTGGGAACCAAATGCTAAGCACTGCCCATTTCACACCAACTATTTGCCATGCAAGATGTGCTCGCGTGCAGGGCTTTAGTGTGTGCTTGTGCGTCCCCGTAACACGTATCCAAAAACATGTGTTATGGGGAGAAAACCCATAATATAAATCAATAACGGCTCGGGGTTACGTTAGGCAAGCCTGTGTAATGTCCTCTGAAGTCATGGGATCACAACTCCCCGTCTGTCTGTGTGTTTGAATTTGCATGTGCAAAGTGTCAGCGTCTGTGCCCTGAAAGCCCACAAATGCTGCACACCAGTTTTCTTCAGACACTGCCTCGGGATATTTTTGTGACCTTGGTCTTCAGTGACTACGTGTGTGTTTGCTGCTCAATTATAGGGATTTCATTTTCCTGTGTGTGGGCATGCTCATGCGCCCTCCAGTTTGTTTTTGTGCGTGTGTATGCACATGCATGCAATCAGGAACCCTTGAGGGGCATGTTTAATGATAGGCTCGTTTGCACAGCTCTGACTCTAATGATCTATTAAAGTACACTTAACCAGTAATTATATGGACAGTCCCCAAAGGCTTATGAGGCCCCAAAAGGGCCTGCTGAAGATGGAAGAAAAGCCCATGTATTTAATGGAATGCATGGGAATCGATAATGCTGCGGCTTTAAATTTTCGTTTTACGTTTCTAAAGATATTAATGAATGAATAAATAAAGAATAGGTTCAAAGGAGACTTTTCTCCTGCCATGATTACATGCAATGTTAAACTTGAGACAGGGATTAAGTATTCCTCAGGCTTTGCGGAGGAACATGTAATCCCTGTCTTAGCTCTCCTCTTCTTCCCCTGGACTTGCAGGACTGTATATTTAGTTCCAGCCTTGCAATTAAATCCACTTTTACAGTATGACCATTTTACATTGTATGTATTCAAAAGTCAAACGCAAACTTATGAGAGCCAGGCTGATAATTTCTCTGAGTTAAATGTTTTGAAATTCAATAGATACTAAAGATCAGGCAGTCTCTTTCCTAACAAGACCATTAGACCATTATTCTACTCATTAACAGGATTGTCTCCTGAAGTTCAAGAGCAGCTAGAAGCCCCTTAAACTTCAGTGCTACATCCTCTAATAAGGCGATTTTAAATGTGTTTCACGCTCTGCAACTTGAAAGTCATACTGGGCCAGGATGAATAACAATCCAGTCAGGGTGGAATTAAGCAAATAAAGTGTGCTTGCATAGTGATGGAAATGCAGGACTGTAAACACAAACTGCAGGAGCTGTCTTCAGTTAGTGTGTTAACAAAAGCATTCAACAAACACTTCACCGCACACAACAGCCAAACAACACCCTGCTATCTCCTCTGCTTATGTTATTTCACCGTGTAGTTTTGTAAACAAACATTTGAAAAAGCTGTATTTCTTGAAGGAGAAGTCAAACTCTCTAAATATTGTTATAGTCCATATCCATCCACTTTCATGGTATAGATTCAACAAGGTGCTGAAAACATTCGTCAAAGGTTTTGGTCCATATCAACGTGGCAGCAGCACACGACTGCTCCACATTTGTCAGCTGCGCATCCATGAATTTCCAGGTTCTGTTCATCCAAAAGGTGCTCTGTTAGATCAGGTGACTGTGGAGGCCGTTTCAGTAAAGTGAGCTTATTTTCATGTTCGAGAAAATCGTTTGAGATGATCTGAGCTTTTTAAAGTCATGTCTTTTTGCAGGAAGCAGCCATCAGAATTCAAATGCTGATTCTTCCATCAGGCCAGGCAACGTTTATCGAAGCTTCTGTTGTCCAGTTTTAGTGAGTCCATGTAAACTGTTGTGGCACAAAGGCGATCGAGTTGGGAGTTCGCCTTGTAATCGGAAGGTTGCCGGTTCGAGCCCCGGCTCCGACAGCCTCGGTCGTTGTGTCCTTGGGCAAGACACTTCACCCGTTGCCTACTGGTGGTGGTCAGAGGGCCCGGTGGCACCAGTGTCCAGCAGCCTCGCCTCTGTCAGTGCGCCCCAGGGTGGCTGTGGCTGCAATGTAGCTTGCCATCACCAGTGTGTGAATGGGTGGATGACTGGTTGTGTAAAGCGCTTTGGGGTCCTTAGGGACTAGTAAAAGCGCTATACAAATACAGGCCATTTACCACCCTATGTGGTCTTCTGCTGCTGTATCCCATCTGCTGCCAGGTTTGATGTGTTGTATGTTCAGAGATGCTCTTCTGCATACTGTGATTCTAAGGAGTCACTATTTTAGTTACCTTCCTTTCAGCTGACCTCTGGAATCAACCACTTTCACCCAGTGAGTTTCCACCACAGGATATTTCCTCTTTCTCTGGCCTTACTTTGCAAACCCTGAACATGATTATGTTGGAAAATCCCAGCACTTTCTGAAATACCAGCTTGTCTGGCACCAGCAACATTCAAAGTCACTTAAATGACCCATCTTCCCCCATTTTGATCCTTATTTTTAACTTCTGCAGGTCATCCTGACCTGGTCTACATATATGTAAATGCACTGAATTCCTGCCATGTGATTGGTTGATAGCTATTTGTGTTAATGAGCAGCTGATCGGTATATACCTGATAAACCATCTTATCATATTCCTAACGAGAATGATTCCCTACTACAGTTAAACTTTATGGAAGCTGTTGCTCACAGTTATGATTTCTGCTGCCCGAGACTGAACTTTAACATCATCAGTCTGATGATTTTTTTTCTCCAGCTGTAGAAATGAAAAAAATGTAAGATGACGTACATGTAATGAGTTTTATTTGTCAGGAGGTAGAAATAAAGATGTTTCAGAACATTGTTATTCATGGTTCACCCTCTAAAGAGTTAAGCTCTCACTTTTATTATCAGTGTTTATCAGTGTTGCTTGTTTTTATCATCCGCCTCTTCCGTACACCAGCATAACAAAACATTTGGGATTTCCTGGTTCATGGAAGGTTGGTAATAGGAATAATCAGCCTTCCACTTAAAGGTTAAATATACTCCATCTTCCTTCCCTGAAGTGTGTCTCTGTCATTGCAGTCAACCACCAGTGTCTTCAGAGTGGAGTGATTCATGCTGGTTCTTCTCTTGGTCTAAGAGCTTTTTTCCACCTACCTTCTTATCAGTTATTTAATTCACTGGCCTATTCACTCTTTTTTTGTCTGAATGTCCATTATCTGATTTTCCTAATCCCCTCTCATCCATTTTACCATTTTTCATTTTGCTGTTATTCTGCGCTTCAGAATTTGTAAGCTTTGATCTCCCCGGAGCCCATAAAGCTTTTTGTTTTTTCATTTATTTGTTTATTTATGCTTGTTTGTTTTTTAAGAAGATTTTTACCAAATCCTGATGCCACACATGAGCTGAGTTACTACATAGCAGGAGGTTGCCTCAAGGGATATAGTTAGCAGCTTTTATCATTATTTTTGATTGGCACGTAGTTGTTTGCCCACTGCTGTTGCCTTCTTGCATTTACATACATATTTTGCTCTTTTATTTCTATTTACTTGCAGTGTATTTACTATTTCTACAGACACCATATGGCCATTTGTTCCCAGTGTCACATGCTGCCGCACCCACTCACCATCCCCTCAAACTTCTCTTATCTTCACACTTGTCTTGGTGGCAGGCACAGAGGTAGACTGGGCTTGGTCTGGCTGTCACAAGTTAGATGGCACAAAGGGCTGGAAGGTGAAGGCTGCCACCTGAGGTGGGGTACTGGGTTTTGACACCTCTATTAACCTTCAGGAGACATCCATCCTCAGTCACGCCCCCACCTTCTCTCTCCCCCCTGTTCTTCCTCAGCTCCGTCTCACCCTGCCCCCTGTCTCGTATTCCCCAGGCAGCCGGAAAACAACTTGTCCCTGGAGCAAAAGAGCCAAATAACAAACGACTTGTGTTTTCCTCTCCTCCCAACCTGGATGATTTCAATATGTCATGGATTTCTATCTCAATTATTGGTCTCTGTGACCTTTGTTGTTTTCCCCGAGTCTTTCTCTGTCTGTCTGTCTCTCTAATTGTAACCCATTAGCTTTGCAGTCTGGCAGTCATACCTGTACATTTTTACAGCCAGTGGGAGAAAAAATCCATGGGTGTTGTGCAGCGCTGCTCGGTAAAATTGTGGCTCTGAACAAATTGCTGCAGCTTTCTCATGTCAATCAACCGGAATAATTGTAGTTAATGAAATGTGAATCGGACAGATTAAATCGGATGTAAAATTGCTGAGTGAACAGATGCCCTTTTTTACCTTGACAATAATTCAATATATCATTGGTGTAATTTAAACAGATTATGGTAGACTGTAGCAGGGTATGACAGCTCATGGCTAAGCGGAGCCCATAATCTTGTGCCTTACTCTCTTTTCTCCCTATAGGAATTCTCTTTACTCCGACTGGACGACGTGGCGGACCAGCGAGTCAACATAGTTGGTTTTTCCGTCTTCAACAAAACTCATCCCTTCTTCCAGGATTTTGCGCTAAGCCTCAACCGCTCCTGGCAAGAGAACTGTGACCACGCACCCTTCGCCGGCACACCGGTTAGTTCACACAACACAAATACATGACGTTATTTACAGTGAAGACCGAAGTTACAGGAAGAATAATTCAGTCCAAATTAAAAGATAATTAGTTGTTCCGGCATACTTCTCTATCACAAACTTACCAATTAAAACACTGAAGTCGCAGAAACCTCCAAAATACTAGGAGAAATATACAGGGATAGCATTTACTCAGGTAAGTGCTGTAATTTCAGGTATTGCTGTAGGCCATTGTTGTTTCCCAGACAGCTCATTAGCAGCATTTGGCGCCCTCCTTATTACCTTTAGAATGGCATCTTCCTTGTTGAATTTTCTTCAGAAGAAATGCACACAGGAAAAGCTACTTACCTTCACAGCATCCCCCCTTAAATCAGCCACTGTTCTCATCTAAATGGTCTCTGTAGCTCAACATTTAAAATAGTGTGCACTACCTGTGTGAATGAGTGATAATAGTATAAAAATTGGATAATAGTAAAAAAAAAAAAAAAGCTTAATGCAGAATTTTTTACCGGCAAAAGATGAATATACGTCACATTACACTGTTGATATAACAAATCAAAGTTTTGATTTTCATCATTTATTAGCTTTGAAGTAAAACAAAGAGGTTTCTTCCTGTTAAAGGGGAGTTTTTTCTTCCCACTGTTGCTAACTGCTTGCTCATACAGGGTTACCTGATTGTTGTTCTTTTTGCTTGGTTTAACATTGTAGGGTTTTGTAGCCTAAATCATAAAGCCCCTTGAGGTAACAGTTGTTGTTAATTGGGATTATGTAAATAAAGTTTAACTGAATTAAATAATTTTATGTATTTTTACATCTTAAACAAAAAAAACCCTTAAAGACAATATTAAAAAGTGATGTAATTTATATATCTGAATTCAATATATTCTCAATATTGAGAAAAGCTGTAATGCAGGTTTGTTTTCATCCTTGTAAATGTTTTTTTTTTAATAAAAATAACCCACCTGAGTGCAAAAAGACTGCCACTACTGCAGATTTATGTTTGCTCGGGGGCTTCATTAGGAGCCAGATATTCAGTAAAGTCAGATTAATGAATGAATCCCCTCTGTTTGAAGTGAAGAGACATTAAAAAATGAAACAAACACTCATCACCCCGTTTTTGCTTCACACAAATTGGATGGTGAAATAGGTTAAGAACAGTTTGAACTAGCATTAAAAATGCTTCTGTGTGCAGTGGGTCACTCACTAAGCTTGCAGCAATTAGGACTTGTGGCTAATTAGCTAATAACCAGAGAGACTAAAGGCTGATGGGAGCAAGAACATGATTAACCCATTTAAACATGCACATGCGTAATATGCTGTCTTTTTAAACGTTCTCTTATAAACAACAAATGCAGCCGCTGACCTATATGTGTGTTAGATTGCACTGATGCATTTAAAGATAAAGGCTTGCACCACATCATCTGAGGAAATGTAGGCAGATAGGTTGAAAGTTTATAAGAGAAGAAGGTTTCATGGGAGACAAATTGTGCTGCATTCAAACATCTCGCAATTGATATTTATAGTCTCACATCAGTATTGATTAAAGTAACCGCACATAGAATTTTTCATTAGAGAGTGCAGCTCATTTATATACAAACAGAGTATAACTAGAAGAAGCCTACAGGTCCAAACTGTCAAAACAGCATTCATGAGTTGGACTGTTAGGTACTGAGGTAGACCATAAAACCCCACTTCAATATTTACAGGTTTAGAAATCAAGACCAAGTTTGTTCCTTTAGGTCTGAAGTCATCATTTGCATTGGGAAATTACAAAAAAAAGGAAAAAATTCATGACAGCTGCCTTCAAAGCGTGGAAATGCAATAATTCTGTGTGTTATTGGCTAAGACATTAAAAAAAGCACAGATTTCAGAAGCTGCTGATATGTTCTGTTGTTCAGCTCATGTAATTATAGCCTGCTGATTAAAGTTACTCTTAAAGAATAAAGAGAAAAGAAAGATGTGGTAAAAAAAAGTGAGAGAAACAAGATTGATACATGGGCGCTGTTTGTAAAGTGAAACATGTTGAATTTAACAGCAACATTTTTCCACATTTAGCTCAAAACCTTACAAAAACATGTTTTTTCGAGTCATTTTTTACAACATTTAGTAAAATATTTGTAACTTTTCATATTTAAAACACAATTATAAATGTTAAATCTAAATGTTAAATCTAAATATTATATTTAAATCTAAATGTTAAATGTTAAATCTAAATGTTACACGAAACTAAATATTTAGCTAACATGTACGGATCAACGAAAATACCAAAATAAAAGCTTTATGAAATGTTGACTAAATATTTAGTTTCCTGTAACATTTAGATTTAACATTTAGATTTAACATTTAGATTTAAATATAATTTTTAGATTTAATATTTAAGATTGTGTTTTAAATATGAAAAGTTACAAATTTACTAAATATTTTTTTAAAAATGACTTGAAAACACGTTTTTGTAAGGTTTCGCACTAAATGTGGAAAAATGTTGCCGTTAATTTCAGCATGTTTCACTTTACAAACGGCGCCTCATAGATACACAGATGGGTAAATGCCAACATATTATTAGCTTTACATCAAATTCACAGTACAGTTCCTTGTACAACAATATAAATGGAGACGAACTGAGGAAACATGAGTATGTGTAGCAACAATATTGTCTTCTGTACACAATTGCAGCACTAAAGTCTTCTCCTGTAAAGTAAAGGCTCACAAAATTGAAGATATTTATAGATACGAGTGTAATACATTCACATTGTCATGTTGAGTTAGCAGCCTGGCCTTGGTTCCCACCACAAAGATAAGTCGAACTTAAACAGCATAAACCTGCAGCTGTAATATCCTCACAGTCTCAAAGAGCCAGCTCACCGCAAACTCAACTTTAATTCTTTATATTTGGCCTGAAGCTGCTGAACCACACCATCCAGTCATATCACTCTACAGATGATGGTGCTTGTAACAGCATGACAAGATGATCATTGATACATTAATTACATCCCCATCAGGTGATCTGCAGTGTTAGCTTTTTAGTTTTTTGGAGGGTGGGAGGATAGGTGTAGATAGTAAAAGTAATATAATTGTGAAACAACTCACAAGAAAATGTTTGTGCATTGTTTAATTTTTATTTAATTTTATTTTTTGAAAGATGTAAAATGTAGGAGGCAATCCTGGGGTGAACGGTGCCTTTAATTCGCCAAAAGCATTTGTCAATTCAAGGCTGTGTAATGCATCAGAGTTGTGCTGTTTAATGGCTGTTTAGTTCTGTTTGGCCTCCCAGATTTACTGCGCAGCACCATCCCCCTCAGCCTTCTATCAGCATCAGTTTAATCTGTAGTTCCATTACACAGATGTACAGCACTGAGGCTTGGGATTTTACTGAGAATCTAATGCAAAGCAGCGTGCATTTTAATAAAACGTACATAGCAGGATGCTGTTGCGGTGACTTTGAGGCTGTTTGTACAGAGGAGATGAGAGGAAAAGCTGCTTCTCCCACTGTTTTTTGGCCCAGACTGAGAGAGGCAGGCAGTAATTGGAATGGTCAGGGTGTGCCAGCTTCATTGGGGATAAGAGCAGGAAGGACAGAGTCTCTCCGAGAGATGGAGGGAGAGAGAGATGATTTTCAACGCTGTCAGCAGATCAGAGTCTTTCTAATGATCTAATGGAATAATCTTGTTGCCACACGAGGGATTGGTTAACCCCTCGCTAACCACTAACCGCTGATATGTTACGCTTGTAGTTTGTGTGCGTTGGGTTTTTGCAGCTTTGTGTGTGTGTGTGTGTGTGTGTGTGTGTGTGTGTGTGTGTGTGTGTGTGTGAGTATGCATAATACATTCACCTGCCTCCTTCCCTCTGCCTCTGCAGCTCTCGTCAGCTTTGCTCTTTGATGCGGTATACGCTGTGGTGGCGGCGGTCCAGGAGTTGAACCGTAGCCAGAACGTCGGAGCCACTCAGCTCTCCTGCAAGTCCTCCAAGATCTGGGAGCACGGCACCAGCCTCATGAATTACCTGAGGATGGTAAGGCTGCTTCTGCTGGAGAATGATTGAGATTACAAGACTGTCCAAGCTTAGTTTCAAGGAATGCTTGAAAATTTTGGAAAAATCTGGATTTTTTTCTTTCCTAGAGTTATGAAAGGGCATTGGTACGGTCATCAGTCAGCTATGTGGCTCTGACCAATAATTTAACAAAATTCATGTACCAGCACCTCTAATATTCACTTTTATCTGCTGTCAGTAAACATATGACAGTTTTGTAATACATTGAGAAGTACTGCCAAAACTCTAAAGCTCACAAATTTTGTTTTGTCAACTCTTGACAAGCATCAGAAACTCCTGGAAGTCACTGAGGCTGTCCCCAAAAAGTAGCTTGTCCGATAATACTTGTTGAGCTCTTCATTACTGCTTTTCTTCTATCTTTCTTTGCGTGCTAATTGGATATTTTAAAGTCTAGATATTTTTACCGACAGCAGATAATGTCCGTGCTGTCTTCTTCTTTAACGATATGCTTCCTATCGACTAGGTCAGTTTATCTCATCTCTACATTATACTGAGACACAGTGGAGGAGGAGAGATAAAGATGTGCTGTCAGGGAATAAAATGTGTTTTCCTGTTAGGGCGAAATGACTGTAAGTGACTGAAATACTTAAATGTGACACGTGTTCGATATCAGACCATTTGTCTTTCTCACTCTGAGAAAGAGGACACAACTAATCACTCTTCTTTTTTGCCCTAAATTGAAGCTGTTACCAGCTTGTCTCCATATTCTTATTTTAAATATGACAAATAGTGCTCAGGCGGCTCATACAGAGACAGCAGCAGTAAAGTAACCTCAAGTCATATTCACAATAGGTACCGCCGAGAGGGAAGCAGACGGGATATCTTTTAACATGTGTGCCGTCTCTTTGTTGGATAGGTAGAATTGGAAGGTCTAACAGGGCACATTGAATTCAACAGCAAAGGACAGCGGTCTAACTATGCCCTGAGGATCATGCAGAACAGCAAGGACGGCCTGAGGCAGGTAAAGTACCTCCATCACACAGATCTGATGCTGAAATTATCTTTCTTTAGATTAAATAGGTTTAGGTTCAGCTAACACTAGCACTTCCTAGCAGTGGTAAAATGTTCGTGAGATTGGTTAAAACGATTTATACACAGGTTTCTTATTATTTCTTTAGTGACCCACACAGATTTGCTCTTTAGATATACACTGGCTATAATATAAATGTTATTGCTGAACACAAAGCGCTCCGGCACAGTCCTGTTCCCAGTAGAGCAGTACTTTGGGCAAATGTTTCAGTTGTCTTTATAGCAGTAAGGCAACTGAAGCTGGATTGTGCAGCAGGGAGCTGTGATAACGCTTGTTCAGCTGACATCTCTTGGAGCAAACACTCTCCATTATCCTACTTGCAAAAGGTTGAGTTTCCAGAGGACAAAAGTAAATACTAAGCGTGCCTCTTTGAAGGTGAATCATATTTTTGTGGGAAATAAATTTAGGTAACCACAGATGTCACCTTTAAAGTCAGCTTAGCTGCTGCTCTTTTTATTATTAGTTTTAGAAACATGGCTATATATATGCCAATACTAATGTCATATGGATCAATTAAAAAAAAAAATCTGAAATGTAACTGTTACAAAATTACCAGTTAACAATATAAACCTGAGGCTAAACGTGATCTTTCTTTGTGGACGAATACAAAACCGAGAACTCAAAGCAAAGTTGAAAACCAGCCGAAGTTCTGTTAGCGGTGTTATGTAGGTGTTTGCCTTGGGTGCAGTTTGGATTTCACCATCACGGTATTTTGTGCAGTAAAAATAAACGTAATGACCATATCTCCACTCCTCAAAAGCTGTAGACCACTTGTTATTTTCCTTCTCCCTGCATAGGAACGGAAATCAAGTGATTAACTCAAGTGCTGAGGAAGAAAAGAAGCAAAATTTAGGGGGGAAACAAAGCTAGATTTTTTTATCTGTCTATCTGTTTTTTCTATCTGCCCACCTTGCAGATAACTGAAGCACCGTTACAACGCACGTAACAACAATAATAACTGTAACTACTGTATTTATCGCTAAATTTACAACAGTAATGTGTTACATTACTGAACTACTGAAAAATGTTGTGGATTACAGTAGCACGTTACACCGAACATAGGCTGGGAGTATGTGGAAGTAGCAGAGCTATTATTGACTCTGATTAAATAAAAAAATAAAAAAAATAAATAAAAAGAAATGAATCCAAAAACTGAGGAAAACAGTCTCAAATCCAAAGGATAAACTCAAACACTTGGAATTCCAGGAATGAAGTAGGGAGATCACATAGGGAACACTAGGAATGACAGAACAGATGCACAATATGCAAACTGAAGCTATACTGTAAATACACACGAGGTACCAAGGGAATTGAAACAGGAGTGAAACTAACCATAGCTGAACACAATTAAGGTAAAAGACAAGAAGTAAAGCTAGAGACAACACATGGTCGACAAAAACTATAAGAAAAAATCGAGGCTGAAACTAAGAGCTTAAGACTCAGAATACAAAATCATGTTCAAGTGTGAAGTATGAAAGTGAATTAAAAATCAAACAGAATCAGGGTCCAAGACCAATTCAGTGTATGCCTGGGTACATCATTTCATATAGTTCCTAATAGATTAAGGACATTTACAGGGATTACAAAGAATATAAAGGGTCAGTAATCAAATGTAAGTGATGAAAAGCTTTTAGCAGCATTGAATATGGTCTGTTAATGAATGGATAACACAGCTTCTGGTGCATTTGAGCTATGTTCTATATCTATTATTCAGGGGCTGAAGATGTTATAGCAGAGCTTTTTGATGCTTCATCTGAAGGATTACCAAATTTGAAAGCATTAGGCCTCAGATCTCTAATATCTGACTTGCAGCAACTGTTTGTTCCTGCAAAGAGGAATTTTTAAAACCCCATAAAGAGGTTTTAGCATAAGTTTATTTTATAACCAGTCTTGTTATATGGCTCTTAATTTTCTACAGCGTAAGCGGTCTTTTTAAATCTATTTGTCAGAAATGGGAAAATGCAGAACACTGACTCTTGTCCTTTTCTGTCTGCTGACCAATCATATTAAAGTTCACTGTTACTCTCCAGAGTCTCATTTTAAAACCTGTTCAAAAAGTTTGGATAGCCATAAATCCTATAATCAAAACTGTCACCCCAGCACATTTTATCTTTGGAAAAAATGTCTGAATATTAAAATGAATTTGAAATTCATAAAATTTGTCTACTTATGTCTGCCCGATAAAGAACCCCTGGCCAAATGTTTGGTAAAGCAGGGAAAAACAAAAACACTGTTTCAAATTCAAGACTTGCTGGGGGGACGTTTATTCAAGCAAATTGATAGCCCACTGTACCCTCCCATCCATCAGCTCCATCTCCAAATGCCCAGTGGGGCCAAGCCGTCACCAGCATTAAAAAGCTGTGGGTGATCTCCCAGGTACAAATCTTGGTTATATGTGAGGCAGAAAGGATTCAAAGGCAAACATCATCACACAAGCAGCAAAAGTTTTGAGAATCTGTCTGTTGTCATGTTTGCTTTTATGGTAGCAGCCTGGTAACTTTGGGCTTTAGAATATTTACAAAGATAGCACCTCTCACATGAGACACACAAGTATAGTTTATAGTTTTGTACACTGATGTTTTGCAACAGGCACTGCAGTGTGGTTCATGTAGGAAACTGAGTAATGTGCGTAATACAGTTAAAAGGTTCTGACTGTGTATGAAATGGCTTATATATGACAGTGCGTCAAATTTTATACATGCATACAGGGACATGACATTTCCTTTAAAAATAAAATGGGTATTTTTATCCATAAACACTTCAGTGCTGGGCAAGAAATACATATACATATGGCATGGTTTGCCAGTGCAAAGGCAAGTGTTCGTTTGATAAACAGATCATAAATGTACACACATGCATGACCTGTGGATCATATTTTAATACTGTAGCTGGAATTCTAAAGCAGGCATATCAAAACAATGAGAAAAAAAACAATGTCTAAACTAGCTCAGTATTTTTGAAATACAGCAGCAATAATTCTTTTATTCTATTCCTCTTATTGTCTATTACTGTTATTATTCAGCCAATGGACTTAAAGTCTATCATCTTCCCTTATTATGTATTCCCTGTTTTGGATGCCAGGACTCAGTATTTTACATTTCATCTTGACAGCCGATGTCTCCTGTTCCCTTTCTTACCTACAGCATTTTAAGTAGTTGTTGTTACTCTGCTTTGCCACTGATAAGGTAGGGACAGATTTGATAGTACAGAGACGAGACTTCACCGTATTTCATAGCGCTTCAAATCTTTTGACCCTTTTAGTTGAAAAGATCTCCTTGAAAGCAGAGATTGAGTTCCCGTCTGAGTGTGAGGGCAATCTTATCCAGGCAACCCATGAAACAGTCAGACACTGTGGCCCATCTGCATTTTTTAACCTTGTCTGTGTTTCCTCATGTCCCCTTTTGTTAGACTGGCACTAGTCCAGTCAAGCAGAAGGATGGATACTATCAAGCCTAATGTGATGATTTTAACCAGAAGCATTATAAAGACCCTGCTTTATAGTTATGGTAATGGAAAAAGGAAGGTGTTAGACGGGGTGGGGGGGGGGGGGGGGGGGGGTGTTGTTTGATTTGTTGAATAACACCTCCCACTTGCTTTTGGGTTGGGGCTGCCTCAGCCAGGCAGACACCAGAGGTGCTAGGGCCTTGGCAGAGATAAGCAAGGTGGCCCGCTGCCCACACATACAGTCACACCTACACACGCAGTTTTAGCCGAATATTTACCAGTATGCACATGACAAGTTGATACTTCAGGTCTTTTGTTTTGTAAAAATAGAATAGCAGCAGCATTGTCTACGATGCCCACACTGTGTCTCGCCAATGAATGTGCATTAGGGAGAGGTCATTCATTTAAAATGCAACCTGAAAGAAAAAAGAATGTCATGCATCAGCCAACGCTGTTGGGAAATAGAGAGCAATGAGGCATAATATGCACAGCCACCGGCCTCCATTTCTCTACCCTGCTTCCTCCGTCTTTCCTTACCCAGTGGCACCCATCGCACCCTCAGTCCTGTGGCTGCACTGAAGATCCCCAAACATGTGATCATCAGTTCCTTAGGGGCACAACACTCTACAGCCAATCACTGTCACAAATTGAATTTCTCTGGCAGGCATTTCACACATTAGAACAGTTTGCTGCTATCCATCCATCTATCCAACTATCTGTCTTGCAGATAACAGAAGCACAATTTCAACGCAAGTAACAACATAACTGTAACTACTAATAATCTACTTACCTGTTGCCCTTGTTGTCCCCGTTGCTTCCATATGAATTAAGAAGTCGCAGCAGGGCCCTACCAATCAAGTGCACTCAATTAACTGATTATCAGTAAGCACCTCTGTGTTTGTTGGTGTGGAGCATTCAAGTTTGTGTTAACAATCTTGTGGACATCCCTGCAAATTCACCCTTGGGTTAGACTATGCAGTGTTCAGAGAAGCAGCAAAAAACCCAAGAGCTACATTTCAGAATTTACAGGCCTCCAGGGCTGCCGGGAGAAGAGTGTCTTCTCCCTCTCATCTGAAGAAACCATAAGACTGCTGAAAAAATGTCCTTTGGACAAATGAGACCAAAGTAGAGATGTTTAGCCATAATACACAGAGCCACAAACACAGGGTATCAGCACACACACACCTCAGATCAACTGGCAGCCATGTAGCCATAGTGATTGAGGGGGTGATGATTCAGGAGTTTTTTTCTTGCAGCCACAGGACCTGGGGGCCTTGCAGTCTGTATACCAAAGCATTCTAGAGTCAAATATGAGGACATCTGTCTGACAACTGAATGGGGTCATGCAACAGGACACCAGCAAATCTACAACAGAAAAGAATCTATGTGCCACAATGGTCCAGTCCAGGCAGTAACCTTATTGAAATGCTATGGTGGGACCTTAAGAGAGCTGTGCATAATCAAATGCCTGCAAACGGCAATGATGTGAGACGCTTTCCATTACATTCGATCATTTTCCATTACAGTTGAGCACCACCTCAACGTGGGTGGGGTCATTATAGCAAAGCAGCCTGAATGTCCCATGACATCATTTGCATATGACACAAACACAACACAACAACGGAGGACATCAAGGCAATGGTTTCACCTGCTGCTGAGCTCATGGTAAATATCTGCACCGTGTCGCTGGATTGCAGTGTTGGTTTGTTTGTAGCTATTTCCCCTCATTGCTGGGTATCAAAGATGGCGGGTTTGACTTTTGTGAAGAAGTCGCTCTCATGTTTCCTGGCCAAGTAGGTACTAAAAAAGTACCTGATACCAGGTACCTGCACTGATTGGAAAACCCTAAAAATCAAACAGAGTCAAGTACAGTCAAGCTGAGTAGGTGCTGTTGGAAAAGAGGCTTAAGTTATTGCTCAGGCAAAAACCTTTTCGGATGAGTGTACAGCTACACATCCTATTTACCGATCAGTCGGCCTAGTCACTAAACGGGGTTTGTTTTCTGAATTATTTTATAACCTAATGAAAAATGATAAACGATCAGCTGTGACTCGAGTGGTAATCAGCGTTTGTGCTGGAGCACATGATTAATATGATTTGGAGAAACTCATCAAGCTTTATTTTTACATCAAATACTCTACCCATGCGTCAGACCTCCACATCTGTAGCAGTGAATGACAATGAGGCTGTACTCATTCTTTCTTTGTCTTCTAAAAGACAAAAAAAGCAACTTATACAATAATATTTGCATCAACTTTGGGCTTTAATTAGTACTAGTCAAACTCCAAATGTTTACACTTTATTAGTACTTTACTTTCAAACCTTAAGTCGGAGAACTAGATAGTTTTCTTTTTGCTTCTTTAGCAATTTTGACCAAATGAGTCTGATTCGAGATAAGAAGCGTTCCACCCAGAGCGCGTTAACTGTACGAGTTTAATTTGATCACATTTTGGTAATTTCTGAAAACTTGAAACCATTTCACATGACAGTTCAGTTAACCTACCCTATTTCCAGAATATGATGCGGCTGCCTCGTGCAATAATATTTGTTGTTGAGTCTTGGCAGGCAAAGTAAATTTCCCAGCTGCTCCTGCGCCGGCAGCCAGGTGGGCCAGCGATGATGGTGAAGTTGGCATGACTTTGTCCGTGTTCTGGCCGAGGCACCAACACTAATGCTCAGAGGAGGTGAGAGAGGCAGGTGAGGGGTGAGAGGGGAGGAAAAATGAGCGATGAGGGTACAGGCTGACAGGCAGAAAGTAAATGAGACAGAAAGGGCACGCAAGAGAAAAATAGGACAGAAAGAAAAGAGGCAAAGACAAAGCTGTAAAATCAGAAACGGTAAAATTATAATCTGCACAGAAAATAACAGCCGGGACTCTGTTTTTTTCATTCCTGTTCTACCAGACCTAATATTAAAGGCAATGACAATGACCTCCACCCATATTTCTGACTGAAACGACTAATCATTTCATTTTAAGACACAGGGTAATCCTGTTCCACAGTGGGTCTTGTGTAATGAGCTAGATGAAGAAGTACAGCACAAAGAACTCCTTGGCTTGCAGTTTAACGTGAACATGTTTCTGGGGGAGTACTCTCCAGATGGTGTGAACACCGGGGTTAATCTGTAAAACACTATCAATCTGGATATATACAAATAGATAATGCGACTCAACCTGTTCTTTTGAATGCCGGCTGCTTTCTTCTCTCTCCAGGAGCATCAAATGATGACACTGTTTCCTGCTGGAGTGGATTACAGCAGTTTGCTGTTTGGAGGATCGGTTCCCATTTTTTTATGATACTGGGCTACAGCAGCTGTAGGACCTCTGACTGATCTAGCAACCACCAGCCAGTGTGCCTGCGTGTCTTCATCTGCATGCATTCCTTTTTTATTCATACTTGTGTGTTTGTGTGTTTTTGTGAGAGCTTATGTGAAAGCATTGATGGGGTTGGTCCCATCCCCTGCTGCCCGCTTTCCTGGCTCTGTACACAATCATACACAACAAGCCCACCACCATTTATGGTGGTTTAGCGGGGGCACAAACCCTTTCCAAAACAAACACACTGCAGCACAGACTGACTCTACAGTCCAGCCGCTCTCTCTCTCCAGCTCCCCCTAGCCTCTGTGGACTGGCCCTCATTTTCTGCATGGAGCTCAATGACAGCAGCACGCCGGTTAATTGGAGGAAGCTGTAAAATGAGTAATTATTGCAGTTTGGATTAGGCAAGCTGTTGCCTGTTACTGCTAGGCTCTGTTGTGTGAGAGCATGTGAGAATGCAGAAGAGGGTGCTATAAAAGCTGCACAAGCCTTTCGGTGTCCTGCGTATTTGTATGTGTTTGTACGTGCGACATGCACATGGTGAGCTGCAAACTCTCCTGGTGACTTCTTGGAAGGAAGAATATTGCTCATTAAGCTTTTTAATGGAGGCTTTAAATCACGTCTTTAGCGTGGAAGCCACCTGAGGGGTGGGCGGAGGAAAGGGAGGAAGAAATAGAAACTGTTGAGGTGGTGGCTGAAAGAGACCATGATGCTGGAAGTCAGTTAAGAGCATGTTAGACCTGCACACGCTGGCCATGAGTGGGAAAGACTAAAGGCCAACTGCAGCATGACTTGAGGCAAATTGTTCTCATTATTGAGTCCAAAGCTGCTTGGCACAGTTTGCGTGCAAGATTTGACTTTGACAGTTATACACGGGCGTGTGTGTGTTTTCGTTTAAAAGGCTTCCAAGGTTGCTGTGTATTGGTATTTGAGCTGAGCGGAAACTGCTTCAGCTTTTCAAAGGTCAAAGAACAACAAAAGAATTTGAAGCGCTCTGTTAGTGACTGAAACTCTCCTTTGTTTTCATGACTCATACCATAAACATAACTCAAAAACATGTTGTGAAATGGAGTTCTTTCCTTTCACTGTTAAAACTTATGGGACAGAAACGGGCGGTGCTGTGGTGCTGTGGTTAGTAACCGTCACCTCACACCAACAAGATCGTGGAGTGGAGTTTACATGTTCTCCCACTGTCTGTGTGGGTTATCACTGGGTCCTCTTAACTTCCTCCCACAGTACAAAGACATGCATGTTAAGTTAATTGGTGATTCTAAATAGACCGTGGTTGTCTTTGTGTGTTGACCCTGTGAGAGATCGCCAACCTGTCCTGGGTGTGCCCCACCTTTACCACCCTGAATTGCATAAATAGAAGAAAATGGATGGATGGTAACAGAAACACCACCAGCCCGAGCATCTGCACAAGCTGGTAACCCCGAGTAACTTCCCCAACTCATGCCTTTCTAATCGGGGCAGATTACGTACGATTGGGCAAAAGGAGTGATGTGAATGATCCAAATATATGGAACCAATTTCTTTTTTTGTTGGCACAACAGTCAAATTTATTTTGATTATTTTGCCTCATTTCGCGCAGTTTCATGTGTGGCAGCCACTATTCAAACCATTTGTTTTGCTGATGTAAATAAACAGTCCTCGGTTGCTGTGCGCCTTCCTTTATCTTGGATATTGATTTTCTTTTTTTTTTTTTATCCTTTTGTTTTTTTGGTTCTTCATCCCGCCGAACATATAGTGAATCTTTGCGAGATCATCAATAAACTGTTAAATCATCCAGACCAGCCTCCATAGACCTTTTCCAATTTCCTGTATTATCATTCGAACATTTACAGCCAGATTGCTTTTTTAATAAACTATAGTCCCCGTGTGTCCTTGTGCCAAGGTCTTTAAAGATGGAGCGAGGCAACGGAAGTGATGAAGTAAGAGGAGGCTCTTTTTATCCTCATCTGCTTCCCTTTATCTGAGGGGAATGCTGAGTGCCTGGAATACCCTAGACGCATAAAGGCACATGCTTTCACTCTCGGACACGCACACGTACTGAGTGGGCACCACTTCAATTTGCATGGAGCTATTTGAGCTGTGTTATTTACACAAATACCTCCCCCCGTTAAAGGGTGGATGTGCTCGTACAATTTCTTTCCGTTTTCTATTGGATTTATTTATTTTCTGTCAGCACTGCTCCTGCGTTTATTATGGCAATCTGCTTTTTACCTCCCCTCCCCTTTTCTTTGCTCCCAACCCATCTCTCAGAACACTATTACTCTAGCTGCCCCCGCTGCTGCAGATGCAGATGTACTCAATTCAATTTCCATCCACTGCTGCAATGTGAGGGAGAGGGACAGGTACGGGGGAGAGAGGATTGGGGGGGGGCTGACAGATTCAAGACTGCCTCCACCCTTTTTTTTTCCTTTCCTTGAAGGGCATTATCATAGGGGCCTGGTGTAGCTCAGCACACCATGACGTGGCTTGGATCTCTTTTTCTGCCTCAGGCTCCAGCGGAGATGAGTACATCTTAACCAGGTCTGATAGACATACATGGTCTAAATACACAAGGACCACTGCTAGATCTGCTGCCACTAAGGTTAGAGTATGTTTACAAAGTGAGGCAGGCCTCTGATCTCCTGCAGCTGTGCGACTCAAGCATGTGTGTGTCCACATAAGAGGGAACGCTCATATCTTATTTTGTAGCAGCGCATTTACACCAAGTCTAGCTGTTTTAATAGAATAAAGGACCTCAAAATGTTCTCTTTAAATAAGGTGTTCTGGTGCTGTATATTTCCTGGCCCAACTTTTGCTCCTGGGTCTTTATTTGGCTCAAAACCTGATCTGACAGGGATGTCAAACTCCTTTTACATCGTTGGCCGCACACAACCCACTTTGATGTCAAGTGGGTCGTACCAAAGAAACTCCCCTTTCTTTTAACTACGCGTTAACTACCCATTGTAAAAAGATGAGTTTTCTATTGTAGATAGTTTTAGTTTTACTGTAATTATTATTTCCTTACTTTAGTGTAGTATGAGCCATTGGGGGGAGGTCTTATCAGTAGGAAAAGTTAGAAGACTTCCAAAGTTAATGCCCCCCTTCACATTTTACAATGCCATCCAGTGAGCCAGATTGGAGTGTTTTTGCTAGGCCCATTCTGGTCCCGCGGGCCTTGTGTTTGACACCCCATTCTTCAAAATCCATAAATAACTTGTGAAATTTCAAATCCATGAGAACGGCTCTCCAGACAGGAACAAATATGGCAGCAAAGCAAGTATGTGGTATTCGTTTGAGCTAAAGCTGCTATTTGCAAGCAGGGGAAAACACATTGTTGTGGTATAAATCTCACGTTTCTTTGCCAGTATGCAATGCAGCTGCATTATTTCACTGTAAAATAAAATTGGCCCTGAAATATTGCCGAGCATCTCTGATGAGTGGATCCAAGATCCTGCCGGAAGGGCTTTTCTTAAATGTATCTTACTATATGTGTTGCAAACTATATCCTAGTATCTGTCACGGCTGGCGGAGGGAGCCGTGTGGTGTGGAGGAAAAGGAGGACCCAAGATGCAGCAAACTGATGATACGAGTGATGTTTTATTTACAAAGGTGGTGGTGACAAAAACAGGCAACGAGGTATGAGTACTTTACAAACAGAAACCTAAACTGGGAGAAACTAAGTGACAAACCTGAGACCATACAAAAGGGGTGCGGGGCAGAGAGACGCAGAGACAGGAACACCATAGAACGCAGAGGTAGACGGATGAATGCAGTGATACATGGATGAACGCAGACGAGCCGACGAGGAGCACAGGCAGACACCAACTATAAATACACACACCAGGTAATGAGGAAATGGCACACAGGAGGGGACACAGCTGGAACTTAATGGGCATAACGAGACACAGACCTACAAAGTAAAACAGGAAATCTAGAACCCGAACCGGACACAAGGGGGGAGGACACAGAATAACTAGAACAGAGGGAAATAGTCACAAAACACAAAACGCTGGGTCAACGACCCAGGACCATGACAGTATCAGCATTCACAAGCAACGCAGGACCAAATATTTGTTCTTAGCATCAAACTGCTATAGCTGGGTTTGTGTGTGTGTGTGTGTGTGTGTGTGTGTGTGTGTGTGTGTGTGTGTGTGTGTGTGTGTGTGTGTGTGTGTGTAGTTTTTTAAACATCCTGTTGTTCGTTTCATTGTTGTTGTTGTTTTGAGGGAATTTTTGTGAAGACTAAAAGTATACGTTATTTTTTCCCCCAGGACATTTAGATGTTTAAATCCTCCTTGTCAAATTTTAAATTAAATTTGTGATTTTTAGCAAACACTTTCCTTTTTATCACTTCCTCAAACAACCCTTTGCATGCTTTCTTCATTTTTTTTAACAATCAGTCCTCCCCAGAGTAGCTCCTTCTTTTTATGTTGCTTTAATCTCACCAGCATTAGTGATGCTCTCTGATCAGCGCACACTGACTTTTATTTTTTTTATCATACCACCATGTAAACTTAGAGGAAAGGTTTGGAAAAGCCTTTTAGTGTAGGGGGAGAAAAAAGTGCCCTGGTGTAGGAACCTGTTACATAAAGTTTAGTTACAGTAGAAAAGCTACATGGCCTCTTGCTAATGTCACTAAACTGTGGATTGGTTACGAGCGGCTTCGTCCCCTCTAGTTTATTGCGCACAAAGCTGTCTCTGTTATGAGCGCTGCACACAGTCCTGGAGGTCAGAGAAGCTATGAATTCTAAGAGAAAACTACTTGTCTGCTAGCAAGTCTTTTTCTTATTACATTTCTCCTCATTTCATTTTCATTTCATTTTCTTGAGTGTGGATGAATGCTAATCGCAAGTCACAAATGTAATTTAATGTATCACTTTTGAAGTGTGATTAGAATATCTGGCCTAACATGAATGGGTTCGTGCTGATCTGTGCACCGAGCGTGTGTGCACACTGTATAAAACTACAAGACTAACTCTATCTGACGTGCTTATTTCTTTCTCTTGCACTCACACACACATACACGCAAGGATGTAGCACACTTGGAGACTGTGTCGGATTTATGATACAGCTGTTGATTTAAATGCCTGGGACAGGGGGAAGCTAGGCAGCATTGTTTACAAGCCACATTTGTTGTCTTTTGACATATTCTCCCTCTGGATATTTTTACTTTCACTATTTTTTTTGGCAAGATTCGTCAGAAACCTTGAAGGAATTCTTCAGCATCTCAAAGATAAGATTTAAAACATCTGCACCCACCCCCTGAGTACAAGAAACAAGTTCCAGGCACATTTGGTGGCACCATTCAAAGCAAGGCATTCTGAATTGTAAGCAATCAAATGCAAAATCAGTGCAATCCTCCTGAATCTTCTCAAAATGTTCTTCCCCGTGCTGAATCAGTGACTGCATATTGAAATTCATATTGAATTTGTGGAAGAAGAGACTCACACACCCGCATCCTTTGTGTGTGTCTCCCATTCTAGCCTTTGTTTGGTCTCTGGGAGACGTACAGCAGTCCCCTTTCCTCTTTTGTTTTTCTCAGTTTGCACTTTGCAGGCTGGAGATGGGGAATAGATCAAAAGCAGAATGGATGAGCTGTTTTGCAAGATCCCCAGTCTTAACGGATTTCAAGGCTGGGTGAGGCTGTGTATGTGTTGCTTGGCTGCGTGTGTGTGAGTGTGTGTGTGTCTGTAATATGCATGTACATGCAAATTTACGTGTTTGTGCCTGGGTGCCTATGTGCCTATGTGCCGACAAGTTTGCCGCTGTGTCTAAGTTTTTATCGGTCTACCCAGCGCACCCTTGAATTCCAGAATCTCAATATACTCTAATGTAGGTGCAGAACAACCAACGATGCTTTGTAACTGTATAGGTATTGTTTCATTTGTTCTCTCTCCCGGGCATTCTCTGCTCTCCAGACAATCCCGGTGAATTCTTCAAAGCAGTCTCATTTGATATCATACTCACATTCTACGTGATCGCTGTGCTTTTTTTTTTTTTTTTAGTATTTTGTAACTTTTTGTAAAAGTCAGTATAACATTGACATTTGCTCTACTGTACCTATTTACAGTATATGCTTCCTTTAAACTTTTTTAAGCGAGTAAGCCTAAAAATATCTCTATGAATCCATGTGAAAAAGAAAGTTTTCAGAAGACTGTGATAACTAAGCACACCCCATGGTTCAATAGCTTGTAGAACCACCTTTAGTAGAAATCAGTAAGGGATAAATAAGGGTATACAGAAGTGGGTTTAACACCTGCAAGGTACCCAGGTCCCGTGGCTGCTGCAAAACAAGACAAAGACTGAATCATCAAGTTGTGTTTGGTTCATTCAAACATGGCACTGTGTGTTACTGCCAGAAAAGTCCACTTTGGTTTCATCTATCCAAAGTGAACTTTGTTCCAGAAGTCTTGTGGTTTGTTCAGACGCAGCCTTGTAGACCTAAGCTGTGTTGCCATGTCGTGTTCTGGCAACCCTTCCAAACAAGAAAGGTTGTTCAGTCAATTTCTGATTGAAACCTCTAATGAACTTCAACATTTAAGATGCTGACTGAGCACTGTAGAGTAAGTAGCTCTCGGGGTTTTTTTGCAGTTTTTCTGAGCTTTGCACCATCTGATCTTGGATTGAATTTGCTGGGATGGGCGCTCGTGGTAAGATTTTGGCTCCAGACTAGCAAACTGTCAAAACCTGTGCTTTTGCTCACACTTTCTGATGATCGATCACATAAGTGTTAAAGTGATTATCATCACTTACCATCTTAAATACTATGGAAGTACTAAGGGTGTACTTCTTTTTTCACAGGACTGTATATATGACACAAAAATGAAAGAAATATCTCTAGCAATACAGTCGATCCTACTGTCAAGCTTCCCGCTTCTACTCCTCCGTGCTTCTCCTCACTAAAACCTAAGTCACAACCTCAACCATGAATGTGTTTAATCATTTATGCTTCAACTTATTAAGATATATTTCAAAAGTGTGCTATGTTCACCTCATAAAAAATGCAGGACATAAAAACATTGCTTAATTTTTTTATGTCCTTCATTAAGCAGACTCTAAAAATCCCACTTATATATGAACCTGTAAAGTCTCAAATCTGCTAAAATTAAAATTATTTCTCTTGAATAACCGTTAAATAGTAGGTTGTCAAAGGAAACAGGCAGGTTGAGAGTGTGTTGCTGCTGCAGTAGTTGTGCAGAGGGAAAGACCTGCGAAATTTCCCATGGGAACGGATGCTTTATCTCCATAACTCCAGATAACATAAAATCTCCACTCATATTGTTCTCCTTCACTGCTTTTGCACAAGAGTGATAATCTGGAAAAGAGCTGGCTCACAAGCTGAGATTGCAGCACACAAAGGTCTGAATCCATCCCCATTGTTTTGGTACCTCTCTGCTGATGTGATCATTAGCGATGAAGACATTTGGGCAGTCCGTAGTGTCTGGGTGCACAGCCTGAGCAGGGACTGTTGCTGCCGGGGCATCCATTGTTTGTTTAATTCTCTACAGGGGATGTACCACTTGGAGAGTATGCAGCACTGCTTTGAAGATCTGCTCTGCAAACTGAAGGAGCTCGTCTCCAACCCTGAGCTTGTGTCTCATTACGACTACTGAACTAGCAATGGCATTATTCATCACAATGCCAAATAATGAGTTTGCAAACAGGCTCGGGAATGAATTACCAAATCTTTAATAACACGATGCATTTGTTTGTGTTTGGAAGTAATAAAAAAAAATACCACAAGTCGCAGTTTATGCGATTATGAAACAACAGACTTTAAAAATGTAACCAGATTGACTTTTTCATCACTTTTCCCTCACTGCCAGAGATTAGAGAGTTCTTGACCAGAAATAAATAACAGCTAGAAGTGCCACAGTTTGTAGCTCCTTTTCATCACTTGGCAACAGAGTCACGACTGTGTGGTTTACCCAGTCCTCTCTTTAATGTATGGCATATCCAACCACCTACACCACCACCTGTGTCTGTCTAGCCCCTGAAGTTTGCCTACGGCACCACCCTGATTAGTCGCTTTCCTGCTGATGATGAGTCATACGGTAGAAAGCTTGTGTAAGAAAAAAAAAGGGAAAAAAAGAACTTTTCCCACTCACTATTCCACAGAGAAAACATGCATAACAGTTGCACACACAAACACAGAACGCCGGTACTTCGTTTGAACAATGCAATTGTTGTGAAGCAGAGTGAGCACGCTCTAAATATAACTACCCGCTGTTTTTACCAGCAGCTAGTTGCTGATTCAACTGGTGGAAATGTCCGCTGATAGGCAGAAACTGCATCTACTTCAGCATATTTTCTTCAGGCCTAGATAGCAAAATACTGCCATGTAAGTCCATCTCCTGCGAGAATACTTTGCATCCGCAGTACAGACATGAGGATAGTCCTATTCGTCAGCCCCACACCCGCGAGTACGCAGCCACACATTTCAGTGTCGTCCCAAACTAATTTGCACCGCTGTGACACCTGAGTGCTTTAGCCTCGGTGTAAGTGGGCTGTATGACATTATGCTTGATAATGGTACTATTGCTTCTCTCATATATGATGGATGTGTCTGTCACGGCACAGTCTCGCTACACCCTATTGGATGCAGCATTTTTCTGACAGGAAAATCAGCCAATGCTGACGCTTCAGTGAGCAGCCACCCTAATCTTTTCCTCGTGCTGTAATTCCAGGTTCCAGAATGAACCGTGGGTAAACCCTCACAGGACGTGTCCTTCCACTGTGTCAGAGTGTCGTTGTCAGTCTCTCTGTGTGTCTCTCTTCCTCTCAGCGTGCACACACACACACACTCAAACACAAACTTTCTCTCTCTTTTTAGTCTCCCTGTTGCTGTCGCTTTTTCATGTTCTGGCTCCCTAGGTGGCTGCTTCTTATACTTTCTCATTGATATTTTTTTTTCTTTCCATTCGCCAGTATCACCACACCCACTCAGTAAGTGATTGACATTCCCATGCATCTTTTTATGTGTCTCTCTCTCTCTCTGTGTCTTCTCCTTGTGCTCTTACCCAATCCCTTCTCTCTTACATCCTGTTCTTCCTCATTTCTGGTGCAGGCTTTTCATCAGCAGCCCGAATTTAGCCTGAATTTATTTCCTAGAGTCACTGGATGCACTGTGCAGTATTAATTTATAGTAACTGCAGTGCAAATACCAAATTAATGGCACAGCATATGAGAAACATCAGGATACAGCCCCTTGTGTTGCACACAAACAGTCTGGTGAATGGCAATGAGCTGTTTCCTCTCTTCACGATAAAAGCTTGTGAGTCTAATGGCTTCTTGGGTTGTGCTGTGTGTATAACGACGTTTTATGCAATGGTTCAATATTGTTACTTCATCGGGATTCATGCAATGGTTAGGGATCCCTCTGGTTTACAGTTTACTCAGCTTACACACTTATTAGAAAATGCATATTGAGGGAAATGACACGTAAGGTTACTGATGTTCTCTCTTGGCCTGCAGATTAATAGCAGACTGTGGTGCTCACTGATTAATACTTCATCACTTTAATTAGTTATTTATTAGCATCTCTCTAACTTTTAGACACTTTGCTCTCATCTTTTCATCCAGTTTATACCAAATAATGAGAATCTACCATTTTTTGCTGCATAAACCAATAGTAAAGTGTAATGTATAGCAAAATGTCTCAAGAATAATTACAGCATTAAATGTTTTCAGCATCTTTGTTAAATGTCACAGTGTGTTTTGAGTTCCTGCTTACATTAGCTAATGCATGCATATGCCTTCTTCTGAAATCTGACTCACAGGGAGCACATCTCCACTTTATCTCCTCCTAGCGTTAGCAGAGTCGAGGGGAGGGCCACCAAACGGCCAGTTCCTGCGCTTCCAGCATATGTTTGTTCTCCCTTCCTGGCTACCTCTCCCCCTGCTCATCTGCTACTCTCACTCTCCACCTACACTTCCTGGGCCAGAGTCACGGTGCCACCTCATCCCATTACCCTCTTAGTCACCCCCATGCTCAGACCTTTCGTGACACCTGCTGAGCCTAGCCAAGCCAGAGACTCCCACATCCCACCACCTCCACGGGCTCTGACAGCTGATTGTGTACGCTGATTGCTGAGCAGCATATTTCACTGGCCCCTTTTTGGTCATGCTGCAGTATGTTCACATTTTCTCCCCCCTCTGTTTCTCGAGGCCATCAGTAGCAGAGTGTGCAGTGCGTTGGTGCGGGCAGTTTGGGTAGCTGTAGTCTATTTGTGAGAGCAAGGTGCTGTTTCTCCCCAACAAGTATACCAGAGGAAATGGAAGGCAAGATCTCTTTGATCATATACTCTCAAAGGAAATCTTTGAGTCTGGGAGCTCTCACTTCTAGTTTAGATATATATCACATCAGAATTCATTATCAGTGTTAGGAGAGTAGTTAAATGGCTTCCAAATGTAGCACAGATCAGCACGAATGGCCTGAAATCTCAAGAGAAATTTGGCAATTTAGCCTTGAAACAAACCAGGGCCAAGCTTGAAGAAGTCTGTTTATTGGATTTTTTTTAATCACACTTCAATCACTTTGACATCTCGTCCTCTCTCGTCTGACTCCGACCAGCAGGAATATTCTCAAGGGTTTTATTCCATGTTCAGCAATCAAAGCGCTCATTCAAGGAATGCGACTATATTTTGCCAACAATGTGTCACCGCTGAATTAGGTACTATATTTTCTCATTCACTCCTCCTACATAATATTTTTAATTAGGTGAAGCTGATTATTGTTTTGAGAGATATAATTTGTTTACAGCCTTTGAGAGGAGGTGCAATACTTTGTCACTGACAGAGTCTGAATCTAAACTGTTGTTTTTAGGAATATTTATTCAAATCCTGAAAGCGCCGTCTTTTCCCCTAACTAACAGTTACACAGTGTTTTAACAATAAATGACTGTGTGGAAACATCGCAGGCAGGATGAGCTTGAAAAGCTCTTAAATTATCTCTCACATATTAAATCTAAACCACAGATAACCTGCGTCAGTAAAAATTACACCAACTGAAAAAAAAAGGATCGCATCATCTCGTTTTTTGATTTTAGGATTACCTTCTGCATGCAAACGTCAGTCATATGGATGAAATGACAGTTTGTGAAATAAATGTCACGAGTATCACAACATTACTCCCATAGTAAGTACAGGAAGAAAGTAAATTGTCAAGTTTAACAACGCTTCTAATGCAGAACCTTGGATTTTCTTTTTTCACTTTTTAATTTAACAGCTTAGAGAACCCAAGAAAATCCTTCACCATAGTTTTCCATGTCTGTCCCAGTAAAGCAGTGCAGCATGAGGCTGATTTACAAACCTTTGTAGAGACTCTCCTCATAGAGTTCAGGATTGGCAACCTTGAGTCGAGTAAATAAATGAACGAGACAGGAGATGGCAGAAACAGATTGAAAGGAAAGACACCGTGTGAGGTGGAGGTGTGAAGTCCCACTCAAGCTGTAATGAGAATGTGGCTGTGTGCCATAGGATTTGCCGGTAATTGCTTAAATGAATGCATTCTGTTGCCTCTTGATTGAGCACATGCCCTGTGTGCACTCCTCCAGGAGCCACGAGTGTTATTTCTGTTTCTCTCTCGGTCGTCTCACTAACTTTTGCCGTCACACAGTCTCAGGCTGTGGCGATCCGTCCACTGCTTTTTGTCTGGCCCAAATCTTTTATGAAGGTCACACTGAGTCTCCTTTAAAGACAAGACACAGAGTGGGAGAATTAGGCATAGATTGTTTCTGTTGCCCTTTCCAACTGATGGTCTTAGTAGGTGATCTGTTTGCATGTGTGTGTGTGTGTGTGTGTGTGTGTGTGCGCGCGCGCGCGCGTGCACGCTCACGTTGCAGATTGGCCTGTGGCACTCTGAAGATGGACTGTCCATGGAGAGAAAGCTTCCATCTATCAATGTGACGGACACCCTCTTCAACACGACTCTTATCATCACAACAATACTGGTAAGGACTGTATGCGCACTGACACACACACACGCATCAGTATTCTGTGCCATTTTATTAGCTCAGCTCAGACTGATCTACATGTGGCTGACATTCTCTAGTTGACAGACAATTACCATATCAAAAAGCCATTTTGTGTTTTCACTTCCACACTCAGTCCTTTTGGGATCAGAGGATCTGATGCTGCTCAATTGTTTTGCCCTGAGTACCGAGTGTTTCAGCAGGAGCTAATAATTTACCATGTCAGCCATCCTCAGCCTTTGTTGTAAATATAGACCCTGTGAGCACTAGTTCTCACTACTCTAACTACTTGTTTTGAGGGGGGTGCGGTGCCAGTTTCGAGCAACTTCCTTTATCTGCTTTGTTCAATCATCACTCATCAGAATCCTTAAACAGTTCAGAAAGAAAAACACATATTTCCTGCAATGAAAACATTCATTATACACTTGATGTGGACTATTTTTAATCAGTGCTTGAGTAAATCAAGTGTCTGGTTCATTATTCACTTATTTAATCAATTAATTGATTAAACACAAGTAAATTATATAAAAACAAAAAAAGCAAGGAAACTAGTTTCTCTCAGTGCTCTTGCTCTGATTGTCGTTATTTCACAAATGGCCAAACACATTTCAAAATGACTAATCACAAAAATTCTGTGAAACTCACAAGTTTTTTTGGCCGACAAATTAGACAAGTCTTGTATTAGTAGAGCTAAAACATGCTTTAGGCAAACTGTCTCACGCTGTTATAGCTCAGTAAAACATCTAGTGCTGAAACACCCAGCTGAGAAACATGTAAGTACAATTCACCTTACTAGAATCTTTGCAGGCAGCTGTTGAGCAACAGCAAAGTCCAAGAAAAAAAACAGTTGAATAGAAGCGATTAAATGTAACTGCATTAATATAAATACTGCAGGGTTAAAGATGGCATTAGGAGCACGTGAGAAGGTGGATGCTGGGAAAGCAGGGGAAAAGCTTGAGTTACTGCAGGGCAGACTGGAATCGTCTCTATGGAATGACAGACTTCGCAAACAGAAAACAGATTTAATAAACTAGAGAATGAGCTTTGACATGTGGCATTTTGTCCAGCCATATCTTAAGGCGAAAAGAGTTTATAGCTTGTCTGCACGGACACGCTTGAAGGTGCGGAAAATGCCTGCAATCATGGCCCGACTACCCTCGCTATCTCTCTCCAAAAGTTCTGTCCCCTCTGCATTTTTGTCGTCTCGTTGCAATGATCTGTAAATGAGGATATTGGTAAATATTTGCAGTAAGTTACAAATGATTATATACTTCTAAGCATATATAAATATATATTTCTAAGCATAAATGACAATCCAACAATACAAATCTAACATAAGTCTCTCCATAAAAGCATTTAAGATGCGCTTAGTTGCACGGTAAATAAATAAAAGATTAGCTGTGTGGGGAAAAAGGTTTGTCAAAAAGACCTAGAGACAGAAGTTTAACTGATGCACTTTTTGCCACTTGGAGACTCGAGGAAGTGGGCGGCATAAGTCAGGCTGTCTGTCAGGCGCAGTGGCCCGTGGACATGGGATGGACTCAAGCGCAGATTCAAAACCGGAGGCCAGGGGTGAGGTGTAACGAAAAGAGACTTTATTTTTACAATGCTCAGAGGCTAACAGAAAGTGCAGACTAGAATCAATGAACATAAACTAGATGTCTGAGGCGAGAGAAAAATACTGTGGTGAAAACTAGATGGCAGGGATAACTGGGTGCAGGTACTGGGCAGGGAAAACTGTGGCGGGCCCGGGCACTGAAACAGAGGACAGAGCAGTCAGGGGAATCCCACAGAGGGTTGCGAGTGAATCTAAAAAATAGTACACTGAGCTGTCTTACAAGCTTGCAGGTGGGGGTTGCGTGGAGGGGGGAGGCAGGAGAGGTCCAGGTGGGTGCTGCATGCAAGGCAGGGAGGCAGGCAGGAGAAAATGGCAGCTCCAAAACGGAGAGGGATTACCGGTGGCAGCAAACTGGTATCCAGGAGAGCTTGGTAGGTGGTTTTCAGAGGCTGACGAAAAAAACAGAGATACGGTTAATACACACGATTAGTCACCAAGGAACGGACGTGAGGCAGAGAACTGACTAAAGTTGGCAGATAATCTGGCGAAGACCAGTTGAGTGCGCCGGTCATAAATACTGCTGGTCCGATTGCCATCAGGTGAGGAACAACAAAGACTCCACCCAGTGGGGAGGAGCCGATGCTGTGGAAAACCACCCAGACCACGACACTGTCGCCTTCATACAGTTAACATATACGGCCTCTGCAGGTATGAGGGAGGATGCTTCAGCAATCTGAAAAGCACTCAACTTCAAACATGCTGAGTCTTATAATCTTCAAATGCCTCTGACTTTATCAACCCGTGGTTATTACATATGAGTATATCAACATGATTAGCAGTGAGTCATGCATAAAAATGGATGTCGCAGATTTCGCAGTAGATATTTCAAAAGAGGAATGGTGAACTGAAAAGCTGCAGGCAAAACCAGCAAAACCTTTCCCCGTGTCATTCATGTCATACAGTGTGCAGAATGCCTGAACTATGACATTTATTTAACAGTACAGAAGCTCAGTTGCTATTGCACATTTTGAACAGTGCTAAATTAACCTTCAGTAATTATATACCTACTTTAATTACTTGAGAGGATATTTAAGTCTTTTCCAAACCTTTTGAGAATAATGTACGGTTCTCTATAAGCACCCCTGTGTTGTATTTTCCAGCAGCTTTGATATTAATGCATGTTGGGGAACTCCAGAAGTGAAAAATAAGTCCAGGTTGAAACCGTCACAATGTTCCAAGAAGTAGGACCTAAATGCAACAGTTTTAATGGACTAAAGAGTTATGGTGCGTTCGTTTGACTACTACTGCTCATCACCTCTCCCAGGGTTTGGGTCCGCCAAGCGTTTATCTGAAGTTTGCTGTCATTTTTGAGTTTTCAGTCAGGACTTTGGACTGGAACACCCCTTCAAATCACACTTGTCATGGTCATTTTTCATTTGTGGACTTTCTAGTATTATTTATTATTTATTCTACACAGCAAAAACTCCAGTGTTAAATTAACACTGGAGTTTTTGCTGTGAATGTCAATTCTTAGTTTGCATCTCATCTCTGTGTGTTTTTAAAGCGTCACTTTGCCTTAGTTCTTTGTTGGTGTTGCATTGTCTATGAGTCTTCCTTCAACAATCCCCTGTTTGGATTTGGTTTTCTGCTGCCTGCTGGACTACCTGCTTCACCTTAACAAAGGTTCCCTTTTTGTTCTTTAAATTCTGAGCCTCAGATCTGCATTTTAGATCCACATTTTTCACAAAACACGTGACTTCCAACTCAGAAAGCTGGAGCAGGCCAAAAACACGAACTTTACCTGAGTTCAGCAGTTCACATAAACATAAGTAAAACTGTAAAATGCATATGTAAATGATATGTACTGCATATGAACTGTACACCCACTGTTTTCTATTTGAGACCATTTGTGTAAGTCATACACAAAGATCAGGCTCTAACCATGAATGTGCTACAGCTGTGTTTTTAAGTGCAAAAGAAATAAGAAAAAGAAATAGCATTGCACTGCACAGCAGACTGGTTGGTTGTCAGACTTTGTACTCCTGCATGAATTGGTGATCACTGAAAAATCTTTCAGTAACTTTTCCTTCAATAAATCGAAGTTTAAGGTGGTCGCTCAAAATTGGTATCCCCTTCATTTTTCCAGGCAATTGTAATAAAATGTAATTAACCATCAGCGACACTGACACTTTGTCACAATGTTGTCACAATGTTGTCACAATGTTGTCACAATGTTGTCACATAGTATGGGGTCGTTTATCAATCTGGTTTCAATAAAAATGGTGAGTTTTTGTAAAAAAAAATCAAAAATTCAGCTAGATCAGTAATTCTATCAATTATTCAAAAAAAGTTTCAAACTTTCCTGTATCTGTTAAAAGACAAACTGTCTATTTGTGCAAGATTTTGTTCGATTATCCAGGTAAGGAACGTTTCTGGGATGTCCATTTTAAGGTTGCTAGTCTTGATCTAGCAACCATAGCTTACTCAGCCACTGAAGTCGGTCAGAACAAATGTGCACCTGGATCCGTAGGACCAGTAAGGTAACCAGTCCCAACTACCTAACTAACTAACTATGCCTTTAGTTTGCTCAGCTGATTCAAATCAGAGCTCCTATGTTCAGCTTTTTAATAAACGTCCTTTTTTGAATAATATTGTGTGATCCTTTAATTAAAAAACAACTACTCTAACCTGTGAAAATGACAAAATACCTACTTTAGTGTGTTTTCTGCAAATTGGCCTCACCAAAATGGACAGACTGTCACATCAAATGTGTGATATCCACAGATATTCCACAGTGTCCTCTAATGTGGCAGTAACATGAATGTGTCCAACCAGCTGCTAGTGCTGTACCTTGCTAAGGAGCCAAACAAACGGTTATGTAATATAAATAATACAACATCATGTATTATTCCTGAACTTTTGTTTTATTACTTTTGCAGGTTGCGCTGTTTTGCTTGTGCTAATCTTGCATTTGTAGGTCAATTAATGTCGCTGCCTAGCTTTACTTCATGGCTTTAGTTTGCTTCAGTTATTCTGTGTTTTGTTGTCAAGTTTCCATCTCTGTGTTGGATGTTTGGTTATGTCCCATCTTTTTTCTGGTAGTTCTCCGTCTCTCCTTCATTGTGTTAAGCTTCCTTCTCTTGCTTCGTTACTCTGATTTAGTTCAGGTGTGTTTAGGTCCCCATTAGCCCTTAGTGAGTTTCAGCGTGGTTATATTTAATAAAGGTTCTGCTTTCATTCTTTCAATCATGTGCCCACATGCCTGTGCCTCCTGTGCCTGACTCATGACTTTCAACTGGGAAAGTCAGAGCATCCCCAGTAACCCTGACTTCACAGTCCAAGATAGCATTAGCTCACAAAACATTAGTAAAACTCTAAAACTTGCTATCTGTATCACTAATGTTGTGTATTTCTCCATGAACCTGCTACAGCTGTATCTTTAAGTACGAAAGAAAGTATTGCACTGTACTGCTAGTGCTGTGCCTAATGAGCAAAACCTTTTCCTACTGGACTACTGGAATGCACTCAACTCAGGAGTGACGTCACGTCCAGCACTGATAACCAATTTCTGAGGCAAACTGAATACAGCATCAGTCCAGGGAAACTCGGCCAGAACAAAAAGTGATGAGAATAAACGTGCTAGAGCACTGAGACACTTTTAGCTGATCAAGTGGATAAACTAGACTGAGAAACTATAAATTCTCATTACAACTAACTGGAACAGAAAACAGAGGTGAAACTAAAAAGGACGGGGCAAACAAAGAAGAGGAGAAAGCCGATGACAGGAGGTAAAATTAATAGAAACACACAAGAGGAAATAAAAAGAATCCAAAAAAAACACAATACAAAGATTCAGATTGTTAGTCAGCAGCACGTCATTCACTCACTCATTGAATACAACACAGAACACAGACATGACTCGCTCAACTCCTCCTCCTCCTCCTCCTCGCTGATGAATCAGATGATAAGGCACAGAGTAGCCCTGTAAGCAGAAACAATTGGCCCACTGTGTTGTTGTAACTGGCTTATCAGCTGCAATCCTTGGGAATAGGGGAAGGACATATTGCCATATTTCGCCAAAGAACAACTCAGTGGTCTCATTGAGACTGATAGGGATTCAAACGGAACGGTTCATTTTGCACAGGAGGGAACGGCATCAGGGGACTGTAGAGATGTGTGCGTGTTGAGTTGGAGTACAAATGAGACAATGTTTTCACAACAGAAAGAGGCTGTGAAAGAAAGAATTGGCTGAGCGCAAAGCTTTGATTTCACTTTGGATATATAGAGTCCCTGGACCAAACTTCGGAAGCCACCAAGGAGCAATTTTCAGTGCCTATCACAGCTCATTCATCATGGTGTGATTGCTGTGTCGCTGTTATCTCGCTTGTGGGCGGCAGACGAGCCACAGCTGAAAGCCTCTATAAGAATTCCTTACCTGTACCGCCGGCCTGGGAGAATGTGTGCGTTTGTGTGCACTTGTGCAGACGCTTTAAGGATGTTCTCCTCCGTTCGTTTTCAGCTTGTTTTTTAATGCAACTTTTGACGTGTCCACCTGGGCCTTACAGAGCAGTCTCATTACATATAGCTGTCACCTTCCCCACTTTAATTTCACAAACAGCTCCAGAAAAAATAAAAATAAAAACTACAGTCGCAGAATTGATTATCACTTTACTGCAGGGCCACAAGCCATGTGTTTGCAATTATTGATTGAGTTTGTTACAGGCACTGTTGAGGTCTTAGTGAAAATGTCTTTACACCGTCGCGGTGATGCAATAGAAAAACCAATTCTTTGTTACCTGGAGATAAAATTGTTTTATATTATGTGTGGTATTGCATTTCCTCTCTGTCCTGAAGTGCAGTAGAGCATCATCCAGCAAAACACAAACAAACCAAAAAATAAAAAGATTAATCTCTTTTCTGTTCTATAGCATCAATTCTTAGTGTTCCCTCTTGACATCCATTGTGATCGTGTAGCTGCTGTGTTTCTAGAGCTACACCGCAGGTTGTGAAGTGTCTCAGTGCCAGACCGATGGGTGGGTATATGTTAAAGTTTTTGAAGAAACTTCTCAAGAAGCATTGAGCACCTGATTCAAACCAGGAGCTAATGCTCGAATCCGGTGTGATCGTAAAGAGAAGACGCGAGCATCAATGAGCTGGACTCACACAGCAGCTTAACTTATGCTTGTTTGTCTTTGAAGGTTTGTCTCAAGTGATAGAAATCACACATACTGAACATTTTTATTCACCCTGTACTCCAACCACACAAACACAAGTACGCAAGGTGCAAGATAAACAGTGCTGCAAATCAGGAGCAATGACCTGAAACATTGTTTCAACATCTGGTTTTCATTTTTTTGTAAAGCTGCATAAAAATCTAACACTAACTGCTTCTGGCGCTCATTTATACAAAAGATTTTCGGATTATATTCTTGTTTTTCCACTTGGTTTGTTTCATACAGGTGGTTGTTATACCACTAGGAAATAATTAAATGCCCTTTGGTGTTAATGAATTATTTATTTAATTAGTCAAAATGCTCCTAATGTGCTCACAGAGTTCAGTAAATCCGTCTTATTCCTCATTTTAAAATCGAATCTTTTGAAAATCCTAACTTCTCAATATTTACATCCCAGCTCAGTCCCCTTTTTTTGTCCTTAATGCCTGCCACACGTTCCTCTTTGGAAGAGTCATTTTCTGACTTTTTCAGCTGCAGCACCCTCGGCCATCCTTTTCAGTTTTCTTTCAGAGTACCCTTGTGTCACTGAGTGCTTTCATATCCACTCACATACGTATTGGTAAAAATTCAACATAGTGCACATAGTGCCGGCTGATAAAAGCAGACACGGAGGCAGATTTACTGGCACACAGGCTCAGAGGCACTGAGGCATGTGCACATGAATTTGCAGACAGAGACACGAGATCTG
This sequence comes from Mchenga conophoros, assembly GCF_057382185.1. NCBI lineage: Eukaryota > Metazoa > Chordata > Actinopteri > Cichliformes > Cichlidae > Mchenga > Mchenga conophoros. The sequence continues at coordinate 21,645,027 of NC_140539.1, read as the reverse complement.
ACCCCATTTCTCAGAGTTTATGTGTACTCCTTCTTTCTTTTTCCAACTTGGGCGTATTTGTATTTGTTGTAAAGAGCAAAACGGTTTTGTCGCAGTGGCTTTATGAAAAATTAACGTGACCTGGCCTCTTTTCTAATGACCCAGTATTTTTAACGAATATTGTCAGGGCGTCGGCGGCTCTTCTTCAAAACGGACTTCACAGCCGCGGTGAGAGAATTATATCTCAGCTGCCAGTTTGCTGTGCTCAGGAGAGCAAGTTTTAGAAGGATAAGAAAACAGCAGAGGAAAGCGAGGAGGGGCTGTCTGAAGACATCTTGAACACCCTGAGGTTTTAGAAAGTGGAAACTCCACTGTGGTGTCTGAAGCTGAATGTGAACAACACCCACCAGTGCACCTGGCAGCCTGTGTGTGCGCACTTGCTTGTGCATATGTAAAAGTGTTTTTCCTCCACTGACATTATCAGTCTGCAACCAGACTCCTCATGGCTTGGGAATAAGAGGCTGCTTTAAAAGTCTGCATTTCTTTATAGCTTCAAACTCATAGCTTTATACGGCTGTTTTGCTGTGGTGTGCAAAAGATGGCACATAGAATTTCCTTTAGTAATTTTGTATAGGCCTTTCATGCTTTTATATCGTTTATATATATATATATATTATTTTGTTCTCGACTTTTTTATTGACAACTTTTTATTGGAAGTGGTCTTTTCGCTTTTTTCAGTGTCTGTTTGGGTTCTGGGTTTTTTTGGACAAGTCAGACTTTTTAAGAGCAGTTGCGTTTCTATTTCTGCAGCTGAGCACTGATTGTTGTACGGCTTCGACCGGACATTTTTATAGAAAAACTGGAAGCTCAGAGAAAGAAGGATAAATTGAAACCAAGGAAAAGTAATGAAGAAAAAGCAGAGGCATAAAAGCAGAGAAACGTGTTGGCTAGATAACAGTCAGACAGCCTGCTGTGTTATTGATTGCTGTGGGGTTTTTACTGGAGTGATTGATGTTTCCAGGTCTGATTATATTAGTGTATACTTAACCAGGTCAACGCTGTGGGATGGAGAGATACAAGGCAATATTTTCTAGCCTTACTCTAAGGGACTGGGCTTTCTAATGACACAAGACATATATAATAAATATGGTACGGCACATAAATCAACGAGAAGCTTGAAAGTGAATTCGTTTTTCCCTAATTAAGTGTTGTAGCAGCAACCAATACATTCATTCTTTCAAGTTACTGTTTCTTTGCTATGCAATTGTAGGGAGGAGTGACTACAAGTTGCTCTTAAGCTTCAGCAGTTAATATTATCGCTCATGCACACTTAAATGAAAGGATTTACTGATGTTACATAAGGCCAGACTGGTTTTAAAGTTAAAAGATGTTAATGAGCTAACAGCTACCTGAACGCTACTCCCACATAGGTTGTCTTGTTAATATTTTAGCCATAAGAGAAAAAATTACTTGCAACCATCTCACAGATGTAACATTATGTACAGCTACTTTCCATACAACTGATATTTATTTAGACTCTTTTTCTTCAATTGTAATTATAGACCAGTTTCTAACCTTCCTTTTATCTCAAAGATTCTTGAAAGTGTAGTTGGAAAACAAATAAGTGATCATCTGCAGAGGAATGGTTTATTTGAAGAGTTTCAGTCAGGTTTCAGAGCTCATCACTGCACAGAAACAGCTTTAGTGAAGGTTACAAATGATCTTCTTATGGCCTCTGACAGTTCAGTTTCAGTTTTCAGTTTTATTTGTCATATGCAAGTTAGCACAGGGTCAACATTGCAATGAAATGTGTTTGACGAGCAGCAGTCACTCAGCAGCATAATACAGTAGGAGAAAATATAATAAAATAAAATAATAAAAAAAAAATTGAAAAATAGTAAGGAGCAAAATATTAGAGAGACATGGTAAAAGAGAAAAGATGACTAAATGATGTGCTCTACTGCCTTCAACACCCTCTGTAGTGATTTACAGCTGCTGGCAGAGCAGCTTCTGTACCAAACTGTGATGCAGCTCGTCAGCAAGCTCTCAATTGCACACCTGTAAAAATTTGAGGTGATGTTGGCATTCATGCTAAACTTCCTCAGCCTCCTCAGGAAGTAAAGCCGCTGGCGAGCTTTCCTGATAGCAGTGTCTGTGTGAAGGGTCCAGGAGAAGTCCTCAATGATGTTGACTCCAAGGAATTTGAAGCTGCTGACCCTTCCGACCTTGACACCGTTGATGTGGATGGGCTGGTGTTCTCTGACTGGTCGTTTCCGGTAGTCCACTATCATCTCTCTAGTTTTGCTGATGTTGAGAGTCAGGTTATTTTCCAGGCACCACTCGTACAGTGCCATCACCTCCTCTCTATAGGCCGTCTCATCATTGTCTGTGATGAGGCCTATGATGGTTGTGTCAGCCGCAAACTTGATGATGATGTTGGACTTTTGTTTAGCAACACAGTCGTGTGTGAACAGGGAATATAGGAGGGGGCTAAGCACACAACCCTGTGGCGTACCTGTGTTTAGGATGAGTGATGAGGAGGTGTGCTTACCAACTCTCACCACCTGGGGCCTGTTTGTGAGGAAGTTTAGAATCCATCTGCAGATTGGTGTTCCCAGCCCAAGGTCGACGAGCTTCGTGGCAAGTTTCGAGGGGATGATGGTGTTAAATGCCGAGCTGTAGTCGATGAAGAGCATCCTTGCATATGTATTCCCTTTCTCCAGGTGAGTGAGGGTGGTGTGCGTTGCCAGGGCGATGGCATCCTCTGTGGCTCTGTTTGTCCGATAGGCAAACTGAAGAGGGTCCAGTGTGTCAGGGAGGGAGGAGCAGATGTGACCTTTCACCAGCCGCTCCAGGCACTTCATGATGACGGATGTCAGTGCAACAGGACGGTAGTCATTCAGACAGGAGACCACTGATTTTTTGGGAACGGGAATGATGGTGGATGCTTTGAGGGACGTGGGGACCACTGACTGCCTCAGGGAGAGGTTGAAGATGTTGGTGAACACCTCTGCCAGCTCGTCTGCACACACTCTGAGTAGCCGGCCTGGGATGCCGTCCGGTCCTGGAGCTTTGTGAGGATTTACCTTTTTAAAGGTCCATCTCACAGCTTCTGTTTTCAGAGTTAAAGTTGCAGCCTCACTGTCCTCCTGAGGGTAGAGGATCTGCTCTCTGTTGTCTGCGTCAAAACGAGCATAGAAGTTGTTAAGCTCGTCTGCAAGAGATGCAGTGGGCTGAACACTGCCTGTGTTGACCTTCTTGTAGTCAGTGATGCAGCGCAGTCCATTCCACAGTCGCCTGGTGTCAAAGCTGTGGTAGCTGGACTCCATTTTTTCCCTGTAGTCCTTTCTGGCCTTTTTTATGGACTTTCGGAGGTCGTACCTGGCTGCTTTATATGCATCAGCATCCCCGGAGTTAAAGGCAGAGGTCCGCACTTTTAGCTTGGCGCGAACGTCTTTATTTACCCAGGGTTTCTGATTTGGATATATGCGGACAGTGGTTTTTGTGATGGTATCATCCATACACTTTCCAATATATCCAATGACAGAGTCTGTGCCATTGATGTTGCCATCAGCTGCATCCACAAATATCTGCCAGTCAGTTGTGTCAAAGCAGTCCTGCAGGACCTCCTCAGCCTCACTGTCCCATTTGTAAATAACCCTGGAAGCTGGTTTTTCCTATTTCAGTCTTTGTCTGTATGCAGGCAGCAGCAGAACAATGGTCTGCCTTACCAAAAGCTGGGCGGGGGAGGGGTTTGTAGCACTCTTTGAATGGAGTGTAACAGTGGTCCAATGTTTGATCACCTCTTGTGGGGAAGGAGATGTGCTGATAGTATTTGGGGAGAACCTTCTTCATGTTGGCTCTGTTGAAGTCACCCAGCACAATAAAGGCAGCTTCTGGATTTTTGTTCTCGAGTCCAGTAATGATGTCATACAGTTCGTCCATAGCCGTAGCTTTATTAGCGTGTGGAGGAATGTAAACAGCTGAGAGGAGAACTGAGCTGAACTCCCTCGGGAGGTAAAAAGGCCTGACTTTAATGGTCAGCAGCTCGAGGCTCTGAGAGCAGTAAGTTTTTAAGATACACACATCTCTAGCCCACAAGGAGTTAACCATAAAGCACACCCCTCCTCCCCTTTTCTTGCCTGAGTCCTTCGTTCGGTCTCCCCGGTAAACACTGAATCCATCCGGCGTGATGGCGCAGTCGGGGACGCTGGGCTCCAGCCATGTCTCTGTGAAGGCCAGAACGCAGCAGTTCCTGATGTCTTGTTGGTGTTTAATCTGTGCACGCAGCTCGTCAAGTTTGTTGTCCAGAGACTGGAGATTCGCGAGCAGGATGCTGGGGAGAGGTGGCTTGCTGTTTCTCTGTCGCATTCGGCACAAAACTCCGCGTTTCCCCCTCTTTGTTTACCCTCTATGTCGCGCAAGTAAACAAAGGATCCCAGGCAGCAGAGCGTCCACGGAGTCGAAACCCGCTGTAAAGTCCGAACTGGCTGACGAACGTAGCTCCAGAAGCGTCTGTCTGTCATACCGAGTGTATGATCGCGCTGTGCGCACAGAAATTGAAAGCAGTACAAAATGTGGACTCATCTCTGTGCTTGTCCTGCTAGACCTCAGTGCAGCGCTCAGTGCTGTTGAACATGATATTTTATTACAGCAATTGGAGCATGCTGTAGGTATTAAAGGTACTGCTCTGCAGTGGTTGAATTGTATCTATCTAATTGACACCAATTTGTTCATGTAAGTGGAGAGTCCTCTTCACACACTGAGGTTACAGATTGCATAAAGTGTTACCTAATTATGGTGTTCCACAGGGTTCAGTGCTTGGACCAATTCTGTTTTCATTATAAATGCTTCTCTTAGGCAATATCATTAGAAGGCATAGCATACATTGTCACTGCTATGCAGATGACACCCCACTTTATCTATCCATGAAGCCAGATGTCTTAAAATAGAAATGTCTTAAAGACATAAAGACCTGTATGACCTCTGGTTTTCTGCTTCAGATAATTCAGATAAAACAGAGGTTATTGTACTCGGGCTTAAAAATATAGAAATATGGTATCTAACCAGATGCATTACCTTGGCCTCCAGTAACACTGTGAGGAATCTGAACCAGATATGTCCTTAATGTGCATATTAAATAAATATGTGGGAGTGCTTTCTTCCATTTGCGCAATATCTTCAAAACTAGAAACGCCCAAAATTAGAAACATCCTGTCTCAGAGTGATGCTGAAAAAACTAGTTCATTCATTACTTCTAGGATCAGGATGTCCTTAAAACTTCCTGAAAGCTTTCAGTTGATTCAAACTGCTGTAGTAAGAATACTGACAGGGACTAGAAAGAAAGCATATTTCTCCTATACTGGCTTCTCTTCAATGGCTCCCTGTAAAAATCCAGAATCGAATTCAAAATCCTGCTCCTCACATACAAGGTCTTGAATAATCAGGCCCCATCTTATCTTAATGACTTTATTACCATATCACGCCATTAGAGCTCTTCGCTCGCAGACTCTGGACTTATTTAGTTATTTTATTAAAAGTAGAATGGCAGGCAGAGCCTTCAGCTTTCAGGCCCGTCTTCTGTGAAACCAGCTTCCATTTTCAACTGAGGAGACGGATACCCTCTCTGTTTTTAAGATTAGTCTTAAAATGTTCCTTTTTGCTAAAGAATATAGTTAGGGTTGGATGAGGTGACCCTGAATCCTCCCTTAGTTTCTTGCAGTAGGTTTAGGCTGCTGGGGGATTCCCATGATGTACCGAGGGTTTGTCTTCTTCAGTCACCTGTTTTGTTTTTGTTTTGTTTAATCCCAATCTGTAGTTGTTTTTATTATTAGTGCAAACCGGATTAAGGGCATTTCCCATCCTTCTCTTCCAGTGAGTTGTTGTCATTGATGACTCATTGATGACTGACAACCTAATTCAAAGTGTGAATTTATTGCCAGGAGGTGCCAGCAGCAGCAGTAGCAATTACAGTAACTCTTCACAAGCCTGCGATGTCACATAATAAAACTGAAATTGAAAAATATTTCCTCCCTGCGATGTCAATCTTTGGTCGAGTTTTTTAACCAGTTGCTCCTTTTCCACCACTTGGATTGATATCATATCATTGGCAAAACAATATGTAGCTGCATCAGTAATTCTATCCACCGTTTGCACTTATGTCATGTGGAGTGTAAAAAGCAAACGCTCCAGTGTCGATGAGTGATTTGTTTACTTCTGGGTCACACATCACCAGATGTGATCTTATCCTTGTACAGGGAGTGCAGAATTATTAGGCAAATGAGTATTTTGTCCACATCATCCTCTTCATGCATGTTGTCTTACTCCAAGCTGTAATAGTCACATGCACACACAGATATCCCCCTAAAATAGCTAAAACTAAAAACAAACTAAAAACTACTTCCAAAAACATTCAGCTTTGATATTAATGAGTTTTTTGGGTTCATTGAGAACATGGTTGTTGTTCAATAATAAAATTATTCCTCAAAAATACAACTTGCCTATTCTGCACTCCCTGTATGCTGTCATAACCTGGTTGTATTCAATGGTGTGCTTTTGCCTGAAGTGGTGAAACAAGTTTGCTTTAACCCTTTTAGTGGGAACTGGTTTCTTGCATGTCTTGAAAAGTACTGTGTCTTGTTGGAGGTTGTTGAAGTAGGTCCCTTTTTAGGTACTAATTACCATCAGAGGCTGACACACTGCTTGTTTTGTTGTGCGCGCACTAGGGAATTGAAGTGCTTTAAATGAATGACCCCCAGCTACAAACTGGTTGCCAACCACGGTTAGCACAGAAGCAGTAGCAAATGGTAAATGGCCTGTATTTGTATAGCGCTTTACTCAGTCCCTAAGGACCCCAAAGCGCTTTACACTACATTCAGTCATCCACCCATTCACACACACATTCACACACTAGTAAAATTTGTCACAACTTTACAACCGCTCAGTGAGTTGTTAGCAAGTGTTATAGACAAGTCAGCAATTTGCATGCAAACTGTGGTTACTAGGGTCAGGGACTGGACTCTATGCCTGCTTGACTGTAGCCTTATCAACCACAGCAACTCCCAGCAGTCACCAGAAACCTCCAATAACCACTTGCCAACTGCTCGGGAAATACATGTTTTTCTTTAGAGACCGGTGGTTACGAGTGGGGTCACCAATCAGTCATTAGGACGTGTAACAGAGGGCTAATAAGATCATTCAGAACTATAAACCCTCTGATTCACACATGCATTTATTTTATGGTTGAAAAACTTTGTTAATAAAACACACAACTACAGATGTGTGCACTTGTAGCAATTTGGGGTCCAGTGCCTGAAACTTTGGACTGAGCCCCATTGGTAAATTGTACAACTTTAGTATGCAATTCAACAATAAGCTTTACAGCTTTGGCTGCAAACAATACCTTTTACTTGGATCAGGTGATTTCCAGATCTGTTCACCGTGAGATGTATTGTCTCACCTTTTAGCAAACGCGCCAACCCACTTACTCTCACACTACTGCATATTGTAATCCTGTCTGTGTCAACTTCTTTCTGTTTTGCTGCTATAAAACACTGGAGGCTGTTGTCAGTGAACAGCATGTCTGTTTAATCAAACTGCGAGCCTGGTTAGATAAAATGAATCCGTATGCAGATTCTTGGGGAAGAGCGGTGCAGACACAGGCAGCTGATCAGCAGTCATTTTGTTGTCAGTCTTATCACAGCAGTGCAGGATGTGCAGCGTTGGTTCTACTGTCCGGTTCCTCCAAGAAAGAAGCAAAGCTGTTCAATCAACAGTATTAACATGATGTCCACCCTCACCCCTCCTTACAGGTGGAGCCAAACAGTTGCTATGACAACATTGCGAGTCTTAGTACTAATAACTGTTACGCCACCTGATGTGCACCGAGTTTTCAAGTGCCTCCAAATTCAGCACAAATTCGTCAGTAGTCAACCAGCTACCCTACAAAGTGTTTCCAGCTGTGGCAGTGACAAAACCATTTCACTCCCATCCCCAGCTCTCGAAATACAGCACCACTTATTCCTGTTTATGCTTTACCCTCCTGAACCATGTCACAGTTGTCTACACGCGTGGCTGTCTTATACGCTGAAGGCATTTATGTTAAAACGAGTCAATAAGCTACAATTAAAACCTTCTGCATTGTTAAAAGCACTCAATAACACATATATTTTCTTTGTTGTAAAAAGCTTTTAGTTTTCAGTAAGAGTGATAGAAAATGTTTAGATACCTTTAATCATCGTTATTTGATGCCAAGTTGCCAAACAAAGTTAGTTTATCTGGAATCACGAGCTAAGTTCAGGGATAGTGGGATGGAAAAGTACATAACACTGTCTTTTTTGTGATGTAGTGGAGCCTGAGCACACCAGTCTGACAGTTGCATTATTTGAAAAATAGCACAATAAGGTTGGCTCCAAAATACATCACTGCAGGGCTCTTTAAATCTTCCTACAGCATCAACTAAATGACAAAACAAGACATAAATAAACAGACAGCCGAACAGAGAGTTGGTTCGCTAAAAGACAGGTTGTAAATAGGTGTATGTGTATGACTGATATCAGAAGAAAACTATCCAGTTTTTGGTTAATACAACAGATTAGCACGCTCCTGCCTTGTTGCTGATTTCAGTGCTTGGCTCTGCTTCAGAGCCACAAATCTCAGTTTTCATTGAAGGCAGTAAACAACGTGAACCGTGACCTCTAAAGGACATGTGGGATGCTTCCACCATTTTTGCTCATTGCAAAATCTTTAGATAGGCTTAGTAAAATAATGATATTGATCATTAAAGGAAGACTCGGGTGATTTGGTAATAAATTACCCAAAAATGCTGAATACAGTAAAAAGTGTAAAAATTTTAACTCATATATGGAAAATGATAACTAACTTATTTTTTGTATTTTAACACTCCAGTTAAAAAAATAATAATTTTCTGGCAATTACTTCATTATTTAGGAGTAAAGGGGTTTAGACAGAGACGTTAAGAAGAACTAGAACTAAAATTCTGTATTGCTGTCACACTTAAAAATCATGAGATCTAATGCAACGCAAATCCTTTGTTTTTTTCAGGAGAATCCGTATGTGATGCTCCGACAGAACCACCAAGAACTCGAGGGAAATGACCGCTATGAGGGCTTCTGTGTGGACATGCTGAAGGAGCTGGCAGACATTCTCAAGTTTAAGTATCGCATCCGGCTGGTGGGGGACGGCGTCTACGGTGTTCCCGGAGCTAACGGAACATGGACGGGCATGGTTGGAGAGTTAATCTCAAGAGTATGTAAATATTTGCATATGCATAGACAATAATATTGCCAACAAACAAACCATATCACTATAAATGATTATGTTTTCTCCTTCGCATATGTGTGAGACAGAAAGTTTTTACAGGTGTCTATGCAGTCCTGTGAAAAGCTAAGCAGCCAGGTGCTGCTAATCAAATGCGTTTTATTAATGGATCATCAGCAAGCGTAAGCATCTCTGTAAACGCAGAAGTTTTGGCAGCTTGTTCTGAAGCATTCAGGTGTGTGTTAACACAATGCCAAAAAGGAATGACATCAATAAAAGAAGTAATTGCTCCTGTCCATCATTCTACATTGAGAAAGAGGATTCACAAGTAAAAGGAACTTGCCATTTTTCCCAGGCAGACAGACATCCAAGTAAATTCACCCCAGAGTCAAATCATGCAATGCTTAGAGAAACTACAAAAAAAAAAGAAAGAAAACAAGAGCTGTATCTCAGACTCTACAGGCCTCAGTTAGCATGTTAAATGCCTGAACCCTCTACTGCACACATTTTGATGGTACATGCTGAACATCATTTTCTGACTCATTTCGGGCCATTTTATTGCCAAGATATTTTTTTTGTGCAACAATGGTATAAAACCACAGAGAAAATTATTATCTCATAATTCATCACACAACTTTTAGAAAGCAAAAAGACCTCAGCAAATCTTCCAAAAATGTCGACCAATGTTGAAACAAAGAATTGAAAAGACGTGAAACATATTTACATAAATGATTTGATGCAGGCTTAGGTTCAAATTGTGCAATATCATGTCATATTGATTATACTGTTGTGAGACTGTCAGTCTGTGTGAAACTTACCAAAACAGTTCTTCTGAGGTGGGCATTACACTTTATACACATCACTTTTGGTTTTTCTGTGCACCCAGGAACCCTGCATCTTGCCTTGTTCAGTTCAGTTCATTTTTACTTGTATTGTGCCAAATCACAACAATTACCTCAAGGTGGTATATTGTAATGTCACGAACCTACAACAATACAGAGAAAACCCTGACATTAGATGACCCCCTATAATCAAGCACTTGGCTACAGTAGGAAGTAAAAACTCCCTTTTAACAGGAAGAAACCTCCAGCAGAACTAGAATCAGGGAGGGGCAGCCTTAATCGGTTGGGGTGATGGGGTTATCACATACTGTTGGCCAAAGTGATATATTATAATATATTGTCTGTGATGAGATTCTGATTTGGAATGGGAGCTCTGGGACTCTGCTTCTTCCTCCTGTCGTCATAATTTTGAGATATCCCACTAATGGCTCGAACTCTTTGCACAGATTTCATGCAATTTTGTATTTTGGACCACATTTCAACTCGGAAGCTCAGGTGGTTGGACAGCCTTCCCAATGTAAACTTCACAACTGTGTGGAATACCATCTGATGTGATTGTGATTTGGCACTATATAATTAAAACTGACTTGAAATGATCCAGCAAGGACTAGGCAACTGTTGTTGCTCATATGGAGAAAGCTTTTGATGGCCTCCCACTAAGCAAGAAGCATCACATCAGCAACATGTGAAATGTGCACAAATTTGCGCACGAATGCATGAAATAACATATCATTACATACAAACACAATGTTATCAAAATCTCCCTCAAAGTTCCCCTGATTGCACTACGTTGCCCGAGGCAACAAAAAGAATTTCTGGGCATGCAAAATTTCATGGTTCATTGGTTTCCATCATTTAACTTCACACGTACAGGTCATGAGGCTTAAAAAGACTTTCTGTTGCTCTAGGGCAACACTGTGCTGTAGAGGTTTAAGTGTTTAGAGGGGTTTCCAGGAGAAAGTCTCTTCTCTCTGAAAAGAAGTCTAAGCATAGGTTTGCAATGTTGCATCTGAACAAACCACAAGACTTCTGGAACAATGTCCTTTTGACAGACAAGACTAAAGTGAAGAAGTCTGCCCATGATGTACTGCACCATGTTTGTCAAAAACCACACTCAGCAGATCAGCACAAACATCTAACATGAAGCATGGTAGTCGATAGGTGATGATTAGTGCACATGACCTGGGCTTGCAGTTATTAAGTCAGCCATAACCATGCTGTGTGGAACCTTAAGAGATCTGTGCATAAAAAAAGGCCTTCAAACATCAATGAACAGAATCAACATTGTAAAGAAGAGTGGACTAAATTCTTCCAAAGACATGCAGAAAGCCATTACTTCCAGCTGTTCCTAAAGGTGGTTCTACAACTTACAACTTTTCCTTTAAAACAAGATTTTCACCATAGCTGTGTGGATACCACTGTATTGTTCTTCTTAGAGAAACATAGAAACAAACCCAAAGTGTATTGCTCAGCTTTCACATAATTTACAGCACATTTCCTTCATATCATATAGCCCCCTTCCTTCATTCAGCAGTTGGCCTTTTCAGCTTAAGTATTGTATTTTTCAAAGTAGTCACAGCTTGTTGGTGGCTTGTTTCCTGCCAGCCGCTTTAGCTGAACTGACCTTAATAGACTTTCCTCCTGGATCAGTCTTGTTGCTGTTAAATCTCTGAGTGAGCCCTTATATTATTTGCTGTACGTGGCTGTTAACAGGCAGATAAGGTCATATAAGGGATGAGAGGGAGAGGGGAAAGAAGTAAAAGAGCTGTTAAAAAATTAAGAGGGCGGGGTGAGTGAAACAGACAAGTGTTAAGTCAGTCCTAAGAGGTGATCTGTCTTAATTCTGTGGGCTAATGGAGGGCAAAGCCATTAAGTATGTAACGCGTACACTGCCTGCTCTTGTTATTGTCACAGTCCATCTCCCCCCTACATCCATGTATAACTTGCCTCTGGAAGGTTGACCTTCAGAACGGCCATGGGTGAAGTCGACATGTGTCTCTGACATCAGCTTGAGCCGTGGATTGGCATGGTTGAGAGGGATTTTCATGGTAAAGGTGGCATCTGCAGGGAAGTTACACAGTAGACAGAAAGGCTTCGGAGTGTTTGGTTAAAGGCATAGAAAAGAACAGGAAGGATGGCAGTGTAAGAGGATTGTGGGAAAATATACAGGCCTTGGCTACAAGTTGAAAGGACAGGTAAAGAAAGGAAAATGGAGGAAGAGGGGTGTTATACACTTGGTAGGAGCAAAGGAAGACAGCATCAGGATATTTTGGACAACAGATACCCGTCTCCCTGCCAGTACCTTTCAGACTGAGCAAGATTTCATTGAGGATGAGGATGATTAGTCTGACGGGTGTCAGACAGCCTAAGCTAACAATGAGTCAGTCCAAGAAGAACCCAGACACAAGTCTAAGTACAGTATGTGCCGGTTACCTAATCCACAGTGCTGCGATTAGAGAACAGAGACATACAGCATCTCTAAAGACCAAAATTTAAAGTCCTAAGTCAAATGCTAAATCCTCAAGGGTCATGTTTAATTCATCTCTCACGTTCAGTTTCGCATCCTTTTTACTGGCTTAGCATGATCTGATTGAATGCAAGTGGAAACGGGTATGATGCAATATTGAACAGGCGACATTACACTGTCTTTTCTTACATACTAGAAGGCATAACAGCAGGGAGGCAGAAGAATCCGGTAATCAATATTAATATTCCATCGCCACGTAAATATTTCACTTGATGTTACAACTGTGTGTTCATTTTTCAAAGGATCTGTTACTTTCTTTGTTAAAATTGCCTCGATGGTCATTTGCTGTATTTGGATTCCTTCCAGCACTGGGAGCAGGCAATCAGCCTTTCAAACAGCGGTCAGAAACGAGACAGGAGGCTGGGAACAGATGATAATCTCGGGTCAGCGCCTGCAGGCTGAGAGTAGGGCAGCAAGAGACACTAGGCCTCAGTGTGGAGTAAAGGCTGCCGTGAGGTTAAAGAGATGCAAATGTGAAGTGCAGAGTATTAATTGAAGCACAGACGGAGTCAGACTGGGGGTTTCTAGATGAAGCATTTGAGGCCTCTTCTGAAGGTCAGAGTGATTATAGAAAAACATGACATCGAAATGGATGACGCGCCTTGGATGTGTGCATGTTATGTATGTCAGATGCCCTCCTCGTTCCTTGACATAGAAACAGTATGTTGTGGATTTTGACTAGTGTCTGCAGTGCTGCAGCACAGCTCCCTGCTCCTCATTCTCCCATTCCCCTCTATGTCCCCAATCCTCTTAGTCCTCCTGCAGCAGACAAAGAGGAATGCATTGCTGCTTTCACTCTTTGCTCCTCAGGGAGATGAAAAATCCCTTGCAGTTGCACTTTGCTGGCCTGTATTATTAGTACAGAGCCATTCAGCTGCATTGACCATTTCTGTGTGTGTGTGTGTGTGTGTGTGTGTGTGTGTGTGTGTGTGTGTGTGTGTGTGTGTGTGTGTGTGTGTGTGTGTGTGTGTCTGTCTCTGTGTTTTACTAGCCTCTGCTTTGTCGAGTGATTTGTCTTGACAGTGCTCCCTTGGCCAGCCACAATGGTTACCCTGAGCTCTCTCGTGCACTGCACACGCACACACAAACACACACACAATGCCAGTGCTGGATTATCCCCATCACGGATAGCCGTATTGGTGGACAAAAAGCCTAGAGGATACAAAAAGGGCATTATTAGGGAATTAGCAAACCAGTAGCCCACTTCTTATGTCATCCTCATCTTTCTTTTTTTTCAAAATCTTCAAATTATTGGGTATGTCACAAACACTATGCCATGCCTCGGAGCTGTGCTGTGTGTGAGTTGGACTTTTCATGCAGTAATACTACTTATCCTGTTGCAGAAAGCAGACCTGGCAGTCGCAGGCCTGACCATCACAGCAGAGCGTGAAAAGGTGATTGACTTCTCCAAGCCTTTCATGACCCTTGGTATCAGCATCATGTACCGCGTCCACCTGGTGAGTTAAGTCCCCCCGCACACACCTATTATACCTGATCGAACTGCCTCTCATACAGCTTGCGGATAAACCTCAGCAGGCTGTCAGGCATGTCTAATGCCTGGAAAAGAAGCACTCTGCCTTCTGGCCTGTAGAGTCTTTTTCTCTCTCTTAGTCCGTTTAAATTCCTCCACAACTTCTCCCCTTTTACACCTTATTGCCTCTTTACCTCTCAGCTACTCGTTTTCCCTTTCATCTGCGTTTTTTCATGGGTCCTCTTCCTGCTTTACCCCTGTCCTCCAACATTACTTGCCACTTCATCCTTCTCCTCTGTGTCAAGTTCTTTTCATTTTTCCTTTGTCCACCCATTTCCTCCTTTTGTTTCCGTGCCCCCCACCCCCCACCTCATTCTGCCAGCACCAGATCGCTCATTTTATGGTGTGAACTGAATGATAAATGTAACACTTTCACAGTTGTTTTCTGCTTGTTCTCTGATTGGATTTCGCCATCTTATTCTCACAAGCAATGCCCTCCATTCTCTGCAGAGAGCAAGTCCAAGCAAGAAACAGCGAAACAACAGCAGTGCTGGTGGAAATGAGCCAGTGTTTGCGCACTTAGTGGCCCATTAATCATCAGTCCTCCCCCAAAACCCAAGGTGACACTGTGGGGGCCACAGTAGCACTGGCCACAGTCCGTGCTGAGGTGATCTAGCGCGTGCGCAGGCTAACATTAGTGTAGCATCCCAAAGGGGCATTTTACTCACATTCCCATTCCATCTTGCTCCTGTCTCCACTACTTGTAAATCTCCCACCGTGTCACCTTCCCATAGTCTGTGCACAGTACCCATAGGTGAGGCAGTGAGGCACTCAATTGAGCGGCAACAGTTGGGGAGAATCAATCGACGTTCGCAGCAGGTGCTACGTTAAATGGGCTGCTGGGCAGCATGTGACCTCTGAATTGGGAAGCAGGCAGGCGGGTGGCAGCCTGAGGATATGATATGGAGCTTATGTCCCACAGGGTTGGCACACAGAGCCAAATAGTTGAATTAGCAGAGACTTGACCCAGTTGAAATTCCTGAGTAAAGCGGTTTCTATTAAGATAAGATGTGTGAAGTCGGTAGAGGAAGGTGAAAAGATAAGAGGGAAAGAAGACAGGCATAAGTGCAGGTATCATCTCTCTTTGTCTCTTTCTCTGTCCCTCATTTCCTCACACTCTCTTTACTTTCTCATTGCCCCTTGGCATTTTCTTAGATCCGATTCAGAGTGGTCCCTCAGCATGCTCTAAAATTCGATATTTGAATTTCTGTGACTGCACTTGTTTAGTTCTAATCCACTGACTATTGATCTGAGGCACAGTGATTTCTACAAGGGGGTATACTGCTTATTTCAAACTTTAAATGAAAATTTCAGTCCAATCAATAAGAATGGCGAATGCAATAAAATACAGCTGCCTGTTGGGTATTAATTATCCGCACACTATCGCCAGTTTAATCTCCATTTCTCTTCTTTGTCACAAGTATTGCATGTCTTTCTTACTCTCGCTCTCTCTCACACACACAGACACACGCACAGAGTTTTTTCACTTTCATTATTTATTCTTATTTTATGTTTGTTGCGTTCAAAGCACACATTTACATTATTTTCAGTGAAGGCGATAGCTTTAACGTCAGGCGTAATCTTGTTACAAAGCTGCTGAAAATGTACATTTCCTGTTTGAAACACAGGTGCAGATTTGAACTAACGCTTCACTGCCTCCACCCCACCCACACCCGAAACCCCCTCCCTTGCCCTCCACACCACCCACCCACCCAGCCACTACAACAACTGTCACAGACAAGTTTTCTGTGGAGTGTTCAAAATTGCAGCAAATCAGAACATTTAATCACCTGTCAAATGAGTTTGTGTCTTCGTGCTATTCTCTGAAGGGACCGCTGTCTGTTATCATTTCTGGGACACTGACTCTGCAATAAATAAAACTAAAAAAAATCCAGACAGCTTGCATCTTGCCTGCATAAGAAGAGCACTACCTGTCTATATGTTTCAGCTGTCTCGCCTGAATGTCTTGTCTGGTTGGGGATTTGTAGTTGGGTGCTATTCGAGGCCATATAGTGTATTTTATATGGTGGGGTATTTGACATGCATGTAGCTTCAGGCCCTATAAATAAAACGGATTTGCTTCATACACAAATCAAAGAGAAGCCGGTGCAATATGAATCACTGCGGTTATGAACCCAGACACTACCTAAAGCGACTGTCAGCTTCATCTCATAAAAACCTTTCGTTGTCTTGCATTCATCATCTGTACAATATAAAAACCATATGCTGCATGCCAAAATCCCAGCACTGTGAGCGTCTTTAAATCTGTGCCAGTTCCTTCTCCATTAATTCGTTGACTGTGTAACAGGGTATATGAGTGGATGTGTGCATGTTTGTGTGTATAAGAGAAAGAGTGCCACTTAATTAGACATAGGGGTTAATTAGGGGTGTGTAGAAGCTGTGTCAGATTCAGCAGCTGCCCTGAGGGTAGAGCGTAGTATAACGAGCTTTATTGACTCACTGGCCACAGAAGTCCTCAGACAAAATTACACAAACAAATGAAACCCTGTGCACAGAAACACAGACGCAGCTCGTGGAATTTAAAAACTTACCACTTATGTTATTTAGGGTTATTTTTAAATGCAGTTTTTTTCCATAATAAATCAATATTAAATTTAACACTAAACAGTAGGTTGTGTAATATCATTAAATTGTGTATATATGTGCTTAGGTACAACTGTGCAACTGCTCATTAATGCACAGGCTCTAATCAGCCACTCACATGCAGCAGCTACATACATTTAAGGATGTAGATATTCTAAAAAAAGACCTGTTGAAGTTAAAAACTGGGCATCAGAATGGGCTAGAAGACCATACTGAGATCCCACTCCTCTCAACTAGCATAAAGAAACTGAGCCAATTAATGATACAGGTTCGGCATGCTGGTAGTGTGATGGTGTGGAGGATATTTTCTTATCATCGTTTGGTCCCTTTAGTACAAACTGAGTATTGTTGCTGACCATGTTCATCCCTTTATGACCGTTGTGCGTTCATCCTCTGCGGGTTCCTTCCCACAGGATAATGTGTCGCGTCACAAATGTCAGATCATCTCAGACTGGTTTCAGATGTGGGATCATCTTGATACAGAACAGACCAAACGCAGCCAACATCAAGAGAAGAGCTTTGAATATCTTCCATGAAGCCTGGAGAACTATTCCTGAAGACTCCTCAGGAGAAAGTTCAGGGTGAAGAATAAAGCTGCTCATATCAAATATTGACTTTCAAGCTCGTTAGGAATGTTTTTGCCTTTTAGATTGTATTTCCGTGGATGCATGTGTTTCATTAAACCGCTCTACCTATTTCCCATTTTCCTAGAAACATACAAAGAAATAAGGGGTGTCTTGAGACTTTTGCACCAGACTGGAAGTTTTATTCTTTTATTTTGAAAGTAACCCTAAAACTAGTAGTGATGTATGTTTTTTGTTTTTTTTTAGTTATGTTAGAAGAGTTTCAGCAAACACAAAAGCACAGCTTTGTTTGTGTGCAACTCACTCAGACATAAAGCCAGACAACCCGGTGAGCTCAAGAGGCAGCAGGATGTTGTTATGAATATGACCCCGTGACCTCAGCCAAATCAACTGCTCTCCACAGATTGCCCCCGCGGCCATCTCAGCAGCCGTAACAACTGGCAGCTTTAACACAATTAGAAATGCACACACTATCAAAGAGCTTGGGGGGGGGGGGGGGAGGTGGCAGAACATGGGGAGACACAGGGAGGGACAGGAAGAAAGACAACATAAAAGAGAATAAGCAAGAAATAGGTAGAAGGACATGAGGGAAGATGGAGAAATGAGAGCAAGGAAGTGAGCGACGAGAGTGTGATCAAATGACAATGGGAAGTCTCCTTCGGTGAGTCAGTGTTCAGGCAGGAAGCCTCAGGGGGCAACGGTGTGGTATGAATACCAAGAGGAAAGATGACTAGGTGAAATCCTCAACTGGATAACCTCACCGGCTCCCTCTGCCACCCTCCTGGCATGTAGGCAGTCCTCCGAGAGTAACGGAGAAGGGGAGAAGCGGGAAATATGGAGGGACAGCGGGAAGTTGAGAGAGAACAAGGGCAGTGCAAGGTAAAATGAATGAGTTTTTCATCTGTGTGTTGAGATGAAAAAAGGACACATAGCTACTAAAAAAGGCAGCAATTTTTCACTATTTTATTTGTTGAGATGGACTCATAAAAGCAGGTCTTAGAGGATGTTTTGCCCTCTGTGCCACAGGTGTATTATTTTACTTCCTGGGATTTGCCTCATCCCATATATATCATCTTAACATGGCCATAAAACTGCTATAAAATGATACCCCTGACTCTGATAAAAATCATTCAAATATGGCAGCAAGTACTTACGCTGTGAAGAGACACTCATCCAGTAAACATCTAATTTGGTCCTTGGTGTACTCTGTTTATATTTTATTACTTTGTTAATTATTTTCTAGTTCTAGTCTACACTTCATCGGCAACTTTGTGACGTACAGTCATTTGAAGGCTTGTTAATGCAAATATCTAATCAGCTGATGCACAACACATTTAACCTTGAAGCAGATGGGCTACAACAGCAGAAGATCACACCGGGTCACCCACTCCTGTCAGCGAAGAACAGGAAAATGAGGCCACAGTTTCCACCAGCTTACTAGATGAACATTGTTCGGTATAATTTCTACTGCAATATTCGAATGGTACAGAAACAAAAGCATGGCTCCATCCTCCCTTCTGTCAATGGTTCAGGCTGCTCATGATGGTCTAATGGTGTGGAAGATATTTTTCTTGGCTCTTTTTTAAACACCAACTGGTTTTAAACATCACAATGAGTTCACTGAACTTAAATGACCCCCAAAAGTCACCAGCTCTCCATCCCATAGAGCACCTTACAGATGTGGTGGAATGGGGGATTTTCATCACGATGTGCAGCCGACAAATCTGCAGAACGTTAGCGATGCTATCATGTCATTATGGACCAGAATCCCTGATGAATATTTCAGGCACCCTGCTGAATCTACACCATGAGGAATTAAGGCACTTGTGCAGGCAAAAAGGTGGTCCAAACCAGTATTAGCAGGGTGTACTTCCTATAGAGTCCAGTGAGTGTATATCTTCTATTTAACAGTAACTACTGGATTAGTCACAGATGCTGTGCTTGCCTTAGCAAGCAGTCAATGTGCTTTTCTGTGCTGAGTGGTGGGTGCTCCCTGTGCAGTTGCCCAAGCACATACTGTATCTGCCCTGCTGTGGATGACTGACAGTTTAGACAGCTGCTGACAAGATTAGAAACACAGGCACACACACAAACACACAGGTGCTTGACAGTCTGTCATGCACACACAGACTCATCGTCCAATATAAAGAGAGACTGGACCACCTAAATAAGATTGTGATGTAAAGCATGTCTCTGAGAAATTACTAAAAATATTTAGTATTTGCATGCATAATTTATTTATGAATAAATGAATGAAAAATAGGTAAACCCTTGTATATGTTCTACTTTACAATTTCCTTACATCACTGGAAATCCTGAGTCACCCTGCCCCGTGAGGCACTTCTCCTCAAACAATGTTTAGTGGTTCGCACAGCAGTTTGTGGCACAGCAATTTTGAACCCATCTTGATTGATTTCGTTTGGCAGCACAGCGAGCATTTACATATTAAGCACTTGATAAAGGTGGTATATCCATCCGACAGGTCCCAAGTACCATTAGCATTCACTTGCATTTCCCTTTCCAGCAATTTGTCAAATGTAAGTCCAGTAGTCATTGCTTTACCGCTGGTTTGGTCCACACCAACTCCGAGGGGTGAAATATGGCTCCTTAGCTGTTAAACGCTCTGCTATTGTGGTGCAGATTGTATTCATGAGAACAGGAGCAGAGAGGAAATAAGGTAGTTAAGATCAGCGCGAGTGAGCCAAAACAGTAAAGTTGGCACGGTAAAATAAAAGCCCTGAAAGGTGTTAAAGCACTGCTGAGCTGTGTGGAGCTTTAGTCGAGTGATCACACACCATGTTTTTCCATGTCACGAGATCATCATTAAATAGAGTTTCATTAAGCTTGCTCTTTCTAGTCCTTAGTTTAATCTAAAATGTTTTGATACAGAAAAAAACTGAATAAACTATCTTATCTTTGGAAATGTGCACACAGATTTTAAAACATTTTCATGCAGTTTCCATTTAGCTTATCTGAAGCTTTGTGTGCTCATTAATTTGCCTACTCCAGCTATGGATTGTTCCAGTTTCTAACTCTTAAAAAAAAAAGTAAAACACTTTTGTCCCTTAGTCTCAAAGCCAATACATAAAAGCAGCAAAGTCGAGCTTTCTAAGCAGCAAACCTCCTACTGTTTTCCTGTTGTCCTTGTAATCTTCCTGTTGTCTCGTCCTAGCTTTCTCTCCGTCTCTATTTCTGAGTTGCTCTCTTGCACCTTCACTTTGCCATCTGTTAGCACACTAGTCCCACGTCTCTGCAGTGATCTTTATCTTAATAATAGCACCTTGGTGAAAACTTAACATGTGGACGAGCATGCCCAGCAGTTCACGAAGCGCTGGGTCAGCATGCATCAAACTGGACCAGCAAAACAGGAGGACTCATGTCAGCACATACTACTGCTACTCCAGTAATGCCAGTGCCAACCGAAGGCAGCCTGGCACTGATGCTCACTTTACAACATATACCTCTGACTTGGCCATTGTGTGTTTCAGCTCTGCACTATTCCATTCTCAGACAGCTATCGCCATCGTCATAAGCAATTGCACTCTATAACGTGGTCTGACATACGTTATGAGTGGCAGGCTGATTCGAATCTTGCTCAGAGTTATTCGGCAACTCTCTCCCCCTGCTTCTCCTGCTTTCTGCACCACTCCTATTTTACTGAGTCGGGCTAATATGCAAGTGATTACAGACGCATTAATGAATTTTCATCTCCGCACAACTCTGAATGGGGATTCGTTTATCATAACAAATGCCCACCAAAATAATTTCAACCTCTTTGCCTCAAATTAAATTTTGGAGGGCCTCAGAAATGTATTACTGCAGCATTTTGGCACGCAGGAGGTCTGGCAGGAATACTTAATTGAGTTTTTATTTTTTTTATTTTTTGCATAAATGCAATTTGGGCTTGTTCACGTAGACTCCACGGCGGTGCCTTTGACACAGAAATGGACAATGAGGAATTTCTACACGACTAAACGTGTCCCTCTCATAGCAACATTTAGACAGTTGGTTGTTTGATCACCTCCATTATCTAAGCGTCCTGCTGGCCCTGACAGCCACCTCCATTTCATAGTCATTAACAGGCGGCGGACGTGCACTTGTGTGTAAATGGCTAATATTCCCCTGCAGACATTTGGTCGGGAAGGGTGTAAGCTTAGCGTGCGCGTGTGAAATATGAGCAGGCACAAACACACATATAAACAAGCGGGCCCAATCATCCTGACTGTGGTTCCCCAGTAACTGGTTTCATTTAGAGGACAATGTTGCATAATGAAACATTAGGAATTAGCCCCTATATTCCCATCGCTCTACTGGCTGCCAACCTCATTTTAGCCATGTTATCTCCTGGTTACCAATGCACATTTATATGCAACACCCCATAGCTGCTTCAGCACAACTAGCCTTTTTAGCCAAGCCAGAGCTATTAATCCCCCTCCACCTGTGTACACTGCCCACTCCCGGTCATACTGCAAGTCAACTATAGGTCATGGAATTGAATTTGTCTTTAATGTGGTTCTAATGGTTTAGCTGATTATTTGACATTTCTTTCTCTCTACATGCAGACTTGTAGAGAGTAAAAATGTTGCCTTTTGTTAGTTTTGACCTCTGATTATTCTGTACGACTAAACCTAATAATGTATCTATCACAGCTTGTTGGAAGTTGTGAGAATTTTTTTTTCAGTGTTGGAATGCAGGATATAAACCTCTTATCAGTGATGTCGTATTATCATACAGGCCTCTGCCACTCTATTGACAGTCCATGGGAGACTGAGTTTGCGCTTTCATACAGTGCTGATCTGAATGTTTACATGCAAATGAGATTCGTATAATTAAAGTGCTATCAGTTTAGGACAGGGAAAACCTATGCTTATCGCATCAAAATCCGTTTATTTGCGGTCACAGTCACCTTTTCCATCTTCTCCAAATTACACAGGCACCAGTAAATGTTGGTCAACACACACCGAACTGGAGGTGGGAAGAAAGGGAAACAGAACTGAAATGCAGTAATCATCGCCTTTCTATGTTTCCTTCTTTAGTTTATGTCCAAGAAGACCAGTCATTCTGTGTGTGTTGTCTTCCAGGGACGTAGGCCAGGCTACTTCTCCTTCCTGGATCCCTTCTCACCGGGTGTTTGGCTCTTCATGCTTCTGGCCTACTTGGCTGTCAGTTGCATTCTCTTTCTGGTGGCCAGGTAAGGAGCTCAACCATAAAATGCAGTCTGTACAGATAAGCGAGAGACAGGAGAAGAATGAGGCAAACAAATGGACTGGGTACAGAGAGTAAGAGCACACAAAAAAACGTTTCTTTGGGCAATATACGGCGGAGGAAACAGGTGTTTGTTCTCTCGCTTCTCTTTAGCCTCTGGTTGATCTTGAACATCACAGAGAAAGAGACGTTCCCCCACCAGTGGCAGGTCTCTAGCATCACATTGCCACCTGCTGGTCAAGGATGGCACTGCCACAACTGCTGCTGAAAATCACAATTTCCTTTGCAATGGAAATATTACTAGGTTACAGTATATCTAATGAAGATGCTTTAATGCAAGAAAATGCTAATTGAATTCTGCAGCACCTTACAGAATCAAATTAAAAGTACCAAGACCTTCAAATTTACCAGTTTTCTAAAGATAGCTCTACGGGTGGTCTTTGGTGTAATATGAAAATCATTTATAAATGTTGGGTGAGGTGGTTTAATCGTAGCAGTTTTGGAGATAATAATACATGTACTCCTTTTTTTAGGTGTTTACTAAGAATAATTTTTCCACCCGTGATCACAGTGGGAAATATGTTAAACATCTGGGTTGTTTAAAGTTTTTTGTCCTTCCTTTGAACTTTGTTGTAATTATTTGTGACTCAGAAAGAAATTCTATCTTTGCCACGTGAGTCACATGGCTCGTTGGTTCAACCCAGCACAGAACAGAGTTGTCACAGAACTGTAGCTATATCTGAGCACCCCAATTACACCACCTGCATCCTCACAGTTTAAGTAGGCAGAAGCGAAGCACAGGTTGGTTCTCCCTCTGCAGAGCCAAGGTGACTTTGTCCTCACTTGACTGAGTTGTTTTCTCCTCATCCTTCATCCCTCTTCCTATCTCCATTCCTCTCACTCCCCGTCTCTTGAGTTTTGCTCTTATCAGAATACATAATCTAACTTTCATTCCCACTCTCTCTTTCCCCACAGGCTGACACCTTATGAATGGTACAACCCCCACCCTTGTTTAAAGGGACGCTGCAACCTGCTGATCAACCAGTACTCGCTTGGCAACAGCTTCTGGTTCCCAGTTGGAGGCTTCATGCAGCAAGGATCCACCATTGCTCCTAGAGCTCTGTCCACACGTTGTGTGAGCGGAGTGTGGTTAGTATTGGCTCCAGATGCACGGTGCAATGCGCAGGTTTCTCCATCACGGAATGCAATTCATCAGTAACGCATTCTTGAAGCTTGATTCCAGATTTCAAGAGTGAGATTGTGCATTTGTGTGCACACGAGGCATCGTTTGTGTCTGTCTGTCCGCCTTTGCAGCTAGAACTTTATCCACCCATTAATCCATCCGCCATATCATCTACTGAATATCCTGTCATGTCTTCTCCTCTCAGGTGCGCAGTTATTTTAATCCTTCTACACCTCCACCCAGATCATTTATCTTCATGTGTCAGCCTGCCCATTTACATACGTTTGCAGGTGAATACATATGTTCTTGTCCGCTGCCTTTCCCACACAGGTGGGCCTTCACATTAATCATCATCTCCTCCTACACCGCCAACCTGGCCGCCTTCCTAACAGTGCAGAGGATGGAGGTACCGATAGAGTCAGTAGATGATCTGGCAGATCAGACGGCGATAGAATATGGCACCATGCACGGTGGATCCACGATGACCTTCTTCCAGGTTAGAAGTTACACACATTGCTGTATATGCCACATTGTTTATCCTCCTAAATCTTCACTCACATACATACACACTGTATGTAGGCACAGGCTCACTTCAGAGCACATGGAAGTCAATGGGTCATCTGTGATCAGCTATCAGCTGTCCTTTTCGTCACCCTCCTGTCCTTTATGTCTTCCTCCTCTAACCACAGGTTTTATCTGTTTCCTGTCTCTTTTTTGCCACAACCATTCAATATCCTTCTCCTCGGGGAGATGGGGCACTGTCCAGGTCCCACGCTATCCTCTTTCATCTTTTGAGATTTGACCTCAGCGAGAAAAAGAGAAAGACACTGAGCAGGAGAAAAAGAGGGTGTTAGAGGGGAGAGAGACAGTGAAGGATGATATTGGGCGAAGGGAAGAGAGATATTAGCCTTGTATTCCTTGGCGCTTTCAAGTCCACTGGACCTTAAATAACTCAGGAAAGACAGGCTGAGAGAAAGTAAAAGACAGGTGGAGGTGTTAAGTGAAGTTTCTGTTCGGAAGTTTCTCAAATGGGAAAGAGGTGCGCTAATAGGAAAAAAAAAAGGGGGGGGGGGGCGCTCTGATGTAACACTCCATCAGTCCAAAAAAAAGCAAACCAAACCAAACCAGAAGAGGAGATGCTTTGTTAACTGTCTCTCACTCTCTGTGCCTGTTTCTTCTGATCTTATCTGCTCTTTCACGCCTGTGCAGAACTCCCGCTACCAGACGTACCAGCGCATGTGGAACTTCATGCAATCAAAGCAGCCCAGCGTGTTTGTGAAGAGCACAGAGGAGGGGATTGCCCGTGTCCTCAACTCTAACTACGCCTACTTGCTGGAGAGCACGATGAATGAGTACTACCGCCAGAGGAACTGCAACCTGACTCAGATTGGAGGACTGTTGGACACTAAGGGCTATGGTATCGGCATGCCGCTGGGTGAGTGGAGGACAAAGTGTTGAAAATTGGAGGACACTTGAAAGTGACGGATAAGCAAAAGAAGGTGAAACTTGGTCAAGTAGTTGAAACATCTGATACAAGCCGCAGAGAGACAGAAGCCAGTTTGCCGGAGTAATGCGGGGGCAAGGCAGTTAGTGTAAAACGAAGTCAACGGAGGAGAGAGCTGATGGTTTCGCTTAAATGTGCTGTATAATTCATTCCCCTTCTTAGTGAAGCTAAGAAGGGGAATGAAGAGCAGAGGCATTAGTTGGAGGATACACCATAAACGTCACATTGGAGAGTTGAATAAAAAAGTAAAGCCTCAGCAAAGCCAAACCACTAGCTGCTATCATGGGGCAAAATGATGCAAAAAGGGAGAAACTAAGAGAGCTTTAATGCTAGATTTTAATAGAGCAGCTGTTGCCATGCTGTGATGGGAAAAGTGAGGACAAGAGCGAGGGAATTTGAGATATTGTTCCTGTGAAATGTGAAACAGTTTCTGCGCGACGCTCGCTGCTCCAAGAGTATAAACAGGGTTTACTTACACTTTGATCTCAGATTGAGTCAAACACACCTTAAAGTAAACAGATTAATTTCCATTCCTTTGATGTTTAAAGGATAGATAAGCCGTCTTTTTAGTGGATGATGGCGACGTGACCGTAAAACATTGGAAGATCATTGTAAGCTCCTTAATCTCAGGTTTGAAATCTTCGTTTTGTTGGTTCGGGCGAAGCGTGGTGAAGTGACGCGCTCTCACATTTGCCATGGCATACCAGAGGAGAAGGAAGAAGAAGAAGTCAAGGAAATGTCACTCTTCGTTTGTACCGTGTCCCTCATTTACTTTTCTCTTCCCTTCAGGGTCAGTGTACCGTGACGAGTTCGACCTAGCCATCCTCAAACTGCAAGAGGACAATCGTTTGGAGATCCTGAAGAGGAAGTGGTGGGATGGCGGCAAGTGTCCAAAAGAGGAGGACCACCGTGCTAAAGGTTTGTCTCTGCAGTTAAATCCACATCTTGGTTGATGATGCCAGAAAACACTTATCCCGCCCAATCCCGGCATCTCTCCAGGTCTAGGGATGGAGAACATCGGTGGCATCTTTGTGGTGCTGGTGTGTGGCCTGCTGGTGGCAATCTTCATGGCAGTGCTGGAGTTTGTCTGGATGTTAAGGCACGCACCAGGAAATGAGGTGAGAGAGGGCTATCTAACCTGCATCTGCTTTGTCTCCCTCTCCCCTCCCTGGCACCTTCCCCCTCGCGGAGCTGCTAGGCTTTTCCACAGTGCGCAGCTTTGACAGGAAGTTATGAGCACAAACCAAAGTAATACCTCGTGTGTTTTTTGTATTCATAGCAGAGAAGCATCCATTCATACCATATATATATTACACAGAATAATCAAACTGTACAGTAAAAAAAAAGATCTTGTTTTAGTTATATTTACAGGGTGCTGCAAATCTTTATCTCAGCCTTAATCTAGTGACCTTATTTAAAACACACTCGCTGTTGTGTCCACGATTGTCAAAAACTACATGTCCTTCTCACCATCAAAAGTTGAAATATGGACAGTAGAGGATTAGTCGTGGCAGTCAACTAGAAGTTTGCGCTAAGAATGGACTTCAAGCAAGGGCGTCAGATTTGTTTTGGAAGCAAAAAGAAAAAGACTGCTTTTTGGAAATGTCAGGACCAAGAGTCGCTACAGCTCGGTCACACAATGTTGGTTATTCAAAGTAACAGGGGACAAAACAATGATAAATGACACCTGAAACACTTAAAAGTGCCACGCTATGATTTGAAAGTTGCTGATACAGAAGCAAAATCACCAGCCAATAATGCAAATATTTCAAACTGCATCAGCACATTAGCTGTCCTCTGAGGCTGAAGACAGACCTGCATTATTACAACCTCTTAAACAGCAACTTTAAAAATATTTTTTTCTAATTATTTTTAGGAAGGAAGGAATTTAGATGCATTTTTTTACTGGCGAAAGTTGAAAGTGCTTTTGAAAATTATGCTGAAAGTGTGTGGTATTGTAATCCAGTATGAAAATATGATTTCAATGTAGCTTCATCTGGAGAGAGAACTAGCAAGCAACCTGAGTGTCCTCAGCATCCAGATGTTCTGCTGTTTGGAGGATTTTATTTATTTATTTTTTATTCACAATAGACAGATGAGTTTAGTGCTAGTGGAAGGGGCTCTCCTGTGATATTCATGAGGGAGGACTGCTGTCAACCACAAAAGATGACTTGAAGAATCAGAGAAAAATGTGCATGCAGTGATATCATTACCTCCGATGTGATTTCTTTAACAGATACTTGAATACTATTTGGCGCTGTGATTTTAACTCAATAAACATTCAGAAAGTCAAAAACCCACTCATGTGATTTCTTCTTTTGGAGCAGTACAGATTGATGTCTCACTCTAAATTGTGAACCCTGTGTGTGTTTGTGTGTGCGGGTCTATACATGTATCGTTCATATTTGTGCATCTGGATTTACGCCTGTGTGCATCTGTACAGTGTTCGTGTGCAGCTTATGTGGATTGGTGATGAGTTTCTTTTCCGTCTTGTGCTTGAGCTGCGGTGTCACGTCTGTGATTGCGATTATTTGAGTTTATATCCTTGTGTTACACCCAGCGGATCACTTGATCACCAGTGCCGGCGATGAAATGCGTGTGCTACACTTGTGGATGTGAAAAGTAAATTTAACAAGCCCGTGTGTATTATATGTGTCGCTGATTTCACTGCTGGCCGCTCAGTCTACATCACCCTATTCTCTGTCACCCATGCAATTTCCCTATTATGAACATAACCCTGAAATGTATCTGTTGTGTGTCTTTGATGTCACTCCGTCTGTCCTGATCGAGCCCATAGTCAGTGAGTTTTCTGGCCTCTCTCTCTTTCTCTCCCTCTCTTATTCCCCTCTGCCCTATCTTTGTTTTCTTCCCGTGTGTGTGCTTGCAGCAGTCAGTGTGCGAGGAGATGCTGCGGGAGCTCCAGGGGATCGTTCTGTGTCGCGACAGCCTGCAGGCGAGGCGCCGCCGGGCGGCGTCGATGCTGCGGCCACGGCCCTTACCTCTGGAGGAACGTCGGGCGCGAGCTGCCGCTGTCAGCCTCAGCAACGGAAAACTGTGCGGGGGCACGGGACTGCCTGAACCCCTTTCCCACAGACTGGCGCAGGAGGCTGCCCTGGTCGCGAGGGGGTGCAGCCACATCCGCATTTGTCCCGAGTGCAGACGCTTCCAAGGACTGAGGATGCGCCCCACAGGGGGCCCAGGGGCCCTCCCATCTCCCACTCACAGTGAGGAGAGCATAGAATGGGACAAGACCACAAATAGCAGTGAACCTGAATAACGCCCCACAATTCCAGCAGGACTGCCTTTCCCAGCAGCCACCTCTCTTCTTTCCAGGGATCAAAGATCATGTGGCATTTTAATTCTGCCATCCAGAGTTTATCCTTAAAGGACAGGACAATGCTGTGGACTTTCTTTTACCCCTGAGGCGACCGCCAGCAGTGAGTTTTTGGAATCTCTCCTTGGGCGAACTTTTTCCTTGGTCATAGGAAAAACTGATGAGTCTGTCTCGTTGTGTTCTGTCCCTGGTGGCCCTCTGTACCGTGTAAAACAGGACAGACAAAAACAGCTACGGGGCATTTGTACTATGCAGTATTTCCAGTCATTTATCATTGTGCTGTTTCTTTTCTTTCCTTTTTAAATTATTTCTGTCCTCTGTTGGATTATCAGTACTGAATATTGTTATTCTATTGTTAAAAAAAAAAAACTTTAAACAAGGTCCTTTTTTTATCTGACAATTTACTCCAGGAACGTATATTGCCTCTGAAGAGCTGCAGAGATGGACAGATTAAGGCAAGGTCAACCTTCACGTTCTTTTGTTTTGAAAGTGCCAAAAACCACAAGCATCATCTTGTGGCTGAAGAAAGCACCACAGCCTTGAGAAGACGGCAAACTCATGTGAACATAGAAAACAAAAGGACAGACATGCGGACGCAAAGACTCCTTTTATAGTAGTGATATTCTATTAAAAAATGTTTTAATTGTTGGGATCTCTGAAAGACAGTGATGCATGTCCAGAGGTGTTGGCCAGTGCTCACTGAATGAGTCATCCTGAAGTGGTTCTAGGGTAGTCAAGTCAACTTAAAGAAGGATTTTCTCTTTTGAATACCTGCTTAAAAACATGATGTCTACGCACACAAATGTACATGCACAGAGACATCCTCTTATATCATCCCTCTTCTGTGCACTGACATTACTTTCTCCTCCATCTGTCCTCCGTGTCTGACCCATTTATTGTCCTTGCACCAGTCCCCTTTATGCTCTCTTGCTTACAAATATATCCATTGTAAGTTATAAGACATCTTTTTTTTAATTTTTTTTTCCAGCTTACATATTCAGTATGTGTATCAAACCCAGCATATATTAGAACCAACCAAAAACAAAGTCCTCGGTAGAGTGAAGGGATTTTTATATCAGCAGTTGGCTTGGCTTGTTTTAAATGTCAGCGCAGTTAAACTTTTATTGAAAGTGATATTTTACACACTGCTCGTAGGAGACAGCCTGGGTGCACTCTGACATTTTGATACTATAATTTTTTGCAAAAAACCCCAAACCAAACTTAGAATACATTAACCAGGCTAAAACGTGGCGGATATTTAATGCAAAGTGATGCAGGAGGAGCTGAAACACACTTATTTTTCCTTTCCCCACTACCAAAGTATTTGATAGTTACCTTGATTTGCTTTGCGTCAGCCATAACTTGAAGAAGTGAGAATCCACCACCAGCAGCACGAGTCTTAAAATCGCCTCACTTTCTGCTCGCATTACAGAGACATATGGCTTATTTTCCTGCTGTACCGGCTGGTTTGAAGGTGTTTCTGTACGATAGCCCGACCGTTTCACAGCGAGAATCAACGGTCATCCAGCTGTCTGCTCCGCTTCTTGCTTATCTTTGATGTGCCCATCATTTTAAATCTGCCCATCAGATTCTGTCAATCACCATCCCTCAAAACCAGGCTGCCAACACGACACAGCTTGAAGGTACCGCTGCAGCGTCTCTTGTTCTTTTATTAGCCACGAAAGCTTTCTGCCTCCATCCTTTTTCATCTGCAGGTTTTCATGCTTGGAAATTCATGCATATTATCATTTATCATCCTGTAGTAGAACACAACATATTTTGATCACTCTGTCGTTTAAATGAACATTTCATATTCATGGCAACAAACTCTGCACATCTTCAAATACAGTACATCTAATCCTCCAGTAAGGAGCTGCTGTGTTATCGACCCACAGAATTGTGTGTATTTACAGTATAATCATCGATATAATCATGGAGGTGCCCGGTAATGTGTCTTTTATTATTGCAGCAGTAAACTCATTTGGTGTTCATTATGTTCATAGGACAGAGAGATGCGCACTTAGGTGTGTGCAGTGATTTAATGGAAACATTTAAACGCACACAGACACACACCATGCAGAGTCATTCCCAGGATCCTCACAAACAGTTAATGTACACTTTCTGTAGCTCCATATATAATAACAGGTTTAAATCAAATTGCCAAGCAGATGGCAAAGAAAGAAGAGCCACAATTCATTGTTTTTTTTTAATGAAAGGTATTTCTATCCATTTGCTGAATGTCCCTAAGAAACTCATGAGAGTTTGAAGGCTCTCGCTGCTCTCAGTGCTAACTTCTTAAACACTCAAAACATTTACAGGGGGTGCTAAATCAAGCGTAGTTGGAATGAGATTGCCAATTACCTTGAAGGCACGAAGAGCAGTAGAGTAAGAATTAAAACAAATCCCACAGAAACACTGGGCGACCTTCTCTGGGAGACCACTGAGAGACGGCTCGGTTTGGCTGCTATGTTTTATATGCTTTATTTTTCTTATGTTGACATTTTTATTCCATTATAAATACATTTCTTAAAACAACCTCAATTCTCTGGGATTGCTGGCTTTGTCTCCTTTGTTTTTTTTCTGCTGTGATGTATTTGACCTTCTGGGCTGTTTAGATATGTCACGCTAAATAGCTTCTGAGTGCGCTTTCTTTTCTTTTTTTTTGTTTTTTGGGGGTTTGTTTTAGGTGAGGAGGGGGGCATTATACAACCGGGAGAAATATGCAGAGCACGCAGCTGCTTTGTTGTGACATATACGCATGCAGAGAAGCATCAGGGACGTATGGGTTTCTGGATGAGTACACAGAACAACTATCGAGTGAACCAGAAGGATCTGATGCACCCACATCTCGTTTCTCCCCCATAACTGAATTAACGTCTGCTCACTTGTGAATCCTTTGAACAGCTGAGAATTTGTGTGGGTAGGCAGTCTAACAGAGGCTAATGAGTTTAACAGCTCGCTCATGTGCTGTATAAGCGTCCACTCACTCGTAGCCCATCTATCACTGTGATTTTTCAGTGGATATTTCCGTCTCCTCGGGACAGTGATTGAACGCCACACAACACCCTTGGTCTGATTTATACTTGAATTCAGACTGCATCTCCCTCTCCTCTCCTCTCCTCCTCGAGTGCCTGCCTCACAATCTTCCCATTGCAGCGTTAGAGATGACAAGTTTTCTTTTCAGTTTGTCACCACCCACAGCACGCGCACACATGCATTAAAAGCGTGACACACTAAACACTCACCGCCACCTGTATGTCACAGCTGTGTCAACTTTATTTTATCGTGCTCGTGCTTTTCCTTTTTACCCCTGGTGCTCCAGGTTCATGAATTAAGCGCATCTCTACCCACCCTCTGCCTAGCTGCTGTTGGATTTATGGAGCACATGATGAGCATTGAGTGCCTGCAGAGGTGGGTGAACAATCTACTTCACTCCTCGAGCTCACCCAGCTGTAGCACATAGCAATACCAGTTTCCTTGTAGTTGATTGCTGTCGTGCAAGGATTAAGGAATTACAGTGTACCGTGTAGTCACCCTAACAGCTAACATCCACATACACTTGGAAGAATAGCTTGTTCCATGTTTGTTTTTTGCTTCTTTTTGGGGGGGGAACCTGTCTATAACATTTAGGGATATTGAGATTATTTAAAATATATATATATTGTCTATACTGTTGCATTTAGTATGACTTTACTGCCTTTTTAAAATGGTAATTATTGAATCTATTCATTTTATTCCTGCTAATATTGCATCCCTCTGTCAAACAATTGCTTTTTCCTAACAGACACCAGATTTTCCAGGGGTGGCAGTATTCATAACAGTATTCAAGACAAGGCACTGCTACACATTTTTTAGTAAGCGCTTTCCTGCTGATTTTATTATTTGCAATTAAGTGATTGCAATTATTTGCAGAAGGCTTCTTGTTGTTGCATGCTCAAAGAAAAGGTATTCAGAGTGCAGAAATTCTCTATAAGGTGAGACGCTGTCAGGGCTGTTATACAGCCTTTTGTTCGCTGACAGTTGTTGAACATATTGACCAAAACATCTTGACATTGTTTGTCTTTCAGAGAAATAAAATGGAGCTTCATTTCCTTTGTGTTTGTTCCCTCACTTTTCACTCCTGCCTTGATCGATGCCTCACAGAAGAGGAGGCAGTGATCACCTATTTGTGTGCGAGTGGGTGGGTGGGTTAGAGAGAGCGTGCGTTTTGTGGGTTTTTTTTTTTTGTTGTCCTATGTGATTTCTCTCATGCTCTTGGCAACACAGGAAATCACAGCCTTGACATTTTGCTGTATTGTTACCCGCATACTTGACAAAGGTGGTACACAGCCAAGTCAAATTCCAGTGGAAGCGTAGCCGACAGCGCTCTTTGTCACATACCCACCAGAAAAATGAAAGTAGAATCCTGTTCTTACAGAAATCCGTCACGTGGGTACTTAATAACAAAAACCAGGCTGGATTTAGATTTTTTCTAATAGCGAGTTACAAAAGTCATTTGTTTTGGCCAGATCGCTGGTCTTTGCTGACCCTGGATGAAGGTTTCAATGACAAAGATAAATATCAGTCCATTTCTGTAATGGCTCCATCATTTGCACAGCATCGTTTGTCTTTGGGCGAATGCTCCGATGCCAGAGTTCAAATTAGAATTTGTTCATTAATCGTGTTCACGGAGGACAAAAATGGTACGTTTGTTCTGCCTGCTAGAGAATGTGTAGAGAAAGGTAAACCCACAGGGAAAAGATACACCTATTAATGGGCTAATGAGACAGACAGACAGATAGATGGATAGATGGATAGATAGATAGATAGATAGATAGATAGATGGATAGATAGATGGATAGATGGATAGATGGATGAAGTACATTGGTCTAAATATTGGCCATGTATTGGCCATACAAAGCTCTAAATTGGATGTTGGCTGCCTTTTGTTCCTCTGTCAGTATGATCCCACACTGCTTCTGGGGAGGCCAATCCATCACTGATAGTGTTCCATTTTGTGTGTTTCTGTCCAGGTATGCTTTTACTGCATTGGCAGTGCGTTTAGGATCATTCTCATGCCGAAAAGTGAAGCTACTTCTAATCAGATGCTTTCCAGATGGTCAAAATGTGAAAGTACTTCTCTCCCTTCATACATGACAAGATTCCCAACACCACTGGCTGAAATTCAGCCCCAATCCATGACTCCTGCGTGTTTCACAGATGGCTGTAGACATTCACTGTTCTACCAACAGTTTCAAATTTGGACTCATCTCTCTATAAAGACCTGTTGCCTCTGATTTTCATTCCATACCTCAGACTCATCTCCCTCTTTCCCTTCTTTAAAAATGACTACTTGACAGCCACCCTTCCACTGAGACCATTTCTGATGAGGCTTTAGCAAACAACAGATGGATCTACTGAAGGGCCACCATTTCTCCAGTTTTTAAGGACACACTACACATGCAGACATATGCAGTGTTTTCAGCTAATAGCTCTTTAGGGATGAACTTATTGGCTAATAAAATACTATTTTATCCCTGTCAAACTTTAGTATCTTTAGCATCTTTTCAGCAATTTGAAGAAATGGGAACAAATTTTGTGATTAAATGATTCATGGCTCAGTCTTAAGTGGCTTTACAAACAAAACAACAGTCTGCTGAAAATGGACTGGATTAAAAATTAGTGAAAAAGCAGCTAAAGTCCAAAGAAAAACTCTAAGGACCTTCAGAAAGCCTGGAGAAATATTGCTCAAGACCACTTTTAATAAAAATCTGACTCCTAGGAAGGAAAATGCCAAAAATATGGGGGTAGCTCAAGACTTTTGCACAGTATTCTATGTAATACAAATATTTTTTTCTTTTTGATGCTTAAACTGTATTTGACTTATCCGTGCTTGCTAATACATCTTCCATCACTGACTGCTGCAGGGCTCATAACATTTCCACTATGGGAAGATAAGGCACAATGTGCCAATCGTTATTTTTCTGCACCTCCACTAACAGGTGCACTATGCCGTTCTCATTTTAACTACTGCAGTCGACCCCATTAAGCCCTAAACAAACTGAAACGGGCAACAGCTCCTGGTGGTTTGAGGAGGAAATATTGGTTTTCTGATAAAGGCCTCTTGAGTTCCTGCGTTAATTGGCCGTCAGAGCACAGAATTATCTTAATCCCTGAGTAAATGATTCATTACCCCACAGATGAGAGACTAAAAAAATGCACTGGGCCACGAAAAAAGATGCACAAGTGACAGCCTTGAAAATAAAATGTGTTTATCTCGCTCCCTGCAGGGAAAGTCGGGTTTTATTGATGCGGGGCAGCTGAATCATATTTCCTGCATGATTAATTTTTTTCCCCCCGTGCCTTTCTCTTGTTATTGCTTAGTATTAATCTGCTTGATACTGAGCATTAGTTGTGGTTTTCTTTACATCGTGCATTTGTTTCACGTCTCCCTCGTTGTCTTTTACCATATTTGGCCTCTCAAAGGCTGCCACAGAGAACTCTATCTACACTGCCATCTCTGCTAGCATGCATACTTGTTGTGAAATCACAATAGTTACAGTTTTTTCACCAACAGCTTTATTCATTTTCACCACTTTATTGTAACCCCCAAATGTTTTATGCAGCTTTTTTGGATTTTGCGCTCTTCTATATAAACAACAAAATACTTACTGTACTACTAATATTCATATAAAATACAGTATACACACTGTAATGCTCTAATAGCAACTGAGTGTCAGTGGCCACCATCTTTCTGACCACAAGCAGTCATTTGCTACATCTAGTGGGCGCTACATGCCACTACATGGTGATCTATTTCCTATTCTAAAATATACATTAACATCCATACAGTTACAGGTGAGCCATACACAGCACTCTAGCAGATCAAACAGAGTCAGTGCTGTAGCTACAGCATTAAACAAACACATCTCACTGCTGTTCTTACTGTATATGTCAGACTCCTGTATTTTAAAGATCCAGGGCATTTAGGCCAAATTCAGAGAGCAGCTCCTTGTACTTTTGATGAAGAGTTCCGCTTTCGTCTTCCCAACCCTGTCGAGTCGCAGACAGCTGGGAACTCAGGCTGTCGAGAGTCTCCTGCAGAAAACATGGGCAGCATTAAAATGCAAGCTAAGATTTTCCCTTCAAGTCACCGACTTGTCCAACCTGATTTCCCTCCCTTCTTAACCACCTTTATCACTGATGAGTTGTAAGGGTGCACTGAAGGAGGTTTAATTAGATTCTGTGTCATACTTGGGAAGAGAGGAATAATGTTAATTACATATTAAAATCCTATCTCTGCGATCAGAGGCTGAGCCCTCGAACAGGGCTCTAAGCTTGACCACTTACCTTTGAAGATCTGAGCGCTGAAAATTTGCATGCACTGTCTGTAGCCAGCCAGTTGGACTCGGGCGCTAGCGAAAAGGTCAACAATGACCCCATCCCTCATCCATTACATCTTAATGGAAAAAACTCCCAGGAAGTGGAGTTTTTTTTTTCTTCATATTTGTCTCACTTAAATGTTTTGGGTCATAACACAAACTCTAATATTAGATGGAGATAACCCAAACAAAAAGCTGAGTTCAGTTTCACCTACCACACCCAGTTTAAATTGCTGACATAGCTGTTGAATCAAGTAACAAGAACCTGTCTGACAAAATGTAGCAGGCTAAAAGGCAACACATCATGCCACGATTGACAGAAAACAACTGAGAAACAAAGTGATTGACATCTATCAGTCTAGAAAGGGTTACAAATCCATTATAAGGCTTTAGGACTTTATGGAAAAAAAAACTTTATCGAGAAAACTTGGAACAGGGTTGTACCTTCCCAGGAGTGGCAGGCCTACCAAAAAAAGCACTTTGATGACTCATCCAGGAGGTCACAGAAGAACCCAGAACAACATCGAAAAAACCGCAGGCCTCACTTGCCTCAGTTATGGTCAGAATTCGTGATTCAACAATAAAAACAGATTGGGCAAAAATGGCATCCATGGGTGAGTTCAAGAAGAAAAACCACTGCTGAAAAAGGAGGCGCTCATATCACATTTGCCAAGCAACAACTTGATGAACCCCAAGGGCTTTTTGAACATTTTCTGTGGATTGACGAGACAAAAGCTGAACTTTTTGGAGGTTCCGTATTACATCTGGCATAAAACTAACACAGCATTTCATAAAACGAACATCATATCAACAATCAAACTTGGTTTTGTGGTGTGATGGTTTTGGGCAGCTTTGCAGCTTCAGGACCGCATACTACTCATACTTATAAACCCTCCAATATAGATGAATGAAAATAATTCTGCGAAGAAGAGTGTCTCAAATGGCATGTAAATGTCACAAATATGCAAAAAAATAAGAAATCAGGAAGAGGGCGAATACTTTTCTACAGTACTATTTGTGGCTTCTTTTTTACAGCAGTTTCTCGGTCATGTTGATTGCATAATTTCTGGTGTTATGTGCATTGATAGTTCCGTAAAGCTGCAAAGTTTGTAATGGCGTAGTAAGTTTTCTGAACTAAGCACCATATTTCAGGCCTGCTTATAGAAGAAAATTACTCACTTTGCATCAGAAGTTAGTGAGGACATTCTCTGCCTGTGCAGCTACACTTGGAAAAAAAAAACTACTCTAATGGTCATAAAAGGACATCTTTATTGATACGTACTAAGGTGTCAAAACTTGAGGATACAGGGGAAGTCGGCAAATGTCATTTTATGGGGGAAGAATTAAACCACATCTATACTGTACACTCCATCTAGTTTTTTAGTATTTCTGACCTACGATTATTAGACATAAACTGCAACAGTTTTCATCAGCATCATCATAATATCATATGAATCATTTTTAAGTCACTTAACTCATATAAAACATCCATGACAGCTCTATTAGCGTTTGCTTAGTTTGTCATTTTAGACTGAATTATCAGCTCAAAGCAATCATACATTCAGGAGCTTGACTTTCAAGAAACTGGTGTCATCACACTGCTCTTTCAAGAGTCACACATAAGCTGCAGGTCTGACCAACAAGAAGAAGTGCTAGTACCTTCCCATGACTTTGGCGGAACTAACTCTGAGATCAAGTTCTCTGAGGGTTGGCCTAACTGCACATACAAGACAAAGCTGCCCCACATTGTGCAAAAGGTTACCTCAAATGGGTATTTTCGTATACGTGTAGGCTTTCAAATGCGTATTGTTGCCACAGTGTGTGCTTGAACTGCCTTGTGTTGAAACTCACATGAAGGATCTTCTCATAGTCTGACTCCATGTTGTCCAGCTTTTGTCGAAGGTCTGCTATGATGGCATCCTTCTCCTGCTCCACTTGCTTACGCTCACTTTTCTCTTTACTCAGTTCCTCCTGGGATAGGGCTATACAAATACAGAGAGTAAACTCTTATGTGGATCCATTTGTTTGATTGTACTTTAAATATAGATAGACCATACCAAGGTCTTCCTTCAGTTGGCTGACTTCCTGTTCCAGTTTCTTCACCTTGTTGGTCAGTTCGGTCTGCATGGTTTTGTACTGGCGACTGAGGTCTAGAATGACATTTGCGTCAGCTATTTCAGACTTCATTGCTGATTCACTTTGAAAAGCTAATACAGCAATCAGCTTAAGCGCCCGGCTAATTAGATTTTTTGTTCCTCAAAAATTACCCTAACCTCGGCAAACACACCCCTTGTCCTCACTCCCAAAGGGATCCGCACTTTGATCAGGTTATTAAAAGACAGACTAATTTTGGATTCGTGCCCCATCTGTACCCACCCCAGTAGATGTCCCTGTGGTCTTGTCTCTCGCGCTGCAGCTTCTGTTCCATGTCTCTTACACGTCTCCTCAGGTCAGCTCTGTCTGACTGGACCCTTCTTAAAGCCTCACACTGTAAGGCTGCAGGAAGTCACACAAACACATGCAGGCATTGAACGTACAAACCAGAGGGAGCTTTCTTTGTTTTTTGTTTTCATAAGCAAAAGTGGAAATTACTTTCTTATCAAAACTTGTATTGATGCAAACTAAATTATCCATTAAACATGCCCAAATATGCAGTCAAGTTTTAACATGTGGGCTTTCATTTCCACTTGTATTGCTTTTAGACGTTTTAAAACATGTTTTGTTTTTTTTAGTATTTTCTATCCTTTTATGGGCCAAAAGACTGATCTCTTAATAACTCACTTAAAATCTATATACAACCCAATAACATGGGAGATCAGCGATTTAAAAGGGAACAGACATGACAAGGAATGGATCTGCTAAGTCATTTTCAGTTTGACCCTTTATGTAATAATCATACAATCTGTTTTTATTATTTATAAAGGAATAAAACCTCAAGGCTCACCTATGTGATCCTGCAGAATGGCTATATCCAGAATACTGTGCCTATGCTTTTCTTCCACGTCATTTTGACCTGTAACAACACAGAAATATGTGTAAGAAATAGAAGATCTGCAGTCACGAAAGAAAAAAAAGCATCTCGATTACATTTTTCTGGACTTTTCTCTGCGGTCTTCTTTGTCTTCTTCTTCGGGGACATGCTTGCTTAAGGCTGCCTGTTCAACCCACGGACACGCACAGGCTCACAGAGGGCCTACGCTTACTGTATGGTGGTGAGACTCTGTTGCTGTGCACTGGTTGCTGAGTGAGCAGCCATAAAACAAAGTGTCCGGTTTAATTGATAGTTGAGTGACTTTTACAACAGCCAGTCACACATGACTGGGGAACGCGCACAGCGCCAGCTGCCTTCAGTATATGTGAAAGCGTCTTTTGTTGCTAGGGGTTACCGAGGCCCGAGCCGGGAGAACTCAGAGATGCACTCAGCATCTCACTGAGATTTTATGAATGCTCTACAGGCAGACGCGCGTGCTCGGTTACATTCATTTATCGAGAACGCGCTTTAAAAAGAAGGCGGGGAGTTTAGGGTTTGGGCAGCGGGGAGAGAGACGAGAGGGTGGGGGTTAACGGAAGAGGACGTACAGGAAAGGAAAGGGCCGCACATACACGTCAGAGGGGGGAAACAGAAAATGCTGGGCAATGTTTAAATCCCATAATTATTTATTCACCCTAGTTCCCGTCTATGACCGTGAGGCTTTCGCAGCTTTAAGTTCAACTTCCTCTCCTCGGTCGTCGCTGAGCGCTTTGTGTCGTCAGGCTCGCAGCTCGCAAACGAGTGCTGACAGTGTCACACAGCCTCTGAACTTCCCCTGAAGACACGGCACAGCCGAAAAGAGCTGCTGCTGACAAAAGAGAGGAACGACATCGCGGCTTGGACGGAGGCGAGGACACGCTCGAGTCCTGCGAAGAAACCGTTGCCATTGTCCTCCAGCTGAGGGCGAGAGGAGCCAGGTCTGGTGCTCCGTTAATTAGCCTGCGTGGGTCCCTGCAGAGAGAGAGGGAGACGCTGAGCAACGCAGCCTGCTAGCTGCGGCACAGAGGGGGACTTGTGCAGGGTGTGAGTGACCGTTGGGCTTGTTTTATCCACAATCTGGACATTTATCTACCAAATAATCATGTTATATTTACTGATGGGAGCCTTTATCCAATAGTCATCTCTTCCTCCCTCATTTTACCCCCGTCGGACCCTGGCTCGGATTCGCCGCTCGGGCGCTGTCCTCACAGGGGGTACGGGATCACCATCGCCCGGTCCAACCAACTCCAGGCGGCGGTTCGGTCCCCCTGACCCCCTGCCCTGCCTCACCTCGCCTGTCTGCCGCTGTGGCCGACCCTAGCCGAGCCCGAACATGGCTGGGAACCTGAAGAAAGGCGGGGGGATCATCGGAATGATGAAGGATGCCTTCCAGCCACACCATCACCACCTCCACTCCCATCACCAGCCCGGGGCCGTGGACAAAAAGACGGTGGAGAAATGCTGGAAACTAATGGACAAGGTTTGTCAACGTTAAGCCGTTAGCGTTTGCTTACGCGTCGGATGGCTAGAGCGACTGCTAGCTAACCGTAGCTAACTTGCGATAAGCTAGCTAATCTTCGCCTGCTGAAGGTCTGTTGTTGCTAAGTTAGCTAACAGGCTGGTACAGGATATGGTTAGCTAACTTTAGCTCACAGATAACCTGAACTCT
This sequence comes from Mchenga conophoros, assembly GCF_057382185.1. Lineage (NCBI taxonomy): Eukaryota > Metazoa > Chordata > Actinopteri > Cichliformes > Cichlidae > Mchenga > Mchenga conophoros. The sequence goes on along the minus strand of NC_140539.1, from coordinate 21,604,415 downwards.
TGTTTTGTTCGTCATGTGGCACGCCACTTTCGTAGCAGCTTAATATTAACTGGCATAGGAAGGCTTAGTTTATTACTTGGCAGGGTTGTTAACACTTTCGGGTAACTACTCTTTAGTTGTGAAACCGCGGTGCATAGCGTTACATTGTTTGACCACGGCTAAATATTTTAAGGTATATCACAATCTTTAGCTCTAACAGGGAGGTTAGTATTCTTTAAATATGTCACATAAGAGCTGAATCTAACGACTTTGTGACAGGAAATTGAAATACAAGGGCTCCCAGCACTGCAACGGTGTCTCCTGTAGCTCGTTTATGAAAAATCTATAGTCAGCTGTCTGTCAACCCTTGAAAATTGTAACAAATTGTTTAGAGAACAAGAAAAGTACGCATTTTACGTGTCCAGCTATGGTCTTTACCAGGGGAGAGTCATCTCACTGCTTTACTTCTCGGAAAAAAGCCTGCAACAGTTTGACCCCCAGTTTCCTGTGAGATTCACACACGGCTTTTTTGTTTCTCAACTTCCAACGCGACGCATTATAAACTATGATGCCTTTGCAAAACTACTAGCACATTTAAGTGTGTTTTGCTTAGTCGAGCCTCAATTAGCACAGACAAGAACACAAGTGGCAATGAAACGTTGATCTTTATTATCACCTTGTTTTCTGTGAATGTTCAACACTTCTGTAGAAAGCTTGTCTAATACAGACCAAAGAAGAGGGAGGCCGCTGATCTGATCTGCCACACATTAAACTACCTGCCACCTATCAGTCTGGCTCTTGCAGTTTACAGAAGGGATTATTTTGCCATGTTAATATGTTTTTTTTTAGAAACTGATTGACTGGAAGAAAAACAGCCAGATAAAGGAATATCTTACCTTTAAAAAAAAAAAAAGAAGCTATACCTCACGTGCCAAAGTGATTTTACTCCATGGGACTGCGTAAAATAGCAGCAGAAGTATATTTAGTATTATCTAAAGTGAACCCACAAACCAACAGATACCACTGACCAAGACCTGCAGAACTATAACGCAGTTTCTCCTTGAAAACACCTCCCACGTAGAACTAAGTTAAATTTTGATCCTCTGTTACTTGCTGTACCTGTTCTTCAAGATCTGTATCTGTTGCAGTGGCTAATTTTTATCTGTTGTCACATCAATTTTGTGCTGCCTGAATGCTCAGTGATAGTGCGACGAAGAGCTCAAATCACTTTATTTTTTCATGATGAAGATATGGTTGTTTTTTGTTTTGTTTTTTTCTCTGGCGGATAAAGAAAATGATTGTCAATTTATTTATAGGCAAATTGCTAATCAGGCCGTGGTTTTACAGTTGGGGCATGTGTCAATGTGTAAAGTCAGTATTCTTAATTTAGCTTTCCTGTATTAACTATAAGTTATCTGATGTTTTAAAACAAGTTTAACATCAGATCCTGTTCTTGTCTCTGTTGTTGCACTGCCACATCCTTTTGGCTAATTAGGTAAAGTAATACTCTAAACTAAAATCAGAAGTATTAGCTACGGAAATGCGTTTAGTAAGATTTTAAGTTTTGGCCAATATCAAGCCCTGAATTTCACATCATAATCTAAGACAATCATTTATTTATTTATTTATTTTAATCAGTTTTAGGCGTACAAGACATTGTTCGCGGTGTGGAGGTGTATAGTTGAAAGGTACTTAACATTTACACAGCTCGTTCTTCGTCTTCATTCTTTTTCATGCCTTTTTGGGACTAAACAAGTGTATCAAGACGATGATTGCTGCTTGGCCTACAACATGGATTGACTCTATTTAGTGTATAGACACTGATCATAATACCACATTACCTTCTCCTGCTGTGAGGAATCATTATTACTCTTTCAACATTGAAAACGTTTAGGGGACATTGTCTCACTAAAGTGTGAGAAAGCACTTAAAATGGCTGTTTGCAGCTAAAATCCCCCAAAATTCAACCAGCTCCAACTTGTCTTCAACCTGTAAAATACCTTGAAGTTCATGTGGAAAAATCTACATAATCACACCAGGTGTAGAATCACCTGAGAGCGAGAGAGAGACAGAAAGATCAGTGGAATGTAATTTAGCTCGGAGGGGATCAACATTTTACTTCAAGTCAGAAGCTTTAACACATGCTGACATAGAGCATTCAGCAGTTGTGACCTTGTACCAGCGCATGCATGGATTATGTTTGGCTGAGGGTTGGGCACAAGTGTTAGCACTAAGCGCTTGGAGGCCTGGAGAAGGTTAATGGAATTGGGACACATTGTTGGTAATATTGGCTCTTTTTTTTTTTTTTTTTTTAAGTTCTCCAACAGTCACGGCTCAGTTTGGTAGACTCAATCATTTTTATCAGCCAAATCATCAAGGTGTTTTTATTTTTACTTATTATGCATTAATATTTGTATAGTTTAATTTTTGAATCATGATAGTGGAATATGTTGCACGGTAAAACAATGTAGTCTATACAGCATAGATTCATATGCCTAAAAATAAAACTACATTAACAATTGTAATACACTTAAAAAGTTTTTCCATTGATGATGATTAATAAACAAAGTGTTTGAGCTCTTTGAAGTCTCATTACTTCCACAATGCCACACTGATGCCTTTTAAATGGAGGAAGCAAGGAAGTTCATAACGACATTCTTGTAATGCTGTTCCTGCCATATCTCTTTCGTACATTTTCACATGATCAGTGGACAATAATTTGGCCTGGTCTGCAAAGAATAAGCCACGTCCTGTTTTTGACATACAGTTGTTCAGTAACTGAAGCTGACAGCCTGGCTACACAGATGTATAAAAGCTCGGGCTGGAATCGGGACATGACACCCAAAATGTTTGGCTGTGCGTTTCGTAATGATTCATGAATTGACCCGGCGAAGTGCAACACTGCAGTTAGATTTGTTGCACATTTTTGAGGATGAAACATGTTAATGCGCTCTCCTGAATGTCTTCAACGTTGTCATAAACTTGGTTCCAGTCATGGTTAACATGTTTTATAAACCCATGTGACAGATGATTGTCACGTTCACGGTTCGGGTGAGTCGGTGTTCGTAGATAGACACTCGTGTTTGTCAAAAAAAATTTGGCTTTTGTTTGCATTTGTGTTCTCGAAGTTGCTCACTTGAGGTTTTTCAAATTTGCAAGGCAATCATGTCCAAATGTTAAGTAGAGAGAATTTGAGTCTGTAAGGCAGAAGTAGCATAGGATGTGCAAATTAAAATGGGGAAGTGTAAACTCATTAACAGCTTCTGTAAACATGCTCAAGAAGTGGAACATAGAGGGACTACATGCTTAAAACATGCTAGTCAAAAGGGGATGGGAAGGGTGCAGGAATTCTTGTTTACAAAATGTAATATCTTAAAAAGGAGAGCTACTGTAGGGTTAGGACTATGCTCTACACCAGCTAAATCTCTTTTTCTTAAAGTTGAATCACAATGCACAATATGTATGCATTTTCTACTTAATGTTCAGTCAGAAGTCAAAGCCACATGTGACACATCACAGGCCCTTTTAGCATATTTTGAAGCAGCAGGTGCAGAACGCTATTGCTTCATAAAAGTTTAAATCTGCTGGTTAGCTCTTTGCACTCTCTCACTGAGCCTGCATAATTGTATGGGTTTTATTCTGGTTGGTGCAATTTTATCTCACAGTTCAAAGACACAAAGGTTAAGTTGGCTGATGATTATAAATTGGCTTTAGTTTTGGATTAAATGGTAGAAACTGCTGTCTCTCGTTGAGTTAGACATGTTATGGACTGGCTACCTGTCTAGGGTATCCCCCGCCTGTTGTGTTAGCTAGACTTCAGCCCCCTGTGACACAATTTGGATAAACACTTGGGAGTGTAAATCACCATCCAACTGTGTCTGTTGTGTTTAAAAATGTATATTTTCACATGAAATGCTGCGTAGCTGTAGTAAATGAATAAAAAATGCAGGCGACTAGCTACATAATTAATGTAGGTTTGCCATCTAGGTCATTCTGATAGTACGGTGATAAGTAAACTAACTTAAGATGTCACAAGGTATTTAAACTTTGCTACTCTGTCTATATTTTCGATTGCATAATATACAGACTTGCATCACTCTGACTACTCTTAACTTCACAAAATGTTTAGGGAACACTTTCTTTGTCTTTTTAACTTTATTGGCTTTTTCTGTTCTGCACGTCTCCTGTCTAGGCTCACAGACACTACTTTGCACTAAAGATAAGTGCTCTAATGCAAGAAGAAGCTAATTTATGTGAAATTCTCTATATGATATAAATACTACCTTAGTGATGTAGAGAGTGAAAATGCATAGTGACACATGGAATGGATTGTGCAGATTATCTTTCTGTTTCTCTGTCCCTTTAACTGCTCTTTCATCACTCACTTTCTACCACATCTTTTAGCTTGAGTTTTATCTTATGTATTCTTTCTAACCGTATCTTGCCCTCCCCCTCACATCCTCCCTTTCTGCAGGTGGTGCGGCTATGCCAAAACCCCAAACTGGCTCTGAAGAACAGCCCTCCCTACATCCTGGACCTGCTGCCAGACACCTACCAGCACCTGCGCACCATTTTGTCTCGTTACGAGGGCAAAATGGAGACTTTGGGTGACAATGAGTATTTCCGGGTCTTCATGGAGAACCTGACAAAGAAGACCAAGCAGACCATTAGCTTGTTCAAGGAGGGCAAGGAACGCATGTATGAGGAGAATTCACAACCAAGGTGAGAAAACTGGATGAAATACATGGAATAGATGCCCATCTTAATCGTATCAGTGTCTATGTTATAAATTATTTGCCTTCTCAAGTTCAAATGCTTTTCTCAACCTTGCTGAGCTGCTGTGTTCATTGTCTTCAATGAAACACATCTGAAACGGGAATTTCAAGGTGTGAAACCTTCTTAATGCAGCAGTTCATTGTGAATAATTCTGACAATGCAGGTACAGCGTGAACAATTGCTCCCACCCCCAGCCCCAAGGCTGGCTGTAGCTCAAGAAGCATCAAAACAAGAGGAAAGATGTGTTGTGGTTTGAGCATGTGAGCGTTTGTGGTCAAAATGGCGCTTAATCTACAGCTGCCTGCCTGCATGCTGCTTTGTTTTTGTGCCTTCATATCTCTGCCATCTACTCGAGCATAGTTTCGCCATGTAGTTTATTTTACTTTTTTGAAAAGTCACATGGTGCCTCCCGCTTGTCTCTTTCTTTTGTCTTTCTTGAAGTTTTTTTCTCTATCTAGAAACAGAGTGAAGTGTATAGTCTGTCCCGAAAATAAGTAGATGTCATGGCTTTGTTTGGAGAGACTCAGATTATTGAAAAGACATTCCATTTGGGTTTTGTTTTTGTTGTTGTTGTGTTTTTGTTTGTTTGTTTGTTTGTTTGTTTGTTTGTTTGTTTGTTTGTTTGTTTGTTTGTTTGTTTGTTTTTTACAAAAAACAAAAAAACCTCAGTATAAAGTGAGGTTAGTGGTAACTGGCAGCCTTTCTTGAGGTGCAGACTATACTGGAAGAAGCTGATCTTCTTTGTATATATTTACAGACGCCCTTTTAGTTTCATGTATGCTGTGGGTGAATGCTGTTGGACTTTGTTGTGATTTGAATACTTTTTCCTTTTACAGCAGATCACTCCAAATGACATGAACTGCCGTCAGATTTTGTGCCTGCAAGGACTTTGTCCAGAATATCTTTTCTCACTGGTAGTAGGCAAGATGACTTGCAGCAGTTTTTTTTGTGTTGTCAAGGAAACCTTTATGACAGACTGCCATCTTCAGTAGATTTTGGACCCTAAGTTATTTGAAAATGGGTGAACTGAGACCATAGTCAAAGGACATAATACCCACTATGATACCAAGTACATCGTACTTACAGGTAGTAGTTTTGCCTGAGCACACATGTTCTTCAGATGTCAACTGGGAAACTAACCATGGCAAAGTTTCCCAGGCATCATTTGTTTTTTCACAATGCACATTACAGAATGCATGTGTTAGTTTAGTCAAAGGAAGACAGCACAAGTTCTACCCACACATAGGGCAAAACTATTCATAGTTCTCCATTATCTTCAACACATAAAGGCACCTCCTTGGCAATTCCAACTCCAATCGAAAAACCCTGAAGGTTCCCTGCAGCGTGAAGAAAACACAGTCATTTGTTTAAGCCGCCAAACTGAATAAACAGGTTTTCTATAGGGCACAAAAGTGGATCCCAGCAGTAAGACAGGCGGCGCTATCAGTAGTAATAAACATGTAGGATCCTGACACAGTACATCTACTACTTGTACATCAAGACATTTGTAAATAATAAGTGCAATATCCAAGTTTCAACTGTAGGCTACTATATTTCTGCAAGATGACCTTTAGCATTTTGACAGTAGGAATCTTTTGTTGTAGTGGTATGTGGATGATTGAGAGACCGGAGGTGGATTGACAAAAAATTAAGAGGTATTGTTTTCTAAATAAAGTTTAGAACCATAGAAACAATAACATCAAAACAACACTGTTTTTAAGTTGTCATATATAAGAATGAATGAATGACCTGGCACCATATTTCTTTGCTGATCAGAGCTGATAAGGTTGACCGCGACCTTTTATCTAGTTTCCGATAGACTTTTCTTAGGATTAGTCTAGGACATTAAAGAAAATATAATTGTGATATCCTGTTAAATTAACACTGTCTAATTAACATTACAGATGGGTGGGACTGATAACATTTGCAAGCATCATTTTATTATTAGCCATAGCCGCTACCTTCTACCAATGATAACAAACAGCATAATGTTGCTATCAGGTAATTGCTAATGCTAGGCTAACATTTATTATAACTGTTTAATACTTAAAGCTTCGTTTTCAACAAAATTTACTGACGTTAGTGAGGAAAGGGCTTTATGCCAGTATTAGCCAGTACTAAGCTGATATTTGTACTGAGTGTGGGATCTCAAGGTGGTTCATCTCTGCCAAGTAAAGCTTATATGTGAAGTTGATCAAAAGTAGTTTATTTGTTATATTGGTGCTAATCCACAGACTGTATGTATAAGATGGAAGCAGCTTCCAGCTTTGAAAAGTGAACACCCAAATGTGGTAAACCTGCATTTTTAAAATAAAAAAAAATAAAATAAAAAAAAGTAATTAATTAATGGCCAACAGGGAGTTGCTCTTCCAGTTACACAAAGACTTCCAGTAGTACAAGTTTGTGGAAAATTGGCCATCGACTCCCTTTCTCTGTAACCTCAGTAAACACTTAACAGATGATTCAAGTCATGCTCAATAGAATATTAACTACATTTTGTAGACTTTGGTCATTGTGAGAGTCAGAACCGTGTCTTTATATGCAAGAAATGAGAATTTGTAACAACTTGTTACGGACAAGTCTGCAATCATGATATCAGGGCTACCCACCCTTGCTCATTGCTCATCTTGGGATGATGACTGACATTACTGTGGCAGCGTCTTGTTTGTTTTTTTTTGTTTGTTTTGTTTTGTAATACTCCGTGTGCTAAGTCCTCCTTTGCTGTTGGCATTTTCTTAATTTTCAGAGTTTTCTGGAGTGTAACTATAACCATGTTACTATTGTCTGACCTCGGGAAAATTTTATTTGTGTTGTGCATTATAAATTTTCTAATTTCAAGATCAAGTAATCAAGTAAACTTATTCGACCATTCATAATTTAAGACTAGTATGCACTTTTTAATAAAGTCTGTAAACTTTGTTACAGTAATAAGGAGTGTGACTATCACTTGATCTTAGTAAAAATGATAATAACAATAGAAATAAAAGTCAAAGTTTCAAAGTTTGCAAAAACAAAATTTTGCCAAGCACTTGTGATAAGATTAAATGTGCAGTCAAAAAGAGAGAGAGAGAGAAGCCAAAAAATGTATGTCATTGAAGAAGCCACTAGTGGTTTACTTTGGACAGCTGTAATGCTTCACCACTGTGAAAAAAAACCAAAAAAAAAAACCTCTAGAGCAGAGTCAGTGTGCAGCAAATTGGCTCACATAGTAGCCCTCTGTGGATAGTTGCTTTTCCAGTGTTGCTGTGCATGCTCTTTGTAATAACGCACTGAAAAGTCTACAGTCATACGTGAAAGGAAAGTGAAGATTTAGACTATTTATATGCCTGCAACGAGGAAGTGGATTTGTTGTATGGCTTGAATGACAGCAAGAAAAAAATGGCTTAAAAGTGGGCTCATCGGTACCACCAGATTTTGATTATTGCAATAAAAACGAACACAGGTGGCTAAAATTTGGTAGAAATTTAGTTGATCGGAGTAAATTTCCCTCCAAGGCTAGATCACTTGATCACTTGCAGAACTAAATCAGAAATACATGGTTCTAATGTTTCTTCACACATTGGTGTAACCTGGTGTTTCCTTTGAACATAGTCTCTTTTTTTTTTTCTTTTAAATTAAGCAATCATTTTATCAAGTCAGTTGTCAGATGTACATCCTCATCTAGTTGCTCAGTTCCTCAATAAGATTGTTTTCTTTCAGCTGCCATGACCGTAATGTTGCAGACATAGAAGCAAAAAAATGCCAAAGCAACCAGAGAGAAGAGGAAATGTCTATGTGAACCACTCCTGTATTTGACATGAGGCGATAAAGCTGTTTTTAGACATTGTGTCAATTTCTCTGTGAAATTTGTTTTTATCATTGCTTGATTGGACCAAGAGACTGTGCAGAAAGAAGGGGAAAAAATCGTGCTTGAAGGAGAGGAAATGGACACACACACAGACAGTAGCCAGGCATTACACACAAAGACTGCCATTGTCTCAAAGGAGAAGGCAGTGGCAGTGACACTAACCAATGGGTGTCAGCCCACTTAAAAATGCTATAGAATTGACCAATGACGGAGAGATGCTAGGAAACTAATAAAACAGAAACTTGGTTAAACAGAAGATGAGGATAATATGGGCCTCAAATAGAAAAATGAAAATGCAAGACCGACTGACACTTGTTATCTCCACCACTTTAACTTCAGCCAACATCAGTGCTTGTCAGCCATTGACTTCAGGGTCTATGATTGGGCTTTATGTCTATTTTCAAATCAAAGTGAAGGATCTCAAGTGTGTTATAAGAGCCCCAAATGAAAAGTGGGTGGATATGCTGTGATGCGATGTCGTGCAGACTTCTCCGCAGTTTTTGGCTTCTATTTATCCAGCCCCCCACTAACGCATAAGCCACGCAGATTGTTTAGCTTTAGAGATGAAGCAGAGTCGCGGTAGCACAGTACACGCCTGGGTTTGTTGAGCAACACTTTTCGCTTGGGCTTTGACTGTGGGAGCAGCTGAGTCGGGTGGAAACGAGGTGCAAACATAGTCACAGAGGAGAGGAAAAAGAGGGGGTTCGTTGTTGAAAGTCGAAGAGGGTAAGATGAAAGTGAGTCGACTCTAAGCAAAACTTAATTAACAGTGACAACCCATATTCGGTCAGAATCGACATGACACAGTCAGCACTTCCCCCTTGTTTGCTTCACTTACTTCCTCTTCTGGCTTTACGCAGCACAATCGAGACATTTTCCGCTGTAGGAGTTCACAAAGAGCCAGACTGTTAGTTTATTTTTAATATACAGTTTAGATTAGTTTTAAATTTCAACCCAAGACCAAATGTACATTATTGCCTGTTCTCAAGATGGCTAGAAGAGTAGGATTAGCCCTTAAAGCTCTTCCTTTTCTAAGCAGGAAGTAGAGCTACAAAGTCAGACCATATTGTGCTATAAAAAATGACCAGTCACTACTTCTGCACTTAACAGCCCAGTGTTTTGTAACTGTGGTCTCTTGTTGGCTGTTAATTGGTCTACGTTGAAAGTAATTGACTTTCCAAATCTCTTCTTGATTAATACAGCTTTTCTCTCTTTTTTTTTTTTTTTTTCAAGCCAGTTTATTCATTTATGTGCAAACAGGATAGGAAGACTGTGTTTAAACATTACTCATGGCACATTCTCTAAGAATAGTCATACAGTAGAAGGGTTGATCAATGTGTCCTCAGATAATCCCCTCTGCCTGCCCTCCCATGGGTCTAACCGGATACAGCTTTGACCTCTCTGAGAGAGTCTGTTTGATCATCTTCCTGGGCTAAGCTGCCATCGCATCCTGACCACCGTTGATAGGTCCAGCTGGTTACAGGAAGTGGTGAGCTTATAGACTGCACAGTCATGTATTGCGGAATAGTCTGCACTGCAGAAATATAATAATTGCAGTGCTGGTGTTTATGTAATATGATCTAATTTATCTTAGCTGTATTCTACCACTCTTCTGTTAGTGAGACATTATGACAAAACCCTGTTAGCACTCTGAGTATCCCCTGTGAGCACCCCCCCCCCCCCCCCCACCCCTTTTCTTTTTCATATCTGAAGATGAAACGAAATGTCCCTAACTGACTTAAACCACCTTAAGCAGCAAAAGGATCACATTTGCAGAGCTATTTTTAGGATTTCTTTAAGAATTCATTTTGTGGTAAACTGATGACAGTATCACTCAGGTTTCACACAGCTTCATGTAAAGCAGACATTAATAAAAAAAACAAAAAAACCTTTGCTTCCTGTTTAACCACAAGGAAGCAAAGAAAAAGAAATGGTTGATTAGCACAAAAAGGTGAATTGCGTGCTTGGCGTTGCACATCATGTGAGGTATAACAGATTAGGTTGCTTCCCTGTTCCCATTTTGTACACATTAACAACATTTGCACACATACTAAGTTCAAGGAAATAATAAATCTGTCAAACACCTGTACTGGCACTTTGTATTTAATCATTAGTTATGATAAATTTTTGATTCTCTTCCACAGTGTCTTCGTCCCATCTTCCTCCCCTCCCTGAGCCTTGCTCTGCCAGAGGTTTCTTCCTGTTAAAAGGGAGTTTTTCCTTCCCACCATTCCCAAATTGCTTGCTCATGCTTGGTCATATGATTGTTGGAGTTTTTTTTGTTTTTCTCTGTATCTTTACCTTACAATATAAAGTGCCTTGAAGCAACTGTTGTTGTGATTTGGGACTGTATAAATAAAATTTAATTTCATTAATTTATGCTCTGAACCACTTATTAGTCACAATTTTCTGCTTGTCTCTTAGTATACTCTTTTTTTTTTTTTTTTTTTAAATCATTGTAAGGTAAATGGTTTTTATCTTGGGAATGTTAAATAAAAACAGTGCCTTTTAAAGACTAAATAAGTAATTAAGTAATAATTTAATAATAAAACAGCATTCAGCTGCAGCCCCACACTCAGGAGTTAACATTTTATTCCACACACACCCTTTAGCCTTTCACCCCATTGCTCTTTCTCCTTCTGTGCTTACTTCCAACTTCCCTTAGTGACAGCACATTGCTCCAGTCCTTTGCACAATAGAAAAATGCATTCCAGGCATGTTTCAGTGATATTATTACAATGCTCAGTCAACTTCCTCCAGCTTCTACTCATTCAATGTTCCCTGCAGCTGGGCTACTGTACAGCCATTCATTAAAACAATGATTTGGGTCCATTTATCTCTGGTCAAAACACAAATGTAGACAGAGCCTCTCGCTAGCTCTGCATTTGTTTTGGTCCTAATCATCCATCTCAAAGTTAATTTTTCTTTGCTGCACCACTCACATCTTGCTAATGCTATAAGACCTGAATGAATAAAATATCCTAGCATGAACTGTTATTTTCCAGCTGTTCACAGTGTTGCTGTATTGTCAAAAATTCATGTACTCAAGCCTTCGTGGACAAAGAAAAATGACTGTGTCTGAGAAAAAGCTTTCCTATAGCATGGCTTCCTATATTTTTGTAAATGTACCTGACATCCACGTGAAACAAAGGTGTCTCTGTGGACACAGCTTTTGAATTTGCTTATCTAAAAACCCGTCTTATCACTTTAGCTACTATACTGTAGGAAAGGTTTGTTTCTATTATAGAATTGAGTTGAGGAAATTCTGCAGTGTATTTTGTTATGTCAGATAAAAGTGAATAGAGGAGAAATTTGCATGGATATCATTCATTCCTCCTTAATCAGTACATGCCTTAGTTTTGTGCTTTAACTAGACCAGCTCATTTTTATCATAGCTGTTGAAAATATTGAGTTTCTTTCAAATGGACAATTTCATATGAAATAATAGCTCAGTTAGAAACTTGCTAATCTCAACTGATAGCCCTGTACTGCTGAGGTTTTTAATCATTTTGAAGTTGTTAACAGAGGAAGTAGTTCCGGCATTACGTTTCCCACGAAAATGAAACACACTCTCACTGAAGTCTTTGTTAGTTTTTACACCTCACAAGAAAGGAAAAAAGAGTCAAAACCTTTTAATCCTGAACTGTATTGAACAGTCACCCTGAAATCTCCCAATGTAGCTCAGGGTGACGGGAATAGGGCTCAGTCCTCCTTTTGCATACTCATGCCTAAACCAAGTTTTTGTACAGCCTTAAGATGATTTACTCTAGCGTTACGTGTCATTTTAGAGAAAGCCATTGTTCAGTTTCCCCACCGCTGCTGTTCTGTGCTGCATTCAGTCTTATATGAATCACACCAAATGTGCTTCCTTCTCAGCTCAATTCCGTGTACAGACTGATATGACATGAAAAACAGCCTCTCTGTGTGATGCTACAGGGGGAATACTTGTTGATTAGTTGGTGCTGATGTAGTTGGAGTAATTTAAGGAAAGCTTTTAGTGGTTAGCCTAACGGCTACTGGTGATGGGAATGGAAAACACGGTTCACACTTCAGAGGCTGCGGGTGTTTCGGCTTCAATTACATTTTCCTACACTCGTAGCTTGGGGCTCTATGCACGGATATATGCAGGCACACAAATAGCAGAGCATCACGGTTATTTATGTCGCAGCGATATCAGTGAGCAGTCGACTCATGTAGTCCTCACTTAGATTATGGTGATTAGCATGATGCAACCCACTATCTTCTCTGCCTCGCAGGGTACAACAAGCAGTTGCTGTTTATGCACACAGAGATAAATGAGCTCAGATATGCACTCAGATATGTGAGAGGATTTGGCTGAAACGGAGCTGTTTATTATATAATTTATTTCTAATCTGGATTTAAGCATGTCTGATTTACTGCTGTGATAAAGTGTTTATAAGAAATATGAAATACATTGAAATGTGGTGAAAGACGTTTGAAAAGATTTTCCCAATGTTTTTATTTATTAAGGACTGCTCAGGAACAGATAAGTGTGCTTGGATCATTGCTAAAGCACACTGTCTCGTGGTTGTTGCTTGTTTGCTGTCATGGCCGTTTCCTGATATTGCTCTGGAATGAGGCCAGTTTCTGGAGGTTTAAAAGTGATGACTGAGGCAAACCGGAAAGCAGAATTTCATACACATTGTGTACACTCCAGTACAACAGCTACATTCATTTTTAATATCTTTGTATATTTTTTTCACAGTTTACCACATTGTTTATTTATAAGTTCAGTGCTGGAGTTACTATTAACCCTGATGGAGAGTGCTCTCCCCATTTCCCTGGACCATCATGAGTCAATAAAAATGTGATCTGTCAGTGCCTGAAAAGTACAGGATGGTAGGACTGTAAGAGTGTTTCAGTTTGGAGAGAGCTTTGACTGGTCTAATGGATTTTGTGTGTCTGTGTGTGTGTGTGATCTCCTGACATTCTGACATTTAATTCTGGAAATTAATTTACTTTGTTCTGAAATACTTGTATTTGGGAACTTATCTTCATGATGTAGATACCTAATATGCCAAATCTTAATCAGTGGTATTAACACAGTTGCAGGCTGTGTCCTGTGTACAGCGCTTTGCATTCTGCTGAAACAGCAGTGGCTTCTCATGTTGTAGTAAATGAGCTTGTAACTGCTCGGTGTACTGAGGCTGTGTTGTCTGTTTCTCTTAGGAATTTTTCAAACTGAAAAAGCCAACCACAGACTCAGAAACAAAAAAACACCATGATAGTCTTATGATGCGATGCAAATGTGACACATTGGTGTATTTCCTCAAAAATGCTTTTCAAATCTATTGAGAAATTTACTGCTCTTGTGATTTCCCCAAAATCTCTGGATTACATAAAATTGTAATCCACTGGGAGTGAAGGAGGCGAACATAGGCCTATGTTTTTTCGGGTCTCTGGATTTTTCCTCAACATACTTAGCTCTGCTCTAGTTTTAATTATTTTATATGATGTTGTAAATGACTTTCTGGTAGCTTTGCCGAGCACGGCTTGTGTTTGATCTGCGTTTCCCTTTTGGCCTCGAGCACAAGCGATAACACAGCTGCGTGATAATACCAAAGCTACTTGTGGCTATCGCGAGTCCAGAAAAGCTCTCATTCTGTGAGGATGACCCATGCTGGCTGTGCTGAGGTGAATTAACGTAGCGTAATGCATTACTGGCCGGCTAGCTGTGCTACTTTATCACAACCAGCAGGAAACAGGAAGGGAGCAGCCAGCTGCAAGGTCAGAGGTCACTCTATAGTATGAGGGGGATGGAGGACAAAAACCTAGTGTTCAAAAAAAGGTTTGGCCTTTGACTGTGGTTAAGAATGACAGTGTAACTACAGGAAAAACAGAGCACTATAGAAGTATATGACAGTCTATATCAGCATGCTATTTTGTATGATTGTAGCACACTTACTCTTCATCGTCGCTGCTGGCACAGCACTTCAAATAGTAGTGACTGTTGTAAAGCTGGCTATTGAAGTATTGGCTACTGCCAAGTGTACACACAGTACAGAGATGCTGTTTTAGGGTGAGATGGGCTGAGAGATACTAAATCAGTTTATAGTTTAAATTAACTTGTATCTTAGCTTTGAATATTAATATTCACTCAGCTAATTTTAGTGCTTCCTCAACATTACAGACAAAAATATACAATGTTTTATTTTCAATGCTAATATTGTGCCATAGACAGCTGTGAAACTGTGATGCTAGTAGGACCAATGTTAACTTTCAGACTCCTTCTCTAGTTGTGAGTCACACTAATCGAATCACTACACACTGTACCTTTTACTTACAAAACACAAGATTGATGGATAGCAAATTGCTAATGCAGGTTGCTTTAACTGAAATCGATCTCGATCTAAAGCCTAGCAGCACCAAACATCATCGCAAACTCAGCAAGTAAGAGCGCAGTCCCATTTTTGACTGAGCTAATTACATAGTTCCACTTCCTGTATGAAGCTTCTGGTGCTTTTGTAGTTTAGGCAACTTAATTAACTTGCCTCAGCAGCTTCTTCTGCATGTTGATCTGTTTTATTACGGTAGTTTCTTGATTTTTAAAGCCAAAAGCATCTTTAGCAGTCAGCTTCGACATCCAGATTTCTCACAAGAGTTAAATGGTAAATGGCCTGCATTTGTATAGCGCTTTACTAGTCCCTAAGGACCCCAAAGCGCTTTACACATTCAGTCATCCACCCATTCACACACACATTCATACACTGGAAAGTAAGACTGAACCAAAAAAGACACTTTTTTCCCCCAAAGACTTGATGCATAGTGCATGTTTTTGCTTTACCTTCTGTCTGAACTTATCCCACTGTGATCTAAGGATTAGCTGAACCTGGTAGGATTTGTTACTTTTTCTCAGTCTCACAAGTTGGCCACAAAAACTTTTCAGTTTATTCCCCTTCAGTGCACATGAAATTCACCTCAAACTTTGAATCTGTTAAGATCCAAATTTCAATGCTCATTGTGCCTATATAAATGTGTCTACCCCAAGTGGTTATATTCAAATGTATTATTACATTTGGTGAATTAGAATTTAAATTAAATGGTGGGTTTGAAGAGATGGTTTTATAAGCTCAAACACTTAAGTAGTCTCCATGATTGTTTTAGGTTCAGAGATGAAGGGAGTGGATGAGTAGATGAATAAGATGGCAAAGTAACCCTCATGAAAATGAAATGAAAGCTGTGAGTCAGGAGAGAGCAATTCCACACAAACTTGAGAGAGGTGAAGACTCTTTATGTGATTATGTTGTAGGTAAAAGAAAAGCAGGAGGGGGCTGTTGTAACTTAGATCTAAGTACAGAGTAGAGAGAGCTTGACAGAAGAAAGGATAAGGCAGCAGCTTTAAGGCTCAGCAGGCCAGTACAGCCAGGAAGCAGAAGTAACTGAGGGCGACCTCCTGCTGAGATGATAGCTGTTGAAGAAAGCACACAGAAATATAGTGTCACAAACATCTGTCATTCCTGAGATGATGCTGGAAAGGGAAGATGCTCTTAAATAGAGCTACATGAGCTCCTAAGGGAAATGCTGGGAGTAGTTGGTCTCATTTGTCACATTTCATCACTGAAGAGGCTAGCCTGGACTTCAAAGACAACAGCAGTCATTGCATCTAGCTTCAAGTCTTTGCTGTAGATTTTAAGTGGGCAGAGTATTTAAAAAGATTAGACATCAGGACTACAAGAGTGATTACTGTCATCATTTACTATCGCGAGGGTGTAAGTGTAAAACACTTGTGCAAGCCTTGCATCATTCCCCCCAGATTCTTGTATACCCCTCTGTGGTAAATGGTCTTCTTAACAAGTACTACTCTATTTTGGCAGGATGTCAATATACACTAATCTTATTCATCCATCTCTGGTCACTGTCCTGCTTCCTCATTCACTCTTTCCACTCCCCGCTTTTCCACTCATAGGGCGTGTGCTGTAGTGTGGGGCAGCTGCAGCGTAGCCGCGCTTTCATTGCTGTCTCTCTCGTGCATGTCAATTCACCCTGCCCGACAGCCAAGCACAATCTCCTTCTGTGCCGCCTCGTAAATCACCGCTTTCTCAGCTTAACGCTTATAATGCTGTGATGTGGTGCACGGGCATGGTGATAATGTTCAAATTCATTCTCTTATTTCCCAGTCAAGTATTTTCTCATCTTTATGTCATTTTCTTGTTTGGCTTCATGGTCTTCAGTTATTTCCTCCTTTGTTGTTGACCAACTGAAGTCACACCTATGTACTACGATGTCCTAACCTTTGCATCGTATTCACTCTAAAGATGCATGCATGCATGTACTTGTGAAATGTATGCAAGAACCTGAAGCTATTTCTAGATCATAGAACCAGCTAAGGACATTCTCAGTAAGAATGTCCTTAGCTGATTTGCTATTTATTTGTTATTTAAACCTGGAAGCCCGTTCTTTTAACTACCATCCATGTTTCGGCAGATTTGAGGAGCAAGAATCTGTTATCTCTATGGTAGCCTGCACTTCGCATTCAAATCTCAAATTTCTTTGTGTTCCATGATGGTATCCCCCCTTTTCACTAACATAGATTGAATAACAGGCTGACAAACAGATGAAATAGGATGAAAAGTAGTCAGAAGTCATACACAAAGGGAAACGATAAGGGTTTCATGTTTTACCAGACTCATCATTTCCATTGTATATTCTGATGTATTTGTTATATACATTTTGCAGTGACATGGGGGGAAGGGTAGGCTTATTTATCAGCCAATTAACAGTTTGTAAGTCACTGAATCCTATTGCCACCTCAACTCCATTTGGAGGAAAAAAAGAACAGAAAGTCACATTCCATGTGACACTGTATGTTTGGGTGTGTGTGTGTAATATGCTTTGGGTTGTTTTTGAACACTTGACAGTCATCCACAGCACATCACTGCATTTCTTTTTTGCATTGACACAGATGGCTGAGCAAGCAAGAATGCTAAATAGGTTATTATTTTTGGTGGACTCAGGAAACTGCATGTTTGATGTGCATTTGAATATTTACTATTTCTGTTTCAGTGTTTTCGCCAGTATTTTATCCACAAGTAAAACTGTACTTGAATACACTCATGTTAGCTGAAAACATTGTTTTCTCACTGTGTATAGCTTGTGACACTAAGTTGACTTCTGCTTATTTGCCGTAAACTACTGTGTGTGACACGTTAAAACTATAGTTGACACTGAGGTTGTGTATTTGGTGGGGGGTTTTTTTTTTTTTTACTTTTGAATTTCAAAAACAGATTTTGTTTTCTGGAAATTCCAACCTTGGTAAATAATACACACGGTATAATCTGAATAAAATCCAGCTGTGATGCTAATAAGTTACTAATGTTACTCAGCATTTCTCTCTTGTGGCCTTTGCACGGTCTGGTGAACATCTAACAGCAATTCACTGTTTAACATGTTAAATCTGACAGTCTTCCCTCTTTTCCTGACTTCCACAGGAGGAATCTTACCAAGCTGTCTTTGATCTTCAGCCACATGCTGGCTGAGCTGAAGGCCATCTTCCCCAATGGTCTGTTTCAGGGTGACAACTTCCGCATCACTAAGGCAGATGCTGCAGAGTTTTGGAGACGCGCCTTCGGGGATAAGTAAGCACATTTGTGTGTGTATTATCATAGTGGTTCCTGGAAACTTAAAGAGTCACTTTTAAATTGTAAAAAGGAACTTCAATAGTGCAAATCAGTAAGAAGATATATGGTGATGTGAAAAGAGAATCTGTAGTTCTGTGAAAAACTAAGTGCTCCTTTCCACAGGAGTTGAGAGGATAAATAGCAGCCATTCAAATGAACTAGATTTATTGATTATCAGCAACTTTGATCAGCTCTACAAAAGCAAAGGTTTCAGCTATTTGCTGGTCTGGATGGTTCAGATTTGTGTTAACAAAATGCCACAATCTCATCAGTACATCAGTGGACATCCCAGCAAATTCAGGAGAAAACAAACTCAAACGACTACAGAGCTCTATCTCAGACTCAATAGGTCCGGCTGTCAAGCACGGTGATGGAGGGACGATAATTTGGGCTTATTTTGCAGCTACAGGACCCAGATGCCTTGTAGTTACCGAGCTCACCACAAACTCATTTGTGTATCAAAGTATTCTAGAATCATATGTGAGGTTGCGCAGCAGGGTAATGATCACAACAAGCACAGCAGCAAATCAAGGTGTTGTAATGGCCCAGTCAAATTCAAGACATCAGGTTGATTGAAATGCTGTGGTGGGACCTTAAGAGAGCTGTGAATTCATAAATACCCACAAACCTCAGTGTGCTGAGGCGACGGAAAGAAGAGCAGGCCAATTCCTCTGCAGCAATGTGAGAGAAAAAATAAGATTACCGTAATTGTCGGGCTATAAGCCGCTACTTTTTGCACAAGCTTTGAACCCTGCGGCTTTTAGTCAGGTGCAGCTAATGTATGTACAAAACAGGATTTTCCCCTGATTTTAGCTTATGCGGCTAATATTCAGGTGCGCTTTGTAGTCCGGGAAATACGGTACTTCCAATTATTGGTGCTAAAGGTGGTTCTACAAGTTGTTCAATCATGGGGTATTTTCCGTTTTTCACAGGATTGCTGAGGAAAAGGGTCTTTTTTTTTTCTTTCCCCTCTCACATGACTCTGTGGAACATCTGAGAGGAGAAGGTTTTGCCTTCTTTCACAGAAATCAGACAATGAATATCTTCCCTGGGACAAATGTTGGTCCAGTGACTAAAGAACACTAATGTCTTTTTGTGGTTTATTCACATGCAACTATGGACACAACTAATGTTCTGTGCGCACATTTTGGTTAATCAGTCACTATATACACAGACAAGTCGGATACCAAGGGGATGTAATCATCCTAGGGAACAATCGTTAGTGTGTATGCGTAATTATTCCCTAAAAGAAAAGGGATTCATAAATATTGCAAAGTTGAGTATATTGAAAATGTTGGTCAAAGGACTGAAATTCAGTTCACATCAGGTTTATATTTATGTCCAGTACAAAGATGACTTGAATATAATAGCATTTCCTCTTTATCAGATGTTAATCACTGTAGGTTTTACACACAGGCTATTCATGGCTGCATTTCGAGGTATGTGTTGCGTGTTAGATACAGACATACCAACCATAACCTGTAAAATGCTCACAAGTTAAAACCAAAACTCTTATTGCACCTTTACCTTCATTGTGCAAGACAGCATGTTGGTAGCCTACATTTAAGAATCATTATTTATGAGCTTTGAATTCTTGATGCTTTATTACACTTTTTTTGAGGGGATGTCATCATCCAATGTGTGTTTTTGTGTGTTACAGAACCATTGTGCCTTGGAAGGTATTCCGTCAGTCTCTCCATGAGTTTCATCCCATCAGCTCTGGGCTGGAGGCTATGGCCCTAAAGTCCACCATAGATCTAACCTGCAATGACTACATCTCCGTCTTTGAGTTTGACATATTCACCAGGCTATTTCAGGTAGATATCACACAGATGCACACTGCATCTTTCTCTTTGTTTTATAGTGGTCTCCTGAGCTAATGAAAGCAGAAATGTGCAAAGGAAGAGAGAGACAGAGAAGACCAAGATGGAGAGTAATTCCTAGGGGTTTGTTAGCCTTGGTCTAGGAAACGGATTTCATTTAAGCAGAACATAATGAACTTAAACTAATCAGCCGCATCTTTTTTTCCAGCTAACTCTATCAACTTATTAGCAGGATGTCTGTTGACGTATATACACCATCAGACAGCACTGACAATGAAAGTTTCCTCCTTCTCTGCCCAGCCAGTACACAAGGATATGTTCGGGAATTATTTTTCACTCTTTAATAGGCATCTGTTGTTGCATCATGTGGCCTAGATAAGTCCGTTTGTGCTAGAGAGCGACACTGCGATCTTTCTCAAAGAGTCATTAAATGTGCTTCCCTGAGGTATTTTATTACTTCCAGAAAAGTAATAAGTAGCAAGGTTGAAAGTAGAATAGTAGAAGTAGAATTTCTTTGACATGAAATCTTTGAGAGGTTAAGAAATTAAACTTTTATTTTGCTATCCCCTAAATTAACTGTGTGTTTTATAGCTCATATTACTGGTTGTCTACTTGCATCCTGTGTCAGAGGTAAAGGGCTAAATACAACCCACAATTTATATTTCACAATCATGAAGCAGCGCATTTGTTTCTGTGCCATTTTGTCATATACTTCTGGTGTGCAAGTGCTGCAAATTTCTCTAAGTATAGAATGAGGACAGATTTAAAAAAAAAAAAAAAAAAAGAGCAAAGGATATTGGGAAGGGGAGCACAAAGGCTGCATTTATCTACCTTCTTCAGGGCTTATCTGTATTTTGTAGTACAAGTTCTTTGCATCAGTATTGCAATTAAAACTGTATCGAATGAGAACCACTGATCTCTCGAGTGAACCACAATTTCTTGTATGCAACAGCTAATGTTTATTCCTCAGTGACATCACCCCTACTTATGTGTATGTTACTGACAGGCTTAATGAAGCCTAAACAGATTACAGACATTTCCTATGGCACTCCCTCTTACAAAAACGTCCTCCTCTAAATGTCCTCAAACGCAGAAGAGGAAGTGAGCCTGTGGCCATTTTAAGTTCTGTCCTTGATATGCAGCAGACTGTTATTTTTATTTATTTATTTTTTTATATTGCTTTAAAAGCCCTCTCAGATATCTCATCTCTCTTCATGCAATATCTTTAGGCTGAATTATGATTTGATTATAAATAGGCACATAAGAAAACATGCATTCTTAGTGCAGTTAGGTGAAAACGGAGTGGTTTAGGATGAGTTGCCCTTCAAATGTCGTTAAGATGTACCTGAAAAGTAATTGTACAGTTGCTGGATATAACCTTACTCATCAGACTTTATTGCACTTATTTAGTGCAGTCTGTTAGGGGGAAAAAATACTAAAGCCTACAACAGACATGTGATAAAATATATTCCAGAAAAGAGTCCAGAGGAGACAGTTTTGACTTGTCACTTCCTGTGTTAAGTGCTGCTTACTGCAGAGCCAAATGGGCGGCGCTGGACCACGTCCAGCTCCCCCTCTCTGTGATTAAGGTTAGATTGAGGGTGGAGCTGGAGCTGGACTAGGCAACTGGCAGTGTTAGGTTTTCATTTGGGCAACTATTGTGATGCTGAAAGAGGACTGGATGGGTCTCATTAACATGTTTGCATCTCCTCAATTTTGCAGCTCACGTTAAGTGTCATATGTGTTAATTCTGCTTCCTTTCACACATCAGACAGACTAACGATAGCAATTGCAGAACCACCTACTCACCACAGCATGCATTCAGTGAGTGTGCTGTGGAGTAGCATGATTTTTTTTTTCCTCCCTGTTCTTCTTCATGTTAAATTTTTACTAGTTATTGTGAGCATTTCTGGATGTGGGTCAAGTCGCCTTTAAAGAAAGAAACATGAGCTCCTATAAACCAGGCTTTTTTCTCTCTCTCTTTTTTTTGAATGTACATTATGGAAAGCAGTCTACTAAAGTCTAGGAGTCTTCATTCTGTGATCCAGGTGGTGCCAAATGAGTTGCTTTGCTTAAAATACCTTTTTGCGCAGATTGATCCCGGTCATTGTACATCACAATGAGGTTTGCCGAACAGTTGTTTAAACCTTGAATATCACCAGTGATGCAATATATTTCACTCTTGCTGTGCTCATTCTGTTACTGCCATGTACATTCACACATCAGATGACTCACTTTCTCTGTGTGTGTGTATGTGTGTGTAGCCTTGGTCATCCCTGCTGCGGAACTGGAACAGCTTGGCAGTTACTCACCCGGGGTACATGGCCTTCCTCACCTACGATGAGGTCAAAGCTCGGCTTCAAAAGTTCATTCACAAGCCTGGCAGGTGAGATATCGTGATACCAGACATCCACACCAGACTTCGTGAAATATTCATCAACACTGAATGTCTAACATGGTTCATAAAGCATTAGCTATATCAGACATAGATAGATAATTGTATAGGAACTTAATCGAGCATCACCATTTCTTTTTACCAGTACCACCTTGTAGTTGCTTGGTAACTTTACAGTCTGTTGTAATCTATAGATTACTTGGACATATTGCACAATTTGGTGAAAAATGCTGGGTGCAAAAGCAGAATATGCAACACGGGGCCAAAACAAAAAGCCTTGTTTTGCTATTCATGCAGCCCTACACAGAACACATATTCACTGCACTGCACTGTGCAGTGCAGTGAATACATAAAGCATAACTGCCCATTTGTAAATGCAGTTCATACCCAAAATGTTTCTACCATTACGGTGACCTTTCATTGCATGTATTTTTACAGTTTAGTTTTCTATCAACATATATTTTAGCACTGAGCAACATGATTCTGTACATTATTAGACACACGTCTCACACATCAAATCATCACTCTGGCAACTGGATAGTTGCACCCAGGTCCTATTTTTGTCCCTGGTAGAGGACAGAGAGGGCACAGTTTTAACCTTAATGCCAGATTCACTCACAATTAATGCAAAAGTTTGTGTGTTCATGTGTCTTAGTTTGTGTGTGAGGAACCCAGGGCAGCATGGCACTGGTACCTTGCATCAATGGCCTGATTGTATGCTGAAAGCTGATGTCACTTTTCAGGCCTGGCCCGTGTAGGGCCACGTTGACATTGGAGCAGTAGTTACTGGTTGATGTGAGTGCAGCGTTTTTGACGCTCTAAATTACTGTGCCCCATTAAGAGAATGATGTTGGTACTATGGCTACAGTTCTGTGCTAAACATCGAGGCTGTGACCAACACTTAGTCTTGCCAATTTTTAAGCCTATTTATTCCTTCCTCTTTTCTTTCATTTCTGTATACAAATTGGTCAGCTTGTGCAGTTAACTAGAGAAGTGCATATTGGGGGGAGTGGTCCATCTCTTATCTCTTCAGTTTTGTTCTTGCCTTTCTACTGTCCATCCCACGGCACAAACGGCTATTTTTATCTGATATAACATGCTGTGCATTCACCTCCAGTTCCACAACAGTGTCATTCTTATGAACCAGTATTAGTCCAGTTGCAGTTGATGTTAGTTATTGATCTTTTATTTTGATAAGCAGTGATGGGTTTTGTGTCTCTGTCATTCCTACAATCAGTTCTGTCCCAGTTGTCTTCTTTAGCAACGTCGAATGGTAACTACGGCAGTGGTGTAAACGCAGCTGCTTTAATGTTTCTATAATGTGTTATATACACGGAATGTAATGTGTGTGTCTGTGATGTGTATCCCATGATCTAGTATATATTTATGTACATATGTGTTCAGTATTGTAATGAAAATGCAAATTAGAAAAAAGTAGCTGATTTTGCCACATTCTGTTATGCATGTTTATTATGCAGCCTGCATATTTTCATTTGGATTGTGCTTACTTGGAAGGTATTTCTTGTGCACATTTTGCAGACACTGCTGCCCTTTTACTACATTTCATCTCATTGTATTTTATTACTTTTTTTCAGAGTTAAATCTGACCATTTAACACCATTCAAGCTCTTCTTATTTAAAATTTTCCTCTCTTCTCAGTTACATCTTCCGACTGAGCTGCACAAGACTGGGCCAGTGGGCTATTGGCTACGTGACTGCAGATGGAAATATACTCCAGACCATTCCCCATAATAAACCCCTCTTCCAGGCTCTCATTGATGGTTTCAGGGAAGGATTGTAAGTCAACTGGCATTTTGTGAGCCTCACTTAAAATCATGTCATTTTCTTGCAGCTTTCCATCCAGAGCTCTGAGCTTCTGTTTTTTTGTCTTTGTCACTGGTTCAGTCTTGATTCCCTTGATTCGATGTAATTTTTACTTGCAGAGCGCCTCTTTTTCTCTCGTTCTCCTGTTCTGTCCTTTCTTCCTACAAAGCTTGCACAGTTTTGTGTGTGAGATTTGCTCTAAGCCAATTCAGACATATCATTTTACATGTTCCCATCATTCCAGTGTTCTAACCACAATAGAGTTGTTGATTTAGCTGACTGGCGTAAAACTCATCTTTTTAAGCCAGCGCTGATTCCTTTGTTTAATAACAGCTATAGTTGGTCTGTTCCACCGTGTAATCAAATGGTGATTTCAAGTGGGAAATCTTGAAAACTTTTCAAAGCTTATAAACCGTATCGCCTCTATCTTCGAAACATTTATCAAATGGTAATTACAGAGTCTGACTCATTTAGAAAACACTCACGTATTGTACATGCACAAACTCGTAGCGAATGAATGGACTGAACAGATGTTTTCATTACTGCAGCCTGTTAGGTATACATGCCACATAATTGCAGTAACTAATAATGATCATTACTTCTAAATTAACATACCTGCCAAAATACCCAGGGATACTTTATATAGATTTACTAATTTGTTGTGTCTCTACATCTGCAGCTATTTATTCCCTGATGGCCGGACTCAAAATCCTGACCTGACAGGACTGTGCGAGCCTTCGCCTCAAGACCATATCAAAGTCACCCAGGTCAGAGCAGCCTTCTTCTAAGACCCTTGAAAACCCTGTGTTTTTTCGTGAGCTTTTTATTTTATTGCAGTGTTAAAATGGTTTGTTACGTTTGGATGACTAAACAAAGGATTTAAACAATTTATACATCTGTTAATAAGATTGGTTAGATGGGATCCAGTACTGATCACACTCTTACAGCAGTGCATCCAGTGGGAGTCCTAAAGAATTTTGAGTATTATCAACATCTTTATTCATAACTTTGTTTTAAATACTGTAGAAGATCTTTTCAGACTCATACATGTTCTCAGAATTTTGTAAGTACAATGAACAGACTCATTTTGCAGCCACTGGACTGAAACTCAAACTACACCCCCACAACTACCTATTGCTCTAGATCCTTCCAGGCTTTTTTTTTTTTCTCTTCTCCTTTTTTTTTTTTCTTTCAAAAGGATCTCGGGTGCTGTTGTTCCTGTGTGATGTTACCGTCTTGTCATGTTTTTTTTTCTCCCCGCAGGAACAATACGAGCTGTACTGTGAGATGGGCTCCACTTTCCAGCTTTGTAAGATCTGTGCCGAGAACGACAAGGATGTGAAGATTGAGCCCTGTGGTCATCTCATGTGCACTTCCTGTCTCACTGCCTGGCAGGTACAAGAGTGGGTGTATGCAAGGGGGTTTGTGTGGGTTGTTCATGTGTCATAACTCAAACCTGTTGAGAAGTGAACTGTCTGTTGAAGTGCTCTTTTATTCAGACATGTCAGACACAAAAAGAAAAAACCCTTTTCTCATCTCTGCATGCTCTAACCATCTGCCTTTTGGCCTGTGTTGCAGGAGTCAGAAGGTCAGGGAACAGGATGTCCCTTTTGTCGCTGTGAGATTAAGGGTACGGAGCCGATAGTTGTGGATCCTTTTGACCCAAAGGACAACAGCGGAGGGTCTTCCAAGAGCACATTTGGGGCTGAGGGTGCACCCTCACCCAGCTACGACGACGATGATGATGACAGACTTGAAGACCCTCATCTAATAATGAGCAAACTTGCCTGCACAAAGGTAAGACGGTGACAGGAGTCGGACTTGACTAAAAAAAAAGTTACTTCACTCAAAGTTTCCAGTCGTGGCACTGGGTGAGCTATTCTGGTCTTTTTCTATTCATAAAACGTTGAGGCACTTAACACCAAGAGTGCACCTCACAGGTTCCTGCTGTCCTCTTATCTCCTGCTTTTCTGAGAGACCCTGTGCAGATGAAACGCTCCCTGCCCTGGCCTTTTCACTTCTTGTGAGCTTCAAGCTCACATCTCCTATCTAAAGTCTTTCATCTCCATCTTTCATGGCACCAAGGTAGCAGCTTTTTGTGCCTCTTTGTATTTGATATGTGGGGAATTCTCCTGTCTTACATCTTTTATGTACCTCTGAGAAACTCTGTGTGCATTAATCTGTTTATAGAGCAGGCGAATACCTGAGATCATACACACTTTGATGTGGTCCCGGGAATTTCTTTGGCTTTGATTGCTGGCCTGACCTCTTTGACCATTTACTCTATATTTACTCATTTCTTGTGCGTACTTCTTTGTTTCATCTGTGTTGAAACAAGATACGTTTGAGGAACTGCAGAAAAAATAAAGCTCTAATATTGAACAGTGCTGTAAAGTAACCTTATAAGGTTATGAGAGTTTTCAGTTGGCCTGATGTTATTGCAGAGATATGAGAGGAGATTTGTGATATTTGCAAAATGAGAAGTGGCATTTGGACTCCGTCTGATTGTGTTTGAATAATGCTGATCAGATGAAATCTGTGTTTGGCTCTTTTGTGCGTCATCCAGGTGGAGCGTCCCCCATCACCTATGTCTGGGACTCCTCAGTCCTCTCTTCCCCCAGTGCCTCCCAGACTAGACCTATTACCGCACAGACCTCCCAACCCCCCTGGTGCCTCCAGCCCTGGAGTCAGCAGTAAGGTAACTAAATGTACACAAGAAGGGATTGTAAAAACTTACAAGTCTAATATTGATGTCCAGTCTATGTACAGTAGAGTGTGTCATGCCTTAGTGGGTGCCTAATCCTAATCTACTCAACTTTTGTGGTGGGTTCAGAGTCAGAGCAGGTAAGAAGGGGGAGGGGGGAAAAGCCTAAGATTGAAAAATAGACTAGCTATGCGCTCGGAAGAACCTACGCGTAATGCTCCTTCATACAGGTAAGGAATTTAAAAATGGCGGTCACAATCATCAGGGCATTTTATGTTCAGATTTCCTTCTCTGGGAAACTGCCATATTTCCACATTTTTATTATCTTTTAAATGTAGATAAAATGAAACTGCAGATGAAAAGCTTGATTATTCTGCACATGATAAACAGCATCTTTGCTTGGTGTTGTTCATCTAAGTTGCGTGTATTGTTGGAAATGATGACTAATGCATAAACAGTGTCTTTCTTGCTAAATGGATTACTTCCAGCACTGAAGATAACAGCACAGAGCTTTCTTTGGTTTCACATTAATATCGCATGTAGTCTAATTGAGATCCCTCCTCCTTGGTTTTTCCCTCCAGGCACCATCTCATCACAAAGACAAGCCTCTTCCCCTTCCCCCAGCACTGCGTGATCTCCCCCCTCCCCCTCCTCCAGACCGTCCCCACACAGCCGGGGCAGCCCCTGATGGACGGCTTCAGAGGCGGCCCTTGCCCAGCACACCCGGGGAGCCCCCTCGCGATAAACTCCCTCCTACACCCCCAAACCGACCCCTGTCTGACTGGACCTCCAGGCCGGTTCCCAAGGCTCCCACCTCCTCTTCGTCATCCTCTTCGGTATCCTCTTCGTCCACCCAGTTCCCCTGTCTGGGCGGGGACCTCCGAGCAGGTGTCAGGGAACTCTCCAACAGGCACTCCCTCCCCTTGGCACTGCCCTCCGCCATGGACGCTCGCTCAGACTCCCAGAACAACAGCTCCCTCAGTCTGGACCACCAGCTGGTCAGAGCAACCACAAAACACAGCACATTCAACTGCCCTTTGATTCATTTGCTGGCACACATATCACTAAAGTTATTACTAACTTTCCAAACAAAACTGAAATTATTGAGAATACTGTTTATATGGATTCCAGTAAATTGTTATCTGTCACAAAAACAGTGACAATGACATTAAGGTTGGCTTTTTACTTTTTGGACAAGCAGGCCTAGTCTTTTTGAGAGTTTAAAGTCTTTGGTTCCACTGTATTCTGATACATAGTCTTCTACTTTACTACTGGCATGTCTGTGCAGGTCTAAATCCTAAGAGCTGCCTTTAATGTGTTTAATTTATTTATGATTCTTAGTTTTAACTACAAAAATATTTGTCTTTAGTGTTTCTAAGATGCCATCTTTTGTTTCCTTTTCAGAATTTTTCCACGGGAGTTGGTCAAGATTACGACAACCCCAGAGTCAAACCTTCTGTCTCAGCCAACGCCATTTATGCACTGGCAAACAGGTACGTTTCAGTGCTGCTGAAAGCATCTCAGTGGAGTGGATCTTGTCTTTCCTGAATCACTGACATGCTCTTTGCTTACTTGCAATCCACAAAGCTGTACAAATTACCTTGTTTGAAGTTGATTTATACTCAGTACCTTTTTTAAGGATCATTTTACATAATATAAATGGTGCTTAATAAATAATATTCTTGGATCTGACTGCAGAGCGTCCCCAGCTACAGCCAGGCCAGCAGGAGGAGATGAAGGACATGACAGTGATGATGAGTACATGATCCCCTCTTCTCGGCCCGTTCTGCCCCCCATCCCGACTCCACTCATGGGGGAGACCCCACCAATCCCAAGACCCCCACAGCCCGTGTCAGCAGTCCCGACACAGACCCAGGCCTCTGCACTGAACACACGGTACTCAGGCCTTTCTATTACTCTCTCGCAGCACATAAGAAAAATAAACTGTCACTATTGATTTATTTTTGCTTTTGGCCTTGCAGGCTGATTCTGGACGATGTACCTCATTCACTCCAAATGTATGAAGCCATGTTCAACGCCCAGCCCAGGTCACAACAAGCGAGAGATTCAGGTATTTGTGACCCACTAATCTCAGCTGGGCTTTGTGGGGCGGGGCCGTGTGCAGTGTTCAGGGCAATTCTCTTTCACGTAATACTTTGAATATGCAAAAATCTTACGTTTTAATCAGACAAGCCTCATCTGGATTTCTGAAGTTTTATTTATTTGCTAAAACGACCACTGCACATCCTGGGAATAAACACCTCTGTATTGACATAAATGTGACTTATACTTCTGACTGCACTTGTGAGTTATCTGAAACTGTTTTAGACAATGTTAACCTGTTTAATTTCATCTGGTTAAGGTCTCAAGCATGTATTAAACTTTTAATCTCTCTGTTTGATGTCATATTCTGATTTCCTTTCAGACTATTCAGATTTGCCCCCTCAACCAGTGAGTAACGGTCCCAGAGACCATGAGGCTGACGACGGGGAAGAGGAGGAGAACGGCTACGACTTCCCAAAACCCCGACTGCCTTTGCCTCCCGCCCGACGGACCCTTTCAGAAATGGGGGGGTCTTTGTCTTCATCTTCTTCATCCTCCTCATTATGCGCTGCAGCAGCTTTCAATCGTCTTTCTCTAGATGCGGATGCTGGAGCGACAGCGCGTAAGTTTAACAGTTTATTGATTTAAAAAAGTGTTGTTTTTTTTTGTTTTTTTTTCTCTTTACTATGATTTCGGTTCTTTATCAATAAACATACCCATGCTTGCCACAGCTGATTTTAATGTTGTATTTCTACTTGCATTTCATCTGTTATTCAGCTTATCCTGCTTAAAAATGGACTTCTAAGTGCTTTGACATTTTAAATGTTTTAAAAGTTTTTTACGTCTGGGACAGCAGCTGCAGGGAAACTGCCTGTCTCTTAAAATCACTTGTATATAGCAATTTTATAACTACAGCCTTCACGTCCTTTCTGGCTCAAAATCAGCAAAAACTGCTGATGAATCAATAACTCGACGTCCAAAAGTTCTTTGACCAGATCACAGCCTGAAAAGTCAGCTAAAGCATTTTGCTTCCTGGTCTGGGGCCAAACATAATGCAGATTTTCCAGAAGCTCTCTGGAGTTAATATTAGACTCAGCTCTGGACTTTGATTGTCATGGATTGATTTCTTTTACTGCACATCATCTGCATTTGTGGGTGCGTGCAGATTCAAAGAAAAGTAAAGACCAGTAATTACAGAGAGCTGTTTCGTTACATTAGTGACCTTAAAATAGTTTTTTTTTTTTTTTAAATCCAAAGCGATGTCCTCAGAATGGTGGAAACAACCTGATGTGGGATGACCTGCTGTGTCATCAGAAACCCGTAGTGACCACACAGACGTCTTCCTCCAAAGACTGCGAGGAGCTAACACAGCAGTACTTGCCTCAGCAGACACAACACGGTGTGAAGAAAGAAGTTAAAGCAGAGAGTAGATAAAGGGAGCAGTGTTTTAGATGACTTAGGAGAGACTCCATGTTAGAAGCACCACCTCTGAGTTTAAGTGTTCAGGTGGTTGCTGATGAGACTGTGTTCATTATGTCCTGGCCTCTGTTGTGACTTGACATTTACTGCTGGAGGATGATTGCAGTGTCTGATTGTTCCCATCTTCAGTCCTCATGTCTAAGGATCAATGAGTGCTCACACAGTCTGATTAACTCTGAGATTCGAGCTTATGACTGGTTTATTGAAAGCCACTACACTGGAAAGGACATCAAATGTGTGTTAAGATAAAAAGTTCATAGCTTACCTCAGTGATCAAGATCCTTTGTTCCACATTATTTTCACATTATTTCCAGTAGTTTTATTTTCTGTCTTTGACCCACACTGGCTGTTATGTTTAAAACTAGTTTATGTTGGTTGTCATTCCACCAAAGCCAGACCCTTTGATTTCACTCTTCCCATTTCCTCAGCCTTCCCAGATCCAATGGAGGCACCAGAGAGACCTCCAAAGCCCCTTCCCAGACGAATCAATTCCGAGCGCCGGGCCAGCCCAGTCCCCCCCACTCCGCTCGGCGGCGGGGCAACAGGAGGAGAAGCCAACCCACAAATCAGTAGCGAGATCGAGCACCTAATGAGTCAGGGATACACTCAGCACGACATCCAGAAAGCACTGATGATTGCACAGAACAATATCGAGATGGCCAAGAACATCCTGCGCGAATTTGTCTCCATTCCCTCTACCGCGCACATTCTCACATAGCACATCCTCCCGCCTCTCTCCTGTTTGCTCTCTTTTGCCTAGCTTGGCCCAGCCTGGTTTGGTTTAGGCTGGCATAGACCAGCCCGAAACCCAAAGCCACTGCCTGCAGCACTAGCTCCAGTGCTGGCTGACACCCTACGCCCCTGTGGATTTTTAACTGGCTGTTACTCCAGCAAGCTCGCAGTGTCTCGGGACTCTCGCCCTGCACTCCACACGCTTTCACAGTGTCTGGCCTTCTTTGAACTGCTGCAGCCGGCCTCTTAGTTTTCAACAACATCTCCGCAGGACTCATCCCGTGCGGAGCAACGACAAATAATGGAACGCCGTATAATTGCAAGGCTTCTGTAGGAATGTCGGAGAGATGGATTCTTATCCTTTCATTTTGAAGCCTCTTGCTGAAAATGTAACCAACACCTCACAAAGAAAACTAAAATGTATGTCTATATGAAAATTTAATATATGAGTAAATATATATTAAATGTGTGTAATATATACAGTACGTGCATATATAGTATGTGAAAATGATCGCAGCTTTGAGGGTCACGGTTGGTACAGGCGAAAAAAGCGCAGATGGGACCAGGTTAAAGAGTCGGTTGGGGGATTTCTGTAACTGGGTGAGGACGAGTCGGGGTGTCTTCCTCACCCAGGTTTGTTGGTCAGCAGCAGTTTGGGGGGGGAAAGAAAAAGAAAAAAAAAAAAAAAACATGCCGCAGAGCTTCTTCATTTGGAATTCAGTCTGTTATGGCCTTCGATTAACTGTTGCTTTGGTACTTTTTTTGTTTTAGAAACTGCTTGTTTTGTCATGTTGTTGTTTTTTGTTTTTTTCAAAGTAGCATGAAGATGGTTTCAGGTCTTGTGTGTGTGTGTGTGTGTGTGTGTGTGTGTCAGTCAGACCTACACCTCATGGCCTGCTCTTAACACGAACCCCTGTTCCTGTACATCATGAATGTGGAATTACACTCGGTGTACTCAAGACTCGTGCTCTGTAAACGTACTACTGCTCGAACTTGTGTGTCAGGGCCCAGTGTAGCTGTAGAGCCTGGCAGTGAGATTAGAGGACGTACTAATGTTGACGCCCCTGCAGTACCAGACAGGCTGAACGCTTTTTTTTTTTTTTTTTTTTATCATCATCATTATTATTTTTGACTAACTTCTTAGGCTGACTGGTTCAGATTTCTATCTCCAGCTCAGTCCGGTGTTACAAAAACAACAACAAAAAAAGTCATTGATTTTACTTTGATAATATATTATTGTAATATGATCATAAATATTGTTATTATAATTAATTCAGAAGTGCTTCACTGCTGCTACTGTTGTTAGTGCTAAACAATTAAGACTTCAATGTACAATTGTGAATATTGTGTTTAACCGTCTTTAAAGTGACAGTATCATGTGTTTCTCTAGTCTGTAATGTAGCATACTTGAAAGTACAAGCGACTTGTGAGCACACAGCTCTATCAGGTCGCAAATCTTCAGTGTTTTTCTTTTCTGTTTTTCTTAACATATATATAAATATAAAATATACTCTGTAAGTGGAATCTGTAGAGGAACAGAAATATCACAAGCAAAATGTTCTGGGAATGGAAACCAGACGTTTTGCAACAGATTCAAGCTTCTCTTTCACATCGGTTTCCTTCCTCTGTAGGAGTTCGTCCTGCTGAAAGGGAGCGACTGCCGAGGCTTTTTAATCGTAGGCTCATGGGTTTGTTGGCGCACCCCTCCAAGTCTACAGAAAATCAGTGTTTGGGCTGACTGTAAGAGCTAACTCAGGAATAATAATGTATGTCTGAACAAGTGGTGTTCACCCTGTCTGTCAAAAAAAAAAAAAAAACCCCAGAAGAGACTCATATTGGCATAGACAGCAGCTCACCTGTCCAGCTGTCTGTTCATCCAGGTGACATGTAGCCAAAAGTTTCCGCGTAATGAAGTCACACAAGTTTTTTTTAATTACTCATTTTGGTTTGTCATAAGTTGCACATTAGTGTTTTGTTTTTTTTAAGATTATTTCCAGTGTTTGCAGGTCTATAAAGACAGCAGCTTCATTTCCAGGTACTAATTACAAATGCATTATGAGGAATTCATCCAAGCAGCTTCTAGGTACACTGACTGAACCTCTCCCAGCATATGAAGAATGTTTTTTTTTTTGGGGGGGGTTTCACCCACCCTGGGAGTGTGTGCATCGTGTAAGTCAGCCCTGTCTTATTCTGGGTGTCTCTGCATGTTGACTGGAAGCTTTGTGCTGTCTCGCCCTCTTTTATTTCATTTTGGGGTCTTTTTTACTCTTCCTAGTTGCCTTGAGAAACTTCTTGAATGATGTTTAATGGACAGGAAGCTCCCCTCATATCATCAATACTGTACCAGTGTGTGTTTATATATTAAGAATGGCATGTCATTGTCTTGTATTATTTACCATTGTTTTTGTTTTTGCACATTATACCAGTTTGTGCTTTGATACTGTCACTCTAAAGAAAAGCAAATTGTATAGAGTTAGATATGAAAAGAGGAAGAAAATGGCTGTTATATTTCATTTTGCATTCCTGTACATGTATTTTGTTCCAAAGGATTTGTTTACTTATGTGAATAATTCAGTGAGCAGTGCCATATGTTTTTGTTTTTTAGATGTTTTTTGGAAGAGCGTTTGTTGGTATAGATGTGTACCTGTTGGTCTCCGAAGGCAAAATGATGCGGTATTGCTTGTGTTAATCTGTCCTCTATGCTTCTTCAGCCTCATCAGGCCTCAGACTCTGAGCTTGATGCTAACCAGGGGTATTTCAGTTATCTGCCAGAAGAGGGAGCTGTTGTTCCACACGGCTGCATTGCTTCTCAACAGTAAAAAGCTTCTTTTTTTTTTTTCTTTTTTTTTTTTTAATTTTAAAGGTTTTTAAAGCTCATATCAATTTGGAAGTATGCACAGTGCTGTTAATAAAATGACAAGCAAAAGCCTTCAGGTGTCTCTTTCCTCTGTTTACACATATATTCATATTTAGCTTTGTATTCCTTAACCCTTGTGTGGTGTTCATATTTTTGTTACTCAGCCAGTGTTCATGGATCTGGTGGACCCGCTAGAGTTTTGGCTTTCCAAATTAACACTATCAAACAATTTTATGTTAAATTACACAACAGATGTTTATTTCATCCCAATTACAAGACATATGAACAGCAAACATGGTTAATTTTTTCCCTTTACCTTTGTTAGATCACATTTATGAATTAATGTGCTGTGTTTTTTTTTTTTTTGTGTTTTTTTTTTTTTTCATAAAATGTTATAAAAAAAATTAATCAGTTATAATCAAGTGGAGTGAGTGGAAAGACACAACACATTTACACGTGAAGCAATATGTTTCACAACTAAATGGGATCAGCTGCTCATCAATGGTGACATTAGGCCCAGGGTTGTAAAACAGGGGGAGGTGGTGCACACACTTATCCCACACTGTCCTGATGGCAGCTAGCTTGTCTCTCTGCCGTCGAGCTGGTCTGTCGTCTCTGTTATCAAAACAGATAATCCTGGAAATTTTGTGGAAATTTTCCAGAGACATTGATGCACGGAAAGGTTCTTGCCGGTTTCTGCATCCCACAGGGATTCTGTGGATTCCCCTTCGGACCTGAAAACTCCTGCAAGGATAAGAACCCCAAAGTAGGCCTTTGGGGTTCTTAGATGAATTTGGTCCATCTCCTTCCACCTCTCTCCAAAAACACACCTTCCTTCTAGATTACTGCAATCCAGAATAATTTTCTGGATGGAATTTGGGATGAAAAGCTCAATGAAGACTTGATGTCCTGCACATGAGTAACTGTCAGCCGTGTTGGCCCTGGCTTATCACAGTAACAGCTCTGCAGGGTGGCTCATTTCTTGGGCAAGAAGACCATTCAATTTCACCAGTTATTGACATCCATATTTCTTCACCTGCTGTCTGGTGGGCTTGTTCTGGTCCTGGAGCTGGCTGCAGATGGGGTACTCGTCTTCGTTTTGTTACTAAATGGTGCTCAACCTCATCCTCTTCTTCAAAGTCACTGTCAGACTCTGAATTTTCAGAAATGTGAAATATTCTGAAACCTCTTTGTCAACATCATCATCAGAAGCCCCTCTCTCTTCCAAAATCAATTGGATGGCCCTCGCAGCAGATAATCTTTTGTCACCTTGATCAGTTGTGATAAAGAACCACATCGGCAAAGTCTTATTTATAGTATTATGCCCCTAATTTGCAGGTGGGACAGGGTATGAGAAAATAAAATTTGGATCCCTCAAGAAAGAGGGTAAAATGTGCGGGAATGTAAGAGCAGACGGTGTTGATAGTTGAATTTTCAACAATGTTGCAACTTTGTGCGGGAGCGGGACGGGAAGAAAACACTATCAGCAGCACCAGAAAGGAGAAGGACAGAGTGTGGGAACACAGGACCTACACTTTCAACACTTTTATTAGACCTGGGTCCAGTGGACCCGAACACCTTGTATGTAATGTAAATGCGTGGGGGGAGGTACAGTATGAGGTCATTGAAAATTAGTTCGGTTTTATGTTCTTCACAGAAAATAAGCCAAAGCCAATGAATTTCAGGTTAAAAAATATTAACTGTTTAATTTTTCTTTTGAAAAAAACTGAAAACGGGTCTCACAGACCCGAACACCATACAAGGGTTAAAACAAAACAAAAACTAAAACTGGGGGGGAAGTCATTTCCCGTGTGTAGCTCCAGTCAGAGTGCACAAGCTTCAGTGATTTTCTTGACTCTGCTGCCATTTGGCAATAACTTTTTAAGGTAAAACTAAATAGAAATTTGAATTTCATCCTTTGGCTCAGGCAGGAGTGGCTGAGAAGACTCTAAACAAGTTAACAGCAAAGCAGATGAAACTGAAAAAGAGCAGTGAGTGATCAGAACTGCAGACCGATTCAGTGCTTTGGTGCCATTTTAATAGTTGATACTCTTGCATTTTCCATTGTGATGCATTTGGTAATTGCATTAAAACCCAAAATGTGATTTGGCTGCCCGACCAGTAGATCACATGACCAATCATCAAATAAAACTTCAATGTAACCTAATAAACTTGCCTACTGTTTGTAAAGGGACTGCTAAGGATAATCTGCTTATTCATGCCTGCTTTGGTGTGGATGTTAGAAGTAGGCACTTTATAGGCATCCACTGTCCATGAACTCCCCTTTTAAATTCATTCAGATACTAATCGGTGTATATTTCTTTGATAGAACCCCTTGACTTAAAAACAGAGTCGCACATTACTCATTTAATGCTGGAAATTTAATTCACGCCATGTTCAGCAGCTATATGTTTTTAGTTGTGTGCACAAATGCCACACTGTCATGTTTAGCAGACCTACTGTGCAATACCTACAACTCATATTACTAATGTTCATTAACAATAATATTTGACTATTTGCCAGTTATCTGTGAGACAACATCCAAGGAAAAAAATATATATATTTTTGGTAAAACCAGTAAAGAACAATTTCTATTTCTACCTAAAATTCACAAGGCTCATTATTTAAAGTGGACCTGTTATGTTTAGTTTCTGCCTCCACATTTTTATTATTAGAGGAGAACTGAATGACTCCCTGCTCAAAATTATCCTCATTTACATCAAGTTGCACTTTGTTCATCAAGAACAAGGGTGTCGAACTCATTTTGACCAGTTAAATTTGCTCTTTCCGTCAGTGTAAAGAAGTTTATTGCACATTTAATCCACAAGAAATTTTAATATAAGAAAAGAATTGCAATTATAATAAAACATGTCCGTTATTCTACATGATTTAGCCACAATGCTCCTTTGGGCTTATATTTTATCTTAATGCTGGTATCTCAAGACTGTCCTATATTTATAAAATGGAAACATTTAGTCGATTGACAGTATGTCTGTGTACCTGAAATGATCGTTATGTGCTTCCAGTATCAATCATTCTCCAGATTGTTCTTGACAAACTTCAGTCTGGCCTGAAAGTGTAATTTGAGTTTTTCTTGGGCTGAAAACTCGCAGTGCATCGCTGTGCAGGGCTCCAGTGATGTCTTTATCTTCCTACCTCTGTCAGGCTCGTCCTGTACTCTGTGGCTCTCTTTGAATTTTTTTGATGACACTTCCCAGTGGTACCTTTTATATAACCGATTTCTTTTGTTTTTAAGCATGATATTTTCTCAAGTGACAGCTCAAACCCATCCTAATGATTTTACACTGTGTGTAAATTGGAAGGTAACCAAGTTTTAACTTGTTTTTAAAGGTTTTGACCATTACAGAGTAGAGGCACAGCAGTGATTTGTAGTATGGCTAAATAAAAAAGGTCATATTTTTATGTCAGCAGACACATTTCCAGTTATGTTCATTTAACAGTCCATTTTTATTTGGTAGAATTTCACAAAAAAAACTACAAACAATCAGATTTGTTAAATATGTTATAATGTCTTCAGTGATATTATAACACATTTTATCTTTCAGTCTTTAAAAAGGCATTATACAGTGAACAGTGGTCACACGCATCAACAGCAGAAACAAAACAGAGGCTTAACTGTCTTCAAACATGATTTGCATATGCGGAGTCACAGTCAGTCCCCTCTTCTCAGTAGTGAAGTCTAGTCTAGTTACCGAAATGAAAAAGAAAGGCTCTGGTTACATTTAAATGAGGAGTGGTTGATGTTTTAAGGCATCAAGGCTGAGGGGCATTCTCATGCCTCTCTGGGACACAACAGTTTTCAACAGTGTTTCAAGTTTTGCTCGATACATGAATTTCTTCATTCGTCACACAGAAATGTCTTTTTCTTATAAAGAAGGAAACATCATGCCGTGAACCCATGTGTATTCACCAAACACCAATACTCTCCAAGTTTAAAATTTCAAAAGAAATGATTACAGAAGTGAAGCATGTCATGAACGTATAGAACGATGAAAGATGGTGGCTCCTTCCACAACAAAGTGCGCTGAACATTAAATATAACAATAAAAAAATGGCTTCGAATGTAGATTCTAAGGCATTGGTCGTTTATAACTGGACTGCATAACATAGTCAGATTTGTTCACCTGCCTCACAAAATGACTAGTTAATATACTTTATACTCCGCAGGTTGTGTGAAAGTTGAGTGTTAGAGGAATAGATATCAAAATAATGTGAAAGGTACGCGATTCAAATTTTTCTTTCAGAGCCAATATTTGGTGAAGCTGTGAACTGGCTGTAGAGGTGAGGCATCGCTAGAGCTACAAAAACAATTCAGTGTAAAGACAAAATAATAAAAACAAAATATCTACTTAAACTCTCCTTGCTATCTTCCTTAAAAAACACAAAACCCCACCACACTATCTTGTCTTGCTTTTTTCTCTTTTCCCCCACATTGTGTTACTTTAAATAAAGAAATATATACATAGATAATAATATGTACATTAGCTCAGCTGTTTCAGGCTGCTCTTCGGTGACTGAAGGGGCTTGAGGTGATGCTTTTTGGGGTATAAAAATAGTCCCTTGTCGGCTTTGTGCTCTAATTATTGTTCTGTGGACTATCAGCAGTACACTGTGAGGAGAACCTGCGGCATTCCTTGGGGTTGAAGGGAGATTTCTTAGTTCTGAAATGAAACTTTCCAACCTTGTTCATTAAAGCTCGAGATGCATTCCAACAGAGGAGCTGGCACGTAAAGGGCAGAAAGAGAAAAAGCCATAGCTTGGAATAACTTCATTTGTCCTGATAGTCACGATTGGAATAAAAAGCTGTGGGTGCTTGAAGGCAGCGGGGCCTGAGGCTGAGAGGGGAGAACGGGAGCAGCCGTCGGTGTGTCACCTCCTCACTTTCACGCGTGCAGACGCTCATCGGTCTTTACTGCAGAGAGCAAACAATCACAAAAGAGAAAGTTTGGGTGGGGTACTGGTAAGTTTGATATTCAGTAGAAAGACTATTCGATTTAGCGAGTTCAGTTCAGGATCAGATATGTACTTGGTCATTTGGTTGTTGCTTTTCTCCGTTGACCCCAAGGAGAATCGCCTCCTCTGTGTTGTCGCTTTTCATCTCCACCACAATGTTATCTTTGCTGGACTTCCTCTTACTGCTGCAGGGTCAAGAACAAGCCATAGTTATAACTGAACCTATCTGAAGCTTTATGCATTGTACCTGCTCACATAACAGGGGGCGTCACTTCGTGTGTCCTTTAAAGCCACACAAAAAATAATAAAATGAGTATATATATGTACACATTCATCAGTAAGTGTATTGATTTTACCATGTACTCCCAGTGCTGCTGAATATTTCTGGAAATCACAACTGCACATTAAAAAAAACTTTAAACTTCATCCATTTAATGAAGGGTCTGGGACTGACAGCCACCGTGTTTTTTAAGCATTTTCTGCTTCATGTGTGTAAACATGAATGTTTGTATTACTGTAATTTTACAGCATGGCTTTGGTAGTGTTACGAAGACACAGGTTTATTACTAAAGTACTTCTGGCAGGTGTATCACTAATATCACAAAATTAAAATTATGCCTGCAACGATCGATCGAGTAATTCGAGGGATTCAATTATAGCAAAAGAAAAGCGAACTTTATAGCTGCTCCATCCACTGCTTTGTTTTACACAGAGAAAAATCTGCAGTAAACTTCATCAAGTTGATGATGATGAGATGATGAGATAGCCTTTATTTGTCAGTTGCAGGTATTTTGCCCACAACCGAGTTGTATTAAAATGTGCAGATGATCTATGTTTAAACGAACCATGTCTGATACCATGTTTAAACGAACGGCAGCCGCCCTTTTTACATGGAGGCGATACCTGCAGCAAACAGGGGTGAGTCTACACGGGGGGGAATAGGGTGTAATAGACCCATTGATTTTTTTTAAAGTCTTTCATAACATTTTTCAGACTGAAAGTGAAATAATATAAAATATTGCGTTAATATTTAAAAATATAAAACAAAAGCTTTTTTCACAAGCCAACAGAAATGTACACGGGCCAGTAAAGGTAAATTTTTTATGCCTTAGTTTGGATTTCATACATATCTTATTTTATTGACTTCAACTGTACTTGAGATTATTTATATTTTTTGCATTTAAGAAAATGTTTTCTTTAGTAATTAAATTTAATATAGCAGGTCATCAAAGGCTTGTTTTCTTTCATATTTTTCTGACACGTTTGCATTAAAACATTGCAATTTCTAAAATGGAAACCAATGAGCAGTTCGTTTAGAAAAACCTGTGTTTTTTTATTGCTCATATTAATTATTGCTCAGAAAAGTATTTCTTATCTGACTACTGGATCAATCAATTGAATAATTGATAGATTACTCAGTTACTAAAATAATTGTTACCTACAGCCCTAAATTAAATATCACTTTTTACCAGAGAGCAACCTTTACACACTCTGGCTTTAGGAACAACACACCTCACAACTTTAACATTTAATGTTTTATGTTATTAAGTGCACTTTTGAATCAACTGTGAACACAAACTGTATCTAAAAGATGGATATAGACACCCTAGTTGTCGCCCCCTGCAGGCTATTAGAGAGAATGCAGCTTAAGGCACTTCCTGACTGGCTTCTCCTTTTAGACACTTTTATATCAAAGGGTCATCTATCATCTGTCTGCTTTCCCAGGAGTTTGGCTGCTAGTCTTTTCTTTTCATCACTTCCTTTTTCCCATGCTGTAAAACTCAATGCAGACATCATTGTTCTAGTCCAATCATCTTTCTGCCAATCAGCCTCCACTCTGCATACCTTAAATTGCCCTGCTCATCTCCCTTGTGCAATCAACCTCTTCCCCATCGCTGCCTCACACAAGTCACTCAACCTAAGCCTAGACCAGGGGTGGGCAACTCCAGGCCTCGAGGGTCGGTGTCCTGCAGGTTTTAGATATCACCCTGGGTCAACACACCTGAATCAAATTATTAGTTCATTACCAGGCCTCTGTAGAACTTCAATACATGTTGAGGAGGTAATTTAACCATTTAAATCAGCTGTATTGGATCAAGGACACATCTAAAACCTGCAGGACACTGGTCCTCAAGGCCAGGAGTTGCCCACCCCTGGTCTAGACTCTGGGGGGTTCTGCCCTAATTCCTATCACTGCTGGGATTTCATTCGGCTGTGATGGGCCATCGGAGTCTAATCACAACATAGCATAACTGAATTTTCTACATCGATGCATCATGTTCAGTTCTTTCTAATGGTCTAGAACTACAATACTGTGATACAGTCCAGCCATAAAATCACATTTTAATGTCTCCTTATGTGGACACATTGTGTGTTTATGCATGGAACTGCTGTCATTGCACTTACAAGTCTTGCTTGCCAGATCGGCCGCAGATCCTGCCCTTCTTGTACAGGAAATAGAGCACGCTTCCCAAGATAGCCAGAAGGAAGATGGCGATGATGATGATTGCGATAACAAAACCTTTGCTCTCTATTGGAGAAGAAGCACAAAACACCCACAGCTTTACTTACTGCACCCGGATTTTGGAATAGAATGACAGCAGGAGACAGGAGAGTCTGATACAGGTGGAGATACAGTTTGCAATGCGCCTAAAGAGAGTGTGGCAGTAGCATCATTCAGGTGACCCTGAAAGATAAAGAAACGAAGTGGCTGTTTATCAGGGCTGCAGGAGCAGCAGTGCTTTTACAACATGCGCAGGAAGAGGTGAAGATGATGAACAACCCAATGACGCTTTGATGTTTTGTTCATCACCAGGGAGGGTTCTCGTGAAAGCTAGGAGGCGAGAGAGCGAGAAGTGTGCTCACAGAGAAGTGGAAGGAAGGCGGTAGAGAATCTGCAACAGCAGAGTGATGTACAAACCTTTCTTGATATTTGGTGATTTGGTGGGCGTTTGAACTGAGAAAAACCAAATGAACACAGGAATCAGTGGGCATATGCACATAAATACTTCATATAATACTCAAACACAGTTTAGATCAGGGACACGTGGCCCACTTTGATCTTAAGTGGGCTGGACCAGTGAAATGCCTCTTTCACATTTAATCTCCGAGATGTCTTACATATGCAGTTTCAACATTCAGATTTTCAATGACAAACGTTTAAATGACAAATGTTTAAAATTGCAGAGAAAGATCTGGCAGTTGATTGCCCAGTGATATGAATGGCAATGGAAGCGGTCTTTATGAATAGGAAAAGCTGTAAAACTTGAAAATACAGTTAAAAGTTCAAAAGCTCCTCCTTTCAAAGTTGTCCATTGGGCCAGATTGAAGTCTTTGCTGTGTCAGCTCTGGCCTGCGGGCTTATGGTTGACACCCCAGGTTTGTGTTGCTGATGTTCAGCAGAGTCCTGAATAAATGTTTTATTTCAGAGGATCTTATCAGTGTTTTGAATCGAAACATCAACTTTGATATGCAAACTGCGGTCAGCAGCAGAAGAGTCATTTTCCAGAGGGGCCCTGTTTAATCCCGTTTATCAACGCTTTGGGAGAAACGTGGACTCAGAGCAGTTTTCCTCTGAGGGGCTGAAAATTTCCTGGTGTGACATATAAACAGAGAGCAGACACAGGAAAACACAAAGCAGGACCCATAATGGGAGTCAGGAGACTCACTCTGAGTGCATTTAAAGCATCGGCTTTAAATGCACTCAATGATGAGAGTCACAATGATGCATGTACGTGTGTGAACCTTTCTCTTTTTATTTCCACATCATTTGCAAGCATGCCTTCATTCTCAAACTTTAAGACTACATTAAAACAAAACGTCTACATTTATAATAACCCAACACGCAGAACAGCAGTCGTGACAATAAATTAATAATTAAGACACCCTGTAACAACAACAAACCTCACTTTTAATGACCTATCTATCATACCACAGCGGTAACTAAGGCCTGCAGGTGTTTCTGAGTTTGCATCACGCCTCCTTGCTCTTATCCTTTCTTTCTGACTTACAGAAAAAAAACTGCCCCACAAGACTAAATAAAAGAAAGTCTGGAGACTCTGAATTTGCTGGTTATAAGCTTTCAATTCAATCAGTTCCATTCAGTTTTATTTATTTATTGCCAATTCACAACAACGGTCGTCTCAAGGCACTTGATTCTGCAAAGTAAAGAGCCAACAATCAGCAACAGCCACCTGCCGTGACTGGGTGTAGGCTGAACGGGAAGAATAGAGGGGAAAAAGAACGGGAGAACATAGAGAGGGTAGACAAAAGTTACAGCATGCAGCAGTGGCACATAAATGCATCAGGAGTGAAAAAAGGTGTGTGGAGAAGATCAAGCCCTATCTAAACTTTAACAAAAAGATTAATCCTAATGTGAAAATGATGGAGGGCGTCTGTCTCCTGAATCCAAACTGGGAGCTTTTTGATAAATGAACTACCTATTTCTGTCAACCAAGTTTAATTATGCATTTTGTAGCTGATTTAATTGCACGGTGGTCTTACCTGGGTCATTGACATAGTTAGTTGATGTGTTTTGTGTAACTGAAAGCAGGCAGAGGCACAGAGAGGAGGTTATTTGGGTCACTACACAGGGGCGCACATTTAACATCACAGAGGTTAACAGTGTCAAAAGGTCTGTATAGGTTCTCAGTCATCAAGGACATGCGAGCTATGAGTTCTTAAAAAGAAGGCAAATGGACTTGTGTAGCTTCACATCTCATCCAAGAGGCTTCTTCAGTTCTGAAACAACTGGCAGAGATTTAAACCCCACTGGGAATTGTCTCCTTGGAGGTTGAAATACCTGGGAAAGGATATCAAGACTGTGTGCCAATTTATTTAGAACTGAAGAAGCCTCTTGGATCAGAGTCGAAATGTCTTCCCAAACCTAAAGAAGTCCAATTGCTCTTTTTAAGCACTTAAGACATCAGTGTGAAAAAACAACAACACAGTGAGGAATATGAAAAATCACAGACAACACATTACAACACTTGGCAAAGCTCAGCATCTTTAGATCAAAGTCAAAACACACAGAGACATGGATGTGAACGGGGGGGACACGAGTAAAAGGGAAAAGTGAGGGGACTTTAATTTATACAGCAACAGTTCTTCAAGGTGGTTTATGTAGGACCCAACAGTGCTAGAGAGAAAACCTCAACATCAGAGGATTCCCCATTAGCACTCGGCAACAGTGGGAAGGAAGAACTCCTTTTTAACAGGAAAAGGTGCAAATGCAGCCAGTAAGTTCAAAGAGAAGAGAAAAAAGAGAGAGAACAAAACACAAGCTACAGGAGAGAACTGACAAAACTTAATAACATGCATTAGAGACATATTACGGGAGAAATGCTCAGTGCATCATGGGAGGTCTACCAGCAGCCTAAATCTATTGCATCATGAATAAGGGATGTCTCAGGGTTCACCAGATCCAGCCATAACTATAAGCTTTATTAAAAATAAATGTTTGAAGCCTCGTCTTAAAATGAAATAAAGCCTCATA
The DNA here is from genome assembly GCF_057382185.1 of Mchenga conophoros. Lineage (NCBI taxonomy): Eukaryota > Metazoa > Chordata > Actinopteri > Cichliformes > Cichlidae > Mchenga > Mchenga conophoros. The sequence continues at coordinate 21,559,850 of NC_140539.1, read as the reverse complement.
GCGGATTTGAGTTCCATGTCAAAAATCAGGCACAGCAGAATGACTGTGATCTTACCGGTGTCATTGATAAAGGTAATGTTTGTTGATGGTATGGTAGTATTGGTAGTTGATGTGTTGTATATAACTGAAAGCAGGTAGAGAGGATGCGACTTCTGTTATCACACAGGGGTGCACATTAAACATCACACGGGTTAACAGTGACAACAACACAGAGTGAAATACAATCACTGACAACATGTTGGAGCGTTGTTTTAACTCAGCCACATTGGAACGTATTTATTTTTGCCATGTTTTAAGGTCATGCCAAAGCATCTCCATCTGAATTCAGTCTGTACTTTAAGTAGTCCGATCCTAAAGCTTCACCGTGTGAGTCATTCAGAGGTGGACTTGCTGGTGTGCTCTGGATCATGGTCCTGCTGTATAACCCAGTTGCTCTTAAAAACTGCATGTTGTTCTTACTATTTTTGTCTAACATTAAAATTTGTTCGCTGATTTGAAACATTTGATAAAAATATACTTAAAATAAATCTAGAAGGACAAAATACGGTTTCAGAGCAGTGTACACAGACATATTCAGTTCAATTTTAACAACAATAATATACAAAAAAATGCCAGTGATCAGATTCTCCATGAATAAACACTTGGCAACAGTGACATGTGGCAGTACCAGGCTCAGGGAAAGGCAGCCGGTGGGAGGGAAAAAAGAGAAAAAAGGGGAGAACAAAACACAAACTACAGAAAAGAGTTGACAAACATTAATAACATGCAGCAGTGACAGATAAAGACACGGGGAAGGATAAAAGGGGATTGAAGAAAAAATGTTCAGCGCATTGTGGAAGGTCTATCAGCAGCCTAAAATTATTGCAGCATAACTAAGAGATGGTTCAGGGTGACCAGATCCAGCCATAACTATAAGCTTTATTAAAAATAAATGTTTGAAGCCTCATCTTAAAATGAAATAGAGCTCTACAGCGGATTTGATTTCCATGTTAAAAAAAACAAAAAACAGGCACAGCAGAGTAATCGTGATCTTACCTGTGTCATCGGTTATAGTATTGGTTGATGTGGTAGTGGTGGCTGTTGGTGTGGTGTGTACAACTAAAAACAGTTAGACGCACAGACAGGAGGTCATGTTTGTTACTACACAGGGGTACACACTAAACAGCACAGGTACAAAATGACAGCAACAACACAGAGTGAAATATTCACAGTCACAACAACAGGTTACGGCACTTGGCAGAGCTTAGGCCATTTAGATGAAGAGAAAACCCAACAATAAGAGGATTGCCTATGAGCAAGCATTTGGTGACAGTGGGAAAGAAGAACTCCTTTTTAACAGGAAGACTGCCAGCAGAAACCGGCTCAGGGAGGGGCAGCCAGTGAGTGTAAAGAAAGAGAAAAGAAGGAGAGCATGAAGAGCCAAGAACAGAACACAAAGTATAAGATATAAGACAGACAAAAATCAATAGCATGCAGTAGTTACATATAAACACACAGGGAATGAAAAGAATGTAGAAATGCTCAGTGCATCATGGGAGTAACATTAGTCTCAGCCGATAGCAGCACAAGTAAGGCATGGTTCATGGTCGCCAGTTCCAGTTATAATTATGAGCTTTTTCAAAAGGAAATGTTTGAAGCCTCGTGGTAAAAACAGAGAGTGTGCCTGTCTCGCAAATTCGAGCTGGGAGCTTTCTGACAAGTTAGAAATCTCTCTTTCCCAGTCAAATTTAATTTTGCATTTAGCAGCTGGTTTCATTTGCATGATGAAAAACAGGCACAGCAGTGTAACTGTGGTCTTACCTGTGTCACTGGATATAGTAGTGGTTGATCGTGTGGTAGTGCTGATTGTTGGCATGGAAGTGATTGTTGTTAATGTGGTGTTTAAAACTAAAAGCAGGTAGAGGCACAGAAAGGACGTCATTTTGTTATTTACACATGGGTGCCCGTTAAACGACACCAGGGTGAAGAATGTGAAAAACAACAACAAAAAATATAAAGATTGAACAATCACAGACAAGACGTTACATCATGTGGCAAAACTCAAGACCTTTAGATGAAAATGAATAGAGACATGAGGGGGGAGGGACATAGGTAAAAGTGGCAAGTGAGGAGAACAAATAAAAACATGCGGGCATGTTCGGTTCGTTTTTATGTAAAGTGCTATTTCACAACAGTCGCCTTAATATTAGAGAGAACAACCCAACAATGAGAGGATTCCCTTTGAGCAAACACTTGGCGACAGAGGGAAGGAAGAACTCCCCCGTGGTCAGAATGGAGGGTGAATGGAAAGAGAAGAGAAAAAAATAGGGAGACAAAACTTTGGAAGAGAAATGACTAAAGTTAATGACATGCAGTACTGACATATAAACATATCAGGAGTGAAAAGAGGGGAGTGGAAAAGACCTGGTCAGTGGACCTCATGAAGTCCACCAACAGCCTGAGCCTACAGCAGGATAACTGAGGACTTTTCCAGGATCACCTGTTTTATGAACAAGGCTCGAAGCCAAATCTTAAAAGCAGAGTCTGTCTCCTGAACCCGCTGTTTACCAATATTTCATAGATGAAGGCCTTTATGTCTAGCTTAATTAACTGATTTTTGTCATGTCGTTTGATAAATACAACTCAACATCATCTGCGTAGCAGAGACATGTAGACACAGAAGAACTCCATAAGTAACTTTTCCATGTAAGAAAGAATCCTTGTTTGTATTAATAGCTGGAACAGAAAACTAACAGAAATATATGATTCAAACAAAAGCAGTGGATTTCGTCGAATGCAGTGGTGTCCGTAGAAAAATCTTGTGATCAGCCATCTATGATGAGCCATCTGCGCTAAGATGAACTCTAAACTCTGTGACGAACCTGACTGAACTACTAACTACAAAGATTGCAGAAAGGAAGCACAGGCTGCATGAACTCACTGGTTTTGATGTTGAACTCCACCACTTTAGAGCCAAAGTCATTGCTGGCATTGCAGAAAACTTTCACATTGGAGGTGATCTTGAAAGTGACCACACTCTGAGCGCCATCTTCAGTCTCTGTTTGCAATGCATTTAGGTTCTGCAAAAAGGACAGTTAAAGACAGAAATAGAAAAGTAGATCCAAGAGCAAACAGGTGAGAAGACAGTTGAGCACAATATTGATATAGACTTCCAAAGACTAAAGGTTTGCATGCCCATCATCATCGTGAAGGTAAACTAGACATTAGCTAGTATTAGCTCTGTCAGTCCAATCAAATTTATTTCTAACTCTGTAAAATCCAACCAGTAGTGGCGCAACGGATCACTGTTGATCCGTGATCAGAACCGAAGATTCGAAAAAGAAAAAAAATATGTGTATGGTGGGCGTGGTCAGTCTGTCTGCAATAGTCATGGCCAACGCTAGCACTCCAAGTGAAAGAGCAGAGGAGTTTGCGGCATTTAAGCAGCCCTTTGCTGCCTAATCTGACCGTGCTAAAGCTGTTACAAAAGCTATTACAAAAGCTATTGGGGTGTTTATAGCTCCAGACATGAGGCCCTATTCCATTGTGCAAAACAAGGGGTTTAAACATATGATAAACGTGCTTGAGCCACGCTATGATATCCCGTTGCGTGTCCACTTCAGTGACAAGATCGTTCCAAGCATGTATGAGCAGGAAAAGTCAGGCATCTTCTGTTGCCCTAACTACAGATGGGTGGACCTCCAGGGCAACGGAAAGCTACGTGACCGTGACCGCTCATTATATCACAGCGGAGTGGTAGATACAAAGCCCTGTACTGCCCTATATAGCACCTAATTTGTTTTTTATATAATTGCGTGGAATGAGTATTGAGTTGAATGTTCTTTAATGGGCAAAAAAATTAATTTTTCTTGTCTTGTTTCGTTTTTTGCTGATCCGAAAATTGATCCGATCCGTGACTTAAAACCGTGATCTGATCCAAACCGTGAGTTTATTGATCCATTGCACCACTACCAACCAGTGCTGCTTAAATCAGTGAGAATCTGATGTGATGTCAGCTAAATGATAATGTTAGCATGCTAATGCTAATTAACCATTTTTACCATTTTGCTCTAGAATGTTAGCATGCTTTAGTGCTTTTAGCACTAAACAACTGCATAACTGAGGCTGATGGACATATCTAACACACACTTTTAATCATAAAACAAATCACTGCACAAAATATCTCGAGGCACAAAATGTCCGGTAGTTGTTGAAACATTTTGTTCAATTTTCCTGCATCTGTATTGCTAATCTGTTCAGAACTTGCTGATTTGTGGTTACTAAGACTATTAAAACTGTTCAAAAGTGAAGACCATACTCTACTAATGTGAAGTCTCACCCACAGTCCACCAGCCAGCTCTTTTTTAATCGTGTGCCGTAAACGGCAAAATACCACAACAGTATTGAAAAGAAAATGCATTTAAGTTAAGTTTAAAATTCAAGTTAAAAATTGTGTTCCACTATTTGTCCCACTGGACGCATTTATCAAAATGGAGGTCCGGAGGACTTTGGATCAACCTGTTGAAGTCACAACTGGAATAAGCAGATCTCTGTTGCGGCTGTGACTAAGCCGAGAATGAGAAGCTTCCCTCTGCTGTACCTTCCCATCAGAAGTTGTCCACATAATTGTGGGAGCAGGAAACCCTGTGGCACTGCAGGTCAGATTAACAGTTGTCTCATAAGTCTCCACTTCTTGGACATCTGGCCCCAAAATCTGTGGCGAACCTGCAGAATGAGTAGCAAGAAATACAACCTTATGCAATAACTATGCAGTCACAAACTTTGGACATGGTCTCATTTAAAGAAAATACAACTCACCCTTAACATTGACTTGAAGTGTGCTGCTGGTTTTCATCCCCTCCATCTCAGGAACGGTCACAACGCACTTATACATCCCTGCTGTTTCTAACGTTGCGCTCTTCACACTCAAAGTGTTGCCTTTTGACACCAACTTTTCATTCTAGACAAAGGTGAACAAAAAAAGCTTGTTTGACTCAACACGTTTAAATGAGCATCTAAGTACTGGGTGAAATAGGTGTTAGAGGCCTCTAGTCAACCTAACTGCTGGTACGACTCTGCCACAGTGTGAAATGATTGTTTTCTAGGTGCATCTTACTTGTTACTGTTAGACAAGCAGTTGTATTGTATATATGTATGTATCTATGTAACCTTAAACCAGGTTGTGGATGTCTGGAGAGAAGACAGGGCATTGCAGCTGGCCTTCAGCTCCTCTCCTTCCATCACCGCAATGCTGTCTTTAGGCGTTATAACAGCAGATTCAAGGTCTGCACACACAGACAGAGAAACAAGGCATACAAGTCAAACAGAGAACCTACTGGTAAAATGTATTTGATGAAAAACTCATCCAGAGTAAAACACTTACAGTTAACCGACACCTTAGTACTCCCTGAGATCTCCTCAAAGTTATCCGTTTCCTGAAAGGTGCACTCATAAACTCCACCGTCTAAACGCTTCACATTAGTCCGCACCATTGTCTTGTTCTCCACAGAGTATTCACTCTGCAAAGTTCAAGATTAACTTTAATGTCCTCAAAGTGCTCAGGAAAACATCGAATTGCAACCATTTCCACATAAATGAGGAGTATGGAAGTGCTGATTTTCTTACATTTTGGTGCTTAATTGTGGTGATTGAGGATGGATAGTTGCCATTGTTATCGCAGCGAAGCTCAAGTGTGTCCCCTTCCTTGATTTTGCCCTTTGGTGACTCCACCCAAATATTTACTTCAGTGGGGAGATCTAAAACACAGAGAGATGAATTCAAGATTAAACTGCAAACCTGAACTATCCTTAAAAATAGGAAACTGAGGCCTGTCAAATCATCCATCCATCCATCTTCATCTGCTTTATCCGAGGCCGGGTCGCGGGGGCAGCAGCCTAAGCAAAGAGGCCCAGACCTCCCTCTCCCCAGCCACCTCCTCCAGCTTATCCGGGGGAATGCCAAGGCATTCCCAGGCCAGCTGAGAGATATAATCTCTCCAGCGTGTCCTGGGTCTGCCCCGGGGCCTCCTCCCGGTGGGACATGCCTGGAACACCTCACCCAGGAGGCGCCCAGGGGGCATCCTTGTCAGATGCCCGAACCACCTCAGCTGGCTCCTTTCGATGTGGAGCAGCAGCTGCTCTACTCTGAGCCCCTCCTGGATGGCCGAACTTCTCACCCTATCTCTAAGGGAGAGGCCATCCACCCTTCGGAGGAAGCTCATTTCTGCCGCTTGTATCCGCGATCTCGTTTTTTCGGTCACTACCCACAGCTCGTGGCCATAGGTGAGGGCAGGGACGTAGATCGACCGGTAAATTCAAAATTTACCGGCCTGTCAAATCAAATTAAGGAAAATATTATTAGTATAATATCCTATAATACTTGAACAATAGTGTTATTTTAACTTAGTGAACTTCATGAGAAACTATAGCATCCATTTCCACTTCAAAATATCAAAACAGATCCATTAAGAAACTTCTTGTAGTTTGTTTCTAGTTTTTCTAGTTTGGTGTGCAAGAACATTGCATGAACTGGAAACCAAATGCAAGCCAGTTTGGTTTCAATTGGTGAAACTCACAGTATACAGTGATGTTAATGTGCTGACTCTCGGTCATCTTGGTCGCTCCAGGGACAAAGTAGATGACTTCGCAGTAGAACACTGCATCTTTGTGCTCCTTCTTAACTTTCATTGTCAGCTCACTCTGGACTGAGAAAAGACCACTCGATTCAATAGTGGTGCTGGAGGTTACAACCACCTCTGAAAGAAATAAAAATACTGTAAACATAAAAGAACAGGACAGACACAAACTGAAACAGCTAAGGCATTCCAGTTTTAAATATCAATCTGCCTTACCACGTGGAGTATTGCGAAGCGGCATGTTGTTTCTGTACCAAGTAATATTTGGCTTTGGGTATCCGTTTTTGACCCTGCAAGACCCAATCTAGTGGGAGAGGGGGTAGGTAAGGAAATTCAAATGATAAAATTGCATCCTCGCATTTTGTAATTTTAGTCTTTGATGTTTGTGATCGCCAAAACCTTTTCACCTTGGATGGAGCTTCTTCATTTACTGATATCCCTGTTTCCACTGCCTCAATTGTAGGAAAGGTTGGTGATTCTGCACAAGACGTAAGAAAGGATAAGAACTAGAAAAGGAAGCATTTAGAAAGAAACAATCATAGATTCTGATAGCTAAAAATTTCAGAAATATTGTAACACTATAGGTATGTTAATACAGTGAGTTCCATAATTTGTTGGACAAAGACACAATCTCTGCCTCCGGACACAGTGGACTTTAAATCGAAAAATCCAAATGCGATTTGAAAGCAGTTTTTAATTTAAGAGGTTTTGCAAAGTAATTGGACCTAAATTAGACAAAAAAAAAGGTAATTGGCCAGGAAAACTGGTAAGCAGTTTCATGAACAGGTGAGGTCTGTTCCATCTTCTTTTGTTTTTCTTCCAAAGCAAATGAAGCAGATACAATATCTGAAGTTGATCCGTTAACTTGTAGCAGCAGCAGTAAGAAATATATGGAAAATATGGAGCAGCATACATTAAGAGAGGATACTGATGACTTGCTTAATGAAAACAACCGTTTCAGTGCGAGAGAGCAGACAGCATAGAAAATGCAATAAAAGCTTTCAGAGTCTTACTAAACACTTGGAGCTGGGTTCGTCCCTCTGCTTCCCCAGGTGTGAGAGTTTTGATGACACAGATAAACTCCAAGTTGTCCCTCACTCCCACATCTCTGATAGCCAGCACAGCAGCGGTTCCATTGACGTTCAAGCTGATCCGATGCGTGAACAGTGTGTTTTGTTCTGCAGCCTCATGCATTGGTTCCTTGTTGTAGATTCTCTGTCTCTCCTTATTAGGTGGCACCTAAAGGTCAGAGTTTACAGAATCAAACATCAATCAAACAGAGAAACGTGACACCCATCACACATCTGTGTGTTTCTGTGCACGTTAAGCTTCACCAAACTCACATAGAACCACTGTATGGTGGTGCCGCCCAGGCCCTCGTCAGTTGTAAACATGCAGGTGATCTGAGCCGTCTCTCCAGCCATTACCTCCACTTTGTCCTCCATGTTCACCTCCACTATGGCCCATGCTGAAAAAAATACAATAAATTACCCACCAACATATATATATTTTTAAAAGAACTGACCAGATTATTAAGCAATTCGGTGCTGCACGTACAACTATTATCTACTTAGCTTTAAACTGATCTCTTTTCAAAGTTCTCATTTAAAAGAGGACCGTTACACTCTGACTCACTGACATGACTTCCATTGCATTATTTTCACAGCTCTGTAGCTGTTGTGTAGCCAGCTGCTGTATGACAGTTAGTGGCACAGTCAGCCTTTATGCAAATATAGTTTAAAATGATATGACTGATTCAGCAAACCAGTATAATGCTGCAACAGGGAACCATCAAGCTTCATACCAGGACACACTTTATTCTTTCTGTCTAGCCAGTTAATATGAGTCCTTCCTTTAGTATCCAGCCTACCCCTCTCCCTGCTGTACGCCTAGCCTCCCAGTACTCCCACTACTCCCATGTACTTTCTTCACTACTTCCTGCCTACTTTAAATTTTCTCTACTAACATTCACTCTACCACCAAGTCTCCTTGTCCTCTTTCCTCTCTCCAAGGATACACCAAACAACTTCTTGGCAGAAAAGCATGTGTTAAATGGTAAAATGGTAAATGGCCTGCATTTGTATAGCGCTTTTCTAGTCCCTAAGGACCCCAAAGCGCTTCACACTACATTCAGTCATTCACCCATTCATACACTGGTGATGGCAAGCTACATTGTAGCCACAGCTGCCCTGGGGCGCACTGACAGAGGCGAGGCTGCCGGACACTGGTGCCACCGGGCCCTCTGACCACCACCAGTAGGCAAACATGGGGTTAGTATCTTGCCCAAGGATATTTGGCATGCAGCCAGGAGGCAGCCTGGGATCGAACCACCAACCTTCTGATTAGTGGCTGACCTGCTCTGTCACCTGAGCTACAACCACCCCAGTGTTGGAGAAATTGTTTTTAAATCACATCAAACTTTTTTTCTGGCCCTGAATTTCTTGCATCCATACCAAGATATATGAAATTCGGCAATAACATCCTTATATCAACAAGAACAATGAACGCTTAACCACTAATGGAAATGGACAAGATGGAGATACAACAAACCCCAAACAGGCAAAGAATCAAAAATAAATAACAGGGAAGAAAGTTGTTGCGAGTCAAAAGAAAGAGGGAGATGCTATGACAGGAATGAGAAGCCCACCCATGTCCACATTAATGTGCTGCATTCCAACATGTCACCCTCTCACAGGAAGAAAGGCCCAATTTACAGGCAACATAGTAGCCCCACTGTTCCTTTATGATCTGCCTCTGAAGACCGAGTGGTTTTTCCCCCTTCCAGGATCTCCTGATGTGAGGCATCCTTTAAATCTAAAGGAGGGACCCCCAATTACACTTTACATCCCAGTGTCTCAGCGGATGCTTGAGATGCCAATGAGAGATATAGCCTGGAGGTCATGAGGCTGCCAGGTTTGATTTAATCTTTCCTGAGTGTCTGTGTATTGTGAGCGATGGCAGGAAACATCTTAGTTTATGTCAATCGAAGCTTAAGAGAATGTAAATATGATTCCTAAGTGTCCTGCAATAAGCAGTTTGAGCTTCAGGAACCACTGACAGTTTTTAACCAGATTCATGGTGAGTACATATTTAAAAAGACTAAAATTACATGTGAGTTAAAAATGATACTGTGTGTTATTTATAACAGTTTATCAATCTAGCTATGAGTGCATAGCTTAGCATGTAGCACTGGTAACTTCTGATCAAACACAAACATGGAAAAGTCCACTGGCACAAAGCTGATTTTACAAATGAAGATAAAAAGATACTAAAATAAACATATGAAGTGGTCAAGCTCACAGTACAGGATGAAAGCAACAAAACAGCCACACACAAAGCAGCAATGTAAGTTTGTGTGTGTGTGTGTGTGTGTGTGTGTGTGTGTGTGTGTGTGTGTGTGTGTGTGTGGAAAACTATGGTCTGAGATCAAAGAATAAAAAAAAGAAAGAAGAAAATCTGCATAATAAATTGATATAATTACCTAATTATTATATTTCTGGATATATACTAAGAAAAATGGAACTGTTTTAAAACCATTTGCATTAAGGGATACAGTTTCTTGTAATAATCTATTTTTATAACTGATGCTCATGGCGGAAAGACTTCAGCCGCTTTAGTCTCTGCACACCAGTTACTGAGTGTCACGGTCCTGGGTCGGGTCGACCCAGTATTTTGAGTTTCTTATGTTTTGGTTTATTTTGCATTATGGATTAGTTATTCTCTGGTGATACTGTTTTGATTACAATTATATTCTGATTCTTTAGTTATCTGATGATGATGTTGATGATGATTATTTCTGGTTTAGGTTTTGTTATCTTGCCCTTATGTTTGGTTTAGGTTGCCTGTGCTTAGTCTTCTCTGCCCGTATGTCCCTCTGTTTGTCCATGACGTCATTATGCCTGTTTACGAGTCTGTCTCTGTCTGGCGTGTGCTTCCTGTTTTATTTTGTAGGTCTGTGCCCTTTGTCAGTGCGTTCAGCTTTGTGCTCTCCCTGTCTCGTCAGTGTAATCAACGTCAGCCGTGTCTCCCAGCTGTTTCCTCTTTGCTCCGTTCACCTCTTGTATTTAGTGTCTGTGTCTTCCCCTACTCGGTGTCGCATCGTTAACGTCTGTTCACCCTCGCTTCCTCTGTGTGCTCCGTTTGCCAGCCAGCCTTCCTGCCTACTTATTCCGTTCTTCCAGTTTAGTTAGTGTTTTTCTGTTCTGCTTCTTACCAGCAATAAAGCTGTGTGTTTTGAATTACTTCCGCCTCAGTGAGTCCTGCATTTTGGGTCCTCTCTTCCTGCCTGCCCACACTCAGACATGACACTGAGGTATCAAACAGGATTGGTGAAGCTATTTTCGGGCGCACTGATTGGTCATTGAACAGTGATTTCATTCAAGTTGGTCTCTAATCTCAAACACAACCTTCTATGGAGCCAGTTAAGTCTGCAGAATAAGTTACCATGGTGATGTATCACCTTTGTAATAGTGAAGACACAGAGTTAAACCTGAAGTTACCCGGATAAGCCCACATCCTGCTTCTTAGGTGGACTTATTCTTGTTCCTGTAACCTGGACACAGTTCAGCTGTCATCACACAGCTGTCTACTGTTACTTCCATTTATACATAAAAAACAGAGCTTTAAGGCTTTGCTATTTATTGTTAAAGTCACAGTTAAGTCGATGACTGATGAAGCTATGGATTTTATTGGCAGTTGTGATAAATTAGAGACAAATGACACTTCCTTTCCGCTCTGTCATCGCTTCACCCTGCTAGCATTACAAAAATCTATGTGCTGTGATCCAAATGATCAAAGAAGACGATGTAAGCGTCGACACTAAAAGGATATTAAAGGTTTTAGCTTTTAGCTTGATACATTACCGGAAATTTCAGTGTGTTTTTTTCCCCCAAACATTTTAAGTAAAATATTGGTGGACACGTGTGGCTGTGCACTCCAAAACTCCAAATATGTATTTTTAGAAAGGACATTATCCTGCGTCCAACATCAAAAGACACTCCATCCAGGAAAAAGTGTCAGATGTGTGGTCTGGCAGTTAAAGTGAATTATCACAACACCAGGACTGTCCACTGATGAGCTCATCACCCACACACATCCCTGCTCCACACCTGTTGTTTCATCTAATCATCATTTCATTGGATAACGCACGTTTACAGTAACAGCTGCCCCCGAGCTAAACCCCTCACTACTGCAACAACAACAAACATACTTCCTTCTCTTCCTCACCTCCTGTCTCTCAACCCCCGCCCCTTTTCTCCCGCTCTGCTGCGTGTTACTGTTTACTAATGGAGCTGGACGGATGCTTTCCTGTTAAAGAAATCCAATTAGTTTCTCCAACATAGACATTTCCTGGCCATTAGCGACGGAAGGACAACGCTGACTCACTCGCAGCACCCCATCCCCGACCTGAGGACTCACCTACAGTAACAACTGGGATTGAGATTGCTGCTGTGCAGTTGAAGCTTTATGTTTTGAAAACTCTTCCCCCATTACGTCTGACAGCTGGAGTGTTTGCTCATGGGAATCTCAATCACATCTCATTAGTAACTTGACCAGTATTCATCTCCACAGTGCATCCATCAGAGAAGCTCCCCGCAATGCATTGGATCGATGCTCTCCTCATGATGAGAGAACGGATATTAGTTGTTGTGCAGCGGATATCAGACTTAAATAAACGTGACAGAGAAAAAGCTGTGCAGCAGAAAGCTGGACCTCTCCACGGTTTCCACTTTGCAAATGATATTCTTTCCACTAACAAGTGTTGAGACAATGATTTCACATACTGATGTTGGTATTATTATATCTAAAATAAATCGATTTCCTTACCAATGTGTTTTCATGTTTTTCACAAATCTTGATGTAGGAAAAGGTCAGAAACTTTACCTGCCTTGTTTCATTCAAGTATCCACTCCGTTTTCCATCATGCAATAGGACCGTCAGTCAACTCTCGATATATTACGTGTTTATTCACTCTTATGTATCAGACCAAGCCATTGAGGAGGCCTCTAAAAATCAGTATGCAGCATGACAGCAATCCCAGAAATAAAGGGACATCCTCAGCAGCAACAAGAACAGGGAGTCCTGCAAAAGCTGACAGAGAGCTGTTCAACTGCTCATTAAAAAAATCTAATCAGCTAATCACATGGAAGTAACTCAATGCATTTAGGCAAGATGGTCAAGATGACCTGCTGAAGTTGGCTGAACGTGGCGTGGTTGTTGGTGCCAGATCGGCTGGTCTTAGTGTTTCTCAAACTGCTGATCTATTGGTAGTTCATGAAACACAACTATCTTTGGGCTTTAGTCTGAAAAAGGGTTTCAGACTTTTTTGGGTGAAAATGTCATTTTGATATCAGAAAACAGGAGAATAGCCAGATAGGAAGGCAGTAACAGTAACTAAAAAAAACAACAACACTTTTTACAACCAAGGTATGCAGAAGAGCACCTCTTAAGGTGCAACATGCTGAACCTTGAAGCCACAGCAGCAGAAGACCATATAGTGTGCCCCTCCTCTCAGCTAAGAACAGGAAACTGACCTCAACAAAACTGGCCAGCAGAAGATTCGAAAAATGTTGCCTGGTCTGAAAAGTCTCAATTTTTGGATGTTAGGGTCATAATTTGGCATAAAAGACAAGTATGGATCCATCCTTCCTCATATCAACGGTTCAGGCTGCCAGCAGTGATGTAATGGTGTGAAGGATATTTTCTTGGCAAACTTTGGGCCCCTTTGTACAAAGTGACCATCTTTTAAGTGCCACAGCCTATGATCACAGTGTTTCCATCTTCTGATGGCTGCTTGCAGTATAATATTCCTATATAACCATGTCACAAAGCTCAAACCATCTCAAACTGTTTTTCTGAACATGACAATGAGTTCACTGTACTCAAATGGCCTCCACAGACACCAATTCTCAATCCAACAGAGCATTTTTGGGATGTAACGGAAAATTTGGCATCATGGATGTGAAGCAACTGTGTGACGCTATCATATCAATATGGACCAGAATCACTGAGGGATGTTTCCAGCTCTTTGTTGAATCTATGGGGTCTCTGCATCCATCCGGGGTGGCTGTAGCTCATCAGGTAGAGCAGGTTATTGGTTGCTCCAGTCTGCATGCCAAAGTATCCTTGGGCAAGATACTAGCAACATGTTGCTCTGCAGTGCATCCATTGGAGTGGGAATGTTAGATAGAAAGCACTTAAGCAGGTGTGAATGTGGCATGTTGCATAAGGTTCTTTGAGTGCTCGGGTAGAGTAGGAAAGTGCTGCACAAGAACCATGTTTCTCTGTCTTTCTCAGCAATCTTTCATCTCACCTGATCTACTCCAATCTCAGCATGTATAATAATGGGGGATTGGAGCAGTTTAAAGTCGAGTGTGAAGCCGCTGAACAGGAGGAACCCAAAGATGAGATCACTGCTCATCCAGATAATTTCACTAGATCAAAATCAAAACTTAAAAAAGAAAAAAAAAACTGAATGACTGAAATCTACTTTTGAAAATGCCATCATATCAGTGATTGCACTAGTTGTCACAGAAAATGAAAAGTAATTTGTTTTTGGAGTGAAAAAATTTGGACTTCAAATTCAACAATAAATCAAAGCTCAAAGCTTTTTCTTCTTTGTAGGAGGAGGAAAACTGAATTCTGGATCTTACACATCTGCATATGAGAGCTCCATATGTGTGTCAGCACTGATAATCAAGCCTCAAAGAGCTCTCAGTTTGCTGTCTCAGTTTAGCTGTCCCTGCAAAGCACAGTCCATCCCAAAAGAGGGTGCACTGTATTCAAACACAAAATTAGACCCACTTAAAGATAAGAGGCTCACACGGCAGAGGCGCGCAGGATAAGAGACAATAAGCTCAAGAGGAAGTCATGTCAAAGACTCGCAGGAGTCTTTGATTTCATTGTTAACAAAACAATTGGTTGCTATCTGTTACTGTTTGATTAAAAATGCTTCCTGCTGAGCTCTTAGCATCTGTGGATGCTCACCCACACCTACAAAATCTCATTTCTTTCATGCCTCTGACTATGATAACAAGTGCAGGCAATTTTGAATACATACAAAAGTCTAGTTGCTGCTAATCAGCAAGCAAAGTGAAGCCAGGGTGCATTCATTTTAACACTGCAGGCCTCCATCTGACAGGTACAGAGCACAGAAGAAATGGTCCATGTGGTCGTTCAAAGCCTGGAATCTGTTTTACGTTTAGCACCGCGATGGATTCATTGACAGGCCTGAGTCTGCCGCCTGTTTCCTCTGGCAACGAGCCCAGACCGCAGATGATCGCCAAAGGAGAGGGCAGGACGCACAACTTCAGCACATTCACTGGCGTTTTACTTAACGGTCCTGTGCTCTTTTTAAAATGGTGGTCTAGGTGAGGAACAGCGCCCCACAAGGATGGCTTGAAAATCCATCGTTCACTCATTTTTCATCCAAGCTGACACCGAGCCAAAGACAACAAATACCTCACCACACCTACAGACAATTTAAAAAATCAACAGTTACCCAAAAGGAGAAAACTGAAGCACACTCATGCAATCCCACAGACAGTGCACCATCACGGTGCCCCACAGGAAACCCTCCACCCCCGTTTCTCATTTTCTTAGTTAACGTCTCTTTTGATTTTCCTCTGTACATAACACAGATACAGATGATTATCATTAAAAGTGCACAATTAACTTTAGCTAAACCAACAGCTCTGTGAAAAAAATAAAACATTTCTGCATTACATCCTTATGATCTGTTTCAGGGAGATTTCATCTTACACCGCACAGGAGGGAAATTCTACTTCTTTGTTTTCCAGTTAGATTTTTGACAGGAAATAAAGTGCAGGACCGTGACTCCAACAAACACCCCCCCACCCCACCCGTGTGAATACGTTTAGCCAACATAATCTATCGGGCTTTCCTTCCTTAACCTGTGTTGTCAGTGCCTAAGCAAATATTGTAGGGAAACTAAAGCCTGGCATGTTCATTTTCAAAACCCTCCAACTTGACAGATTCATTTATTACCGATATTTCCTGACTGTCTTCATAAAAACTGTGTTTTCTCTGTTTTAAATAAGAGCAAGAGCAAGATTTCAGGTGAAACGGGGGCGCTATCTGTCAAAATATCCCAAATATGGAGGAACAGGCTGATGTTAAGTCTGCTCCCTGAAGGGGCCAGAAGCAGTTTCTCAGATTTGACAGAAAGAAAAAGATCAGATCAAAGCAAGCAGCGGCCGAGGAGACGATTACTAAGGTCGATGGAAAACAGACATAGGAAACCTGGCGTGGTTTTTTTGTCTGTCTGTGAGATGTGCGCTCACAGACGCACACACACGTCACTAAGCTGTAACTACTGACCTGAACTTAAGCCTCGGCTCATGAAATAAGCACATCGTTATGTTACTGCAAACATCTGAGAACAGCTAGCACATGACACACTTCATTCTCTGCTACGTCTCATTCGCTGCTCCCCAAACGCTTAATTCAGTGAATTTGCTTGTATAATCAGCTTCCTCTGTCCCAGGGTTACATTTTAAGGTGCTGTATTAATATTTACATAGCAAGGATTCCCTCAATTCATGTTTATGCCCAAAAGAAAAGTCTGAGAATCCGCTGGATCAAAACATGAATGGACGACCATCGAATGTTATACTCCAGAGAAGAAGAAGTAACATGGAGGCAGCAGAGCTTATCTCTCTGTACTGCGAGCTGGTCAGTCCTATTTTTAATGGCCATAATCTGTGCGCTATCCTGTCTGGTGACAGCACTGCTGAGAGGCATAAAGGCAGCATAAACAGGACAGCTTAAAAATAACAAGGACCGTATTGAATCTAATTATAATTAATATGCTAAATTTACTGCCCTGGACTCTGTCGTGAAGAACAGGATGCATGCCTCCCGTGTATGTAAACCAAATAATTTCCCATATGCGTGCTGGTGAAATGAGGCGACAGCTCGGTGACATGTTTCCAGCCCTCCTACATCTAAGAATAACAATGGCCTATCAAGCTTGTTTGCTTATATGATACAGCAGATCATATACCTCACTGACACCAGAAATAGGCTGAGAGAGTGAGAGGGAGCATGAGGAGGACGGTGCCTCAGCCAGGCTGCTTTTTGTACAGATGTAAATAAGTCTGAGAAAAGTGAATAGACCATAGATGAGATAGATCAGATAGAGAGGAGGGAAGAAAGAGGGAAAGAGAGGAATCAAGGTGGCTGTACAGGTTGTATTTAGGTCTCTGAGAGTTGCTGTGGCCTCTGACATTTATCACGCCGTAATCCCTCAGCGGCACACTTGCTGTATCTAACACGGAGGAAATGCAATCAGGCTAAAGATAAAGGAGAGAGCCATTCAAAGTGCCAGAACTTTTATTTGCTCCTGACAAGCTTCAGGGTGCAGTTTCCCAGTCGGGTCATGAAACGGCTTCAAAACCACTCAGCAGCCAGGCATTTGTAATGACAGCTATTCAAAGCAGCTGCATTATCACAGAGAGGCAGCTATGGCTTTGCAAATGTTGGAACTGTAGTCTCTGTAAATTTTTCATCAGCCTACTTAATGTTTTTACCTTCCAAACAAGCTGTCTCCCCTTCATGCTGCAGTCGGGCTTTTAATCATTTTTTTTCCCCACACAGTACAAAAGAACAAAAGATCGTCAGGTGAAGATATCGCACATAAAGAGAAAAAACCTCAGACGATACCGTGAATTAAAGTTAAATCACTAAACATTAAATCTTTGCATATTTAACAACGTATTAAGATCTCAATATGGTTTATAAAATACATTTACAAGTCAAACAGACTGTATAAAGTGCAGCTAAAGCTAAAAAGTAATAGTTGTTGAAGCAATAGGAGTTCACTCACTCCTGATGAACGGTGTGTTTTTGAGGTGACCTGACGGTGAACATAAAATACTGCAAAGTATTTAATTAAGCTACCGCATTGGTTTTTTACTTCCTTATTTATTTCTAAGTGCTGACATTATTTGGTTTTGGCAGTCATGGGGTACAGTCTAAATCTGATCTTTTTTGATCCCTCGTGGTTGACTAACACGTTTGTCCTATAGCAGCTACCGTAGCTGGGATTATGCCATTGAATCCTGAGGGATATGAAAACAGAATCTGCAATCTAATGACATGTAGCGGAGAAAATTTCACACAATTGCAGCTTTAAATGAGAAGATCATAATCTGCATTTTTGGTTCATCTTGACATCAAGAAAAGATTTTCTGCTAACTAAAAATACTAACTCCCCACAAATGTTTTTTTTTAATCTTTGTATAAATTAGTTTAGCTTGTAATTATTTTTATTATTATTAAACATTGATAAAGTAACTGTTGAAGTGGAAAAGTAAATTGCCGGATGTAGTTGGCATGTTGGCTAGCTAAAAGGTCACAGCTGGGCTAATATAAACACAAGAGGAACGCTGGAGAGGCCCAAAAAGGAACACTGATTATCTTTTTATTTATCAAATAAACAAAGAAATGAAGACGTTTTAGCTCAGTGGCTGAGCATGTACCCGCATGCCGCAAAACCAAATGTAGCAGCCTGGGTTTGATTCTGACCCGAGGCCACGTGCTCTCTTTCTCCTCGCTTTCATGTCTCCTCTTCACTAAAAACATCGATTAAAGGCAAGAAAAGCCCCCAAAAACGATTTGGGAAAGAAGATGGAGGATGGATGGATTACACTGATTACATTGAATGGATCAGTAGACTTTAGTTATATTTCTACTAATAAGAAATGAATGTTGCGTTAGCGTGACCTTGTACCTTTGTCTAAGATCAAGGAGGCAACAAAATAATTTCTGATGTTGCCTTTAGTTGCAATGGCAGATATGACTAAAAATAAAAGCTAAAAATAAAATTGCTTCCTCGAGTTTCCTTAATTGTTTATGGATACCATCCCCTTCCTCTGCATCTTTCTCTTTCCCTCTTCGAACATAGCTTGCTATAATCTACGCAACTAAAGTATCTCGCGTGCAGCTGGAGATTAAACTGCACCTGCTCATGTCACAGGACTCACGGTTGAATTAGTGAAGCTAAATAATATCTTCTTATCTTGTTAGAAAGAGTTTTAAAATGGATCAAAGTTCTTATCTATTTACACTATTAGCACTATTTCATTTCAAGATTATGTTACGTAAAAAATAAAGTATTGATGCGTCTATAACTGAGATTCTTCTGTTTTTTTCGGCTAATAACAGGGCTCAGTGAACAGGAATACATCCACATTTATTCTTTATCTCTAAATAAATAAATGCCATTGACTTTCTCTGTAGACATATTCGACAGATTGACAAATCCACTGTAGAACAACTGAGTTTGGTCAACTCGTCTCAGTGAAATGGTGCAAAAGAATGTAACTCTTGCAAACACACAGTGAAGTCCTTGTCACATGAAGCATTTTAATGCACATATGCCACGCAAGACCAAGACACCCCCCCCCCCCCCCCCCCACACACACACACACACACACACACACACACACATCTCTGGCACAGCAGGCACATTTCTCCATAATGCCATGAGTAATCCACTCAAATAAAAGAAAGATTGACTTTTCTCCAGCATGGATTAATAAATATACATGATGTGTCACCACTGGATTTTGTTACGCATTTCTCATATCTTGCAAACAATTGTGCATGCTGTATTCGTGCAGATAATCTTTCATATTTTTATTATCCACAGTTCACGAAGCCAATTGTAAAGGATCTCTCCATTAACGCGTCAATACCAGAAGCCTCTTAGACCTGGGTGATTGTTCTGGTTTCCCTTCATGAATATGCATGCTCCTTTTTACCCTGTTGGCTTGCATTAGCTGTTACAAGTTAGTGAGGCTTTAGGTAATTAATCAGGACTCCCATGCAGAGGAGACACTGATGCAACTTTTGGCCAGGCGGATGGCTCCATGTTGGCTGAACACAGCAGCTCTCATGAGTACCTGCCGACAGCAGCAAACAGAAGCAGCATCTAAAAACTGGACTCAGTGTGAACATATCAAGAGCGATTCAACCAGATGACGCTCATCAGTATCAAACTAAGCACACATTTCAGATCATTAGTGCTGAATAGCCAGCTAATCACGCGGGATGAACGCACGTAGAAGGAACTTGCTAGATCTGAAACACAGCTGGAAGATTTATTTGCACAGGTGCAAACAAGCGTCTTTTCTCTTGCATTTGAAGTCATTAGAGTGAAAATTATCCAGGAAGATAACAGCTTGTGTGTGTTAGAAGAAAATGAGTACCAGTCTGATTTCTTTCTTCTCCTTTTTTTTTAAATTGAGTTAAAAATATCCAAGTTGTTATAAATGTTTTGGTGTAATGACGACGGCAGAATGGTTTTATAAGCTGCCTTTGTTTCTGGAACTTGGAAAAAACATCTGGGCGTATTATTTTATGCATGAGATAATATTCAATCAATCAATTAACCAAAATCAACCATTAACAGATGAGTTGAATCAGCTGATGGCAAGTTATCTGGTTAGGTGTTGATTTTGCTGTTTAAGAAAATGTTGAGCGCTGATTCAATCTTTAGGGCACCGTGAGTGATTTTGACCAACACTAACACTACGCAGGAGGTCGGAGTGTACAAACAAGTGCAATAAACACCTAGAACATAACATCACCTGGGATACTGGGACTGTTATGAAGGACCGCACCAATAAAGTTATATAAAGCTTATAAAGACAGTAAATTAATCACATCATACATGTTCTTACACTTATTGCCAGGCAGCAGCCTAAGCAGACAAGCTCAGACCTCCATCTCCCCAGCCACCTCCTCCAGCTTGTCCGGGGGAACACCAAGGCGTTCTCAGGCCAGCCGAGAGATATGAAAAATTAAATGAATTAATATTGATTAAAGTAATATTGAGCAGAATTGATGCTCTATCCACTGAAACAGGATGCTGTGCCTGGACACCACATATTTAGCAATAAGCTGAAATCAATTCTGCTCAGTATGACTTTGATCTCTTTATAAGATTACTGGTGCGGCACTCCACAACAGTCCCAGTGTCTCATGTGGCCCATTGGGAAAATTAAATGCCCACCTCTGATCTAAAGGACAGTTTCACAGTATTGCTTTCATTTACAGCCGTGCGCCTGGAAAATAGAAAAAGACAGAGAGAGGAAGTAAGAATTAACTTATTGTACTTTTAAAATATTTATGCATTTAAAATGCATTAATTAGACCTTAGCAATTTACAGCATGCAGACTGTAAACTATGATAGTTCAATTTATCTTTAATTCTATATAAAAATGTGTCTTCTTTTGGTCCAGAGAAACGGCACCTGTGATTTTTTTATTGCATCTTTATGAGATTATTTTTGGTGGGGGGGTTCTGCTTTTACTAGACAGATGCTCTTCTGATAAAAAAAAAAAAAAGAAGATGTGGAGAAGGAGACTGGGCGTTTTTATGTTTTTGAACAAAGTCAGAGGCACACTAGGTGCAGACTTAGCTCACCAGGATGCCACCTTCTGATGTTGCACAGACTTTTAATCAAAGAAAGAACTGAAAGTATTATAGATGATAGAGGAAGCCATATTGCACTGCATTGTGAGTAGGAACAGAGCACTCCTCTGTCTGGGGCCCGCGCGGGATCAGGTGATGTTTAAATTGTTGAGTCCAATGACAAAGAGATGGACGGTGGCAGCTGTAGCAACCAAATTGCACGTTCTCACAATGCTTCAGAGAAAACAAGGTCAACTTGTCACGCTGACCTGCCAGACACTTTCTCCAGCACACACAGATCCCCGGGGTGTTCTGGAGCCAAATGCCGGCCAGATCCACTCAACATGCCATCAGAATTAACGTTTTCCAAAAAGGCAGAGGAGACGGAGTACACAAAGAATGTAAATACAGTGGAGAGAATCAGAGCAGACCACACATCAGGGGAGATAGCGAGGGACTAGGCTGACTATATTACATTTCAGCGGACCACCTGTTACAGTGATCAGGCGAAGCTAGACCTGGCTCGGGTCTCAGACTGTGTCTTTCAGAGAGGGCTCTGCTGACTCACAACTGTTACAACAGAACACTAATAAACCTTTGAATGGCTCTGTTATAAGGTCACCTCTGACAGCACTTGAAGTGTTTTAAACGGAGCTGTGGAAATTAAAAAAGACAGAGAGCTCTTTCTTCCCTCAACAATTAGCTGAAAAGTTGATGTTAAGTTAAGGAGGAGGAGGAGGAGGAGGAGGAGGAGGAGAAGGAGAAGAAGAAGAAAGAAGAAGACTTGTGTGAAAATGCATTTTAATATCCCAAATATCACCACCCTGTTATTGTGAAGGCAGCACAGGTAGCTTCACTCTTCCTCACAAAACTAAAATGACACATAGCACAGCATTCATGGAGGATTCTACCATTACTTTATCCATGTTTTCTGTCATGTCACCTGCATATACCTGGAATAACGCCACCTTAAATCTACCAACCAGGCCTCTGCCAATGGTGAGGTAAGCATAAAGACCGTCTGGCTATGACCGGTGGGTTTGTTCAGTGAGTCAACGTTTTCTTTTCCTACTCGAATCACCAGCGTTTACTTTGTCATTCGTCCCATTTTGCTATCGTGATTTCTCCTAGTAACATAATCCTGACAATCCAGAAGCTCCACAGACACTTTCATAAGCCCACACGAGTCACATTGAAAAACTTTACTCCCATTTTTTGATTTTTTAATAAACGCCAAGGAAAATCAGGGCATTTAAATTAGTGTAAGAGTGCTGGAAATTTCTGAGCAGTCCCAGAACATAAACAGATCTGTGGACAGGCCTTCAGCAGCAGGTTTCAAAGACCTGAGGCCAGCCCCTCTTTGATACGCAGCTCTTTGGTCTTCCCTCCGCAGCTACGCTCCAAAGAGAGTTCACTCCCTTCCCCGGCCTTTGATAATTACTTTTTCAACAAGATGTACTTCCCCGTGTTCAGAGTTTCCTTATTATTCTATTCTGCTATGCCCACACACTCAGAAACTCACAGACTTTTAAAAATGTGTCCACTCTGTGACTTTTGACTTCATGTAGGATGAGGTCATTTTCCCATGTCTAATTCCACTACTCTCATAATATTAAAAAAAAAAGAAAGAAAACACTGTGTAATTACTCTCACAATCTGACACACTGATGCTCACTTGCGTTACTGTCTATGAGTGTAGTGGAATAAATCTCACAGGGCCATTTCCTTATATCTGCTCCCATAATGGTACAAACGCCCCCTTCATCCTCTTTCCCACGTCCCAAGACTGCAAAAACGGTCTCCGTAATCAGATGCTCTGCGAGCAACCAGCAATAAAATAACACACGTAGTTTGGAAGTATGGGAAAGGCCAACAGGGACAATATTTTTGTGCTACGCTGATCGTAACGATACAGAAACCGAGAGGAGGGAAGGGCAGGGGGGGCAGAGAGCGGTCTCATGACATGGCTTCAGAAGTATGAGATGTGTGCTGTGTGCTGCTGGCATATTGTGGCTAAAGATAGATCCCTGATACACAAACTTCAAGCTTGCAATCCACTGACTCTGAGGTGGACAGAAATAACGATTCATTTTGTTTTTACATCCTTTGTGTGCAGATGTCGTCTTTTTAAGTGTTCATTAAAGCAGATAAAACGACATTCTTAAAGTGCGAGTATCACAAAGACTAATTCTTTAGCAGCTGCCATTCCTAGAGCCTGAAAACTGACAGGAGTGTATTTTTCTCACTGCACTTAACGCTTAATTCATACTTCTGTGGTCCACACGTGCAATGTAGTCTCCATAAGTGGGGAGTGTCGTTGCCACCCCTCGTTTCTATATATATTGCAACAAAGTTTAAAACAGGTTTAGAGTTTTACTGAAAGTAGTAAAACTTTTATCTTTTAACTTTTTAGGATCCCCAGAAAACCTGGAGAAGGGTTGCTCAAGGCTGCTTTAAAAATGGCTCTTTGGAAGCTAAAATATAAAGAAATGAGGGGTGGCTCAAGACACTACGAGCCTTTAAAGGGCTGCAGTGGATTTTTGGTTAATGCCGTTATTCACACTAACGTCATCTCAGGATCTCACAAAAACAACGCCAGCGTTGATGCTCACACATCTCTTGCTCACATGCTTTGGTCGCCAAAAGCTTTGCCTACTTATCACAGGACAAATAAAAAAAAGTCCGTTTTAAATGCCCCACATGCTGCGGTGTTTGTGCTGAATTATGAAGCAAGCCATGCGGCGAAAACAATGATCTCTTTTGAGAGCATCAGCTGTTTCTACTTCGAACGCAGACTGAAATGAAATGAATGAATCATATCAGCCACTTTCAGTGTCTTGAATGTGCAGCGTGACCCAGATACACGCAAATATTTCAGTTTCATCTGAAAAGAAGGAACTTTGTTTGGAAAAATAAATTAGCTAGAACATTAAAACTAATGAAGTTTTAAAACATACCCTAATAGAAGAGGGGGAAACACAAACAGTGGAACCGTTAACCAGCAGTTATCTGCCATAACTAAATACTGTGAAGCCGCAGCAAACACACCAGTCTGCTCTGAGGAGTCAGCGGCACGGCGTCAGGGCTGAGAGCTCGTAGGTTGCATTAGGTTAAAAGGATCCTAATGTGCATTAGATCAGCACAAAAACAACATCCATTATTAAGCAGGGTGTTGAACTAACAGAGAGCAGGCCGAGATCCCCAACAAGCCTCCCATCTCCACTTGCGCCAGCACAGCTCCCGGCGGACACATTAGGTCCAAGGATCAACACGCGTGTGAGCAGCTTCTACATGCTATCATGTTCGTGCTGTAAACAACACAACAAAGCATGGAAAATGAGATGATTTAAGTGTTATTGCAGACTGACACCAGGTGCACAGTGGTACACAGAAAGTAAAGGCTAATTTAACCCATGCAAATTAAATCACAAACCAACATGTTATATGTCAGGGCGCGCTCGGTTAGTTCTTATTGTTCCACACAGCATTTCTGGCTTTGGTTGTGGTCTCTGAATGTGAGACATCTTGGACAGTGTTTTTATTCCTCCGTGCAGATTGTCCCAGAGATTTGAGCTCTTCAAACCTTAAGTTTAAGCTGCTCTTATTCTCTTTCATCCACCAGATATTCACCAAATAAATTCCAAGTTGAAGGCCACACTAGTCTGTCCACCACAGGCCAATCATCCTGTCTCACCTGTCTCACGCTCCACACACACACTCCTTTGGTAACAGCACCCAATGAGAGCTACATGAGAAAAAAAAATCAAGATTTAAAAAAGAATT
Organism: Mchenga conophoros; assembly: GCF_057382185.1. Lineage (NCBI taxonomy): Eukaryota > Metazoa > Chordata > Actinopteri > Cichliformes > Cichlidae > Mchenga > Mchenga conophoros. Next base: position 21,535,014 of record NC_140539.1, on the reverse strand, counting down.
GTAGTTTTTCCCTTTTCAATAGCCCAACATATGACCCACACACCGACAACACTTAGCACAGAGACACAGAGAGACTGTGTGTGTGTTTGACCTCAGAGCTGCAACAAGAGACGGCGGAGCACTAAATCAGCTTCGGGGTGGAAGAGAGACAGTTTCCCCAGCAGTGCATCAGCCTTTGACGGAGACGATTCCACATTCCTCTGCAGCCACTGCTACTACTCCCTCACCTTTATTCTCACCAATTACATAACAATTCCTCCAATATATGATTGAAATTGATGCTGTTTGAAGCCTCCATCTCTGCTGTGGTTTCAAACTGAACTTTAGATCTCAAATTTAAAACACATGCACACTTTTTTCCACCCCTCTCTCCTGGGTGTCATGAACTGCTTTCAAGAACACGTTAGACTGTGCATTATGCCAGATTACATCAGTCGCACAGAGTTTTCCAACAGCTTTGCAGGTGTGCCCGCAGTGGAGTCTGCAAACCACAGTTCACTCTTGAACAATGGAAAATCAAAGGCCGTCCTCATAGACTCACCTTGTTTCCATCTCAAACTCCTCTGACAGCATTTCTGCAGGTACCGGTTTTACTATTCTCCTGCTTTAATGTCTCATTGATGTTTTTCAGGGTCACATATTCGCAGCCTGATAGCCTGCAGCTGTGTGGATACTCTTAGTAAAAGTTCTTTTCTTTGATAAGATTTTTGAGATATAAATGTGGTACTATACTCTGTAAAGAGAGAATTCTTGAGTTTTTTATTTCGTGGTAGTTATTGAGATCGTGTCTCAAAAATGTCCCTTAAACCTTTAGTGTCTCTCTTGTTCAGCATAGGTCTGGAAGTCTGCCTTCCACAAGGAGTGTAAGCCACAGAAGGTCAGCGCTGCAAAGGCTGGCTGTTTGCAGAGTGCTGTATCAACGCAAATTAACCAAAATTTGACTGGAAGGGAAATTTTTGCAGATTTTTAATTAAAGTCCATTGGAGAACTTTAAAAGAAATGACAAATAAAATTTGCATTTCATTAGGAAATTAAGGTCCTAGAGTCTGGAGGAAGAGTATAGAAATGCAGAATCGAAGGTGTTTCTGCAGTCAGTGTGGATTTGCCATGTCCTCCTGATGGTGTTGGTGGCTGGTGGGTCCGTAGTGCTCTATCAAGTCCAAAATCATGTTTCCATCTGTGGACGAACCAATTTTCCTTTCCAGCAGCACTTAGCACCTGCCCACATTGCCAATGTGGGCCAATGTGGGCAGGTTTGCTGATCTCGTTATTAGCGTGTTTGATTGGCTAAACAGCCCACCTGACCTATCAAGACAAAGATGAGAAACACCCATCTCAAAAATTAGAGGCAGGCCAAAGGAAGCCAATGATGCAGTGATTTGTCATAAAGAAGCCACAACAAAGTATGGACTGTGTGAGTGAACACACTTGGACATCTCTGTACTGTAAATCCTTTTTGAGTGACCTTAGGAAATATTCCAATAATTGGAGATTCTGGATTTCTGGTCTGCATTAAGTATAAATGATAATCGTTCAAATTAAAGTAACGAAAATAGTATTAGTATTTCTCTTTACACATGTACACAAAAACTCTTTATGACCCATAAAGAGACATTTAATAGCAAAGACTCCTCTGCACCAAACATTGTTCCCACCATCACATTAAACTGGCATTCACCCATGTGATTATTCATGCTTGTGCTTGAATTAGTGACTGTGCAGTTTCTCGAACTCTGCAGAGAGCCATGCTGTATTTTTATATAAAGTACAGCTCATATAATTTGGCTCATAAAGTCTCACCATAATTTTTATCCCGAGGCCAAAGCATCAGCTCAACTCATCCTCCTCTAAGAAAGCAGATCCAGGGACAGGAGCATGCATACGTTCAACCTACATGCATGCAATATGATTTTTGTCCAGCTGTTTCCAGGATGTAGCCCAGACATATTCTCGGGTTTTGGGTTACCCACAGCAGAAACGGGGGGTGCATACACAAATGCAAGAATGTCAAAGTAGAGAAGAGATTGTGCACTCATTACAACAGGATGATTCATGGTTGTCACATTAGTAGAAAGGTTTTTGCGGCGTACCATGATATAAAAATCATTTCCTTACAAAATGAGCAAAGTGTGAGTTTTGCAATGTCACCAGCGTTATGAAGAAATTCTGGAGAGAAATTCTTTCACAATATGGTCACCGGATCACACATCCCACATTCTCTCTGACGTTGTGAAAGTGTTCGTTTCAACATTTAGGTGAAGTTTCTGCAATGCTCGAGAATGTTAATCATTACTTAAGGCCCGAAGATCACTTAAAACCATCAGTTTGCCATCAGAGTCGGTGTGACTGACAAAAATCATTCAAACATACCAGAATTTTAGTCTGGAAGTAATAAGCTGTCAGTAGAAATTGATCTATTTATTCTTAAATAGTCTCAAAAAAGTTTTTGACATTAGTAATTTCATAACCCAGATCTTTAGATTGTCACAAAAAGTCTGAATTTACAAAAGTAAGAGAGGTTTTGCAGGATTGGTCAATACTGAGAGCTCACATATGCAATTTGTACAAGCTGGCCACTTTATTCAGAACTGCAGGTGATTTCAGCAAAGGTGCTGAAAACATTTTGGTCCGTGATGACATGATAGCGTCACACAGCTGCTGCAGATTTGTTGGCTGTGAATCTCCCGTTTCACCACATCCCAGAGGTCTGTTTGACTACAGTGAATTCACTCTCATGTTCAAGAAACCGGTTTGAGATGATCTGAACTTTGCGACATGGTGTGTTATCCTGCTGGAAGCATCTTATCAGCTCGAAGCGATCTGACCTCTGACATCAGCAGGGCATTTTCACCCAGAGAAGTGCCTCTCACTGGATATTTCCCTTTTTCAGACCATTCTCTGTAAACCCTAGAGATGGTTGAGTGGGAAAATCCCACACAACCATTACTAGATCAGACGTACTCAGACCAGCCCGTCTGGCACCAACCATGACACATCTAAATTAGCCAAAATCACTTAAATCACTTTTCTTCCCCATTCTCATGCTCGCTTTGAACTTCAGCAGATTGTCTCTACAATGTCAATATCCCCAAATGCACTCAGTTGCTGCCACGTGATCGGCTGATTAGATGTTTGTGTTAAAAAACAGCTGAGCTACTCTACCTGAGAAAGAGTGTATATAGAAAAAGCACAGTGAAAAATATAAATGGATATATGTTTATGTGCCCTGGTGTTTTTGGGGGGTATTTAGGATATGTCAAATTAAAACAGGGTTCTGTGAATGTATTTCTATAACAAATAAATTCATTGGCAAAATGCTCCTAATGTGTTTACTGATAATGCTGCTTCCATGCTTCTGACGTACAGACACTATTAATAAGCCTTCTCTGTGAGCTTATAATTAATGAAGAGTGATAGAACAACTAATACAACAATTAAGACCTTTTCTCTTCTCCACGTCTATTCTCAGACAAACAGCTGATACTTCCAGTTAACATCCAGAGGCTATGGCAAACCGCAATTATTATTGGATGCATTTGTGCATCAAAGTCAGCCAAAGAGACATACCAACAATCCACATGGCATACTCGCAGGGAAGGAAAGCACAGTGTTTCCAGGATTAACTGTTGACTTTGAATGTACTGTTTGCACTGCTGGTTGAGACAGTCTAAATAAGAAGTTGAACAGTATTCAATGAAATCTGAAAACAAATCTCAATTTAACTGCTGCACACTGGTTTCTTGCCCCACCTTTCAATAACTACAGAAGCTTCAGTGATCTAAAAGCGTTGATGTTTTTGGCTAAGAGATTTCACGATAAAAAGATTTATCACTAAAAATCCCCACACAACATTTTGGGTTTATTTCAAGCTTTGATTTGCTATGAAATAATTCCACAGGGATTGTAATCGTGTCTGAGATTACAATCGTGTCTCTGCTCTGTGGAACAAGGATAAAAAAAAACAAGAAACAAGAAAAACCCCACTCTGCCATTTCATAATTATGTAAAGAGTTCGAAGCTTCAAAAACAGAAAGAAAGAGGAACAGTAGTTAATAAATGACTTATTAACGTATAGTTGGCATGCTATATAAAAGTACCTCAATATAAACTGCTCTCTAGTGCTCAAGTGTAACAAGTGTAACAGGTCAGATTAATTCCCAACAGAGTTGAATGCGAATAAAAAAACAAAAAAAACTGAAGCTCAAAGATGTAAGACGACCCTTCATCCCGAGGCTTTTCAAGTGCTGCCACCCAATCCCTCGTACAGCAATAAAAAAGGTCAGAGGTCACTTAAAGAAATGAAAGAGATCAATCATATCAGAGGAGTTTACAGTTCCCATGCTTCCCAAGAGTCACACAAACTTACAAAGTTTTTATGTTTAGGCTACAAATATTGGTTTCTTGAAAAGTGTGTTCTGTTTTGTCTTGGTTTCTGGCTGTCTCACAGCTCAAACACCTTCCAGCGCTGACTTATTCATACCGTTTTCACATGAAGTCACAAAAATATGAGCAATTCTACCAAAGCCTAAAATGATTTTTTCCAGAAAAACATTTGTTTTATTACAAATGTATTAATCTGTTGTGACTGCTGCAAGCATGTGTGAATAAAACAGGCCTATTTTACAAAGTAAGATATCGTTTCTGTGAAAAAAAAAGAATGCAGTTTAGGAAGGAAACGCAGCTTCTTGTTTATTTCCTGTGGTAAACGAGTGTTACGTGTCACAGCTTATCAAGTTAAATTATCCACATTTTTTCCACCCACTTTTTGCCCACATGTCATATTTTTGCACGTATCATATAGCGAATACATCAGTTAACCATCTTTTATGCATGTTGAAAGAATTGGAAACTACCGGGTTACTTTTTAATACCAATACGGTCAGTAGAGGTATCAGCACAAACCCTTTAAGGACAAACAGCTAATCTTTTCTCACCGCTTAATGAAAAGTGGTTTGCTCACTTCAGGATGTCTTCAGTCTGCCCCAGGGACAGTTTTATGTTTATAACACTAAAGTAATTAAGGCCTGAGCTAGATAGAGGTAGTGAACAAGAACTGCAAAGCTTAAAAACAGCATGGGTGTGAGTTTAGACAGCCAGGCTGCACAGTGACTCAGTGTTACCCGTGTGAAATAGTAACCCTGCTTTAACAAAAATAAGACACGATGACAACAGGTCATTAAGTGGTAGCAGTGAGCTAACCTGAGAAGGCACGCAGGCTCTGTGTATGTGTGTTTATATGTGTCTCCAAGTCAGGAGTGTGTTGTCAGGACCAGGTGTGTGCAGCTGTCCGTCTGATCTGGACTTCAAAGCCCATAAGAGCAGCAGTAGGTGGTTATAGTTGGAGGAGAGCTGACTCCTCAAACGCTGTTCTAACTGAGGTGATCTTTAAACTGCCTGATATGAATGGATTTGCCCCGCAGCCAAATATAGAGCTATACATCAGGGTACATCATCACTATCCCATGAAATGCTTCATTGCACATCTGCAGATGAGGCCAATGCTGAGTTATGAGGCCTTCTGCGTGGCATAGCTGAAGGTGTGTTTCTTATAAACCCAAGATGTGATAAAAATAAAACATAAAAAGTTGCAAGAATCTTTGAAAATGTGCACGTTTGAGCTTTCTAACATTAATCCACCAGTAGAAGTTGTGAAATCACTTTAATTACAGACTTATTTTCCAAAAGGGAAAAAAAAAGCATTCTTGTTTGAGGGAAAATGTTGACAGAAAGTTGTATTGTATCCTGTTCTGATACGCCGAGCCTGAACAAAGCCGAATATCTGCTTCCTTCCCTTCGCTTCTCACAGTAAACACAAGTTAAACCGCTCGCTCTGGAAACAAAAACTGTTGATATTAAGATATCATTCAACAAGGCTGGATTGCAGAACGTTTCTTTGCTGGAGCTACATTATACAAACAATCATTTGCTGCTACTCAGGAGCACACACAAAATGGTCCCGATGACAACAGCACAAAGTCCTGGGAGCTTTCTCCACCAGTAACAGGCCCCCACCCTCACCATCGCTGGTTTGCTATATTGACCCAGGTAATGGTGATAATGGATGTTATTCCCATCAATAGGAAGATCAAACAGTAAAAGGAAACCTTTTGCTTCAACAATTCAGGTTCCCAAGTGCACAGCTTCAACCCATTATATTGCTCAGCGGGGAAATACTGCACCGGATCAACACAGGATCCGTAGAAACACTTGAAAACAAAACATTTCTGACTCTTACACCAAGCACTACATGTTACTACTAACACTGCCTGAAAGCCAAAGTATTACAAGTTTTTGCTCAACAGCTGTGGCCACAAATGGAAACTGCTGTCTGAGTTACTCTACAAGGTAGCGCAAGATTTCTATATATTTTTACTTCTGCGTTTCAAACGAAAGTAAAAAAAAACAGGAACCAAAAAACCCACCGTCGTGGTAAAATGCAGTGAAGCATTAAGAAAAAGTCCTAAAGGTGTGAGATAGACAGTCATGTTTATCAGCTACTGCTTACACCCCAACAAATATCACAGAGGAATCAAAGGTGGATGCTTTTTGTTTCTTGAACTTTGCATAAAAATAACAATTCAGCTAAAGAACAGTAAAGATGAATACACGCCATGATTCAACAACATTAGGTTTATCGGACTCTAACATCGTTGTGGAAGAATTTTTAATCATTCTTCTTTAGTTCATTGAGGTTTTGGGGGCTTTCTTTTATGCACAGCTCCCATCACAGCATTTGGCCATCGCAGCACCTTCAGTCTTTTCTTTTTCAGCCAGAATGTTGTAGATCTTTGTTCTGTTGCATGAACCAATGTCAGCCAAACTTTGGACTCTGATGGACAGATGGTCTTATATTTGACTCTAGAAGACTGTAGTATACAGAGGGATTTATAATCCACTCAATGACTGTAAGGTTGCCAGGTCCTTTGGCTGCTAAACAATTCCAAACCATCACCCCTCCACCACTGTGCTTGACAGTTGGTATGAGTTGTTTGAGCTGATATGCCGTGTCTAGTATTTACAAAACATGGCGCTGTGCATCATGATCAAACTTTGGCCTTGTGTGTCCAAACTGCATTGTTCCAGAAGTCTTGTGGTTCGTTCAGATGCAACTTTTCAGCCATCCTGTCATCTTCTTATTAGAGAGAAGAGACGGTCTTCTAGCAACTCTTCCAAACAAGCCATACTTGTTCAGCCTTTTTCTAACTGTACTGTCATGAACTTCATTTGATCATTTGGCATGCTAACTGAGGCCTTTAGAGTCTAAAATGTAGCTCTTGGGGGTTTGTTGCAATTTCTCTGAGCATTGCATGTTCTGGTCTTTGAAGCAATTCAATTTTATTTTATTTATATAGCACCAAATGACAGTTGTCTCAAGGCGCATTATATTATAAGGTAAAGACCCTTAAAATGATACAAACAAAACCTAGAAAACCCCAACAATGACACGACCCCCTATGAGGGAGCACTTTGGCGACAGTAGGAAGGAAAAACTCCCATTTAACAGGAAGTAATCCTCAGCAGAATATTCCAGCGGATATTATATATAATGTCTAACTATAAAATCTCCCTGTGCATTAATACTCTGAAAACTAATATTCATTTTAAAGATACTGTTTGCATGATTTCTTTTTCAGGATCTAGATTGTTTTTCACTCTTGCTAACAGCCATAAGCTCAGCAGGATTAATGTTGTTTAATGTTGTTTAATATTGCACTCTCACCGCCCATATCAAGCACCAGCGGTGCATGGCTCCTTTGCTCTGGGGTGTCCTGATAAGCCTGTTGCATAGGAATAGTGCAGCTCAACACTCGAAATAAGACAGCATGTGCTTATGACAAACTTTCTCCAGGCAACAACCCTGATTTTTGGCCATAGTGATTCTTCCATCAGTCGTAATATATATGCCAAAATAAATTTCAAGATTATATGCGACACTGGTGTGCTTGAAATTATCTGGGGTGTTATATATTGAGAGTTGAATGCGAATAAAAAAACAAAAAAAACTGAAGCTCAAAGATGTAAGACGACCCTTCATCCCGAGGCTTTTCAAGTGCTGCCACCCAATCCCTCGTACAGCAATAAAAAAGGTCAGAGGTCACTTAAAGAAATGAAAGAGATCAATCATATCAGAGGAGTTTACAGTTCCCATGCTTCCCAAGAGTCACACAAACTTACAAAGTTTTTATGTTTAGGCTACAAATATTGGTTTCTTGAAAAGTGTGTTCTGTTTTGTCTTGGTTTCTGGCTGTCTCACAGCTCAAACACCTTCCAGCGCTGACTTATTCATACCGTTTTCACATGAAGTCACAAAAATATGAGCAATTCTACCAAAGCCTAAAATGATTTTTTCCAGAAAAACATTTGTTTTATTACAAATGTATTAATCTGTTGTGACTGCTGCAAGCATGTGTGAATAAAACAGGCCTATTTTACAAAGTAAGATATCGTTTCTGTGAAAAAAAAAGAATGCAGTTTATGAAGGAAACGCAGCTTCTTGTTTATTTCCTGTGGTAAACGAGTGTTACGTGTCACAGCTTATCACAGCCTTTAGAGTCTAAAATGTAGCTCTTGGGGGTTTGTTGCAATTTCTCTGAGCATTGCATGTTCTGGTCTTTGAAGCAATTCAATTTTATTTTATTTATATAGCACCAAATGACAGTTGTCTCAAGGCGCATTATATTATAAGGTAAAGACCCTTAAAATGATACAAACAAAACCTAGAAAACCCCAACAATGACACGACCCCCTATGAGGGAGCACTTTGGCGACAGTAGGAAGGAAAAACTCCCATTTAACAGGAAGTAATCCTCAGCAGAATATTCCAGCGGATATTATATATAATGTCTAACTATAAAATCTCCCTGTGCATTAATACTCTGAAAACTAATATTCATTTTAAAGATACTGTTTGCATGATTTCTTTTTCAGGATCTAGATTGTTTTTCACTCTTGCTAACAGCCATAAGCTCAGCAGGATTAATGTTGTTTAATGTTGTTTAATATTGCACTCTCACCGCCCATATCAAGCACCAGCGGTGCATGGCTCCTTTGCTCTGGGGTGTCCTGATAAGCCTGTTGCATAGGAATAGTGCAGCTCAACACTCGAAATAAGACAGCATGTGCTTATGACAAACTTTCTCCAGGCAACAACCCTGATTTTTGGCCATAGTGATTCTTCCATCAGTCGTAATATATATGCCAAAATAAATTTCAAGATTATATGCGACACTGGTGTGCTTGAAATTATCTGGGGTGTTATATATTGCCAATATAGTATGTCAGAACTAAATTACTATAAATTACTAATAATGGCTGAGTCATTCAATGCTCAGTGGGAGCAAGGAACAGAAAACTATCCAGGTCCTCCGAACTGCACCATATGTCACAATACGATGCCTGTCCCTCTGCACAAACTGGCCATATGCACAGAAATGAAGCAATCACGGTCCTCGCAGAGAAGGCTGAATTTACAGACTTCCATTTCCAATGTGCTCCACTCTGCTGATGCTCTGCCAGATTACTGGGCCTCAATTTTCTATGCTGCGGTCAAGTCACAACAAGGGTGTTTATTGTACATGACCGGCTCTCTTCTACTGAAAAGCAGAAGTTGTTTTGAGCGCATGAAACTGAGGCACAGCGTCTCAGCTGCAGCAGAAAAGGATGACCTTTAAATGAGAGAGGTCTTCCTGCTGCATGAACTGGCTTGATTAGGTGATGTCACAGGAAACGAACTCTCTCCTTATCAAGAGTCAAAGATAAAATCCAGCAACAACTGCAACTTTTCTCTGATGTCATTGGATGGAGTTTTAGGACAGGCACTCATTCATCTCCATAAGCATATTCAGTCAAACAAGACATTACTGTGTACTCAGCAACTCAAATGCATCAGATTATAACCTCTAAAGTAGGTCCTCTATGATTCAAGTTTAGTTTAGACTTCTTTGTTGAATCTGTGTAGACTATTTAAATCTGTTGCCTGACTGATAACTTCACACATTTCTAAGGCGGTGCAAAGCAAGCTATGGCATAGATTTCAGAGCATTTCCAGTTACTTCCAAAAGGTGTAGATTTAACACTGAAACACAGATCGACTCTCACGACTGCGTCCTCGTGTAAAACAGGGATTTTCCACTTTCTTTCTTTAAAAAAACAAATCAATAAAAAAAATCTCTGTTTTGAAAAAGATTCACATGAAAAAGTGATATCAAGCTTGATTAAGAGCATGTTAGTGCAACCGGTGGCAATATGAGTTGTTAACCCTAATCATTCAAAAATGTCAGCCAATCAGAACCCTAGAAATATCACAGTCTGACATTAAAAAAAGAAGATAAAGGCGCACATCTTTTAAGTTGCAAGATCATGTCTTTGCTCTTCTCTCCACATGCAGAAACTGAGTTTCTAAAAATCTTTACCCTGGAAGGAGTTTTTTCAAAAGCTCAGTTTTCAGTTCCCTGAAATGCAATTTACACCTGCACAGTTTTTAAAATATTTACACTTAATATTTCATCATTGTTCAACAGAAAATATGAATATGCGAATAACTTAATTAGAAAATTGTTTACATATTGTAGTGATATTTGTACCTCTAGAGGCTAAAAGATAAGCAGATAAACAGAAGAAAAAAACAGAAAACAAAACTCACAGCTAGTTCTTGTTTACTACTTTCAAATCTGTCTTAAAAGCTTCCACAGTTTCTGAAAATCTCTCAGTTTCAAAATTCTGATGCAGCTCCGGCATGTGCGCAAGCAGTTGACTAGCGATTAGCCACATTAGCTGTGCAACATGCTAAAGTAAGCCATTTCATGTTGTTATTGTGAAATTACCATAAAAAAGTCTTTATTTCCTTGGCTACTTGTAGTGTTAATTCTTATTTGTTGAAAGCTAGATTTACAACATTTCTACAGTATCTTCTTACAGTGAATCAGCTCTTTCTGACTTCATATGATCCAGTTCTTTACCATTATTTCAGTCAGTTAGCTAGTCAGTATTATGTGTGTGTCAGTGTTAAGTAAACAATTTGATCATATTATACACTATATGAACAAAAGTACTGGGTGACCTACACATTACACCTGCAGGAGCTGCTCGGCCATGGAAGTCGATGCCATGAAGCTCCCAGCACACACTTTTGTGCTGATGTTATGCTAGCATTCACAACTCTTACACATGACTCGCCCCAACCTTCAGCGACTCTGCTTTGCAACTTTGCATAGTCCGCCACTTCATGGCTGAGTTGCTGTCATTCCTAAACATTTCCACTTTGCATTAATATCACTTACAGTTGATTGTGGATTATCTAGAAGGAAAAGAATTTCACAAATGGACTTGACAGTGGCATCCTATTACAGCACAACAGTTGAATTCAGTGAGCTCCTCAGAACGACCCATTCTTGCAGAAACATTTGTAACAGCAGACTGCATAGTTAGGCTCTTGATTTTATAGACCTGTGATAATGGGAAAACACCTGAAATCAAAGATTAAGAGGTGTGGCCAAAAGCATATTGTGCATCTCTCGTGCAGTACGTACATAAGTAAATAAAATATGGCCTACACGGCTAGTTTATTAATGCTTGGTCAAAAAGATATCTATGGTCTGCTTTTTTTTTCAATATTTTACGGTATTGTATAAAATAAATCCATGATTGTGATTAATAGTCAGGAATCAACAGTTATTTTTCACCATCCATGTTACTGTCAACAGATATCAGCACAATTTAATTGTATTGGAGCTGCCAGCACAGGCATGGCTCCTGGAGGTTTGTAAAGTCAGAGAGGTGCAAGTCCAGGAAACAGACTTTGTAAGGGCAGAGAGCTTGAAGCGATCACAAACAATGGGTGTGGAGTCAAACAAGGAGGTCAGCACAATACAATGATGAGGTACAGAAAGGTCATTAGGTAAACGGTGTTCAAGGAAAGGTGAAAAGGGGTAGACGAGAGAGCAACACATTCCTAAAGGAGGGAAGTGAGAGGCTTGCAGAGAGGAAGGGTTCAGGGGAAAGCACACTTAGAGCTTTCTTGTACAAACAAACAAGTAAAAAACACAGGAATATCAGAAAGGTCTCTAAAACCTAAACCGTACTGTGGAAAGCCCAGATAGCTGCCCTTTCTCACTTCCAGAGACACCACATACAAATGTACACTTTCATGCTCTCTAAAAATAGCATTCATCAGCACCTCCCTGTGGGTCTCACAACTTTTTACAGTTCTCTCACACAACTGATCCAAAATAAATCCGATTGACAATAAGTACGCAATCCCTTTGACATGCAAATGTCAAATTATAAACCAGTGTGGTGAGAGCTGTATCTCATACTAGGGATATATTTGACTTCTTGTTTCTGTGTGAGAAACAGCCGAGCCATTCACCACTGCCAGGGAGGCACTGGGCCACTCGATCACTGCTGGGAACAGACAAGAGCTGACAGAAAGCAGACAGAGAGCCACCTCACTGCAACTGCACCTCTAAAAATACATGAAGCAAGCAGCATTTCATACTAACCACAGCTTCATGCATGATATAAATCATGATCTCTCATTATAAGAATAGATTTTTATTCACTGTATAGGTGTGACAAGAGTGTCATGTTCATTCACAGCAAGAGCACAAAGTCAGTGTTTGTGCTCACCATTCACCCACATACATACATACATGTATACACATGAATTTAAACATATATTAACAGGAAAATCAGTTCACCTACATATTGCACCATTATAGCCGTGCAGCTGTGCTAAAATGCATTTTCTGTATGGACTTTCAAAAGATGAGGGATGTGAAACTTTTCAACCAGGTTACAACAACTCAAGTGTGTGAAGGACTTATTACTTTTAGCCAAATGTAATGTAAGCAAAAAGAAGGAGGCTGTGCAGCGTCACATCTCTGCAGCTGGAAGAAAAGGCGATATGAGGAGCCCTGCAAGAAAGTAAAGTTTCTGCGCTGCAACTTTTTCAGCTTCCTAAAATCTCTTTGGAAGGTTTCTCTGATGGATTTCCACAGAACACAAATTGCAGTTTAACAGCTGGTGCTTTACTGACAAACATCTTAGTTGAATTCCTTTCTGTCTTACATGAAAAAAAAAAAACACATTTGCATGTACGACAAATATCCCATACAGCTGTGATAACTATGCCTTGGTTCCTCACCTCCAAAAGCATGAAAGAGGAGCAGTAGTCCCACGAGCAGAGGGGCAGTGTCCGGTAAAGCCATGACTATCGGTCGGTGCTGCAGATGTCCGCGCTGAGGTGTGTGTGCGTGTGTGCGTGTGTGCGTGAAAGGAGTCTGACAGGAACTGGTCCTCCTGGAAAACTGTACAGAGTGAAAGAGAGGAGTGGCGGCGCAGCGTGGAGAGGCAAATGATGCAGAAAGGGGCAGAGACACGCTGTAAAGAAAGTCCTTCCGCACAAGTCATCCGAGAGCTGCTCTGAAAGGCATCACGTTTTATTATTTATTGTTTCGTTTTCTTTAAATCACTCTGTCTCGGTCATTTCTTTACTCATTTAGTTTGATAAATACACTCGAGATCCGAGCTCCAGCTCCAGTGAGCTGTTGGTTATTTTTTGCAGCGGGCAAATAAAAGGGAGGACCTTCAGAGAGTGGAGCAGCAAGCGGAGGAAGAGGTCTGGAGTTAAATAGTGTGAAGTTATAATTTACAACTATTTTGTCGTTGCCAAGACTCAAATTTGATACATTTCCTCACCAAGCGTGTCATAACTTATGTTTTCTCAATAGGGGACCGTGACTAGTGGAGGATAATTTAGCGTGGAAATTGATGTGAGAAGGTGTGGCAGTTGTCCCGCCGTTTGAATTCAGGTCATGTGGTGCGTTTTTTGGCTTGGTGATCATTTCAGATTGACATCAGGGCTGTTTGCAGTGTTGTGCTGAGATAATAAAGAAGATACTGGTGGAGCTGAGTGTGGAGGCAGGAGCAGAGAGAAGGATGAAAAGCCTAGAAATATGGTATCTAACCAGATTCTTACTCTGGATGGCATTACCTTGGCCTCCAGTAACGCTGTGAGGAACCTTGGAGTCATTTTTGACCAGGACATGTCCTTCAACGCACATATTAAACAAATATGTAAGACTGCTTTTCTCCATTTGCGCAACATCTCTAAAGTTAGAAATATCCTGTCCCAGAGTGACGCTGAAAAACTAGTTCATGCATTTATTACTTCCAGGCTTGACTACTGTAATTCATTATTATCAGGATGTCCAAAAAACTAGCTGAAAAGCCTTCAGCTAATCCAAAATGCTGCAGCAAGAGTCCTGACAGGGACTAGAAAGAGAGAGCAGATTTCTCCTGTTTTGGCTTCCTGTTAAATCCAGAATTGAATTCAAAATCCTGCTCCTCACATACAAGGTCTTAAATAATCAGGCCCCATCTTATCTTAATGACCTTGTAGTACCATATCACCCTATTAGAGCACTTCGCTCTCGCTCTGCAGGCCTACTTGTTGTTCCTAGAGTATTTAAAAGTAGAATGGGAGGGAGAGCCTTCAGTTTTCAGGCCCCTCTTCTGTGGAACCAGCTTCCAGTTTGGATTCGGGAGACAGACACTATCTCTACTTTTAAGATTAGGCTTAAAACTTTCCTTTTTGCTAAAGCATATAGTTAGGGCTGGACCAGGTGACCCTGAATCCTCCCTTAGTTATGCTGCAAAACACATAGGCTGCCGGGGAACTCCCATGATGCATTGAGTTTTTCCTTTTCAGTCCCCTTTTTTCTCACTCACTATGTGTTAATAGACCTCTCTGCATTAAATCATATCTGTTATTAACCTCTGTCTCTCTTCCACAGCATGTCTTTATCCTGTTTTCCTTCTCTCACCCCAACCGGTGGCAGCAGATGGCCCTCCCTGAGCCTGGTTCTGCCGGAGATTTTTTCCTCTTAAAAGGGAGTTTTTCCTTCCCACTGTTGCCAAAGTGCTTGCTCATAGGGGGTCATATGATTGTTGGGTTTTTCTCTATATGTATTATTGTAGGGTCTACCTTACAATATAAAGCGCCTTGAGGCGACTGCTGTTATGATTTGGTGCTGTATAAATGAAATTTAATTGAATATTGAACTTGAATTAAAGATGAGCAGAGATTCATCAACATACATAAAACCCCAGAGTCTATAAATTGTTTAAAAAAAAACACCCAAAAACAAAGGAATAATATTCTTCAACCTAAAATCAGCTACAGCACATGTTATCATTAAAAGATTGTGTGCCATTTACAAGACCAAAAATCAATTCTGGATGCCCGTGATCTTCAGGTTCTCAGATGGTACTGCATTAAAAACAGACAAGTTCGAAATAACCGCGCAGTCACTTCCAGACATTATTGTCTGTAAGCACAGTTCACCGTGGCATCCGCAACTGCAGGTTAAATCTCCATCATGCAAACAAGAAACAGCGTGTGAACGTGATCCTAAACGTGATCCTAAACATTTAGAATGGACTGAGAGAAAGTGGAAAGCTGTTCTGTGGTCAGAAGAATTGAAATTTGAAATTCCTTTTTGGAAGTCTTGGACGCCACATCCTCTGGACCAAAACTGAGAGTATCATGGAAACGATACGAGGTGAAATATTTGGACTGTATGCAGGCATTTCAGTGTCGTGATTTTGGTATTTGGAGCATTCGCCAAACTGACCACAGTCAAAAAAAGGTTCTCAGAGTAACCGAGGGCAGCAGTGAACTAACAACTGGCAAGTTATCATGTGGCTTTGGCCTGATTAAAATGATACAAGATAGTTTAGGAATTTAGCCCAACCAGATTGTCCCAGACGTAAGCGTTGGACGGCTCATGTGTGTAAAAACTTTGACTTCTGAGTGGGTTTCGGGTCATTTTTGAGGCATTTCAGTGACTCTTGTTATGCTACAGCATCTGTTTTCAAAAAGTAGAGGAACATTTTTGTTCAGGATTGAATAAATGTGGTTATTTAAGTAGTTGGAAGTTGAAAGTTTCCATTATTGTGGTTTTCAAATTACTTCACATAGCTTAGCCATTTCAGGACTACAGTGTCTGAATGTTTATTGGTCAACATCCAGTTTGTTTGTACAAATTCAGCTCTAATAATGCTGAAACAACAGTAGCTGATGTTTTTATTCCATCCATCCATTTTCCTTACCACATTTCAAATTTAAGAACTCAGGGGGGTTGAACTGGTTCCAAGTATACCCTGCACGTATCGCCAGTTACACCAGCCACTCACATCCACACTAAAGGCCCATACAGAAACATAAATTAACCTAACATCCTGGTCTTTGGACTGTGGGAGGTCTGGGGCGAAAACAAAAACAGCATGAAGTTGCTGTAACTGTTGTGATTTGGTCTCGGATCATGGCTGAACACATTCTGCAGTCCGCTCGATCCGTGCTGGAAAATTTCAAACATCTCAAATCTCCAGTTCGACGGAGACCTAATCTTTGAACGTCACATCATGAACTAAACACATGTCACGTTTTCTTTTATTATTTTGGAAATATTTTACAAATACGCTCTAGTTTAACGTTTAAAGACACTGCAACTTCTTTGTGCTTGCCTTCACAAAAACTCTTAAGCGACTGCAGACTGCAGAGATGTGAGCTGCCAGGCTTTTAGCTGGACTAACGAGGCAGGATCACATCACTCTCGTTTTGGCATTTGTACCCCGGGATTTTTTTTTGAATTGATTTTAAGCTTTTATTGATTTCTTTTAATGGCTCTGCTCTCAGCTACATCTCTGAACTCTTAGCACCATATGCACCTTATGCACCAGTATGTGCCTCGAGGTCTTTTCTCTGTTACAGGTGCCTGGATGAAACTAATACAGAACAGACAGGACATGAGGCTGTTGGAAGAACCTGCTGGACTAAAGTCAGGCTTGCGGAGTCGGCCACTTCCAAGTCAGGTCTTACAACCTACGTTCAGGTGAAGGATTTTCATGATGTTATACGAGTTTTTAATGGGGTTTGACCTGTCACTTTTACTACTAGTGCCTTATTACTTTGATATCACACAGTATTAAAATTACAAGGCTGTGCCAAGTTATGAACCCTAACAGAACAATGGACAATGTAAACAGACAGAAAACAAAGAACACAAAATATGTCCTTAAGTGTTTAAGGCCCCCCCAAAATGATAGAAAACGAATTGTCTTCGCCCTCCAGAGCAGCCAAAATAAAAATATTGTTCCAGTTAATCCTGGTGTTTGATATGGAAGTGAACACCTGATTAACAGATCACTGTTTGTTTCAGCACTTTCCAAGACTGGCGTTTAATTTTAGTATTATTTGATCCCGTGTGAACTATCACGGTCCTTGCAGCTGGAGACCGATCAAAGGATGGTGCGACATGTCGTGCACACTGATCTCTGTAACCTTTGCTGCTGGTGTCTGCCAGCTGTTACTTCTGCCAAGCAGTTTCCCTCTGACTGCAGATCAGAGCCACCTCGAAAAAGCTCCTGACACACTGCAGCACACTGAGAATCCTCCCATTCCCAGAAGGATGGTGCAGTCGCACCAAACCACATTATTGTTGTTTGATATGACCTGAAAAGAGGAAATGAAGCCATTGTCCAGCACAAAACTGACTTTAAGTGATTTATTGAATTCTGGTTGGACCGGAACATTTTGTCAAGGTTGTGTTCATGGCCTCACAAAATTGGGATTTGTTTTCCTGTGTTCTCGGCCATGTCTGCGATCTATTTCGAGCTGCCTTCGTGTTTTATTTGTTTTTATTTGGTGGCATCTAAATAAAGAGGTCGTGAGAGAGCTTAGGGTAACTTTGCCTCAATGAAAAAATTCTCAGATAAGGTTTTCGGGAACAATTGACCTCAGAAAAGTCCCTTCCACTGCAGTTTTTCACATTTTGTGAAGACTGCGTTCTGCGTCTTTAACACTTTAAGGTAAAGCACATCACAGATTAAAGATTTTTACGTCACAGTTCAACATCTCTCGCTCTCCGTGTAAGATCCTAATGTTGTGTCAGCTTCGTCTTGTGTTGTGAGAAGCTCAGCACAACATCCTGTCAGACGTGTCTTATTGCCACCACAGAGCAGGAAACAATTGTAATTGTTTGACCAACTATATATGCTTTATAGCATGTTTCTTAATATTTTTTCTGCAACATAAGGATTTTATCAGAGTGTCAAATCTGCTATTATCTACTCAAAGCGATTCTTAAAAAGTAATTACCAGCCAGGGTTCAGGGTTATACATTAATGTAAAGGAGGATGCAAACTGCAGTGTTGATGCTTTCATTTCCTTTAGAGTGAGGCACAATCCTTGTGGTTTGCACTGATAACGGAGAACTAACTGTTCTCAAAGCAGCTATATTGTTTTTCCAGTCAAGGTCATTAAGACTGAATCTTTAAGGCTGCCAACATGGGTGTGCCACAAAGAGTGTGAGTACAGTATAAGAGATAAACATAGAAACATTGGGAAAACCCTTTTTTCCAACAACCTCTTAAAATTCCTTGTGGACAAATTTCAAGAATGTCCCCTCTTCACCCTTTATTTAATACATCCTGGACAGGGCGTTTGGGAATATCAGGGGGCCACTGGGTTTGGGAATGAGGCAAACAGAAGGAGAAAAAAAAAAGCACACCCCTTCCCCCACACATTTCTCAGCACTGAAAAGCCCCGAAAGAGTTTATAAGGTCATTTTTCAGAGTTGCTGGCAGGGGAAAAACCTCCAGCTAGTAACTGTTAGATGATGCTAATTAACCGTTAACACATCTCCAGTTGATTTTTGTGTTAATAAATACGTAAAATTGACAGACGGCGTGTGTTATCGTGTGATTTGTGAGTAATGATTTACAAAGCGGCCATCTGGTGCCCTTTATTTCTAAAAAAATAATTAACCCTCTGTGGTCTTGTTAAAAATGTTTTAAATGCTCAACACAGAAAGTCATAGAGCTATTTTTATTTATTTTTTTAAGATAAAGGGAGACAGAGAGAGTTCGTGTGAAAACAGTGTTAAATGGTTAATATATCAGACAAGCTAAATGCTGAATTACAGTATAATAATGTGACACAGAAACAACACAGAGCTGAGGTTTATGGCAGAATTTTGCAGCAACAAAGATTTTGAGAAAATTATTTTAAGACCTGGGAAAAGATTTAAAAACTTCATGGGACATATTGGGAAGTATTTTAAGTGTTTCTTTTAATTGTCTTTGTGCAAGTTTTATGCCCTGGGCATCACTAAAGTTTATTTAGTTCATGCTTGAAAAAATAGCCCAAATAAGTGCTCAGATGCCTGCCAAGTGGCAAGACTTGAACAATGACTTTGGCGTAACCTCCACAGAAGAAAAGCTTGCCTGGTTTTTACTGTCTTGTGTTTGTTTAAATGTTAAAATGTATAAATCTGTGGTCTTTAGAGATGCTGGCAGGTGAAGTTTGGTCTTGGTAACCTGGCTGTTTTCATATACTAAGGGTGAGTTTAAGGTGACCAGCAACTACCGAGTTCTTTTAGGGTGGAATATTTTCTTACATGTTACTCAGAGCATCTGCTTTGCACCTGCACGTACAGAGAAAGAAAGCTGTGTTATTCAAAAATAAAAAAACAGAATAAAACGTATTTACAAAAATGTCAAAACTACTTCTCCTTCGTAGACATATAAGATGCTTTATCGCTTTATCTTTAAAAGGTAGAAGCAGTTGATCCCCAACTTTATATAATGCTTAATTCTACCCTTGATCCTGGCTTGTGAAGACTCCCTGTTCTCACGCACTGACTTGAGCGTGCCCTTACCATGCACCCCTGTGGGCCATTCCTCAGTGATGGATGATCACTTTTGTACAGAGAGATGTGCTGCTGGGCTAAGACGACCACAGAGGAAGGAAAGAGAGGAAAAAGAGTCACTCTTTCCGAAGGCCACACTCAAGAGCAAGTTGTTTTGGGGGTTGTCTGCCCAACATGAGAGACAACTATTGTCAGTTACTCCAGTGGACGGGAAGGGGGGCTTTTCGGCAGCGGCTGGTATGGCGAGGGGGCTTGGGGAAGGAGTGGGAGAGCAATCTGAATTTCTTCTAAACACCGTCACAACAACAGGGATTGTGACAAAGAGCCACTTTCATAACCACACGGGCCAAGAACTGAGCATTGCTTCACCATGGTGATTATATGTAATGGTGGCATTAATCATAATGAATCCACCCACCGCTGACATGTTTCTTCAGTGTTCAGGCCTGGTGTTTCACATCTTCTGATTCGAAGCGAAGGCACATAAATTCAGTTTGTTGCTTCATAGAGTAATTTGAAATGAAAATGAGGATAAAAGAAGCATCTTACACACTAATCAAAAGATTCAATAGTGTAGTGTTTTACACATTTGCTTAACAAGGTCTACCAAAATCTACCAAAATCAAACATGCAGAGCTACCGGCTGTGGTGACCACAGCTCTGTCAGGGTACAGCTGACAATAGTCTTTCACCAATACTAAACAGCTGATTCACTGCGTAAAGAGAAACAAGCCTATGGACACCCTTTTCATCGTTTCTGTTCTTCTTTGTGTAGTAATCCCATAAAACTGTGATGTAATGCTGGATGCAGCTTTAATCACAAAGAAGATCCCATCACAGAGGTGCACCTTTTAATCACATTTCAGTTACTCAGAAGAAAAAACTCCACACATTGGTTATTTACAGCTTTGGAGAATCCACTGAGTTCTTTGCTCTTCTTTGTTTCTGCTGATGTCAGTCACTTTTCCGTCAGTGCAGAATGTAGTATTTTCCAGTTGAGGTTTAATTTTGGGGCATGTGGTACCCCTCATCTGTCTTAATGTCAGTTAACACCTAATCTGTCCTTTGCTCTGACACAGAAACCTCTCACAGTCGGAGAGCGTTTTTGTGAAGCAGCTACGTTTCGTACATTTTGTACTGCGAGCTTTTTCCTATCAGATCTGGCTGTGTAAGTTGAATGGACTGAAACACTGAAACATTTCAAAAATCTTTTAATCAATTCCTGATACCTACACAGAGAAAGAGTCAGATTAAACAGGATTTCTGTTCTTAGTTGCAGAGGTGTTTAAAAGTATTAGACCATCTGGGTGAGGTAGGAGTGATTTAAAAAAAAACGTATTTGATGCTTGACTCGATGATTAAAGTGATGACTAATAAAAAGTTTTTTTTTTTAAAGACTAGCTGTATGATTTCACGCAGGATCTTAGTGAGTGATGAGTCATGAAGAAGGAAGCTGCTACTGCTGCCTACAAACTGATGGACATCCTGCAGATGTGCAGAAGAGACCCTGAAAAGATGTGACTGAAAGACCGCTGAAGGACCTCTTGGTCATCCCAGTCACGTCTCTGTGAGTCACATAAGAAACATTCCTGCCATCTCTTTTGTCTCACCTTCTTTTGCAGTTTTCCCTCACTGCCTCTTTCGCCCATTGAATGAGCTGCAGAGGCAGCAGGCCTGAGGCAGAGGGTTACAGAGGAATGTGGGGTCCTGCTTTGGGTCTCGACCAGTCTGCACTCCAGTGATTTCTACTGTTTGGAGTTTGTGTTTTCCCAGAGAAGTCTTAAATCCACCGCCTACCCCCTGTGCTCTGTGTAAAACACACACATACACACAAACAGATGTAATCTAAATGTAAATTGATGTGAGTGTAGTGCACTGGCCAGCTGCCAAAGACATCAGTGAATCTCAAAATAAACCACAGAATCTGGGAACATAAAAGTTGAAGTCAAAGCTACAACAGCACATTTCAAAACTGTGGAGAAAGTGATGTAGTTTGCCTCCTAAAATGAACCTCAGTGGATCAGGTCTGTAAAATGCAGAAATCTGAACTTTGGAAATCAATTTAAATCTCATAGTTTAAAACTAAGCACAGGAATCTGAATGAATTGCACAAGGCTATATTTACACCCCAGTATCGTTTTTTTTGTTTTGTTTTTTTAAACCCCAGATGCTCTCCACACAGCTGTTGAAGCATCAGGGAGCAGGATAGCAAAAAGTACCTTAGGGTGGTCGGCTGCTCAACACCAGAGAAAGCTTGTGGTGGACTTCAGGAGGTCCAGGATTAACGCTACTACTCTGTCCATTAGGGGAGATGTGTGGCGATGGTACAGCAGTGAAAATACCTGAGAGTTCACTTGGATGAATCACTACGCAGGAGCAGAAAAAAGGCAGCTTCTGTTGATGTTTTACGACAGTGTGGTCACCAGAGTGATTATGCTGCGGTCTGCTGGGGTAAACTATGTGAACAAGTGTTACAAATTAGTCCATTGTTGGTATAATTAAAAGGATTCTATTTCTCATTCATTCGCATACTAGATGATTCTGCAGTCATAACTTCCATTCAGCAAGTAGCATCTCATCTATTTGATGTAGGTGGGAGGCAGACAGAGGTTGGATTGATGGTTAGCAAACTGCACATCATCCACACATGACTTTTTGTAATTTCACTAAACAAAGAAAAGCTAAACACTTTGGAAGGCATGCTCAAAGCTGGGTGCTAGGTTCTGTTATGCCTTTGACAAACATTGAAATGATGTACTTTGTTTGAAAAAATACAACCATTATCATCATTAATGCTGGGCTGGACCACCTTTTGTTTTGCCTCCAGAACTGCTTTAAGTCTATGTGGCATAGATTCAACGAGTTGCTGGAAACATTGCTCTGAGATTTTGGTCCATATTGACATCATAGCATCACACAGTTGCTCTACATCCATGATAAGGCTCTCTTACTGCAACACATCCCATATCTGCTATATTGGATTGAGATCTGGTGACAAAAAAGGACTTTTAAGCACAGTTAACTCTTTGTCATGTTCAAGAAACCAGTTTGAGATGAGTTCAACTTTTGTGACAAGATGCGTTATCCTGCTGAAAACAGCCATCAGAAGATGCTAGAGTGTGGTGATAACGGGATGAACATGGTCAGCTGTCATGTTTTGCAACTTACTTGGTTGGACTCAAGAGCAGGACTCAGGCAAGACAGTGAGATGTAGAATACGCTTTAGAATAGAATAGAATAGAATAGAATGTCTTTGTTGTCACTATACAGATGTACAATGACACACGGAGCATCTCCTACTCAGTGCAAACATGTGGGGGAGGGGGCAGAGGTGCAGAGAGCCTTAGATCCGCGGGTTACTGAGGTGAGGGTGGGAGGCAGGAGGAGCAGGAGTGGTGATCCAGTGGTTGAGTTTGATCTGTAGTAATAGCAGGTGTTCCTGAAAAGGTGAATGTCAGGGAGTGATCCGGGGTTGGCTAAGTCACTAGAGAAAGGTGGAGAAACAGAATTACACACTTGACTTGGTATCACCAACAACTAGCCTGTTTACCGCTCTAAGAGAGTGATAATCTGGTGGAGTCTGGATGGCTGCACTGGTCCTTAAGTATTGCCGTTGACTGGTGATGAGTAGCCTCCGCCCAGGTAAGGCAGACACGACGGCTGCCTTTCACCCACAGATCAAGGCTTCTTATGACAGTCTGCAACTATACTCTTCCCCGATCTGTTAGTTGTTTTAAACTTTAGCAAGTCGTCTTCCCCTTGTCTACATGTCTGTCCATTCTGTAACAGTTCATTGATGGGTTCATTTGTTTTCAGCTATGGCAGTGACAACCACTCTCACACAGCACACATTTTGTTCAGATTTTCTGAATAAAGCAAAACAGTTTAGTATCTAATAAAGCACACCACTCACCTCCAGTAACAGGAGAGAAAGGTTTGTCCTTCTCCCTTGTCTCCTGACCTCCTTGCTCACAGGAGATCGTCTGAATTGTTGGAGTTTTCTCTTTACTTTCCCTTACAATATAAAACACCTTGAGACAACTGTTGTTCTGCTATCATGTGACTGGCTGATTGGATATTTGCATTAACAAGCTGTTGAACAGGCGTACCTAAAGAAGTGGCTGGCAGTTGTATACATATTTTTTACAGGAGATTCAGAGGTAGGCCGTTCCTCCATTGATTACTTATGTCCTGTCCAACTTTCCCTTCAACTATATACTTTTGTTATGTACCAGTACATGACAAATTAAGACAAATTAGAGCTCTCCTGTCTGTGATACGGTTATATTTATGAAGTCAGCTGGGGGGCGTGGTTCGTGGTGTGGCAGCGGGAGACGCTGACACATCTGAGCTGCATTAGCTCATCATGCCTCCCCTGCTTGTAAGAGTCAACTGGGTCCTGAATGGCGTTGTTGTTGGTGGTGGTGTGTGTTCGGCTGGCAGCTGGAAAGCTGCAGCCGTGAGTGTAAGGAACAAGCAACTATAAATAAAGATGATGAAAAGCGTTGAAGTGTGGTTGAGTCCATTCTTACTGCCACATCAGTATTTTCACTGATTTCTCATTTGTTTTGGCAGTGTAGAATTAACATGATATTCATGATAGTTCACATAGATCTGTGAATAGATGCGTATAGTATCCATATCACCCACACAATGGAGTTAAAGGTTATTCTGTGGGAGTTTCTTTAATGGGTGGAAATGTCCCAGCAGGTGTGAAGCTCCAGATTGGATATCTGTGGATCCTCAAATGTTTGTCTTAGTGTCTCCAGTTCATCCTGTGCAAGCCCCACCCCCATGTCCCTGCATGACCTTTTTATGTCCTTTTTGACATTGTATGTTCATTTTAGCTAAACAGTTCTGAGGAGGCAGCTTACAGCTCTGAGTTGAAGACAAATGGTAGCAAGTGGAGGTTTTTTTCATATAAAAAAGTGGAATCTACAGTGTCTGTTGACTGATGAGAGAAAATGAAGCAACTCTATGTAGTGCACATTAAGAAAACTTATAGAAATTCTACATACGATTCCATATGAAAGCCACCCTTTGTTTCATCTCGTCTTTTAGAGGGGAAGGATTTGGTTAAGGGTCTAAGGGTCTGCTTTCGGACCAGAGGGAAGGTTAGCTACCATAAAAGGAGTAGGTCTAGAAGCTCTCCGCCAGAGACAAAGTAGTGCACAAGACCTTTTATAGCTTCTTGCACTGCCCCGTGTATCCCTGCTGCATCATTAAATGCTTAAACAAATGCTGTTTGTCAGGCGTCCAAAGGCTCAAAGCAGGATTTCCCATGATCATATCAGATAGAGTTTCCCTTTGCGAGGAACAAAGTCCAGCGCTGAATGGCTCAGATGGAGAGGATGAGGCAAAAGGCAAGGAAGGAAACTGTTTTGATATTGTTCAGGACCGCAATTCTTTTTTTGTTTCATTGTCACTGAAGTAGCTGATGTAATGGGAGGATATATCTGTTAATGTAAATGGAATGGCTTGAGGAAAA
This sequence comes from Mchenga conophoros, assembly GCF_057382185.1. NCBI lineage: Eukaryota > Metazoa > Chordata > Actinopteri > Cichliformes > Cichlidae > Mchenga > Mchenga conophoros. Next base: position 21,509,814 of record NC_140539.1, on the reverse strand, counting down.
TGTAAGATATGGTGATGAAAGGTCAGAGTACTGAAGAGTGGATTTCCCAGGCAGCTGTAACTGGAACTGACTTTCTTAATCCTTAAATCATTTCCTGACCACAACCCACACCTTCAATGTAAAGTGTGATGCAAAATACTGTAAGGACTTATTTTTGTCCCAAGAAAAGGAAACAGATCTCCACTGCATGACTGTGAATGTTTGTCCCTACAACATTAGAGATACACATATAAAAAAAATGTTTTAAAATATCTGGAACCCCAAAAAACTGAACAAAACAAATTCAAAAATACTTTCAAAAAAACTCTTCTCCTATGTGGCTAGTGTTATCATCAACATGTTCCAATCCCTGCGGCGTCAATTAGTTATGCTTTGTCAAAGCTGCTGGCGTGGCTAATTTAATTAAACACAGGGTTTCATTTGGCCTGTGTGCTGTGACGCACTGCATCATGATATAAGTGAGAGTGATCATCATCTCAGTGCATCATTTGTAAGTAGCAGGGTTGCTGTGCTAACAGGCCTGTCCACGATCTTTTCCATATCTCAACCAAGTTGTTTCAAGGGCTCAAAGGCTGCCAGCAAGTGGAAGTGAAAAACACTCCGGATGGGATTATTGGAATTGATACTTGAGTTTTTGAGACTTCTACATCATCAGTGTGAATATTTGATATAGCAAATAGGATGCAAATTAAAGCTCGTATATACTAATTAACAATTACTCTTTTTTTTTAAAAAAAAAAAGAAAAAAAAGAAAAGCATTTTTCATGTTAAATAAACATTGTTCATGTTTCAGCTGCTTCCTTATGGGTTGCCATAGTGGATCATCTGCCTCCATCTCACAATATCCCTCTCATTCTCCTCCGTCACACCAACCTCTGCCTGTCGTCTTTCACTACTTCCATGAATCTCCATATTCAAAACCCTGTCTAATATATCTATTATCCCTTCTTTGCACATAGCCAAACCATCTCAGCCTTGCCTTTCCAACTCCAGCTCCACCTGAGCTGTCTCTCTGATGTACTCATTTCTAATCCCGTCTATTCTGGTCACTCCCATTCAAAAATCTTAGCATCTTCAGCTCAGCATCGTGTCTCTTTGTTAGTGCCACCATCTCCAAACCATACATCGTAGCAGATCTCACTACCATCTTGTAAACCATCCCTTTCAGTCTTACAGTTATCCTTCTGTCACTCCTCTCCACCAATTCCACTCTGTCTGCACCCTCTCTTCTTCACCTCTCCTGCGTGTTGCCTGTCGCTTTAGATGCTCTAGATTTTAATTCATCTACCTTCGCTACCTCTACTCCTTGCATCTTCACTGCTGCACCTGCTTCCCTCTCATTCACACAGACTTTCATTCTTCTCCTCTTCAGTATATTCCTTCATCTCTGTCTTCCAACAAATCATTTTGATCGTCTAACTCTAAATGTGACTATAAACATGGGCATAACTTTGTGCTGAACACTGGGGGGTGGGGGGGGGGGGTCAAGATCTCTGTCTAAATAAATAAATAAATCTGGGTAAATTCCCAGATGATTAAACATGCAACTATTTTGCTGGTAATAACTGAAATGAGTAAAGAAAACCATCAGCCTTTTTATCCAAGATAATTCAGAAATTTATTGGGGGGGGGGGTATATTGGCTGGGTCTGATTATTTGACTATAAATCACAAGCCTAGAATTATTCTGTATTTAGTAAGATTTGAAACTAGCAGGAAAAACCATAAACTCATTAGGAATGTGCTTCCTGATGCTCCAGGTCATTTTCACAGATGTAGACTATAACTTCATTTTGAAAGCAGAGAAGTTTCTGGACATGAGAGGGAATGTAGATTTAAAGCAGAACATGAGGTTCACTCGTGAGACCTTGAAATGTGTTCATCTTTATATACACTTCACTAATGCTAGAAGTCACATTAACATTCAGTGTCGTAAATTTTGTTTAGTTTAAAAATAATGAAAAAGAGCAACAACAAATAAAAATGATTAAAAAAATAAAAGAGGGTGTGAAAACCCCCAAAAAAGTTAGTTTGATTAAGTCAATTTTATCAAAGTTATGGACAATGCGTAATTTTATTTCTGCATATATTTTTAATATGTTTTGAATGTGCGACTTTTTTTCTAAATCCACTTTTTTCCCGCTTGTAAACACCGGGGACACTGTGCGCATGCTCAGCTTAACGACGCACATACGTAAGCTCACTCGACCAAAACAAATATGGCGGATACAGTAATGATGGTAAAGACTCCAAAACCTTTTGTCTGTTTTTCCCTCGGTTTTTCTTGATTTCGTTTATGGGTTCGGCCGTTTTATAAAGTCGTCGTTGAGCCGGAAAAGTGTTTTTTGGTGGTAGTTTGACCGGACACCCAACAAAACGAAACCTAGAATATAAACGGAAGTGTGTGGACCTTTTTTGAAACTAAACATCCGCCTGTGCAGCGCGTGTTTGCTGTGTTATGTCGTTATTTCAGTGCATGAAAAATGGGGAAAACATGAAAAATAAAGACGTTGAGGTTCAACGACACGAAGAATGGTGTGCTGATTGAGAGGACCAACAATATGTAACTCAAAGCAAAGAAAGGAGAAATGGACTTAACGTGGATACAACCTGAGAGCACCGAGTGGTAAACAGTAATACTTTACAGAAATATTACCATGGGTTTGGTGAACTTTGTCATATCCACTGTAGGAAAATGTCTGGATGCTCTCTGCTTACTACTGGACCTGAACTTTGTCATCGTCCACACCGTGGTGCAGACTCTCCTGGCAGTTATCACCTTCATAACCAGCCTGCCCAGCCTCCTTTATAACTCGGTGCTGGAGCTGGGAAACCTCGTTCTGCTTTGCGCTGTGTCCACCGCGGAGGCGACATCAAACCTAGCTCACAGCACTGTGGCTAATCTGGGGAGCTTGTTGCTGGCTCTGGAGGGGCTCCTGGAGAGCTTGAAGATGGTGGGTTACCTGTCTATGCACGTCCTACTGCGTGGAAAGGAGCACTTGTGTCGAGGGCTGCTGTCAGTGATTGAGGGCTGTGGCATAGCAGTCAGCCTGGTGGTCTATTTTACCAACACAGTGGTAAACTTTGTGCTTATCGCTACCCAGAACGTCTACTTGGCTTTGGTCAGCATGTGGCAGACGGTTTCCACCCCACTGCAGAAGGCGCTGGAGCTCACGTTGACCTGTTTCACCTTTCTGTACAGCAGCCTGGCCGGCACATCAGCTTTGCTATGGACACCCTGCAAGATGGTTTTGGACTTCCTGGTTTCACTGGTGCACATGTTCATTAGCATCTTCATACTGAACATCTACGGCCTCTTGCTCACCATTACTATTGCACTGGCCACCACCGCTTACCTAAACCCGGGACTGTCCCGACAGATTGCTGTGCGCGTTGTAGAATATATAAACTCCTTTTCACTTCTCCGTAGATTATGTTTGGCTCTCAATTGCATCACTTCAGCCTTACTGTGCTTGCCTCACTTTATACGCCGTAACGTGCAGTACCTGCAGAGGATCCTCTATCACATCTACCGACTGGAGAGACGACTTTGGCAGCAGTTGTCTCACCAAAGCAGCCTGATTGGCCTGATGCTCCGACCACATCTTCACAGGCAAAACAATAACAATAACAGCAACAACAGAGCTGGAGGTGACGGTGACCCTGGGGAAGAGAGGCGGGACCCACCAGATGGTAGAGCAGGAGATGGAGCCCACCAGGAGGTGCTCAATCCAGTTTTACCCTCCTCCAGCACAGACAAGCAGCTAAAGAAGAAGTCGCGTTCAGGCGAAGATGGTAAACCTCTGCCAGCTGAGAGTCTGCTGACTCTGCTGAAGGAACAGGAGGAGAGGAAGAAGTGTGTGATTTGTCAGGATTGTGCCAAGACAGTGGTGCTTCTGCCTTGCAGACACCTCTGCTTGTGTAGAGACTGTACACAGATTCTTTTAAGGCAGCCCATCTACCAGCAGAACTGCCCGCTCTGTCGGCAAATGATCCTCAACACCATGGACGTGTATCTATGAGGGACCAGCCAAAGTGGATCAACTGGTGTCTGATACCAAGTAGCCTCACAGCCTATCAGTATCTACATGTATAAGTTTTACCACCACTGAGCTTTACTATATAAGGTTTCTTTTTTGTCTTTTCACTTAAATGGGACTTAAGTGAAAAGACCAGACCAGACTTGTTAAACATACTGGATAGCTCTGGATTATTTGGGAATTGAGAGATTTAATGATAGTAAGAAAACAAAAAGTCACCAGGTTGTCTTCTGGTGTCAGATGCGTGCACACGTTAACAGCACATGTTGTGCCCTGATTCCATACTATACACTAAATGTAAACAACACGTAGTATGTACAAGTTCTCATGGTAAACATTTTCTGTGAGTATGCAAGAAGTCAACATATTTATATGTGCACAATATTTGTGCCATGATGCATCACAAAAGTGATACAGCTGTATACATTTTGAGAGAAAGCCAGAGGTTTTGTTTTTTCAGCTGTAAGCACCTCTTTGTGCATTTTGCATCAAAAATGTAAACACAAGCTTCTTTTTCTCACATGACGCCTTGGAAAATATCAGAATTAGTTCTGTTCTCACTTCTGAGAATATTCCTTAGTTTAGGTGAGGTAGCAGCGTGGGTACGCCTTGCTTGCTTAATTCTACGCATTATTTTCCACTCCGTTCCTTCAGGCATCATATAAACTTTATACCCAAGGAGCTAGAAGTGTAAAAAAATCAATTTTCAGAATGATCTCTGTTCAGGGATGCAATGCTTACAATGCTTTAAATATCAGTCACGTGTGCAACTGTGTGTGTGTGTGTGTTTGAGCTTTGCTTTAATTTTTGCCTTCCCAGTGTAAATCCATACTCAAATCCTAGAGTTAGTCTTGAGTTTGGGGGCAAGTCTCTAATTTAAGAGTAAGCTGTGTCTGTTGCTGTTTGCCACAGGGACGCACTGATTAATCAGCCACGCATCAGCTGTTTGCCAGTGTTAACCTTGTTGATTGCCTGCTACCCATTTAAGATGATAACTACAGTGGCCCTGCGAGGTCAAACGGACTGCAACTAAAGAAACATCAGCAAATAGAGAAAGAAAAGACTGCAAAAATACAACAAAAATAGAAAAAAACATTGCCAAAGCTAAAAAAATTTAAGTTTTTAGTTTCTGGGGAAACAACTATTTGATGCAGCAGCTGTGGAAGTTACAGAAACCAAAACGTGAAGGATTGTACTGAGACACACTCGACAGAAGCAAAAGATTCATTATCGTTGTAAAGGAGAAGCAATGCAAGGCAGTACATATTGTTTTAATCACACAATTCATACAGTACTGTAGATGTATGTTTGCTGTTAGCTGTTTACTGTTAGCTTGTCACTTCCACAGCTGTCCTGTCACGTTATTGTCTTCCCAAAAACACTTTAGTTTTCTTTGGTGTTTTTTTTTCCCCTTTAGTTTTTCCTTTAACAGTGTTGTTTCAGTTTCTGCTGTGTTTTGCGTGCTTTTACAGAATTTTTCAGTTTACTGGTGGGTTTCTTTTAAGATGCATTCATTTGACCACTCAGAGTTCTTAGGTTTGGTCAACTGAATGCTCAAGAGGTCTAGTATATTCTTAAAATTGTTTGTTTGTTTTAAGTTTCCCTGGCACAAATGGAGTATTAAATTAAAGTAAAATCGGTCCAAATTTCACCTTCAGTGCATCTCTCGTGTTCCAGTGTCGCTACATTGAGCCTCAAAAAAAAGCTTTTCTACCACTCATGTCTTAAATTGTTGTGATTTCAGTGGGCCAAGCTGTGAAGGAAGGAAGCTAACACTGTGCTTTTACTTTATTAGTGAACACATAATTCCACATGCTGTACGCATGAATGTTGTATGTATAAATGCAGCTTTCACCCTTTAGACCAGATTCTGTGAACCACTTCACCATTTTGTCTTTCCAGTCAGGCTTGATTCCATTTATTGTATCTTATTTCTTCCAGCTGATAGGGTCTTTCCTGTCCTCTGCCAGAGGTGAGTTACAGTCACAACTGACAAGTAATCCATAAATGGTTTTCCCTTTCTTTTGACATTGCTGTAAAACTGATTTCTGTGGTATAAAAGGACCATAAACAAATAAGGATTTTGCAATTTAATTTGCGGTTGTTTCTCCCTTTTTTTCTGTTTCATTTAAAATATTAAAATTGATTTATGTTAAAAGTTTACAGGACGATATTTTGTCACCAGTTATTGCGTTGTTATTGATGGTGGGTGGTGTAGAGTCAGATATGGAGAAGTTGTGTAATGGAAAATACTGATGATGTCATGTTTTCTACTGCAGGTGAAAGCGGTCTCGGTGTCAATTTGGAAGATTATTCATGATTCTAGAGCCTGTAGTCAGAATAGACCGCTCTCAGGTATTTCTAAAGCACCAATGGCAGTCCTAACTAAAGATTTCAGTGGGTAGAAACACATGCTGATTGCTGAATGTATGAACTGTGTGAGCAGTGAAGGACTGAGTTAACGACATGAATGTGTGTTATGTTTTTTAAATTGCCATGTGACTGTCTTGTGTTTGTAATAAAATAACAATCCCTGAAACTGAAGCTCTTCATCCAAGTGAATGTTTTTGTACGATTTTACCTGCAGAGGATTTTATTAAACAACCCATTAATTCATTAATCTATAGCATCGAACACCAAAAAGAAGTTTTAAGACCATCTTAAAATGCTTTGTCCAAACAGCTGTGCAAAGATGTGCGGTTTCATAGAAAACTGATTATTAAGTACACCAGTTCAGCTCCTCATTAATGCAAATATCTATAGACAACCACATGGCTGCAGCTCAGTGCATTTAGGCATCTTGACAACCATGTTCAAAACGAGCAACAGAATGGAGGAAAAGGTCATTTTAGGTGACCCTGATCAGCCGGTCTTAGGTTTTTCCATACAACCATCTCTAGGATTTACAGAAAATGGTCTGAAAAAGGGAAAATTATCCAGTGAACTGCAGTTTCTCGGGGTGAAAATGTCTTGTTGAAATCAGGTTGAAGTAGAATGGTCAGACCCTTTTGAACTGATAGGAAGGCATCCTGTGAAAGGTGTGTAGTATCCTTTGGAGCATCTCTGAATGCACAACATGTCAAGGCAGATGAGCAACAGCAGCAGAGGACCACACTGGGTGCCACTCCTGTCAGCTAAGAACAGGAAACTGAGGCTATAACAGAAGATTGAAAAACATTGCCTGATCTGATCAGTCGTGCAAGATATATCTTGATACCTGAAGTATTGTTCATTAGGCTTTTTTATTCCATAGTCGTTGAAAGAACAAATAGGTAAGATAAATAATAGAAGATGAGATTTGCTTTTAAATTTACAAATGTGAAACAGACAACTTGCTCTGACGTCGATCTTAATACATTTCTTTTTACATAAGGCACAAAATCTGCCAGCTGTACAAAGTGAACTGCAGAGGATGCAACTCTGGACAGTTGATGACATCGGTCATTTCAGGACTGAGGCTCTAAAATAGGCTAAATCTCCCTTCAGGTGAATTTTGAGGGAAGATCCAGTCTCAGGAAGGAGGGTACCACCTCTAGTTGAATGCCTCATGCTGTTTCTGTAAACATGTTTCCAAGTGAGCACAGATGCAAAAAGTATATTAAAACTAAAAAGAAAATAAATATTGCGAATGAACATCCTGTGTTCTTCCATGTTTTAGTACTGTGACCATGAAGTTGGTCAAAACTGGCTGACGAAAATGTGACAGGCTAGAAAAGCTTGACGGTTACTGTTATTTCCTGCAAGAAAAAAATAATTCACGTCTGTTGTGACACATCAGACACAAAGGGCGGTTTGGGGAAATGAGTGTAGCTGTGATTCAGGTGCAGCACATGAGAGGAAACAGCCACACTCAGGAAAGGCGTTTAAAAAAAATAAAATAAAACATGTCGTAAAAGAATAACCACAGGTGCAAATAATAAAAGTATCGATGACTGAGTCACACGCAGCACTGAGAGTCGCAGTGTTGTTCACTGTGGCTGTCATTAAATAGCACAGCCAGCAGTACTGTTAATACCCACACCTGTACTTCTCTCGCTATATGAAAATTCTATTCAATTTTATTTATATTGCGCCAAATCACAACAACAGTTGCCTCGAGGCACTTTATTTATAAGGTAAAGACCCTATAACAATACTGGAAAACAGAGAAAACCAAAACAATCATATTAGCCCGTTAAGCAAGCACTTTGACGAGAGTGAGAAGGAAAAACTCCCTTTTAACAGGAAGGGTATGTATAAAGTAATACAGACTTGTTACACATTTATTTTACTTATGGTAGCAAAGATGATGCAACAGTTCAGAGATAGTTTAGCTTTCACGTCTTTTGATTCTGAAGATAAAGGAGCTGCTTTGTGAATGAGGGTGCGTGTCTGGAGCTTGCAGAAAGGCTGCAGGATTAAGGGGGGAAAGGGGTCCTAATGGCCAGCTGGGAATACTACTATAATCCTACTACAATTCATCAGAGCCTTGTGGCTTACAGCTTCAGAGGCTTCATTCTCATTCCCAATGTTCCCTCTAAAAATATCTCCATATTAAACATCTGCTCAGATTTTTAAAGTCCACCTTGACCTCCATAAATATAATTCTAATGTTTCTTTTTGCACTTAAACTATGTTGCTGTTAAATCATGGCTCTGGCTCAGCTGGAGACAATAAGACTTATTATTTAAATGACAGAGAGGTGAGGTTGCTACCTGACCCCCAACCTCAACAGACTGTAAGACACCAAAAGCAAATCCGGGTGCTATTTGTTGTCTCCTGACCTGTGAGCCCAGCCTCAGCAGTGTTTATGTTTGTTGCAAATGAGGGTGGTGTTAACAGAGGAGAGGAAGTTTGATGTCAGGAGAGGAGCAAGAAGAAGTAAACCGAGGCGAGCAAAATGCTCCGGGGATCTGACCTCTTCCTTCTGACCCCGGTGGTCTTGCAGTGTGGGAAAATCTCAAACTCCAGCACGCTCATCTTTGACTCATTCAGGCTCTACTTCTTCTGATTTTAAGCACCATCTAGGTAAAGGTTTAGAGCCACTGTGGCAGAGACAAGGAAGAAATGGGCAGCTCATTAGCCTCAGCCTCAATCCTAACCCTCACTCTACTGTAATTAAGAGATTTGTTGTAATGAATCCAACTAATCCCGATAGCCTTTAATAAACAGAGTTTGTGATGTATGGGCAGCTCAGAGGCTGAAGCTGGTAACCACTGAAGGAGGAAGCTGGATGGTAGCAGATCCAGCAGTTTTGTTGATACTTCGTGGTACTGTGATACCTTGAGCTTTAAACCAAAGAGAAGCACTTGCTACTTTTTGCTATGGCTGAAAGACTACTGAAAACAAAAATAGGCAGTGATGCTGATTTAAATGTAGTTCTTATAAGAAATATTCAGACCATGGTTTGTAACACTGACTCTGTGAATGTAATGCAGCTTCTATTTTTAAAAAACACTAATCAACAGAAAATGGGCCATAATGTCAGCGTGAAGAAAAGTACAAGTGTTTGTACAAGTCCCTTTGACGGGACACACCCAAATCGTTTGTTATTTCTATGCCCATTGAAACTTTCTGGTCAAGAGGGACATAAAAGATCTGATTACAGTACTGTACAAAAGTCTTGAGACACTCCTTATTTCTTAACATGTTGCTGGGGAAAGGGAAAACAGATGTAGTGATTTATTGAAACAGTATGTGAGACTGAGCAGACTGGTGTGATTGTCTTCATTATTCAACACAGCCTGAACTCTCTTAGACAGTTTTTTTTTTTTGTAATTTATATACGTAGTCTTCAGGAGTAGTTCTCCATGCTTCTTAAAGGACATTCAAAGCTCTTCTTTGGATGTTGGCTGTGTTTTGTTCTGTTATCTGTCAAGATGATCCCACACTGTGTCAATAATTTTGAAGTTCAGCTCTGGGGAGGCCAATCCATGGATGACTGTGCTCCACTGTGTGTGTTTCACTGCACTAGCAGTGTGTTTGGGATCATTGTTTTGTTCAAGTGTGAAACCATTGACAGTCAAATGGTTTTGCATGGAGAGTCACAATCTCACAGACATTTCCACGAATGATGTCCAAACCACGACAGAGCCTCCAGTGTGGCTACAGATGGCTGGAGACACTCACTGTTGTACCTCTCTCCTCAGCTCCTCTGCACATAGTAATGACACTTTGAACCAAAACTTTCAAATTTGGAAAGTTTCATCACTCCATCAGACCCGTTGCTACTGATTTTTCAGTCCAGTTCTTGTGTAACATAGCATGACAAGACCTTTTCTGCCTGTTTCCCTTTCTTAAGAATCGCTTCTTGACAACTATCCTTCCACTGAGACCGTTTCTGATGAGGCTTCATCGAGCAGATAGTAGATCAAACAAAGGGTCAAATACAGCTCTCAGATCCTGTGTCAGGTCTTTGCTGGATTTAGTTCCCATTTCTTGAGGGCATGACTTTCAGATACTATTCGTGATTAAAGATACAATTTAAAACTGGTTGTTTGCTAAGTTTTCTGTATTGTGTAGACACAACAATGGTTCACTCCTACAGTTACAGTTGAAAATCTCTACAACACGATTTAAATTCTAAATTTCTTTACAAGGTAGACAGACTGCACCATGACAGGAAGCATGACAGGAGACTTTTGAGAAGCACCAGTGCAATTTAAACTCATAAATTGCATCCTAATTTCCTTCGGGATTAATAAAGTATTCTGATTCTGATTCTGATTAAACTCCTGGATGTTATCAGGTGAAAATATGAAGTTCTCCTGGCGGTTGAATCATCATTCAGCCTACATGCTGACATGCAGCCAGTTCAAAACTCCATTTAGTACTCACACATTTTCACAGTGAGTCCTAATGTTACACTAGCTTTCATACATTCATAATGAACAGAGAAGAGCACAGAGTGAATCGCGAGGTTCACGTATTGATCTGTCTAAAGTACGTCTGAGCTGCTTCACAGATGTGGGTTTGTTTTATGATAACAGTTACTCTAATATAGATCCCATCTATCAATATAGATACATTTGTATGCATGCATGCAAGTGTTTTTGTCTTAAATAATCTGATGTTTACAATTTTAAAATATTTCATTGTTTCTAATTGTGTTTTTGTGTTTCAGGAGCAGGAAATAAAGTATCTTGTTTCTCTTGTCTAGCTTGTCAAGTGTGCATTCTGTTAAAATGAGAAGAAATGTTTAGTAACTAAGGGAGTCCCTTTGTGACATGATGGAGAGTAGCTACTGGGTCACAAACTGAACTAATAAAATGTTCATTCCTGTGCAGCGTGGGTCTATTTTAACATCAGCAGCTTCTATTGAACGCATCATAAAGGCACCTCAGGAGTGTCAATACTGCTGGCTGAAATCATGAGTCCTGCCCAGACACTGTGAAGTAACAACACTATGAAGTTTGCAGGCAGTGGTGCTGAATAGCGGTGCAACACTGCCCCCTGCTGGATGAAGTGTTTCCATCAGCTCTAGACAAAATATGCAGCTTTGAGCAAAAGAATGGCAGGGCTATAAATACACACGGGGGTAATCAGGGGAATAGGAAACAAGAGGGTAAGAAGACAAAACTGAAAGTGTAGCATAATATAATCTAAAATCATGTTACTAGTTTCTTCTTTTTCTTCTTCTTCTTTTTTCAGCTGCTCTCTTTAGGGGTTGCCACAGCAGATGCAACATCCTCTTCTGTCCTTTTCTTTTCCTCCTGCCAAGTAGCTCCATCTTCAACATCCTTTGTCCAATACATCTGGTATCTCTTTTTTCCACATGTCCAAACCGTCTCAGTCTTGCCTCTCTAATTGTCTCCAAATTGTTACACTTGAGCTGTCCCTGCACTCTGTGTGTTGTGGTCACATCTTCAGCTCTGCCACCTCCTTCTCAGCCTCCTGTCTTTTTGTTAGTGCCACCGTCTCCAAATCATGCACCATCTTGTAAACCTTCTCTTTTACTCTTGCTGCTATTTCTCTGTTACAAATTACTTGTGACTCTAGTCTCCACCTGCTCCATCCTGCCTGCACTCTCTTCTTTACCTCTCCTGTGCTCTGTCATTGCTTTGAATGGTTGAAACCAGGTATTTAAACTCATCCACCTTCCCTACCTCTACTCTTCTTTGCTTTTACACCTCCCTCCTACAAGTGTATTCAGTCCTGCTTCTACTGACGAGGAACAGTAAATCATGACCTTACTTCAATGAACAAATAAAATCAGACAAAAATTAATTTCAGATCTTTTCTTTCTTCTTGGGTGCTTTGATTTGTAGCTTCTTTATCTGCAGCTACATCTTAATCCAAATGTCAGACTCTCATCTTCTTTTTCTGAAGTGCCCAGTCTGTATTTTAGTGAGTGATGTCACTGTCTGCTTTACCCTCAATTCTAAGCCTCAACATAGCGATGAAGGCTGTGAACTAATGGAAATAACTGACGTACGCCAAGGGAAAACTTATTAACTCATTGCATCCTTCTCCCTCCCCGAGCGGGAATAGTTAGAAGGACCCATCTGGAGCTTAATATTGTATAGGGGTTTGACAGAGAAATAAGAGAATAGCATTTCATCATGTCTGAGTGTATCTAACAAGGCTTTCTCGAGCTCTGGTCTTGTCGGAGTTTATTCGAGAAAATAAACAGTTCAGCCCCAGATCTCAAGAAACAGAGGGAGCGGCTCATCTGAGTAAACCATGAGATTAATTCACACCCACGATTATTGTTGGGAGGAGAGAGAGATGCTGACTAACATCAACCAGCTCGTAGTGTATCTGTCAGGGTACTTAGAGCGTTTGGTGAACTCATTAGGCAGAGGTACCTAGCATGAATCCAGTGGAAAATGAATATTTTCCAGCCTTTTTCATTTGGGTATTTACTTTAGCAGTTTTCTGCCTTTGGGAATTAAAGCAAAGGACTTGGGCATTATTCATAGAAATGCCATGTGAAAGCACTTTATGCAACTTTACACTAGAGAAACACTACATTTTGACTTCAGTACATTTGGTTTTTACTTTTCAGATTAAGATGTTACATTAAATGCATTAAATTTAAATATACAGTCGTGTGAAAAAAAGTGTTTGCCCCCTCCTGATTTCCTTTTTTTGTATGTTTGTCACCCTTAAATGTATCAGATCATCAAACACATTTAAATATTAGACAAAGACAACACAAGTAAACCCAAAATGTAGTTTCTAAATGAAGTGGTATGTATCGCATCTTTGGAAAGTTATGTTCAATTTCTATAGCCACATCCTGCCACACCTGCCACACCTTTTCTTAAACAAGAAATTGCTTAAATAGGACCTGCCTGACGAAATGAAGTAGACTTCAAGATTCTCAAAAGCCAGACGCCATGCTGTGATTCAAGGAAATTTGCAAACAAATGAGAAACAAAGTAACTGCGATCTCTCAGTCTGAAAGGGTTGTAAAGTCATTTTTAAAGCTGTGAGACTCCAGCAAACCACAGTCAGAGCCTCCCAGGAGTGGCAGGCCGACCAAAATTACACTGAGAGCACAGCAACGACTCATCCAAGAGGTCACAAAAGACCCCAGATCAACATTTGAAGGATTGCATGCCTCACTTGCCTCAGTTATAGTCAGTGTTCATGACTCCACTATGAGAAAGAGACTGGGCAGATTTCCAACGCTGAAGGAAGATAAAGGCTCGTCTCAGTTTTGCTAGAAAACATCTTGATTATCCCTTCAGATGTTTGGGAAAATACTCTGTGGAAGACAAAATTGTAACTTTTTGGAAGGTTTGTGTCCCATTACATCTAGTATAAAACGAACATCATACCAACAGTAAAATATGGTGGTGTCAGTGTGATGTTCTGCAGCTGTTTTGCTGCCTCAGGACCTGGAAGACTTGCTGTGGTAAATGCAACCATAAATTCTGCTGTCTACCAAAACACCCTGATGAAGAGTGTCCAGCTGTCTGTTCCTGACCTCAAACTGAAGCGCACTTGAGTTCTGCAGCAGGACATTGATTCAAAACACACCAGCAAGTTCACCTCTGAATGGCTTATGAAAATCAAAATGAAAACTTTGACTTGTGGCCTAGTCAAAGTCCTGACCTGAATCCAACTGAGAAGCTGTGGCATGACCTTAAAAATGCAGTTAATGCTCGAAAACCCTCTAAAGTGGCAAAGACGAGTGGCCCAAAATGCACAGTGCTGAAAAACACTCACTGCCAGCTATGACAAATGCTTGATTGCAGTTGTTGCTGCTAAGAGTGGCCCAACCAGTCATTAGGTTTAGGGGGCAATCACTTTTTCACGCAGGGCCATGATGGTCTGAATTTTTCCCCCTCTTTATAATAAACATCTTCATTTTCAAACAGCATTTTGTGTTTACTTGTGTTAAGAATACTAAACCCAAAAAACTTTTATTTTGTATTTTTGACCTTCTTGAAACATCTCACAACCTCATACATTTATTTGCAACTATTAATGAGGGAATAGACTGTATATAAAGTAGTTAAAACAGGTTCCAGATTTTCCATTCATTTATAATTATTACTAGCCCTATTATCTTACACTAGATTACATCCACAGCAGAACGAGGGCTTTTAACACATTTATAAGAGTATATTTTTCAAATCATTCTCATGCATTGCTTTTTTTAAATAGCAGTATCAGGGGTAGTTTTACTGTTTTCCATTTGCACTTTGTCTTCAGTGAAGTATTTGAGTTCTTTTCCCTCTTAAAATCAGGCAGGGATGTTATCAGAAAGAGTCTCGCCTTTCCTGTTTGGAGTTAACTGTGCAGCTCCAGCCTAATGCCTGATCCACTTTCATTCATGGCCAGAGACATACTTCAGTCTAGTGTGTTTTCAAAAGTCTAAAAATGTATTAATGTCTCGCGTTAGAGCTGTAGACACTAAAACAAAATGCAATAGAACAGTGGCATAAAGGCTGTTTGAGAATTTGTGGCCTGACATCTGTTAGAAGAATTAACTGTCAGCAGTTTAAAAGCTGAAAGTGCAGAACAGACACAGAGTAAACTGTACCGTTCATTGTGTGCGCCTCAGTACACCATGTGCTATTCGGGTTACATTGCCTGGTGTGTTCTTTATTTATTACACAAATACAGCTGTATCGTGTCACGGATGATTCACTTGTCTGTCCAGAATGTCTCAGTAAGGAAATAAAAGCGGCACATGTCAGGCAAACACAGCAGAGTTTTTCCAGTCCGAGTACACCAAGAAGCCGGTGAAGCTGCTGTCTGTCTTGGTGCTGGAGTAAAATCCATTGTACTCTGAGAGAGCCATCTGCACCCACACCTGATCGCCGGGGATGAGGTGAAGCAGGGAGCCGCCTGAAAGAGATGCTGGTTTAGGCCAGTTGCCATAAAACTGAAAATAAGAAGCCACAGCGTGTCCGTTCTTCATCAGGTCGAACTGCAGGCTGGCGCGGTACACCGTGGCGTGGACGGCAAAGTAGTAGACTCCAGGGACTTTGCAGGTGAAGCGTCCCGTCTCTGAGTTGTAGTCGCCTTGTTCATTGATCAGGATGGTGTCAAAGCGGACTGCGTCGCCCACATTCAGGGGCGAGGTTTGGCCCTGAGAGAGTTTGACACTGAAGGCGGATTTAGGAGCCACTGCACACTCGCCCGGCTGCCCCCTTTCCCCCTTTTCTCCAGGGTCACCCCTGTCTCCAGTCAGGCCTCGCATTCCTGTCTCACCTGGAGAGGAGGAGGAGGTGCACAAATATGAGAATCCTGCACCGATTTATCACATGCTCACAAACAAATCCATATAAGTACGTACCTGGGGCCCCTCTCTCCCCTCTCTCCCCCTTTTCCCCAGGAGCAGCATCCCTCCCATCCCTCCCATCTCTCCCTGGCTGACCAGGACTGCCATGAACCCCAGGAGAGCCTGGGATACCAGGGTGGCCAGTACACAGACTGGGGGGGATCTTATTGTCCTCTAACTGGTTGGAAAGATGGACTTGTAGGACGAGGAGGGAGGGGAACAGGGACAAGAGTCTGAGTGAGGTCATTGCAGTCTCAAGGCTGAGAGAAAACGAGAAATGGAAAAAAAACAGATGAACAAGCACAAACAGATCTGTGCACGAGCAACACTGCATTACAGACAATGGGAAATATTGACCTGACTAAACAAAAGAAAACCACAACTCCCACTAAAATAAAACAAAACATTATGAAAATAACAGAGGGATGAAGAGCGCATGTAATTTCTGGAAACTGCAGCATACATAAACACCAAATGGGTGATTTACACACGATTTATGCCCTTACAGTAAAAATGTATTAGTTTTTTCGTCAGACAGGCTCTGACAGAGACTTACAGAAATATGTCAAGTAGATTCAAACAGTCTCATCCTCTACGGAGTGGAAGCTCTCGTTTAAAACTCAACCTAACTGATTGATTGACAGTTTTATATCAGTCACAAAACTCAAATAACAACAAAACAAATTGTAAACAGAGTAAAAGTAAAAGACATCAGGTTTCCATGAATATCTCTATAGAACACGTAATTTACATGCTCCAAACTTATTTCACCCTATCTTCTTCAATAACAATATAATGTAATGACCTTGAATATTATAAACAATAATGCAAAACAGAGGCTTTTGTTAAAAAGTATAATATTTTGCCACTCACCACCTCACAGTTTGATTTATGGACAACATGTCAGCGTCTTAGATTTAGAGTAAAGATGGTGAGGGCTTCACTGAATTCGTTTCGGGCAGCGCTCCAATCATAAAAATAATCCCTTTGGGATTTGTTGGACCTGATTATCAAACAAACTAAATATCATGTTTGATCAGAAAGTACATTTTTTTTGTTCCCATATGTACGACAGAAAACAAAGTCACAGCTGTATAACAAAATATTAAAACACTTAATTGAGCATGTTTATGTATACGGTGCAAAAAAGCCACATGAGCATGCAGGGTGCAGGGAGGTTAGACCCGACCAGAGGGAAGTCATTTTAACTCTTTGCATTTACATAACAGCCTAGTTTACAGATTTACAGCAACGGTCATTTCTAAACAGGTCGTTTGTATGACACAGGCTGCGATATGATGGGCATCATAGACAATTTCCAGCTCAGGAGGTGGAAAAAAACATCTTCAACTACTCGTTTAGCAAAGATTAGTGAGCTCTACAAATCAAAACATTAATATTCTAAACAGATGTTTCATATAAAAGTTTGTTGACATGCTGAATACCAGCTGGCCTACTCAGAAACAACTTACAGTCACACCTAACACTCAAATTCTCTCTTTCTCTCCCTCTGCTTCCTGCCCGTCCCTGAACACAAGCGGCCTCGGCCCTCAGACGACTCTGTCCAGACACTCAGGTTATCAAAGTGCTAATCTCTGCTAACTACTCTGTATAAAGTGTGGAATGTTTTTAAAATATATATATTTGTCCTGCAGCACTTCAAAGGCTTTATCTTTCTTTTCCTGCCAGGTTTTCTCTCATCCAGGATCCAATCAAAGAAGAAGAGGAGATAAAAAGCTGCACTGTTGGATCCTCTGCCTGAGAGCAGGAGGAGGAGGAAAGCTAACAGCTGTCTGAAAGCAGGTTTAGTAATGAAAACCTGCAGTTTGCGGTGTGTGACAATAATGAGAAAAGTCGGGTCTTGTTGGTCTCCTAATGGGAAGTTACCTTCACAACAGCTGCAGGAACAGAGAGAAGAGGGCAGAAAGAAGGACGAGGGGGGATAAAAGCAGAAAGTCAAGAGAGAGAAACTGTAAAAAAAATAATAATAATAAAAGGAGGAGGAGGAGGGATACTGAGTTACATGAGTTACATTTCTGCATTCTTGGCAGAAATAGAGAGCAGACATGAGAACAAATACTGGAGAGTCTGAGCAGATGTCTGCAGCCACTCCTCAGTAGCCCTCAGATGATTAGAAACATTTATGGTTTCAATAAAAGCACGAAAAACTCAATCTGCTGTTTATAGGCCACTAATATGTGAACCACAAGGTTCACTGGAGAGGATCGCTCAGTCCTCTGACTTACCATCTTTTCCTTTTTTCATGCAGACACTATCCAAAGCAGCACTGTAATCGCTTTGTTTTTGTACTTTTTAAAATCCAATCAGCATTTTTTTCCATCCAATCCACTTCACTGCTCTGAAGCTCTGATGGAAACTTAAGTTTTGCTACCTGGGTGGTTCAGATGAACATTTCAGAGCAGTTTAATGGTTTTATTGCAGCACCACAGCCATTCGGTAAAAAGTCTGGCACGTTGCCTTCAGGCCAGCTGGAGTTTGATGATGTTATCCACATTTACTGTAACTCAGTATCAGGCTGTTAAAGGCAAAGCTGCCTGCTTTATTATGACTCTCTCGTAGTGGGAAGTACTGTAACTAGGTAGAGACAGTAGACACAAATTCTAGTTATTTAATTTATACTCATTCAGCATGTTGCCATTGTTATTGTCATAGTTTTATTTTTACTGTACTACAGTGTCAGACAGCTCCAGATTCAGTCTGTAATGATTTAAATAAAGCTGAGGCATAAAGAAAACCTCCTTTCTGTGATAATAATCCAGTACTGTAAACACAGCAACATAAAAACTGTGTTATATTCTACTGTGTAGCAGCTGTGTACTTCTTCTTTTGATACTTGAGCATTTTTACTGCGTAATTCTCTCTCATAGTTGTAGCTGCGCAGTACATGACGCAATATGTGGAGAAAAAGAGCTTTTTGCTGTGAAATGAAAGCACTGATAAGCAGCTTTCATTGTTTAATTGTAGGAAAGATTCAAAACTTTACCAGATGATGCGCTGAAGTCTTGAAGTTCTGCTGCTTCTGATGATGATGATGATGACGACGACGGTGTTGTTCGTATATGTGTGACCAGTGAAAGCTGTTCCTCCTGGTCAGAGAGTCCTGCTGGGAAAAACTGAAAGGAAATGGTAATGAAGCCCAATTAGAAACTGCGGTGGGTGGGTGTGTGTGTGTGTGAGAGGAGGAGCCGTGGGTGGAGGAGACATGCAGAGGAAAATATGTGATGTTAGTCCAGCACAAATAAGAGAAAAATGGAGCTGAAAAACAAGTGACAAAACCAGCGTGAGGGGAGTGATGAACGGAGGAGTGTTTAGGATGTTGCATAACAGTGTTGGGGGAAACTCTCCAAGGCAAAACCACAGAAAGTTCAGAGGGGCTGCAGTCAAAAGAAGCAAATGTCCCCAGAATGCATTGCTGCAGCTGAACCTAAGCTGTCCTCAAGCTTCGTTATACAAAAACGCTGCTGCCTACAAAGACAGAGCCTCAAAGAAAGGCAAACACGGACGTGTAATGTGATGCAAGGAAGTCAGATGGGCACGCACACATACACGGATTTTCGTCTCCCTCCTCTGTGATTATCTGCTTCCAAGGTGAAGTAATTTTCTCCATCCAGATAGCATCTTCTAATATCAGGCCTCCACTCAAGCAAGACTCTGACAGTAATCCTCTTTTCCCATGTAATCCTTTGCTGGTAGCGTTTAGTTGATAAGGGAAGAGGTCTTAATATGCTTTTGGCAAAAGGAGGCGGAATTTGAGCTGGTTACTTTTTGCAGCTTCCAGAGGGGTAAAAACAACATGTTTCACGGTTTTCATGCAGCACTGACCCCGAAAGGACTCAGCCTGTGCCAGAACTGGACATGGTAGAGTTTGAGACCACAGCACTCTGAATCTATGTGGAGAAAACAGAGTGAAGCCTTTCAGCAACGTGCAGTTGACTTCCACATCGAGCAAAGTGAATACATAGCTATAAATGGTGTATTTGATCTTTTGCATTTGCAGAGGGATGGTGGTGTCGCTTTGAGGGTCAACATTTTGGTCCATGTGAAATACCTGAAAAACTATTTGATAGAATGCAGTAAAAGTTGCACATACATTCAAAAGTAGTTATATACAGTCTCACATGAACAACAATATATGACATATTACAACTTGTCATTATCCATCCATCCATCCTATTCCGCTTATCCAGGGCCAGGTTACGGGGGCAGCAGCCTAAGCAGAGACACCCAGACCTCTCTCTCCCCACCCACCTATTCCAGCTTGTCTGGGGCAACACCAAACGCGCCTCCGCAAATCCCTACTTTATCCTGGTGGAGGGGTTTGTGTCTCCCAGGGATCCCAGGGGCTATGTTTTCCGGGGGGCTTCTGGTCCCCCGGAAAACTGGTCCTGGGTCAGGTACCAGACAATGAGCGATTCAGAAGACTTGGTGTTCTATGAGTAGAACACCAAGGGAACAGTTCACCCTGCCTGGGATAGGGTTACCAGGGCCTCGCCCTCATCCTCGGGCACCCTCCCCGAAGGGGAGGGTGCCCGAGGATGAGTGTCTGGGGGCCGAGCCTTAGTCCATGGGGCCCAGCCGGGCACAGCACGAAAAGGGGACATAGGCCCAACCTCCTGCAGGCCCACCACCCACAATCGACACTGTGGGGGTCGATTGTGTGCTGAGCAGTGGCCAGGCCCTGGTGGGCCAGTCCCCAGCTACCAAGTCCAAAACCTGTCATGGTTTCTTTAACAAAACCAAAGCCAAAATGCGTAAACAATGTGGAAATATCAAACACATCAGATTACAACTAAGAGGGTAAATAGCAGGCTATACTGCTCAGACTCGACAGGGCTCATGTTAAATGTTAAAGTCCTTTGGTTTGCAAAACTACAAACCAAAAGACTTTTGGGACAATGTCCTTTGGACAGAGGAGAGAGTAGTGAAGATGTTTAGCCATAATGCACAACCCTTGAGTTGGAGAAAACCAAACACAGCATATCAGCACAAACACCTGATATGTCAAGCAGTTGGTATGAGGTGTTTGGGGTGGAGGGGAGAGAGTTTGGGTTTGAACTCCTCTGTCTGACAGATAAAGCTTGGCTGAAATTAGGTCCTTCACGTGATCCCAGCAGCAAATCTACAAGAATCAGGGTGCTGCAAAGTCCAGAGCTCAACCCAACTGAAATGTTGTGATGGGATCTTAAAAGAGAGCTGTGCTTAAATGAATGTGACAAACCTCAAGAGTGGGCCAAAATTTCTCCACAACTATGTAAGAGACTGATAAAGTCACACAGAAAATGATTACTTCAAGTTATTACTGCCAAATGTGGTTCTACAAGCTATTGAATCACAGGGTGTACTCAGTATTTCTGCTTCTGCATTTTTGCTAAATAAACAATGACGCCATGTAATATGTCATGTGTTATTGGTCATCTGTTCATTATATTGACCACTCAAAGTGCCTTATATAAGTCACATTTAGGCAAACATTCATACTTTACCCTATATACTTCAAGCCCCTCATTTAACCCTCATCCACAGCCAATTTAGAATCACCAATTAAACCAACATGTTCATCTGTGGACTGTGGGAGGAACCTCACAGTTGGCAGGCTCAGGGAGGACTCCACTCAGAAAGGCCAGGGTTCAAACCTGCTGTGAGGTCACAGCGTTAACCAGCGTTATAACACCGTTCCACTTTAACGCTTTGGAAAGTGTACTTTCTTTAAGCCGTAACACATTTCCCACAAAAACTAGTGCAAATCAACACAGCAGTAACAAAGAAAAGGACGAATGAAAACAAGTAAAAATGGGATTCGTGTAATTCTGTTTATTTATTATTAACGTATCAATATTTTATTGTTTATTATCATGGTGGTTACCTCTTATGTTAGCACAGAGAAAGCACACCCTCCAAAGCATTTTGCTGTAACAAGCACAAGAACAAAAACACATGGGTCTTTATGGGAAGATGGTGAGGAGGGGTGGTCAGCAGTTCCTTTGAATTTGAGTCACCCTGATGACTCAAATTCAAAGGAGCTGCTGCTGAGGAGGAAGAGGAGTTTAAGTGGCTCCTGCGGAGCTGCAACTGAAGTTGGGACATGTATTTAATTAGCAGCGCCAGATTCAGCACATTCTGGGTCTGCTACAGCGATTTCCTGTAAGAATCCATAAACTGCTGCTCGGAGGATTTGCTCCTAATTTGGACCACCTGACAAATGTAGCTTTCAGTGAGTCCTGGTGAAGTTTCAGTAAGAGTGTGAAGGTGTTGGACAGTTTTAGTTTGGGGTTAAATGTGTCACAGTCACACTGTTTAAAATGACAGATAAATTAAGCAAAAACAAACAAACAATTGGACAATTATCGAAACATGAGCGCAGCCTCTAATTTTAATGATGTCATTGCAGCTTTTCTTCTTCTTCTTCTTCTGTTTTTTTTCTAGCTCTAATGCCCATAGCTGAATGAGACAGTGGACTAAAGTAACACCTATAATGTCCATAAGTATTTGACAGACTTGAATGAGGAAAAGAAAAGGGAGAAAGGAAGAGGGGGGAAAAACAGCGGAGAAGAGGGACGGGGGATAAAGGGCAAAAAAACAAAAACCAACTAAATAAGCAGACAAACAAAAAATACATATATCGATCACCTGGATCACCTGTTGAGAAAGAAAAAAGAAAACAAGCAGAAGAAAAGGAGAGCAATACAATAAACAACATCACGATGATCTATGGGAATATAACAGTAAATACTAAATATTAAACATTATTGTGCAGCACGTAATATCGACAGTGCACAGTGTGCTTTGAGGTAGGAGCCAAAAAGGGTGTAGTTTGTGTGTGTGATCACCTGTGTGTACACCTGTGAGCATGGACATGCTTGTTTTTAAAAGGTTCCTTCATGATCTGATAGAGGGTGTGGGGGGGGGGGGGCACAGCCCCGTCCTCCAGGGCATGAAGCAGGTATGGAGGAGATCAAGACTCCAGACATCCAGAGGCCCCCAGAACACAAGAGACCAAGGAAGACCAACAGCAGCCGCGCCACTGTCCCAGAAAGAGCTGAGGAGAGCCCCAGATGAGGGGTCACTCAGCAGCCGCGGAGCAGAAGCCAGGGGGAGTTGCAGTGACGCGCCCGTGAGCTCCGCCGGCAGCCAGCCGTGCCTGAGTGACCGAGCCCCAGGCCGAGAGGCCGGGGGCACCCCTGGACTATTGACTGAGGACCTGTTTCATGGCTTCCTTGTTGTTTCAGGACAAATTAAGCAGATGATGAGACAAAGTCCAAATGTTCACTGGAACTCTCAATATGAGGTTCAAAGGGACACACTCAAAATAAACCATCTTGAGCAGAGATGTCAAACTCTTGTGTGACTCTTTGGGCTTAAATTGTAAGAAAAGGTGTTTCAATTGAAGAAAAGTTTCAGCAGCTCGTTGCCCAGACTGCCTTGTAATTCTAAAACAAAAGATTTTTTATTAATATAAAGCTAAAAGAAAAAACAAAACACCCTGAAATTTCTATAGTAATGGCCAAGATACATACCTGAAGTTGCTCTCCGATCCATTTATCAGAGCATGAATGTGTATGTTAGAAAAAAGTGCTTGTATGACTTGGTGAATGGGGCGCGTTGTATAGAGTGCTAAGATAGAGTAGAATAGCTCAAAATAAGAATCAATCCATTTACTTCAGATTTTATGAGCCTTGGGAGACTTTGCCCTGGAATTCTGGCCCCTGTATGCTTGACACTCCTGCATTAGAGGGCTAAGAAACCCTTTGGGAATGCCCAAATTAACAACCTGGTTCATCCTTATAAAATGAATACACTGATGAGCTCAAAGTGGAAGATCACAAATTCACTCTGAGTTTGAGGTCAAAATAGATGCTTGTTACCCTTTTTAGTAAACAGCAGTTATACCAATGAAGCATTTGCTGTGGTTCAAAGCAGATTCTCAAAGTTACATTGGAGTAAACTGAATCACTTTGGGATTACTGATCTGTGGGTGGACTTTTTAAAAGGTCTGCTCTGAAAAATTAGGTACCTCACAGAAGGTACAAAATTATTCAAGCTTGATGTTCACTGTAGGAGAATAAAGTAGTATTAGTCATTCAGCACTTTTGTATTGACACTCCTCAAACAAACTGAAACGAACACTATTTAATCAGACTATTACATCAAGTCAGTTAAATTTCTGGAATATTGATTTGGTCAGTTAAATAGCCGTGGAGGTTATTAATCAGTTTCAGCTGCTTTGGTGTCAATGGAATTAACAACAGGTGCACTAGAGGGGCAGCAATGAGACAACCCCCAAAACAGGAATGATTTTCCAGCTGGAGGCCACTGACATTTTTCATGATTGTCCTTTTACAACTTTTGTATTTGGCTAGAGTCACTGTAACTAGTAGTAGCATGAAGGGATACCTGGACCCTGTAGAAGTTGCACAGGTAGTCCTCAAGGATGGCATATCAATATGTGCCTTTGCCAATAGGCTGTGTCTCCCAGCACAGTCTCAGAAGCATGGTGGAGATGACAGGAAACAGAGAGTTACTCTAGGGGAGATGGACAGGGCCATAGAAGGCCTTCAACCCATCAGTTGGACCAGTATCTGCTCCTCTGCAGGAGGAACCAGATGAGCACTGCCAGAGTGCCTTCAACAAGCCACTGGTGTGAACATCTGACCGAACAATCAGAATTGGACTTCATGTGACCTGAGAGCCTCTAGTGCAGCCTGTGCTCACACAGGCACTGCCTGGCTGCCATTTGCCATTGAATACCAGAATTAGCAAGCCAATCATTAGCACCCTGTGCTTTACACAGATGAGAGCAGGTTCAATCTGTGCTCATGGGACAGCAAGGGTCTGAAGAAGCTGTGGAGAATATTAAGTTGTCTGTACCATTGTTCAGCACTATCAGTTTGGTGGTGCTGAACATGAAGGTCCGGGTAGGCATATCAATGCAACGACACACAGACTTCTACAGGCAATAGCATCCTGACTGCCATTAGATATCAGGATGAAATCTTTGGACACATTGTCCGACTTTGTACAGGACCCACTCCCTGGTGCACAACTATGCCCACCACCATGTGGCGAGAGTATGCAGTCAATCCATGGAAAATCAAGGAATTGATACCATTGAGTGACTTAATCCATCACAACACCTTTGGGACATTGTTTCAGTCTCAGAATTCCAGGACCTCAGTGATGTCGTCTCATTAGGAGCATGCCCTGATGTTGTCAGGCATGCATAAAAGCGCACTGGGTTCATACAAAATACCGATTAGCATTTTGAGTTGCTGCAATTAAATCTCAGCAGAATGAACAAAATCACTTTGATTATCGGGGTGTTTGATTTCAGCCCTCTGTGGACTGATCATTTTCATTTCCATCAAACAATGTGGCATCCTTTTTGTTCCTAACACATTACCCAGTCCATATCACCGCAAAGACCTGATTTTTCCCCCCATTGAGATCTGAAAAGTGTATATAAAAGCCAGAGTGTGCAATCCTTTACAAATCACATTTGAGTAAATGAGGCGAGAGACAGAGGAGTAAAGGAGACATGTTTATTATTTAAACTATCACTTAAATAAAAAAGTGCATAGAAAATAAACATGATTAGAAACTTTTCTTTTTACACTTATGTACAACTTTGTTTCCAAATTATACATTCAACCAAGTAGTTTGTGGTTTATTTTCACGGTGGTGGTTTTCCTTCATTTCGTTGATGTGTACAAAGAAAGATCGCCTGTTTTATGGGAGAAAATATGACTGCTGTGAATACCGTTATTACAGAGAGCGGGAAGAAAATGATAAGACAACGGCAGATAATCAAGGCGAAACAAACTAGCCCGTTCGTGATCCCTCTTTTCCACGTCCTACTGCGACACCGCAACCCACCCTAGGCTGATAACGTCTATACATGTGAAACAATCAGAAAAATTACAAATACAGGTTTAAGTACTTGTCTGACCTCTCCAAAACCTTGATTTGTAAAAGAACAATTCAGGGTGGATGTTGCACGAAATAAATAAATTAAATGTTTTCAACATCAGCATTATGACTTTCTACAAAAAACAGTACATGATAAGTACAACCAAAAGCTTCATAGGAGAGAGAGATAAAGAGGTGGTCAGGGAGACGAGAGAGGTTTCCAACGTGAAAAAAAAACCTGATCAAAAAAAACCAAACAAACAAAAACAAACAAAAAAAAAAATTAAATTAAAAGAAAAACGCCATTTTGGTGGTATCTTTAAAATCCTGGTAAGCCTCCACAAACCCATCTCCTAATTTTTACCGCATCAAGTAAGCAGTCTAAAAAGTCCCTGTTAAAACATTAAAAAAACCAAATTAAAAAAATAATAAAAGAAAATTAAAAAAGAAAAAACATTCACTACAACAACCAGAAAAAATGGATGACCTCAAGAAGTTCACAACCACATTAATACAGTTACATTTCTCATCACATTAAAAAAAAACAACAAAAAACAAACAAACAAACAAACAAGAAACTACCCCCCCCCCCCTTCCCCCAAAAAAGTTCCTTTCCAGAAATAAAACAAAAAGAACTGCAACGCTCCCTGCTGCTGCGGAGGAGGAGGAGCGCTCACAGGCACAGCAAAACTGGTACTGGATATCAATATACAAAAGAGTGATGCACGTTAGATTCAGCGGATAGTACTGTAACACAAAACCATTATAGAGTACATTGAAACATTGCTATTAACCATTATAAATCTGCTGTTTTTGCTACTGTAACTAAGTTTGTCTGTCCATTCCATATATTGTATAGATACTAAAGTACAAGAAATTACTATGCATGTTTCCGTATAATATTGTTAAGTATTTATACTATAATTACAGATAATGACGTAGAAGTGCCACTGGTGTGGCGTGGTAAAATGAAGACCAAAGAAACAGCAGACAGCTTCCTTATTTGTATCTATGCCGTTTTAAAAACGGTGAAATAAATGACTTGTCGTCAATAAACACACTCTGACCCTGAAAAAAGCAGAAGTGGCTCTCATGAAGAGAGAGTCGTAGACAGAGCCCTTGGCGCCGGCCGACGCTAGCGTGAACTGTTTGAGCTAACCTGTTGTCCTACAGACAGAAAACACTGCCCGCTGTTTTACGCCTCAGTGTTAATCCCAGTGCTGAAATGAAACTGCTCCCTGGCTTTGAGGTCGTATCGACATGTCTTCCACATCTACCAGGGGTTGCTGACACGACAACTTAACAAAAAAAAAAAAAACCAAACAAAAACCAAACAAACAAAAAAAAGCAACAAAAAAAACCCCTAAACGAATATAGCTGACAAAGCATCAACATCCACCCACGTTGGGTGATGTGGAGGAAGAATATACATTCATCGTTGACCTTTAGCAGCAGAACCCAGCAAGCCCGGTTGTCAGTGTAGGACTGTGTACGCCCGGCTGGCCCGCCGGCGGAGGCGTCAGGGCTCTCGGTGGGAAAGGCGCAGCCGAGGTTTGTACACGCCACACCGTCAGGAAGGAGAGGGCTGCTGGTGTGGTCCCTGCCTTCACTTTGTTGAAGTAAAACAATAAAAAATGTAAATAAAAACAGAGTCAAGTGCACTTTGCTAGAGCCTCAAACACCACTGTCGGAGTCATCAACACCAATCCATAAATTTGAAATATCAGGGCCTGTTGCACAAACTCAGAGACGGTCTGTGCTTCTGGTTTCAGTATTGGGAGCTTTTCCTACGCCTGTTCAGTGCCTGTGTCACAGCTAAAGTGCAACCCATTTTAGCTTCACTTTTACAAAACCAAATGAGAGGGTGGTTGAGGGGCGAGCCGCTAACAACCTTAAAAGGCGGCAATGAAGTCACGATGACGAATTCCTTAAAAGGGACAAACGGAGCAATCGGCTTCAGTTGCTCAGTGGAACCAGTCACTCTCTGTTTAAATACTCTGTTTAGGACGTGAAAGCTTTTAAGAGAGAAGAGGCATTTACGAACTGAGGTGAACCACGAGGAGACTGGATGAAGGTATAAGAACGATCTCAGACTGCTGGTGAGCATTGAAGAGCAGTCACCACAACACCATGCTTCTTTTAATGTATACAATGGCTCTAGTCGGATATGATGAGTGCTATAAGTAGCATTAAAATAAAGGCACCTCTTCATTATAGCCAAAGTCTTTGCAAGGACATAACGCCTTAAACTGACGGGAATCTTTGTGGGGTTTTTACATGTAAATATTTCATATATTGCCAATCGGCTGCAAGCCTATCGACCCTTGGCTCATTAGTGACCGAACCACTTTGATAGAATCGCCTCCATAAGGGCTCTATCCTCGGTTTGATGTGGTGTGGAGACAATAAGGCTGGAGAGAGGAGAAGTCGGCTATGGATCAACAATCTAAACTCTCTCTCTCAAGTGCATAATAGTAGTTCACATGACTGCCATACTGTCAGCTAGGACTGGAACAATTAAAATAATAATAATAATAATAATAATAATAATAACAACAACAACAAAATAATAAAAAAATGTCAGCTCTGACCAAACGGCCCAGGATAGATAAAAGAGCTACTGGTGGACTGAACTTAAATGGGGACCAAGCCATAGATAGACCAGCATCAGTCTTTGGAATCAAAGAAAACATTCAGGGTACGAATTTTAAAAAGAAAACAAAAACAATTATTAAAAAAAAAAAAAAAAACTCTGGAAGGCAGCGGGATACAAAACATAGAGACCAAGTATTAGTGTTTGTAAACCCCTATTTTCTACAAAAATGGCAATAAAATAAATACAATTTTTTAAAAATATAAATACCATCATTAAGTGCTATTCACTAGTGAGTGCTTTTAAGGTTTTTTTTGTAGAAAAATATACATTATTTACATTTTTTTTTTTTAAAAGCAAGCATGATATTTCCCTGTCCATAATAAAAAGACAAAGAGACAAGACTTTAGAAGACTTAATACAAATAAAAAAGAAATATTTTTTTTCCTCTTTTCTATCAGTATGTTTATCACAACAGGCCAAGAAGAAAACAAGCCAAGTGAAAAATTCAATTCAAGGGCGCAAAAGTTTGGTTCTCTTTGCTGCTGTAATTTGGAAAGTGACTCAAAAGTCCAAGCTTATACGATTACCCGAACGAGTTTGATAACAACAACAGCATGCACAAACTTGCAGACGTCTCTGCGTCTGGAAAACAGGCCCCAATCCCACAAAAATAAAGAAAAATCAATTATAAATACGTCTACTCAAGCACATCAGTAGGTTTCTCTGGTCCCTCGGCTGTCAGTCCACCAGAATCTCTAGCTGCCTCGCTCTCTCAGGCCAGAGGCTTCATCTCACTTTCATGTAGCTACCAAGCTGTCAGACTGAAAGTCAATTTTAAGATGGTATCAACCTCAGATATCATCCTTTACACAAACTGACAAAAACAAATCTTTTTCTCCCTTCTTTGTTATTTCCACTCTTCCTTCCTGTGGCGACTGCTCCCCCTAGTGTTTCAACCTGTACGGCTCTGATCAGGCTGCCATACACGAGCAGCTCCTATTTACAGTGTTAAATGTACACACCTACACACTTTTTTTTCCTTCTTCTTCTTTGGGAAAACAAAAAGTCAGATTAGGGGAAGGTTCCAGTAAAATCACAACAATTCTGAAGGCATCGAGGCACATTCAGACGGGGAGATGTGCATCAATAACAGTTGACACTTAGATCAACATGAAAAATAAAAGAATTTCTAACAATTTTCTAATTTTTACCTTTAGTAAAAGTCCCTTCAACAAATTGCACTTTGGTGTAAAATTGAACCAAGTTCTTTGATATTTTTTTTTCCTTCTGTGTTCACATCTGAGCACAAGTAGACCAAGACATTTAGAAAATTAAGGAGGATGGGCCAATGCATAAAAACAAAAATATAAATAAATTATGAAGGGGGAACTTTCTGACATGACTTTCTGACTCACCTCTGAGTGCCAAATGAAAGCGAGACATAAGGAGGCACAATATGTTGGTATTTCTACAAATGGCGCGTCCTCCCAAAAAATGGCCCTTCCTGCATATACAGTGCAACCGACAGCTGCTGAGCCTGCTGTGCTCAAAACCATCAGCGGAGGGCGCCGACGGAGCTCCTGGCCTGCTCGCAGCTGTGGTCCATCATAGACCAGACGCATGAAATCGCCACAAACCCGCG
Source organism: Mchenga conophoros (assembly GCF_057382185.1). Lineage (NCBI taxonomy): Eukaryota > Metazoa > Chordata > Actinopteri > Cichliformes > Cichlidae > Mchenga > Mchenga conophoros. The sequence continues at coordinate 21,479,894 of NC_140539.1, read as the reverse complement.
TGCTGCGGGTCATTGTGGTGCTTTTGCTCAACAGTCCTCGTTAAGGTCCTTCAGGTATGGGCATCAGTTGAGGAACTTGCGACACTTCTTTGCGCCGCAGTTGCACGGCAGCTTGTTGCTGGCGTCTTCGATGGGGAACTTGTAGTCATAGGTGAGCTCTTCCCCGCAGTAGATGCGGCGCGAGGCGAAGATGACGATGTGCTTCTGGCCGTCCACGGTGATCACCCGGGAGTAGCAGTTGGGCTCGCAGGAGTGGTTGATGAAGCGGGCAGCGTTGCCGTGCACCGTGGCATCCACCACCTCGTAGTCATCGATGCGAAACATGTAGCAGCCAATGCCCTTTGAGGAGAGAGAGGACAGTTTGTATAAATAATCGAGTTAAGCAAATGACGAAATCATCGGAAATCGTTCAAGTCCTCACCTTCCCATCATAGTATTTCTCCCGTTTGTCAGTGAGCACAGACCGAATGACGTTCCCCGAGTATTCGATGACCATTTCTCCTGCTTCGATGGTTTTCTTGCAGAAGAGGCCGCGGCCATGGATAGGAGACCTGACGGGAGGATCATAACAGTGGACTGCTCTCAAAATTAAACAGGCAGCTATCTGTTATTTATCTGAGCACTGAAAAACAGCTGATAATAATAAAAATGATGACACAGATTTAACACCACTGATCTAACCTGTAGACTCCCACAGTCTCCTTCGAGGTGGCCTTGAGCTGTTTGAATCTCACAGCAAGTGGAAGCTCCATGGAGGCACGTCTGCGAAGGGAAAAAATTATGAATGTAATATTACATTTCTTTCTTTAAATAAAGCATAATCATTTTTACAAAAAATGAGTTTTTATTCACCTGGCAGTCCTGAGCTGCACTTCATCATCATCGTCTTCCTGCGGCCTATACTCAGGAGGTTGGCGATGTTTTGAGGCCAAGAAATTGAACATGTCGAATACTGACCTCCTGGTGGAACAAACAAGAATCTCAATAAGCAAAGCAGCATCCCTGGAAACAGTTATCTGTACGGTTTATTAACAGTGTGCATTATATAAAGTGCCATTTCTGCTCCGATTGACTTCTGGTTTCCTGACACGTGCTCTACAATTTCATGGTCAGAAGGTGTGTGTGTGTACCATACTGACCTGTGGTGGACTTCTGCACGAGCCGAGCCGTGGGGGTTGATGGGAGGTTCGTCCGTTTCCTCCGGTTTGTGGAAGCGGAAGCGATAGCTTCGACAGTGCCTGGTGCCGTACAGCTGCTCCAACAGGAAGACTACAGCCTCATGGACGACCCCGAGCATCCTCAGTCCATTCACACCTGGAAGGAGCGGAGAAAACACCTTCATCATGAGGCTTTATTCAAGTATATATGTAAAGTACCTCTAGTTATTATTTCTACACTTTTAAAATTACACCTCACCTTCAAAGGAGAGCTTTTTGAGTCGTGCACTGGAGCGAGCTTCCTGCACTTTATCAGTGAGGGATTTCCAGGCCTCTGTAGGGGAACAGTCGGTATTTTATGCCCAGTGTGTGGTTTCGTTTTTGCAGACTTGATTAAAACATTTTTATTTTTTATCACAAAAGCAATTTAAATTTGAATTCGTTTTGCCAAAGCAGGCGCTACAATCAGTTGTTTTCTTTTACCTTCAATACTCTCACAGCGGATGTGGAACCCGTCCTCACTGCAGATTTCAAAGATGATACCCTTTTTGGGTTTACTGTCTAAACCGTTATCCCTGCTGTTGCCATCCTGGTCGGGCGGTGAGGTCACAGGAAGAGAGCCTGCTCCTCCAGTTGCATGAGGTTTGTCTTTTCCCACCACTTTCCCTGGTAAAACGTGTCCTTCGGATGTCTTCTTTTTACCAAGTACACTAGAAAAGATGCGAACCAAACATTAAAGCTATACCGTATGACGATTTTGAAAACAGGTGATTAATACTGATGCTTCATACCTCTTGTTGGTCGTCTTTTCCGGTGGCTTTCCTGTGTCCACTGGCTCAGAGGAGATCGGCTCTTTGGAGCTGGTTGGGGAGAGGATGGGAAAGGTTGGAGTGTTTTTGCATTTTACTGAACAAAAGTGGGTTGCTTGAACAGCTGTTACGTGGTTAAGTCAAACAGTATAGCTATGATAAATAGAGCAACCATCATCAATAAAGAAGTTCAGTCCAGTTGACATATTTAACTTCTGTGTCTGAAGACACACTGAAAACTATTCTGTGCAAAAAAACAAACACACAAAGCCCACATTCATTTAGGCGAGACATCTGAAGAACACAACATACTTTAACCATTCGTTCCACGAAGAAATGAATCCCAAACTTAGACATTTTTTCAAATATTCTGAACACAGTCAAAATTGAAATTTCTTCCCATTATTACGGTACGTGAAAGTAACATAAAAACGATTTCTTGGCTACAAGTCACAGGTCTGTTAGTGTCTCACCTTGGGTTAGAGGATGGGTGCTGTCCTGCAGGGTTGCTGAAATGTTCCTCAGGCAGAGAGGCCTTAAGCTTCTTCCCGCTGCTTACATCTAGACTCTGCCTGCTCCTCTTCCCTTTCTGTTTGCCTTTCTCTGCTCCTGAAACTGCAGCTGCTGCTGACACTACTGTGGAGGTAGGTGGCATATGCTCTGATAACTTGGAAATAGGAGTTGTTCTACTGCTCTGGGAGTGCATGGATGTCCGTGTTTGCGTGAACACTCCAACAACACGTCCCTTGGTGGGACTTAGAGGGGTGGATGGAGCAGGAGCTAAAGTAACAGTGCTGTTTCCACATGAGTCCACAAGCTGGGGTCTGTTAATGGGTTGAGACTGATGTTGTAAGTGAACACTGCTGGCGTCTGTCTCTCCTTGCTGGTTGACAGCCATGCTGATAGTCTGTTGGGAGGGCAGGACGCAGATGCTGCTAGCTATTGATGTCTGAACAGGGGAGCTTAGCTGTGACATCAGAGGAGCTCCTCCTGCTGACTGAAGGACCACAGACTGATCTGACAGGCCCAGGGCGTGTGGACTTGCTTTAAAAAGGAGGTTGCTAATCTGCCCTGTGATCTCAGTTGAGCTGAGAACAGGGGTGGAGAGTGATACTGATCCTGGGGCAAGAAGTCCAGCTGCGCCACTAGGGGGAACAGACACAACATTTAACACTGACTGGCTGGGGTTCAAGCCAGAGACTGAGCAAGGTAGGAGATGAGCAGAGGAATCGTGGCTCAGGATACCAGGCTGGGCAGTACCAGAAAGCCTCTGCTGAAGGAGAGTAGTGGGATCTAAGTACATCACCCCGCCGGATTTTGGTCTCTTGATTATATTGGGCATCTTGCGTTGAGAAGTGGAGAGAGTGCTTAACTCAACTAGGCCACCAGGTTGACCGGGGATGCTTGCAGTAATCTGAGGGGAAGACAGGTTGATGAGGGTCATATTGGGAGGGCCTACTTCAGACGGGGCCAGAGTGGGCTGGTTACGGGAGCGCCCTGACTTTTTGCTTTTTCTTGGCAGAAGACGAGAAATGGGCCTCTTCTTGCCATGAGCAGAGGCAAGTACAGTCGGGGAAGAGGTGAGAGAGGACGGACTCGACACTATGGCAACACTGGGACCTAACTCGTGTGGTCGACCGGCCTCCGAGACCAGAATCTGGGACTGGTCGTGGGACTGAGACGGCAAACCAATGAGAAGTCCTGAGGTGGTGCTAGGGATTCCTGTCTGAAAGCCTGTCTGTGTGGGTCCTGTGAAGGTGTGAATCTGAGAGGGGTGAGGCATGGTACCCAGAACTTTGCCCCCAGCAGGAAATATTGATTGGGTTGAAGACAAGCCAGTATTTAACCCCGTGGTAAGTGTCATGGAGCTTAGCACTGCAGGCGAGCTAGAATCCATCACTCCTGTTGCACTAATCTTTTGGGTGACACCATTAGGGACAGTCTGGAGGACATAGAAAGGCTGGAATTGTTGATTGACTAAAATAAGCTTATCAGGACCTGGTTTGATGACTGCTGGGCTGGACACTTGAGCCTGGGAAGGTCCTGGGCCTGGTGCTGGAGTGGCGCTGCCTGCAGCTGCTGCCGCTGAAGTCGGGAGGTATTTCTGACCCTGAAGAGGCAGCGAGGGTGAACTTGGCAAGCCGGGAGTACCAGAACTCCTCGGAATATCCTGGTTAGCTGGTGCCTCAACTACCTGGCCAATAGCAGGGCTAGGAATAAACTGCTCAGGAGTCATATGACCTTCTGAGACCTGCGTATCCCTGTTTGCCAACGACGTACCATCATGCTGATTCTCTGATGGTGACACGCCTGGCCCCGCTCTCTTTTTGTCCCCACTCTTTTCCCCGCTGATGGTCTCTGTGTCCGAGTTCAAGCCCAGCATGGTGCGGTCTGAGGTATTTGAGATGAGACTCCCAGCGCTGTGGTTCTGACTGGTGCTGACAGTCGGGCTGCGTGTGGTCAGGACAGAGAGGTCAGACGGCAGCTCCAAAGGAAGATACGGCTCCTCCACAGATATTGAGCTATTGACACTACTCTCTACGACCCCTCCGCTTTCCGCACTGGGCAGCGGCTCGGAGAAGTCATCAAACAGAATGTCTTTACGTCTGTTGACATCCACTCCAACATAGCTCTCATCCAGCAGCAGCTCAGAAGAAGATGGCTCAGACTGCTGACCCAGAGCTGGCAATGACATAGAGGGGGTGTTCAGGACAAACTCCATAATATCTGATGGCAAAATGTTCCCACAGTCATCACTGTTGTTGTTGTCAGAGTCGGATTTAAGCAGGTCTGTGCTGAGGGACAGCTGGGCCTCGAGAGGATCCTGACCCTGACTCTGCGGCTGGGACTTGACCCCACCTCCGAGTGGAAGACAATTTTCCTTCTGATTTTTTCTGCCTTCTCGGGTGTTTCCACTAACTGCTCCGCCACTGCTGTCGGCCTCTTTGCTTGACTCGTGGGAGTCGGCCTTCTCAGTGTGTCTCTCTCTGCCTCTCCTCTTGGGAGTGCTTTTATGTGTGGTGGAAGAGGACGTGGCTGTAGTGGTTGTGGTGCTGGTGGTGCAGATGCTGGTATCACTCTCCGACCCATCATCGACGCCATCAAGCTGGCCGATACGCTGCTTGCCCAAGGTCCTGTTAGGCACAGCAAAGCACACATCAGATTATCAGAGTCAAGGAGATATTTCAGATAATTCACTTCATAAAATATGTGTCTACTTACAAAGCGCTCAGCATGTCCTCTTCAGCTTTTTGCTGAGCCCTTCGTTGCTGCTGCTCCTCGTCCTTTAGAAAACGCTGAAGCTGGGATCCTCTTCCCAGACACTGGTCTAATCCTTCTATAGATGGCAGGCCCTCACCAGGATTAATTATTGTTCGAGTGAAGTTGTAGTAATAAGGATCCTTACCCCTATGTTTCATTCCACTGTCTTCATCCTCTCCACTGTCTCCAGATGAAGATGTGGTGCTCATATCGTCCGCTCCATCGACCTGCCCCTCAGCTGACTTCTTGCGGCCACCCGTCCTCCTCTTAACCACAGTCCCGGCTCCGTCACCGCTGCCATAAAAAGGAAGGTCTTCCTCACCATACGAGCGAACCCCATAGAAAGGCGTGAGACCGAAAAACATGTTGGAGCGTGCGCGTGCGCTGCGTCGAGGGTAACGCCGCTTGGCCGACCCTGATCCGTCACTGTCATCTTCGTGATGTTTATCCTCCATACCCCTGTCATGGTCATCTTCGGGGCCAACGCCCTCATCCTCAGTGCCTTGCACGTGGAGACCGTGGTGGTCTCTGAGCTCTCCGCGTGGGCGCTCTTTATGCAGTTCCTCTTCCTCTGTGTGAGTCTGGGTGTCAGATTCAGAGCTGTCACTGCTGCTGGCAGAGGAGAAGAGAACAGTACATGCGGAGCGATGACCCCCCTGGCCAGCAGGAGAGACTATGGGGGCAGTGGTTGTGGGGCAGGAGGACGAAGAAATACTAGTAACGGTGGTGGTCCCATTAGGGTCACTCTTAATATCAGTCTTTAGTGGAGCTGTAGCTGGGGGTTTAATTGATCGCTTTTTCTCTCTGGAGGACAATGAAAGCTGGTTAGTTGCTTGCTTGCTGTGAGACTGTGAAGAGGTCTTCATAGTCTGGTGCAAGCTGTCCAGGCTGGAACTGTTCTTCCTCTCTGGACAGGAGTAACTGTCTCTGTTCTTTGAGGATGACCTGTCCCCACCCTGGGTATCGTGCTTCTCTCCCTGAGCCTTCCCATGGCCTTTGGTGCTGTTTCCTAGCATTGGAGCTTTGCTTTTGCTGCTGTTGTGAGAAGTAGGGTTGGTAGCGTGCGTGTTGGAGCTGCCGGCAGCTTTAGCATTATTGTTGAGAAGGGGAATCTTGTTGCTGATGTTGACGTTTTGAAAGGTCTTCTCTCTGTCACGGTCTTTGGACACATCTCTGCTGCCTGCTGTTTTAACTTTGGGGTGTTTATCTTTGGCAGCTGAGGCTGCAGCTGGAGAGGCCAGGTGCACGGAGCCTCGTTTAACAGCATCATCCTCCGCTGACGTCCTCGAAGGCCACAGAGGCTTTGCGGTCGCTGCCGTGCCTGAACCTGACGAGTACTCGTTTGATTTCCGTGTACTGGACTTCTGAAATGGAGGTTGCGGGGAGCCGGATTTTCCAACAACAGAGTCCTTATGGAGTGATGATGATATTAAATTTCCAGTGCTGCTACTACTCTCCTTCCCTGAGCTGGGCTTGTCCTTGTTCTGGTTATTGTTGGACGCTGGGCTGGACCTCTGACGAGGCAACAAACTGAGGCTTGCCGAAACATCCTGATCTTTGCTTCCATGTTTCCCTTGCTTGTCTGTCTGCTTGGTGCTGCCACTTCTCTGCTGGCTTGTGTGAACAGCAGTGCCAACGGGAGGGGAAGACTGGCCTGAGCCTGCAGGTCCCAGTCTTGGGTTCTTACTCTCTCCTCCAGAGTGTTTAGACTGGCTGTTTGCGTTACTGTCCTTCCCTGAGCCAGAGTCTTTGTTTCTCTCTGTGCTTCTATAACTGGAATCTCTCGACGGAGGTCTGCCCTTGTCAGCATCTCTGCTGGATGATCTGTCTTTACCTTGGCCTGAGTCTTTTCCTGTTTCCCTGCTATATGGTCTATACTTTTCAGAGTCCCGTAGTCCTGTATCTCTATTCAGTGACCTACCTTTGTCCATATCCTTATAGCTGGGATCTCTAGAGGATGACTTACTTTTGTCAGTTTCTCTAATGCTTGATTCTCTGCTCGCCTGTTTTCCCTTCTCAGTGTCTCTGTTTGTTTGTCTCCCCTTTTCGGAATCTCTTAAATGATCTCTACTGATCGGTCTGCCTCTGTCAAAGTCTTTCAGACCAGAGTCTTTACTCAGCGGCCTCCTCTTTTCTGGCTCTTTGGTTGACATTTGGTTCCGGTCAGAGTCTTTCTGCCCAGGTTCTCTGGATGATCTACTCTTGTCAGTATCCTTAGAGTCACGCTCTCGACTCGGGAGTCTCCCCTTGTCTGCCTCTCTCGTCGCTTGGTCTCGGGAAGGTTGCTGTTTGTTTCTGTCCGAGGAGAAGTGTCGACCTCTTTCTTCGTCTTTTTGAAGTGGGCTCCTTGCTGAGTCTTTGCTGAAGTGTTTGGACTTTTCGGGGTCCCTGGCGGGGGAGGGAATGAGTGGAGGGGGTGAGGTCAGGGGTCGTGACAAAATGTGAGATGTGGCGGTGATTCCTCTCTGTCTGTTAAGATGCTGGGGCGGAGGGGAGAGGGAAGGCGAGCTGTGACGACGTGAATCAATATTCCGCGTACCGGGATTCACCAGGGAGTCTCCCACTGTCACAATCTCGTGACTTTGGGGCTGTGAAGAACCTCCTAAAATAAAATAAAAGAACTGTTAAATTCAGACTAATTAAGCCAAATAATCAGTTTGAAATCAAAGTTTTAAGTGAAAAAAAGGCTGCACATTTGTACCTGGAGATGGCATGGGACGAGGACCTATTGACCGTTGACAAGGGGGGTAGCTGGGATGTCGGTTCCTGGTGTAAACCCTGAGCTTGGGGGTGTTGGCAGGGGAAAGTGTGTCAGAGCGCCTTGGTGATTCAAATGGATCAGGAAAGTCTAGAAGTGAAAAAGAAAGAGAAATGCATTAGCACATTATAGCTCTGAATATGGTTCTCACTGTAACACACACATTTCTGAACTATGTTACCTGTTAAGGAAGGTGGGCTGTGTGCTATTGTGCGATTCTCCTCAGGAGCCATCATGTTCTTTAGATCAGAATCTGCCACTGGAGGGTGACAAACTAGGATCTTGCAGGTATACACGCAGCGTTTTCGTGCATCTAAAGTACTCCAGTACACCCTCGAACACCTGCAAAGACAATTTATTTAGTTGAGCAAAGATGGCAGCTTCCTTCGCTAATCAGCAATTTAACTGCACAGAGCAAAATAACACTGGCTTTTAAAACAGCAAAAAGACTTTAAGATAAAGGTTAAAAGCAACAACAAAACTCACTGGTATCCCACAGGAAAGAGTTTGCGTTTGCAGTCTGAGAGTTCAGTTAGTATTCCCAAACAATCAATTGCCATCGAGCCTGAAATGATGATATTTAAATCAGCGGTCAGCAGAGCAGGAACTGCGAAAGGTCAGGGAAATGTCACAAAAGAATGTACCAGCAATCAACCTACCAATCATCATGTGGACATTTTCAGGCTCCAGTCCTGCCAGCCACTTCCTCCTGAGATTAATGCCCTCCATGTCCACCAGGATCCTGCGGGTCACCTCAAACCCAGACACCACCTCAAGAAAAAGTACATAAACAGAAAAGGTAAAGAGAGAACTGAGAATCTAAAGTCAAAGCCCCGGCATCGCATGGTTTTTCCACGCAAAACACCTAAGTGTGCTTTTAGTGATATATAATGAGATTTCCTTACTTCTCCTTTGATGAGGTCCCTGTGCTTTGGACAGTAGACTTTTTTATCTTCCAGGAAGCTGCAGTGGCACTGGCGGGCACACATGAAGTGGTAGTTACTGGTGCAAGAGGTAAGGCAGCAGCTAACGGTGGCTCCTGGCTTTTGACACTTCTCACACCGCTAAAAGAAAGTACAAATTGTAAACGTCCAATAAAGGTGCACTGAAAAAGAGTGGAAGATTATAAGGCACTAAGTGTTCTGGTTTACCAGCTGTTTTCCCCTGAGAACAGCCATATGAACATTTTTCAAAGACCCGTCATCATCCTCGAAGACCTCTGCGGACCACAGAGCACAATTCACATGGGACCACTCATTCTGACCGATGTACAGCAGCCTGCCTCCCTCCTAAAACAAAGAAAAGAGTGAAAAGTAAGAAAGACTCAACCTTGCGGTCTGCGTCCTGAATTTTGCTGCTACCGGTAAGGCACTCACATTGGTGTTCTCGTCTCCATACTTCAGGCACAGGACGCACTGCCTGTTATCTGTGACGCCTGGTGGAGGAGGGAGCTCTGGGCTGTCCTCGCGATCTGAAGAGAAAGCAAGAATTCAAACGCAGCTTGAATCTATATGAAAACCAGTCGACAAAGCAGCGTGCAAAACAGCACGCACGCAGGCATTAGTAACATATTTGTAGTCCGCCTTACCAGGCGAGAGTAGGGGCGGTGGGAGTATAGAGGGAAGTAGCGGAGGAGAGGAGGCCGGAGAATCAGGTTCGCCGGGGGTCTTGGGCTGGGGAGCAGGGATGATCTTCTTCATGAAGTGTGGGTGCTCAGCACGGGAAAGCTCCTGTCTCTCCTGCCACTGGGCGTAGTTGTGGTCTAGGGACGGCGGCAGCACAGCGTTGGGGAGGAGCCCACTGCTGTGGAACAACAACAGAGACGGGCACCATTACCTGGCAACCTATCAGCAATGAAACTGATTGGGGGGGAAAAAGCACATTTATTTTTGTTTTGTTGCAAATGACCCCATGTCACATAAGCAACTGATGACAAAATATGATCACGATTTGTTACGTGGGTTTAACCTCCACCCAGTAAAGATATAGCAGATGATGTGGATAAATAATGTCGGGTTTTTCAATAAATAAATGTAAACCATCTGCTTCATTGAATCAACACAAGTTATCAGCAAACGGTGAGAAAAAGCCTTTTATTCCCGTTCATGTGTTCTTTCTGATTCATTAGTTGACTGCCACATTTAGAATAGGTCATTGCCATTGGAATATATTGTGTGACAAGTAATATCTACCCCTATGGTACAGATGATATGCTGGAGCTGTTTTTTTAAGATACTAAAAAAATAAATAAAGTCTGAGCAGCAAGTGAGCAGTGACACCCATGTTAAATAACCACATTCGAGGAGTTCTGCCAAGTCAAGAAAGCCTGGGTAATTGGTGTGATGTAAAGTCTCACACTTAATAAGCCAGCAGAGGCTTCTAAAAGCAAATCCACCCAGCAATGGCCACAGGATACAGAAGAATCATTGGTTTCCTTGACTGGAGCACTGATAAATAACACAATGAACTAAACTGACAAGCAAACCGCAATTAGACCACAAGTATTTATCAGCGAGTCTTCAATTGAAATATGACACTGTTACGGTTTCCCCTTCAAACAATGCCCGAAGGCAAAGCAGAAGAAATAGTCTGAGAAAGCAGAGCGACTGAGAAAGTTGGTGAATGGATATGTGTCAGAAAAACTCCAACATGCAGAGCAGTAAATTTCCATCAACTGTCTATTTAAAGACTGAAAAGTTAGGGGGGAAAAGTCAACTTGTAGCTATTCCCTCTAAAAAATGTCAATGTTCTTCTCTCTGTACACATGAGGACAAAGTATTTAAATTAAAAGCAGGGGATTTTAAACACAGCATTTCCAAATGTACTAGTTTTCTTCAGAAAAAACACAATACTAGAATAATTTCAGGGAAAAAAATAATTACCAGGTTCAGTATTATTAGCACAAACCACAAACCACTGCTGTAAAGTGATGGGATTTAACTTTGCAATGCTCAAAGCTTGTAAAATCAAGTTTAAACTCAGGGTCATCTTCCAAATAACACACAATATAAAAACATCAGCAAGGGTTTGAGCTGTAACTTGAGAAAACATCATGTCAAAAACTAAAGAAATCAGTTTAGACTTCAGAAAAAGAACTGTTGATGCTCACAAAGCAGGAAACAGATATATAAAGTCACCACAGTGTTTCCAAGTGTCATGAACAGGAGTGAGAGGTATCATCAAGAAATTCAAGGAGAGCCAAACAGAACAGATCCAGCCTGGCAGATGTAGGAAGCAAAAGATTTCAGACTACAAAACGACTGCAGACCAAAAAAACCCTCAAATTCTGCATAAAGAGACACCTTTGCACCAGACTGAAGTATATTAAGAAATCCTTTGGTAGGATGAGAGTAAACTAGAGCACTTTGGCCACAAAGACGATGATTATATTAGGAGAAAGAAGCGAGAGGCGTACAACCCAAAGAAAACGGTGGAGTGAAGCACGGTGGTGGGAGTATGATGCTGTGGGGATGTTTCAGTGCATCTGGAACTGGGAGAATCTCGTCAAGGTGAAGGAATCATGATGAAAGAAGGATATGTGAAGATTTTGATAGAAAACCCAACGCAGTCACCAAAAAACCCCAAAAACCGGGGTCTGGGTTGTTGCTCTGTCTTCAACCGATAACCCAAAACATCCATCCCTCTTGGTGAACGACCTCCAGAAGACCAAAGTGAATGTTACTAACTGGTATGCAGGCTGCTATCAGGCCAAAGTGACTGACTATTGACTATTAGCATCGTGGGAGCAAATAATTCTGACCCTCATAATTTTTGGTTTCTGTGAAATAATTTTGTTCCTGTGTGGAAAATAAAAGTAGGATGTTTGGAAGTGCTGTGTTTCAAAATTCCATTAAAAATGATTACAAGGGGAAAAAATAATCCTGCCCTTATCTATTAATAATATGAGTTCTTCAGTACAATAACAATAATATTAATTCTTAGCACAAAGGCATGACATGACATGCTCATATGTCATGTGACTGGAAATAACTACAGTTTATCTCTGTGATCCTGTCTTCTTCTGTCTTTAAAAACAGCACTAGGTATTGTATAGTATTGTATATAGTATAGCCTGGGACCTTTAACAGCCACTGCCAGAAGGAAATGTTGTATCAGCGATATTCTCCACTCAATCATCAGTTGATCAAGTTGTTAAAAAAAAGTCTGGATTGAAGTGTTTTAGCTCCCTATGTTTGAAAACAACAAAACGATTTCCTTTACCAATCAACGAGACACACGGACTATCACATGACACCGTGATCTCAGCCCTTAGTTTGCATTTCCATTAAATATCTCGGTGGATGTTTGTACAGCAAACCCACACGTTTTATTCTTTTCAGTTCACAGCGCTCTGGTTCCCTCCTATATACAGATGATGATACGGTGCCTCCCAAAGAAACCACATCTTGCTTCTCATTTCAATAATTACAGACCAGCAGCTCTTGAAAACTGCAGTTCTCTGAGGTTTTTGGACAGGCTCACTTTACACGAGTATTAAAGTGAAATCTTCTTCTCTGTAATTACAAACATAACTTGCGATACAAGTTTAGAAAATCGTGGCAAATAAAACACTTCACACAGTATATTAAGACTGAAAGCACTGCCTTCTGGGTGGCATTGCTTAGCTACTGAATTTCAGATTTTGCTCATATTAGTCTGAGCTCATTTTAACTTCATTTTAGCAAATCTTTTGTTGGTTATTTTAAATGCATTTAAATAATTATCAAGAACCAGAAACACTTCTGAGTGCCAATACGAGCCAATCGGAACAGGTAGTGAACACTCTCGTATGAGCTCTTGCATTTGCTAAGGTATAACGACAGACACTCACTTGGCAGAGACTTTTTGGCTTTCCCAGAATCTGGACTCTTTCACTTTGAACCATGGAAAGGTTCGGTCCATTTGCTGAAACAGAGAATGAATTCCATTAACGTTACACATCAGCCTACTCAAGCACTTGTGCAGACCTGCATTTGGAAGCGATCGTGAATGTCGTTGGCGCAGCTTTAACTCGATTAGGACAATTAACCTGTAACTGATGAAGGAAGAAGAAAACGCTTCTCACAATGTCTACGTAAACGTGTGTTTCGCTGTTGTCATTTAACCTCATTTATGCTTGCTGTGTTTCCAGCCGTGCCATGAGACTTGAGCTGATCTGAACTTCTTACCCGGATGAAAAAGGACTTGACCATGCTGTTGGCTTTCCTGCTCTCAGGTTGGCCTCCGTCACTGTTGATGGCTGTCTGAATGATTCGCACGATGTCATCGCTAAACTCCAGCTGGGAGAGAAATGATGAACACAAATGGCACACAATTAAGCTAATGAACATTGGTGGAAAGGACATTATCTCAGCCATCTGTGTTAATTTCCCATTACACAGCACAGGTCTGACCAGGGAGTCAAGATGTGGCTACACATACCAGATTAAAATCAAATATCAAACATGCTCTAAAGTAGGGCTGGGCTATATCATACCGTTCACGGTATGATGACACATGATGAGTAATTTTGGGCAACGATAGGAAAATGAAATATCGCGATAGAATATGGGTAAAATGCGCTTGCGCAGTGCCTATGTTTACATACGCACATGGCGGCGACGCAGAATGAGAAGAGCAAAAGTGGATCGTTAAATGAAACGGATGAACCAGAATTGGTTTGTAAAAATGCTGCAGCTTCAGTGGTGTGGAACTGGTTTGGCTTTCAACCGTCAGATACACATCAAAGCACTATTTTTGGTAGAGCATGCTAGCGAGCCGTCGTTATTACCGTGTTGTTTGGAAAATACGGCACACTTAAAATCAATCCTTTTATTTTTCTGAAAATCGACAGTGCCCCTTATAATCCCGTGTGCCTTATGTATGAATTCTGGTTGTGTTTACTGACCTCGAAACGATTTTATGTCTTATGGCTCGAAAATCTGTCAAATCTTTTAGTACGACTTTGCTAAGTTACAAAACTGCACCGCTTCATGGATTGTCGGAGCATTACGGCTATCGTAGGCAGGAGCCTCGCGGAGTGATACGTACTGTGCTTCGTCATAATATTACCGTATTGTGTGTGTATAACCTCTTTTTAAGTTTTGTGGATGTTATACATGGTTATGCTGAGGACATGTCGGCCAGTTTCCACTGGAAATGCCTTTTGGTTAAACTGTCAGCAAGGAAATTGCACTGTTACATTTTTATATAACTTTAATGCACATAAAAAACAGCTGCTTGTTTAAGTGAAAATACATTGATGGGGTTTTTTGCACTAATAAAGTTGTGGAGTTGTAAAGCATTTTGTCTAGTGTCAATTATATCGTCAGTTATATCGTTATCGCAATTTTTCAAATGTATATCGTGATAAATATTTTTGGTCATATCGCCCTGCTCTACTCTAAAGGCTGTGATTTAAAAAGAAAAAAAAAAAAGTACAATCTGCTTCAAGAGAGCTTGTGAGCTTTGTCATATGTTTAGAGAAAAAATATCTGTGGTTAGCCTGCACAGATCCTCGACTACGTGTTCTCTAGTTACAGAGACTGATGAATTGCTTTTCATTAAAATGCAGCAGACAACACACTTGTCATTCCAGTTTGTCAGCACGGCAGAGATACCGGAAAACAAATGGGCCCCTCAAAAAAGAAAAAAAAGAAAGAAAGAATGCACACTTACCAATGAATTGTACCGGCCTTGATCCATCTTTTTCTCAACAGACTCCAAATCTGGAGGGGAGTCGCTGGGAGGTGTGGGGGTTACTTCTGTCAGGACTGGAGGATCTGGGCCCTCCGGGGAACGACGGGATGGAAGACTCTCCTCCGTCTCTGGATTCAGCTCTGGTGGCTTCACCGCCTGCTCCAAAACCACAGAGTATAGCTCTGACTGATGTGGTAAAATAAGCTCAGGCTGTTTCTGGTCAAAATGTGCCTTTATCCATCAATATCCATCATAGCACCACGTGGTAAAAAAGTAAAACTCACAAAACTATAAAGTAATGAAGTAAAATAAAATCAGTGTTTCCCACACACAGACTTTTCTTAGCTGGCCATCAAGGTATATAAATACCTGCCTAAGTTTATTTGGTAACACAAATGTTGGTATTTTTTAAATTTCTACATGTTTAAGAGAGTTTAGCTGCGACTAACCAGAAAGGCCCTTATTAAATTTACTTGGCAGTTCTCGACTTCACAGAGGCGACCTCAAATTTATTTCTCACAAAGAAACTGGAAAATGAAAAATGTGCAGAGGAAATCCTTAAAAATGGCAGTCTGCAGAACCTAAATCTGTGGGAAACACACTGCAAATGATGCTATAATATAAAAATCTGATCAGTGAAATGTTTGCAATATGGCAAAGACTCACATCGATTTGCAGGCGTGTATCTTACCTGTCTGTACCGTAGCAGGTGTGTGGATGTGCGTGAGTTGAGCAGTGCAGTGAGGACGTTGCGAATGCAGCCCTGAAGTTCCCTTTCCAACGCCGCCCTCCACTCAGGCGGGTGTCGTTCGGTACATTTGGTACATGTGTAGGCAACGCTCTCTGGCTTTGACAGCAGTTCATACATTTCATCTGCGACACAGCGAAACAGCAGGTCATTAGGTTTATTGTTTTTCTGCATGTCATCAGCGTGACAGCGCTCAGAGGGCGGCCTGTCAGTCATCTGCTCAGACACTGTCGAAGCACACAAGCTGCTACAAACTGATGAAGAACATACTGTCAATGTATTACTCGCTATGCAGCTTCTCACCTGTGAGATTCTCACACTTTGCATGAACCCAATGGTTGCAGCGGCCACACAGCATCATTTTGCTGTCATAATCATCATCGTCATAGCACTTATCACACAGTGGGCAGAAGTTCCCTGAGAGAGGAGATTAAAATTCATCAAGACCAATAAAATACTGCTTACATTCAAATGTTGTTGTATTTTTTTGTTATTGCTGGTGATACTGATCAGTCATCTACTGAGCTACCTGCTCACCTTTAGCAAAAAGTTTGGCACAATCGTGACACATGGAGAAATCATGTGACCACTGGGCATCCCAGGACTTCCCAGGTTTCGTGGTGCCGCAGCTCTTACAGCGCACACACTTGGCGCAAACCTGAAAATAAGAGGCACATAAACAACATCGTTACTACACGGTAGAAACTCGTAAGCATTCGTTTAAGGAGTGGAAAGTGTGTGAAAGTGAAGCTGTAACAGGAGCAAAACGTTTTCCTAGACGCTGGCTGTGCGAGGTCGCATCCATGTAAGTAGCACAATCTTGAGAAGAAGGAAACGTGTGAACTTGGGAGAGAAATGTGCGAGCATAATGCTATAGTTTGGTCACGCAGTCGTGCAACTGTGTTACATAAAGGTGAGAAAATGGTGAGGGTGTTTAAGAGAGGAGGAGGAGGAGGAGGAGAGTGTGTGCATACCCAGATTCTCTTCTTCTTGGTGGGTCTGGTTGGGTAGTTGGGACCCAGGCACTCTGGGTGATAGCTGTTGTGGCACTTGTCGCACTCTAGCAGCTGCTGCTGCAGGGAGAGAGGTAGAAAAAGTGACAAGATGTTATTTGTATATCGAGTTAGGCAGCAGTAACATTTTCATCCCTAACAAATAGTTCTGCTCCCTGCAAATCAGCAACAAAGGCTTTGACCCATAATTGCAGTACTCGCCTTTACCACCAAGTGTCACGCTGAAATAAATGAATGGTAGATACAGCCATGCAGTATTTTTTAAAAGATGAACGGTGCTTCTTTTACACAGACGTCTTGCTCTAGTGCTCCCTCCAGTTTATAGCAGGGCACATTCATAGCGTGTGTAACGGATGGATAAACATCATTAACTAAGGCATTATGATGCAGCTTTAATGTGAGCTGTATAGTGCTCTTGTCGACAGCTGCTTAAGGGTTGAGCGCAGTTGAGTTTTTCTTGTTTTTTCTTTGAATAAACACAGTTATCCCATTTAAAGTTTTTCCAATATACAGTTAATGTGCTGCAGGACATTTTCATCACTGAGCTAGCAGGGATCCTAACCCAAAATGCGAATGACAAACATTTATTAATAATGACCAACAAGCTAGGCTGGAGGCTGCAGTTTGGGGAGGGCCTTACTGAGGATCAGCAGCAGCACCTGTGCCTGCAGGATACCCCCTGACACATCTGAGAGAGGCTAACAGAGAAAAAGGGGAGTGATGGTGGAGCATTTATAGCCGTAAGAGCGGGAGGAGAGTGTTTGAGATGTTCCTGAAGCTCCTAAAATTTAGATAAATTATCAACAATTACAAGTTGCAAATAGTCAAAGTTTTATGATCATCCAGCACTTGATGTGCTATTTCTGCAGCGGCCTGATTTGCCCGTAACTTCGCCAGCTGAGATTTAAGTTAAGCCACACTCAGTGGTGGAATTGGAATGCCAGAGGCAGCTCCTTGGTCAGAGACGAAAGCCAGTCAAAATAACGATTTACTTTACGCTCGCTAGATTTAAAGATCCAGCTCCAAAGAATCTTTTTCTTTAGCCTTACTTTCTGCTTTCCCCACTAAATGGGCAGTAACCAACAATTTCACATATCTTGCAAACATGTACAGCTGTTTGACTGCCTTTCTTCCACCTGATGTGTTCATTCATATTTCTAAACCCACAACCATACAAGGCTCACACCATGCACATTTTACACATGGCTTCAGTTAAATGATAAAAACATGGCAGGAATCCAAGAAGCTGATTAAGTGCTGTCTGCTGGCTAGACTAGCAAGCATCTTTCTAGGGAAGATTCTCCAGTCTTCACACACTGTCAGTCTGAACCAAGCTTCCGTGAGCGGCTTTAAAATGTACAGAACTGTATCGAATGGCTTACTTTAGTTTTCTGGTGCTGGCGCCCACAGGCCTGGCAGTATCGGCATCGTCGACAACACCAGTTCTCAAACTGCTCCTGGAGAGGGCGCTCCGATTCCCCCAGGCAAAAGAGATGGAACGGTTCACAGCATACCTGGCAGAAGACAAACTACATGCAGAGAGAGAGAGAGAGGAAGACGTGTTTGAATATAAGCTCAGCTTCTGCGTGGATGAAAGGAAGCTCAAAGGGGGGAGGGAAAAAAAGAAAATCAAGATGATTTTTACCTCCGCATTTCCACTGCTTGCACACAAAAAGCAGAGCACCCTGGGTGTGATAGGCACAGAGGTGAGCAGGCTGAGGCCACCAGCCTCCCACACCTTCTCCACATCATGGTTCCTTTTGAAATCCACTCTGATACGATGCACTCCGTCGCAGGGTGCTCTAGAATTCACCTGGCCCCTAGTCGAGGGAGTGCTCTGCGAGTTTAAAGTACTGCTGCTCGGGGGTTTAGTGGTCAGAGGCTTCACAAGAGGGGGTGACCAAAAAAACAAAAACAGTGTTTGACAAATGCTTATGGCAAAAGTTTTGATGGACATCTTATACAAGTAAAACTTTATTACCTTGTCTTTTGGTTTGTGTCTAGTAGAAACGGGAACAGAGCGAGAAGTTGGCTTCTTTAACTGTTTTGATTCAGCTATTAAAAAAAAGAAGAAAAAAGCGATGATATTAAAATAAGAACAAGGTAAAAATAAAAATGCCGTTTATTGGGAAAAGGTATGGCTATTTACTTACCTGTATCTGAAACTAGTGTAGCTGAGCTCTGCTGTTGCGCTGAAAGCTGCTGCTGCAGCGGCTGTGTTTTTTTCTTGGGTTCATTTGGCGAAATCTTGGGTGAAGCATCCTTTTTTGAACATGCCTGACTGGTAAGTGTCCGTTGCTGCTGCTGTTGTGATGACGGCTGAGACTGTGTAGACTGAGAGGGGGAATTTTGTGCAGAAGATGACGATGAAGAGGAGGAAGAGGAGGAGGAGGAAGAAGAAGATGATGAGGAGGAGGAAGAAGACGATGAAGTGGAAGAAGATGACGTGGAGGTGGAAGCTGGTACAGGTTGCTGTGGCTTGTGCCCCTTTTTACCGGGGGCACCGCTTGGGGCCGTGAGCTGCTTGGGTTCTGACATCGGTGCGGGAGACTGAGCCTGGGCTGTGGACGCGGCGGAGGCCTGAGGGGGATCGGCTGGGGCAGGGGAGGATGCGAGGGCTGGCGATGATTGCTTGGATAATGGCTGTCTTGACTTCTCCTCTCCCTGCCTTAGAGGAGGAGGAGGAGGAGGGCTCTTTTTAAGGGGAGGTTCCTCTTTTGCTGGAGCAGGAATGGGTTTGGGGCCAGAGTCCGAGTTTGGTCCTTTCACCGGATTGAGGCTCTCTTTCTTTTCCGGTGGCCTCTTTTTCTTGTCCTTCTTGCCTTTACCTTGCTTTTGAAGAATCTTTGAGGGCATCCACTGTAAGTTCTGACACTTTCTCATCCTGAAAAGGAGATTCACAAAATTTTAGCTTCCATCCTGCCTTTAATTCCCACCACAATGACGATGTCTTTGATGCATCTATACTTCTACCATCAACTGTTCGTGCTGGATGTTGATCTAATGAATCTTGTTAGTTACAGTTACAGAAAAGGAGGAAGAAGAAGACATTTTAAGACCGACTCTGACTCTATAAGTGTATTGTCTAAGCTTTGAAAACAAACCAAAAAGATGTATTCACTGGCAAATACCTCCCACTTCATCAGCATAATGAACGAGCTGGATACAGTAACAGCCCATTATATTTTGTCACATAGCATAGTTACATTTCCAAGAACGTGCATGTCAAGCTGCTGACTTCAAGTCAGGAATAATACTCACTTGCAGCATTGCTTTTTAATGTTTCGCCCTCCAAACTTAGGCTTATCCAGACAGTTGGTACATTCACCGCAGTCTTCTGGAACCTGGCAGCCTGAGCACTGGCCACAGCGCCGCGACCGTCGGCCCTTTTTAGGAGGAGCTTCTTGAACGGCCTTTTGCCGGGTCTCCCGTGGCTTTATGGGAGGGGACTGAGGCTCTGCCTCTTCTGAGCCCGCAACTGAAGACTTGTCTGTAAAAAAATCCAAAAAAGGAGGATTTCATTATTACTGACACACAGTTTAACACAGAGAGAGTCATAAAATAGCACTATTAAGAAGGCAAAGATGAAGAAATTTACAATATTGATAAATAAATTATTTTTTTAAACAAATGAATGAATCTTAAATTCTGGCTTATTTTAAAATAAATCAATAACAACTTATTTTTTAGCCACTTTGTATTTAACCTAATTCCCGACCATCACTATTAGGTCATCTCGCCTCAAAAGTTCGCATGTAACAACATGACATGAGACCAGTCAAAATAACAGGGACAGGGCAGCCAAACGCTTCTCACTCCATCACCACTCCACTGTGTACTTGTGTGCCCATCAATGATTGAATTTCTCTTCTCCTGTGATTAGCCTGTCATCATTGTGTGCTCCAAACTGTTTCAGGACTTCATTCATGACACAACATTTGTGCCATGAATAAAAAACCATTTAGCTCACGCTGCTCTGCAGTATTAGAAGTGTACACATGTCACAGTCCCAATTAAGACCCCGCCCAGAATAGCCAAGTCTTGCACAAGCTGAACTATTCTCTGTACCTTTTTTTAAAAATTAAAACGGTTAAAGATTACCATGAAGTTTACCATTTAAAACAACTAAGCAATAATATCATCCACACCAAAGAGTGTTGATTTTTGCACTTTATAGACAATTCAGTAAACTTCAAGTATGCAGGTGTGTCTCACCATCATTCCCCATGGAAGATAGGATCTTCTCTCTCTCCTCCCAGGGCAAGGCACTAAGTGTGGGCATGTCATCAGGGAACACCGCCCGGTTACGGCCAAGAGCCACAGCTGCACGACGGCATACATGCTTGATGCGCGGTCCACGGACTGATGCCTCCGACGAATCACTCTCTTGACCCTGCAGACCACCGCAAAAAGTGCACCGAATACTCATAAAGAGCATCATGATAACAAATATGCAAGACAATCCTACAAATGCACAAACTTGCAATGCAAAAAGACAGCATGTTCAGCTTATTGTTAGATGTTAGTTACGTTAGATGTGAACAATCTGACCAGTGTGCAGGTGAAGATTAAGAAGATGTGGAAACAAGGCGTGTCCTTAAAAACCCAATTGACATATTAACAGCAAAAAATAAAAACAGATGAAGATTCTGCATAAAGGACTTTCATAAGCAAAGCTACTGCTGTTTTGTGCATAATGCATTAAGCGAGGAGAATTCCCCTTAAGTAACACCCTCCATGGGACTTTCCTCCTATCAAGTTTCAGTCTGAGTACAAACTCAGGTTTCTATTTATAGCAAACATTCATAGCATTATGTCAAACTCATTTGCTTGTGACTATACGATTTAAATGAGAAAACCAGACAGTCTTTTTGTTGAGACTCTATGAGGGCGACGCATGAACATGAAACTGACCTGGACCTTTGCCTGATCTGTAGGTTTTAGCTTGTTCTTCTTTATCTCAAAGAGCTGGGCTTTGGCCTTCTTCAGTAGTCCAACTACCCGCTTGTCAGTCACAGGGTGTTTCTCTGAATTTGATAAAATTTTTCCAATAGAGGAAACAGGAAGCTGTTGTCTGCTGGGATGCACTGGGAGGCTTGGTGTATTTTGGCTGGGAGTACTTCTTTTCTCTTTCTCTTTTTCCCCATCCTCCATCTCTGCTCCCTTCTCAGAGAGCCTGCCTTTCTTAGGCAGACGTCCTTTAGTAAAGGACACAGGACCAGTGGAAGGTGGCACATCTGAGGAAGCGGTGTCAGAAACCGTGTCAGCTGATGTTGATTTCTTTCTCCCCGGAGCCTTTTTTGGAGCAAGACCATCAGAGTCCCTCCCATCTACAGTAAACAGACTAGAAGGTGCATTAGGGGAGCCATCTGGCGTAGAAACCCGACTTCTTTTCTCCAAATCCTTCTTCCCTTCTCTCTTATTCTCCTTCTCCTTCTCACGATTTTTCTCAGAATCTCTCTCTTTTTCCTTCTGAGCAGGTTCCTGGGGAGTGGACAAACATTTTTCTTTACCTCCCTTCCCAGCTCCTCGCCCTGTGTCTTGGCCACTGGGAGGAAAGAGAGGGAAAAGTGGGGAAGAACCGGATGATGCAGCTGACATGGGAGGTGGGTTTCCAGTGGCCCCTCTTCGATTATCGGGTGTTCCTTGTGAGGCCAGTATACCGTGTGATACCGTGGAGAAAGTGTTGAAAGGAGCAGAAGTTAAGGCACTAGTGGCTAGTGGGCTTGCAGACACCCCTGGCAAAGAGCTGGGGTTACTACTGGAGGCAGAGCCTGGCAGCACAGATATCTCTGAGGCCCCTTTCCCCATGGACATCTGGCCTCCTATTTGGCTGCTGCGTCTGGTCATCGAGTGGGATGGAGACCGTGGATGGCCACGCAGTGTTCCCGGAACCGGCCGTCTCCTACGCCGCTGGGTTCTGGTGGAGCTGGGTGGCGTCTGGTGTGGGGAGATTGATCCAGGGCTGCTCCCCGAAGATGACTGCAGGGTAACTGACTCAAATATCCGAGAGTGAGCCTCACTGGGTGTAAAGCGTGGAGCACGAAGCAACGGGCTGCGCTTTTGAAGTGGTGAGTCAAAGCGGGATGATGGGGGGTGCTGGTGGTGAGCGTGGGGATGAAGAGGGGCAAACAGACGAGTCCCACTTCCCGCTCCGGTGACCGGTGCTGGAAATGCAACCGGAGCAGCTCCCCCTGCCCCACCAACACCCAGCCCGACGTCTTCAGGTGTGAGCGGTGGAGGACGGAAGTTGTCAAATACCGGCTTGCGTATAAGGCCCTCCTTGGCATATTTAGCAGAGGAAAAGTACTGCTGTTTCGGGTGGGACAGGGATGTCCATCGGAAGGTGGGCTCTCTCAGAATTGAGCGACTTCTTTTGTCTGACAAGCTGGGCAGCACTGATGGTCCAGGGAGGAATGGTGGGATGGGGTGAGGCATCCAAGACGACTGGGGGTGGTGTTCACTAATAGCAGCTGTACCAGTGGAGGTTGACTGGGGAGGCTGTGGAGGGGTGAGGAGAGGGGGAGGTGAAGAAGACGAAGAAGCTGTGGATGAAGCTTGCTGGGAATTTACAAGTGCAGAGGAGGACATCAGCACTCCTGTTGGTGGGCTGATGATTGGCTTTTTCATCCCAGTGGTGAGCGTCTCTCTTCCCCTCTGTTTCTGACCCCCCTGGCTGACCCCCTGCCGTCTCCGGCCTCGTTGATTCCTCTCTGCCAGCACATGCTCTGCCTCCGGTTCAGAGGGAGGAGACGCAGGCTGTGAGGTGTGTAGCAGGTTGGCCTCCCTCTCTCCCTGTGAGGACGGAGAATGATCCTCTGGCTCTGACAAAGCCTGCGTGGCCTCCGAAGCCTGGGAGTTGCACGATGAGTCATCCAAGCTCGGGCTGCTGGACCTGGAAGACTCTGCAGAAGAGAGTTGTGAGGAATGCTGTGACACAGCACTTGAGCCGCAAGATGGCGCGCTACTGCTGAATCTCCCATTGGCTGTGTTGCTGTTGCTGCTATTCAGAAGACCGGCAGCTGTTGATGGAACAGAGGGAACAGGGGCAGGAGATGAAGGAGGCGGGAGAGAGTCAGTCGGGGCAGTGGTACCAGCGCTAGTAACAGCAGATGTAGAGGAGACAAGCACAGGAGAAGGGGATGAGGAAATGGTGCAGGCAGGTTGGGCAGAAGTGGAGACAGATGAAGGGGCTGTGTCTAAGCGGGGTATCTTTGTATGGGGTGCTGGGGTTCCAAAACTCCCCTCATCTTCAATGAAGCGCTTGGGTGTTTTGATGATGCGAAGGGAGACGGTGCTGACCACGGGCATGATGAACTGCCTGATGTTCTTCAGCGGGGTCTTCCTGATGCCAGCTTCAATGGCTCCTCCCCCACTACCCCCAATGGCTACAGCTTCTTTCTCCAGTCGCTTCTGTGCTCCTTTCTTAGCACGTTCCAGCAGCTGTTTGGCGATGGTAGCATCAGGGCGCTTACACGGGGGGACGATTCTGACTGGCTTTCTGTGTCGAGGGCTTTTTCTGAGGCCCACCGCTCTGCCTGGCTTGGAGGGAAGTGGGGAGGCAGGTGGATTGGAAGAGTCTTGGTCCCCAGTGCCATCCACACTCCTTAGCATGGGCTGCTGAGGTGTGTGTGGTTCTGCGGCCCCACCTCTGATCCTGAACGTTTTATGTTTCCCTTCCCCACATTCAATGGAGGTAGACAGCTGGGCAGCAGCAGCAGCTGCTGCTTCAGCTTTGAGCCTCTCAGCTGATGGTGGTCGCCCACGTCTGCGTCGGGGAACACCGGGCAAAGTCTTGAGGCGTGACTTCAGAGGGGTGAGCTTGGTCTCTGTCAGCCTCTTCAGGTTGGTAACTTTGGATTCACCCCGTCCACCTTTGGAAAACCTCGCCTCAGTATCATGTGGCTGAGTAGAGCCCACTGCCACCTTCTTGCCACCCTTTCTGTCCTTGTCCTCCTCTGTGTCCAGCTCAAACCCAACCTGCCTGGTGTCCTCCCCTGCTGCATGGCTTCCCGTAGTCCAAGCTTTCTTGCTACTTGAAGAAGGGGGTCGGCCTCTTCTCTTTTCTCCGGTCCCAGGTGGCCTCCCAGGTAGCCTTTTCACCCTTTCAGCTGGTCTTTCAGGTCCCTCAGGTTTGTCCTGTTTTGGAGAGGGAAAGGATGATGGGGAAGATAGACTTGCAGCAATTTTCTGGGCGGACAGGACCCGTGGCGGGCGCCCTCTTGGCTTCTTCTCCTGTATAGGTGGTCCTGCTGATAAAACCAGAAAAACAAATAAATAACCAGGCACAAACAGCAACACCTATAGAAAAATTGTACAGGTAGAGTCATCTCAAACTGACTATAAAGTCCCTGGTAGCCAAGACGAGTTAAAATTTTACCTGAGGAAGTTGTTGAAGGGCTCTGTACTCGCTTCTGTTCAACAACCGGTCCAAATCCTTCAAATGCTTCTTCCTACAACACAAGAAAGGGAAAAAGATGAGTTGCCTGTGATCACACCATTTTGTAATGCTAAAATACAGGAACAGACCATATTTAGAGCATTAATCATAGTACATAACAGTGAGATGGCCTAGATGAGCAACACTTGAGTCATTATTGAATAGTAATAATAATAGAATGCATTTATACAGCGCTTTTCGGGACCCCTCACTCTCACATTCATACACTGGTGAAGGCAAGCTACAGTTGTAGCCACAGCTGCCCTGGGGCAGACTGACAGAGGCGAGGCTGCCATATCGCGCCATCGGCCCCTCTGGCCATCACCAGTAGGCGGTAGGTGAAGTGTCTTGCCAAAGGACACAACGACCGAGACTGTCCGAACCGGGGCTCGAACCGGCAACCTTCCGATTACAAGATGAACACACAACTCTTGAGCCACGATCGCCCGAAGACAGACTACTCTAGCTTACTCTGGTGCTCTCATATTTTTCTGGTTTTTGGAATAGCATGCCTAACGTTTGAGAAGACTCAAACCACCACAGACGTCTAAATCTTACTGGGTGACTAACACATAGCAATGTACTCCTGCTCCTTGAGTTACAGCACTTACACAGGCAGACAGAGCAAAGAGGCACAAAAGACAATGAGGCCTGAAGTGCAGAGCAAATACACATTAGTGGCATCTTTTCAACAAGAGGAGCAAAAATGTAAAGTGTGGCTTTAAGGCTGAGCCAGAGCAGTCTGAGCTTTGGATTCACTTAGATACATCTGTGCCTTTAGCTGAATTCAGACACTGAATCATGGTCACATGTTAAAAAATATATCAGTTTAGGCAATTTTAGCATGAAACTTTGATATGTTTCACCATAAAACATTTCATCCATGGTTAATAACTGCCAAATGATGTGACTTTAATTACTCAGTAATATTGAATTAATTTCAATATTTTGGGAAATTATGTAAGCTCCACTCTGGCATAGTAAATGTATCCTTCCTCTCATGTCTCAATGTACCCTTGAGAAGTGCAACAGAAAAGAAAAAATCCCTCAGTGATGATTAGCATCTTTGGGCTCCTCTGTGTGCTACTACTTCTTACAATCAATGTGCTTAAGAGTGGAGGTGAGTGTGTCATTCCGTCATGTTTATTTATAGCAGCACGTGGGGATGCAATAAAGGTCTCGCTGGCCCAGTTTGTAGAGCAGCTGCGATCTAAGTGTAAGTGCAAAATTACATGCAAACTGCTTTGCACCATTTAAGAGTTACACACGCTGCATGTGGCTGAGACGCACGACAAACTGTAGGATCTAATTAGAAAGCATAAGAAGCATTAATGTGTGCTCAAATGCCGGTTTTCAGCTGTTCCACATATAAACAAACAACAATAACAGACATCAATACCGCTGTTTTTCCTGGCCTGCAGTATTTATCTAAGCATCCCACTCTGCTCATGGTGCATTCAAGCTTTTCTTTTTCCTCCCCTTTTTTATGCTTCGCTCTGTTTGTATTTCACCCTCTTCTCACGGTAATTGTAGCATCCTCCTCTCTGAGCAAACTGGTGCTCTGGGTTGGTGTTTGTTGCGGAGCGGGGGGGGGGGGGGGTACCGATGGACAGCACTGAGTCGCTGTGATAATGTGAGCAGTCAATGACATTACAGCGTACTTTGCCAGAGGCAAGTGCGTAGGGCAGGCAGCACAGACGCATGTACCTTCACTCACTCACTCACTCACTCACTCACTCCCACATTCACTCACACACTCACACACCCTTGTGATCATGTACTAATTCTGTCAGCCACACATACACAGTTTGGTGGGCGGGGTGGGGGGTGGGGGATAGCACACCCCCCTGCATGAGCTGCACATCAAGATGTAAACAAGCAGAACACAGGAGTGAAAATGGGGGGAGGGGAGCAAAGACAAGGCAAACCAGCAAGCTCGACGAGCTAAAGGAGGAGGGTCGTGGGAGGAGGGAGAGGAGGAGAGAAAAGAGACAAGGAAGCAGCATCTTGACCACATGCACCATCAACAACGGAGGGAGCGCACCGCTCTCTTGGGAGCAGTGAGGATGAAAGGGGATGAGGTTTTGAACATGCTCGTGCAGACGCTTGCTAAATCCCAATCTAAACATGCCTCCCACACACAAGACAAGACTCCCCTTTCCTCCCCCCGCCACTCTTAATCTTGCTTGCTCTCTGCCATGCTTCCTAACGCACATTCAGTCAGTCAGTCACTCATTGCTAGCTCGCTCCCACTGACTGACAAGCACTGAGCAGCAGCGCGTGGAACATGCAGCTCACCATGAGCTCAATAGCAGTGCAGGCACAGGGAGGTAACTTCAAGAAGTAAACAAACACCGTAGTATACTACTGAGGTGAAGTGTTTTGTACTACGTTGTCGTGCGACGTGCAAGTGATGAAAGGGGTTACTGGAAAGACCAGAGTTTGTCTTTTTTGTTGTTGTTTTTTTCCCCCTTCCCCTTTATCTCTTAAGCTGAAGAGCACCCTTCATCTTTGCTCGCTTTTGCCGTCGCTCTCACCGTGTGAAATCCTGAGCAGTTTTACTTCCCTGCTGGTCTGTCATTTTTCATCTTACTGATCAATGCATACATGAGTTAAGTGATATAAATTACTTAAAGCTGGAGCAAGGGAAACCAATCTGATTCATGACAGAAGCATCATTAATTTTGTCAGGATGTGCAAGGGACTGTCCCTGACAGGTGTGAAACAGATAGGAATTGGGTTGGAGGTTTATTTCTCTGTATCACTCTGACAGAGCTTTTTGCACTTTGACAAAGCTAATGGGACTTTCACCGCCTTATAAGACAGCATTTAGGAGAAATCAAACTGACTACAGATGACGGGCTGCAGATGATGGATCTGTTTCTAAGGCAGGGTATAAACCCAGCTTTGATCTACAAAACGTATTCCTTGCTAAACAGGTGGGTTTCCAAACGGCATCTCTCTGGTTTTTTTGGATAGGTTTCTTAAATTCCAGATTTAGCAAAACAAGAGCAATTCTAACCACCTACTGTAAGTTAGCCCTTGCTAACCAAAGTTACACTTTTAGGCAGGCGGAACAGCAAAAGCAGACAAAATAATAGAAGCAGAATATGTATAGAAAAAAGTAAAAAAATCTTACTGTGATTTGTCAGCATGTTCCCTAATGATTTACTGACTTTACTTTACAATGAATATTTAAATTCAGTGGAGAAAGTAAGGAAGAGATGTACAACGCTTCATAAAGAAGGCTGGGAGGTGCTGAGAAGGGTTCATTTCCCACCTGAAACTAGAATCTGCAGCAAACCTTTGCAAGCTTTAACCATGGCCACAACTTTTCCCTTTTATTGTTTGTCTCACCTTTTTCAAGTGAATTACCACTATGACTAGATATCAACTCTAAACCCCTACCCAGCACCAATAGTGGTCGTGCATGATTTGCAGTAAAAACAAATCATGTTGTTTTTTTGGGGGGTTTTTTTATCTCATGCTGAGCTTCAGGCCAGCCCCTCAGTTCACTCTCTTCCTGAAAGAAGTTTTTTTTTTTAAGATCATTTCTCTTTCAAGCAAATTTCTTCTACCTGGCTCTGCATCATAAACAGAATTGCTGGAGGAGTCTGCTGCGCCTGAGATGACTATATTAAGGGTATCCCCCTATCTATATCAAACAGAGCCAAGAGTAGAAAAAAAAGTGAGTGTAAGTGAGTATTTGAGTCAGAGGGATTATTTGCACATGTGCTGAAATCCTTACTTTTACCATGTTTAATATGAGCATCCGCCACTGTTGCAATATATATGGCAGAAAATAAAATAAGGCCATTTTTAAGTTAAAAAAACTTTTTCGTAATAAACTTCTCTCACTCATACTAAAAACACTTTAGTTCACAGCTGATATTTCTGCTTTAAAACGCGCCAGTCATTTAATGAGCACGGTTGGCTGTAATGTTAAATATACCTGATGGGCAGTAAAAAAGTTTACAACAAGCAAACAACTGCTGTCACAAGTGACGATTCACAGGTCAGTAACAAACACATTAGCATACTCTGCAGCTACCCAAACACCTACCACATCAAGATCTTACCGGAAAACCTAACCGCTACTCATATAATCAGTCGCAGTTTCATGACAGCTTATGACTTTTATGTGTTTTTCTATGTTTATGAAAGGTGCTGGCATCCCAGGGTCTTAATTTTCACTGATTTCTGCATGTAAGGCTGAACCTCCATCGACATTAGCAGCAACATGGAGAAGCACATAGTTTTATGTTAATGTGATATTCTATAATAGAGACTATTTTGATGCATTTACCTGGCAGTTACATACAAGTGTATTAAATGCAATAAGCTAAAGAAGAAAGTGGATAAAGAAGCAGTTGGACAAAACTAATTACTAGAACAAGGATTTAAGCCGGAAGCCAATGCCAGACACAGCTGCAGTGTGGAAAGGGCCTCAGTCAAAGGAGCTACCTTATTGATCCTCGCCTTACCCTGACTGCAAAAAACATTAAATTAAATAAAATAAAAAAAATCACATACACTATTTGTGTGGAAATATCATCAAATTTACATAAGCTCCATTTAAACTCAGAAGTTACCCACTTTCAGACATCTGAACAAGTGATGAGGAGCAAAAGGAGGACAGGAAAGGGATGTCATATAGATTTATAGGTTTTCCAGGGTTATTCTGACGCTAATAGACACTCTATAGGAAGTCATTCTTCCCCGGTAGTCTAGAAAAAAAAAACATTTTGTTGACTCATCCCTGGAAGCTTTCCTTTAGATTTACGGCACAGACACCATGCTCTGCTCCTAGAAATGCAAACTGGCAATGAGCTCATAACCCTATATGTCTGTGATGACATATCTGTTCAAGAAGGTCTCAGCAGGGAAAGCAGTGACACTGCTCTGTGACCCTCCCTGTCAGCACTGAGCAAAAGGTGGGCATTTGTTTTTTCAAGTGTCCAAACACTAAGTGCAACTGCTTCACATTTGTTCAACAGCGTGCAGACCAAAACAAACACACTCCCGTGTTGGGGTACCTTGACTTTCCACACCTCACATGTGAGGAAACGAGGAAACTGTCAGTGGACAAAGGCAAACAGACTGATTGCTTGGGGAGGGGGGGGGGCAGAGTGTTGTTCTCTACACAAACACACACAAACATAGTAACACTTGCACAGGCTGGCACACAAACACACATTCCCTCTGAACCATCTAAGGAGGCAGCTTGAATTAAAGTTTTAATCAAAATAAAGACAAAGCAGACACGCCTACTCCTGATTGCAATGAGGGACATAAAGTCTGAGGGACACCCCTACCACCACACACACACAAGCGCACGCACACGCACAAAGAGTAAGAAAGACGACACAATTGCCGCCTTTCTCCCAGTCAGGCAACTCTAAAAGCAGAGGTGAAAGCTCCTTGCCGCCCGCTGTAGCTGAATAAAGCTGTGGATGGGAGGGGTGGGAGGGTCTGTAACTAATTCTCCACCCAGCGTTATCCCATTGGGAGGTGGGTGGGGAGGGTTGCCCTGCACCCTTTGATATCCCTGCCTGCGCTCTTTCAGCCGCCGCACTTTGTGAGGGCTGGAATAAAAGCAGACACAAAGCTCTTGCTCCAATCCACACGATGTCTCGGGGATGGGTAAGAAGGGTCCAGGAGGAGGGGTGTGTGTATGGGTGGCGGTGGTCTTCTATTTAAATAGGCCAAACACCTGCTGGACCCAAGCGCCTTCCGCTCAAACACACCATTTCTTTCAAACCAGTGAGGCAAAGAGACATTTAGGTTGATACATCTATTGAGCTGTAGTTTTGTATGAATGATTAAACACTGGTAATTACATGAGAGTAAAGAGGAGGCAGCAGAAGGCAAGATGTAATGGACCAAGAACGAAAAAGAAAAAATTATGTTTAAAAAAAAAAAAAAGTCAGAACAGCATGACTTGGGTTAAGGCTGTATGGGTTTTAAAGTCACTTTTAGAAACAAAGATCAATGTGGACTACATTAGATTATTAAAAAAAAAAAAAAAAGAACCAACAATTTGGCCAGATCAAGAAGATGAATTCCCAGCAGACATACAAAAGCTAATAAATGCCAAATTTGGACAGCAACAGCCAACAAGCACCCTTTTGAGCCACCCCAATAGGCTTAGTAATCCATTCCAAAGTGGCAGCTGTCAGAAGAAAAGTTCCTCTGCCTCTCAGACAGGGTGGTGTGTGTCTGAAGTGGATTTGGGTTTTTCTGCCTGGATGAAGGAAGGAGGGGCAGGAGAGTGTCCGGCTGGCGCTCTGTTCAGGGTCGCCCTGTGCACTCAGCAGGCTGCAGTGAGCCTGAACAATCCTGCCTAGATCTGGCCAGACAAGCACTACACTGATTCTCAATGAAATCACCATGCTGTGTCCACAACTTCCATAGGATTCAGGTTCCAAGGGGAATTAATGATCCAGTCTGTCTCCATGCATCCTAAACTAATGCTATAAACTGATACACAGAGCAGGAGGAACTGTTAATAAGTAAAGCCATTTCTTAATAATATAATGCTCTTGGGTAAGGCCCAAAATAGCATGCTTTCTTATCAGTTGGACAAAAATGGGAGAACTCTTTGCCTTAACCATTTCTGGACAACCTATGCTTACGTGCACAGTCACACCCCAAAAAATCACTATGCTGTGTCAGAAATCTTCATACAACTAAAGCTGCCCTAGGGTGTTACAGACAAATCTCTCTACACATACATTATCAGTGCTCCAAAGTAAAAAAGGGAGGGAGCGAAAAAGCTTAAAAAGCCATTTAAACACAAAATTAGTCAGTAAAGTTAGTGTTTCCATGGGCCATGTAACACTGATTTAGTACAAATGCACTCCAAAAGTAAATAAAGCAGTTTAGAGGATTTAATGGTCCAATCATGGACTCGCATATATTATTTCAGTTTAAAAAATAAATTAAACTTTCTCTTAAAATTTCAATAAACTATTATTAACTACTTTTCAATACTCCATAACCCCCTGCAGCTACATAATAATAAAATGTATTATATTGTCCAAAGGGAGATTCCAAATGTCAAATGTGAGAACAAAAATAATTTTTTTAAACTACAGCTAAACGTCTCAGGAGCAAACATGCACATACTGCTGTGCTTTAGTAAAAAACAAACAACAAATAAGTAGTGGTCCATGTTGAGACTGGATGGTGGTAAACATCCCCACACGGTGTACTCCCACTGCAATGAACGCATGCTGCTCATCATGAAGAAGGAAGATGGTAGTTCGCTAAGGCGAACACACCCCCACATCACAAGGTCCGTCAAGAAGGGGCTCGTTGTTATTGTAGCCAGCCCTGCATGCGCACTGTCACCAGCCACTGCTCTGATAAAACACGGCGAATTCACACACTAAACCTTATACACATATACACTCAATAACGGCCAAACGCCGTGTAGCTGTGTATCAGGCGTCATCTCAGAACATTATAAACCCGATATTATTTTGGTACTAGCTACGCACTGACTGTGCAGAGAAGGGGAAAACATGTCCACCTCCCATTTTCCTATGCATCAGCAATAGCCCCGATGGCTAGCGCGACGTAGTGCGTAGCATGGTAGCTGCCCTAGCTTAAAACTAAACAGCAATAGATCTGATTTCGTTTGGAGCATGAGCTCAGCCAAGTTTAGCTCCGATGCTTTAACCCGCTACGTAGCAATATGCTAATCGGGGAGGAACGCAGCAACCTCCCGGGCAAAACTGCAACTTTATAACGCCGCTCACGGAGAGGAGGAGAAGAATGGTGGTGTAGTTTTAGCTGTAAGATGTAGACAGCTAACGTGCGAGCTAACCGAGCAGCTACGTTGGGAGGTTGACACCTCACCTCAAACAGCCAGTCCTCGGAGCAAATACGAAGCTATTTAGCTGGCAAAGATAACCTTATAGAGAGCTGGGGCAAAGGTAAAGTGAATAAGGAGTAGCCGTTCTCGCTGGAGACAGACGCTAAGTTCACGTTAGCTAGTTAGAAACCACAATTGTGTACTCTCACCTCCTTCAAGTTGACATGTCTTGTTTTCAAACACATAACACGCTATCATGAAGCTACGGTGCTGTTACACCGCAGGGACGCCACCATTTATTAAAAACGTGTTTAAATGCTGGTTAGTTGCAGTGGGTTAACATTAAAGCTAATATGTTAACGGTAACTTTTACCGTGTTAGTGTTTATGATTTTGAAAGCAGGCATGAAGGCTTCATACCAGGCTAATAACAACTTGCTAACTAGTAATCCCACCTTAGTTACGCCATATACATTGGTCACCAAATAAACTAGTATCGCTGTTGTTTGTTACATGTACTGTATGTTGTAATAGCGTTGGAACACCGAGGTTTCTTCTGGCCGAGCTAGCGTTAGCACTGGTTCACCCAAAACTGAGTGGATGTAGCCCGTCCTCACACTCCTGCACTGAGGAGCAGAAAACTTTCTTTCCAGTAGAGCTGTGGAGACTAGATATCTATAAAATAATTTGGCGTTTTTTCTTGCTTCTAACTAAAGTTAACGCTGTAACGGGTTACTGTAGAGTTTAAGGCCACATAACCAACTCAAAGTTGGTTATGAGCATCTTGGCAATGACAAGTTTGCTCAGAGCCACACTAAGCGTCAGGGAGACGGAAAGATGGTCAACGTTTGGGTACAGTAACCGTTAGCTCCCTGCCTCACATGTAACCAGCGGTCCTCCGCGTGAACTCTGGCCCCGCAGCTGTCTTACCGATGCTCCCGGGTCATCCCCGTCCTTACCTCCGTGCTGCTAGAGTCGCTCGATTCCCCCAAAACATCCCGAAATTTCTGCAGGTTGCTCCCGATAACCGAAGAGACCTGTAGTGCAGCATCAAACCCGGGTCCGAGCCCAGCTGCATTAGGGTGGGCTCCCGAGACACTCCGCAAAGAGGCAGTAACCCTGATTCGGCCCGCTCTCCTCCCGGTACCGGAGTTGCTGCTCCCTCCGGGCCGAGCAGGGAACCGCCACCGACAGCTGTGCGCCATTTTACACTCTCTGCCTGTCTGCCCTGCGATCGGAGATACCTCAGTGGGCGGAACCCTTACCGAGCACTCCACATAAACAACCTCTACCAAGCGCAGCGTTCTCACTGGCCGAGAACATCGTTATGCATGTTGCGGGGCGGAACTGAAGAAACCCCGACAATGCATTTTCTCAGCGGCCCTATTGACTCTGCACGGCTGATTCCAAATCAGGTTCAGGGGCTTTGCCCGGGAAGGAGGTGCGTTTGAATCACCGAGGAGGAATAGACTGATATCTTACAGCATGTGTTGTTTCTTATACCAGATAAACAAGATAAAGCGATAAGTGCGTTTTTTTCCTTCTTTTTTGAGCTGCAGCCAAACCCAGAGATAACAAGATAAGATACTCACTGTAAACAATCTGGGTCACAGTGCGTGTGACTTGAAGCAGGAGACTAGCATGCCACAACATAATAAAGCTATTCGCTTCCATCAAAAGTGCATGCTTAAAAAAAAGAGAAAAAACATACATAATGGAAAAAAAATCACTAAAAATACTTGGCACGTTTTGTCCATGAAAGCAAGTAGCCTACTTGTGTGCAAACGGGCCCTGGGTATACTGACCCAGGCAAGATTACCCTCTAGAAAATTTTTACACGTGGTTTTAAAGGGATGGACATGGTGAGAAATAATACTCTGTTAGGCTGTGGCATTTAAACAATGCTCAGGTACTAATCAGCCCAAATTTGGGAAGAAATATCTCCCACACCTTTACAGCACCAGTAGCAGCCTGAACGATTGATACAAGCCAGGACGGATCCATGCTTTTATGTTGTTTATTCCAAATTCTGAACCTGCCATCCAAATGTCACAGCAGAAATCTAGACTCACCAGCCCAGGCAATGTTTTCTAACTTTCTGTTGTTCAATTCTGGTGAGCCTATGCAAACTAACCTCAGTTTACTGTTCTTAGCTGACAGGTGCAGCACTCAGTGTGGTCTTCTGCTGATGCTCTTCTGCATACCTTAGTTGCAACTAGTGGCTATTTAAGTTACTGTTGTCTTCCTTTCAGCTTGAAAGCAGTCTGGCTGTTCTCCCCTGACCTTTCTCATCAACATATTTTCACCCACAAGAAATGCCACTCACTAGATATTTTCTCTTTTTCAGACATTCTCTGTAAACTCTAGAGATAGTTGTGTGGGAGAATCCCAATAGATCAGCAGTTTCTGAAATACTTAGATCAGGCTGCCTGGCTCCAACAGTCATGTCAAGTTCAAAGTAGAGCCAGACTGGTATATCGGTATTAGCATTTTTAATGCCCCCAAAAATTAAAATCGTAAGGAAGAGATGGGAGAAACACCCTTCAATTATGTTGTGAGTGTTGAGGTTTCACAGTCTGTTCACCAGCGGGCACTTGGCAACTTCCCTGTTGGTAATACTTACATGGAACACCAGGAACACAACCAGCCAGCACATAATCAAGGAATCCATGACTTGTGACAATAAAACAAGATCATTTTCAAACAGCGTAGTTATGTTATCTCTGTAAGGACTCATAAATAACTACACATAAGTGATAGGGATATCTGTTTATGTTTAATGTGTAACACCTTTTTTAAAACACCTAGTATTGTTCTTAAAATCAGTCTAGATCAAAGGGACTTGTAAATCACTTTTGTTCTCCATTCAGATGCTCAGTTTGAACTTGAGCAGGTCATCTTGGTCATACCTCATTTACTTTAATTCTATCTTTTACCCCTCTGTTCAACACTTTGGCCGACACTTGATGTCTTTTAAATGTGCTATACAAATACAGCTGACTTGACTAAATTCACTGATTTTCTGCCATTTGGTTGGCTGATGAGATATTTGCCTTAATTTGCAGTTGGCCAGGTGTAATTAATAAAGTGGCCAGTGAGTGTAAGGTTTAATTGCACTTCTAGTCCCTGTCCAAGTAAAGAAGACATCATTTCATGTGTTCCTATAACCTGACAGTGCCTCACAATGTGTATTACTGTTCTCAAAGTAAACGTCGTCATTTGTCACGAATTCAATCTGTCACATGAGAAAGAGAACGTAATTTCGTACATAACTTAGATTAGTTTATTTCTTAATCATAATGTACATTGAAAATAAACATTTTATAATCACAAATAAAACAAAAAAAAAAGTGTTTTAATTAAAATCATGTAATCGGGTGGTAGATCCTCAATACAGAAATCAGAGCATGCCAACAAATACATAATCACCTTCTTACATGTTACCATCTCGCACACAATTGAATTAAAACAATTTAATTCAAATACAACCCAAGAGCATGTTACCTCCTTCTGTTGTTCTTCCCCTATATTCTACTGCCCAGCTTCACATATTCCTCAAAGAAATAAACTCAATCATGTATGTTAAGAGTATGAAACAGATCAGCTGACATGTACTGCAAGGCTCTTGGTTTTAGGCACCGTGTCTATTGTTCATCTTTGCCAGCACGTTTTCACACGAAGCTTGTACACAACACAAGTCCTGTGTTTTAAATGCAAGATCAGGATGCTTCGGTTAAAATATCATGAAGGTTAATTCAGAGGGTGACAGTGACAGTTATGTTGTACACAGCCATTCAAAGTTATTAAACCCCATATCTCTGCCCTTAAATCTCAAGAAAAGTGAACACCACTGATGGCCAGTGTGCCACAGATGGGAAAGAGAAGCACTTTTGCAGTTTGGAGCAGCTCCGGTGAACTGAAGGTGCAGAAAAGAATGAAATGATCTCATTCTTGTTTGAACTCTTTCACCCCATAAAGATGACATTTCACAACCTGCCCAGTACCCTTAATGATAAGTTTTGACAGCTCAGTATATATCAATTAAAACAACCATTGCACATGCAGAGGCCACCCTCGTTAACGTCTAATGCAAACTAGGGCTGCCACAAACGACTATTTTGATAGTCAACTAGTCATTATTTTTGCGATTAGTCGACTAATCAGATCATGCATCCATTGGACGTAAAACTACAGCTTATTACACCAGCATGCATCTGCTCTCATATAATCATTAGCTTACAGCTTGAAGTGTTTAAAGTATGTTCTAACTGAAAATAAAGACAAGATGATAGTTTATTAAATTTTAATGAAATTTGCAGATTGTCTCGGTGGGGTTTAATAAACTCACCCGTCTGCTCTTTGCTCCCTAAAATATAACAGGACACTGGAATAAATTCTCTACCATCTCACTGTTTAATCGGTTTTCTGTTTGATGTTTATTCAGCTGTGTGAAAACTAGAACTACTCAGGAACAAATAAAAGTCTAAGTGACTCATATATCATGTTTAACCTGAGTAGTGAAAGACTGCGGGGGTCTGACAACGATGTGCCGGAAGTTCGGTGTTCTCGCCGTCTCGAGTGAGCCTTGACCACCCGGTCAGCTATCAAGCTGGTGGGTAACAGATGTGTCTGAAAACGTCGGAGCACTTTTGCAAATATGTGATGTGTTGATAAATCGAGCAGATATTTGAAGTTCACACAGCTACATTCTCACCTGAAAATATCTTAAAAGTTTATTTTGTGACCCAGAAAGAGTAATATTAAAACTAAGTAGCTGCCGCCATTGTTGGAAACTGGAATTGGCTGAGCCATAGTATGAATTTTGGAATAGGTTGGGCCGGAAGCATACACCCGACCCATCCTTCAAATCTGGGGAAAAGGAGGACGCATTTGGAGAGGTCCTCAAATTTCATTGTGTCTTCGTAACGTAATCGGCCTCAGAAGGATGTGGTCTCTGAATTTGGACAAAGCTACGATACAGAAGACAGCTTCTTCTTCTTCTTCGGCATTTAACGGCAGCTGGCATCCTTGTAGATGCATTGCTGCCATCTTCTGTTTCAGTCTGCTTATTCCTGCATCTTTCAGGATATTAAAAAGCTTCAAACGCCGCGACGACTATAAAATTTGTTGTCGATGATTTTGATAGTCGACGTAATCGTGACTAGTTGACTAATCGTGGCAGCCCTAATGCAAACTCAGTCATTTAGGCCTGAAATATGACAGAAATCACTCAGTTCAGAAAAGAGCTTTAAGGGTTACTCCTAGTAGGCTTTAAAGGGGTAAAGAGTTAAGATAAGTGTTCCAAAGCTTTGATGTAACTCAAATAAGAAATGCACGTAACAACACACTCATAGATAACCATGTTGCTGCTCTGTATTTCTACTAAAATTAGGCATTTGTAGGTATTAACTGAACTATCAGCCATGTTTATTTCCCCCAGAAGTATATTCTCTGCCTGTTTGATGAGAAATAGAACAGCTGGTACATTTTTTAAAAAAAATTAAATATCCAATAAAAGACTCTGAGATAGTGCCCGAGTTGTCTAAATGCCTTCTCTTACTTGATTTTATTCCTCTTTAGGCATGAGCAGTTATTTTTCAGCAGCTTTATTCTCTAAAAAAAGCTAGACTAAATAAGAGTCAATTATCCATTTGTGCCAAATTGTAAATAATGTTTTCTTAATGCTGGCTTTGTTTGCTTGTTTGAGTTGCCCCCTGGAGATTTCACACGTCAGCTGTAATATCCATGAACAACTCTGTCACAGCAAAACAGATTAAAGTTAATATTTAAGGAGATTTAATATTCAATCTGACATCTTTGAGACCTAAAATATGATTCAGATTGGTGTATTTTATCTATATGGTCTTTATCCTTTAACCTTAATTGGCTGGTCTTATATAATCCTGATGAGATAATAAGTGCTTCACTACAGACAGGTGCTTGAAGATCTGAAGAGCCTTATCGATACGTCTTTAAATACAAACAACTGTTTAGTGCTACACGTGTCTAATTACAATGATCAAGTTTATTTTTTTGAAAGCCTCCAAGTAACCCTATGTTCTAGTCAATGAAATAAAAGTCATACACACAATTAAATTCAGACTCAGCTATGCCTCACTTTTAATGCTATTTACAAGTTGCGATTGAACCCAAGAGTGCAAACATACGGGGTGTTAAAGCACTTTGAAAGGCAGTGTGTGAAATACTCTTTATGAAAGTGAAGTTAGATAATATGACAAAAATACTTACCTTCCGGTATAAAGGGCCAGGTGGTTGGACAGGAGTATGTACAGTACATTAAAGTGCTGCTGAACAGATATTTCTGACTATATTAACTCATTAACACAGTACCCAAGGATGTATCACTCTGCTAGTGTTTTCAATAGAGCATCACGGGAGGAAAAACAGCCACCGTGTATGGATTTTGAAGTTCTTACCAGCAGGTGGGCTACAGTTTGCCAGGACTGTTGTCACACGGACGATTTATTAAGAATGGAAGCTGCAGGGAAAGGCTAATGCAGTGTCAGCTGGACTGGAGGAGTCAGAATAAATCCAAAGAAATAAGCACACTGTGGATCTGCCATGAAGCAAAGGAGCAAGTGCGGCCAGGTAAGAAAAATAACAGCGCGAGGCAACGCTGTTTGTCACAGTGAGATCAGGGCTAGCCGCTGGGCCCCAACTGAAGCTTTTCTTGCTTATGCTTCTCCAGCCACTGTAAGATCTGCTGTTTGAGTTCATCATTTGGCCTGATTTGGTCCATTGTCAGAGGACTGCGGTTGAAGGGGTCTGTCTGGTCACTAAAAGGCAGACACAATTAATAAATGGTCATGACTTCTATATACCAACTTCATAAAGATGAACACATTTTCCATCCATCCATGGAATTTGCTTTTTTTTTTTCCACATCTGCGTGGATTCTCTCTAGCTCCTCTGGCTTCCTCCCACAGTCCAAAGAAATGCACGGTTTAACTTAATTGTGACTGGCCATAGATGTGACTGTGAGTCTGAATGGTGTTTTGTCTGTTAGCCCTGCGATAGACTGGTGACCTGTCCAGGGTGTACCCTGCCTTTCGCCCTATGACCCTGAATTGTTTAAGCAGAAGAAAATGGATGTATGGATGGCTAATTAGATGGCTAAATCTAGCCTGCTTCGCTCTTGCAACAGAGATGTATGTGTTTGTGTACACATGTATAATTAAGGTCGTGCTTGTACATCTGCCTCTTTGAAATGATGTGTGTGGAGAAGGGCTGCACTGGTCCATCATCATCTCCCTATTTCTGTCTGTCGATTCTACTTTAAAATAGAACTTAATGTATCGTTTGCTGCTATTAGAGCATCTTCTCAACTATTAACCAATGGGCTTGTATGTGTGTTGGGGAAAGAAGTTACTCTGTGTGGGGAGGGCATGATAAATGGTGCAGGAGACATACAGATGCAGATTAAATGTGTTAAAAGAACTAAATTAGGCCTAAATTTAAAACCAGTAAAAAGAAAAAACCCTAAACAAAATTTTTTTTAAAAGTTACAAAAAATAGCCCAGCATATCTTCAGACTTCAAAGTGTTTTAGCTGTTCAACTGATTAATTACAGTTGGCTTAATCATTTACAGTTGTATGTGAACAAGGTTCTCACACAGGTATAGTCAACCTTCTGTTTTATCACACCGGAAGAGGGAAAGAAACATCCACATATGTCTGGATCATATAGGTTATGGTTATGGGCAATCTCACAGATGAATCATCAGACAGTGTAGAGATCATCCAAACAGAATACAGTCATGTAAAAAAATAAGGTTTTTACAAGACAAACCCTATAATTGCCACTTTGTAAAGCCACTTTTAACAGCAATAACTTAATGAATCATTTTTTTCTGTATGACTATCAGTGTCTTGCATTGTAGAGGAAGTTTGGCCTACTATTCTGTGCAACTTTGCTTCAGCTCCTTAAAATTTGTAGTATCTGTTTATGTACAGCTCTCTTAAGGTCATGACACGCCAATTCAATCAGGCTGCGGTGTGGACTTTGACTGGTCCACTGCAACACCTTTATTCTTTTCTTTTTCAACCATTCTGTCATAGATTTGCTGCTGTGCTTGACACCATTGTCATGTTGCATTACCCAGTTTAGCCTAGCTTTATCTGTCAGACAGATGGCCTCACATTTGACATAATATTTTGATATACAGAGGAGTTCACAGTTGACTCAATGACTGCAAGATGCTTAGGCCCAGTGGCTGCGAAACAAGACCAAATGATCATCTCTCCCCCACCGTGCCTGACAGTTGAAATGAGGTGTTTGGTTTTCACCAAGCCTGGCGCTGTGCATTATGATCAAACATCTCCACTTTGGTCTCATCTGTCCAAAAGACAATGTTCCAGATGTCTTGTGATTTCTTTAGATGCATTTTTGCAAACCTAAGCTCTGCTGCAATGTTCTCTTTAAAGAGAAGATGCTTCCTCCTGGTAGCCCTTGCAAACAAACCATACTTGTTCATTTTTCCCCCTAAAGGGAAGGAGTAAATAATCGGTTCATTTTTGTTTGTTAGCAGTGGAGCATCTACAGTTTTCAAGATATTATTTTGTGTGATGGTAGACAAGATGATAGATACCATCACAAAAGCTCAGTGTGATTTCATTTTGTTGAAAACTGAGTCAAGGTCATACCAAATGTGAAAAATCAGTAAAAACTTACTGACTTACCCACAACTTTTTATGGATCGTTTTCAAATCTCACAATATATTAGGCCTTGGAGGACACGAGTGACATGAGGGGCAATCACTCCCCCCCACACACAGAGCCATATAGGTTCAGATTTTTTTTTTACCCCTTAATAAGAAACACCTTCATTTAGAAACAGCATATGATGTTCATTTGTGCTATTTTTGTCTAATATTTAAATTTGCTTGGTGATCTGAAACATTTAAGTGTGACAAACATACAAAAAAAGGAAATCAAGAAGGGTTCAAACACATTTTCACACCATTATAAATGCTTCAGACCAACAAACTGCCAAAACATCTCATTTTACAGCAGCGGCCACGCTTGCTTATGATCAGTCAGTCAATTGCCTTTAATTAGCAGCACTTAGCTGCTACTTGGAACATGGAAGCAGGGTGAGGGTGTTCTCATTTTTTCACAAGAAACTTTCTTTTTTTTTTTTTTACATGACTGTACTTTCAATTCTGGGCTTTGTAAAAAGGAACAAACCTGAGGAGGTGTCTTGCTATAGTTGAGCGGTCTACTGTTACATTGGAAGAGGGGAGAAGAACAGGGTCCAGCATCAGGGTGGACATGATGGGATCCAAGAATTCATCTGGAGCATCTGCATATGTCTCCTCTTCCTGCTGCTGTCTGTCTGCATGAGACTAAATAGAGGCACAATGGAAACAAACATTCATGAGTACCTCCTATCGTCTTTTATTACTCTGGTAGCCTCTCCAAGTAAAATGATACCTTTATTTTATCAGCGAGGAGTCCAAAAGCTACAATCATATCCCCAGGCTTGTTGATCTTTTTCAATACTCTAATGGTCTGGGAGAAAAGAGTAGGAGAATACGATCGCCCATCCTTTGGGACAGTGGCACAGAAATTCTCCTCATCGCTGTTGGAGAAACAAAGCAACAGTCTGTTTCAGGATCAGATTTAACAGGGATTACAATTAAAGAAATGTAAGGAAACTGATATTTTTCTCTGTAGAAGAATGTTTTAAACATACCCCAGGTTTAGGTAGATTGTGCAGATGTCAGAAACGAGCTGCTGAGGTTTGAAGTCAAACTCACTGAAGTCCTTGACTTTAAGAGCGCCCATTTTAGGGCCCGCCAGGTGCTGCAGGAAGTAGTTAAGCATGGAGATGATCCTCTCAGCCAGGAATGGGTGCACAAAGATACCCTTAATTTCTGAGAAAGAGAAAAAAAAGAAAAGCAAAAGGCAGAAATAATCACAGTGAATGGATGAGGACAACAATTAAATGGGTTCATGAGTGTAGTGGAAAGGATGTGTAGCGGTCTTTTCTGCCTGACCTGAGGTGAGGAAGGCCAGTGTGCCGATGGTCTCATTGGACATGATGTTGTGGAAGCGTCCCAGCTGTCCAAACATCTGCAGGCTGGACTCTTTCTCTCTTCTGGCATCAGGGGCCAGGCCTTCCCAGTCCCCTCGATCCCTCTCCAGCTGCAGAATCTTGATTTTACTCAGGTACTACAGAGGAAAGAAGATTCAGCTGAAAAACGGAGTCTAAATCACATCAAAAATATCTTTAAAAACAATAAAGTTATTAATAATGATGCTACTATAGAACCGTTTTAGAAAGAGATATGCAGTAGATGACAAGTACTGATAGATTAAACTAGATTTCACCATCAGAATATTGTATAATGTCAGAATAATATTCCAGCAATGTTCAGAAAACATCACATAATACAGAACCAAGGCTGAAGGTTGTGAAGTCAAAATACATCACGGTCTCACCTGAATGGCCTCATCCAATAGGAAGATGGCATCATTCATCAGTAAATTGAGGAACCTGAGGAAAAGAGGGGGGTTCATGGCCTCCAGGTTTTCAGATGCATAGTTGGCCAAATGCTGAAATAAAACATACCAAACTAAATTAAACACATTTATGCCAGTTTGCAGGTATGCACTATCCATTTGTTCCTTTATTATGACTACATGGTTAAAAGGGTTTATACCAGCATGTGTTAAGTGTTAAGCAATTAATTTTATGTTAAAAAACTAAGGAAAAACTTTCCACTTTCACTCTGTCTCTTAAGCAGTAAGTGGTT
This sequence comes from Mchenga conophoros, assembly GCF_057382185.1. Taxonomy (NCBI): domain Eukaryota; kingdom Metazoa; phylum Chordata; class Actinopteri; order Cichliformes; family Cichlidae; genus Mchenga; species Mchenga conophoros. The sequence continues at coordinate 21,436,433 of NC_140539.1, read as the reverse complement.
CTTCATTGCTGGCTAGCTCCCCTGAAACAGGAAAATCCACCTGTTGGCCATAATGATGGGGTGTGTAGAGCACTTTATAAAGAGAATAGTGTGGAGAAGAGAGTAAATCAGGTGCCCCAGTGGTTCGTTGACTGAATTCGACACTGTCCCCGCCTTGTGTGACTTTTTCCACTCAGTGGAATCAGTGCTGGCAGAGCAGATCACCACAAGATCCGAGCAGCACTACGTCGTGCCATTTTAAGGTGCGATTTAACCCCCAGTTAAATGAAGGTTAAGTCTTTTTTTTCCTTCCAAACACACCCAACAGTTTACAACATGATGTGTTATTATATGCACATAACACTACAACCACAACTAAGTTTGCAACAGTTATCAACAGGAAGGGAAAGAGGAAGGGGAAAAAATACTGCCACCTTACACCCTTCTTCACTTTTGATTGATGTGTGCAATGGACCAAAATCAAACAAAAAGAAACAAAAAATAGGAGCCTTCAAAGAAGAGTCGATAGAATTTTTGAAAACCTGATTTCCTTGTCTTGCTTTAAAAATTCATTAGGTAAACTGCGCTCAAAATGCCTGACCACATTATCTCATGGAGTGAATTGCTTCTTACTAGAAGTGAGGAAAACTGAAGCCCGAATGTAAGCAAAGGAGAGCACGAGGTGGCTGCAGAAGAAAAGTCAAACCAAGGAATTTCATGTTGCATGGCTAAAAAGTACAATCATCACACATCTAACATCTGAAATTTATATCTAGAACATCAACATTACCTTGATGCTCTCTCTGTAGTTGTCTTTTCCCCACATGTATTTAAGAGCTGGATACATAGGCCTTCTGTAGTTGAATTTCTGTTCAAACTGATGAGGATCACCTGTGGGGGGGGACCAGAGGAAACCTTAAACCCCGCATGTTTCAGCTCTCCTTCCTGTTTGCTTACACTTCAGAGTTTATCTCTTTATCTTGTTGTGCAGAGCACGTCCAGGTGAGCACACAAAACCTAGCTTCTTCACTGTTCACAAAAAGACCCTAAATAATACTACGCCTCACCAAGCCGAGCTCTTTTAATCACAGATTAAAAGAGCTCGGCTGTTTCAGCTTTCCACCTACAGATCTTTAGAATCTAGAAAGTCTAAACTGTGTTGTACCTGTGAATTCAATGTCTACAAACACAGTAATGAGGGCCTCAGCCAGCTGGGGTGCGTGTCTATAGGAGCAGAAAACTCTTTCTCTCTGGAACACGATTGGCTGAGCAGCACCAGGGGTCACCGGCTCCATGTGGGGCATCACTGCCTCCAAAACCTCGGCAAGCTTTGCTCTTAAATGAGGGTTCTTCATCCTGTTGTCCAAACAAGACATGACAAATCTGAACGACTCTTCATTTCATCTGACTGAAATCACAGACATGGTCGATAAGGTCACTGACCTCTCTACGTTACCCATGAAGACAGTAATAAAGTTTAGAATCTGCTCTAGACTTTCTGCAGACGTCTCCAGGATGTCTTCTGCAAACCGACGAAGGAAGATGAAAAAATCTCCCAAATTTTCTGCAAAAAACTCTGACAGACAAAATGCAGATTAATGACTATCGTGTGAAATGCTCAATATTATTGAGATGAGTGACTAAAAACTGCGATATTGCATGCACAGATGCAGTCATTTCAAACCAGTCTGTAGTGTCTGCTGTGAATGAATCGCATGTACAAAAGCTTGCAGTGATTTACAAACTCACACCTTGAACTTTGACAACAAAAACGCAATTAAATGATCAGTGATGTTATTTATTACATGCCGGTGGGGTGTGGTAACATTCCGTCAAAATGATGTTTGCATGACGTTTTATGAAGTGGGGTAAGGCTTTTTAACACAACGTTCACACCTTCAAATTTAAGGAGGCGAAAGAAAAACGCCTGATCCAACTCAATCCTGAGAAAATTAAGAGAAATTAAAAGGCTGAACATGTTGGCCCAGTATGACAAAAAGTAAACCTGAGTGTTTCACCCCATTGTATTTACTGTATAGTGAAATATCTGACGTACCAGGTACATAGCAGAGCATCGTGTTCTGCAGGGAGGGCAGGGGAAAACTGAGTGCTACATGTTCAGGCCCCTGGTTCCCCATACTGAGCTGAACGAGCAGAGCAGCAGTGGAAGCTTGTAGGTTAAGGCAACATTGCAGCATGGCAGGTTGTGTAGTGGCAGCTTTGGTTGAGAGATAGACAATCATCAGGCGCTCAAACTGCTCCAGGAGCTGCTCCGACATTGGGCTGCCTGTTCGCTGGGCCTCCTGCCACGTCACCTGGAGCCGGTGGAGAGACTGGCTCATCTTCACCATCTGCTCATGGAGTCTGCATGCACACATTATGCATGCAGACAAGTGCACAGACACAGTGGGAACAAGATAACATACGTTGGAAGTCTCAGTATTCTCTTTAGCTTCTATATGGAAAAGATCTGCGTTTGTCTGACTGTGTTTACCTGTGAAAGCCTAGATGCTGGGTGAGTTGTGTGAGGATGAGGTTTTCAGTCAGAAGGCTGTAGGACTGCGCCGACTCCATCGGCTGCTGGGGAGGCACAGGGATCAGGCAGGTCTCCTTGTCAAGACCTGACATAAGAAAAAGTGGACAGTTTATTTATTACCAAAGGCGTTAAATTAACAATCTTGAAACCATTATAAATAAGGGTCACTGACATCCAGTACACTGACCTCGTGCATGCACATTGCGATTCCTCCTCTCTTCCTCACTCAGCTCTTTGAGTGCGCAGTAGGTTGGGTTGAAGGTGAGCAGTTTAGGTGAACGTGGCCTGCAGAAGGGCTGGCACAGCTTCAGCAGAGCTGCACCCAAGTTCAAGAAAAATGCATCTGAGGCGTACATCTGAAAGAAGATCTCCGGCATCTGATTGGCCCAGATCTTGGCTCGGCCAGCATTAGCTTGCAGGCAGCTGCCCAACCAGGTGAGCAGCAAGTGGCGGGTCTCACCAGACCGCTGGAGCAAGTTTTTCAAGATTTGGTGCAGCTTGTCATGAAACTGGCCCATAAACTGCAAACCAGTGAGAGAAGAAAAGGTCATTGACTCTGGTGTATTTTCAGTTTGGCAAACAGGCAAACAAATCAGGAGCAGCAAATGAAAAAGAAAGCGTTTACCTGGTGGATGTTGGCCTCTTGGACCTTTGTTTCCTGGGCGCTGGAGCGGGAAGGGTTCAGGAAGTAGCCGTGCCCTTCTACCACACCTGGGGTTTTCAGCAAGCAGGATATATTGAATACTGTCCCCAGTAGGCTTTTCTGGTACTGCAAACCATTAGCTGGGTCTTTGGGCTGGATGTGTTCAACGAGTACCTGTGAACATAGAAAAAAGAGGATTTAAAATCGTCTGCTGTTGTCAGAGGGTGCACAACATTACCACAACATTCGCTAAAAGTCTGTCTCTGTACCTTGGCAATATCTTTATGGTGGCTGAAATAGAGGAGAACATCCAGGTAGGAGTAGAGAAGAGGCTGGCACAGGTCCAAGTCCTTGACACGTCCCTGGAAGATGTCGAACACCGGTACTATAACCTCCTCAAAAGTCCGCACCTCCTGATCAGACAGCAGGCCAGCAATGACCTCCTCCACAAATTCAACCACTTCGTCTGGATCTGAATCACAGCAGAGACATTTAGGCAGAAAACTTTACACATAACACTTATAACTTTACTCAAAACTCAAGACAAAACAGTTGGGCCCAGTCCATGACCTACGTGCTCCATTGAAGCTTTCCAGCAGCAGGTCCAGAAGTTGTTCGTAGACATTCTGGCTGATGTAGATCTCTGGTGTGAGCAGGACTGTTCGTGTGTTAGAAACGGTCAGATTCTTACAGCGAACAGCAAACGAAAGTAACTTCTCTGGTACCTTTGTGATCTGGAGGTGAGATAAAAAGAAAGTGAATGAATTATGGAAAAGCGTGGGTTATTTTTATGTTCCAATTACTTAGAATACTCTATTAACAGATGGCCATCTCTAAAAATAGTACCACTAAAGAGCGACAATTACAATCATGCAGAGGGGGGAGAAAAAACAAAAACCCAGTTACCTCTTCCTTAGCCCTCTGATAACAAGCAAAAAGGTAAGGGATGGCACATTTCTCTCCAGCATCCCGGTCAGCAGACAGGTTAACAGCACTGCATGACGTCATATAGATGAGCTGGTTTCCCGGCTCTAGCAGCAGCAGACGGTTAAAAAGGGCCTGGAGGACAAAAGAAGAAGCATCACTGACACAAATCAGTCTGACCAACACATTTCGAAAGCCCCTAAAACAACGAAGTCTTCATGTCAGGCATTTTCTTTATGAAAATAAATTTTTACGCAATGCGTCAAAATGTAATGTTTTTGCATCTGATGGAATACGAGGTTTCTTCAGCCACTTTGCCAGACATGTAGAGGTTCACGGTAAGGTGAGAAATGAGACGGAAGAAAAAAAGTGATAAGATTAAAAACACTTTATTGACATTTGACCTGTTCTATGTTGTCCATGTCCAGCCAGTCCTGCCCATCTAGATCTGCAGCCATCTCCTCCAGGTAAACACACCGAGGAGGGATCCCATTACCTCCTCTCAGACTAGGGTCACCTAGGGGGAAAATAAAAAAATAAAGTCAATTAAGATGTTTTTACACATGGCAACTTATTATCTCTTAGACTACGTGCACTGAATTAACTGGTGCTGAGAAATAGATCAACAGTCCAACAAATAACTGCTACATTTCCTCAACATCATCACTCATCCCTGAGTAGTGGTGGAGAGACTCACACAATAAGACCTCACAGTAGGGATGGTTTTTATATTGTCTTAAAAGGTGCTGAGTCATTTGTTACTCACAGGACAGCAAATCAAGACAGTGTGCTGCATCCAATAATACCTCTAATAACAGAGCTCGGTACTATTTAGGAGAAACACACTCATCACCCAGCACCTGACTGCCTTTTAGATCAAAAGAAGGAAAATCAGCTGACAATATGGCATGCAAGACTTTAGTCTGCACAAGCCTCTCACGCACAAGGTTTTAAATAGTCCTACCTTAGGTATTTAGTATTCAAAGGTATTGGTGATAGCTGACCAATTAAAGCAAATTCTATATCATTTTCACACTGATGCATTTAATTGATGTCATTATTACGAGGTTTACATTATAGTGAATCTGGATTGCTATAGTTCCATGTCTCCCCTCCAGATATAACACACTTACAACACAGATTTGACCAAGCGAGCACATAAGTTTGTCCACCATTTTTGACCTGCTTTGAATTAGATGTGTGTGGAGCTGATCCATCATCATCATCATCATCAAATGAGAGAAAATGGAGTATTTCTAACTTAGGGGCTGATTTTTAAATCAGAGCTTAACATGACTGAATTTGCAGAGACACTCCTTTATCTCATCTACTTAAGTTTTTCCCCCCCTGTTGGTGTTTCTGTGGGTTAAAAACTTGGCCGTGTGTGGGTATAACCTGGAAAGAGCACAGGAGACGGCTGAGGATGGCCAGCAAATGTTATAACCTAATACCATTTTAGCCGTTTGCCTCATATCCGCCCACTCAAGTTATTACTTACAGTAAAGCTAAATCAATCAGCATAACATGTCAGTGTTTGAACATGCCTTTATATTGGAAGTGCGATGTATAATCCTGGTATGTGTGTGTGCTTCTCTTCCACACATCCATCTTTTGTTTTTTCTCTGTGCCACGGCCACACACTGTACAATATGGTGGGTGGATAGTCCTAAAATAATGGGTGCATGTTAAGCTCCTCTGACTGCCACCCAGCAACGATGCTATTGGTCATCGGCAATGCCATTGGGGGTTTAGTATAACTGGACTCTGGATCAATCACCCAACCCTAGTAGGGCTTAAGTCCCACAGATACAGCCCAAATTATTTTAAAAAGTTTAAAGTTTACATATCAGCATGTGACAAAAATCATACAGCCAGCCAGGATTAGGAGCTAGAAGTACTGCAGCAGTGAAACCTCTATGGTATGACTCTCACAGAGCCCTAATTTCAACACTGGTGGGTCAGTCTGAAATTAACTGATGAGGGAAAGAATGGTCATTTCAAAATTGATATAATGCATTTAATTTTGTACCTTTTTGGCCCTTTTTTGAGTTTAGAAACCACAAACAATACTAAGAAGTAACATGAATAGATGTTTTGATCCATATTATCCATACTGAGTTAATACCCAGGGGCCGTGCAAATCACAGTCAACTTACTGTTGTCCAGAGTGATGAGAAATATTCGCTGGATCATGTGATTGACATTGAGCTGCTCGCACAGCTCCTGCCGGGACCGGAAGGAGCGGCTAATCTCTGCCACAGAGTCGTCATTGTCATCAACGCTGTCTGAAACCGAGTTTTCTGACTCCGACTGGCTCTCACCCGAGTCCTCCACTGTGAAAGCACATACAAAAGCCAAACATGAAGCAGCAGGTTAGCATAGCACAGACAGTCCAATAAATTAATATTTTGGCTAGTTTAAAAATAGATAAATCTCATCCGTGCTACAAACTGGTGATAAAACTGCCTTTTTCGAACAAAAAGAAAATCGAGAAAAGTTTCTAGGATCTAAAAATGATCTTGACTGATGGCTAAAAATCAGGGGGCAAGTTATAGAAGGGCATAAAACTGCTTCCATCTTGACATTTTTCACTGTATGAAATGTCATTAAGAAATGCAGTTAATGGGACAGAGGATGATCTGAAAGACCAAGAAAACTCTCAAAAATAATCTCTGATACAGAAGTGGTGGCGCACCGTTTTCATGCAAAGACCTTTGGTATAAATAACATGAATTTGGAAACACAGTCTGAGAAAAATCATCTTATTGTTCATGAAGTGATACATAGGTAACACTGGAACCCTGCTGTGTGCAGCGGCTTTCAAGAGAAATCACTAGAAGAAAAACTTACCTGGAATTTCATCACAAAAATCAACATCTGAGATAAACAAGTTACTCTGGAAGCAAATGCTGTGACTGTTGCATGGGGATATCCTCCTTTGGGGTGGAGCTGCGTGATTTACAGAAAATGCACAGATGCAGGCATGCAGTTGCTAAGGTCCATTTGGGTCTACTTATAGAAATGTTGTCATTGGGCAGTAAGCAGAAAGATCCATTCTTGAATTTTTTTTGTGATAGCATGGAGTCATCTGTCAAGACTTTCTATTACAATGTGCATTAACTACACCTGTGCCCCTGGGGCGGACTTCAAGCCGACCTTATTAACGTATTCCAGGAATAGCTAGTCATCAGCAGTGTCTGCAGCTGTCCACACAACAGAGTATAATCAACTTTTACATATCAGCACACTCAGACAAGCTGGCTTCTATAAAAGGACGTGACCTATGATTATCTACCTCAAAGCCTACACACTTTAATTCCAGACAATGTTAGGAGAAGTTGGGATTCTGTCCAAAGTAACACACAACACAAATCAGTCTACTTCAGATATGTTCTGACTGTTTCTTATACTGTATGAAATGTGATCATTCTACTCACGTGGTGGTTGAGTAGAAAGCTGTTGAGGTTTCTGGCCTGATGCAAACTGTTTGGCATCAGCCAGTGAGCTGAAGAGGGCAGCAAAGGGGTTGCGGGAGATGTTCTGGTTGTTGTTGCCCTGGTCAGTCATCTCATTGGGGCTCAACACTTACTCCATCCAAGATCCCAGCTCTAGGGACTAGCTATCTTTTAAAAAAAAAAAAAAAAAAAAAAGGGGGCAGATGGCAATTTCAGCACACTTAAATGAACAGTATCATCATCACACACAAACAAGTGTATTTTTGTTTCGTTTGGTCACTGTTACTTTGATTTAATATGCAGATCTTCATGATGTTGGCCACTTTACCAAACTCATCTGTCCAGCACACTCAAATTCAACATGTTTTACTGTCAGCACGTTGTTGCCTTCAGGGTACAGTTGCACAACCTCAAGTACTATTAAAGAAGGCAGAGCCTTAAGGGAACCAGTAGCTCTGCTTTAATTTGTCACATGACTGTCTGGAGGCTAAATGCACTTTTTGCACCTTCGTCACACCTCCCTCTGCACCTCCCTCATCTCTCCCTACAAATATATTCTGAAAATGACACAATTAACATTCCTTTTAATCTTAAGTTGTTAAATTGCAAACACTGGCTTAAAATAACATCTTGCTATTTAGGGCTTCTCACAACATTTTTGGTTTTAGTGTGTTTATCTTACATATTTTACATCATCTTACATATTAAGCCAGTATATAAGCTATAGCTCTTTTGCACACATCTCTTTTTCAAATCTCCATGTTTTGTCTCCTTTTCTGTCTTCATTTATTTATTTGTATTTATATGTTCTATTTCTATTGTATATATTCATCAGCATCTGTGGGTGGACAGCAAAGAAAGAATTTCATTGCACAGAGGAATGCCTTTTTCTCTTGTGACACATGACAATAAACACTTTGAATATTGAATCTTAGTTTCACAGCTTAATGGTCATCATAACTTTCTTTTCATCTTTACAAGGTAATAGAGTTATTAAATATTATAGGTAGTAAATATTTCAGTGTATTACATTTAAACAGCAATAATTTCCTACATAGAAAAACTACTAGTGCCCACCAAGGACATGTTTTTTTTTTTCTACACAACAATGAGACACGTCGAGGCATACTGTATATGAGAGCAAGAACTGTATGTAAGACTCCAGTGACAATTTAGTCAAACTGGAGCTCCAACAAAGCCAAATATTCAAGAAGACTGTTCCTGCTTAAGGTGGAAACAACAAACTTGTTTCACCACTTGAGGGAAAAACACAGTGAAGTACTACCAGACTATAAAGGAAGAGATTCAAGCAGCTGGTGATGTGAAACCCAAAAATAATTATGACACCTTGTTTCAGTGAATTCACACTTTGAATTAGGTAGTACATCATCAGTGACAGGAACTCGATGCAAAAGAAGGGCAAAGAATGCCCTTCATTTACTTATAGTTATAAATACACCTGACTGCAAGCATCAATAAAACATTTACTATGTTGTTTTTTTCATCATAAATATCATTACTGCAAACTGTCTTGAAATACTCAGCATCTCAAACTGAGTGGCTTGGAGACACTGTTCGAGTGACAAGGCTGAGGTGGTTTGGACATGTGCAGAGGACGGATAGTGGATATATCGGATAAAAGGTTTTGCACATAGAGCTGCCAAGCAAGGAGAAAAAGAGGAAGACCACAGAAGAGTTTCATGGATGCAATGAAGGACCTGCAGATGGCTACTGTAACAGAGGAAGAGGAGGATGCAAGGAATAGGGTGAGATGGTGATAGATGATCCCCTGTGGTTTCCCCCTACAGGGAGCAACCTGAAGAAGAAGCAGCAGCAAATGTTCTTGAAACATCATGATATAATTTTTAAGGGCATATCGCCCAGCCCCAATTTAAACTGAATAGATCTGTACTAATTCAGATGAATTTTAGTCTACAATAACACAGCACTTTGCAAGTTCTCATCGACACCCACAAGAACCCTAAAACAAGTATTTATATGCAAATGCCTTCAACACATTCACTCCTGCATGCTGTTTCAATACTGCAGTGCTATGAGACAGATACCATATAGAAGGATTTCACTTTGACTGTAACTGTATTTTTTGATTATTAAAGTTTTGCACCCTCAAATTGCATTTTAAATGTCTTTAAATAATCTGTAGTCACTATTTTTCCTCTATAAAAGTAACACAACGCGGATCAACGAGGTTTAAAGAAGATGGTAAGCTGTCTAAATGGGCACTTGTTGTTATTACTATAAAACAGAGTGTACCTCCACGTGTATTAGACATCGTGAGATGATAACCTGGGACAAAAAGGTCGTGGTCTGCTGAACCCTACTTTCTGATGATGTTCGAAAGTTTTTAGCACGACAAACAGTAACTCAGTAACATTAACAGTAACATATGGACTGACCGCCAGTCTAGGTAGAGCTCACCTCTTCCGCAGATTACAGTTACTGTGCATAGTCAGGTTTATCAGTTCAGCACCTTACAGCTTTAACTCTGACCACTTTACGAAGACTACTTCCCAGCTAGTCACCTTTACGCTGTTCTGAGAGAGTCACATCACCCGTTAGCCGTGTTAGTGCGCAGAAGATGAGCTGCTTGACGGTTTTGTGCTAACTAGCTAGCAGGTGGAGCTAGCAACCCTGACCGCCCTGCTGGTGCTGGTGCTGCTGCTGCTAAGCTGAGCTGTCATGGGGTCACCAAGGCTCGATTTCAACTTTAATTTCATAAACTCAAATGAGGATTTCAGGTATTATCAACCTCAATAATATATACAAACGATAAAGACGGCTGTCGTACCTGTTTGACGAGAAGTAATGTGTATTTTGAGTTATAAAATTGCTTCTACGAAACCAATGCCAGTTCCTCAGTAAATAGTAAACGTTTTCTTCTTTTTCCTAAAACGGCTGCTGCGAGCTGTATCAGTCCGTCGGCGCCACCGTTCGGTCAGGAGTGATTATTGCGTTGGAGAATTTCTTAATTCACTTAAAATAATAAAATAATATTTTATTTTTTGCCATCTATAAGTTTAAAACAAATTGAGTCATTATGGCCTTAAAATTGGAATTTCAAGTTTTCTCAATTCCAACTTATTTTCTCAGACATTTGGGTTAGTAAGTTTAAAAAAAAAAAAAAAAAAAAAAAAAATATATATATATATATATATATATATATATGTATGTGTGTGTGTGTGTGTGTGTGTGTGTGTGTTTTGACATTTTTTCAGCACTCTGCTGGTGGTAAACGCCTGTTTTCAGTCTATTTATTTCTAAACTTTCTTTTACACGTTTTGACAGTTTATAAAACCATAGTAAACCTTTCTGATATCTTTTCAGAGCCTGTATTGGTATTGGTTCGATATTAGTGTAATAAGATCGATACTTTGTTTCTGTCCTCTAAATTAAATAATTTTTTTTGGGGGGGGGGGCGAAAAAAATGAAAAAATATTGAAAATACATGAAAAGCTGAAAGGTGTGATTTGTTGTGTGAACCAATCATTGTGCTTAACACTGGAAGTCAAGTATTTCAAAATGTTGAGATTATAAGATGAAGTTGTGATTTATGGCTGGCAAAACCCCTGCAGCAGAAAGACGCTTCTACAAAAAAGAGAGGAAACGGGGGACAAGAGGAACCAATTAAACAGGCAAAATGCACAACAAAATATATAAAATCATTGCAAGTGAGGTTCAACACAGCAACAGACATGCAATATAAACACACAAACAGTCACAAGATGCAGAATGACTGCAAAAAGATGTAGACAGAACCGAATGAGATGCAACCTGAACAAAACTACAAACTGAGTCTTTGAGTCTATCTCATTTGTAGAAGTTGTCTTTGTGATTTAACTGACTCTCCCACTTTTTTCCTACTAAATTACTTGGATTTGTTTATGACGTCTTATCTCAGAGCTCATTTTACATATTTACGCACAAGTTAATTTCCATGAATTCCCACAGAGCTGCTATCCAAGCAAACCTAACATGAACCTAAATATCCAGTAGTAGTGTAAGTCTTCTACCCACTCTAATAAGACCATTATTACCATTAATCTTGAATGAAGTACGCAGTTGTTATTGCACATGTTTGGTTTTGCTTTATTCTTAGTTCAGGAACCTCAAACACTGATGATAATTTACCCATGTCTCGACATCTGGAAGTTTTCACATTTACAAAACTACATGGCTTTAATAAATCAACACTTCTGAGTAGCAGTGTTAAAGGCAGTGAACATATGCAACTCTGAACACAAATTATAAATATTAAAAAATCTGATAAAACCTCAGTTGACTGATTTAAGGTTGACTTGCAGTTATTTAACATGACTGAGTTAAGTGTAACTACATTTGCTTATTTTTTAGCACCTCAGCTGCAGTCTGTCCAGTGTGTCAGATCCTGTCAGCTATGACACATCTGCCTCCCACTAAAGCCTGAAATGTTTGCTGGCCATCAGCAGAGGGCAGCAGCAGACGTATTGTTAGAAGCCCATTTCAGATTATCAAACCGCTCAAAAAATTAAACACTTTCATGAGAATATTAATCAAGTCAGTTAAACTTCTGGGATATTAATTTGAGCAGTGAAGTAGCGTGGGGGTGGGTTGTTAATCAGTTTCAGTGGCTTTCGTGTTAACGAAATGACCAATATATGCACTAGAGAGGCAACAGTGAGACAACCACTAACACAGGAATGGTTTTACTGGCTAGGTTTGTTGTCTCTGGTAGCATGAAGCAATACCTGGTCCCTCACCTGCTAGTGAGCCCTGTGCTCACTGCCTGGCACTGTGGAGAACAATTAGCATTTGCAATAGAATACCAGAATTGGCAGGTCCATCACCAGTATCCTGTGCTTTTCACAGATGAGAGCAGGTTCACCTTGAGCACATGTGACAGACATGAAAATTGAAGAAACCATGACCGGTTTGGTGGTGGGTCAGTGATTATCTGGGGAGGCACATCCATGGAGGGACACACAGACCTCTATAGGCTAAGCAACAGCACCCTGATTGCCATTAGGTATCAGGATGAAATCCTTGGACATACTGTGAGCTGCTACATTTGACTTCAGCCCTCTGTAGGTTGATCGTTTTCATTTCTTTCAATGTAGCCTCCTTTAATTCCTGACAGATTACCCCATCTCCATATTTGTGTATTGTCTTCAATCTTGCAGCTTTTCCCCTATTAAAGCCAGAATATCTTCAGTAAATAACTTTTATCATGGAGAGTTTTGAAGACAAACAGTGGAGAAAAATGAGACCTGACTGAGTATCATTTAATGTTTTATGAAACTTTCTGTCAGTCCTTCCAGACTTGGTCAGTTTGTACAAAGCAGCTTCAATACTGAACAGTGCTTAACATAAAATAGAGTTTCTGCTGTCCACAGACCATATCAATGTCCAGACAACATGTTTGATTTTTAACTGAAACTATGAGAACAAAATTATAAAAATAACAGATTTCTTCATGTACAAGAAAACGTACAGCGTTTCTCAAACACATTTAGCAACATTGACAATAAAAAAAAAAACCCAAAAACAAACATAACTTCTTATATCCAACATGATAAGGACAAATTTAGTACAACGAAAAATGTAGTGTTTAATCACTTACTTCATGAGCATCCTTCTCTTTGATGTGTTAAATCTTAAATACTTTCCACTGAGCTGCTTATTCACCATTTTACAAAATAGGGTGCGATATTTACAGTTAAACCTTCAATTGTAATTCTGTAAAAATGTTGTCACAGTCTTCGTTTTCAGAAGCCTCAGCCTCTCAGTGAAATGTGTTTCAGTCTTTGTTTGCAGTGGCTCCTTCTGTCTTCATGGCTTTTTTTCTCCTTCACATGATGTACAAGAAGCCCCACTAGTGAGTTCCCTTTGACCTTTTCTCTTGGTGCATCTGCTCCACAGTAGTCCAGTAGTGTTCTAGCACTTAGTGTTCACTATTTGCTGTACTGCACCCCTTTGCCCCGCCTTAACCAGTCCCTCCACGGGGATTGGTTTTTGTCCTGATCGCAGTCTGAATTCCAGGAGGAGGCCGACGACTGGCGTGACCAAGATGAAGCCGTTCTGCTGGGTCTGCGAAAGAATGACATGCTGTTGTTGGAGGCGGGCTTCTTCTGAGGCTGCTCCAACTGCTGCTGGGACTTGAGCTGCTGGTTGATGAAGATCTGGATGTCATCCTGGGGAAAGGTGGGGAGGAAGAGGAATTGAGCAGCAAGACTTAGGAGCCGGAGCTCAGTCTGGTATCCCATGATTGGCAAAGATAACATGTTAGTACTAGAGTCGTAGTATTAAAGAAGCAAACTAGTTATCATTAAGTCCCACGAGAAAACCAACAAAGTACTGACTCTTTAAAAAACATGGAGCTGCCAGGCAGGAGGAAAAGAGGAAGACCTCAGAAGATTCATTGATGTGGTAAAGCAGCGGCCGATGCGCTGCAGGTTTTAGATATCACCCTGGGTCAACATACCTGAATCAAATGATTAGTTTATTACCAGGCCTCTGAAGAACTTCAAGACATGTTGAGGACATAATTTAGCCATTTAAATCAGCTGTGTTGAATCAAGGATACATCTAAAACCTGCAGGACACCGGCCCTTGAAGCCTGGAGTTTCCCCACCCCTGTGGTAAAGGATGAGATGCAGAGGGGTGGTGTGACAGAGGAGGAAGCTAGGGATAGGGTGAGACGGAGGCAGATGATCTGCTCCCTTTAGGAGTCGCAGCAGCAGCCGGAGGAGGAGGGAAAAGAAAAACTATATTGGTTTAAAGCTATTGATCACAGTCTTGAAATCAAACCATTGGGAGATGGATTGAGACAATGTGCTTCTAGGCATATTTGTTCATAACAGTAAAAAGAGGTTATAAAACACCTTCCTTGTCAGCGTTCAGATTCATTAAATCTATGAAGTTCTGAAGGCAAAACTGGTCCAATAAAGTGACTGGTCAGTGCCTATGACCGGTCACTTTTATTTACTCAAACGGTCTGACTTCCGTTTGAGTAAATAACCTTTTCTTTGCATGCCTTTTGTATTAAATAATCATTTATATTAATCTTACATTACTTTATTTTTTTATAATTTATATGTTTTTATCTTGTGGTTGCTCAGAAACACAGTATTTAAAGAAGTGAATCAGTGGTTTGCTCTAAATATTATCTGTATTATCTTCATCAGAGCATGAAGGCTCAGACACTGAGGCAGATGGCTCAGCTTGGCATAATTACTCAGCAGCAGAAGGGCTCAGAGACACATGCCGCTCTTATCCCTCCAAACTGTCAGGACATGGAGATTTATGATGGTGCCTGTCTCTGACTTTCTACTCTAGAATCTCAGACCGATACATCAATCTCAAACGCAGGCAGTGCCTCTGAAAATGTGGCCTTCCCATCAGCGATGCAGGTGATTAAACGTAATAAGAATGTGCTGAAGCAGAAGGCCCTGCAAACAGGCTACGAGATGATAGGACAGTGTGACAAAGTGATGCGAGAAAGATCATTAGACTGGAGGTCTACAGAGAAAAGTGAGTGGTTTACCTGCCAGGCCTCCAGCTCCTGTGATAGCTCCAGTTTGCGTTGGATGGCTTCCAGTAACTGGTTGTTGAGAGACATCATATCGTTTTTACTTCTCACCAGCTCTTCTTCCATTCGGTTTTTCCTGCAAAGAAGTCACACAAAGATCTTTAAAGTAAGGATTTTAACATCCATAACAAGTTAAAACTCAGGGCTGAGCCATGCTCGGGAACTAGGAATTAGTGTTTTTCAGTTTTAAAAATATAAAACATGTAATCTGGAAAGCTTGAACTTTCTCACTTGAATTGGATAAATAAACTCATTACTTACTTCGCAATAGCTTCATCTCGGTCTTTGATGGCCTGTTGGACAACTTCAGTTTGATCTTGAACGCTCTGCAGCTTCTGCATCAGTTCAGCATTTTCTTGCTGCAGCTGCACATTCTGCAGGAAGACGATAAGAGCTCTTTAGACCACAGTATAAAATACTACATAATGAATGTTTATCTGCTTGTCAAATGCAATTCTGAGGCACACAAACATCTCTGAATTTAGATACCGCATCAAGATCAGTAGGGTCAGCACTGGTGCAACCTTTTTGTCATACAACTGGTGCTGTCCCTCTTTGACGGACGGGTCTGTTCATCCCTCGGTTACCTGATCTCTCAGCTCCTGTGTCATGCTCAGATTCCCACTCTCGTCACCCGTCGTTTCGACAAAACCCTGATTCAGCTCCTGGGACAGAGGCATTAACAGAGAGATCAGGTGTCAGCGGTGTGTGCATCAAAAGGACTTTCTGTGGCGTTGGCCTACTTGTGGAGGTGCACTCGCGGAGGAAGGGGTGAGGCTGGCCCCTTTAGTTACACTGACAGACTCATGTTACTGCTCTGAATGTAAGATAAATGCCACAAGACACAACTGGACTATTGTAAACGCTCGCGCAAAGCAATCTGTCCTGTGTGAACACCCTGTGGTGCCTCAAACAGCCACTAGGGGGTAGATAGGTTGGACTGCTATAGTATGTGAGCAGGCTGCTTTCTGGATCTATGATTTATGCTTTTCCTGCATCTGCGTCCAACCTCTAGCAAAGAAAAAACAAAGTAAGGAAATAACTCTGCTTTCAGTACAATTGTCTCTCATCGTACAACAGAAAGAGATGCACTGTTGGAGTGTTAAACGTCGCATCTCTCACCTGTAAGTTGTGTGTTTGAAAAGCAATAAATGCGCTCTGCCGTGTTGGTACAGCCCTGCGTTTCTTAGACGTCAGAACTTCAGATTGTTTTGTGTACATTTCTTTATGATTCGAGGACATGACAAAACCTACAGTGTACTATTCCCGTCCTTCTCATGTTTCAAACAACAAGGTCAGCCTTTTGTTCGCATTTCCTCTCCCTGCCCCATTTGCTGTTCGTGTGTGCGCAGCTCACCTGTGGCCTGGATGCCTGTGAAAGAGTTTGAGCCACGCCCTTCAGCCGATGCAACATGGCCTTCAGGTCTTCCTGCTGATCGGCGACTTCTGACTGCTCTGAGCCGTTCAGCTCCTGGGTCAGCGGGAGGAGTAACTGAAGGATGGACCCCATTTCTTGCGTTAACTATGAAAAAAGGAAGAAACGTGTTGATATGTGCTTGCTGTGACTTTCAAAATAGTGTCAGCCGCATTAACACATGAACCAAAATATTAAACGTGCAACAAAAGTTACATAGCTTGGAGGATGCTGCTCGAATTCTGACCTACATTTAGGTCCATAAACTCTTTGCCTTACCACACCATCACAATGGATTTTAAATTAAGCAATCAAGATGTGATTGAAAAGCAGACTTTCAGTTAACTGAATTAACTGCTTAGGAATTACAGACTTTTTCATAAAATCCTTTGCAGGGAAGTCTGGCTGCAAAGGATTTTAATCAGTCGCCTGGAGATCAGGCGACTGACTTGGCCATTGAAGTATATCCCATTTCTTTTCCTTGAGAAACTCTTGGTTGCTTCTACAGTATGCTTTACATTTCACATTCACCCTACTGCTTTGGACCTAACAGCATATTAAAAGGAATTTCTGTGTGTTATACAAGTTATTTCTTCTTCTCTGTTCCTGCGAGCATTCCCCATCTTCTTCTCACATGTCTTGAATGACATCATGTATTTATACGACTGGAGGAGTCAGCATTACCTCATGGGCATATTTAACTTACCTGAGTCATGTGTATCACGTGACAGTGCTTATCTGATCATAACAAAAATAACTAAACAGGAACAGTTTCAGGTGATAAACAGTCACAGTTGTTTGCATAAGTTTTAACACCCCTGACTCTGAGAAAGTTCTATATTTAAGAGACAATAAAATCAGCCTGAGTAAAAAAATGCTTAAAAATTGAACAGTAATTGTGGCTGCCACAAAAATAATGAGCTTTATGTTTTAGTGAGGTATTGCCATCATATACCCCACATGTGACAACAATGTGGAAAGTCTCCGACAATGTGGTAATGACAAACAGGAAATGTGACTCACGAGTGCAGCAACACATTACTTTTTCCTGCTGCAACACAACAATAACAGCAGACACACGGACGGTGAGAAGACGTTTTCTGCTCTCTCCCAGACACAACTCCAACACGTGACTTCTGCACAAGTCCTCATCCAGGACTTCACTCTGTACAATCAGGAGCTTCACGCCTTGGTGACAGTGTGACAGCAAACACGCTGTCACACTGTCACCAAGAACTCGCACAACATGTTCCTGCATGGCGTCCCTCTCTGTAGAGAGAGCTACCGTGCTTTTGCTACAACATTTTCAAACGCTTTCCAAAATTCAGAGTATAAATGATGTATCTCTGGTGCTATAAATGTGCGATCTCATTCTCAAGAAAGACAACTTGATCATTTCATTTCCAGTCATCACAGGAACACAGTTTCCCCTCAAAACGCACGTGACCTGTGAATCATTGCAGGCCCACTGCAGCAAAAGCCAACCACAGTATGGAGATAGTGTGCAGCTGTTCCTACACAGAGTTGTTTGCATGTTTTTCCAATTTTGTCTTGCAGTGACTCGACAGCATTCACATTAGTGCTATAAGAGGAATTTTACTTTTTTTCCTAGTACTTTTTTGTGTGTGTGCTTTACAGTACGTATAATTTTAGATCATAACACTGATACAGGATAACACATCACAATGTTGCAAAAAATCAACGTTGAAGAAAAGTCATGCTTATTGCACCTAGAGATACTAAAATACCAACAATACAAATACAGAAAAATAAATGATAAATTATTCTTACTGCTTCGGGGGCACAAATTCGTAAACTTGAGAACAGTTTGGGACTGCAGTTTCTACCAATCATCATTCAAACAGGAGAAATTTAAGACGTTAACTCTTCAAAGCTGTGGACTGACAGATAATCGGTGCTCAAATAAGTATTAAAGGAGCAGGATTGTTTATGTGAGGCTAACACAGACAGTAAAATTGTCTCTCTCTTAGTTTTAAGATCACCTGCACTTGATTACAATGATGTTTGTGCATCTACATGCGCCCCCCTGCATTCCTTTCTCCCTCATCACTCTGTCTTCTAAGTGGAGTGATGTTTATGTATAAGGTCACGAGTAGAGCAGGGCGATATGGCCAAAAATATTTATCACGATATATATTTGAAAATTTGCGATAACGATATAACCGACGATATAATTAATGCGAGACAAAATACAACTCCACAACATTACTAGCGCAAAAAGACAACCTTCCATTTATTTTCACTTAAACAAGAAGCTGGTTTTTATGTACATTAAAGCTTTATAAAAATGTAACAGTGCAAATGCAAATTCCTTGCTGAAAGTTTAACCAAAAGGCATTTCCAGTAGAAATGGGCTGACATATCCTGAGCATAACCATGTATAATATCCACTGAAGTTAAAAAGAGGTGCTTTGCAACATTAAACTGCAGTGTGCAGTACGTATTTTTCGCACCATAAGGTGCACGGGATTATAAGGCACATTAAGTGAAACAAAGCAGTCAGATAAATCAAACTTTATTAAACTCATTCTTCTTGCTTCCTCCACTTCTGTACCATTGATTCATTAATGTTGAATTCTCTGGCAGCTGCTCTATTCCCATGTTGTTGCAGTATATTAATGACTAACCTCGTATTGTGGATGGATTATCTCAGTTGTTCTCCTGACTGAAGTTTGGTCCGTTTACAGCATCCTGCCATGCGATTGCATTTGTCTCTAACCATGAAGAACCTTCACGTTAACTTTTATAAGTGGAAAAGTGTTAGTGTTCGTCCTCCAGCTTCACTGTTTATGTTATGCTAACATAGCTGTGTCGCTAGCGATCACGTAGCACATCATTATATACCAGCTAGCCCAACTTCAGTAACCCTACAAACGTCACTGCTGTTTAGTTTCCTGTCTTCATTTATGTTGGAAGTGATAGCAGAGCTGTACGTTTGATTTTTTTCAGAAATCTCTCCGTCAGAACATGCTATATCATGCTTAGGTAACTAGCGAAACTAGCGAGCTAACTTCCGCTAGCTTCCTGCTAACTTCTAACTCCGTTAAATGTAATAACTTTTGTTTTCATGGATGCCTGGAAGTTAAACTTTATAGTTACACCTGGTAAAGCAGCAATGCTGATCGTTTTATTAAAGATGAAAGAATTTAGACAGTTTTTAACTCTAAGTGATGCTGCAGTGTTGTTTGACCTGAAGCATACGGAGTTTAGGACCCAGATTACTCCCAGATTTAAGAGCATCTTAGAACGGCCACTTGCATGTTCTGCAAAAAAATGTGCTTTGTTGTGTATCTGACGGACAAACACCAAACCAGTTCCACATCAGGAAGTTGCACCATTTTTACAAACCAATTCTGGTTCATCTGTTTCACTCAACAATCGGCCATGTGCGTATGAAAACAAAGGCACTGCGCATGCGCGTTTTACTCCCATTCTATCGCGATATTTCATTTTCCTATCATTGCCTAACATTATACCGGTATTACCGTGAACGGTATAATATGGCCCAGCCCTAGTCACGAGACATCTTACCATTAGCTTTACTCTTATTCACAGTGAACTTTATATTTTTAAATTAAATTGAAATGAAATACTTCAATCAGCCACATGAGGCATGTTTTGGATGTTTTTTTTATAAAACAATATGCTTTGACTGTATTAATCAGTAAACCTACCTCTTCTTTGCTGACTCCGAGGCCTGTTATCTCCAGGCTACTTTCCAGCTCAGACAGCAGGGAAGTGTCGCCGTAGCTCCTGGCTTCCTGCAGGGACACCTCCTCCTGAAGCTCCTCCACCTGGGCCTGCAGCTGCTGTGAATGACCCCGTGCAGCCTCCACCTCTTGCCGCGCCTCGGCAAGCTGAAAAGCACAGAGAGCGAGAGGCACATGCACACATGAACGAAAACAGAAATGTGACAAGGATAACACGTCCGACAGATGAAGAAGCTACGATAAAAATCACATTATGAATCCTGCTAGATTACACAGATCCCTGCTTTTAGCCTAAGAGTCAAATGAGCTCTGGAAGGAGCTGTAATAGGAGACTCGTGTAAGCAGACTGTACCAACAAGAGAAAGAAATCCTGACATGCCAGATTCCAGCCTAAAGCCAAACATGAAACTAAACGAACACGAGTGGAATCCAGAGTTGCGGGTGAGAGATACAGTGACGGGAGTGAGGTGATTGTTTAGCGGTACTTTCCGCAATCCCACCGAAACCCAGGCTGGCAGAGAGGGAGCAGAAAATCTTTGTCATTGTGGTTCTTTTAGTCACGCACTAACCACTTGATGCGGTTTTGCTGCCACAATGAGCTCTAATCAGATTGCTTATGTACTATGGAGCTCGAATGACAGTCTTGCCTGCGCTGTACTGTATTCATGTTTGTACCTGCTGGCTGTGCTGCTCGTTGAGTTGGTCGTGCAGAGCCAAGCGTGCGTCCAAAGAGGCCAAACTCGCCCTCAGTTCTTCGTTTTCTTGACAAACGCTCTCCAATCGTTGCTCCAGCACCTGTTCCTTCTGTGAGAGACGCAACACCTGGAAAAACAAGCAGAAATACAGATAACAAAGTTATTTCTTCCCCTCAGGGAGGAAAATTCTCACTAACTCACACCACTCCCTTGCATCGCAACAAAACAATCCACTAACAGGAGGAATGAAGCTGATATTTGAACCTTCCTACTTTTACTTGGAAGGCTATCCGTTTTCTCATTTTCGGAAATGAACAATTTATCGAGAAAAGGATGATTTACCGAGAATCTGTCTGACTGTATTTATCCTATTCAGGAGTACATCCAAAAAAGAAGGTGAACTTGCTCGTCACAATTTCAAAAGTCATTTCAAAACAGATATTCCTTTTTAAAAACCTTTAATCAAACCATTATTACAAAATAAAGTGTTGTTTTAGTACTTTTTTTTCCCAGTTTCTGCTGCTGGTTGTCCAGGACTTTCATTATTCTTCTGTTTTATGTAACCACCACATCCATTGCATGAAATAAAACGCATTATGTATTAGAAAAGATCACTTTTTAGACAGACTGTTTATTTGCCATTTTACTTTGCTTAAAACATTACTTAGAAGACGTTATTTTAAGAACCATGTAGGTCTAAACATGACCAGCAGGTATGGGCCAGACATGAAGAGATAGAAGTTCATTTATGACTCGCTTCACTGATGCCAAGTAATTATTAGAAAGGCATTTGAGAAAAAAATTGATACAAAAATATGATATGCTACAAGAAGAAGACCATATTTTAGCATAAATATGAAGCTACACCTCTGTAAAGTCACAGTAACGGCCGCACGTGTGCATTAGAGTACTTGCCTGCTCTCTCATGGCACTCATCAGCTCCTCGTCCTGCTGCCTGTTGTGACTTCCTTTTTGTTGCAGCTCCTGTTTCAGAGCCTGCAGCTCAGTGGACATGGCTCTCTCCACCTCCATCGCCTACACGTGCACAGAAGAAAGAGAACACGAACGCAGGAGAGTCACAAAGGGAGCAAATGAAATGAGAAATATGGAGAGGGTTAAAAAGATCTCAGCCAGAGACTGGCGTCACACACGCGTATCAGTTAAAGTGAAAATCCAAAATGAAGCCTGCCTGTAGCCTGAGCTTTAAGAAAATAAAAGTCTTGGCTAAAGCTGAGATGAGAAGAAGCTGGGGATTAGTTGACTAAATTTAAATGTGGTTGGTTATTGGTTTTCCTGATAGCCTGCAGTGCTTCCAAAACCTGGGGCAAAAACAGGACAGATGTAAAAGCTAACAGCATGAGTGATTCATTCATTTTCCCCCATTTTCAACTTTAACCATAAAACACTGAATATTGGAAAACTTGAAAGCTGATTCAAACACAAAAGATTGGGCAACATTAAAAATTTGGGAAGCTGCTGTGCCTACAGGCCCTGTGAAAGGCCCCCCCTTCTGCCCTCCCTTGTCCTGGACTGGGACCCTCATTTCCCCTTACTCAGCAGTTCGGCGGGGCCCTGTCAGGTCCAATCAATGCCACATAATACAAAATGAAAGGCCGGCCTCTACGGCAGATGGAGCAGAGGGCATCTTGATCTTGGTGGTGACATCATCATGCCACATTAAACAACAATGGTGAACTCGGACATCACCAGAGTAAAAGCTGGAGGGAAGAGCTTGAAAGTATGGAGGATGTGAGGCAGGTTTGTGGGACATAAGTAGAGGGAAGCGTGTGTCTGTGTGAGTGAATAAAGGATAAAAACAAAAAGCAAGCAGACACAGTGAGAAGAGAAGAAGTCTGGGTTTAAAAATGAACATTTCAGTATGGGCCTCTTTCTACAATAGAGGCACCGACTCACTGAGAGCCACCAAAACGAGGAGGGGACGGAGGACACTCCACCCCCCCCCCCTCCACGCCTTCATGAGTCCACACGCTGAAGTATCCAACAGCTGGCTTCCACAGCTATAACTAAGCCCCTTGGGGGGCACAGAGAAAAGATGGCTTTCCCCTGGGATAAAGGAACGTTGGTGCAACATCAAAGAACAAAATGAAAGATTTATATCTCTCTGTAATGTATATTGTGTTTTCCTTTTTTGTCTGTGAGCTTGGTGATGCTGACCGAGGTTACGGGGGCTTGTCTTAAACAATGTACACAGTGAGGGATTTGTCACAGCTGCCCAATAAAATGCTACCGGTGTGAGTGATATGTGACCCTGAGTAGGAAGCAGGAAGTGAAAAAGGTAATGTGATCTGCATCGGTTAACCTGACAGAAAACAAGATATCAACAGAGTGACCAAAAAAGTAGAAACACCTGTCTGCAATGGTCTTAACTCTTTTTGTATACAAGTTATTCAATATTCTGTATGTATGCACACACAGTACGTTTGAGTTATATCTAAAAGGTTATATTATATTGAAACTTAAGTGAAACCAAACAATAAAAACTAAAAGTGAAATGAACAGAAACCCCCTTATTAAATAATAATATGTTAAAAAGTATTTTAAAAAGTGTATATCCATAACAACTATATAAATACACAAACACTTATTGCTGGCATCAGTAAGTCATCCTATTTGCCTTGGGCTATTACCAGTCATGAGGCAAATAAATCCCACAACCAGTACAATCTGGTTGTGTACAATCTGTCTATTATTGGCCAGTGTCAGCTCATAATACCCCCAGCAGTAAGTCAGGTCTACCTGAAATAAGCTCATAGCAAAGTCCTAAACTTACCGAGTTTTGTTGTTTGTTTTTTAAAAACAATTGAAACGAATGAAACGCATGAAAACATGCAGGAAACTATCAGCATTTCCAGCTCATCATCCAGTAATCATACTCCCATTCCAGTCTGGTATTTCTTATCCAGTAGATGTGTTTATATTCAGTTTTCTAATGCACTAAAAATGTTGCACAAGACTTCAGCCAAAATCAGCAAAATACTAAAATGTTTTTACTTTCACTATATGCAATTATCTCATTTCCTTACAGTCATACTTAATGTTTTTCTTCAGACGGTAAACTGTGGTTTTCCTTGTATGAGACTGCCAGGAAACTCCAGTGACAAATTAACAAACGAACATAGAGAGTGATTCATGTTTGACCAAAGTCTTTTCAGCCTGGTTTACAGTTGCAGCGATGGTTTGTAAGAAAACACCCTGACATCAGTCACCTCTCCCTGAGATTTTCAACACTTTGCTTCTGCTCCGGAGCTCCTGTTTTAACAGTCTGCACTGTGTGACAATTTGGCACGCATCAGTATTGTTTTTAATGCAGCTGCTTCCTCATGTGCACCAGGACAGAAGTTCACAGCAAATCTTTTCATGTTGTTGGAAAATTCTTTTTCTCTCTGGTTTCAGTTTATATCCTCCTCCAGATTCCTGTCATGGTCTACTTACGGTTTCATAATTAGCAGATTATGTTTTCATCTGTGAGAAACTTTCGCTTCATCTTACCATTTATCTGTTATGGTTAGTGAAGCACCTAAACTGGTTATCCAGGTATTAGCTTTTAGTCCATAACTCGCTTTTTGATGGCTGCTAGCCATACAGCTAATGATTTTAACTATTTATATACATTTTAAGGTTTTATCTAACATTTTGGAAAATCGTTTTTTCATCACATTTTCATTTTCTGAGAGCTGGTAACTCCATTTGCAACTGTTTATCTATATTTTAACGTTTTAGCTGGTTTTAACGGAAGGTTTTTAGCTTGTACTTTCAGCTAGAATTTTATTAATGAATGCATCTGTCTTTTAAACATAATTTAATTTTTAACTGTTTATAAGGAGTTTTAGCTAAGAGTTTATATTTTTTTATCTATATTTTTCAATGACTACCAGCAACATGGCTAACAATTTTAATTCTTTATACTTTAAGCTAATAATTAATTAAAAAAAAACAAAAACTACATTCCTGACTAATCAGTTAACTGTTTATCCACACTTTTAGCTACCCACTTCAAATGCTTACCCATGCTTTTGATAACAATTTTATTTATCTATACTTTGAGAAATGCTAGCCACATGGCAAACAATTTTTAACTTCGACATTTTTTCATTTTTAGCTAACAATTTAATTCATTTCAGGGGCTTTTTAGCTTATAGTTCCATACAAAAATTATACATATACATTTCTTTCTCTACACTCCTAAGTTACCATTTTAAATGTTTATCTACAATTAGAACAAACCATTTTAATTGTATAAATATGCTTTTGATTAACAACTTAATTAATTTACCTTAACTTTCAGCTAAGTTGGCCACTGGTTGACCACCAGTCATTAGGGAAAAATGAGTATTCCCCAATCAGTTGCAAGTGGTTGCTAGAAGTTAATGGCTGTCAACTGCCCCAGGTCACACAGGTCTCCTGACCAATTAGTGAACCTCTGGCAAGCACCTGTCACTAGACAAACATGTTTTCCCCAGTTGGTTGGCAAAAAGCCTCCTTGTGATTACTTTGATTGTTAGCATATTGCTGTGGAAATTTGGATAGAAGTGACGGACTTGTCTACAAACAGTTGCCAGCTATGTCAGTTACACTGACACTGAAAAGCGCTTTTTGTAACATGTTGGCTGCAGTGCTGCAGTACCGCAACTTCTACTTTGAATGTGAATCTCCTCCATTTCTGGTTTACATCACACTTTTTCAGGTTATACAAACACTTGGCTAGTTAACAAGTACTTGGAGACCAGCATAAAAACAAAAAATAAAAACGACAGGCACTTGCGTTAATCTGCTAGCAAACAAAGCCCTTACTGAGAGGTTCTGGTGCAACACTTGCTTTGCAACAGTTTTACCCAGTGAGAACCGAGAATCTCCAAGAACCACTTTCAACCAGTCAGGGAATACATATTTTCCCTAGTGGTGGTTGTAAACCCCCCCAAAATTTCTTATGACTTTATAACATTTACTATCTATTTCTACTCAATGTTAATGGTTAACTTCTCTTCTCAAACCAGCTCAGGTCCATTCGGCTTTTAAATTAAAATGTAATTTCTGCTTTTTGAAGATTAGTTCAGCTTTGATTTATTGATTAATTTAATGCAATTCTGTCTATTACACATTAAGTATATAAACTGAAAACAGCAGCTACAATTGATTAGCTCATTGACATATTCAAGTTTCCTAAGTATCCTTGAGTTTTGTTGTTTGTTTGTTTTTTAAGTTAAAAGAAGAAACCTACTGTATAGCTTACTGAAGCCTGAACATGACGCCATGAATAAACCGAGCTCTTCCAGTCAAAACCGTGAGAAACAAAAACTCAATGAATTACAGCACGACTCACCCCACCACACAGCTGTCCGACAGAAGCAGCAGTATCTTTCACCACATCAGGCAAAGACTTGTCAGACATGGAGCGTCTTAAGATTCAGTCTCTTCTCTCAGCTTCACAACTACACAGACCAGAGTTACATTTGGCTAACACTGGGCAGCCCAATAAAGTATTTCCTCCACCTCCCTCTCCCCTAAAACAGCTCAAACAGAGAGATACAAGCTTTTATCTAAATTGGCATTTTCCTGAACTTCTAGGGAGTCTGATTTCCACACACCAAGTCCTTCAGTATAGCCACAGAGGGGGAAGGAAGCTCACAGTTCCTTATTTCGTGGACCTTGACTCCTTACAAGCTCGTGTCTGCTGTTCATTCTGCGTGAGCAGAGGTTTGTCGTGTGGAACGCAGCACGTCACAACAGCAACGCTGAGAAAAACAATCCTCACTTTCTCAGCCTGGAAAAATACTCAAGTTTGCTCCAGCTGTGTGATCCAGTCAGCTCCACTGATAAGAAGCTGTCACCAGCCTGCTTTGTGTACAGTGTACTGCATTTCTGATCAGATACTTATGATCATAAATAATTTACTTCAACACTCATGAACTCCTGAAGACGTGAGTCAGCGGCATGTTGTCAGCGTCCTTATGATGTCAAGCTAGTTAAAGGTTAACTTTGTGTTACTGAATAAACCAACGTAACAGATTATAATGTTCTGATAAAAGCTTCTATAATATGTCTAATAGATTATCTAGGACATTTTTCTATTACATTTCACAGGTACAATGACATAAAAAAGTGGCTAAAATAATTATACGGCAATGAGTTTAATTCATTTGCCTGAACTAGAATTTGAATAAAGCTTCTTCCAGGTATTTTCCAAGCTTCCCTCCCTCTCTCTTGGATTTAAAATTAAGTCATGCTTGAAGTTTCCCTCCCCCTCTTGTTTACATGTCGTTTCCCTCCTGCTCTGCACTTGACATTGCTGATTTGCCTGAGGGAAACTGCTCAGGTTTTGATATGCAGCTCCCAGCTGACTCTAGCTCTATCGCTCTCTTTCTCATTTATCAAAACACTTATTTGTAGTAGAAGTATTTTAGCTGTGACCTTGCTATGAGCCTTCAAATATCCTCAGAGTGTGGCATTGCTTTAGATCAAATACAGTCAGGCTGATACCGGAGTAGTTCACACGGGAACACTGAGTTTCAGTGGGTGGATTGAGTAACTTTCTAGTTTTACTCAGACGGCCTGAAGCTTTGAATCTACTGCCGGTGTTTGTTTCACTGAGGCTCGGTTACTTTTTGAGCAAAGATGAAAAACATGAATCTACCCATCCAGGTGTGGGACTCACAGCTTTGAGCTCCTCCTGGAGCCGCTGAGTGTTCTCGTTGTGCTCCAGCTGAGTTCGACTCTTGTCCCTCTCAGCCTCGCTGAGCGCCCGGGTAAGCTGCTCCACCTGGGCGCTCAGCTCCCTCGCATCCCGCTCCAGGTCTCCCATCTGGCTCTCCCACTGGGACTGGTGGCGCTCCAGCTTCAGTCGCACCTCATGTTTTCCCTGCTCCAGCTCCTATCGGAGGTGGAAAAGATAAATGCCTTAACAGGTGATCTTTAGGGTGGGTGTAGCAAAACAAAGATTTTAAAATATAAAGCAGTAAATACAGTTCAGTTGTCTAGCTACGACTGCAGCAAATGAAGCTGTTTGGCATCGTGAGAGTGTTGTTGGAAGGCATTTGAGTGAGCACAAGCACCTGTCAACCTCATTTAGTGCTCTGACGGATAACAGGAAATGTCCAACAGCTGTAATTTGAATCCGTAACAATAGGGTAGCTGATATCATTAAAGCTAGAAGAGGAAAACATCCACTCTGCTTTCATCCATTCCTTTGGAGCTTAAAAGATCAGTCAGTTTGTCAGTCAACAGAAAAGTCATCCAAGCATTAACTTGCCATGACACCTGATTGATCCAGCACTATTTTAGCTCAATGGGTTGTGCAGGTGACCCATAAGGTGTAAGGTAAATAAAGAGGACTGGGTCTGAATCTTCCCCTGTTCTCTGTCTTTCAAACTTTCCTGCCTTCTCTCAACTTTCTTAAGACAATAAGGGCTAAAAATCCCCCCACTCAAGAAAATGACTGTTCCAGACATTTACCACACCTCTCTGGCAAATTCAATCAGAAAAGTTCACGCAGCACGTTTACATCAATTTAGACACTAGCGCACCATTGTCTTGTCCTTGGTGTGATTTAAGTGACTGCCATACCTGACTTGATGCGAGCATCTGATAGAGACATCAGCATCACCCGGGGAAAGCAATGAGGTCATTATTTTCATATCACAGCCTCTCAACATGATTTGGTGCTGGTGTAGTCGACTGAGACAAACACATGGATGCCACCGGTTCGCTTTTATTACTACACTTTCTGTCTGACTGCTGAGATCTCGTGAGGAGTTGAAGTGTCTCACAAGTATGCAGCAAGACTACCTAGAAGGAATTTCAGTACTGACAGGTCTGCTAAGATAGAAATAGTTTTACAGTCGCTGGGAGAACACAAAAGATCGCTTCAGAGAGAGTTAGTAAAGTTTAGCAACGCACTAGCATGTCTGCCTGTTTACATTATAGTTTCTTTATACAGTTACAGCTTATTTAACGTTGAATATATTGCATTCATTATTTTGTAAACCAACCAGTTTAGTAGGAACACCTTAGCAGTGCCTTTTTTATGCTGCTTTTTCCATTTACAATTGTAAATGTCTTTTCATGGGATGGCCAAAATATTGAGAACACGTTAATAGTGCGGTCGGAGGTCCCAATAAATGACTCAGGTGACTCAATGTCATTAATGTTGAATATTTAAGTTGGTCACCTTAACTTAAATAAATAGAGCTAGAAAGATTTTTACGCGTTTTCGTGCGTAAAGCTGGGAGAGAAACAACAGCATACAATCTTTGGACATCGGGAAAACTTCTTACCCGCCCACTTCAAACAGCAACAACCATGACGTAATTCTAAACACTTCAACCCGAACATTTCACAGAATGTTTTAGATTATTACAAAACCTACTAGATTATTAGTTCACCTGTAGGGAATCGGATTCTCCTTACCTCCAGCTTCTCTGCGTATTGCTCATGAAGTTTTTCGCTCTTCTCCTTAAGCTGGCGGTTTTCTAGGAGCAATGCGTTTCCCAGCTGGGCTGCCAAAATAACCTCTTCCTCCTTTTGTTTTAAAGCAGCCAGAAGTTCACTGGGGTCCTGATAATCTGTCATTTCCTCCGCTCCATAGTGGAAAAAGAAATCCTCCTCTAGGTCCATTATTTCCTTGGACTTGAAGCTCCAATCATCGAGTCGATCCATAGCTAATCCAATAACACCTTATTATAGCTTCTTATATAAAGAAAACACGCGGGAACGGTGCCATAAACGCGCATCTGTGGATGCCCACTCATGACACCTGCGTGTAGCTGCTGAGTCGAGCAGAGTGTAAATGTAAGTGAAGTCGAACCGAAGGTTGGAGCTGTCTGGTGAAAGCAGGCTGCTCCCTCCCTCTGTCACCCGCAGATGGCGGTTTGTCTCCGTGGGGTGTTGGTTTCAGTCACCTGAGCAACTGTCACCACCCAGCTCGGCAACCACATCGATACCTGCCCTGCCGCAGGGCTCAGAGTGTGGAAAATGGAAAATGGAAAGACACACAAGCACCTGCATGGTGCTGTGAAACAGTGGGAACTGTTTTTCTTGATGTTTTACCGGACTGCAGCATATTGTTTATTATAATCATTCACTGTGGAGGACATTAGTCAAACAACAGATGACGTCCCATTGCAGCATCACGAAATGCACACATGTGATACCAGTAAACTTCAAAAACCAGTGTTTCTGCTTTTTAAAAAAATATGTTTTCATACTTTGATAAAAGTATTTATTATTCTTAATTTGATGTAATTTGATGGTACTTACAGGCCGTTTTAAATGTAATTTATTTGTTATGGTTTCATTTCATTCAATTTGGGTTTTTTATTATTATCAGTTTATCACTTTTGAAGCACTTTGAACTGGAATAAAGCGTTAAATTGTAAATAGACTGGTTCTTATATCCTGTTTTTCTATTTTATTCAAAGCTACATGTATCTCTCTCTCTCTCTCTCTCTCTCGCTCTGTCTCATTTATCCATTTACACAAGTCACACCTTTTTCTCTACATGCTGAATATGTTTATTAAGCTTTTTCTTTTCTTTTTTAGGGGGGGGAAATGAGCTTCTACATGCTCCTGTTTGGGTGTAGTATGCATACAGCTTGTAAAATGTAAGATTATACATCTGCATGTTTATTTTGCACTTGTTCACATGAACAGGACTGCATTGTTTTTCCATGCATCCACGTTAAGTACACATATTTACACATGGAGATTTTTTTTTATTACTACCAATTTCTTTTAGTTTAATCTTCTCAGTTATTTATAATTTGTTAGTGTAAAGTTTTGGAAATGGGTTATATCTTCATTTTTTTAAGTATGCAAGTCAGTATTTCGTGAAATCAGGTGGAACTCTGTTTTTAATCAGGCAGCAAGTGGTTAACAAGTTAGCCTTATAAACAAAGGGAGTTTCTGCCTGCATTGTGTAGACGCTTTCCAGGGGTCAAGGGTCAGCCTTCACAAGGTTTCATGGAGCACGGGGCAGTGTCAGGGGAATAAAAGACAAAGCATCCTGACGCATGGCAAGGCTTTTGTAGTCAGGGAAGCCGCAGCTTCTGTACATATGGCGGCAAAAGCAGACGCACTGTACATCAGGGCCCAACACGCCTCGCTGCCATTGTTTCCATTGTTCCTGTTAGTTTGGGGGCAGCTGATGTGGCGTAAGTGTGACGAGGAGGCTCACATGCCTCCTGCAGTGAAGTCCAACGAGGGACACGTGTGCTGAACAGCACACTCAGACCTTGAAGTACTTGTGTTTAAGAGTGTGTGCACAGAGTCAGACATGAGAAGAGGAAACATGTTTGCATTTGTTCAATGAAAGCCAAACTTGCTTATAAAATCTATTACTGAAAAGATGACTCAGGCCACAGAGGAGCATCACCCTTTACTTCAAGATTTTCTCATCTAACATTTGCTGCCTATTGAGTTCAAGCTACACAAGCAGAACCATCCACCATAAAACTCTCACTGATGTTTTAAATAAAAAAAAATCCCTGACAACAGGGATACTGCATATAACACTGCAGCAAACATCAGCTGCATCAGCAAGACGCAGGATAGTGCTGAGAGCAGTAAATAGTGTTCAGCGTAAATGGTGTATCAAACAGCTGAACAGGAGACATGACTGTGATATTCTTAGTTGAGTTCATGTTCAGCCACTGTACATAATGATAATTTGACAAGATAACAGACATTAATTAATTAATCTAGTTAATTTGCTCATAATATTCACTCCAGAGCAGAGGATGGAAGCTGGTGTTAATACGTCCTAATGAATGGAGCTGTGTTCACGTTTCAAACATCTGTATTCTAACATGACAACTGAGATCTGATTTAAAGTTAAATTTGAGTAGCAGAAAACAATACATACATATATTACACAAACATCACATATCACGTATCTAATATCTGTTTAGTTGCATCCCACCTTTCAAGGTACTTAATGCCAGCAGATTTATCTTTGGTTAACACAGCAGGCTATACAAGACCTCTGGTGACCCCTAACGGGCAAACAAACGCGTATTCCGTCCTTATAGGACAATTTGTTCCCCTCAAGAAGTGAGAAAGGTGTGATGTGTGGGGGCAGAGTGAAACTTTTTTCATTATATCACGGGAGAAAGTTCTAAAAAGATGCCGTCAAATAGAGATGCATAAAGTGGAAAGTTGAGGGAGAGTAAGTATTACACGAATAGTTTGAAACCTTTGAAAAGCTAAATGTACTACTTTATTCACTAATTCTGTAACAGAAAAATAACCTAAACTTATTCATACAAAATGTAATGTTTTTCTGTTCTGCTTTGCTTTTATATATTTTTTTAATAATTATGTTGTTGTTTAAAAAAAACACGATTACTTATTTTCTTTTTTAAAATTGGGGCAAATAATACTGTTAACTTTTATAATTTTTCATACACTTGCTCCACAATCTTGTACTTTTGTGTTCATATTTTGTAAAATCGTTGGACTTTCTGTAATTTATCCTTTGTTTATTCATTCCCTCTCTAGTGAATGACTTGGTTATTTATGAAGTTGTTGTGCGCACTCCGGCCAGCAGGGGGCGGTGAGCGTCCTGGATGTTAAAGGAGGAAGCACCCCTTGTAAACACACTTGAACTTCGCAGAGTAAAGAATAAGTCGTACACGCCTGTCTTCATGGAGAGGAGCGCGGGGACAGTTTCAGCCATTAAAGCTCTGGGGTAATTAACATGTTTGTTTTTCGTCGTTACGAAACTTTAATTTGAGAAGAGAAACCTTATTCTCTGCCTGCTTTCTGGGCTTTTGACGTATAATGACACTTGCCGATACGCCTGACAGGTGAATAGGTAATCTCACCTGTCGCCTCCACTTACTTCCTGGTCAGGTACCCGGGCAGCCGCTGCCTCTCCCGGTGCAGATGTGACGAGCTTCCCTGTCCGCTGCTCAGCTGGCTGTGCGCAGAGCTCAGGACTCTCTGCCCGGAGCTACGAGGTGAGGCTCAGGCCTGAGATTTTCATTCATAAATCTTTGAGAGAGGCTTTTTCATGTTTAACCATTGCCTTTAATACAGCGCATTCTCCCAAGGAAGGAGGAAACCATCTCAGGATTGTGGATTTTTTTACTGTTTCACGCAGAGGGGTCACTGTGGTCTCAAGTGGGTCGACTCAGCAAAGCAACTGCTTAAGAATCGACCTTACTTTTTATGTAATGTAAAACAAAATGCAAGTCCTTTCTGAAAACATCCACATTAATTCACCAAACCAGTTACAGAACAGCCAATTTAGATGCCTTAAATAAATAAAAATAACAGGATATTTTTTACACGTTGACAGATGCTCTACTAAAGTAAAACATCTTCACATGTTGAGTAGAATTGGATTTGGAAACATTTGGATAGTGACACCATTTTCATAATTTTACCCGCAGTTAATTTAATATGAAGCTACTGAGATGCACCTCACATTAGCTGTAATTTATGTGCATTATATAACTACAACCAAAACATGCTTTGGTAAACAAACTGATGGTTACTATGTTACAAATATAAGCCATGAAAAAAATCAGATCTTTCTGACTCAACTTGCAGTGAAATGTGTTAAATAAACTGGCTTAATTGTCCTTTTTTAGACTCAGGAGGGTCAGGTGATGTGCTGCTGGCGGGAGAGCTGAAAAATGTACTATCAAACATATCCTCTCCCCTCGCTGTGCTGACCTCCGAGGTGTTGGACCCGTCCACTCTCAACAAAGTCGCTGGTGAGAAACCGGACTGTGGTGGATACTGTTGTAGTAAGAACAGATGATTGCAGTGCTCGTGGATTTAGTGATCTTTTGCACATCTTGCAGAGTTCCTTGTATCAGAATTGCAAGCAGCTCACATTATCAAGTACAAAGAGTCACATCCTGACGAGCGGGCGACAGAAGCGGACTCTGAAAAAGAGCAGCGAGTTGAAGATCTGAGCTGTGACTTTTGTGAGGAAAACGAAGGCGATGACGGTTTGGGTGAAAACAGGAGGAAAGCAGAGATGCAAGCAGAATGGATTTTACTTCTGCGTGCTCTCAACATGGACGCCTCCTCTCGGTTTGAGGACGTTTTGAACGAGGTAAGCTTAAAATAACAGAGATTGAGCCATGAATAAATTGCGAATACAGACTGAGAAGCACTGAAAGAGGAGTTTACAAACATTTGCTTTAATGCAGGTGAATGAGAGGCTTTCTCGCCTACCAAGTGGAGACATGACCAAACCTCTTCTCAGCACCAGCCTCAGCTCAGAGCAGTGGGTAAGCTGCCAGGCCTGTTTTCAGCTCACAAGACTTTAGACGTGACTCTAATGTGGCATTTACATCTTTGCCTGTTTCTCAGCTTCAAGTGAAAAAAATGAATGAAATTCTGTCCGAGGACTATCGGCGTCGGCGACAAATGATGGTCACGCGCTTTCAGGTTACGCTTGAATCATTTGCATGGGGAGAGAAACAAAAGGTAGGAATGTTAAATAACTCTGTTTATAAACTCCTACCTGCCTGTTAGCTGAGTTATTTTACTCTGAGCCTTGGTTCATCTCTTCAGTCTATTCCCTTTTAATAAGAAAATCTTAGTTCAGCAGTGGTAGTGCATGAGGAAGCTTTGGACTGCCCATCTACCTGCAGAGGGCGTCTCCTGTCAGATGTGGGCCCTATAAAAATTGTGCTCTTGTGGCTCTTGCCTGTGCTATTGCCAGTCTGTCAGCCAGCTGCAGACAAGAGCGAAGTTCTAACATGCAAAGAGCTGAAGTGAAACAGAATGTTAAAAACAATGAAAAGTGTGCACTGTAGCCCCTTCCTCAGCTTTTCATAATGTATTTTTTCCACTTCTGGTGAACTCTGCTGTTCCTTATTCCGGCCCACTTTTCAACCAATCAGCATTTAACTGATGCACAGTGTCTTCCACATGGGGCACTGCACAGTTGAGATTTTGTTCGATTGCAATGGTGGTTTAAAAACCCGTCTCCAGAGGCAAATACTGACACAACCTTGGTAGCATAAATTAAGCATAAGGCAGATTTCTTCTACTTGGGTGCCCCTCGCAAACAGAAGCTTTGAACAGCAGGTGGAGTTTTTACATCGGAAGTCAGATTTTGGAGCTGCGAGTGATTTCGTGCCAAGTAAACCCCATGGCAGGCTTCCAGGCAGTGTGTGGAGTATAACATAATGATTATTCATTTATTTACTGTGCTTAAAAATGGCACCTCAGCACAGAGAGCCTGGTCAGTACCACGTGTATGGTTTATTTAGCAGTCACAAATACAGAACACTGGTTGTAAAGATTACAAGTTCTCACCGCTGCCACCTCGGATTACAAAGGTAGGGTTGGTGTGATGTCTCTGACTTTTTACGTGGGAAGTCCAACTTGATTCAGGGTTTTAGCTGAAAATTCCAGCTGCAAACTTGAAATTTCCAACTTCTCACTGAAAATGGAATACAGCACGTATCCACGAGATGACCATTTTAAGGGTGTCTTTACCGTCTGATATCAGTTGAATGCAAGAGTAGTAAAGAAGTGTTTGAAACTGAGCGTTTAGTGTAGTCTGAAGCCTAAATGTTTAGTTTGCAGGGATTACTTGTTCATATGCTTACCTCATTAGAAACTTTGACTGTTTAAATATGAGAATTAATACAACAGAAAATATGGCACGGAATAGGTCCACTTTAATGTGACTGAGAATGAAGAAACCCAGGTTAGAGTAACATTTGTGAAGACACTAAGCAGCACTCTGAAGTTTATTTAATGCACAAAATGAGTGGCGGTTCTTCATTTGCATCTGCATCAAATATCTCCAAAATGCATGAGAACCCTGCCTTCTCTAACACCTGTAACAAGTAGAGTGTATGTAATAAAGAAGATGAGCAGCACATCTGAAGCCTCAATCTGAGATTTTGACTGTCATCATTTTCATCTTCAAACTGAAGGAGGGTGGATGTGTGTTCATGCAGGAGTGATTGCAAGTTAGGCATTCCCTGATTCATCATCTTTCTCTTTTTTTAAATCCTACTTGGTGCCGTAATTGATAAAATCAACGCCATGCTGCAGTAAATAGGACTTAAAACTGCTGACTGAGATGATAAATTCATTAGGAAGGCTCATAAATTTAGTGAGAACCCATTTGTCTAATGTCGTCTTGCAAACAGGATTTCCCATTAGGAGAAAAAAATGTAGTTTTACTTCACTCTTTAGACCTATAGGCTATGTTGAATCTTTATATACAGTATGTCTGTTACTGTCTGCAAGATCAGGGTGTTATTAGGACAACACTGACATCGTGTGGTCTGACTGAACTGCAACAGACTACTTTTATGTCAGTCGGCTTTAGGCCATCGTCAGAGCATGTGCTGGTGACGCAGAAGATGAATATCAGACATCTCCATTCAGTCCATCATTTATTTACAGGAGCGCAGTGCTGCGCTGGCTTCGGCGCCTAATCTTGCGTCCCTCATCGGCTCTTCCCAAGTGTCTCCATCTCTGCTGCTCGCTGCCAGAGAGGATCAGTCCTTCATTGACCCGGTCAAAGCTGGAACAAGCACCTCTGTTTACAAGGTACAATCATGAACGTGTCTGTGATCCTTAATGAAGATGCCTCTGACTCCAGCTAAGTACCGTAAGCATTTTCTTTTTTCTTTTTGTTGTTGTTTTTTTTTCTGGTGTCACTAGACGTTGATGGGCAGTGTACCAGACAGAGGAGGACGACCTGGGGAAATTGAGCCTCCTATGCCAGCATGGACAGGGAGAAGCTCGAAAGGCAACAGAGGGGGACGAGGAGGCGGACAATCTCATAAGCATAAGAAGAAGAAAGGGAAAAAAGATTAACTTGTCCGTCTTTTTGGCCTTACTTATCAATTTAAGAAATAAGCGATCATTTTGCTTTATTGAAATCCTTGTTGCGAGGTAAACGACGATTGGGAAGTGCTATATATAATTTTGTAGTTATAAATCTGTGTATAATTTATAGTTATAAGTCATGCACATACCAGATTGTGTACATTTCTATAAAAGCAATGAAGTACTGGTACATGACCAGATATTTTGGTAAAAGAGCAGAAAATGGAAAAAATGTTGGCTTTCCACATTTATCAGTAAGTTTGTTTAAGAATAAACCTCTGAAACACACATCTGTTGGTATTTTGTGCAATTTACATAAAGCATCTTTTAAGGATTATTGCATGAATATTTTATGCTCACTTCACATTTTGGAGACAAGAGTTCCCCTTGCCTTTTTTAGGTGATTTCACAAGATAGCAAACATGTTTATGTGGAATGAAAAAGCCTCACTTACATCTTAAAAAACTGAAGGGTGACTTTGAATATCTAAGAATGTTGTTTTATTGTTACACATTAACCAAGACTCACTTCCCCCTGAGAGAGCTCCTTGTTACAGCATTGAGTCATCTCTCTAGTGCCAGTGTTTCCACTTCAAAGTCTAAATTGCCTAAACAAGGAAAAGATCATCCAAATATTAATTATCTTAAATATATTTGGAATAAACTGGTTTCAATGTTTAATTTTGATCTTGCCAAACCCAAAGTTGTGCTAAGGTAAAGCTCATTTTGACCAGAAGTTCTAGTAGTCCACAGTGATGTATTGAAATAATTTCAAGATCTTGTACACCAGTTTAATAAACAACAGTTTCAATTGTTTTATTATCTGAAACTCCACCCTCAACCATCTGAAATCTGCAGATAGTTATGGATTAGATTAAGTAAACTTTAGAAACTGTGAACTTTAGGAAATGTTATTTTAACATCTGTCTATTCTTCTCTGTTGATTCTTCCTCTTGAGTTTTCAAAAAAACCCAAAAAACATGAGAAAGTGGTTTAAGTCTGAAATTGGATGAGAAAGCATGAGAAAGGAATTCTAGGAATACTGAAGTAACGGCTGATGCAAAGAACATCTTGATCAATTTAAGATTATGAATTGCTTTTAACAAGCTGGGACCACGTCCTTATTTCAGTTTGATAACAGCAGATTGAGAAAGCACAAATTGAAGCTGTGGTTTGGGAACGGCCTCAGAGGGGACTGGCTGCAGATCCCAGGCAGATCTAATGAGAAGTGACTGAATTGGGGGAAAAGGGGAGAAGTGTGGGGCATGAAAATGAGTACAAACAGCTTGTGGCGCTGGAGGCATATACCAGTGCATGAGGTATGGTCCTGCACCTGAAATTCAGATAAATTATCTCCAGTTATTGGACACCATACAAGTTTTGAGAAAAGGGCTGGAAGATGCAAATATATACTTTGCTAAAGAGCTTCTTATTTCTTTCCACCGTTCTGCAATGATGGACGCAACATATCGGGCAGAGTTGAAGTTCCGATTTTAACTGGGAGTAACCAGAATTAACAGGATCAGACGAGATTGTTTCAGAGGGACAGCTCATGTTCAGCAGCTGGAGACAAAGTTAGAGACGCAAGGCTGAGAAGGTTTGGACATGTGCAGAAGAGGGATAGTGGATATTGAAGATAGAATTACCAGGCAAGAGGGGACCTGAAGATTCATGGATGATATCTGATTTAGAGAAACTAAATCAAATGCAAACAATAATTAACTTATTTTACGACACACATGCGTTCAAATGTGTTTTTTTCTTTTTATTTAAAGTTCTGAATAAACCTTATGCAGCATTTCGTGGGTAAAAATACAGATATATATACACAGTTTAAAGGACAAAGAAATAGATATGAAGCACAATGTGAGACGGCCTTGATCCTACAATATGAAACATGTAAATAATATTATATAACAATATCAAAAACAGCTTGCAAGTAAAAGCAGTCCGGAGTTCATTTTTTTTAAACAAATATTGAATAAAGCAAAACCGTTTAAGACTTTGTTGATGGCACAGAAAACAATTCTAACCTTTAGCCTAGGTGAACAACGTAATGCGTTACGCAACACTCACCTGGCGGAATCGTCCTTGTTGTGTATCCTGCACACCGGAAGTTACTCGGGAGACAAATGATGTAACACGCGGAAAGTTCCGGATTGTCTAAAGGTCGCTGAATATAAAGCGGTGTGACAGCGTCAGTGTGTATTTATTTAAACCCGCAGGTAAACTTACCTAAGTGTTCAACATGCCGAGAGGAAGCAGAAGCCGGACGTCCAGGATGCCCCCTCCAGCCAGGTAACACTTAGGGTTTAATTCCCTTTTGTTAAAGAAAGGTAGAGTAGATATTTTTAGTTAGCACAAATGCTAACGTTTAGGTAATGTCATAGTGCCGTATGTTAGCCAGGAAAGTGCAGGTCATGAAGTGCTTCAAGTATCTTATAAGGATAATTTCAATTAAAGCTTAATTGCCGGTTAATCTGGGTATTGCTCAGAAAGTTACTGTGTTATGAAAATGATGAAGGTCATTGTCTTTATCGTGGTTTCCTCTGTACAAATCCCCACATGCTAGCAAAGCCAGTGGAGTTGCATCAGCTTCTATAGTTTTTCTTCTAACCTGCAGCTAAACTGAGACTTTATTCTTCCGAGTTATAACGAAATAAGTCGCACAATGGTTGGAAGTATTTCTGTTTCTCTTCTCCTTGTGGGAAGAATAATCCCTCTGTGCCCTCATTTCTCTTTCACTAAATATATCCGAAACTAAGCTGAATATATAGCTGAAACTAAGAATTGCAAGAACACATTTGACTCTTGGTGCTTAATAATTTGTACCAATG
This sequence comes from Mchenga conophoros, assembly GCF_057382185.1. Lineage (NCBI taxonomy): Eukaryota > Metazoa > Chordata > Actinopteri > Cichliformes > Cichlidae > Mchenga > Mchenga conophoros. Next base: position 21,396,804 of record NC_140539.1, on the reverse strand, counting down.
TCTCCACCTGTAAGGCCAAGCTGCTTAGGGAAAGACTGATTATTTTCCACAGTGACATGTTTAAAGTTCACTTTGAACACAGGTGGGCTTACTTTATCCAGCTACGGGATAACACTTTTTCTTAGCAAGTGAAGAACAGATCCCAGGAGGAGACACAAATCCCTTTGTGGTTGCATCAAGAAGAGCATCTGAATATTATTCTCGCTTGTGAATAAGTGATCAGCTGAAAGTAGCTCTTTGTTGTCTTACTAGTGTGGAGATATTCTCTGAATCAGAGCTTCACCTTTATCCAAGCTTTCATAAACCTTTGCTGTGATTCAGAGTAATAGCTGGAATAACAGATGTCAGCTCATATCGGTTTTTGATTGTGTTTGGTAAAGTTGCTAAAAAAGTTCTTAACAAAACGTTTTTGTTACAGCCGGGCTCCACCATCCCCTCCACCTATGGCCCGGGCTGCTCCCCCTCCCTCCTACGCCCCGGCTCCGATGCAGGCGCCTCCGTCCGCTGTCGGCACGCCAGCCGCAGCGCCCAGGCAGCCGGGTATGTTTGCCCAGATGGCGTCTACAGCCGCTGGGGTGGCAGTAGGCTCGGCGGTAGGCCACACAATCGGTCACGCCATGACTGGAGGTTTCAGCGGAGGACACTCAGAGCCTGCCAGGCCTGACGTCACATACCAGGTAAGCCCAGGTTTAGCCAGCCACAGGACTGGAACAGTTTCAAGGAAGATTAGGGTGTCTGAGACACAGTATGCAGGGCCTCTGCAACATGGAGCAGGTGACAAACAAACACCACATTTTATGTAACGCATGGAGTTACATGCACTGTGGTAGTTCAGTATAACAGCCAGATGGAAACAATATGATGAAAATTGAGACTTTTAACTAAAAGCAGTGAAGGAATCATCTTGCTTTCATTAAGACTCCTGTGTGCAATCAGTGCTGGTTGATTAAAGATGAATTACTCCCTCTGCTCAATCTGGGTTTGTTTTTTGGTTTTTTTATGTTTACACATGTGATAAGTTTAATTTGAAAATACAGACACAGCTGCTGCTGAAGTTTAACATCAGTTATGAAAAATATTTGGGGTGTTTATAACCAAAACAAAAGTCCAAAGGTCAAACGTGGTTTATTTACATTCACACAAGTGCAGGGAAATATGCATAATGATGTTTGTCTCATTAACCCTGAACCCAGTACATCACTATTATCTTTATGCAGTTACATTCATAGTAGATTTTAAGATATGAGTGATGACCAATCATTTACTCTGCTTTTCTTTATGACAAAAAGGACTTGGAAACCACACGCTCTTGAGCAGTTTGAGGATCGCAGTTTTAGATATTTCAGCATTTTTATCGATAGATGTGTAAATAGATTTACTTTGTGTCATTAATGGAAGATATTCCATCTTTGTGATACAAAACTGAAGCTTGTTCTGACATGTTAAACTCTGTTTTGATCTTTGTCACACACATGATTTAATCCTCTGCCTTGTGTGTATTAGGAGCCATACCAGGCCCAGCCTGTGTACCAGCAGGGGGCCCCTCAGCAGCAGCAGCAGCAGGTCTGCTCCTACGAGCTCAGGCAGTTCGTTGAGTGTGCCCAAAACCAGAGCGACCTCAAGCTCTGCGAGGGCTTCAGTGAGGTGCTCAAACAGTGCAGGTTTGCTAATGGTGAGTGAAACACGTCCAGGCTTTGTATAAATGGAGACTGCTGTCTTTCTGTCTTCTAGTCGTTGCTTTTCATCATTATTAGTAATTTGTAGGGGTGCAACGATACACAAAATTCACGGTTCGGTTCGATACTTTGGTGTCACGGGTCGATAGTTTTTTCAATACAAAAAAAATGTTCATGCCTTTTTAATTTGTCATTTATTAAATTTTCACGGCACATTCCGCACCACATCTCTGTGCGTTCAGCATTTGTTTGAAGCCAGCTCACCTCCTGCAACCACTTTTCCGAGAATACGTGCTTCTTTTGTGGTTCGGACTCCTTCTGACATTTGTTTGGAGGTGGAGGAACACCACAGTAATTGCTTAAAGGAGCTTCTTCGACATCTTTAAGAGTTCTAAACAAGTGTCTGTCCTCCTCCAGAAAATCTTATGTACGCAAACGCGCGTTGCAACTTATCTTGTGCGCGTTTTTTATTTTGACAGCGAATGCGCACCTGCGGACCACTTATGTGCACCCCTGGTTATATAGCTCGTCATATCGCAGCCATAGAAATTCTTTTGTCCATGAAACCATAAAGCTGCACTTTCTTTTTGCCTTATAGTCTGATTTGTCATAACTTTTCTGTTTTGTGGAAAGCTTTTCTTTGGCTGTCACTTCTTCACCCTGACCTGTCTTATTTGGCTCAGCAGAACTAAAATATATATCCTGCTGCTTTTACACACACACACACACACACACACACACACACACACACACACACACATATAACGGTCAGCGATTCTCTGCACGATCAACCTCTCATATGTTTAAGCTTGCTGCAGGAGATTTCACTTGTCATGTTTGCGTAGTAAGCTAACGATTAATAAGACGATGTCAGAGGAATTGGTGCGCAAATTATCATCACTCACAGATCAGTGCTGTCGCTCTCTATACACAGTTTGCGCGATTGCAAAGTGAAAGCAAAAAACAAGCGCAAATTCAAACGCGATTTCAATATGTCACATATTGACAGTGGCTCACCGATGCCAATGACATAATTACCCAGCTACATTTCCAAAAGAATGCAAAAGCATTGACATATATTTTTCCTTCCTACAATAGCCCGACGGGCAGGGCAGAGATAGATTTTGGTAGCCCGACTGGAAAAATCGCTAGCCCCGGGACGTCGGGCTAGCGATATTGCGAGCCCTGTATCTGATTGAGGAATCACTCATCTTTGGAAAAGAGAGTTTATTACAGAGAAATGTCTCTTTCCAAAATAAAAGCTATACTATACGCTTCTTCTGGTCTATATTCTCAGCAGCATATTAAACATATCAGGTCCCCATAAGGAGACTCATGTGCTAACGGCTGTCTAAATGACTCGGGTAAAGTTTGTAGCATGCATGCTTGTTGTTTTTGTCTGCTTCCACTTGTCTTTGCACTAGGATGATGTCGGCGTAAATGTGCAGTCATATTCGTTGTGTTCCCACTAGTGCTGTCAGCGTAAATCTCGTTGAAATGACGTTAACGCCACAACACTGCAAATCTCCGTTAACGATCGCCTCGTGCATGGGGCTGGACGGCCAACACATTAACGAGCTAACTGTGCTAACACACTAGTTCCCACCCATTTAATTGAGCATTGCGTGGCACATCCAACATACTGTTTTACTTTAGTCCATGACGCGCTTACCTTCAGGGTCATATGTCACATGAAAACCAAAGTAGTTCCAAACGCCACATCTGAATGAGGGTGGGGGAGGTTCAATTTGCCATGTTGCAAGAAGAGCTTAACTTCTGTCTGCTAGCTTGCCCTGCGCTCAGTGGATCTGCGTTCGACTACTCCGCCTAGGCTGCACTGTCGAGCGCAGATCCACTGAGCGCTCAACACAGACAGCATCGTCAGAAGGAAAGTTGATAAAATAAATTAAAAATTTTGTATTGTTCGATACATATGCGTACCGAACCGAAAGCACTGTATCGAACGGTTCAATATCGATACGTGTATCGTTGCACCCCTAGTAATTTGATATATTTAAAGTGAGTGTAGTTACGAAATGCTATAGTTTCTGTTGCATTTGCGGCTAGCTAAACATTTACTACGTATGGGGGGGTAGACGCACAAGCTGTTGCACATTTTCAGCATGCTCCTTTCATAAAATTCTGTTAAAGTACTGGATCTTCCTGATGCATATCAAATAGATCAACATCAAGCTGTTGCATTTTCAGTCTCATTTTTCTCTTTTCAAACTGAGTTTAACCCAGCAAGCATCGAGGCTTTGAATGAGCCCTTTGTCGCTCACATATCAAAGCCAAATGACTTTGCACTATTCTAAACTCCTGTAATACCCAGTGTGGCCATAAGGGGGAGCCTTAACCTAAGTATGTTAAGTCATTTTAAACGATTTAAAGTATTAACTGTCCTTTATCTCTTTCTACAGGTCTGTCATGAGAAGAGATGCTATCTGCAGAATGAAGATCACATCTCCTTATTAAAGATACTGAGAGGGTGTAATTCACAATCAATAAACATGTTTTAATGATCAATTGTCATCGGACAGCCTCATTTCTCAGACTGCTGCAGAGCTTGTAATCATAGTTTTATAAATAATGTTTATATATTTTGGTTTTAGCTCATGTTTGAGGTTTATTTTCAGTTGTCAGTGCATGCTTTTAATTTAAATCCTGTCTAATGGCAAGACTTGTAGAGAGAAAAAAAGGCCACTTTCACCTTCTGGCTGCTGGGTTTGATTCAGACTAATAAAGGACTTGAATTAAAACGAGACTGTGATGGTTTTTGTTTTGTTTTTTTTGTTTTTTTTTTCCCCACATCTCCTCATCATATGCGCTCTGTATTATTACACTGAAGCATTTCTGTTTTCACCTGTGCTTTCTTTAATTAGACTTCAGCAGCTACAAAGGGGTGTCCCGCACCTGTCCCGTCACTCTGCTTTCAGCGCAAAATTCACGAGCTGCAACCTGCGCGTGAAGTAATGTTTTGACTCTAAAAGCGTCGTGGCGAGAGCACGAGCCGCGGGGTATTATTTCATGGATGGGGTTTTTTGTAAGGACTCATTCGGGGTGTCCTTCTGCATCTGCCGAAGCAAATAGTTATTTTTGGCACCTGACATTAAAGCTCACCCTCTGCAGAATGGCAGCAGCAGACCCGCAAACGCGCCATAGCGCCGGAGTCTGACTGCAGCTCTTTGTTCGTCCTCAGAAACTCACTGTGCGCGATTTGATGATGGATTGTCTTCGTATCAGGGACTGACGGACACGGTGAGGGACGCCGGCCTTTTAATGCGTTTATATTGCAGGTCACTCTGGGACAGTGAGTGAGCAGTTGAACGGGTTCACACGTGGTGGCGTGGGTTGCTTTATTAGTCTGCGCTGTGTTTGGTATGACATTAAGTTTGAAACGATGGCTTCTTGTATTCACCCAAAACACGTTCTGAGTTTATTGGACTTTTGTTTGCTTTACTGGAAGAAGTGAAAGGAGACAGGTGGGTACATGTTGTAACGACGGGAGGAAAAAGTCGCCCATCTGTTTTTTTTAATCATTTAAAATCAGATGTTTAAAAATCAGATATTTTGCGCGTTAGAGCATCTAAGAGGAAAATTTAACCACAGCCGTGTTACTGAGACCATCATTTTTTCAAACTGCTCTTTTATTGAACTGAAGCGACACAGTGATGTTGGCACATGTTACAGGCTGTAAAATACGAATTTCCTGTTCAGTATTCAGTGCGCATTCACTGGCCAGTCTCGTTTCTGACTACAGTAAAAAGAGAATGTCCAAACTACACGTTTTCTGTTGGATATTTATGAAAACATTGCTCTTTTTTGCACATTTATTCACAGAATTGCAGAAAATATTTATTCTAAAAACTCCTGTGATGTAAGTAATCAGATGGAGAAGTGGGAACTGATTTCCATTAAAAATCATGAGTTCAGTAATTTAAGGGTTCAAAGTGATGTATGATTTTCAGAAATCTCCACACTAATAGAACTTCCACATTTTTCTGTTTCAGCCCTGTCTATATTCTGACAGGTTTTAATAATAACTTTGCTTATAGGCCGTAATAATCCTAAAAACATGGAAATAATGCTAATAATCATCATCGTTTTGAAGCTTTTCTTGAGATTTTTGCGCCGGAAGTGCATCCAAATGAGTAGATATGAGAAGTTTGTCTCCTGTAAACACTAAAATGTAGTTTCAAGGTAAGTAATTAATTGGGATCAGGGACGTTCTAGTAATTTTTAAACGGAGTGGCACTGCGACAACCAAAGGAAATAAGAATACTTAAAGATAAATAAAATGGATTAAAATAAATCACACTGCAATTTAAAAGGAAAAAAGGTATCGCTGTCTATGGCGACGCCCTAGCAGTTAAGGGAACATACTTAAGTAGGTGTAAAATGCCTAAAGTAACTGTACTCCATATGTTACATAATGTTATTGGTAATAATTACAATTAAATGATTCATTTGTTGATGATTTTGATTACTTAAGTATCACTCAGTAGCTTGATCTGTAATAATGCAGTTTAATTACTTAACATTCTGCTGATAAAGCTTTAAATTTAACAGTATGGCCTACAAAATACAGCTGGCACGCCTGGTGCCCAAACACACATCTTATCTGGACAGCTCCTGCTGGTGAAGCAGCTAACTGGTGAATATCCGTCAGAACAGCTTGGAAGCAGTTCTAGTGTGATCAGATGTGCAAAAAGCCTTAAAGTAGAGCTGTGTTTAGTGAAAATGCTGGAGTTTTGAATGCATGTTCTGCCTGCAGCCTGAGGTCAGCTGCAAGAGGAGATACTTCTGTACTATTAGCCTTGAGCTGGAAACATGACCAAGGAGGAGGAGATCCCTGACTGGGTGGGAGCCAAAGAGTTCTACGACAAGTATGAGCCCAAGGAGATTCTGGGAAGGTATGTTTACGAAACCGTCGTTGTAACGTGACCCATAGCAGAGGTTCACCCAACTGAGCTGAGCAGAAAACTCTCCATTGGACTTTGGACTAAAGAGTGCACAGTTTTACCTCTTAAAGATTAGGTAAACTAGACCTATATGTAGCCACATGTGAGGGTTCCAGGATTAAGATCCACTTGAGCAAAACCCCAAAAAACAATAATGGTTTATTGTTTGTGAATTTAACCCAACTCGTCTCTTCTTCAGAGTTTACACAAAATAACTTCAAAGAGTAGCAAGGCAGAACACAAAAATGGTAAAATATCTACTTGCTATTAGTTTGTAGATTCATTTAATGTTACAACACACCTCAGATTTAGACCTCAGTTCAAACAGCTATCATCCTCTGCACAGAACAAGCACTTTCCCCAAAGTTTCCCACAAGCCCCTGAGAAATGGGAGCCGAGCCAGGGCCTGCTCATTGTCATTCAGTCCACCAGCTGTCAGAGGGTGGTGCTGTTACGTAAGACACATTATCCAAGGAGGCCACATTTATTAACTTCAGCACGCTTCAGACAAAGTGTTGGCCGTCGGTCTGATAGATTATGTAATTTCACCCCCTTTTCCCACATGCAGGTCAGGAGGTCACAGGATGTGGACAATGTGTCCTTCTTCTAGTATTCTTCATTCAGAGAAAAGTCACTGGAGTTCCTTTACTGTGGTCACCCTGAAGTTTCTCTTGTTCATTCATAAATCGCCCTCTGAATTTAATTTCAGCAGTAAGGTTTTCAGTTTGCTTACTTGATGTTTTTCTCTGTTTTCCTGGACGTTAATGATAAACAAGACAATCTTCATGACAAGCACATTCTTCACTGTTTTTACTTGCTCTGTCAGACTGATAAGATGGTAAAAACACACAATACTTTCCTTTAGTCTGACCATGTCACTGATTTCTGACCAAAAACAGTGCTGTTTTGAAACGGTTAAACACATGATTCATGATGAAAGACACGGTCACAGAACATTTTATCCAGCAGTTATCACAAGTTGCCCTCCTACCCAAACCTAAAAACAACAGATGTGCAGCTCGGACGGCTGATGTGTTTTTTTTTCATCCTCAGGGGAGTGAGCAGCGTGGTGCGCCGCTGCGTCGACAAGCATACGTCTCAGGAGTACGCGGTGAAGATCATCGACATCACCCCCTCTGACAAGATGACGCCGCAGGAGATCGAAGAGATCAGAGAGGCAACGGTGAAGGAGATCGACATCCTCAAGAAAGTCTACGGGCAGGAGAACATCAGTACGCATGCTTCATTTAATCAGTTTGACTGGAAAAACTTGGGTTCGTTTAAACTTTGTTCTTCTAACATGGCCAAATATCAAAGTAACTCTCTTCTCCAGTTCAGCTCAAAGACTGCTATGAGTCCAAGGCCTTCTTCTTCCTGGTTTTCGACCTGTAAGTGTTTCACATGGATGATTCCTGAACAGGTATTTATGTGAAAATCAACCAAAGCTTTTAGTTTCTTTTTCCCAGAATGAAGAGGGGTGAACTTTTTGACTACCTCACAGAAAAAGTTACACTGAGTGAGAAGGAAACACGGTCAGTGAGCATGTTATTTAATAAAAAGACAGATAAATTCCGCTAACTCTTAAAAGGACTCTTTAAAGGTTTGTACGTGTTGTCTTTAGGACGATCATGCGGTCTCTATTGGAGGTGGTCCAGTTTCTCCACGCCCAGAACATCGTTCATCGGGACCTGAAGCCCGAGAACATCCTTTTAGACGACTACATGAACATCAAACTCACTGACTTTGGTTTCTCTGTGCAGATTCAGCCAGGACAGACGCTCAAAGGTCAGTGAAAGCTTCCATTACTGCAAGGTGTGTCAGCAGTTCAGAAACCTGGTGGCTGTAATCATACAACTTGTCAAAAGATGACAAAAATACTTAAAGCATTAAAAACTTTCACAGGTTGGCTGACAGTTAAACACCAGTGCATCATTTCAGACCCACCACTGAGTTGAGTGAATATTAAAGTTACAGTTTACAGCCTGCAGTGCACTCGTCAGGACATCAGCTGTTGGTGGTGAGCGGAGAATCTGGGTCTGGTTGCACAACAGCTCCCTGCTCTCTTAGCTGCTCTTACAAAGGTTAAGAAACAGGACACTCTGATCTATTTGCTGCAGTTCCAGACACTCACAGTACACTGACCTTTCAAATAGACTTCTCAGAAGTCGGATCATTAGCAGTGCGAAATGCCAAGCGTCTAATGAAACTGTGCATCGCTGGATAGTTTTGTTCAGTCGGTAAAGACGTAATGGGCTTCTTCCATTAGGCTGGAGATCTACTTGACCCAGCAGCACTTAATCTAAATGTGCTCAATTAATGTCTAAATGCATAATACTTTAATTATGCTATAAATGTTCCCTAAAGATGGATGTTAAATTAAAGGAAAAACCTAATCTCTTGAGTGAGGGGATCTTGTGGCTCTGTTATGCTGAGGTGGAACATTGGCATAGTTTGTACTGAGTTTCTCAAATCAATACAATGCTGTTCAACGTAATGTAATATTTCTAGCGGGATGTAGACCTCTCTTCCAGGGTGAGATCTCCATCCACAGGGCATGAGAGCATGCTGAATGGCTTGATGATGATAAAAACGAGGAGAATCAGAAGCTGTGAGCAGAAGTTCTCACACTGTCTCTGCCGTGCCCTCCTTCAGAACCCAAAAAGTTTGTACTCCACCTCTCACACAATTCTTTTTTATCAGTCACCGACAATAGTCACTCTTTTGGAAGTAGCTCGATCTGTCCAACCAGTTGTGGTAAAAGGAGTTCTTCCTTCACACTGTTTCAAAGTGCTCACTCACACAGTGGTTTTCAGGGTCTTTAGCGTGCAGTATAAATCCCTTTGAGGTGAATATTGCTGTGAATTGGATCGGTTAAACAGTATAAATAAAATTGAACCACACTGAGTTAAATTGAAAGAGTTTGTTTTGTCTCTCCAGTAGAGATGCACTGATTCCCATTGAATGTGATGTCCAAACACTTCCCTAAGATACTGTATTATTTTTTTCTTTTAATATATCATCTATTTGTGTGTCACTTTTGTAGTTGTAGAGATATTAATAGACAATGAGGATAGTAAATATTTAACCCTTACATACCGTTTGGGTCAAATTTGACTCAAATCTATTCAGATGGGTTTTAGATCCACCAGCATGAATCAAATCGAAGGAAATGGCGGGCGTCTTAAAACTCTGCGTGACATGTCTGTGTGTATTTTGTATAGGAAAGTGGTGACAGAGTTCTGTCATGAAAAATACTGGTGTTCCCTCCACATCTACCCAGGTTCCTGCAGAGACCTGCCCATGCAGGTCTTTAAAGGACCATCAGGGGGATCTCCACACAGTGAAATAGTAAAACAGCACAGGATCATTTATGGGTCACATAAAGAACAGAGGTCATACAGAAGTCAGAGAGTGCCTTGGGCAGACACACAGCTGTAATAGGGCTGCACAGTGGTAGAGTGGTCAGCACTGTTGCCTCACAGCAAGAAGATTCCCAGTTGAAATCCTGGCTGTAGCCTTTGCATGTTCTCTCTGTGCCTGTGTGGGATTACATCAGGTATTCCTGCTTCCCGTCACAGTCTAAACATATTAGTTTAGTTTAGGTTAACTAGTGATTCAAAATCCATGGCCTCCACGCCTGATTTACACACTGAGGGCAATTTTTAGGGTTCTTGCCTAAGAACAATTCTGCATGTAGACAAGGATAGACTCATGAATACATGTAAATGAACACCTCTTAAGCGCTTAAGCGTTATTTGAAATTCTGTAAAAGGGGTTTTATGTTGACAAAGATCAGGGAATATGCTCCCTTTAATAACATGTATTTACTCTTCCTGTCTGTAATGCAGAGGTGTGTGGGACTCCTGGTTACCTTGCTCCTGAGATCATTGAGTGCTCTATGGACGCAGGACATTCAGGATATGGTACAGCTGTGGACATGTGAGCGACCATGAAATCGGTTACCAAGTAACAAAAATATCAATAGGAGGGAGTGTCAGCTTTACTCTCATGTTACCAAAATTGATCTTATGCACCTCAGCAGTGTGTTAGAATTATCTGTGTACAAAATAATGACTCATATTATCTGTTGTGTGGCTCGGCTAATACGTGTTCCAGGTGATTAGATTATGCATGTACACACTGCACAGTGAACAGACTAGATAAACTTTGTTCTGGCTCGTGTTTGCAGATGGAGTTCAGGTGTTATCATGTACACGCTGCTCGCAGGCTCTCCACCGTTCTGGCACAGGAAACAGATACTGATGCTGCGCATGATCTTAGCGGGGACGTACGACTTCTCCTCTCCTGAATGGGAAGACCGCTCAGACACGGTCAAAGATTTGGTAATCTTACTTTTGCAGTTTGTTGCAATCTCAGTTTTATAAGTTAGGTGATAAGGTTGAAACCTTGGAACTAAAATAATTCTTCCTCCAGATCTCGCGGATGCTGGTGGTGGATCCAAAGCAGCGTTTCACAGCTACAGATGTTCTGAACCACTCATTCTTTTCACAGTACGTGGTGCACGAAGTACGACAATTCACTCCGTTCAGGCGCTTCAAGGTGAGAAACACAAGATTTTATCAAACTAAAAATCTTAATAGTTTTCATATTTGAGGGATATATTTTATGGTATCTTTATCATATCTCGATCAAAATATAACCCTAATTCCAAAAAAACCTGGATCTTGCTCCCCCTAAATTTCTGTCTATTTCTGTCTACTACAACTTTACTGTCTTTGATAGTTCATAAAGAAACCATAACCTTTTCTGAACTTTCTCCATCAGGTTATTTGCTTGACCGTTCTCGCTACAATGCGAATCTACTGCAACTATCGCCGTGCCAAGCCCATCACCAAGGAGGTGATAAAGAGCGACCCGTACGCCGTGAAGCCCATCCGCAAGCTCATAGATGCGTGCGCCTTTAAGATCTACGGCCACTGGGTCAAGAAGGGCCAAACCCAGAACAGAGCAGCACTTTTTGAGAACACGGCCAAAACCATCCTGCTTTCGATCGCCACTGAAGCGGACGAGCCCATCCAGTAACAAGCAGCGTGGACTGACACGTGCTGAGTTTTACATGGGGAAACATTTAAACTTCTTTCTTTGTAGAAAAGAACTGCTACAACTAGTTTATGCATAATGCAGCATTTTTAAAAGCAGCCGTAGTGACTACAGGGGGATTGATTTATCTCAAGGACTGAAATGTTTGGCAAAATTTTCAACCATGCCACTGGTGACATTGTGCTTGCTTTGTTCTAAAAGTGTACTCAACCCATTGTCAGCTTGTGTCCTATGAAAATGCAGCTGCTGTTCTTTAGATCGAATGCAGCCCCTCAAATACAAGGTGTATCAAAAAAGAATAATCAGATTTCAAAAGGCTATACTTTTTAATGAACATAGAAACTTATGGTAAATTTTAAAGTACATGGCTGAATATACAAAAAGTTACGTTTGCAAATGCCTGATGTGTCTCCCTCTGCAGTTAAACCTCGCCCATACTTTGGAGAGCATGTGGGAAATACCTGCAGTTTATCTGGCTGGAATATAAAACCTGCGTGATTTACAGTTTGAGAACTATGTGCCTACTTAATCGATATGCAGAGTATGCTCTGGTGGCAGCAACTCAAGGGAAGTGTAACTTTAACTTGTATGCTATGAATCTATTTATTAAAACATGTAAAACCCCAAGTCCTGCAAATGGAGGGGTACTTCAGCTCTGCAATTCTGTGCTTTTCTGTCTTTCTGCAGCATTTTTAAGCTTGAAGTAGAACACTGACACAGACAGACAAAAAATAATTACAATTTTAAAGTTTATTATCAACAGAGTGAGATGCACATCAAAAAAAACATCACAGGTTGACCGACTTCAGACAGATTTGAGTGTGTTGACCGTTGTCCCCACAGTCTTGCTTTGGAAGCTTTCATCCTGCAGAATTTAGAAAAACAGAATAAATCAATATGAAACCATCAGGAATAGCCAAATGTGTGTTTGTACTCATTCCCACGCAGCTGGATGAGCTTGAGGAAGGCACTCATCCACTAATTTAGTGGAAATGAGACGTGGCTGTTGCATGGTGTCTGACTGTATCCAGCACAGAGCAGCTGGACCAGAATTCGCCCATGCCTTTAAGTTAACAAGTCTAATAACATACCATCCTCGGGAAGTTCCCCAGAGGCTGGCGACAGGTCGAGCTGCACTTCATGTAAATGTTTAGACACGCTGAAACAGAAGGAGAACCGAAGCTATGAGATAAATCTGAGCTAATAAAACAGGAAACAAGCCAACAGCACAGAGCATCAACAGGGAGGAAGACAGCAAGCAATGTTGAGCAACAGATCATTAATATACCGGCTGAATCGCTTTGAAGGAACGAGGCCGTTGATGTATTCACTCTGACGTAAGAATGAGAAGCACAATGAGCACCCTCATCCTGCTGAGTCAGTTTGTGAAAGCATTCATGTCGCATGGTGTCTGACTGTATTTACTACATCCAGAGCAAAACAGAATTCAGCCATGCATTCAAAATTCAAGCTGTAATTTTATTTATAGAGTACATTTCACTACACTCAAGCTTTCGGCTGTTCCCTTGGCAATGGAGTCACGGCAGAGGGTAGCTTTGCATGTTTGATATCCAGATCCCCTTCCTGATACAACCCCTAGAGGGAAATTCATTTCCAGATGGAATCGAATCAATGACCTTTCACTTGACAAGTGAATGGGTAGAAGATAAAAACATAAAAAGGTATGTAGGTTTAAAATGAAAACTGCAAAATAAAACTTACTACAAAGTAGTAAAACACCAGTTCACACTTATGAGCCGAGTTCTGGGAGAATAAAAGGTTTTGAGCCTGTTTGTAACTGATCTCAGGTCAGCAGGTGGCTCGTTCCAAAGATCAGGAGCACTAGCAGCTGAAAAGCACCCTCGGCACAATATTTTTCACTGCCTTTTTCCAACAACACCTCCTCGGCTCCACTCCATTCTACTCTGTTTTGGTCACTGTGTAGTAATTTCCCTCGTTTCCCCTTCAAAAATGGTGAGTTTGAGTCTTATGAAAGAGTTGCTCTCATGACTTACCCCGGCCAAGAAAACAAAAACAACCTGGTACCAGGTACTACCACTTAATGGAAAACGCTTAAAACCAAGTTGAGCTGAGTAGATGCTAGTGAAAAGAGGAATTACATGCATTTCTGGGGACAATTAAACATCTGCATGATGATCTGAGAGGTCAGACTATGTTATAGACACTGACCTAGTCAGATAAATACTGGGGAGGCCAAACCACTCAGTGCTTTGTCAACTAATAGAAGGATGATAAAAGAAGGATGATAGAGCATTACAGCAGTCCAAACTGCTTGAGATTAACGCAGTGGTTCAACTCAAACAACTACCCACTGTGGTGACCGCTTATGAATAAGGGACCAGCTGAAAGTAACTTTCCATTCAGAATATTCAGTACGAAACAACATCTCCATAGACACTCTGAATAAAAGCCACATAAAGTGTAGTGATGGAACAGACTGGGATAAGTGGCGCGATATGGCAGCCTCGCTTCTGTCAGTCTGCCCCAGGGCAGCTGTGGCTACAACAGTAGCTGCCTCCACCAGTGTATGAATGTGAGAGTGAATGAATAGTGGTATTGTAAAGCGCTTTGGGTGCCTTGAAAAGCGCTATATGAATCCAATCCATTATTATAAGTGGAATACTTTTTTTTTTTGCGCTTGGGAACACACCCTGGTTATATCCTGAAAAGACACGTGGTTTTGCTTTGGCATTAACTAACTCAGTCACTTCCCCTGTGTTTCATTTGTACCTTATAGTATATTAAGAACCGTGTGCATCTGCCGGTCGCTTCAGCCACATGGAGATCTGCGTGTTTCAGGATGGGAGCTCCCGCATGATTACTCCGGATATCACCTCCAGTACCACCCTGTGCAACAAGCAACGACGACAAAGCACAAATAAACACAAATGCACATCCTGCACAGGATTCCACCTTTAAGCTGTCAGGTAACACCTTATCCACATAGTTACAACCTATGAGAGTGTTCTTACAGCATGGTGGCGTTACAGAAAATAAGTAAATTAATTCACAAGTGAACACAATTTACACAAATTATCGGGTCCACCACGTGTGCATGGAAACACGTGCCGTTAACTAAATACCTTCAACCTGAATGGGGGGGAAAAATCACCTGCGTCACGCTACAGCCTCATATTTTAACCTTCGTTTCTTCAAGAACGTTTTCCATTCACAAAACTCCACGGTGACTTCTACATGATGTCTATAAGGCCACATCTTCAGCAGACCAAAGTACGTCCGGATAAACCACGCTAAAGACTTTTCCTCTTCTTTTCCCTCCAGTTTGTGGCGGGTGAAACAGAAACAGCTCGGCGTGCACCAGCGCCCCCTTCTGGATGGGAGGTTAACTGGAGCACATATTAAATCAGAGCGTCACAGTTTCTTTAAAGAATCTGACTCATAGATAAAGCCTTTAGATTGAATTTTACACAGGTTGAACTGTCTTTTTAATTTCGCGCCTCTTTAACAGCTCTGTGTGCCTCTTGTTGCTTCTTATTAACCTTTATGGTTGTTTTTCTTCTTCTTTGCTTATTGTAGGAGCTTTTTGCTTACCTTTCTTCAGTCATTTTTCATTTTCACAGGAGCTAATATCCAGGAACGTTTCCAGGGATAAAATGTTGAGAATTCTTTATATCTTTGTGTTGTTTTCACACCTACTTTGTGTTATTTAAAAAATGTTTTAAATGTCAATGTTAATTTTTTTTTTATATTTTTGATTTATTTATTTAACACATTTTATTTCATGTAAACTTAATTGGTAATGATGACAGATAAAAACATCAAAACCTATTTAGATCTACAACACCTAAAGGCAACACACACACATTGTTTTCATTGTTCTATAACTTATTTGGGCTTTTACATTGCATGTCATAGGTTGGTCTGACTTCCCTGTATGTTCCCTGTATGTTTATATTGTTTGTATCATTCAAAAAATTAACTGAATATTATGAATTTTGGTATATGTTCATGCAAAATGCCCAAATAATCAATCAATCTAGTAATCAAGCTGTATTTTGCCAAGATAATTGTTTAAAGTAAATTCATATTCATCTTCAAATGCACACAGTGGACTCAGCAAATGGTGATCAGATCATATGTGCATTATTTTTCCTGCTTTTTGTATGTAAAAACATATTTTTGCAAACACACAGCAAATTATACCCATTAAGAGTATAACAGTGTAGAATAAATTATGACATTTATTTTATGTACAGAGTACAGATATGAAATACCTTAATGGTAATAACTTGTGCTCAGAGTTTGTATATTTGATGTTTTATTTATTTAGTTTTCATAGTTTTATTTCTTTTATAATAATGTTTGGTCTTTGTCTGGGACCAGGGTCAAGAAGTTTAAGAACAGGTGAAAAAACACCTGACACACTCAGAGATATTCAAATCTAAATAGTAAATAGGGGGAAATATGGCGACAGTGGGAGTTTCAATGTATATTTTTACTTTTATTAAAAAGTAAATGTGTACTTCATGCTGTTTTTACACAGACGAAACTGACTAAACCTAAAACTGGGTGGTTAAGCCTGATGTGGCAGCATGGTTATGTGCTCAAATTGTGGTCATAAATATTTTGTACTTGTAAATCAGAATGCGTATATTTGTGCATCTGTAGATAAGAATTTGTGTGTGCGTAAAAAAGATTTGTGTGTGTAAAAAGAATTTGTGTGTGCGTAAAAAAGATTTGTGTGTGTAAAAATATTTCCCCAATTACAAATTATTTTTGTTAAGGCCTGGTTACAGATACAAAGCAAAAAAATTGTTAGTTAAATTTGTGATTGTCATGACATTGACCATTCGGCTGAAAGGAAGAAAAATCGGGTCAAAGTTCGTACTTGTAAGTTGAAACTTGAGTGCAGAGTTTCACACGTATTTTTTTTGTTTGCTTTGTATCTGTAACCAGACCTTAACAAGAATTAGTAACTTGTGTAAATATTTTTACACACACAAATCTTTTTTACGCACACACAAATTCTTATCTACAGATGCACAAATATACGCATTCTGATTTACAAAACTGATTTACAAGTACAAAATATTTATAACCACAATTTGAGCCCATATTTTTTCTTAAATCTAGCTTCATAGACAGTGTCACATCTGTGCCTGATTTTGAGAGCAGGGTTCCATGATGTTAATTAGCCTTTATATGTTTAGTGTTTCATGTCCTCTTAAAAGTTGGTGTCTTGCAAATTTTGGAGGTTTGTTTGTGTCTCTTTTTCATAATTTTCTCTCTTTTGTAGTTGTTACATATCTTAGTGGCCATTTGAAGCCGATGTGACTTAATGTTATTGTTTTACTTCGTTTTTGTCTCTTTTCAATCGCTTCCTTTCGCCTTTGCGCTCGTTATTTATGGTAGTTGTTTTTCTCCCTCTTTCGCCGCTGGTGTCGTCATGGAACCGAGCCAGTGATGTAGTGGGCGGGCCCTAATCGGCTTCTCTCTGATTGGCCCACCATTCAGTGCTTTTCTTCCTCGTCCACGAGCCGACCGAGAGCTGTCGGCTTTTATGCTGAAGCTGCTGTTCGTGCCTTATCGTCGCTGCACTCGCCGGTAAGTACTACAGGACTGTCCTAATGTTTTTAAGTATTTTTTTTCCTGCCTGGTGCTGTCTCTCGAGTTGTCGGCAGTTGAGCAGCGTTCAAATCAGCTGCACCGGACAGATAACAGCCCGCTTATTCTCAACGTACAGCCGTGATATATCGTCATTTTCATGACTATATGTCTGTCACTTTATATCAAAGTGACAGATACGAACCGTTAGGCCCAGTTTCAGTGTCTTCACGTTTGTTGTTGGTTATGCTGCCCCTCAGTAGTGACCCTCTGGGTGACGCAATACGCGCAGAGTATGTCCATCCCGGGCCTCTCCTATGGTTTGTTTAAGCACACTGCTTTTTGTAACGCACTTTGGCACACATCATCGGCTGGGAGGTGATCCCCGTCGATTGCACATAGGTATTTGAGTGAATAGATGCGTTTGCTGCTCCACTGGATGAAAGACATTCTTTCTATACAAGACTTAGTGCATTAGTGAAATCAGGCAGCCGCTGGCCAAAATCACAGACCTCACGTTGAATCAACAAATGCAGCACGGGACCCTGCTGATGACAATTACACCCTCCCCCCAACACACACACACACACACAGTGTGCATCTGCAGCAGTGAAATTTGTTTCACCAGACTGCATCTTTTTTTTAATGTAATTTCCCAGCATGATGACAACGCTGTCGCAGACAAAGGAGCTCTTCAGGAGAGCTGAAGCTGTCTGCTTTGATGTGGACAGCACAGTAATCAAGGAAGAAGGCATTGATGAACTCGCCAAATTCTGTGGTGTGGGGGATGCAGTCACTGAAATGTAGGTGGATTTTTATTTTTTTTAATGGATTTGTTGTGGGTGTTTAGAACAAACAAAAATGTGTTACTTGGACGTTTCAGGACACGCAACGCCATGGGCGGCTCAATGACCTTCAAAAAGGCCCTGACTGAGCGTCTTTCCATCATCCGATGTTCCAGAGAACAAGTCAACAAGCTGATAACAGACCACCCACCTCAACTTACTCCAGGTGTCAGGTGAATTAATGTAGAAATAACTGACCTCTTTAGGTAGATGTTGTCCTCCACATTATAACAATAACTTATATGAATGCATGGTTGAAAACTATTGCCAAAAACAAATAGGAGTCAGCTGAAAATGCAGAAAGCAAAACCTTCAGAGTGTGAATCACAAACCAGCTGTAATGTGTGCATACAAACACAAAATTTCTCACACACACACAGACAGACACAGACCCTGTGAAACACAAAATTTCTCACACACACACAGACAGACACAGACCCTGTGAAACACAAAATTTCTCACACACAAGACAGACACAGACCCTGTGAAATACTGCTGCTGACCTTTCTTCCTGAATCACAACATTTCCGTCCAACTGAACTTCATCAGGTCAGGTAAACAAACAAAATGTTTGCACCTGATGAAGTTCAGTTGGACGGAAATGTTGTGATTCAATAAAATAGTGGTAAACAAGTTGGTTCTGGAGTGCTGCCTTAAAAAACCCAAACAAAATATATCTGCAGTTCTAGCGATGTGAATGACACTTGGGATCAAGAATAGAAACATTTGTCTGCTTCATCAAGTGAGTGCATGTACACTTCTGTGAGTTTGCAGTAGATTTTGTGCCACTGTAACTTTACTGCACACTCTCTTTTGGTTGCATTAGTAAGATATGCACATCCAAATGATCAGAGAAAATTTTGCACTTCCAAAAGATTTTCAAACTTTAAACACATAACCTGCTCTGGACGTGGTCAGTATGTTCAGCATAAGATGCTATGTTGATCTAGAGAAAGAGAGTCACCTTCCTGACACAGAAAACTCTGACTTTAAGCGCTAAGCTAGCCTAACCCATTAACCGCTCACCTCATAGTTTATCTCTCTGGCCTGACACTGAAAAATAATTGCCCTGTGCTTAAATGAACAATGTGGTGAATCAGGCCCTGAAATCTTGTATCCAACAAGAATGGAAAAGACTTTTGTCTGTCCACAGTAATCACTACTGGTTAATCAGTCCTAAAAGTCTACAATCAACTTGTGCTTGAGATCACATTTGGTCACATTTTCCAGGCAACAATCTGTGAACTGAGAGCTGGATAAGCTACCACGTTCTGGTTTTACTTTGTATCCATTTTATTTTTTGATTAGTTTTTACCTTATTAAGTCATGTGTTTGGTCATATTTGTATTGGATTTCACTGAGCCACATACCGTTCTCCTTATTTCAACAGTCTGTAATTTGTTTGTGTTCAACTCCTGTAACAAAGGAAAACAAAGGAAAAATTTCCCAGCATTGGGATAAATAAAGTGCATCTTGTGTTATTTCATTTTGCAGTAAAGTGGCAAAGCCGTGTCTCCTGGAAATTGTTCTTTCTTCTTCTACATTATTGCATTTTTGTAATTAAATTTTAGGAAACTTCACACGGCACAGGGCAGCAGAATAACTCATTGCATGTGAATGTCAAAAAACATTTTCTTCTGAGTGTTGATGTTTTTCCATTTCTTTGTCCAGGGAGCTCGTGGACCGTCTGCATGAGCTCAACATAAAGGTGTTCCTCATTTCAGGTGGCTTCCGCTGCATTGTTGAACACGTGGCCACTCAGCTAAACATCCCTTTGAATCACGTTTACGCCAACCGGCTCAAATTCTACTTCAACGGTAAGAGCCAGCGGCGGGCTGTTTGTGATGTTCTTCTGTTCTCACATGAGTGGAAGTCCAGGCTAAACCCTTTGAGTGGATCATTGAATATACACAACAGACCCTTAGGTTTAATCTAAGTCAGGTCTTTTGACTGGTTAAATTAAATTTAATAAAAATATCATCTTCCAGGAGAGTACGCTGGTTTTGATGAGAGTCAGCCCACAGCTGAGAGCGGAGGAAAGGGGAAGGTCATCAGCATGCTGAAGGAACAGTACGGCTATGAGACTGTGGTGATGATCGGAGATGGTGCCACTGATCTTGAGGCCTGCCCTCCAGCTGTAAGTGTCGCCGTTTGCCAGTGTAAAAAGCGATTACAGTGTGATTACAGTATTTCACCCTTTTATTTTGTCTTCAGAGCGCTTTCATTGGATTTGGCGGGAATGTCGTCAGGCCGCAGGTCAAGGAGAGGTCTTCGTGGTATGTGACGAGTTTTGGGGAGCTACTGAAAGAACTGGAGAAGATTTAAAGGTGCTCAAAGATTAGTTTATGATTTTTAACACGTTATACTTGCACCTAAGGGTGTGCCACTGGTAGATTTTACCAAGTGGACGTTTTTCCTTAGACCTTGATAGATTTTTATATTAAATCAAATGTTTATACTAGTGGGAGCAATCGTAACTTTAATAGCTATGTTGCCCTTTTTTATACTACAAGGTACTAAAACACTACATGGAAGACAATCTTAAAAAGATTATTTTAGTGTTTTTGCAGTTTACATGAAAGCTTTTAGGTGGACTAGAACGACTCCTTTGTATTATGGCACGTGCAATGAGAAGTGAAAGTATTTTTAATCGGGTTTCTGTTCTGTAAGAGCTGTAAGCAGACCTGTCAGTGACAGTGTAGTGACTCAAGTCAGAAAAACACAGCATTAAAAGATGAGTGTCCACTTCGCTGTTTGAATGACTTTAATCTGTGTTCTTGTCCTTGTCTCTACATTGTTCCCTCTGAACAGAAACACCAGATCAACATGCTTCCTTTAACAATAAAAACCGTTATGGTATAAAGCAGCGTGACTGTGATCACCTGCGTACCAAATTCACTCAGTCACTGATATGCAGAACACCTGTTTTAACTGATTTGTGCCTCGTTAAGATACGTTGGATAAAAACGGACTTTAAAACCACGCATGCCGTCCTGAGAAAAAGAAAAACTGTAAGCCATAGTTACAAACACAGCACCACTAAACATTAATGTTACCAGGAAATGTAGGGACATCCACGAAAAGCAACCAAAAGGAGTAAAACAATGATTCATAATACACATCAAATATAAAATTATGGTATCTGCATTTCACACACTTATGATTTTGAAAGAAATATAGTTTCTATTCATACAAGGGATCTCTTTTCAGTCTGAAATGGCATGGCTTTTACATCAAAGTTTCTCAGCACACTAAAAACATGATGTACTTTAAAGTTACATTAAATAAATAAATAGCTCCTGCAGCGAGCTTCAGCAGTACTATTTTTAATCTAGCTGTTCCCACACTTTAACGCCATACAGCTGCTCCTTTTGATTTTTCCTGTCAAGTAACTTTGGTTGGCTCTAACCTTGGAAATGAAATCTCTCCATGGACCAATTTTGATGTGGCACCACATTTCAGACATAAACACATCTACATATTTTAACACTCCCTCCCAAACCTGAACTCACACAGAAAATACTGCGTGTCTTAAAAGTGGCGTGGAGCCTTTCAGTAACTATTTGAACTGCAGATAAATTTCAGAGACCCGACTCGATCCAAGCGACATCCTTCAGTAATAAAACAGACGTTAACAAAAAGAGAATGGACGTTGTTTGGCAGCACTGACAAAGATTGAACCCATGATGCTGATGTAACATTCAAAGGAGGTGCCGCTCGATGTCAGCTTCCAGCTGGCTTTTCATTTTACTGCAGCGGCGAAGCCTTTGTGGGAATCATGATCCTTGAGTCCATGTGCTGAATGAGTGGGACTGGGAAAAGATGAGTTTACAAACCTTTGAGGCTCAGAAAGTGACAAACTCAACAAAAAACTTTGTAAAGTTTTCAGTCGCACAGCTTTGAGTTTACAAAAAGACTTATTGTGCTCACCTGTGTAATACACCACCTCGTGCCAGCCTTCCTGCTGCCACACAGCATTCCTCGTGTCTTCTCGGGACTGAAGGTCCTTGTAAGCTGTAATTAACAAATCACTGCATTATAATGCTGCAGTATAAGTACATGATTTTAAGTTAAGACTTAATCTGGTAACTTTGTAATGATCAAATTAATCACGGAAGACATTTTTAGGACACGTGCATCTGTAAAGACAAGCTAACAAATGTTTCCTCATGTTTGAGCTCCACTTTGCTCTCCACCAACTTTCAAGCTCCTGATGGCTCCACTTGTTTTTTTGTTTTTACCTGCTAGTTGCTAAATTTTGCTTAATTTACGGAACAGCGATTGTGCGGGTTTGCTGAGAGGCAGTTTCAGCCACTAAACGTGCTCCTGTGCAGTCCTCCAAAATCTCAACCACATTTGTGCTTCTCCCAGGAATGGGAGAAAACCCAATCAAAGACAAAATACAGCATGAGAAGCACAGACTGTGGCTGCAGCAGAAACTTTCAATGCTTTGAACACTCAGTTTCACTTCAGCTCTTTGCTCTCCTTGATGGATGACTGACAGACCAACAACAGCACAAGCAGGAGTAGACAGACCAGTCATACCACATATTTTGTTTGCTTCCCCCATCTGTTAACAGACAAAGTCTTGCAGGTGGAGGGAGAGTCTGAAGCTGACAATATGCTGCCACCTCTCAACCATAATTTCCTTGTTAGGCTGTGGGGTTGTGCTGATGATGTCAGGGATAGATGGTGGTCAATTTTAAGGTGATTTTTATCTAATTTCCCTGCGGATTCATTGTTCTGCGATTAATAACAAATTCAACCTGCCAGGCCACGGTTTCATGTCACTCCTCCACACATAACTCACACTTGCAACACAGACCTCTGTGCACATTTAAGTTAATGTGTATGTGTGCGAATTGCGTTTGCTGTTCCATCATATTCATCATCCAATGGGAGAAAACAGGAGGCTGGATTTACAGAGATCCTAACATTGTCTTGTCTATGTGTGCTGAGGCAGAGTGAAGAAAGCAGGATAAACAGGTGAAATATTTTACACAGGAAAAAACCCAAACTAGATTATGTAGAACTGTAGGTCAATTCAGTTCAACTTTATTTATATAGCATGATCTCCATGTCCTCCACACACAGCTGAGTTTTTCACCAACAAAAATGTCAGATGGGGAAAAGTTTCCTATTTTGACCCAATCAGTAAATGTTGTATGTTAACAGGCAAGCATTTCTTCATGATGGAAGTGAGAAAAACTAATGTAGGCTACCTGTTTCTCTTTCACCCATGCACATTTTTTTGTGCATATAAGTTATGGAGGGTAGACAGCGATGCCTCGGGGTGGGCAACAGGACTATCAAGAAAATCGCCTCATCCCTAGTGTACAGAGGGCCGTCTCTCCCTCACAGCTGTATGCTCATTCTTGAGAACAGTGAGACCGTTTTAATAGATTTGTTGTAGTTTTGGTCCGCTTTGGTCTGAGTGACGTAAATTATGTGAGAGGTGAGCGCGAAGCTCTGACTTCACATCACAACGAACCAAGTTTGCACACTCCCTTCAAGCAGACTTCAAAGCAGTTTTCACAGGAATGACTATTTGCTCGTGATTAAAGCTCTCTGGAGAGCTGGGTGTACTGCAAATTGGGATGATAACTACCTCAGTTAACATTGCACACATTTATCTATCAATTACACGCCTCAGGAGACAATCTCACATTGCCTGTTTTGACCAAACAGCCCAAAAATCCAAATATATTAACTCTATAATAACAAAGAAAAGCAGAAAATCTGGAACATGACATTTCTGGTATGTATATCCAAGATAAATTACTGTTAACTGTTGTTGATTTTCTGCAAAGCAACTAATGATTTCAACATTAGCGTAATTATCTAAAGTCAGCGTGGAAGTGTTTGAACGTACCCCAGAGGTGATGAACCATATAGAGGTTTCCAATCTGTGAGAAAAACCCTCCCACAGCTTCTCTGTTCTGCTGGCGGTATCGAACGGCTCTGGCCCTGCAGACAAAAGCACCTTTGGTCACAGCACAGGCCAAAAAAAACACAAAGGCTTCATCTGGCTTAACACCAGACCACCACAAACACACACATGAAATATTTAACCAGCATTCAAAGGATTTCAACATCATCCCCGAATACCTCCTGATTAATTCACACGACTGGATTTTCTCAGCTAAAGCAGGATGGCAATCTGCTCCTTTAGCTGCGATTATAACTTCCAACATCACATCCGACCGCGAGACGTGACATCATCATGACTTACTGTACGCATGTTTATGAATCTAAAGACTGGCCAAGTCTTCGTGAAACGAGTGAGGAGAATGTTTTGAATCTATTACATTTTCCTCCCAAAGCAAACATAAACATATTCAAACCATAATCACTGTCTGGATAGAAAACTATGAAGCTCGAGTCTCATCAAACTGGTGAAATACGAAGCAGAAGTTTAAACCTTTAACCGCACAAATTATATTAAATAGCTTTACTGGCATTATCTGCAGGACTTGAGGTTTATTTAAAAAAAAAGCTGGTTAAAGTGTGAATGAATACAAACATTAAGAATAAAAAATAAAATTAAAAAAAAAGCTGTCACAGTGTGTTTTTTTTGCATTAAGGCTGATTTCCTAGCCATGATTACTGAAAAGCACAGGGAACAGGGGGAGATCAATCAATCATGTGTGCTTTTCTAGGAAAAGGCAAAGCATAAAGCTTCAAAGCAGAAAATCTTACGTCTAACTTAAAAATCAAATAATACCTGTAATAATATTTACATATAAAACTGCACACAGGCTAAGTTTGCAGGATAATGACAACTTTTCTTCTGAATATGTAATCCCAACCACTAATAAAACTATGGTCAGACAGAAGAAATTTATCTGGAAAGCAAAGGCTTGTGCAGAAAGCTCACATCCTCAATTTAATCCATCACAATCTTCGCTGCTGCACCTACTGATAAATGCTGATCTGCTGGCTCTGTGAGTCCACGCAGCGGCTCTTTCCAGGCTCACATTACTCAACTATTATATACACGTTTGTAGTGTACACACTGTTACACTAGCATTTGATTCTTGGCTTGAGGGAATGACAGCATAGCTTCAAACGTGGGGGTGTCTCTGTGGAATAGCTCTTATTAATGACAGTGTGATGAGGGAGCTTTCATGTAGTACAACTGTTCTGTAAGTACAGTTCAGTGAATCAAGTGAATTCAGGCTGCCTTACCAGTAATTACCCCACTCGATCATGGTTCCTGGCTGCGAGAGAGAAAACACAATATTCTTTATTAGATTTAAGCATATATATGTAATGGAGAACTTTCGAACTTCTTTCCAAAGTAAATATATTAATGTGAAAAAGAAAAAAAAAAATGGCAAAGAGGTAGTAACACAGGTATTTTGTCAATGCGAACAACTACACCCGAGAGAGCGCCTTCAATCATTCTCTGGTGCATAAGACGACAAACGCCCTGCTGTTTCAAAGATGCAATCTCAGCCTGTGATGAGGGGATAATAGCGAGCATTCATCACATGTCACAGAGGGGTGCTGGTCTAGAGACAGTTTGATTTTTTCAATTATAAAAAGCATGACTTAATCCGCGGTGGATGGCGTGGTTTCGATTAAGCGTTTCTGCACGTTAGTGATCATCCCGTGATGGTTAGCACAACACTCGGGATGATCCTGAGTGTCGTGCTAACAGCTTGAGGGGAAAGAAGTAATTTAAGTCCACAGAAGGATGTCAGGATGGAGATCATCAGTTTTAAATGGGAAACATGAGGTAAGAAAAGGATGGATAGTTTAACAGCCAAGCCCGAGCTGCTGCAGTGAGATGTGGCAGCAGATAAACAATTGTGTTTTTACCAGAGAGTCTTTAAAGTCTGTCCATGGACAAAAGGTGTGATCATGAAGAGTGAATACTATCTGTCACTTTTTTTTTTTTTTATAATAAATATAACCATGTAAGTTTAGGGAAGCTCTTCTAGTGCTGTGAACGGCTGCACAATTTCCTTAAGTGTAAACTAGGGAGCAATCACTTGAATACAAACTGACAGACAGGCAAAGTTTTAAAGTGTAATAAATGCAGAAAATGAGTAAAGAAAACCACCAGAATGAGACATTTGTTAAACTAGCAACATGCTGATTTCATACACTGATAGTGCGTTTAGCTTTTAAGGCATCATTGTTAAACTTGGTGTAAGAAATCCTCACTGAATACAGTCATCTGTTTCAGTGTTTCTGTTTCAGTTGCATTTATGTGGCCCATTTTGGAGCTGTAGAACACATTCTGGAAATCAGACTTTAACACACCGAGCCCAGTCCTGACAACGATACAGGCTGCAGCTCAACCACTCACCCTGAGCTGGTAGGTCCTGAGCTCGTATACGTTTGGTCCCGTTCGGGGTACTGGCTCGTTCCAGAAGCTGAACTCCAGGAGGAGCTGATTCCTGCGGGACAACAGCATCTTTCCTCGCTCCTTCCTGTAGGCTGTGAATTCCTGGCAATGGACAGACATTAATCAGTGAGCTTACTCAGACTTATAATCCCCCGGGTAAAGCAAAGGGCCGTGTAGTAGTACCTTGTTCTGCCTGAGCTTGTTCATCACCTCAGTAAGAGCTGGGTATCCACCTCTGTAACGCCACAGATGCACTGGGGAGACAATTTGTCACAATTACAACATCACATCAAGTACAAACAGAAGGATCATCACGTAGCAGAGTAAAGATATCCAGATGTCCGGCTTTTAACGTCTGACATAACTACATCCATTTGTGGTTAGTGTAAATAAATACTGGGAGGGAAATTACTGTGGTGTAAACACTGCAACAAAAAAAATAAACACCTCCTGATCATTAGCTTGCAAGACAGCTAATGATTGATGCTGTACTTGCACGTGAATATGCGGTGTAACACGCATGCTGATTGCAAACTGTGCGGATCGCAGCACTGTTATACCGCAGATGTCTGTGTGTGTTGATATTAGTAATCCTACCAGCCTGGTCTTGTTCTCCATACCAGGTATTCCAGGTTCCCACCAGCTCACAGGGGTAGTACTTATCAGCGTGGATGGAGGGCAACACATCCTCACTGTGGCAAACGAGAAGCCAAATAATTAAATGCAGTACGACCAGCATGTGTTGTGCTTAAAGTCCATGGGTTCCAGTCATCTTAGGTATGAGCATGTCTGGTTTGTGGAGGACAGAAGTCATACCAGCCCATACATCATCTTACAGGAATAGACTGGATAATTTTTTACACAAAGTGTCCAGTCCTTGATCCTCCTCCCACTTATGGTAAAGCTTCCTCGATCTGCACTAAAGGTTCACAACATCAAATGACAAAACACTCACCAGAGTTTGTTGTATGCATCCAGGCACTCTGGCTTGACGTTATGGACTGAAACAAAAGTTTAAATGAGAAAAAAAGTCTCATTACTAAAGGTCAAAATGTTGTTAATGTAATGCGGGGACCCTAAAGGCAACTTACACTGAATCTTATAGAGGTTACTCTCCTCATTTTTGGTCAGTAGGGTGGAGTGTGCATCTTTTCTGGGATCAACTTTCCTCACAAACAGTGACTTGAACCAGCTGTCCTCTCTATTTCTACAGCTGGAAGTTGCAAACCCCCTGCAAACACAGGCCACCATGAAAAAGAAACACACGGACACTGCAACGACTTCGGAATGACTGACTTCCTAGTCTATATGTACATGCACAGCCACGTAGTATCTGTTTTAGGGGCTTTGGTGCGGTTGTTCAGTTGAAAATGTCAGACCCTCTGATGCACACGGTGATCAGTGCACCTGCATGCTATCTGTAAGTCATGCAATTTTTACAAGGTAGCAATATAAACTGTCAAATTGACCTTGAGCGTTTTAGATGCTTACTGTCAAACGTTGACAGAAACTATTGCTCTTTTGAGTTTCCCAACAGTGACAGAAGCGTTAGTCTTAAATATCACGTACTAAATAAACGCACATAAGCTGAAGCTCCTGGTTAAGTTCAAGCTGAAAGGCCACAGTGGGCTGGCTAGCTTTACCAGGCTACTCGTAGCCACCAACAGATCCCCACTGAAAACACTACACAGCTAACACAGGAAGCTACAGAGATGACTGTTGAACATTCACGATGAAGACTGCCCCACCTGCCCCACACCGCGAGCTGTCCGGCC
The DNA here is from genome assembly GCF_057382185.1 of Mchenga conophoros. Lineage (NCBI taxonomy): Eukaryota > Metazoa > Chordata > Actinopteri > Cichliformes > Cichlidae > Mchenga > Mchenga conophoros. The sequence continues at coordinate 21,368,544 of NC_140539.1, read as the reverse complement.
GAGTGGGCCCCGCTTTTAGCCCGACCCAAACCACCGCTGACTCTCTGAAGGACTCCAGTCGCCATCTTCAACTGTGCTAATGCTCCGCGGAGCAGTGGCTGGTACCGCGCCTCACCACCAGGTGGCAGCAGAGCAGCACATCCACACATTCCCTCTATGTGTGTCTGCAGGGACCAGAACATGCTGGGCACTGAGCATACTGAGGAATGCAAAGGATACCCGGATCAACTAATTACAGACCCCTGGGTACAAATCTTTGAGAGGCTCCAGCAAACTTTGATTTTTCATAAAGATTTCGACATATGTGTGCAAAATGATTTCTAATCATTAAGGAGAGGACTGCGTCTCACTGGGAAATAAAAAAAAAGACCATTATAACTTCCTTAGGTGTTAAAAGGCTTAACAAATGAAAAAAAACAACAACAACATTCCTTTGGAAATAGTCAGGTACAAGGACTGGACTGAAAATGAGTGAAAATGCAGCCAATGTCCAAAAAACCTGAAGAACTATTGCTCAAGACCACTTTAAAGATTACAGGAAAGTCTGGCTCCTTGCAAGTAAAACAGGAGTCTCTCAGGAGGAGTCTTGTATCAGTGCTTCCAATTTTTATGCTGCATGGATGGGCCACCAAGTGTGGACCCCTGGGCTCTTACCCAGAATGCCCATTGGATAATCCAGCCCACAGAGATATGAACTTGCAGACAGTAAACGTAAACTTATAAAGTTTTATATGGTAATAGTATTTATTGACAATGAGTATGTTTGCATGTACATTAGTATTTGACTTTTTCAATTTATGGGGTTATTGATTTACTGCTTTCTTTAGATTGTACACTGATAGAAGTATTGAGTGGTATTTAATTTATCATATTTTAATAGATTATATTTTTTGTACCTCGCCCCACTGTCAGGTCAAACTTCATACATGAACATGTTTACATGTGGACTCAAATCCAAGTTTTGATTCTTTCCCTGGTTTCGATCATGTTGTGGTTATTATGTTTAGGTCCACATGAAGTAGGTGTGATACAGATGTGCAGATCAGGTCATAACTGCTGTATGTGTGAACATCCTGACTTTGTGATAAGGCTAGTATGCCTTTAAAATTATATCATATCTAGCAGTTTTGGTACATCCCATGTGTAACACCAGGACACTAAAACTGAAGACACTGAATTCAATTCAAACATCAATTCATTTTATTATATTTTAAAGACATTCTGAGGCATTTGAAGCAAAAGAGAATAAAACAAAATAACAATTAGCTTGCTGTTAGCTATCCTGAATACTCAGGATAGGGCAAACACAGGTGTAGTTCATTTATTTGTTGGTAATTCATAAAGCTAATAAACCATAACTCTGGGGTTAAAAACAAATCTGAACGCAGTCGTTATCTAGATGATCACCTGTACCAAGGTTCACTGTTTGTCCCATGCACTGACTGCTCACTGTGTGTCTGCTGTGGATTATAGCCAGCAGTAAAACTATCTTCTGTTGACATCCTCTGAAAAAAAAATGGGGCCCTCAGGTAGATATGGGATCCATGGAGATCGTGATGGATGTGAATCCCTCTCTTCTGTTGGACCTAATACAGAGTATAGTACAATAGCCTTTAGTTTAATAGGTTCACCTATGTGAAAATCTTTCAGCAGCATAAGTGATGATAACACAAAAAATAAATCTTTCTTTATTAAAATGCATTTTTGGTGGAATATCTAAAATACACAAATCACTGCCTAGCAAACTAAAACTGTTTGAGAGAGGGGAAAAAAATCAGCATGTGGTGATGACATATGGCACAAAACATACAACACTTTCTGAACAGTTGTATTGATATTTGAGTTACTGTTGCCTTCCTATCAGCTTGTAATTCTCCTCTGACCTCTGGTATGGTATGAGTCTGAAATACTCTGCCCAGCCCGTCTGGCACTGACAACAATGCCGCCTTCAAAGTAACTTAAATCACTTTTCTTCCTCATTCTGATGCTCTGCTTGAATTTCAGCAGGTGATCTTGATCGTGCCTTCATGTCTAAATGCACTGGGTTGTAACCCCCGATTACATACCTGAATTAATAAGCAGTTGAACATTTGGATAGTAAAAGGTGTTAAAAAAGGGTCTTATCAGAATGATTACATACTTCACAAAACTTACTACACTTTCTGAACAGGTGGGGGTTCTACAGTCTAAGTCATAACCCACCAGCTACTACCCAGACCACTGTCCAGAGACAGATCAACAAAATCTGTCTGTAACTCTGCTGCACTCATCTATAAAATCAAAAGAGAATTGCATCTTTAGAATTTTAGGCATCCATCCTTTCACTGCTTTAACCATCTCCTCTCCACTTTCACCTTCAGATGAGTCAGAGTTGGACTCCAGCTGGAGGATGAAGCGCTATCTTCACACACATAGTGCACGATCATTTCCAGAGCCTCGTGTGCACTGTAAAGTCTTGCCATCACCAAAATGACTGCCCCTGCACTACTGCTCACACTTCTAACCATGGCTGCAGTGCAGCTGCATTAACGTCTTGAGCAAGAACCAGAATAAAGTCCAAGTTTGTTTTGGTTCTTGCTGCAGAGATATCACACAAATACACTCATACACATGTGCACACGCTCACACACCATTATCCAACATCAATAGCAGGAAACATTTGCCATATCAGCAGAAAACAGAAAAAAGGGTGAAATTTTGGTGCATGCTTTGAATGGTTAAGAAATAGCGTCACCTGGTGGACAAATGTAAAAATTAAAAATCGAAGGCAAGGAGTCCAAAATAAAGTCTTAACATAAAGGAATGCATGTGCCGATAAATGTGGGATCAAAAGATTATTTTTTAATTATTTTTAATCGGTTTGTTTTTTCAGCAATAGGATAAAATGTGGGGGGTTTGTGTAGCTTAGCCATTTAAAGCTAATTTCAGGAACTAAGACAACAATTCTAAAATTTAAATATGAGCTATATTCATTCAGCACAGCCAAAGCATGAAAGCATGAAAAAAAAAATGCCACAAAATATCCCCAGGATATTTAGGGTTAAATACTAAATGTAAATATGTAGTTGACGAGGGACTGACTGATATTTTGTATGTTGCAAGACTGCGTCACAACTGCAGGAATTCAGAACAGTTGTGATTGATTTATTATTTGAAAGAGCGACTATATAGCTAACAAAGACCATATTGCTAAAGCCCACTTGGCTTTCGGAGAAAGACTACTTACCACCAGTGGAATTCAGAAACTATGGAGGGATTTGTTTTAAGTTCAAAGACATGAATCATGTGGGAGTGTTTTCCTCATGAAACATTTTTGAATAGCAAAGGGCAAAATATGGATATGTCTGGGAATTCAAAGACTGATTATATCCAGCTAAATTCTGTGCTTTTACTCTGGAAATTTGTCAAGGTGGTTGATTCTCACTTAATTTTCAGCTGGTGATTTTTTTTATTTGGTTGTTTATTTTAAATAAAAGGACTCCCCTCGCCTTTCATCACAAACATTAATGTGAATTAAAAATTAAAAGTGGGGCTTCACATCAGCGCAGTACAACTCCCGTAATGTCAGTGTTAATCTGAATGGATGTGAAGTAGTTTCCCAAGGGCAAATTTTATTAATGGAAGAAGTGAGATCATCTCAGTTTTACTGCAGCTCTACATATACCACGATCCACTACACGTGTAGTAAAAGGTATTTCATGGGGTCTTATCACAACGTTGACTAAGAATTGATAAACTTTGATTTTTTTGTTGTATTTCTATTAGAATATGCATATTTCTAATATATTTCCAAAATTTTTAAAGCACAAAATAAACTTGTGGCGCTTTCAGGGTTATAGTCATAAATGGTCCTATAAGAGCGCAGCCTTTACTTTATTATGTGATCCAGCTTGACAACGTACATGTAAAATGCCATTAAACCATCACAGGCCTGTCATATTGTGTTGTATTGTACAGAAGTTATGAGATGTCTGACAAACACTGGCAATGTTACCAGCTGTTTAAAATAACAATCATGGTTTTGATTTTTGGAGTTCGAAGAAGGTCAAGAAAATGACTGAGTCTACAGTAATATACCATCCATCCATTTATTCCCAACCTTTCTCAGTTGTCATACAGTGAAAGGTCAACAGCCCATCACAAGGCTAATGCATCCCACTTGTTGCCCATTTAAACCCTGCAGTTACCCTAACAGGCCTGTCTTTAAACTGTGGGATGAAGCCAGAGTAGATGGAGAAATCCCGCACAGGCAACAGGAAGAGCGTGCAGGCTCCACACAGACAGACCTCAGCCTGCTGTGATACAACAGTGCTAACCAGCGCATCACCGTGCTGCTTATAGTCTGTCATTTATGATGCTTGCACCTGAGTGAAGATAAGTGTAATTTTGCAATTGAGCCCCTGGACAATATAACGCTCTGCCTGAGAGTAAGCATAACAAATTTCTTACTTTATTTAAATGTAACTAAATTTCAGGCTTCACAGACTTCTACTTTCCTTCTATTAATCCTTTATTATTTTTCATGTCATAATAAATAAGCATCTCCAACCAAAACCGAATAGCTGGCTTATCTTTTCTTTGATCGTTTTTGGTCATTACAGCACCGTGCTGTAGGATTAGGTGCTTTCCTGCAGCACAACAATGAGCTGCAATAGCTAGAATTCAATTTTAGATGCAATTAATTTCTCTCAAGCAGACTCTGAGAAGAACAGCTGTGAAAACAGCTGATATGAATCCTTCACTAATGCACCAGAAAATCATGGAGTCCATTTATCAAGAAGTTTAGAAATTATTATTATTTTTTTAAAAACCCACCTCACCCTATCCTCTCGTGAACATCATGTTCAGAGTGAATCTTTAGAAAACTGAATACCTCCAAGCCATATCATCTGACTGGCTGTCTTTGCCATTTCCCTCTCTCTTCCATTATTATCTTTGGCTTTATTATCAACATGCCTGCTGGTAAAACCTTTCCAAGAAATGCTGCCGGACGTGTGAGAAAATACTTTGAACATTTTGTTTATAATCTTCACTTCTTATCTTGTGTGGGCACTCCAGTGAGTGAATGCAGCTCTACATCACACCGTGGCACTAAGGCATTTTTAGTGTCTCCCTTAAGTAGATTAATAACAAAGAATAAGTCTGTGTTTATATTTTATGGATATAATATAGATAAGAAAATGAATGAACTCCTCTAGAGTGGTAAATTACTGGTTGGCAAATCACCATCACTCAGCTTAAAGCAGAAAGACAGCCTCTCACAGCGTTGCTCTTTTAAGGAAAATCCTCCAGAAAGTCACTTCCTTCCTTTCCATATTCTTTATGTTGTCTCTCACTGGTGTTCAGTAACAGAAGTGGATGAAGTATTCACATCTGTTTCCCAAGAAAATATGACAGACTCTACAGAAAGGAAAAGTTACAATCCTTAAATATTCTTCTTTGGCAAAAGTAAATCAGTAATACTGTCCAAATGTACTCAAAAATATTTTTTGATATTATTATTAATACTGAGTATTATAATGAATAGATATTTTAGCATTGTAGTTGGAGTTAATTTGGATTATTTTAGTTATTTTGTGCAGTGTCAGGCAGTTTAGTCTTTAGTGGGTATCATCGTTTATAAGATAAGCCTGTATCCAGACTAAGTGGAAATTACAGCTTCCAAAATATATAGGAGACTGAAGTACTGAGCTTACATGTAACTTTGTACTACATATGTAAACAATAATTCTCAGTTTAAAACAACTGTGCAACTGTAGAAAAAAATTCCCAGGATTTGATTCCATTAAAAAAATATTTTAAGAAGTATTCACACTGGCCACTTTATTAGGTACACTTCCCTGGCACTGGTTTTGGGCCCCTTTTGCATTTTATGCAAACATTAAAGACGACCATGCCACATTCAAAGTCACTCAAATCGCCTTGCTTCCCCTCCCTTGTGCCCGGTTTGAGCTTCAGCAGGTGGCCTTCACCACGTCTAAGTTGCTCGCATGTGACTCCCCGATTGAATATCTGTAAAGCTGTCTCACACAGAGAGCTTTACTTATAATGTAATGTTGGTAGAAGTTAAAGGAAAACGTTTTTTTGTATTTGAGTTCACGTCATGTCACATTAAAGCTTGAACAGTCTTATTTTTCAATTAAAACCAGGTCATATCTTCCTGTTACACACCTGTTATACAAAACGTTGCTTCAGGCAGTTTAATGACCTGTATATAATCGTACCCTCTGTCCTTAGACATTGGATTCGGATAAGGAAAAACTTACACAAAAATGCTTTAACAGAGGAAAAAGGAAAGAAATTGAAGGAAGGGGAGAATTTTTAAAATTTACTGTCTGTCTCTTGTTGAAGCTCAGTGGTGTTGACTAGAAACTAAAGATTCTCTTACTCTCTGGACACTGAGGCCCGCTGGATCTGCTGGGAGTGATGATGCTATTTTCCAAGAGTAATATTTGCTCAAACACAACCTGCTCTGGACTAAGTTAGCTTCTCTGCATAAGTTACCAATGGGATATACCCCGGTAAGAACTGTACTCCATGACACCGAAAACCCATGACGTTACCTCGCTAGCAGCTACATCCTGGCCTCTGAAAAAAAGGATGAAATGCAAACACACAAATGGAAACAGTCAGGCATGATTCACACATAAAGGAGAAAAGGGACAGTGAAATTCGTTTTCCCCGTCTGTCTCCTCACTGTTTGTGTCTTGACTGAGGTCAGGACATGGATTTCCGCCGGTTATGAATTGCAGCGCAACTTTCTAAAAGACTGATGACTCTATTTACACAGCCTAATAACTGAAGGAAAGAGCCATAATTTATGGAGGGAGAGCAGGTGACCCAAATGAGAGCTCTGACACCAAAGCACAGTGTTGAAACCGAAAATTATACAAAAGAAGTGCAAATTGAGAACAGTTGGTTGAGTTGTCAAAACCTGATTAACTGTGCCAAATTGTTTTTGTGTGTGTGTGTGTTTCTCTGTCTAGCTGATTTATTTCTAAAGGAAAAAAATATGAATCATACTAGATCTTATACAAGCGCAATTATCAAGTGTTATGTCTGAGTTTTAACCTTTGTGTTCGACAAGGGCACAGTCTCTGGATTGCATGATGTGTTCTATCTTAAATGGTATGACTATCAGCCTTTGAGAGAGGACAGAGAAGGGTCCTGGGAAATAAAGGAATCCTGCGTAGTTACTGTGGTATTTCCAGACGCTGGATCCGGTCCTCCTTTCCGTCTCTGCCGCTGCTGCATTGCACTTCTTCTCTGTATGGTAACACATATAGAAAGAGGTTGAAAAGGTAACTATACAAGGCTAAACGTTAGGTTTCTAAAAAGGTGAGAACCACCTTCTTCAGCAGGTCTTTTTCACCTTTGAGATGTGTCTCTGGAAGCAGTTTGGCTTTTATGTTAAGTCTTAAGACACAAGGGAATGTGTCCACAGATTTACAGTGATGTTTTTCTCATACTCCACTCTATAAGGTCACCCCACTGATTTGGATTTTTTTTTTTTTTTTTAATGAAAAGCCAGACAAAAAGAATGGGCCGTCTTCCCAATACTCGACTTGGATGTATGTGAGGGAATGTGCTTTTGAGATATGATGGATGAATGGTTAGGCCAGATACTTTCTCTTCTTTGTTCTGATCAAAGATTCTGCTGGTATTTCAGACCACATGTTTTCTTATTTCTTGGTAGAGGTAGACAGTTTGCCATAATTAAATCAGTCATTATGTGATCTGCTCCATTGCAATTGGAACAAGTGAACTAGTATCTGTTCAGGAATATTTAATGTTTCTCACTGAAACAAATGCATGCAAAGGCTTTGTTGTGAGTAAATGGACTATATCACAAGATACAGCGGCATGTGATTTAAATTTTTTTTTTTTTTTTAATTTTTTACAGTCGATCATCCAGGAATTTTTTTTTCCTCACAGAAAAATGATCCACTGATCTGCAGCTACATCTGCTGTCATGTCTGTTCAGTCAGGCATTTATTTTCCATATTATATTTCTCCTTCAGAATCACAGGTGGCTGAAGCATCTAACTTTTATTAACGCAATGACCTAATATCCCCATGTGCACGAGCAAAGTTGTATTGATCTGAACTGAAATCTTTGCAAAGGATTGATTAAACACATGGGTGGCTCATCATCTGATATTAAACTGTTTCTGGTATTTGCTTCCACTTCCAGCACTTTAATAGTTTGGAATTTATAATGATTGTTGTTCCATTTGCTCTTCGCAGAGCAACTGCATGTTGTCCAGATCTATATCAGATTGATTATGTAAAATAATTTTAAAAAAAATTGGATAATACTTTGGTCTAAAAGCATAATTTACTTGTAACATACAATCCAAACTTCGTTGCACAACCGCTTCTTTAATCTTGACTGTTATGAGGATTCCCCCAAGACCCAGAATAAAAGCTGCTGTTATTAAATAAGATTAAATTAATTACAATTTCATAAAATAGGAATGCTATGTTCTAGCACGGCCCACTTCTAATCAGGACTTCTCAACACCTGACACTGTTGAACCAGGTGATGGCCAAGCCGCTAAGACTTTACTCAGATTCTTCCCGCTCATGTTCTGAGGTAGATTTGGGTAGCATGTGGGTCTAGCCCAGGGGTCAGCAACCTTTAACACCCAAAGAGCCATTAGGACGCGATTTCCACGCAAAAGAAAACACTGTGAGCCGCCAATACTTTTTGACATCTAAAATGAAGATAACACTGTATATATTGTTTTTTACCTTTATGCTTTGTGTGAACAACTAAGGTCTATTGCTTGTGAAATCCATGAAGTGCTACAGAGAAAATTACATTTTATTTATGTAATTAACACATTTTGAACTCTTAAAGAAATATAACAAAAGGAAAGACACCCATGAACTAAAATGATCCATGTAGCAAACAAAAACTGCTGTGAGCACTATGCTGCTAAAAAAAAATGAAAATAGATATTTGCAAAATTCTGCCTAAATATGTATTTCACCTGGTTAATGTGTGTGGCGGGGCGTGGTCTGCAGCGCCGCTGCAGGGGAGGCGGACGCACCTGAGCGGCACTTAACGTCTGTGCTCTCTATGCTGTTTTGTTGGTATGTGTCGGGCTGTGAGCTGAAAAGCTGCAGCCGGCTGTATGCGTACAGCAACCGTGTGTGAAAAGTGGTAGATGCTGAAAAGCATGTTCATGGAAACATCATCGGGTCTGCCGTGGTATGTTTACAATGGGACTTCTGCTCCTGAACCTCTGCGCACAGCGTCTGCAAATCGGGGCTGTACGAAGTCACTTCATCTTTACGCAGGACTGTAAGCTGTCATCTGTGAGGCGCGAGCGGTGTTTGTTTTTAACATAGTTCACGGTGGAGCTGCTGACATAATGTGGATCCGAAGATCCATAATTGGCCTACCTGGGGGTGAAAGTCTTGATAAAGGCATGGCGTTTCGGCGGGTATGCCGGCTTCCGCGAGTGTGAGGCTTATTTTGAGTGATCAAAAAATAATAGAATATAATTTTATATTTCAATATCATACTCTTCCAATTTAGAACTACAAGTTATAAATAAACATAAATAAAATACACTTCAGCTAAATACTTAAAAAAACTAATTTATTTTCCCAGACCACCGGAGCCGCACTATAAGGACTAAAGAGCCGCATGCGGCTCCGGAGCCGCAGGTTGTTGGTCTAGCCTGATGACCTTTACACGTTTCATACCTTGGGACTCAAACCCCCAACCAGTTGTTTCCAAAACTGTATCATTGTCGAAACACTGTTGCTGTGTGATAACAATGTTGTGATCTAAGCAGACCACAACAAAGAGGAATACCAGGGGCTGAAGGAACACCTGGAGCAGATGTGGAAGGTAAAGTCTGAAGTGGTCCCAGTGGTGATGGGAAACTGAGTCCAGGCACACTGCATAGTGCAGTGCAGGGGTGTTAAACTCATTTTACATCACAGTCTGCATACAGCACACCGGCTGGCACAATGAAACTCAGCTTTCTGACAGTGTAAAGTTTTTCTACATGATAAAGAAAAAGCTGCTGTGACAAATAAAGAAATCTGTCAGTACAACTCTTTGGACCTAAATAGTAAGAAATAAATGTGTAAAATTACAGAAAACATTCTCAAAGCTCATTACCCAGACTGATCAGTGCTTTGTTTCGTTTTTTTAACTGTAGTCGTAAAAAACAAACAAACAAAAAAACAAAACAAATCCATAGAGGGTCTGACACACCAGGCAAGACCCCAGGTGCAGGCTGTGTAAAGATGCCCCTGAGACAATACAGCACATAACAGCAGGGTACAGTGTGCTAGCAGGCAGGGAACGCCATAATCAAGTAGCCGGCATAGTATACAGAAACATGCCTAGTTTCCCTTGGAAGTCCCGAGGTCCCGAGCTAAGATCACGTGGGACTTCCAGATACAGATAAACAAACGGTGATGGCTAACCAACCGGACATAGTAGTGGGGGACAAGCAGAGGAAAACAGGCGTACTGACAGATGTAGCTGTACTGAATGACAGCAACATCAGGAAGAAGGAACATGAGACGCTGGAGAAGAACCAAGGGCTCAGAGAAGAACTCAATTAGATGTGGAGGGTGATAAATACCGCATGCAGGGGCAAGAGGGAAATTTTTATATATTAAAAAAAACAAACAGTCCCCTCTTGTTCCTGTGGGCGGTCTATACTTCCAGCTTGGGTTCTCTACCAGAGGCCTTGGAGCTTCGAGGTGTTGCGCAATATCTTTGCTGTTCCTACGACTGCGCTCTGCTGGACAGAGATCTTTGATGTTGTCCCTGGTATCTGATGGAGTCACTCGTCTGCACCGAGTGCTCCAATTACCACTGGGACCTGGAACCTTCACCCTCCACATCTTCTTGAGCTCTCCTGCTGTATTTCCTGCTGTGCTCTTTGTGTCCTCTGTGCCACATTTAAGAAATCCTGGAAAAGCCTCTGGTTGTTAGGTTTACTTCTCTTAGAGGAGAAACAAACTCTTACTAAACAACTGCAAAAACAGCTAACATTTTTCCAATGCTTTTAATTGTAATATGCATCCTTTTATTTATTTATTTTTTCAGTTAAATGCAGACAGGGCACTTCCAAAGCTGTCCCTGCTGTCTGTGAGAAGGGACAGCTACCTGCAGTATATAAGAATGCTAAAAGGATATGCACATAAGCATAAGCAGGTTAGTGGGCAGTAGAGTGTCTCATTTGGAAGCGTTATTTAAATTTTGCTCATTTTATGTCATTTTTTAAGCTAGCTACTCCATTTTCATCAATGGTTAAAATCTATTTTTCTTCACTTTTTGATTAAGTTTAAGTATTACAAAAAAATAAGAAGATATATAGTCAGGAATAAAAAAAAAGACAATGAACTTCCTAGACAATAAAGATGGAAACATATCCAGGTAACATTAAATATTTTTCTATACATTACGGTGATTTATGACAGAATAGTTTCTATATGTGACTATTTTTTAATTTCAAAACGCTTTATTCCATATAACACGAATCCAATAAAAATTTTCACGTAACAATAGATTATATAAGATAAAGTTAGATCAAAGTATGTTTGATTTTGTAGTAGCAGCTGGGCTGTGAAAGTTTCTGCAACAGGCAGTCATTTATTTTGGAGGTAAGTGAGCGCGTGTCATGGCCGGGTATGTTTGCAGTGTGGACTCAAATGCAGACAAGGGAGAGAAGAACTGAGGTTTAAACAAAAAGCGAGCTTTTATATGGCTGTACACAAGGTACAGAGACAGACCAGCACTGAACAGAGGAAGACAGAGGACTAAAATACACAGAAGGATAATGAGGGAAGTGGAAACACCTGGGGGAACACAGCTGAAACAAATGAACCTGACGCCACAGGGGAACTAACTAAAAACTAAAAACACTGAACATGGAAACACAAGACTTTCAAAATAAAATGGGAAATATAATGGAACGTAGACATGACACACGAGCTTGACTGTGTGGACACGCAGACTGGACAGGAAACATGAAACATAAACCAGGGGGCATTGATGGTCATATTGACTAAACTAAAACTCAACTAGACCTTAACTAATAATAACACCAGAACTTCACATTTTTTCAATATAACATAAGAAATCAAAAATATAACATAACTGAAAATGCTGGATCGTAGACCCAGCCCCCTGACAGCGCAGGGTCCTTTCTGCTTGAACCTTGCATCTTATCCCTGTTTCTCAGCAGCTCTCCTTCTTCCCACACTCCAAACATGCTGGTTAGGTGATTAATAATTTGGCTTTAGGTGTGAATATGAAAATGAGCAGTTGTCTGTGATGGACTGCTGACCAGGGTGTACCCTGCCTCTCACCCTTACTGGGACAGGCTCCAGGACCTTCCCGGAGACCCTGAATTGGATAAGCGCTTAAGAAAATGGATGGATGAAGATCCATGCTGTCTCCTGCACCGCATAGATGTGATGCTGCATTTGATTATAGTCAGAAGCTGAAGCTGGAACTGAAGAACTTGTCTTGACCTCCATGCTTTTGCATCAGGCTGCCAAAGCAGAAAAAAACATGCCGATCTGAAGTCCTTTTGGATGCAAACAAGCAACACTGACGAAAGCAGAACATTTGGCTTGTAGAAGAATACTCTGAACAAAAGAAAATACACAAAAGGTAAGATTTACTGTAATCCAAGTAGGGTGTTTAGAAAATATGGCTGTCTAGATAGCTATTTTCAAAATAGCTATCATGTTTAGTTTTCAATAAGAGGAGACAGGAAAGAGATTTTCTTTAATAAATTGAGTGCATTGATTGCTTTATTATTAGAAACAGCATTATAGTTATTTATTTATTTATTTTTTGCAAAAGACGTGAACAGATTCATATTATTGGCTGTAATAAAAAATAAAGTTATTATTCATTGCACATCACTGATTCAGCCAATTCATACTAAATTCTTTAAAACAGACATTTGATCTTAGAAATAATTCACCTTTGCAATAAAAGGCAGGTGCACAGTGCTGTAGATACTGGAAAAGGTTATTGTGTAGTTGGCTATTTAGTTCATCACCTTTCAGCTTCAATCTCTTTAGAAGTGCACACTGATGTCAGTGGATTGTGATTGGTGATTGTGGAGTGGGAGATTAAGATAAGGATAGAGGGTTACACTGTTTGCTGACAAGTGCCTGTATTTATGTAGCTTTGGCTAAAAAAGGAAGAGCCTCCCAGAAGAATGCCACAGATTGGACTGCTGAGAAAAAACAAACAAACAAGAAAAACCAAACCAATATTTCTGTTGCTGTTTTGCTTAGATACCTCCCAAGTTGGATGATCTGTAGTCAAGGATACAAAACTGGGTCCAGGTTTGCATGTTTTTGCAAGCATAAAACCTACTGCTTCATGCACATTAGGTAGCATCGGAAGCATCAATGATGCCTCTTTAAAGTACTTTCATGCATAGTTATGTGGGGAATTATAGGGGATTACATGAGCAGAGGTTGTTACAGTGTGTTTTCCTGCATGTGATTGTAGACGAGACCAGATGGTTCATAGTTAACCCCGGAGACTGCGAAAGAATGTAAGATGCCAGAATTTTGAGAGTTTCCAGCTTCTTCAGTATTAAGAAGTGACCTTAAAAAGGTTTCTATTCATCATGATGAGTAAGCTCTTAAAGCCCTTTCAGAAGATGACATTCTGCAGAACATCACGGCTGTGAATGCAATCAGTGAGCAAAGGAACTAAAGCATTAGTTTCAGATGTGATAACAATATTAGTTACTCGTGATACTGAGACTGAAACTTCCTGTATTCTATATCAGGGTGTATCATAATCATCATCCGTCTGTGCTACTATTATCAAATTATGTGACATGAATAAAGTTTGCTTTGAAATAAAAAAAAAGCAGGAACCAGGCGTTTTACTTTTGCACTAGCACAGTCATCACTGACCATTTTGCTAATTAATGCAAATATCTAATCAACCAGACATGTGGTAGCAACTCGATGTATTTAGGCATGTAGACGTGGTCAATATGACCTGCTGCAGTTCAAACTGAGCATCAGAATGAGGAAGAAAGGTGATTAAAGTATGGTCTTTACTGTGACGTTAACGTTTTAATGTCAGAATTTGGTGTAAACGTCATGGTTTCCCAGTCCGCCTGTGCTGACTCGCCCCTCTCTGTCTATTCTCTGTGTTATTCTCTCTCTCTGTTCTGCCTTCTGAGTTTATGAGCAAGTTAACCACACTCTGCACACCTGCAGGTAACAAGCTCACCTGTCAACAATCATTTCATCGGCCTGAAGGTTGAAGACCTTTAGTTGATGCCTGATTGTTGAGCTAACACTGCTAGTAAACAGACTACTCTTCCTTGTGTGTTTTCCCTTTGAGTTTTACTTACCTCTATTCTCTTCTGCGCAGAAGCCTTGAAGCAGATCTGAGGGTGTTTGCTGAGACAGAATTTTGTGGAGGAAAGGATTTATGGACCTGCCTGTTTTCTGACCTTGCATTTCACTAGCTGAAAACATTTTGCAAATCATTCTTTTGAATAAACCCGGGAACTTTCTGAGCCTTCATTACAACACTAAACAACATGAATGCATTGTTCCATCCTGCCTTCAATGAACGTTTCATACTGCTGCTGGTGAAATGGTGTTTTTTTTTTTTTGCACATTGTTAAACACCACAGCCTACCTGAGTATTGTTGCTCACCACGTCCTTCCCCTTCTGACCACGGGCTACCCATCTTCCAGTAATTTTAATGGGAGATTCACATCTTGGAGGCACAGCTGGCAAATCTGCAGCAACTGTGTGATATCATCATGTCAATATGGACCGAAATCTCTGAGAAATGTTTCCAGCACTTTGTTGACACCCTCATGCAGTCACTTTTCCTCAAAGGCAACCATGTAGCGGTTCTAAATCATCAAACTACATAGTTTTTGTTTAGTACCCTTGCTGACACATATTAACAAGCATTCAAATGAAGATGTAAACAGCAGTAGAGACATGCCTGCATAAGTGCAATATTAGGGGAAACTAACACAACTGCAGTGTAAAGCTTGAATTAAGAGTTTAATGCTTAATTCTATTGACGGCTCAAATTCAGATCTAAAATAGAGATATGAATGCTCACAGTGATTTTTGTTCATGAGCCCTTTTTAAAAGGAGCAGATTGCATAAAAATGCATACTGAAAATAAGGTTAATGTTGACGTAATATTCCAGCTCCAAAAGAGCGACCTTATATGAATTCCATGTGTAGCAGCAGTGCATCAGAATCTCTTGAGATTACCTCAGTTTAGTACCACATGTGGCCTTGAATGACAATAACAGGTAGGTCATAGAGTGATTAGCACCAAATGACAAATCCAACTTGCGTCTCGGAGCCAGTACAGAGTAAAGCTGGATTTCAGTGGCAGACAAATGCAGATGTGCTTCCTTCATTGTGCAACGTCCCCATAAAATTGATATGAATCTTTATGTCTGTAGATGCTGGTGTAAAGCTGGTGCAAGCAGTTGCACTAATACTGAAGTTAACTACATGTAAACTACGCCTGAGATTTTTGAGGCCGCTTATTGCGGAGGTAAGCTGATGACACAGCTAATGCCTCATTCCCATTTCCTCATTGTAAGTACCATCGACGTTTATCAACATTTTATGAGATACCGTTTTACCTTTCACTCAGCCAAATGTTTGCAGTATTAGGTCACATGTAGTAGGCTGTTCAAAAGCTTGGCGCCAGACTGCACATCTGAACTTTATTATAAAACACTGTTTCCATGAATGAAATTGAGATGTATAGGGACAGAGCTGTATTTTATTTTATTTTATTTAACAAAAACAAGGAAGATTTTGTATCCTGGCTCTCTCAGATTTGAGAAAAAAAACCCCTCACAATCATGCAAATAAAGATATCACAATTGTACAGTGTTGCATCAACTTCTGATAACGTGACAGTGTCGCGTAAACAAATGCTGAGGGTCAGTCCTTGAGCATGTGCGCTGTGCTAAACATGCAAAACATGTCACCAGTGCATTAGACACAGGGATGTTGTCAGAGGGTTCATCTTTTTTTGCAGGAGGTTGCAACAGATGGTTTCAATTAATGGGGAAATCCTGTAGGGTTTATTTTGGTAAGACTTTTGCTTGTTCAGTAATATTCTTGTGGTTGGTTCATGTTTATTATGCAGATGCACGCATCTCTGAAACTGGCGATGCGTTCCAGCGAAATTACGAGAAGTTCCTCCAAAAGAGATGTTGTTGTCAATACAACAGAAAGATCTTCTGACAGAACGTGGCAAACACGGCATCCATGTGGTGGAAAAAAAAATCTTCCCTGAAAAGTCAGTGAACCGTGGCTTCCTTTTTTCTTTCGGTGAGTCTGGATTGATTGATACGTGTCAAACTATGGCCCGTGATTTTAGCCAGGCAGGACAAACGTAATGGCACGTCATTTGTTTTTTTGTTTTGTTTTATGAAACGCACTGATTTTATTGGAATCAAGCTTGCAGGAAAATGTTCTCGTCTGTGCTTACGTTGTTTTTGCCTCATTGTTACTGCAGAATAATCAATAAAATGCGATGTGAATGACAAGTCCTAAAGTCTTAAATAGCACTTGTAGCTGTCAACTCAGAGATTACAGCTGGCATGCATTAGTGTGCAGCATCATCTCTTTTCTTGGCCAGTGGATTTTCATAAATTTCCTTTAAATGTATTTTCTATAATGCTTTGAACAAACTCATCGTTCAGTCATTACACTGGTGTCAACGCCCTCCTTTTTTGCAGTTTTGAGCAATAATTCCGTGTTAGTGTATTCTGGGAAAGCTAAACCTTTTGATTATGATATGCAGCATGTGTTGTATTGCTCCACCACTTGGCTGCACCATAAATCAACAAAGCTAATGCTTGGAAGAGAGCAGTGAAGTGGGATTTAAGCATTTTATGGCTGAGTTTAGGGAAATGATTACTCCAGATCTTAGTGCTGGAAGCTGCGTTCGATTTGAAATATTTGTTTCCAAAATTAAAAATATAGTGGGAAAAAAAAAAGTTTGACCAAAGGATTAGCAGCACTGTTTTGTCTTCAAGGGTAATGTGCATTTCCAACGCTCTCACTGGGCCAGTGTGTAATCCGCTCAAGTCAGCACTTGTCTGACTGACACCTTGACCTCTGACTCTGAAATGTTGTGACAGAGTAGCTGCATTGAAAAATGTTAAAATGTCTGAAAAAGAGATAAAAGAAATGTGTCCCTTACGCTTCCTGGAACAAGATGAAAATTGCAAATAAATGCCTAACCCGAGCGCTTGCCCAGAAGTGCACATTTGCCAACAAATGAAAGTCAAACTATTGCATTAGTAGTGTGGCAGTGTCCTCATGACAGGCTGTAATATTATATATCTATGGTCCAATCAAGTCTTTCTTCAAGTGTAATCATGAGCACAATGCTGCATTCTGGTTTGTCAACACTTAAAAGTCCTGTTGCTGGTTGTTATTCGACTGCGTATCGGCCACACTGGTCTGCCAAACCAGCTTGGATGTCTCCAGTGAACTTCTGAGAAGCCAAATTCTCAAACAAACAGGATCATCTGGTGCACTTGGTGCCAACCTGACCCTGAAATCTAGGACTGATTTAGTCTTTTTGATGCTACCCAGATGTGAATCTCCACAGGGCTAACAGTGCTGTAGTATTTACTAGCAAAATCCACCGTAACCTGAGTTTGTTTGTCCGTTTTGTGACAAACATAATTGTTTTTTGTGCATGTGTGTGTGTGGGCTGCCATTTAGGTTAATCAAATATTGTTATAGAGTATCAGTGTTCATTTTCATCACATGTAGTTTTGCCCATCGAACACTGGTTTTCATTCGGTTGATGATTTTGCTGTAAATGTTTATGAGTTTGAAATTTGTTGTTTTTAACATGATTTTAACCATCATTAGTTTCTTTTCACGCCTGAGATGCAGTGAAAGCTGATAAACGCAGTCACTCAGTGGCGTGCTGTACGATAGATTAACTACTGTTTTAATATTTACGCAGAACTTTTTTTCCTGTCATATCAAAAAGCATCGATCCGCAGGCACTGAACCTGACACCTTGCTTTCATTTTGTCTGCACTTTTTAATTCTAGTCTATCCTGTACTTACAGGGGAAATCCCTGTTAATAGTATGTAAACACAATGAACATACTGAAAGGGTAATCTAAGGAACTGTAGTTCTCATGCACTTGGCAGTAAGGAGTAGGTCTGTTCATTGGCAGCACTCACCTGCCAATTTATTAGGTATGCTAGCACCGGGGCACCTTTAGAGCACCTTTAATCTTTCAAGGCATAGAAACTTGAAACTTTCCTCAGATATTTTGGTCAGTATTGACATGACAATATCACACAGCTGCACATGACAATGTGAATCTCCTTTTCCACCCAAAGGTGTGCCACTGGATTGAGATCTGGTGACTCTTGAGACCCAGTGAAGCACAATGAACTCATTGTTATGTAAAACCGAAAACTTCAGAGGATGGGTACACTGTGGCCATAAAGGGATGCGCATGGTCGGCAACAATACTCATGTAGACTTTAAATGATGCTCAGTTGGTACTAAGGGGCCCAAAGTGTGCCAAGAAAATATCACTCACACTATTACGCCACCACCAGCAGCTTAAATCAGTCATACAGTGTGGGATGGATTCATGCTTTCATGTTCTTTACACCTAATTCTGACTCTGCAGAGGCAACATTTTCTCACTTCTGGGAACCTGTGTGAACTGTAGCCTCAGTTTCCTGTTCTTATCTGACAGGAGTGGCACACTCTGCCCATCTATTATCTAAGGTCTAACATGTTGTGCATTCAGAGATGCTCTTCTGCATACCTTGGGTGTTATGAGTGGATATTTGAGTTAATTTTGCCTTTTTATCAGCTCAGAGCAGTTTCCCTATTCTCTTCTGACCTCTGGGATCAACAGGCCAATTTCACCCAGAGAACTTGTGCTCACTAGGTATTTTATCTTTTTCACACCACTCTGAAAAAGATAAAATATGGCTGAGCAGGGAAATCTCAGTAGAAATATCTGAAATAATGAGAACACACTGGCACCAACAACAATGATGTGGTCAAAATCACATTAATCAGTGTGCAGTATACATTAACCATTTAGCATAGAGCAACATTTCTTTAAGTTTTCCTACAGCAGCACAGATAGATCAGCAGTTGGATCCTTGCACAGACCACCTGGAGGATCATTAACCAGGAAAGCAGTTGCATGTTACTTCATGTCTAAACAGACTAGTAGCCCCCTGTGCACTTTGCATTTTTGTAGGGCTGTTACTCAGAAAAAAATAAATAAAATAAATGACACATTCACCGCCAGAAAAATGTGAAGGCACAAGTGATTTATTGCAAAGAAGTGAAATAAACACAGGTTTTCTGTTGTCCCATTGTGCATTTGTGACAGAGACGTATGACATGGGAAGTTTATTTGAATGTGACCTCATGTTTCTGGCTTCCTAGTTCATCAGCAGCCGTAATGTTACCCCTGGAAAACACATCAGGTTCTCTAGTTCTCTAGTTAACACTCACTTTTACAAGGACCGTGAAATTTGCAAAGCTGTATGTACATAAAGTATTCAGTATAATGAATGATCATGTACGAAACACATACCGCATGATAATTTGTACGGAAAAAGTTTATTAATGTTTATTTATACTGGTTAGTGTTTCACATTCAGTGAACTTTGACCAGAAGACTTTTGGTGACTCAGTAAAGTGTTTATAACTGAAATTCTTCCACAAATACTGACATATTTGGTGCAGAACAGCAATTTAACTGCTAAATGGCATAGGCATTCAAAAAGCTTACTTTTATATAGAAATATAACCAGGATGCAACCAGCTGAGTCACATCTCCTATGTCAAAGAGATGAGTTGTGCTCATTGGGACACACTGACTCAGATTAATTGCAACATGTTGGCATCTGTCTGTGTTTGTTAATTAGACAATAGTTATGTGCAAACATTTGCCAATCTGTCTAAGAGTGATTGGAGGCAGTCTGAGACAGAATGGATTTGTTTGGAGACAGGTTGCTTCAACTTGCACAACTGACAATATTGCCCAGAGGTTAAGGATGTTGCACGTTGCACCTCTGGGTGACCAGTTGGTTGGTGCAACTACTCGTCAGTTACCAAACAACAACTAAAGGAGGTTACCGTCCAATTTTTATTTATTTATTTAATCTAATCGTTAAATTAATAGTGCTTTTGGCAGAAATGTCATTTAGTTTTAGTGATTTCATTTAGTTTTCTTTTGCTTTTATTCACAATTTAGGCCTCTAAATATTTGTAATTTTAGTCTAGTTGTAATTGACTAAATATCATGAGGTTAGCAGACTAAATATAAATTTAATATATATTCTTCAGATAAAGATTCAGTTTGCTGTGTTTTTACCAGTGAGAGGTGTTCGACACTGTTTACAAAGCGTATTTACAAAGAGCATGGGAGTCAGTTGTACTGTTTCCAAAAAAACAAAACAAAAAAATCTGCAATGCTTCCTGGGGGCAAACCAAATGTGCACATCTAACCTTATCGCACAAAGGGATTCACTTCCAAACTCATCCATCTTTCTACACGACCTAATGAGTTTTAATTGGCTCTGAGCTCTCCAGAATATTTTCATCTCATTTTTCTTCGTCATTGTTTTTGTCCTCATGTGAAAGTTTTTGTTCGTGTTTATTTATCAACAAACAAATGAATCCTGCCTTGAACACAGCTTAGTGGCAGTGGACCGTGATGAACACTGGTTAATACCACATAGCTTCTACAGTAGCTATCTGTATGGTGAAGGTTTATATCATTAGCACTGACACAAATGTGTTACAGCTGAAAAGCATTTTTAATTCATCCTATTTATATTGAGCAATATTCCTTGAGTTGATTTCAGAAATAAGAGTGCATTCCTCTCTTCTTACGATTACCTGGGGTCTGATTAATGGGAATAAAAGCTGAGCCATGAAGTGGACCTGAAACACGTGACAACAATAAATAAGGCTGTCATCCTTTTTTATTATTTTATGTGGATGTCTGCTAAGTTACAAAAGTCCTATGAGTTAGTGTTTCACACAGAAAACAGTGCCTTGCTTGTTGGCAGTCCAACCTTTTGTTCTGTTATCTATCTACAGCACCATGGAAAAAAATTTGCCTAATATCTACAGAGCAGTTTGTTTGGCCGGGCGCAGACGATGCTCATAAGAATAAGCAGCTGCCTCACGGTCTGCCATTCTTTATTTCCTTGCAAGGGAAATTACAGACTAGCTTGTTTTAAAGATTAATTCTTGCACGAAGATTGTAAAGCAGACGCTTCATTTCGCTAGTTGTGAATCCCGTGCTTCACAGATCGTGCAATTGCAGGAAACCTGCTTTACTGAGCATTAGCTCACACCAAGCCTGAACACTGAGCAGAGTCTCTCCTCAGTGGATGAGCTAAGCTCAACACTTAGCGGTAAAAAAACCCACAACACCCACAAAACAATCGAAGAGCCAACAGATCCAAGACGCCTGCATGATAACGACATCACTGCTAACAAAAACACATGAAATTGAAAATAAACAGTCCCATGACTCTTGGAGCTCTTTGACACAAACTTGTCTGTAGTTACCGCCCCATCGGGTAGCTACAATATGTTACCCGGATCATCTTTTGTCTTATGCCAACTTATCATCGATTCATGATTTGTACAAATCTAGAATCAGGAAATGAGCAGACCTATTGCACCCTGGACACAACCTGTTCCAGCTTCTCCCCAACTCGCCAAAACAACCAGACATCTGTAAAGTTTCTTTTTAAAGACATCACTCTGATGAACACACACACACACACACACACACACACACACACACACACACACACACACACACACACACACACAAGTTTATATAGATACAGAGTCCTGCATAGTATCTTTGCTGTTCCTCGGACTGCGTTCTTTTGAACAGAGGTCTTGGATGTCTTTCCTGGGGTCTGCTGCAGCCAATCACCCAGTTTGGGGGTCACTGTCCCAAGTTCTCCTATTACCACAGGGATCACTGTTTCCTTCCCCTTTTCAAGCTCCTCCCTTGTTATTTCTCACGTTTCTCAAGCTCCTTCTTCCTGATGTTGCTGTCACTTGGATATATCTACATTTATCACAACGACAGTCTTCCTCTACTTTTCCACCTCTGCTATGTTCTGTGACCAGTTTGTCCGTCAAGATCTGGAAGCCCCACGGGATCTTGGTTCGGTCATTCTCAACAACCCTGGGGGCAGGCGTGTCCCATTTTGACCTCGGGACTTCCTGAGCATACTTGGCACAGATGTTTTTCTATACTATGCCAGCCACTTGGTTTTGCCGTTTCATGTATTCACCTCCCGCTAGCATCTTGCACCCTGCTGTTATGTGCTGGACTGTCTTTACACTGCCTTTATCAGAGTTTGTTCCTGTGCTGCCATCTTTGTTCAGCCATTAGTAGGATTTTTCAATATCAGCCATTTCTTCTGTCTGCTGGTGGTACGTGCCATTCCAACATCTTCATCCACCATTGCAGATATAAATACAAATGTATTTGCTATTGCCTGTTTTCTATTCTGTTAAGTACACCAAGAGCAGAGAAAAGAAGAGCCCAATTCCTTGTGTGCATACCCTTACTTGGTCAATAAAGCCGATTCTGAGAGCAGAGAGCTGACATGCCACTGCGGTTATGAAGCCACTGCATTATTGGCCATCATTTTGTGGTTGGTTTGTTATTTTCCTTGTAATAACATGAAACATTTAGAGATATTTCGTGTTTTTTCATATCCATTAAACATTAGCTGTCAGTTAAGTCAGGTTAAATTACCACCACCCTGATAATAACATGCTGGTGGTGGTGGTAAGGCATTTGATTTTTAATTGCAAGGTTCAACTCCCGAAATGTTTTTTGTGCAGTGATTTTGCATGACAGTATTCTTTCCTTTAATCTTTCCTTGTTCTGTGTAGTGTCAGTGGTGAAGCACTTGCTTGTCAAATGGTTCAGTGTAGCCACTGTGTGGGTCACATAGTAAGCAACATGTTTTGGTTTCGGGGTTTTTTTTTGTTTATTTTTTGTGTGTGAAATTTAAAAAGACGTTTAGATGAATACCATAATTAGGGTGCAAACTCTTTGTTAGATTTGTGCATCCACAGTCTAAGAGTTGTGTAGAAACTAGCCTTTTTAATACACCTACTAGATGTGGGAGACACAAAAAAAAACAACCCAAATCACACAATTTAACACAAGCAGTCATTCTACTCTCATCATATTCATGTACCGTTTGGTTAAGAACCCAGTGTTTAAGTCCATGCCCTGCAGAAAGTTGTATTCTCCTAGCAAATCCCAGTCTGATCATCTCAGTGGTAGTGAATGGAGTAGAATACTTGAACAGGTTAAAGGTAGTATATAGTATGTATACATACTCCAAAAGCTAAAGTGCATGCTGTTCCCTCACAAGCTCTCATTCTCTTGTTCAAAACAAGGTTCCTTTTATGCTTTCCAAACTGTAAAATACGATGCCTTTCGAATGTTATCACAGATGTTTGGCAATTTACACTTTCATATTGAAGACATATCTTCAGGCTTACACTCACGATGTGTCTGCATTAGTGTGATTTTATGAATTCCAAGCGTAAGCAAGCCCTGCCAGCATGGTGACAGGCAGGATACAGCAGTGCGGCTAACTGCTTATCACTTTATTGTTTTAGCGTGTTTAGCTTTCCCAGGATATGCCTGACTTTGTTGAGAGTGATTGCTGACAACTTAATCAGAGGTCATGTGAACTGACTTGCAGCTTTCTTTCTCATTTATCTGTAATGAACCAACAAATTGTTTTTATTTAACAGCTATGGTATAGAACACTGTGTCAACATGCCCGACTTGTGCATATATTATATGCACACAGCTGCAGAAATTTATCTTGGTTATGACAGAGCAGTGGTCTGTTTCTGCTGGCTGAATTGACTGTGGTAGCTAATTCTCATTTTCAGCCATCATTTGTCAAAAGAAACAAAAATAAACATGGAATAAAAATGATGGCTAAAATTTAAGATTTGTGGTTATTACTTCAAGAACAATGGTTTACAATCCTTGGGAACCAATATGCCTGCTGTTTGAGAATGGGCAGGTCCAAACATACCAATAAAACATCCATCCAGCCATCCATGCAGCAGTCTAAGCAGAGATGCCCAGACCTCCATCTCCCCAGCCATCTCTTATAACTCTTCTGGGAGGACACCAAGCCAGTTTAGAGATATAATCTTTCTAGCATTTCCTGAATCTACCCTGGAGGTTCCTCCTGGACAGACATCCCTCTTTGACTAGGTGCAAATAGTCAAAGACCTCAAGTGGCTCCTTCCAATGTGGAAACTCTCATATGAATCCCCCCCAAATGGCTGAACGCCTCACCTTATCTTTAAGGCTTCCACCATGTGTATCCACAATCTCATTCTTTTGGTCACTACATGGAGCTCTTAACCACAGGTGAAGCCAGGAATGTAGAGCTACCAGTGGATGCAGATGCGTGTTTATGAATCTCAGCAACACGTCATATTTTCATCTTCTCTCTCCCTTAGTTTGTGTTTTGTCCCGTCTCCCTATGCTGTCTTTTTCTTCCCCCTTTTCCCAACAACCCCCTGACCAGATGTGGCTGTCCTCTCTAAGATGCTCGTCTTTAATGTAGCCAGAATTTTTTCGGAACTTAGCGAAACAGCATTATCTTATTTTGCACCTTAGTTTTGCAGTAGTATTTTGTATTATCTTGCTCGTTGACTTGCTTTATTTTTGTTTTATGTGTATTTATGTCATATTTAATATTAAAATCTTTGTAATCTTTTCAGTGTTGACTCTTCATTGTTAGGTTTCCCCAGAAAAAGCTATTTTTTAATCTCAATAGACGAGTGACAGAAAACAGTCCTGGCACTGTCCAACACTCACTGGGAACCAGTCTGACTTATTGCAGGCTATGCAAAGCTCTCACTACAATTGTAATGAGAGCTCCCCCTCCACCCCACAGGACACCCTGAGGAATGCACTCGAATGCCTTCTCCAAGTCTACAAAACACATACAGACTGGCTGGACAAAGTCCCATGTGCCCTAAAATATTCTTTGGAAGATATAAAGTTGGTCCGGTGTATAGAATATACTGGGCCAAGTTCAAGCACTGGCGTAAATGTAATTTTCTTATAACTTATATGATTTACTGTCTGCAATATTTTATTTTAAAATGCTATTAAAAGAAAGAATGACAACTTTAGCACTTGGATAAACCCTCCTAGCTTACCTGCTTAGAAATATAAAATATGGTATCTGTCATTTTGACACATAAAGCGCTGGGGTCATTCGCAATGTGGGAAGTGACTTTCTGAACAGTATTTGATTAATTATGATCATTATTACTCATTATTGCAGTGAGATAAATGCTTCCTTGATTTGTTTCGTCCTAGCTGCAGGAGATTCAAGTTGGAAAACGGTCTTCAAGGACCACCTCAGGCCACTGCTAATGATTTGTTAACACTCAGAGACGTGTGCACAGATAAATAACCGTGGTTCAGAGAAACATATTGCAGCTCTAAATATGATTTGCCAACATAAGGTTCCCTTTGAAATCAAAAGTCTAGTCGTTGCTAAGAAAGCATGACAGAGAAAACAAAATACCTCACCCATATGGCTGTCTCATGCTCCAAGTTAGCAACATGTCAGCGCTGCTTTACATTCTTGGTCTGCTTTTGTTTGTTCTTGACAATTTCTTGGCAAATTTATGTCATCCACTGTTCTCCATGCCCTCTGGCTGTGTCTCATTGTTGACTTTTTGTATTACTTTTTGCACATTATTCATATTTATTGCCACACACTAGCTGGAAGGGTGTCACCCACATTTTGTCCCTTTTAAGTGTTGATATCACGATGATATTAAAATGAATATTATTATCTAATATTAAATTCAGATTCTGACCCATGAAATGGGCCAAATAGAAACTTACATTGAACTATGATTTCATTTAACTGTTGCCAGTCTCTAAACCTTTCCAGATTGGAAAGCCCACCTAATATCTGATAAAATAAACTGTTGTTCTTGTGAGTTGTAAACTGCTATTTGAAGGTTATAAAGAACATAAGAAAGAGACGATTTAACCAGGCCTTCTATACCTGTTAACACTGCATTTGTGTCACAGTCCATTCTATGAAAAAATGAATCTGTTTCTGTTAATTTCAGGTATCTGAAGATAAGACTGTTTTCTTTACTTTAGCCATCTGGGATTCTGGTGTCTTTGCTTGAATGCTGGCACGGCGGTTTTCTTAATTCATTTTTGGCAGCCTGGACTGCTGTTGGAAGGTAATCAAAGCAAATACAAATACAGCCCTATGTCGACAGGTGTTTTGCTTTTAAAACACAGACTGAATTAAAAGTGGCGGCATGGTAACAGCATCTTTCTTCCTCCTGCTGTCAGCCCAGGTGTTTAATGCTTGGTCAGATCCTTCACAGCAGAACTATCCGATTCCCTAGAAGCTGTAAGCTGTAAGCTGTAACTTTAAGAAGTTGATGATTTTTTGGAAAGGACCTGACTTGTGTCATTTTTGCTCTGTATGTTCCTGACAGAGACCCACAATTCAAGCACTCTACAAGTCTACAGGTCATTCAGAGGAAAGCTAAAGCTGGAGCAGGAGACACCATCTGTATCTAAAGAGTCACACCTGATACCGATAGTTCTTTAACCCTGGAGAGTCTTGGGTCGATTTGTGGCTATTTTCAAATTTTGATTACATGCCATTTGCACAGTGTTGAATGGAATATAGCGAAAGTCTGCAAAAAAAAGTTCGGTCACATTTACTGTTAAAATTTCAGTATGACTTCCGGAAATTAGCTTCAGTGGCTAAGCTACAGATAAACTTACACTATTGGTCCTAGTGGTCGATTTGTGCCCCATTGAAACCCATTATAAACGCTATTTCCCATTCCACGGTCATTACAACCAAATAATGGGCCATCTTCCGAATGTTGGTGGTACTCGGGAGTCCGGGCCTTGGAATTGTATCTTTTGGGAAATATTTGATTTCTTTGTTTTTTGGGGCTAAAAAAACAGTGCGGCCATGTGACGAAACTGGGATATAAAGGGTTAAAATCCGCGAAATGTAATTAAAACTTGATATGAATATTTCAAGGAGAAGTAGGTCTAAAAGATTGGCTAATTTAAAGTGGAAAAAAATATTAATATATAGATATTTTATGGCACTTTTCATGGCGTGGTCGATTTGTGGCTCTAGGTCCGATAGTGTATGCATTTTTCTAGGACCCTCCAGGGGTTAAATCTGAAACTTTACTGATAACAGAAGATATACTCACTGATCACTTCATTACTTACATCTTGCTAGTACCAGGTTGGAACCACTTTTTCCTCCATTTTTCATGGCACAGCTTCAACAAGGTGCTGGAAACGTTCTTCAGAGAGATTTTGCACGTGACATCACACACACGTCGTTAAAGAGCTGTCTGCCATACTGGACGTGATAAGTGGTAGCGATCACATCCAATCACTCATAGTTTACATAGAAATTATCATTACTTTCCCCCCTCACAATGCCTATATTCTGCAGGTAAGAGCAGCAATCATGAAGGACAGACAGAGAATCTTTTTTTAATCACTCTCTTGTTTCAGATAGAAGAATAAGAAAATAATGGATAACAGTATAACAATTATAACTTACTTGAATTTTTAAAATTCAGTCTGTTTCAAGCAGAGTATTTAAAATTTTTGCATTCATATTTTCATAATCTCTTCTTCCTCACCTTAAGCCTCACTTCTGAACTGAAGTTAGGGTTCAAAATTTAGAAATCCTACATGAATATAGTTAATCTTAATGCTGTTTCAATTAGTTATCGTCGGCAGATCAGACATGTGACCCTCACATTTCTGGACTCCTGGCAGTTTGGTTACATTCTCTCATCATATTATAGTTTATTTAAGTGCGAGTCTGCCCATGATAGAACCACATCAAAAAAGTTTCAGTAACAGCAGCCAACAGCAGCACTTACTGACAGAAAATTACAGATATCTTCAACAATTCAACTCAGTGTCAGTATCAAAATCTAATAAAAAACAAGGTAATTCCTGAGCAGTGACCGTGGTCCACTTAATCCATCAACAGTAGTTCCAGGCAGAGTCTAGTGACTCAGGTTTGTACCCATCTTGACACAAAATACAATCACCATTCTGGTAGACTGATGTTTAAACTATGCTCACAGCACCATCAGCAGCTTGAACCAGTCACAAAAAGCACGATGGATCCATGTTTTCATGTCGTTTATGTCAAATGCTTTTTTTTTTTAAAGATTTTTTTTGGGGGGGTTGCCTTTATTGGGAGCAGGAATAATTAGATGGGGAAGTGAGAGAGAGAGAAAGCAAAGACACACAGCGCCTGACCACAGGTTGGACTCTAATGGCACCCTAGTGGCAACCGGTGTGCCCCTCTGCTCCTGGTGTAGCCAATCTGCATCAGGGTTTCACATGTTTTGCATTTAGAGATGCTTTTCTGGATACCTAGGTTGTTAAAAGTGGTTATTTGCCTTTGTTTTAGCTCAAAGCAGTCTGGCCATTCTTCTCTGTTGACCTCTGGTGTTAACAAGGCATTTTCACCTAGATAACTGCAGCTCACTGGTCAATTTTTTTTACACCAATTTTTGTAAATCCTATAGATGGTTTTGTGGGAAAATCCCAGTAGATCAGCAGCTTCTGAAACAACAGGGAAATGGCATGCCTAACAGCATAATTGGCTAATTAGATATTTGTGTTAAAGAGCAGTTAAACAGGTGTACATAATAAAGTTGCTTGTGAGTGTACAATTAAAATATATTTTATTTAAACAGTAAGTAATTAAAAATAAGCCACTCTTTATTTCTATTCAGGGAAAGGCAGTTTATAAATTACTAAAGCCTTGACATGGAATTGTCATAGATCCTATTTATAATTGCAATGAATAAGTTAAAAAATCTGTCTCATGGAAAAAATAAATATACCACTTATCTACTGGATAAATGGAAACTTAGGGGTTCCATATCAGATCCCTGTAGTTACAATCCTCTGACAGATGGAACCTGGGTTATGTAACTGTCAGACATAGGGTCTCCTATCATGTGCATCATGTAGTGTCCTCATGCCAAAATCTAAACAGCTCTCAAAGGGCATTGTGAATATCTGGCACAGATTTAAAAAATCTCCAAATTATCTGCAATAAATTAGTCTTGTACCATCAAGTGGCACAGATTTCAAGCAACTGCCCATTTATCCAGGACTGGCTGGAGACTTGAGAAAAAAAACCCTTTTCAAGAACCCCCAGATTTCATCGCGGTGTCTGTAAGTATGCAACACTTGGTCAAAGTACATGTCTAATGTCTAAAACAGATTACAGAAATGTGACCTGGACGTCAGGCGTGTCAGGAGAAAGCCACCGCTGTCCAAAAAGAACATTAAAACAAAACTACCTTCTGCCAGTGTACATGCTGGCAACAAAACAGACTTTTTGAAATAATGTGCTCTTGACAGATGAATCAAAGATAGAGCTGTTTGGCCAGACTAACAGTGTTTTAGTGAGTTAAGTTCCCAGCACTGACTAATTTTGAGTGATCCATTAAAAGCTAAACAAGAGGTGAGACTAAATGAGACTTGTTGCTTGCCACCTTTTGGATTCATTCTCATTTATCAGTAGTCAGTCCAAGTGGTTTTATTTTACAGTTAGAGAATGAAAAAAGTGACATACACTTCTAAACTTGTATGTGCATAAACAGTATTATGTTTGAAGTGCTTTGGGTCTTAGCAAGTCATTACTCACAGCTCTGGACACTGTATCTAAGAAGCAAAAAAGGAAGCAGATTTTTAGCCTAATAAGGAAATCTGGTAATAGGGTAATACGGTTTATACCAAGCAGATTTTCCTCAGTGATTAGTCATTTCAATAAATGAACCCATCCATCCATTTTCTTCTAGTGGGACTAAAGCCTATCAAACCTGCAGGATTGCTCTCCCCCCGCTTCAGGACACCTACACCAGGAGATGCCGGACTAGAGCAGCGCAGATACTGAAGGACCCGTCCCATCCTGGCAACAAACTGTTCCAACTTCTGCAATCTGGTAGAAGGTTCCGCATCTTCCGGGCAAGGACAGAGAGACTCAAGAGGAGCTTCTATCCCCAAGCCATCCGTGCTCTAAACACACACACCCGCCCTCTCACATCATCTATAATTGACTGAGTCAGGACTCTTCCAGACACTAAACCAAGGCACAATGTACATTTCAATTCCTTTATTTTAAATATGTTTATATTGTCTATCCTGTAAAATAGTCAGATGTCTATTCATATTAATGTACAGAATTCACCTGCTTGCTGCTACTACTGCACATTCACCCAATGTATATACTACATATATATATATATATATATATATATATAATGTTTTTCCTCTACCCCCCCAATTTATTTTTTGCACATGTCGAGGAGCATGTCAGGCTACATTTCACTGTGTGTTATACTTGTATAACTATGCATGTGACAAATAGAGAACCTTGAACCTTGAACCTACCATGGAGTGAGAAGCAGAGTACAGGGTACACGCTGGACAACAGACAGGCGACCGTCTGTTGCAGGGCCAACACAGAGGGATAGACAACCATTCGCACTCACATTCACACAATAATCCTTACCCTCAAAAAATAAACCTTTGATTTAATATGTTACACTTTATTTTTAATAAAAATAATTGCTTAATGTTTACTGAAGGAAAAAAAAACTTTGAGTGCAAGGATAGTGTTATTCAAGTGAATTTAATGGTATTTGATAATTAGACCCATCATGGCGTAACAAAATCCCAGCGGTGATAGGATTTAGGACAGGACACCCCCAGGGTCCATACACTGATGTGGTGAAGAGGTAGACTGAGGCTTGGATGGAGCTTTGAGTTACTTAGGTGAGGTGGGGATGGGGAGGAGGTGGGTTTCACGAATGAGAGTCTGAAAAGGAGAGCACAGATTTAAACCACACGGAGAGGCGGCTGATTGGCTCAAAAAAGAGACAATGCCAGAAACAATTTGAGTTCAATGAATCCTGACATTGAAAACCTGGTCCTTTGATGTTTTTTAGATGAACGTAGACCTGACCAGCAACCCCAGATCATAAGATTTTCCCCACAGGCATATGATGGGCACATCACTTCATTGCCTCTCTCCTTACCCTGATGCAGCCATCACTCTGCATCAGGGACTCATCCGACCAGATTGTTTCCATTGCTTTGGAGTCCAGTCTTCATGGTCTATGGTTAATTGAAAACTTTTTTCCCGATTAGCTTCACTGATAAATGGTTTTCTTTAGGCTACACAGCTGTTTGGTCCCAATCCCTTGAGTTCTCTGTGCATTGCGCAGCTAAAAATATAATGAATTTCATTAAACACAGCCATGGGATATACCTTTGATTTTTTTTAATGATTGCATTTCACCACACGTTTACTCTGACTACATTTCTTCCTCAATGATTGTTCACAGTTATCCTTCCAGGGTTTAATAGTGCGCTGGACAGTTCTTAACCCACTAGCTTTAGCAGTCTCCTATTCCCCAGTCACAGACTGAGAAAGTAGTTGACAACCACTGCGAACCACTGCTTGCTAGAGACAAATATCCGTTCCCTGATTGGTTGCTGGAGGTTGTTGTCGGCAGGTGAAATCAGTTGCAAAGAGTATGCTGCACCAAAAACTCCATTGTTATTGCTTTGAATGTTAGCAGATTGCCACAATTGCCTGTAGTTTGCATGGAAGACCTCAACTTGTCTGCAAACACTCGCTAATAACAGAGTAAAACTTGTGTTTCACAATTTGGACAAGGACACCTTCTCAATAAAAGTTGTTTCTAACAACTGCAGCCAACACATTTCAGAAGCTTTTACTAGGAAGGTGAACAGTCTTTGTTGGCAGATTGTGTTGCACTTTTCACATTTTCACTGCCACTTGCAGAGTGGACGGTGAGTGTTTGCAGACAGTTAGGAGGCAGCTGTGGAAATGTGCTAGAGACCAAAGCAATCATAACAAGGTTTTTGGTTCAGCATGCTCTTTGTGACCTCTTTGACACTGTATGAGATGTGAAACTGCCACAGCATCCAGGAACATGGTTGTTTTGTTCACTAGGGGTTAAGCAACCTGTTGCCAACTGAGAGATAATAATCACTGTGCTAATTATCTAATGGAAAGCTCTTACCTATCTTCTTAGTTAAATCCAGGTGGTGCTTTTTTTTCATTTCTTTTTTGGCCAGACAGTGTACTTGTAAAAAAAAAAAAGAAGAAGCAAAAACTGGGACTGCTCCAGGAACAAGCTTTTATGTCCCAAAACATGTCTTTTTCTCTCTCTCTATTTTTTTTTTTTTTTTAACTTCACCAAGCAAACGTTGTCAAAGAGAGGGCCCAGTTTTAGTCAGTGGGCTAGATGTCATACCAATTCTTGAAATGGTGTGGGACAATATGATACTAATCACACAACAACCAGCAATATCAGAAACAGAGCTAGCACATTTAATAGCAGTGCACATTTTCTGAGACTTTGAAAAGAGCACATTCTGTGTTGTGACATGCCCAGAAACCTGATTAAAATTGCTCCCCAGTATTGTCATGGCATGAAAATGACAGGAGCTGCATGTAAACAATTTTCTCTTGTACTTGGAAAATAATGGGAGCTGTTGTGGTTTTTTTTTTTCATCAGCTCTTTAATAAGTGTTTGGATGGAGCTGAACATTAAAAAAAGAGAAGAAGAGACTGTTTGATTTAATATAAAGCTTTTTGTAATGACAACAATGTGAACATTATGTGAACATTAGTGTCCAGTGCTGACTTTAAAAATGAGATTACATGGGGCATATTTTTAGAGATGTGAGAGGGAGACAGAGACAGGAAACACTCATTATAGAAAGTGGATAATAAGGAATGATGTGATGACAGTTTTGCTACCCTGGCACTGAAGCACAGGGGCTTAGTCCACTAGTCACATTAAAATTGTGTGCAGATTGTGTTTAGCTGTATTCCTCCCAAAGCCTTCCAAGCTTCCCTTTCCATGAGCGTCCCTGCTGGCCAGCCCCAAGAATACTTAAGAAAACACTTTGGTTAACGATATCTTGCATTTAAATGTAGCATTTCCTGATTGCTGAATAGTTTAGATGCTGTAAGTGTACAGAAATGTTAATTTCACAGTCTAGAGGATGTAACAAACTGGCTGCCTCTTCCCCCCCTTAACATGAATCATCCTCCTTTCTAACTTCAGAAATGAATTATGTTGAGCCATGGTTTTGAGCTGAGATGCAAACAAGCTGTATAAAATTACGAGTGTGTAAAGAATTCAGTGGTGCTGACGTTTGATTATTCAAAGCTTAAACAGCTGACGAGAAAAGATTAGGAGAGCAACACACAGGTGTGACAGGGTTGCCAAGTCTCATCAAGCCTTTCACCTCCGTACCAGCGGTTTGACCTTACAAGGCGTCTGTTAGGTATCTGCCATGCCATGGTTACATTCTTCTTATATCCCTGGTAAACACTGTTGAAAATGAGCGTTCTGTTCTTTTGCTGCTGTTGTCCTGCTTGTCTAAAATTCTGCCAAGACTCTAACAACATGTGAGCCAATGAGATTATATCTTGACATATCAGTTTTCATCTTTCGTCCTTGTTTGTTTTTTTTTTTGTTTATATTTTGTCTCAGTTTTTAATAATATGACTTTATAGTTTGTAGTCTGAAGTCTCAACAGCCAGCTGAAGTGTGCCGTACTGTGGGTTTCATCCAGAGTTGTGGCAGAAATGATGTAGAGTGTAATTTCTGTTGTTCTATGTTTTTCATACCATTTCATTAGCCAATAACAAAGCAATAACAAAATCATTTCATTTTTAGAACAAAGTCAGATGAAACTTTTGTGTCTTATGACTGCAGTATCCACAAAACCAAGCAGTCTACAGTTAGGTCAATAAGATTTTGGACAGTGACACATTTAAATAAAATTGTCTCAGTATTCCTTTCCTAGTACAAGGGAATTAAGAAAGGGATCGCATTAACTACTATTTTTATAAACAGTCCCCCATTTTCAAAGGCTCAAAAGTAAATGAAATATGACTGAGAAGCATTTTTAATGGCCGGGTGAGGTCTGTTCCCTTCATTATTTCATAAAAAATGAACCTGATAAAGGATCTGAAGCTGATTCCAAGTACTTGTATTTAACTTGTATTTGGTAGCTTTTCACTGGAACTCTTATTATGAGATCCAAAGAGATGTCAATGTAAGTTATAGAGACCATCATTAGGCTGAAAAACCAAAATAAACCTATCAGAGATAGTAAATGCTGGACAAATGAAAAATCGGGGACGTTCCTAAAAACAATGAAGGTAGTGACCGGCTCAGAAACACAAAAAGGAGTAAAGTGAATGATGACAGAATATTTCCTTTGTTAAGAAAAACATCTAACCCAGTCAAGAACACTCACGAGGTGGTGGGAGGGTCAAAGCTTACAATAAAGAGGCGCCTACATGACTGGAAGCTTACAGACAGACAGAAAGTGTAACCAGTGGTTTGCAATATGGTGTAAACCACTGGTTACACACAAATGGTAAATGGTCTGTACTTGGATAGGGCTTTACTTAGTCGCTAAGGACCCCAAAGCGCTTTACATTACATTCAGTCATTCACACACCACCAGTAGGCAACGGGTGAAGTGTCTTGCTCAAGGACACAACGACCAAGATTGTTGGAACCGGGGCTCAAACCGGCAACCTTCCGATTACAAGACGAACTGCCAACTTTTGAACCACGATCGCCACGATGGAAAGGCCAGATTCGACTTTTCCAAAAAAGAGACTGCACACTTCTGAAAAAAATCTTTCAAAAGTTGAAATCAAGATGAACTTGATGAACTCTTCCCAAGATGATGGGAAGAGAAAAGTATGGAGAAGGAGAGAAACAGCTCATGGTCTGAAGCATACCACACTATGGGTCAATTATGATGGAGGCATGAGCATTTATGGCTGTCGGTGACAGCTGATAGAAGCAGCAGGATGAACTGAAATGTGCGGTACATGGGTTTTATTCACATTCAGCCAAATGCTGGAGCGCTTAATGGAGCAACCTTACAATGACCCAGAGCTTATTGCAAAAACAACCCATGAGTTTCTTGAGACAAAGTAATTAGACATTTTTCAGTGACCAAGTCAGTCACCTGATCTCAACCCAATAGAGCAACTTTTCAGTTTGAAAACTGAAGACAAACTTTAATACAGAGAGACCTACAAACAAGCAGCAGCTGAAGGCAGTTGCAGTAAAGGCCTGGCATAGCATAACAAGAAAGATAAAAACCATCCTTTTATTCAAGGTATGTGAATTTGTTCAATTGCTGTCCAACTCTCTGAAAACAGCTCCAATTCCTAAACAGTTGATACAATACTTTTGTTAAACCCCTTGAATTAAAGCTTAAAGTCCGTGCTTGAATCACATCTTGATTGTTTGATTTAAAATCTACTGCACAGACATAAAACTATAAAAAAACGACTCACTGTCCAAAGATTTACAGAAATAACTGTATGTTAGACAGTGTCTATTTCCCTTGTTTAGCGGTTAAGCCAGCAAGTTGTCATAAGGGTTTGCACTGCTCACGCACCATTTGCCGTGTTCTGTCAGCCAATAATCCTTCACATTTCCACTGCCTCTCACAGCTGAGCAGCCTTGACAGATCAACCCGCAGAGGCTGAGGGAGCTGATTACAACAGATGAAAAGCAGTTGAACTGGACCCATGATAACATTGTGAGAATAGGAGTATGCATGGCAGGAGCAGCAGGTCAAGCCAAAGAATTCAGTCAATGAGCCTTACAAAGTGTGCCATAACTGCAATGACCCGTGTTAGAGTTCACATTGAACCTGTTCACTGAAAGCTTTGAGATTCTGTTGGCTTACCTCAGATCCCAGCATCATATTATGTTAGTAGCTAAGAGGCACGGACCCAAATCCACACATTGTAGCTGTGCACCTTCACCAGAGAGCAATGTCTAAAAGAAAGAACTTCTGATGTGGGCGATTCTGTTGTTGGTCCTTTTACTTAACCCTGGCCACAGAAAGGATAGAAGTCATGACAGACAGGGAATTATTTGCAGTAAACTGAAGCAGCATTAAAACATTTAAAATCTTTACCAGGAAGTGTTTGTGCTCTTTAATCTCAACTCAACCTCCACATGTCATCCATGAATTCCCATAATCCTTGTCTCTGTATGTTCTAAGAGCAACAAAAGCAACACAAATATAAGGCTGCAAATTAAGCTAATGCGTTCATCCTGGTCGCAAGAGAAATATAAGTGTTCCCTGATAGGTCGAAAGTGGTTGCTTTGAAATCCATTGCTAAACTCCAGTCAAGCATGTTCAATGAACAGTCAGTAACCTTCTGGTAACAACTGCTTGTTGAAGAAAGATCTGTATTTGGCTTACACATGTGTAATGTAACAGCTGATTAGTGATTGTGGAAGGTTGATGTGGAAAGATGACCACTCCAAGTAAAGCAATTACAAGGATGTTTTTGGAGCAGAACAATCTGTGCAACTGATTCCACTCAGCCATAGCCAGCAACTACTTGCTAACTAGTCAGGAAATACAAATCTTCCCCCCATGGGTCACCACACAGTCTCAAGGCCTGTGCAACTTTGGACTTTTTGACTGAATATCTGATGTGTGTATGTATGAGGACAATTTGCTGGTTTTACTTATTAATTTTTATGGTTTCTTACTTTTTTAATTTTTTTTTCTAAATGTAGAGTTTCATTTTCTTTCTGCCTGCAGTTTCATAGGTTGTTCATGAAACAGAGAAATAAAGTCTCAGTATGGCTTGTAAAGTGGAATTTATTTACAAAAGTGAAGTTCCAGGTGCTCTGGTTTTCTGCCATAAACATTTGTCAGGTAGGGAAATTCTTTTGACTGCCATCAACTTTCATTGAGCAAAAGCACATTTTCTTTTTGTTTTGGTTTGTGAATTGCACTGTAGTTAATTGTTTTCCTTAACAGTTGTGCAGTTGGAGTCTGGGAGACTTGCAAATTTTCTCTAAGCTTTATTTAAAAAAAAAAAAAATGCCAGAGAAGCGTTTTATTTTACCCATAATATAAGATAAGATAAGATAGAACTTTATTAATCCCTCGGGTGGGTTCCTCTGGGAAATTCGACTTCCAAAAAGCACAGCAACGACCGAAGTTACAGTTACAGAATTGTTTTATATGTATATATATATATATATATATATATATACATATACATACACACACACACACACACACACACACACACACACACACACACACACACACACACACACACATATATATAAATACAGAAACAAATATAAATAAAATATACAAAGGGGATAAATAGAATAAATAGGAATAAAAAATAAAAATACAAGTGAATTGCACATTTCAAGTATTGAGTCTATTGCACTGTTGACTATTTACAAAAAGTATTGCACAAGGTATTGTACAGTGAGGTGAAGAGGCACTACAGCTTAGTTGTTCCCCCCTCCTTTGTCCTCCTGTTTCCCCTCCCTCTCCCCTCCAGAGAGGAGTTAAACAGTTTGATGGCGTGTGGGACAAAGGAGTTTTTAAGTCTGTCAGACAGTATTTGTTGAGAGAGGCGATGCCAACAAATGAGTCAGCTGTGTTCCACTAGTGACTCTGAGACAACCCTTTAGTGATTTACTGACCCTCTGGTAGATATTAAATTGACATAAAATCCCTGTGTTCTTATTTCAAAATATGGCACTGGTCAGGCAACATGAAAATCACGCAATGTTCCCGGGGAGCTGTCACTTATGGATGCACATTATTAACAAAGGTAAACATTTTATTATACCCAGAAGCAATGTGAAGATGTAAAGACAAGAAACATTTAGTTTGACAGACTGAAACTGATTAGACAATTACAATCATGGAGCCACAAAGTTCACGACATTATTACAAGCAGATTATATGAGTGAAAATGCAGATTTCCATTAACTCAAAGGACACAGGAGAGGATTTTTCCTGATTCTTCCACATACCAGGAGACTTGTGAATAGTTGCTCTGGTTTAGATAGCAGCAACTAAGGATATGTTTAGTATCAAATTAACGCATACATGGATTATTAAAGTTTTTTTCTCTCTCTCATACCTTATACAGTGTAAATCTGTCATCATAGTCACGTAGCAATGCGGGCTTCTTCAGAATAAATCTGGTGTCTGTGTGATGTTAGTGCAGTATTTCATCACGGAGCTACCCCTTTCTGCCAACAGGTTTGGCTCTGCTCGTTTTGGAGCGAATGTGCAGTTTGTCATGCAAATGCAAAGGGTTCCCTGAAAGTTCTTGTTCTTGTAGATAGATTTTAAATCTGTTATTAAGACTCCCTCTGGATCCTATATGTGGAAAAGAAAATTTCCAGGATGATTTTTTTTTGCAGCTCTGTAAAAAACTAAGTGCACCCCATGATTCAAAGAGGGTCACAGAACCACTGTTAGCAGCAACATCTTGAAGTAATCGTTTTCTTTGTGACTTTATCAGTTTCTCACATCATTGCGGAGGAATTTTGGCCCACTCTTCTTTACAATGTTGTTTCAGTTCATTGAGGTTTGTGGGCTTTCATTTATTCACAGCCCCCTTAAGGTCCCACCACAGCATTTCAATCAGGTCTTTGGGATTTTGGACTGGGCCACTGCAGCACCTTGACTCTTTTTTTTTCAGCCATTCTTGTGCAGATTTGCTGCCGTGCCTGTGATCGCTGAATGGTTACATGACCCAGTTTCAGCCAAGCTTTCGCTGTCAGACAAATGACCTTACAATACTTTGGTACACAGAGGAGTTCATGGTTCATAGAGGAGTTCCTCCAACATATTCAACAATTGGTATGAGGTGTTTGCACTGTTATGGTGTGGTTGGTTTTCTCCAAACATGGTGCTGTTCATTATGGTTTGTTCAGCTGTAACTTTGCAAACCTAAGGTGGCAAACAAGCCATAACTGTTTAGTCTTTTTCTAATTGTACTGTTATCAACTTTAATACTTAACATGGTAACTGAGGCCTGTGGAGTCTGAGATGTAGCTCTTGGGTTTTTTGCACTGCATGGTCTGACCCTGGGATGAACTTTCTGGGACCTCAACACACCTCAATGTTTCATTCAGACCAGCAAACTGACAGATTTTATAGAGATGCTCACACTTGCTGGTGATCAATAAACCAAGTGCATTTGATTAGCAGCACCTGTCTTCTATTCACATGACTGTATGTTTCTCTGTGGCAGGCCATTTTAAGGCCATCTCTCTTTCATTTAGTTCTTGGCTTCTTAAACTTTAGTAGCATTTCCTATGAATTTATATGAAGTTGTACTAAGGATATTTTCATGAAAATGAACTAAACTGCCCTCTTAATTTCAAATATGAGCAATATGAGCACAACTGAATAGCGCCTGTTGTTTTAACCGAATGATTCATGACCTCTGTTGGTGGTGATGCTGTTGTTTCTTTAACTCTGATGATTTGCATGCTAACAACCTGTGAGGACACCCTCACAGTGTCCTCCAGGCCTGTGCTGGGTGGCCTGGAGGACAGGCTTACCAGTGCTCAGGACCACCCAGCTATCCTTAGATAAGCTATAAAGAACAAGAGAAGCAAGCACTGCAGAGGTGCTGGGCTGTCTGGGCTGTAACTTTTATTCAAGTACAGATATTGGTGTTCAAGCAGTGTATCGGCAGATAATAGATGATTCAAAAGTTGCCGTCCATTAATACTGGATTTTTGCTCCCTTCTTGGCTTGCTCCTGATTGGCTAAGAGTGATGTAAAACAGGACAGCCGCCAGCTGTCAAAAATCTCTGACCAAACTAGCATCCAGCTGGAAAGAGACAAGAATGATCACACTGAAAAGCCTGCATCTGCAATTCTGGATATGATTTTGAAATTACTTAAGTTAGCGTGATGCTACTACAATGCACTTCGTAATCGTCTCGCTCGATGATCCATGCTGTGTCTCATCTGCCTCACTGGAACAGTTTTATGAAGCTTTGTTTTTGGAGTCATTATGTTTAGTGCCGCTCTGTAGTCATGTCTACATAGCTGAACGTCCAACTGAACATTTCCTTTTGAAGAAATTTGTTTTCTCAAATGATGTTGCAATCGGAATAGACTCGGCCTGCCACAGCTTGAATCACACCCATGTGGGGGTCACATAATGTTTTTTATCTCTTGTTGAAAAAAGCTGAAAACAGGATGATTTCCTAAGACATGAAGAAATGATTTCCTGATGCACTTTCAACCAAAAAATAAACCAACTAAATTATTTAGAACCCAAAAAACTCACTTTGAGAGCTCTGGATTGTGACATGTTTCTAAAACATTACTTCCAGCTAAAACTTTTGAAAATACGAAACACCTACAAAAAGGCACAAACTACATACCACCGTGTCACTCTTTTTTGGAATAAATGTTTTAAGAAGCTTCTTGGAATTATTGAAACTCCTCAGAGAAGCCCACCAGTACAAGAAACAGTTTATTTGCAGGGTAAAATGAAATGATTGAGGCAGGGTAATGTTTTATCCTAGTGATAATATTCTTGTCAGGCACTTTGTTTCATAGTCCAGTTGTCCTTTTGCCCCCCCTGTGGCATCACTGATGACCAGTATCTAAACTATCCACACTCTATAATGTACAATGTGTGGCCCAAATGTGCACAAAAATGAATGAAAGAGAAACACAGACGATGGGAGTTTATTTCTCATTTCCAGCATGAAGAAAAGTTTGCACGTTTACATAAGCTCATTGATTTAGCCAACCGTAACGGATGTCAGCTGAACAGCTATAACATTGTTAAGTCATGACATTTACCGGCGTTATAATTTTTAAACTCACAGCAGAGGTACGGTTCTACTAACTCATCCAGTCTTTTTTCTGTGTAAAATATCCGCTATGTCTCTCAGGCACTTTTCACCATCCTCCACATGCACAGCCGGATTTTTCATGTCTCTGCAAACTCAGTCACGTTAAGCTCTGAAAGAAAAACAAACAACAAAAAACAGTCAAACAGTCAGAAATGTCTTCCTGCTTTGTTTCATTTGATCATGATAATGATGATGACAATGAATGGATCAATGTAACCGCTCCACACACACGTTAACTTCAAAGCATGCAGAATTTGTGTGCACGTCCACGTGTAGCTCGGACATGTGTGTATTGCGGTGTTGGTTATATGTGGAGGTGCAACGTTCAACTACGGCTTGGCAGATTTAACATATTATGAATCTCAAAATAATATTGTTTTATTGCATCAATGGGGAAATTAGATGAAAATTAACCATCATTGATTGTTGAGATCATGGTCAGATATCACAGCTTTACTCTGTATAGTCACATATTTACATAGCCATGCAGACACATTTAATCTTTGTTGAAAAATAATTAGGTGGAGTTAATATAAGAGGTGGGAAACATGAGAACAGCTTCATATCCATATTCATATCCAATACACACTCAACACAAGGCTCCAGCCTGTCTCTCTCAACCACCCAGGTTAGGAGGGAACTGAGGAGGATTAATGGCAAGAAGGCAGCGGGTCCAGATGGCATCAGCTCGAGGGTCGTCAGGTCCTGCGCGGACCAACTGTGTGGGGTGATGGAGCACCTCTTCAACCTGAGCCTGAGGTTGGGAAGAGTCCCACAGCTCTGGAAAACCTCCTATGTTGTACCAGTGCCAAAGACTTCACGCCCCAAGGACCTCAACAGCTACAGGCCGGTGGCTCTGACATCCCACCTGATGAAGACCCTGGAGCGGTTGGTCCTGGCTCAGCTTCGGCGCCTAATAAGCTCATCACTGGACCCACTTCAGTTTGCCTACCAGCCTGGCATTGGAGCGGATGATGCCGTCATTCACCTCCTACATCGTTCCCTCGCTCACCTGGAGACCGCTGGAAGCACTGTGAGAATCATGTTCTTTGATTTCTCCAGTGCCTTCAACACCATTCTTCCCTCGGTTCTAAAGGACAAGCTGGTGAACTCTGGAGTGGACCATCACCTCACTACCTGGATCCTGGACTACCTCACCGACCGACCACAGTATGTGAGGACTCAGGGCTGTGTGTCGGACAGGGTCGTCTGCAGTACGGGGGCCCCACAGGGAACGGTTCTGGCTCCGTTCCTCTTCACCATCTACACTGCAGACTTCTCCCACAATTCCACCCAGTGCTTCCTGCAGAAGTTCTCTGATGACTCTGCAATAGTCGGCCTCATCACTGATGGGGACGACAAGGAGTACAGAGGTCTGACCCAAGACTTTGTGGACTGGTGCCAGCTGAACTACCTCCAGATCAACGCCAGTAAAACCAAGGAACTGGTGGTAGACTTCCGCAGGCACAAGCATTCTCTACTGCAACCACTGAACATCCAAGGTATGGACATTGAGGCTGTGGACAGCTACAGGTACCTTGGTGTTCATCTGAACAATAGACTGGACTGGACTCATAACTCAGACGCCCTCTACAGGAAAGGGCAGAGCAGGCTGTACCTGCTGTGGAGACTCAGGTCGTTTGGAGTGGAGGGCCCACTCCTGAAGACCTTCTATGACTCTGTTGTGGCTTCTGCTATCTTTTATGGTGTGGTCTGCTGGGGCGGCAGCATCTCTGCTGGGGACAGGAAGAGACTGAACAGGGTGATCCGAAGGGCCAGCTCTGTTCTAGGATGCCCTCTGGACCCAGTGGAGGTGGTGAGTGACAGGAGAACGGCGGCTAAGCTGTCATCCCTGTTGGACAACATCTCCCACCCCATGCAGCAGACTGTGACAGCACTGAGCAGCTCCTTCAGTGGGAGACTGCGGCACCCACGGTGTGGGACGGAGAGATTTCGCAGGTCTTTCCTCCCCACTGCTGTCAGACTCCACAATAAAGACTAACTGATCAAGCACACACATCCATACATATGCAATAATACTAAGTGCAATAATCCTTTCTGTCATCGTTGTATTTTTACTCAGTTGTATATAGTATTTGTATTTGTATTCTATTTTTATCTTATTGTATATTTATTTTATTTTATTCTACTGTATATAGTATTTTATTTTATTCTATTCTGTACAGTTGTGTACTGTATTTATTCTTATTGTATTCTAATTTTTGCCTCATAACTTTTGCACTGTCCACTTCCTGCTGTGACAAAGCAAATTTCCCACGTGTGGGACTAATAAAGGTTATCTTATCTTATCTTATCTTATCTTATCTTATATAGATCCAAAACTTTGTCTGGTTTAAATCTAGCCGATCTTACATTCAAGGTCATCTTTTGGGTCATTTCCACACAGCTTCCAAGCACAGCATTGCAGTGAGCATGTGCACTGCGTGCTCTGTGATTTCACCACAGACCTCATACTTGGACAGAGAGAACATATCAGCTTCTTTCAAACTCACAATGATGAAAGCAGGTGTGCAGCTACAGTCAAGCAGGTTTTCAAACAGTTTTCTTTTGAATAATTTGTAGTCAGCGAGAAGTGGAGGGCGTACATCATCGAGTTTTGCACGGTGAATTTGAGAGTCCTGCTGTACTGTTGTGAGGCCTCTGAGGGAGAACATACAGAGGAAATGATCCAAACTGAAGTGTGTGCCAGGGCTTGTGGCAACTCAGAGCACTTTGAAAACACAAAGTGCTCTGAGATGGCCACACAAACTCAATCCTCACTCACCACCTGGAAGATTTGCCAGAATTATCCTCCCTCATGCTTGGTCTGTTTTCTGAAGATGAGGATTAAGTTTAAGGGGGAATGGTTTTATAGATTGGAGGAGATCCTCCAGTGTGTTTGCATGTGGCCAAGTGCATGGGGGACATAATGAGACTTCAGTTCAGAGACCGCAAGTTTTAAATGAAAACGGTACATAGGTGCGCGAACTGATCACTTTGATGAAAGTGAGATTGACCATTAACTACAGTATAAGCACTCCAGCTAGATCACTAAGGTCTGCTGAACAACATTTTCTTGTTGTTCCCAGATCTAGGTTGAAACAGAGAGGAGACTGGGCTTTTGCAGTAGCTGCTCAGAAACTGTGGAATAGACTGCCCTGCACATTAGGGCCTCTCCTAAATTAGACATTTTTTAAAACTCACTTAAAAACCCATTTTTATTCACTGGCTACATTTTTATTCTACAAGTTGTACAGCACTTTGGTCAGGTGCCGTTGTTTTTGAAATGTGCTCTATAAATAAAATTGACTTGACTTTTCTAAACATTGCATTGTGTGTACAGTGTATACTAATACTCACATTGTTAGTTAATGAACATGGCTATGCTAGCTTTTAATCACTTAGCACTGCAAAACATTTATGTGCATAAGGTGCACCACTTGTATGGCCTCACAAAATGTGATAAGTTTTTAAGTATATGGAGCAGAATATAACAATTGACGTCAGCTACATCAAAAAACAAAACTAAAAAAACTGGCACATCTTAGATACAACTTAGTTCATATTTTCCTTTCGTCATTCCCTCCCAGGCGAGCACAGCTGCAGCAGAACAAGAGGCGCTACGGGAGAACTGGAGTAGGACAGAATGATTCGGGGTGGGGGGTGTTCTTGTTTCCTTAGTGCCCAAATTGTGACTAAGCTGGCAGTGCTTTCTCAATTAGATTGAATACAGAACAATAATGCCAAACCCTTCCTGACCATGTTCAGTGGACATATCACAGACATGACGCAGTCGTTTTGCCCCATTAAGCATCCATATTTTAATGCCAAGAACCACATCCAGAAATTCACAGACCAGCTTTGAGAATGTGGCACAAGCGCAACAATGTGCCAATGGGATTGTCAGGAAAGGCCTCTGCTGTTAAACTGTGCATCTGTTTCACGAGGAAATGTTCAGTCTCAAGTCTTTACTTCC
Organism: Mchenga conophoros; assembly: GCF_057382185.1. Classification (NCBI taxonomy): domain Eukaryota; kingdom Metazoa; phylum Chordata; class Actinopteri; order Cichliformes; family Cichlidae; genus Mchenga; species Mchenga conophoros. Next base: position 21,323,625 of record NC_140539.1, on the reverse strand, counting down.
ACAGTGCACATAATTACAGTCTGTCAGAACTGCCATTAGGCACTGGTCGTAGTGTGTTCTTGGAAAAGAAAGCTGGCTCTGTTTTGTGAGGGGTTTTATTTTTTTTATGTTTTGAATAGGGACAAAACCAACAGGTTGGTTTCCATCAGTCAAACTCATTTATGCATTAAAATTGAAATTACAGACCAAAAAAGCTGTAATACTGTTTAAAATGAAAAGAAAAAGTCAAATAAACTCATATTTTATTTACAATAGAACATAAATGAATGTAGTCCCATTCTTGTCTGGTATAGGATTATATCTGCTCAACAGTCCCGGGTCTTCCTTGTTGTAGTTTTCATTTTATGATGTAGCAAAGGTTTTCAGTTGGTGAACGGTCTGGACTCTGGGCAAGTGGTTTGGCACCCGGACTCTTCTGAAGCCACACTGCTGGATCATGTTCACATGTAGCTTCTACTCTTAAAAAACAGAGTTTTAACTTGTATTTGTGGATGCAATGGTGAACTGTGTTCACGGACTATGAAGTGTTCTCGAGCCATGCATTGATTTCTATGACAGAATCACACCTTTTTTGTTTTTTTTTAAATATGAAGGTCACAAGCATACAGTATTTATTTTCAGTCTTGCAGTAGATGCTGAGATATTTATTCTTCTTTGCAATTTTACGTTGAGGAACATTATTCTGAATTTGTTCCAGAGTTTGTGTTTTTTGCAGATTGGTGAACCTCCACCCATCTTCGCTTCAGAGAAACTCTGAAGTAACTCTAAGATGTTCTGTTTATACCCAATGTTACTGACCTGCTGCCAGCTGAACTAATTCTTTGAAAAATGTTCTTACAGCAGTTTCTTTTTAGTACAGCTTACTTTTCCAGCCTTTTGTTTCTCATCTATTCACTTCTGCTTATCCTTCTCAGGGTCGCGCTGGAGCCTATCCCAGCTGTTTTAGGGCGAGAGGGTAGGGTACACAATGAACAGGTCGCCAGTCTGTCGCAGGGCTAACACATACACAAAGACAACCAATCGCACTCACATTCACTCCCCCATTCACACCTATGGGCAATTTAGTGTTTCCAATTAACCTATCCCCACTAACTACATGTCTTTGGACTGTGGGAGGAAGCCAGAGTGCCCTGGGAGAACCCCCGAAAATACGGGAGAACATGCAAACTCCACACTGAAAGACCCCTGGTGGAACTGAACTCGGGACATGGTGCTAACCACCATGCCATCATTCTGCCTTTTGTTTCCCCCATCACAATTTTTTTTTCATATTGTGTTTTTAATGTGTTGCTGTAACACGGAGTATTAGGGCCACATTAAGAAAAGAATTAGTCCCAATTTTGAGATTAAAGTCAAAATTGCAAAAATGTGAAGATTACAGCTGTCGCTTCAAGCCAAACAACTTCCATGGCTCCTATATACTATATACCTCCACAAAATGCTTTGTGTAGAGGAGTTAGTGAAAAAAATTGATTAGATGTCTTATTCTGTCTTGTGATACAACACACATCTTCTTTACTGCACGAGGGTGTCACCATCGGCACAATTCCGGCCAATTCGTCCAAGTTTAAGTGCCTTTTCCCCTTCTTAACAGATGCAGCTTTGTGCACCATCACTTCAGTGTCCCTATATTTCTTCCCACATTGTGTTTATGTGCTAAAAGAGAAATAATTTCCTTAATTTCACTAACTCCTCTATACAAGGCATTTTGTAGAGAGTATGGCGGCTGTGGCAGTTTGTGTTGAAATGTCAAGTGTTATCTACACATTTCAGCTTTTTCCTTGAAATTTCAACTTTATTCTCAAAATGATCGTGGTTCTTCAAACATAACAAGATCAAATATAGATACATAAAATATCATTTAAATATTATTAAACTCCCAAAGCTGAACAGGGTGAATATAGCACTCAAATTATAATTTTAAAAAGAATCCAGAATTTAATCTTGTTCATTATTGGAGTTATTTGGCAGATTCGATATCATCAGTGTCGATATCATCAGCTCAACTAATCAGAGACAGAATCATATTCTGTTTACTCACTTTGGTCACATCATCGGTAAATGGTCTGTCTGCAGACTACGTGACACAGGACTAAGGAGACTCAACAGAACAAAATGTTCACATTCCTTAATGAAAGTGGGCTTTATACAGCCATTAGGAGGCTGGTTGGCTGGAATCACATAAGATGCTTTTACCCCTTACCCAACCACATCTAACAGAAGGGATCAACATTCCTCCAGTTGTGAAACATTCATCCTGATTCGGGAATGCTCCCTCACGCTCTGATGACACCCTTGCTTGTAAGACACGGGCAGCTGCGTGGCGACATATGTTGTCTTGCCAAGCCTAACCTCAGTCAACACTGTATGGAGTGAAACTAGCACAGCATAGTGACAAATGTAACTGTGAGCAGCCTGATTTTCCTGCCCACTTATTAATGTTACTGAAACTGTTTTGCCACATAAAGAAGAAACGCAGGCATAATGTTAAATATTTTACTATTTTATAAATATAAATAAGTCCATCCATCCATTACCTTGACCACTCATGCAATTTAGAGTCCAGGAGTGCTGGAGCCTTTCCCAGCTGTCAGTGGACATGTCGCCAGTCCATTAAAGGGATAATTCAGAGAGACAGACAACCATTCATTCTCAGATTTACACCTATGGCCGATTTAGAATCACCAATTAACACCCCACCTTGAAAATGTGTTAAAATCAAACCCATGAAAGTTAATGCTCTGTAAGGGTCTGGGCTACCCAAAGCTCCATACTTCCACTGAGTCCTACTTATTCATGGGCTGAAGCTCATCCAGGCTGCTTTCGAGCAGTCCAAAAAGTTACCTCCTACCTCCTTTTGCTGCCCACTTTACTTCAACCGTAATGGAAAATGTCATGAGATGAGGGAAAGGTGTTGAGAAGAATTAATAAGGACGTAGAGAGAATAAGTGAAGCACAGTGTGTGAGAATCTGGCTGTTTTTATAACTAGTTTTGTTTAATGTGATTGTGGATGTTGGGTCTGCAGTGGTGAAACTACAATGTCCTGGAGACAGACTGCAAAACACTCCTCTTAAATGCTTTGGCACATGTGTTGTTATTGTGTTCTTTAATGCAGCTGATAGAAAAAAGAACCATTTGGGAAAAGTATGAGTTAATTACCAAAACTGTCATTTTTAGTCTTCTTCTTTCAGCTGCTGTACAGGTCATCATAGTGAGCCCAGGTATTTAAACTCTTCCACCTTCACTACCTCTACTCCTTGCATCTTTTCACCTGTGTCCCTCTCATTCACATACATGTTCTGTCTTGCTTCTACTGTCTTTTCATTGCTCTTCTCTCCAGAGCATACCTCCACCCCTCCAAGCTCTCTTTCATCTGCTCCCAGTTCTCATCTGCAAAGATCATAGTCCACAGAAAAAGGAATAAACAGCCTATAATTTAACATGAAATGTTTGTCACATTGAGATTGGTTGCTCATCCTGTCCATTCATAATTTCTCTTCCTGTTGGAGATCCAGTACCATCCCTGTGTTTATGAAGTCTTTCTTGGACTGAAGGCAGATTAATGATCATCCTAATGAAACTGTTGTGGTTGCTTCTCAAAAAAGTAATGTATTGTGCATTACTTTTAATCATTAAAAAAAATTACACTAACTACTTCCTGGATAAAGTCATTCCTTTCTCTGCTTTTTACATTAATTTTTCACTACTCCATAACATGGCCTTAGATGCAGACTTCATAGATGCATTGTCGCATCATTACCAGCTGAGGGTACAGTCCCACACAGACAGAGAAATCTCAGTTTGAATTTTAACACAAAGCTGTCGGGAACGTTGAAACCCAACACAAAGAGATATGTTCCCCCCAGCAATTCTACTAATTCTCCCAGTTAAAATACAAATAGTCACTTAGTATAAATAACCATATCTTTAGTATAAATAAGAACATTTTCAAAAAAAAAAGTGTAGACATCTGATTTTTCATGTTTGTTACCTTTGGCTGGGAGCAGCAGAGTCTACAAAGCACAGAGTTCAAAACAGTCTTACAACCTCTGGGGAGAAGTTGTTATTTAGTCTGGTGGTTCTGCTCTTGATGGTCCACAGCCTGAGGGGAGGGGGTCAAACAGTGTGTGCTGGGTCAGTAGCATCTTTTCAGATAGAAGAGGCCCTTTTCCTGCATCTGCTTATGTAGATGTCTGTGGTGGTGGTGGTGGGGGGGGGGGGGGGGGGAAATCTGCTGCCAACAATCCTCTGTGTAGATTTCACAACCCTCAGCAGAGGCTTCTTCTCTGCCACAGAGCAGCTGCCACACAGTGATGCAGGAGCACAGGACTCTCCACTACGCATTTGTAGAATTAATTCAGGACTGAGCTCCAACGTCCAGCATGCCTCAGCCTCCTGAGAAAGTAGAGGCGCTGATGCGCATTCTTAACCAGGAAGGAAGTGTTGTGGCTCCAGATAAGATCCTCCATGAGATGTACACCAAGGTACTTAAAGCTGGAGACCACTTACATGGTGGCTCTCCTGATAAGCAGGAGTGGAGTTTCTGCCCCTTCTGAAATCCACAGTCATCTACTTTGTTTTGTTGACTTTCATGCAGAGATTGTTATCCCTGCACTTTCTGGGGGGGGGGTGTTTTGTTTTGTTTGTTTGTTTGTTTTTTGCTTTAGCAACATCTCGTCACTGCTGTGTCTTCTGTAAATTTCACAGCATGACAACTCTGACATTTTTCTCAGTGGTCACAGGTCAACAAGGTGGACAGGAGGGGATTCACACCACAGCCCTGAGGAAATCCTTTTGGGCAATAAAGCTGTAGGTAATGTTAGCCATCCTCAAAAGTTGAGGAGCAGCAGTTTTCTCCTCCCTCCACACAAACTAAAGTCAGCTGACTGTAGCAATAACCGCACAGGAAAAAAAAAAAAATTGTTCTATCAGTCCATCATCCAGATATATGAAAGAACTGTAACACACAAGTATTGATTGTTTGCTTAGTAACTTTAACACAATCTCTGAATTTATTACTGGAATGTTTTACAGGATGCAATTACAGTAAAGTCTCTTTTACACGGTGTTAATATGGTGATCAAAGATCCTAAAAAGTGAATGATATGTGATAACTTCAGGTGACTACAGGCGAAATAAGTGCTGGCAACACAAAGTGGGCAGGACCCACAATTAGTTTTGGATTCATTACTCAAGAAAAGTAATATGTTTTGCACATATTCAACTCTGTATATTTTATATATTTTATTATTATTATTATTATTATTATTATTATTATTATTATTTTATTATTATTATTATTTTTTTACTATTTAATTTGTAAAAATGTGTATACACACACACACACACACACACACACGTAGGAAAATATTTAGTATACACATCCAGAAATGCATACACTATTATATATTGTACATATATTTATTAGTTTCAGGTTGGCCATTCTTGTATTTTGCTCATTTGTGTTGTTGTGTTTGCACATCTCTGTTGCTTGTGGGGCTCGCACACAAGAATTTCACTCGCATGTGCTGTGCCAGTGTGCCTGCACATGTGATGTGACAATAAAAGTGATTTGATTTGATTTTGATTTAATGTATTTAATGTCTTACTCACTAATGTAAGTAATATACTTCATTCCTCGCCCAAAGAGGCGTCAAAGTGATCACTGCAGTAATTCTGCTTTAGTAAGATGAACAGGCAGAAATGAAGGCTACGGGACCGACTGCTCATCGCTGTTTTCGTTATCTCTTGAAGTTCAGGGTCTGCCTGCTGGGCTGCAGTAGGCATAGACTCAGCTTTAACGACACTCTGGATTTGCGTTAGCATTCTGTCTGCTAAGTTGTGTTAGCAGTATAATGCAGATGTTTCTTTCCTGGATGCAGCTTTCACTTTTGTGCAATAAAAATGAAAGCAATGTCCATGTCTTCACCCCTCAAAAGCTAGATCACTGAACCACTCCAGCATTTCCCTCCACCCACACATGAAGTGAAATCAGCTGATTGCAGCATGAGCGCACAGGAAGAAAAAACAAATGTCTGTTTGATGTTTTTTTCTTTCTATCCACCTGGTGTGCAGATAACAACACAATTAAAACTGTAATGTGGTAAAGCAATTACGGAATTTAATCCAATAATTTGCTACTTTGTAACATTTATTGCCCAACACTGCCAGCGATAAACTGAAGAGACAACTAATGAGAGTGGTGATTACCATTGATTAACCTATGAGCTGCTGTAAAATTCAATAGAGGGTCACCTAGGCAACCAGGGGCAGGAATGTCTGCAAGCAACCAGCGACTTGCTTCCAGTGTGTGCATCGCTTTTCACGTTACTTTGGAACATTGTAATGTTGAATTATAGCAAACCTTAAATTCACTTTGATCATTTTAATATAGTTTAAAAGTCTTTTTAGAGAGATTTTTTAAATATAGAGATGTGCATTTTTCATGCAAGGCAACAACTAGATAAGCAGAATTTGATACAGCAGCTTAATGTCCATAGCTCACCTGTGTGTTTAACAGCCTGTCATTGCTTCAAAACAACATGGCTTCAAATGGGAAAGTCACTGTTAATTAACATTTAGATTATTCATTGTCCAGCCAACACATAATCACCAACAATTTCTCTTCTCCTTTCACAACGCATGGGGCTATTGTTAGCCGCTAGTACCTCTTGCCACGAGTTCCCAGAATTCTTTGCGGTTTTACCCCTGAGTGACGTCACATTTTCAATCTCTATTAGCTTTCATTTGCATTTAAAGAAGCGAACCAGCTTTAGCCATCATACAGATATTTCAGAGCCAGTTCACACAGTTAATGAACCTTCCAATAAAATGTATTCTTTAATAGTAGCCCCAGGCTCACTTTCACATGTTTGCAGCTTCTAGTCTGTATCTTGCACAATTGCATCAATATCACACTTAAAAATCTCTCCACAAACAGACATATAAACACTTTACAAAGTACTTAAAACCCATCTGTTACACTTCCCACAGTAGGCCCGTGTGTGTCATCATTTTGCCATCACACACACATATACACACACACACACACACACACACACACACACACACACACACACTAAACAATAACAGCCAGCGGTCACAGTTAGTTATTGTTTACACAGCTAATCTCTGTCACCTCATTTTGTAAGCTGTGCATGTTGTTACCACATGTTACTTAATTTAGGTTTGTTTTATCTCGTGTTTGTTACTTTGATAGTGTTTCAGCTATGACTATAATCATGTGAAAAGAAAGTTCTCACAGGAGTCGGCGCAATCCTGTGAAAAACTAAGTGCACACCTCGATCAGTAGCTTTATCTGTTATCAGTTCCTGTAGAACATCTTTAGCAGTGAAAACCTGAAGTAATTGTTTTCTGTATGATTTTTATCATTGTGTCACACTGTGCTTGAGGAATTTGGACCCACTCTTCTTACCAGCAGCGTTTTAATTCTTCGATGTTTGCAGACATGTTCGTTTATGCATGGCTCCCTATAGGTCCCAGTAAAAAGTTTCTATTGAGTCGAGGTCTGGACTGGGCCCCAGCAGCACCTTGATTAATTTATGAATTTTAAATAATTTCACCATTCTGTTGTAGATCTACTTTGTTTGGGATTGGGATAACATCTGAATCTAGAATAGTTTGGTATACAGAGGAGTTGACTCAATGACTGTAAGGCCTCCAGGGCCCTGTACTACAAAGCAAATTCAACATAGCCAGGGTATCTTTCTGTTATCTGGATTCACTTATCCTCACATAAGCAATCAGGATAATTGTTCACACGAAACGGGTTATGAACTCGTTAAGTTAACCCATGGTTTTCTCCTGCACATTCACATGAAAGGGGTGGCATTGGTAGCATCTGACCAATCGCAGTTATGAATGACGATACTGTCAGCAGAGTGGCTGATTTTACAAAAGAAGATAAAAACTATAATAGTGGGAAAAAATGAAGAGGTTACACACACAATGCAATACTGTAGAGTCTGAGAAGTAGCTCTTGGGTTATTTTCTGATTTAAGATGAATTTCTTGGGATGTCCGTTCCTGGGGCGATTGTGCCATTAAATGTGAAAACACACCTGAATGCATCACACCAGCAAACTGCCAGAACTGCCTTTACAGAGGTGCTCACACTTGCTGATGATCGCATAACGGAGTGGATTTGATGAACAGCACCCGGCTGTTAATAATCATCCTAAATCCCGTGGAAGCAGTAAGAATGTCTCGAGTCATTTTCACATGATAATTCTTTTATGTATGACAGGAAATTGTGACAGTTGTTAATACTATAAAACAGTTGATCACGTCAACGATCAACACAAAATATTAGAATCAGTAAACAAACATTTATGACTATGCTAATAATGTAAATACCAGCATTACACAGCACAAACACTACACTGACAACTCACCACGACAAACGTTCGCTACTATAAATCACCATGTCTAATTATGTCAGTTCAACTGAGGACCAAAAAATGATCTAATGTCTTTATATAGAGTAAACATCCTGCATCACTGTAATCATCTCCTCACTGTTTTAATACATACATCAAAGCAACAAAGCCCATATGCATTTTTTTCCTCATACTGTTTCAGTAAGTTTAACATGTTGCACATTGTTTCTGTCAGTGATGGATTTTGGTAATGATTTCCAGTCATTGCTTAAAATAAAACTGTCCACTGCACTGAGCCCATCTTTCTCCTCCACCCTACCCTAATAATAATAATCTGGTTATACACTGGTCATAAAGCTGTAGTAGTACAATGTTATTGTCCCTCACAGCACACTCATTACGTAAGATATATTGGAAAAAAAGGAGTGAAGTCAGTGAAAAAAGATAAACTTACTTTTACAAATTTACTCTGACTCATATATTAAGACACGTGTTTATACAGATGGACTGTGAGTGTTCGTTTTTCTTATTTTTAATGTCTCTTTCATGGTGGGAGACTTCTTTAAAACTGAACAACTGTAAAAAAAAAAAAAATATGAGAATGATCCCCAGCCATCTCACAGAGTGTCTGTGAAGGTTCTCAGTCATCCAGGTCATTGTAGTCAAAGGAGCTTGCAAAGAAAAGCATAAAGAAGTCCAGACGTTTTTCTTTGCAAGCTCCTTTGACTATCTCACAGAGTGGTTAATGTCCCTTTTTCATACACTGCTACTAATACAAGGGGTCCTAAAATCTTATTTTCGCAGGTCCAGTGTTTTTTGGGGGTTTGACAATTCATGCATTCAACAATAACAGTAATCAAGAGTTCCCATTTTTCTTTTATATAAACATGACCCAGAGATTCAGATCTAAAATATAAATGGCAAAAGGGCCAAGAGAAGAGTAGAGTCTGTGGGAAAACAGGACTCTGCAACACATGAGTATAGAAATAAGAAAAAAAGGACTGGGTCATAGCAAATATACAAAAAGGCATGCCACACGGATGGACAAAAATATGAAAGCGGTAAGGAAATACACAAATATAGCACCACAGATAGAGAGCACTGATGTCACAGCGTGGCATCTGTGCTCTCTAACTTGAAGACGGTATCCTGCTTGTGTATGTTAAATCTAACTTTACTCTTTCTTAACTGTTTATCTGTCAGTTCAATTCAACTGTAGTTATATAGCGCAGCAGTCACCTCAGGGGGCTTTACACTGTAAGGTAAAGAGCCTGCAATAATGCAGAGAAAACCCCAACAATGAACAATCAAACCCCAAACTCCCTCTGAGCAATCATTTGGCAACAGTGGGGCGGAAAAACTCCCATTTAACATGAAGTACCTCAGCAGCACGGTGGCACAGTGGTTAGCAATGTTGCCTCACAGCAAGGTCCTGAGTTCTATTCCACCATCAGGCGAGTCTTTCTGTGTGGAGTTTGCATATTCTCCCCATGTTTGTGTGGGTTCTCTCTGGGTACTCCGACTTCCTCCCACAATCCAAAGACAGTTAGTGGGGATAGGTTAATTGGAATCGAAATTGCCCATAGGTGTGAATGTGGCTGGGATAGACTCCAGCCTCCCCACGACCCTGGGAAGGATAAGTGGCAGAGATTGGATGGATGGACCCTCTGGCAGAACCAGGCTGAGGGAGGGGCGGCTATCTGGCAGTCGGTTCACACCGAGGGCCAATTACAGTAAGTATCACCAATCAAGATAACATCAATTACTTGTAAATATGGGAAGATTCAGACAGTGATAGCATCTGAACTCAAGAAGGAAGGTCCCCAGCCAATTCAAACCCAGGAAAGTCTTGCCGTGAGGTGACGATGCTAACCACTGCACCACTGTGGTGCCTATGGACACCTTAAGAGTTTCATGTTGCAAAGCTCAAATAATATCAAACTGGTTTCTTGAACATGACACTGTACTTGTTGAATTTACGAGTTTATTAAGACAGTTCTGAGGGGGTCCAACTAAAGTGAGTGTAAGTAATCACTGTCTGACAAAAAAAATTTTTCATAATGAGATACAAATAAAAATGCTAATTTAAATGTTAATTTAAACCTGATGAGACATGTCTGCCCTCTTCAAAATTTCATGTACCATAAAAGGAGGGTGTGTTTAAGTCTGTAATGCTTATTCAAAGTTGATGGCCATCATTCAGTGTGTTGATCCTGGAATCTGGTTGCAGTGATTCAGTGTGCTATTATTTCATTAAGCACCATTACATCTGAGTCATTTTTACTTGGATAGATGTCTTTTACTACCATATTTGTTATGGTAAAACATTAAAAGTGTTTGCAGTTCAGTTCAAGTTTTGGAACTTTCTTCATAAAGAAGTACAACAAAATAGAGTATTTAAAACTTATTGTGGTGTTTTAAATATAATCATTAGTTTCAGTTACTTGTTGTCTTTTGGAGGACCTCTGAATTGCACTGATATGGTATCCGTAGTATATTGTTTATTGCAGTTTTAGTGGCTTTTTTAGAGTGAGTCTTAATGTCAAAGTGCACCGTTTGCCCAGTTCTCAGGCCATGTGCTTACATGTGCTTACCACATGCTCCTTACTTGTGCAGCCAGAAATGGTCGTGAGCTGAAGCAAACAAATGACTAGTTAAGAAATTCTAAATGTTAAGCAAGCGAAAAACACAGAGATTACTTTTGTCAGGAACTGCAGTCAAGTACAGGGTCGAATAAAATTTAGCTGCCACGCTGCATTTACGTTGGACTGAAAGTCGAAATAGAAACTTTAGTGCGGTGTTAAGTTGATCCAGTTTTTTTTCTGGATATGCAAGGAGGAAAGTGTTTTCTGATATATTATCCACAGGACGACCTGTTGCTGTAGCTTTGTTTTGGTTGGAGAGAGTAGATTTCACTTTCCTGTGTCATAAAGACGGCTCCTTGGTGCCTTTTTGGCTTGTAGATTCCAGCTGTCCTGTTGTGCGTTGTTGTGTATAAGCAGTAATGTATGTTTCAGGGTTTCCTGCTTTTTTGTTTGTTTTAGGGGTGTTGTTTACACTTCAGTTATACATTATCATTGATATAATCCAGTTGATTTTCTTTCACAGAATTTAGTTTAAAGGAATAACCCTATTACATTACCATTGTTATCATTGGGTGTATTTCGTTAGTTTGTCAGGAATTTCCAGCCTGCTTTGCTTAGTGTCAAGTAAGGTAAGTGGATAAGGAGATGGTGGTGTATTTGGTTGCAAAAACAAATTTCCTCAGTGACTCGAGTTCAGTAAATGGAAGATTCCTTTTGATTGTTTATAAGACCCCAAATCTTTTTGTAAAGTGTCTCCTTTCAGGGTGTGACCCGGTTTGACTTTCTGTGAGATCCTGCTGGCTTATCTAGGGAAAGGGACCGTTTGCCAGTCTTTCCTCCGAGGGTGTTTATGATAATGGTATTAATTCATGTTTGCACACTATAGTACTTAGTACTTATCGTATCTGAGCTCCCTTCTCTGGTTCCAACAGTTCCGTTATGGAGGAAAAAAGGAAGTCCTAACAATGTTAAGGAAGTGTGTTGGTATGCCTGTCGGAAATGAGCGTCAGTGCTCTTAATTGAACCGAGAGATGCGGGGTAAACTAACTGCAACTAAATTTCAGTGGGTGGGGGTTTAAGTTGGGAAAACTTGGTGAAATGCATGGGAATGGTTATATTTTTGGCCTCACTTAATTGGTTTTCCCATGCCTTAGGTACAACAACATTTTGTTAACATGTCAACTTAATGTTTATGGTATCCTAAGCATTTCTTTTGCTGGGCACCATCTGACATGGTGAAAAGTTGTTTCATCAGCATGTCATATTGCCCGTGTACTCTGCTGCCTTCACTCTCTCTCACTGTGAAGTGGCACACTGCCTGATTTCTGTCCCCAAGTCCCAAAGAAAGCCTGAGAAATTTTCTGATAAGGCAGAAATAAAACAATCTACAAATATGTAAGCGTCACTTCTCACTGTGAAGGGATATTGGCTTACAATGCCAGGACTTTCTTTTCTTTTCTTTTACATGTTAGATAGAATAGATAGGTCTTTTAGGTGATGCCCGTATCAGTATTTAATGTGAGTGATTGATGCTGTAATGTTTATTATTTCAAACCAAGCATGTAGATCAATTTGCCTTTGGCGAGGGTATACAGTGCAAGCTCCCTATATTTGTTTTGTGTATTATTCTTCCGATTTTATTTATGCTTGTTTGCTTTTTGATACTTACTGTGATTTTTTTTACTCTGTTGCTTTTTTTGGCTGTCTTTGCTCACTATGGATGGTTTCACTTTCATCAGCTTCTAGAGTTCTTTTTCTCCTGAAACTCTCGCCTGGACCTTTATCTGTTTTGTTAAGTTTTGTGACTCCTATAATGACATAAAGTTGTTTTAATTTGTTATAGTTTTTGGAGTTACTAATCATGAATTTTGTCACTGACCTTTTCTCTAGTTCCACCATGTTAAGCTTTCTTCTATGTGAATTTTCTACTACAAATCAATCACAACACCTCACTTCCAACTTAACCGTGAGCAGACATTTTGCGGGCAGCTGCTCATGCCACAAATGGGCACATTTCTTATTAACATTAGGTTGCACACAGAGGCACACCTTTTTACTTACATGTACATACTTATTGATTTCAACACCCATTCAGTCATGCAAATATCTATCAGATCAAAAATTTACTTCAAATTTCAACAAAGTTGTCATGAACCGAAAGGCTGGGAGACAGAGACTGTCCAAGTAAGGTGAAGCCAGGGTTGGAACTCCACTGAATGAAGGGAAGACAGAACCTACTCCAAGAGATAAATCACACAAGGAAAACCATGAAGGGTAAACGTCATTTACCACCAAGAAGAGTAGCGCAAACTGGCGAGGAGGAGCCAGTTGAGTCAGCTTAAGTAGGTCTCCCGCTGATTGCTCGCAGATGAGGCTCAGGTGAAGCAATGAAGTCTCCGCCCCCAAGGGATAGCTCAGCAGCCACAGAAGGAAAACCCCTCCAGGTACTCCCACGGACCATGACAAACACTGAGTTTACACAAATTGAGAATGAATATTTCTATACTTATTACAAGAACAAGCAATAACATGTCTTTTTTTGACATTGTGCTCCAACTGGCAAATTCAAATGTAATATTTCACATGATAAATAAGAGTTCATCTGTATTAAAATAACATATATGTAATATTTTAATATAAAGACTTGTTTCGGACTTTACGTTTCCCAATTTTGCTTTAAGTTATAAAGTTATTTTGTTGGAGAGTTTTCTCCAAGCACGACATCCCAGTGTATTTCAGACCCAGCAACACGCTCAGACAGAAACTGGTTCACCCGAAAGACAAAACGCCAAAACACAGACTTAACAATGTGGTGTATGCTGTACAGTGCAGCGAGGAATGCCCAGACCTCTACATTGGAGAGACCAAACAGCCACTTCACAAGCGCATGGCACAACACAGAAGAGCCACCTCCACAGGACAAGACTCAGCAGTCCATCTGCATCTTAAGGATAAAGGACACTCTTTCAAGGATGCCAATGTTCACATTTTGGAAAGAGAGGACAGATGGTTTGAAAGAGGAGTGAAAGAAGCCATCTATGTCCACTGTGAGCGACCATCTTTGAACAGAGGCGGGGGTTTACGACACCAACTCTCTGCCATCTATAATCCAGTTTTGAGATCCCTTCCCAGACGCCTTAACGCCCACTCACATCCTGGGCCATCTGACCTCAGGAATTCGCATGATAAGGTGGGGCCAGGTTTCACAATGAACTCACCCAAAACTCTGGCTGATTGGGACCCACACCCAGTTTCACACCTTGGCTCAGGCGATTAGAGGATCATCAGGGGGTCCTTTTGTCCCTCTGTGGGGGGTTACTCCCACTAGGTTTATATCTGGGACTCTCCACCATTTGACCTTAGAACTGAAGAAGCTTCTCGGATGAGAGGTGAAACGTCTTCAAGTAACTTAAAGAAGTCCAGACGCTTTTCTTTGCAAGCTCCTTTGACTGCAGATTATACAGTACAAATACAATGTTCACGTTTCTCCAACGTTGTCTTCCCAACAGTTTCACTAACATCTACACTGGATGGCCAGGAAGCGTTCACAATGTCTTCTCGGGCACTTCTCCGGCGCTGATAATTGGCGTCTGTCTTGTGTCAGTGACGTAAAAGACGGATTTAATGTGACATGACCGTTCACACAGCAGTCGCTTTCTAAAACATCAGATATGTATCGGATTCAGTACCACATACGAAAGTGACCCAGATCGGATTTGAAAATATTGGATTTGTGCCGTTCACACTGTCACACCATGATTGGATATGGGTCGCACAGGGTCAAAAAAGTTGGATTTGATGCGCTTTCGCCTGCAGTGTGAACATAGCCCAAGACCTGACCTGACACATAAACATAGACAAACAGGCACACACAGACACAAACATGCATTCCCACCCTCATGCACACATGTACAAATACTGAGCACTAGCTCAACATGGAGAGACAAACAGAAATGAAGACTGTACACACACTCACACACCCCAAACATACTCTATACCCCCAGGGCCAATCCGACCCCAGACCCAGGAGATGTTTCCCTTTATTCTGGGGTGGAGACAAGCAGCAGGGAGGCACAGCATCCCAGACCCCAACCAGATGGCTAGTTCCTTCTCCCAGCCCCCTGCCCTAGATGGCAACCAAACAACAGGGGTGTGAAGACCCCATACCTCACTCCACCACTTCCTGGGTGCTGTTCTAAAGTGCATTTAAAACATGGGAGGGGCATGGTACCCTCTGCCAGATAGCAGCTGGGGTCAGCACGGCCGCTCCCGAGAACCCTCAATGTCTACATGTATTTAAACTTGAGAGCTGGGCACCAGCACCAGAGTGAGGTTGAATAAACAGACCATCCTCTGGACGCTGCTATAAGCTATACATTTTCACTGCTATGCAGATGACACCAAACTTTATCTATCCATGAAGGCAGATAACAGACACTAATTAGTTAAAATGCAGGAATGTCTTAAAGACATAAAGACCTGGAGGACCTCATATTTTCTGCTTCTAAGTTCAGATAAAACTAATCAAATCAGATTTCTACTCTGGATGGCCTCCAGTAACACTGTGAGGAATTCTGGTGTAGTTTTGTGGATATGTCTTCAGTGCAAATACTAAACAAATATGTAGGACTCCTTTCTTCCATTTGCACAATAGCTCCAAAATAATAATCAGGCCCCTTACCTTAACTTCCTAGGATGGCGTCCACATATGTGGACATCACATTTTGGGTTGTCTAGACCAAAATACAAAATTTTGCTCTACAAGGGCCTGATATCCACTTACGAGGACATTACTGCCACTGTTCTATCGAAATTTAAAACGAATGTCCTCATATGTGGATCTAATTTTTATCTGAAACAAAACTCAAATTAAAAAAAAATCTGGTAATTCTTTGTTTTTACATTCATCAGGTCCCAATCAGCCCAAATATCAAAGAGAAATTGAAAATGCATGCCATGATAGAGTTTGGGTCTTCGGAGGTTAATGAATTTATTTTATGATTTCACCCCATTAGAGTACTTCGCTCTCAGGCTGCAGGCTTACCTGAGGTTCCTAGAGTATTTAAAAGTAGAATGAGAGGCAGAACCTTCAGCTTTCAGGCTCATCTTCTGTGAAACCAGCTCCCAGTTTGGATTCGGGAGGCAGACACCCTCACTACTTTTATGCTTAGGCTTAAAACTTTCCTTTTTTATAAAGCTTATAGTTAGGGCTGGATCAGGTGACCCTGAATCCTCCCTTAGTTACATTGCAATATGCCTAGGCTGCTGGGCGCTATCCATGATGCATTGAGTATTTCTACTTTACTCACCTTTTTTCACTCATTGTGTTTATACACCTCTCTGCATTTAATTATTAATTATTATTCGTCTCTGGCTCTCTTTCACAGCTTGCATTTGTCCTGTCTTCCGCCTCTAACCCCCAATCATTCCCAGCAGGTGGTTCTGCCTGGTTCTGCTGGAGGTTTCTTCCTCTTAAAAGGGAGTTTTTCCTTCCCACTGTCATCAAAGAGCTTGCTCGTAGGGGGTCTTATGATTGTTGTGGTTTTCACTGTTTTCTTTGTATTATTGTAGAGTCTTTACCTTACAATATAAAGCACACTCAGGCAACAGATGTTGTGAGTTGGTGCTTTATAAAAAAAACTGAAATGAAATTGAATTGAACTGAAAATATATAATATATACAATAGATAGTTTTGTGACTGACACTTGGAGCTTGGATTTGGATGGCATATGTGTCTATGAAGGGTTGTAATATTTCATTAAGGTGGTGCACAAATTATCCAAACAGCAGAACATTTCAGCTACAGGTCACATGGGCACATGAGCTAAACTGACCCAATCAGAAAAAGAGAAGTGAACTTTAAATAAGTCTAACTCCATTTTTATAAACTATTGATCAGCTGCTATTACTTTACTTTTACTGGCTGTACTGACATGTTGGTGTAGTATTTTGATTTCATAACAGTGGCAAACAGACGAAGCAGCTTGCAGAGTCATAAAAACATAATTGCTCAGGGTTATAAAATATTAAGTAATTGCTGTCATGGGTCAAAATTGAAATTCAAATAGAAAATTATAAAACAGAAAGTGAAAAACAAAACTGACATGCAAAAGAGATGCGTAGCAAACAAGAGGCCAAAAGGGCAGGTGGTTGAGCACCACCTGGAGTCTGTGCACGTGCCTGCAAACAGCTCTGCACAACCCAAAGCTTTACACATGAACCAACTACGCAACTTTTATCTCTTTAAAAAATTAAAAAGCAAACAATTGTCTCTGTGCTGAGTCAACCTCAAAGGATGTCATGATGAATACTTGTTTATTTTTCATTCTAACCCTGAATTTTGAAAAAGGTCCACCCATTTATCTTGTTACCCTGCTAATCAGAGAAACTTAGGTTACCTCTGTAATGATGCTGGTCTGGGCTTTACTTTACACCAGACTGTATATGCCTGTGAGACCTGTGTTGTGAATTTAATTATCACTGCCAAAGATGACAAAAAATGATACACAGAGATTTGAATGCTTTATTTGAGCCCTTGCAACGCTCACTGAAGGTTTGAGTCTTGAAGATTTGATGCCAAACATGACTCACCCTGCTTCCTGGGTTGGCTCTTACCAGAAGTCATCAGTTTTCCCTGGGTGCCTGGGCTTAGATCTGATGTTCCCTGGATCTTGCTTCGTATGCAGAGCAATGTTAATTGCAGAGAAACAACATCTGGAGCATGGTCTGGATATGTGAGTGTCAAACTCTGGAGGTAGGCCAGAGTGTGTGTGTTTGCTGGTGACAACACAGGCCATTAATGTTTGTATGGCATCAGGGCACTTCTCATCTACCAGTCTGTGAGGCTGCACTCTGCAGTGTCCCACCTCAGAGAGAGAGAGACAGAAGACATGGGCTGGAAGAATGCCTTCATCTTGCCTCAGCACTGTGGTTTACTCTTTGTACGTCTTTTGCAGACTTAAAACAAACCGAGGGTGAATGAACATCAGACAAATCTGTACAGTGTCAGCTGCAGATTAAGAATGACCCACGTCACATAGCTAAACAACTTCACTCTGTGATTATCTCATGATGATGACGCCAGAGCTGATCCTCTGCAGCAAGATGTAAGCACTTAGCCAGTGAACAAAGGTTTATTGTACCAATGGAAGCCCATCTGTGGACAGTTAAACAGTGAGTGCCCTCATGCTCAAAGAAATATACAAGAAAACAACGGCATCTGTATCAGCACAGTGGTTGTTTGAACCTGAGATCACTGCAGGAAGCAAAACTAGTTCACTGAGGATGCCACCAGCATAGGTAATATGTATCTGTTTAGGGATGTTGAATTGCTTGACTTTTGAATATATACATGTCGCGTGATGTCCATGGGTGTACAATGGACAGTAAGTGGGTAGGGGCCTCAGCTTCATACAATTTACATATAATGCAATTAAGCTGGAAGCCATGAACCTCAACCTGTGCTTAATTTGTAGCAGATCCTGCTTTATTTTCTGGTGTCACTTTGGCTGATGTGCAAAATAAGAACATGGAAGAACAAAATGTAAGAAATGTTCCTTTTAGAGTTGTGGGATTGTGTTTTTATTACCTGCTAAAACTCAAACAAAACCAGACATTCAGAGCAAGAAACACTTTTGGCATAATTTCATTGACAGCCACCTTACACTGTGACTTATTTACCACTCTATGGCAGTGTTTCCCAACCTTTTGGAGCCACGGCACACATTTCACATTAGAAAAAAATCACAGGGCACACCATCAAACACCAATGTCACAAAAAGCTTATTGATAATTTTTCCCCTCGCACCGGGTATAGCGAAATTGGCTCAGTCTGTTCCCAGTATACATTTTTTGCTTTCTTCTGACCACTACTCATGCTAGGGCCTTCATCTGGGTTGGAATTTTCTCCAAGACCCAGGTCAGACAGACTACTTTTACTTTTCAAATACTGTTGTCTCACTCACAAAATGAGTATTATGTAATTTCCTCTTCATCTTCATCTGTTTTACTGGCAGTTGGCAACCCATTTAATCAGAGCAGGTAGCTGTACTGCCCTCTATTGGAAGAGAATGCAATTGTTCTGCCCATTTCTCACGCAGATCGGTGGAACCAGATCTTCTTCAGTTGAGATAAAATTGGTCTCTGGAATACTTTGTTGTACAGAAATGTTCAAGGCTCAGTGACTGCAAGGTATCCAGGTCCTTTGGCTACAAGACAAGGCCAAATCATTACCCCTCCACCACCGTGCCTGACTGTTGAGATGAAGTGTTTGCGCTGGTTTTTGCATTTAGCCAAAAACATGTTCAGGTGTAACTTTCAGGTAAAGCCATTCTGCCATATTCTTTTTAGAGAAAAGAGGCTTTCTCCTGACAACCGAGAGTCTGTTTGTAGTCTGTGCGCATTTTCACACCGATAGAATATTTACTCTGATCCAAATCAGTTGATAAGATGGTGAACTTGTAGATTTTTCCTGTGATTTGGTTTCTTTTCTTACAGAAAAAAAAAACTACAGGGGAACCAAAATATGTCACAACAAACCACATGACGACATTTAGTCAGCTTACTGATCAGATGTGTCTGGGGCAGGAGCAACAGAAGTAAATAAGATAACTCTTTATTTTCATTGCACAGTCATACTTAGTACAATAGTACAATGAAACTGGAAAACTGTCCCATGTCGGAACTAAGCACAAGTAAACACAACAAAACACAACACAGTAAACTTTAAAGTAAACAAAAAGTTGAAAAAAAGGTATGAATAATAAATTAAATGAATGTCCACTGCACATTATTGCCCCCCCAAAAAAGTCCAAGGAGGTAGCTAATCAGGTTAGCTGTTAGCATTGATTAGGGCTATTGCTCTTTTGTAAAAGATTTCCTTGAGTCGGTTTGTCCCCGATCTCAGCAACCAGAACCTCCTGCCACACCTCCACCTTCAAATACAGAAAGAAGGTGCCGCCTTCTGGCTTAGTGGGCACATGGAGAATTTACATTACATTAATGTGCTAGCACCACTGACTGTGTACAGGAAGGTTTTTAGCTCAGACTTGCAGCATACATCTGTTGGCTCTGATCAGGTTCACACCATAAACGACCTGCTCTGGAATTTATTTGGAACTGGATCCAGACCACCTCCTCCAAAGTGTCTCGCTGCTTGTGTTTTGGTGCAATTATCATGTTCGCACCTGCCAAATAAACCACTATAAGAGGGAAAATGAAAGACCAATTTAAAAGGACTAAACACCACAGATGTGAAAACACCCTTAATAAAATGCTGCTCTTGGGTTTGTTGCAGTTGCTCTGACTATTGCACAGTCTGGCCTCTGGGTGAATTTGCCGGGACGTCCACTCTTCACACTTGCTGATAATTACTTAATCAAGTGCACCACCTGGCTGCTGGTTACCCTTTTAATTCCTAAGGAAGCAGTTTTCTTAGTTTTGAACAGAGCTGCAAAGTCCTGTGAAAACTTTTTGTCACGTGACTCTAGTTCTAAGTTGGTGAGTTTGTTTCTCAAACTCTAAACAAAGAAAACGTGCGGCATACACCCGATAAATGGTTTAGACTGAGGTGGATCACATTCTCAACATAAACAAGTCTCTGCAGATCTGGAGTTTGTTTGGAGATAACCTCCTCCAAAGCATCTTAGTGTGGTTGTTTTGGTCTGCACCCATGTTCACAACCGAACCACACGGGCACACACAAGGCCTGAAAGCAAGACCAACATAAACAGGCTAAACACTGCATGTGTGAAAATATCCTTAGATTAATCATCTCCACCAATGAGGTTATGTAATTATTGTGGTTTGTCTTTTTTTTTTTCTTTTAATTTCCTTGTTTGCTTATTTGTAAGCAGGATTACTCCATTATGGGTGGATTTGCGTTAAAACCTTTTTCAAAATTGAACATTTTGCATCATAGCTTCATCAACAAATATCAAATTTAAAGAAGGAAAAACTAAGAAAGTATCTAAATGTTCCCACAAAATTATCACTAACTAATCATATTCCATTTGGAGTCTCAGTAAGATGTGAAGTCTCAACTGCTCGTTGCTTTATAGCATCTATTATCTGTCTGTTATCAAATTCTGAGGAAAACTGAGGGAGGAAACTGGGTCAGTAAGTTTTGAAGTGGTGAATTTATTTGAATGCCTTTGACTAAATCTTCAGTTGGAATTTAATATACTAAAGTTTATATATAAAGTTTGTGTGCCTTCTTGGAGAGCCCTCAAAAGCTGACTTTACAGACTTTATTTCCTTTCTAGCAAAGCCAAAATTCAAAATGGATTATATTCCACGGCTTTGCCAACTGTAAAAGGTCTTTTCCTAATCCTTGGTTAAGACAGTTTATTACAGTGTGAAAATCCAAATGCTGCAGTATGTTGAGCAATGCAATGTGACAAAGAGGATCCAAAGTCTCACAGAGATTTACACTGACAAATCAAAGGAAAAACCACATAAAGTGTCTCAGTAGTAAGGTGTCAGGAAACCACGTGCCACAAGAACTGCTTCAGCGCATCGACTCTCTTGAATGCTACTGAAGGATGAAACTCCATCCTTCCAAAAAAAATTTTCCTTCATTTGGTTTTTTTGATGATCGTGGGTGAGGTCTGTCTAAAACACTGGCCCGAAGTCTCCCAGGGGTGTTCAGTCACTTGATGATCTGGTCATTTGTCAATTTCATATTCATCAAACAATTCTGTGACCTTTGTACCCTAAAGATTGAATCCAAAAGAGATCACTCCCATCAGGGCAGAAACATATTTTATTAGAGGATACAGTCATGTGAAACTTTTCACAAGGCGCCTGTGAAAAGCTAAGTAAGCCCATGATTCATCAACTTGTAGAACCACCTTTAGCAGCATTATCTTGAAGTAATCATTTTCTGTATGACTATCAGTCTCTCACATCATTACAGGGGAATTTGGGCCCATTCTTCTTTACAACAGTGTTACAGTTCATTGAGGTCTGTTTCAGTCAGGTTGAGGTCTGAACTTTAACTGGGTCATTGCAACACCTCGATTCTTTTTTTTCAGCTATTCTGTTATAGATTTCCTGCTGCACTTGGGATCATTGTCCCGTCTCGTGACCCAGTTTGGGCCAAGCTTTAGCTGTCGGACACATGGCTTCACATTTCACTCTAGAATACTTTGGTATACAGAGGAGTTTACGGTTGACTCAAAGACTGCAAGGTGTCCAGGTCTTGTGGTTGCAAAACAAGGCCAAATCATCACCCCTGTACCACTGTGCTTGACAGATAGTATGAGGTGTTTGCACTGATATGCTGTGTTTGGTTTTCTCCAAATGTGTTGCTGTTTATTATGGCCAAACATCTCCCCTTTGATCTCATCTGTCCAAAGGACATTGTCCCAGGCATCTCGTGGTTTGTTCAGAGAGAGAACAAAGCCTGGCAACACGTCCAAACAAGCCATACTTGCTCAGTTTTTTTCTCATTGCACTGTCATGAAATCAAACATGCTAACTGAGGCCTGTAGAGTCTGAGATGCAGCTCTTGGGTTTGTTGCAGTTTCTCAGAGGATTGCACACTCTGGAGAAACCGACCTTTGGGTGATTTTGCTGGAACATCCATTCCTGGGAAGATTTTGACATTGTGTTAACACACACCTGCATGCTCCAGACCAGCAAACTGCCAAAACTTCTGCTTTTATAGAGATGCTCCCGCCTGCTGATGATCAGTTAATCAAGTACATTTGATTAGCAGCACCTGGTTCCTATTGAGCCTCTTAATGCCTATGGAAGCAGAGAGGGAACATGTTCTTTTTCACATGACTGTAAATGAGTTGATTCCAAACAATTTGTACTATTTGCAGTGAACCTCTAAGTTTAGAAACTGACCCAAACCAGAACAATGTCCTCGACAGCATAACAGAACTTACACCATCATGGCGTCACAGGATTTGGGGTTTTCTTGAATTTGTCTGTAAGTGTGTAATTCTTAGAACATAATCATAAGGTGTTATTGAACAGCAACCTTGTCCACTAGTTATTCTTCACTGATCAATTTTCTTAATCACTGAGGATCTCTTGAGGTCTGGACTTCTTCCAGCTGTCAGTGAACAGGCTGAACAGGCTGCCTGCCCACCAGTTATCTTAATTGAAAAGCAACATTACAGTTACACAGTTGACCTAATTACATTACATTGCGGTGAGCCGAATTAGTGAATCCATGTCAGACTAGCTCCTGGAGATTGGCTACTGCGCTGAAAAACCATAAATTCTGGACAATTTTTCCTTGTGGAAAAAGCAAAGAGAAATCGCAGCTTGTTAACCCATCAGAGAAGCTGTTACAAAGAACCATTAAGTTCATTGTCTAATTAATAGCAGTGGGCTTTGCGTGACCTCTCATCAACCCTCACCAGAGTCCATGTTCAGTCTCAGCTCTTTTGGCAAAAACACCATCCAACTCAGCCCAAAGGAAGAATACCAGACATGAGCTAAAATAGACATTTAGTCTTGTGAATAAATTGAGAAAAACGAAGCTCTCATCCAGAATACACTTGTTTCCCAAACAGAGTAGTCAGCTGGGGTTTTTGGTTTGAAACCAAACATGGAACGAATACCGCCATGCAGAATGCAGGATTAGGTCAGTGTCGTCCTGATGTTTAGATTGTAATTAATGATTTACTTTAATCACAAGAGTTGAGAGCAATTTAAAACTTTCCAGGATCTTGACTGGAATAGACTGTTTTGGACTTGTT
Organism: Mchenga conophoros; assembly: GCF_057382185.1. Classification (NCBI taxonomy): domain Eukaryota; kingdom Metazoa; phylum Chordata; class Actinopteri; order Cichliformes; family Cichlidae; genus Mchenga; species Mchenga conophoros. Next base: position 21,299,924 of record NC_140539.1, on the reverse strand, counting down.
CTGTGTCTTTGATGAGTTTACCGAGGACAACACATGTTTTCATTTACTCTTGAAGTCTGACTTGATAGAGTGTATGATAGAGTGATATCCTAAGCATATATAAGTTGCCTTTTGTTATGAGAGGTGATGTGGGGAGCACTCCTTCAGGAAGATGGGCATAAATGGAAATTATTTCTAATTAGCTGAGAAATTGAAGCTGATCCATAACAGCATGACTCAACATCATAATTCAAACCAAAATATATACCTTGCCTTCATTCTGATCGAACCTGTAACAGCTGATATTGTTTGCATGCCTTACCTAACGTCAAGAAAATCAACACGAGGGAATATGAACATTAACGGGTGGCTGTCACTACTATGAAGGATACTGTGTATCTTGGAAGGCAAGACCCATTAGCATGCATGCAACAACCCAGTCTGTCAGGTTTGTGTCTGTGAGAGTAATGGCTTTGGCCGCAGCTCTCGCCAGTAAAAAAGTACCTCTGCTTAACCTCTTCCACTTAAAATCCAAAATATATGTCCCAGAGCAGAAAAAAAGAGATGCACAATAACAGCTTTGTCAGCAGTGAGGTGTTTTGTAAGTAATGGCTCGGCGTGCGGAGCCAAGATCAATCTGCGCACAGGTGTCTGGAGAGGATGTATCACGTTAGTGATCTAACAGTGGTAATGTTGTGTCTATGAAACACTCACAGTGTGACACAGTTAATGAGTGGGGAGGTAACAAAGTTTTTTTAAACTGATTTGTTGGCGTTGTATTTTTTTAAACCATGAGTAGAAAATACAGCGAGCTGTTTATCTGCTATATTTTTCCCCCAAAGTAGTTTTTGTCACCTGCGCATTCAAAGACAAATACATAACCCACGTAAAAGTAATGATTTGTAAGCAAGATTTGTTGAGCTCAGCCGTGCAGGTGTTGCTAAATATGCTTAGGCAGGACTGACTGAGAAGGATTTGGTTTGAAGAAGTGGTGAAGTGTGAAGATGGATGCTCCAAGGGTCAAGTCAGTGAGATCCTTCTATTACAAAAGTGAAAACAGGATCCTATGAAATAAATGAGATAGAACAGTTGCCTCACAGCAAGAAGGTCCAACATAACTCTTCCAAAATTATTGGACACTCAAGCAATGGCACTGGATTCACCACTGACACCAGGTGAACTCCAGGAAGCCCTGATAAGTATGCACAATAATAAGGCTCCAGGTCCAGATGGCTTTCCTGCAGAATTCTACAAAGAATTCTGGTCGATTCTAGCACCAGTTTTCTACAGAACGTTGTTGGAAATTAAAGAAAAGGGCAGACTTCCATCAAATATGAATTCTGCAAACATTAATCTCCTGCTAAAACCAGGCAAAGACCCTGTATATCCCTCAAGCTATCGTCCAATATCCCTTATAAATGTAGACCTTAAAATAATCTGCAAAGCTCTCTCAAAGAGACTGGAGAAAATAACCCCCCTCTTAATTCATCCTGACCAAACTGGTTTCATAAAAGGTAGGCACTCATCAACAAATACACGTAGATTACTTAATTTGATAGACTACTCATACAGTAAAAACCTAGAAACGACAATATTCTCTTTAGACGCAGAAAAAGCATTTGACAGAGTTAACTGGAAATTTCTATTTGCAACTTTACACAAATTTGGTTTTGGATCCTCTTTCATAAACTGGTTAAAAATATTATATAATTCCCCAACAGCTTGTGTTAGAACAAATGACCAGACATCCTCCAGCTTCTGTCTCTTGAGGGGCACCAGGCAGGGATGCCCACTCTCCCCTTCACTATTTGCAATTTTTATTGAACCACTAGCAGCAGCAATTAGACAGAATTCAGTAATTAAGGGCATAAAATGCAAGAACGTGGAACATAAAATCAGCCTTTATGCGGATGATGTGTTACTCTTTCTCCAAAATTCACAAACCAATATCTCTGGGGTGATTGAATTGATAAACTCTTTTGCAAGAATATCAGATTACTCAATTAACTGGTCAAAATCTACAGTCCTACCGATTAATTGCTCCCTCCATAATTCCTCTTCTACACCACTGCAATCGGGAAATATAAAATATTTAGGTATTAATGTTTCTCCCAAGCTTGCAGATCTAACTAAATTAAACCATATCCCACTTTTAAAGAAGGTAGAAGATGATCTGGCTAGATGGAAATGTCTACCCATATCACTCATGGGAAGGGTTGCCGCTATAAAAATGGTGGTCTTACCAAAAATAAATTATTTATTCTCAATGATCCCAACTAAACCGCCACAAGATTGGTTCAGATCTCTAGATTCATGTATGTCCAAATTCCTTTGGAAAAATAAACCCCCACGTATAAGCTTAAAAACACTACAAAAGACCAAGGATAAAGGAGGACTAGAACTGCCTAACTTTCAGCACTACTTCTTAGCCAACAGGCTTCAGTTTATCTCAGGATGGCTAAAACACACCCTCTTAGATGAACCTTGGCTAGATGTAGAGCAAGCACTCTGCAATAATCTAGAGATCTCAGACCTACCATTTATCAGCTCAAACATCCAACGACATGAATGCTTTAAAAGCATCAACATCAGCTCTTCTCTGACAGCATGGTGGGAGTTTCTAAAATTGACGGCGTCTTCATTAATCCCATGCAAACGTACACCTATCTGGAACAACCCTGACATATTACAAAACAATAATATGATAAACTTTTCAGATTGGAGTGATAAAGGAATCAAATATTTAGAACATATACTAGAAGGAACAGAATTTATTTCATTTGACGGACTAGTTACACAATATGGGATCAACAAGAAAAGATTTTTAGAATATCAACAAATTAAATCCATAGTAAAAAAGAAATTTAAACCGGGTCAAGTTGAACTACAAACACCACCAAGTGTGGTTCAATTTCTTACTCTTAAACCCCCCAAATTACTATCCAAAATATACAGAATGCTTTCTAAAACAGATGAATCAATATCACTTCCTATTGCAAAATGGGAAGCGGATTTATCAGTTAACTTAGACCTAAACTTCTGGTCTCAGATTTGCTTAAAAACCTTTCATCTAATTAGAAATCCCAGTCTTCAATTAATTCAATACAAAATATTACATAGAGTGCACTATACAGGTCATCGGATGTTCAAGATGGGCTTTACGTCTACCAACAACTGCTCACACTGCCAAACCAATTCACCGGACAATTATATCCACGCTCTTTGGTTCTGTCCACCAGTTCAGAAGTTTTGGCGCGAGATATGTGAAGACTTATCGAAGTGTCTGAAATGTAACATTCCAACTTCCCCCTTAGTGTGTTTGTTGGGCAGCTTAGATAATGTCACTTCAGAAAAGAATATCGCCCATATGGTTTTCACTGCCCTATGCATAGCCAAGAAAACAGTCCTCATGAACTGGAAAAATAAAAATAATCTTAATTCTAACCAATATAGAAATTATCTATTAGATTACATTAGTCTTGATACAGCCTCTGCCACCACATCAGATCAATTGCTCTGGGCTCCTTTGATCAGCTCCATCACCTAGTGGGGGTGGGGGGTCATAGTTTGGTCCCGCCTTCACTGTTGTGATTGGTGTGGGGGTAGGGACAGGCTTAGGGCGTCGGGGGGTTCCCCGGAGGCATCTTCCTTGGGGGGCTCAACCCGGGGTAGCGGTCATGTCCGGTTAGGGGCTCTGTTGGCTCTCCGGTGACTGTTTCCTCGCGGCTGCGTGCAGCGGGGCTAGGGGAGGGTCTGTGCTGACGGACGTGGGTTACTGACCTGGTAGCCTGGCTGCCCCTGGGTGGGTCCGGGATGGGCGTGAGGTTCTGGGGGCGCTCCGTCTCTGGGCTGGGACCCGGACCGGGCCTCGGGGGCTTGGGTCCTGGTTGGTGTGTTGCCGGGGTTGTGGGCGGGTGGGTGCATGGGGGCCCAGCCCTGGAGCAGGGTGCCGCCGGTGCGTCGAGCCACCTGGGGGGCTCTTCAACTGGTGGGGGAGATTGTCACATCTTGCAGGAGCTTTCCTCTCCTCAGGAGCTCCCTCTGCAGGAGGGGGAGATACAGGAGAGGTGGAGGAAGATCTCAGCCTGGGTGTTTATTGTCTTATGTAGTCTGGAAGATGAGTGGATGGTGGGGTGGGTGCAGTTTTCTCTGTGGTGGGGTTGGGTGGACTGTCCCGGGCTCTGTGGGGCCGGGCGGCGCTGCTGCACTGGGCCCGGTCTGGATGGGCCTGGGCCCCCTTTCCCTGGCGGGTCGCGGAGTATGGGGGTGCCTACTGGGGTCAGCGGGGGAGCTGGCCCCAGGGAGGGGTCACTTGCCCCTCCCTTCCTTCCCTCCCCATCTCCAGGTGCCTCCCTCTTCCCGCTCCACCACAACCACCCACACATGCAGGGCCTTGGAGTAGGGGTATGTCACCAGGGTGCAGAGGAGGCTACCCCCCCCCCCCCCCCTCTGTCCCCTTCTGGCTGCCTCTGCCTCAATTTTATCCCACAACTTAGACATTCACATTACTCACACTCTCATTACACATACATATAGGATCTTGGGGGTGGGCACGATACACGGAGTCCAAAGTACCATCAGGGTGTACACCCCACCCCTGGCATCGTTGCCCACCTCTCAATTTTAAATACACGTAGACATTGAGGGCTAGCAGGAGGGACCATGCGCTTACCTGCTGCTCTCTGGCAGGTAGCTCCAAGCCCTCCTGGGTTTTAAATGCACCTTAGAACACACATGCATCAACATTACAATGAGCGGGTGGAGGGAGTTTCGGAGTCTTCTCTCACCCCCGTTCTCTGCGACCTGCTGGAGCAGGGGGGCTAGGACTAGGAGGAGGAGTTGGCCGTCCGACTGCGGTCTGGAGTGTGGAGCCTTCCTGCTGCTGCGGAGTCGGGGCGGTCTGCCTCCCCCCACCGCAGGGAAAAGGGAAACACCACCTGGGTCTGGGTGCAGTTCCCCCCTCCAGGGGCGGGGGCACCTAGACCCGGTTTGTAGAGTACGCTTGGGGAGTGTGATCGTGTGTACAACGTCTCTTTATGTCTGTCTCCACGTTGGTTGAGTGTGGAGTAAGTGCATATGAGAGCATGAGGGTGGGAATGGATGTTTGTATCTGTGTGTGCCTGTATGTCTGTGTCTATATGTCAGGTTGGGTGTCAGGCGCCACCTCTCTGGGGACATCTCAGGCCCTCCAAGGTTTGGAGGCCTATCTCCCCCTACCACCACTTCCCCTGCCAGTGGCGGACCCCCTCAGACATCGGTGCGTTGGTGGTTCTTTGTGTCCGGGGATGGGCGTCCAGGTACACACCGGCTCACTCCTTGGCGGCCGCTTATCGGGGCCTGGAGCCTGGGGCTCGCTCGGGCCACTTCGGAGGCGGGGTGCCCCCGGCCTCTCGGCCTGGGGCTCGGTCACTCAGGCGCAGCTGGCTGCCGGCGGAGCTCACGGGCGCGTCACTGCAACTCCCCCTGGCTTCTGCTCCGCGGCTGCTGAGTGAGCCCTCATCTGGGACTCTCCTCAGCTCTTTCTGGGACAGTGGCGCAGCTGCCCCTCTGTTGGTCTTCCTTGGTCTCTTGTGTTCTGGGAGCCTCTGGATGTCTGGAGTTTTGATCTCCTCCACACCTGCTTCACGCCCTGGAGGACGGGGCTGTGGCCCCCCCACACCCTCTAGCAGATTATTACATGAAGGAACCTTTTAAAAAAACAAAAAACAAGCGCGTCCATGCTTACAGGTGTACACACGGGTGATCACACCCACAAACTACACCCTTTTTGGCTCCTACCTCAAAGCACACTGTGTTCTGTTGATCTTATGTGCTGCACAATAATGTTTAACATTTAGTATTTACTGTCATATTCCCATATATCATTGTGATGTTGTTTATTCTATTACTCTTGTTCTCTTCTGCTTGCTTTCTTTTTTCTTTCTCAGCAGGTGATCCAGGTGATTGATATATGCATTTTTTTTTCTCTGCCCGTTCTGTTGGTTTTTGTTTTTTGCCCTTCTCCCCCGTCCCTCTTCTCAGCTGTTTCTCTTACCCTTCTTTGCCTTTAGACAACAATTCTGATGGCAAAAGAGCCAAACGGGACAGGCCAAAAAAAAAAAAAAAAAAAAAAAAGAAGGTCCTGAGTTCAAGTCCACCATCTGCCCGGGGTCTTTCTGTGTGGAGCTTGCATGTTCTCTCCGTGTTTGCCTGGGTTCTCTCCAGGTACTTCGGCTTCCTGTCACTGTCCAAAGACATGCAGTTAGTGGGGTTAGGTTAATTGGTAACTCTAAATTGCCCGTAGGTGTGAATGTGAGTGGAAATGGTTGTCTGTCTCTATGTGTTAACCCTACGACAGACTGGCGACCTGTCCAGGGTGTACCCTGCCTCTCGCCCTAAGACAGCTGAGATAGGCTTTCACAGGTGGTTTTAAACTTCTTCTTAAATGTATTAACAGTGTAAATCAACCAATGTTAGTTCTACAACACCTTGGAGCCACAACCTCAAAAGCACCATTTCTCAGCCTGGACTGAGGACACTTTGGTCAGTAGACCTCAAAGTCTGGCAAGTTACATAAGGATTATAAAGCTCACTGACACAGAACATTGACTGTGAAGAGTACAGAGAGTCCATCTATCAATCCATTTTCTTCTACTTATCCAATTCAGGGTCACAGGGAGACTGGAGCCTGTCCCCACTGCCATAGGGCGAGAGGCAGGGTGCACCCTGGAGAGGCCATCAGTTGGTCATGGGGCTAAAACAGAGAATCAAATAACCACTCACACCTATGAGCAATTTAGAATCACCAGTTAACCTAACAACACTAACTGCATGTTTTTGAACTATGTGAGAAAGGTTAGTACACAGGGAGAACCCACACAAACATGGGGAAAACATGCAAACTCCTCACAGAAAAGCGCTGGTCACATGGTGGATTCAAACCCAGAACCTTTTTGCTGTGAGAGAACAGTGCTAACCACGGTGCCACCATGCTGAGTTCAGGAAGTGATCACCAAAATCTTGAACTAAGCCTTAAACTTTGTCACATGAGCTAATAAGAAGCCTTGTAGCAGCCTTCTGGACCTTTTGTAGAGTGTAGGGTGATCCTTTTCCTTTTTCACAAAAGATCAAGTTAGTGTTGGATTGGGTGACCCTGTATCCTCCCTTAGTTACACTGCAATAGGCCTAGGCTGCTGGTGGCTTCTCATGATGCACTGAACATTTCTTCTTCTCCTTTTTCTTTTTCTATGCGTTTACACACCACTTTGCAGTTAATCATTAGTTATTATTTATCTCGGGCTCTCTTCCAAAGTGTGTCTTTTCTCCTGTCTTCCCCCCATCCTCTCTAACCAACAGGTGGATCCCCTTTCCTGAGAGTTTCTTCCAGTTAAAAGGGAGTTTTTCCTTCCCACTCTCGCCATTTGCTTGCTCAAATGAAATGGCGAGAGTGGCGAGACAGTCATTGTATGTCTATATAGATCAAACCAAACTGAACTGAATTTGATCCAGGGATGGTTTGCTCAGGCAATAAAATGTTTAAAAATAGGATCGTAGAAGACAACCAACTTATTTAGGTTGAACAGCTGATCAAATGTAAACCGACCAAAGTTATCAGGGGCACAAATAAAAACTTCACTATTTAAGGAGCACAATTACATCAACCCGGAAGCCTGACATTGACTGAGGTCCTCATGAACTTTCTGAGACATCGATTAGCTCCTAAGAAACATCATCCTTGACTTCTTCACACGGTGTCATCTTTGAGTGACGATTCCTGCCTTTTGCATCGCGGGTTGCCGGGCACAGCATGTTTCAGTTTCCCCAGCTGTTTTTTGAACCAGGGACGTTTTTAATATGTGGCTCTTATATTTGGTGGAAAGATGCTGACTCTTGCTGTGTTTCTTTTCACCCTCTATCCTCAGGTTTTTGTGATTGCTTGGTTAAAAGAGTTGCAAGATCGTGGCACTGCAAGTGTTGAAAAGCAACAAGCTGAAAATTAAAGCCACAGAGCGCAGGTAATTATCTGGGTTTGTTGTTTGCTCTTCCTCAGTCTGTAACAAATAAGTATGCTCTGTATCCGTGCAAATGCTTGGCAGTCAATTCAATTCCTTCTGGATGGGGTCTTTCTTGCTCCCTCTCCCTCTCTGTATCTGCCTGTATGTCTCTCGCTCTCTCTCTCTCCCTCTCCTTGCTGGCAGGAGCGTCTGTGCTGCTGGCAGGAGTGACCAGAATAAAAACAGCAACACCAGACATAGACGAGGAAATAAAGCAAAGTGATCCACTGAACCAGAGTGTTTGCCCTCTCATAATTACGTTGAGCTTTTCCCTTTTTTCACCCTCCCCCTGCTTCTTTTTTTTTTCATCACTCTTTGAGACTTCGGGGCTAGTGGTAATTAGCCAGAAGAGAATAAAACCAGCTGATCGGGAGAGGGGTGGTGCATTTTGGAGCGAGATGGCTAACAGAAACATTCTGTTGCTCTTCTGTGGACTCTTCCTCTTAGCACTGATTCAACCCTCTCTTCAAGGAGGTAAGTGCATAACCGCAGGTGAATGGAGTCATAATTATTGCTGCATCAATCAAAGGTTTAGAACAGGTGCAAAAAAGTTTTGTTCCTAAACTTAAAATCCTCAGTCATCAAAATGTCTGCTGATGCTTATTAGCCACAAGGCAGCAAGAAGTACATATAAAGGCTTTATATAATAACTAAAATTGATATTGTTTGCATCGGATGTTAAACTTTTGCAAAATAAAAATGTTAATTTAAAAAGAGCTCTGCATTATATTGCTTAGTATGCTTGGTTTGCTAATTTATTGATGACTGCTGCTCATTTGATTTTTATTAATTCCCACAATACAATCTATATAGAAAAGAGTTCTTATTTTATGTTTCATGTTCGCAAAAAGTGTGCACGTACATGCTGTCTATGACTTCACACTTCTGTCCCATGCATTTAAATATTAAGTTTTAAATGCCACATATTTATCTTAATGATTGCACTCCCCTATTGCATCATTATTATTATTGTGCAATCTAAAAGTAAACCATAACAAGACGCCCCTCAAGTCTCCGAACTCGCTTCACATGCATGTGTTTTAGTGCATTTCAAACACTTGAACTGGCTCCTGTGTGCACACCTATCCATATGCGTGCTTATGTTTATATGGCTGCAGATCCAATCCAAAAAATGTAAGAGGAGGCTCCAGCTGGCTCTTCTTTCTACTCAGGAAAAAACACATACTTCTGATTCACTCCTGATGAACTCCTGCGTTGGACAGAGTGAATGTGAGAGTGACTCTAAAAGCTTTCTGCAGCTCTTGTAGCATGTGTCTACAGAACCGAGGAGCTAGTTTCAAGTGCAGTTTGTCATTGAGACTTATCAGTTTCAGACTGAAAGGGAGAGAGTTTGCCTCCCACTATCATTCAGCTAGTGAGTTTGCTTTCTCTCCTCTGCCTGCATTGCTTTGATTGCTTCTTAGTCTGGGATTTGGCTGAGATTCTGAGTTATTCAGTCCCCAACTGGAAAACATGTCAAGCATCTGGGACTGGGTATGCTGTAGTCCATTTGTTGTTGTATTTATTTGCTTAAAAGTTACAGCTGTTTATATTCCTTATCTCCCAGTGTCCAAGTGTACTTTTAGGTGCATTATGGCTATGCTGCTAGAGTCCTAAAATAAATATTTTGTCCATGTAAAGTCTCACTTTTTCTAGCTGTCTTCATCTGATTGTAGAATTTCTTTATCCGTTCTGCCTCATGGCACATCCATCATGTCTTTTCGGTGCCAGGCGCATTTCTATGGAGATTTTGAGATACTTTCATGAAAAATATATAGCAGGTAAAGGAGCCAGCAAATATCAATATTGGCTTAGCAGCGCAACTTTGATCTCAAGATGAGTGTTGAATCTATCCATTTCAAACATTTCTGTGGTGCTCAAACTAGTTCCATCTGTGTCTGTGCACTCTAACCTGAAAAAACCTTCTGGGCACAGTCCAAGGGTAAATTATCTGTGAGTAACACGAACCTCATTAACACCCAATCCACCCATTTAACGGTTCTGCCCAGAAAATGCCTCTTGTGCCTGACAAATTCACGCTTTGAATTATGGTGGACTGACAACCCTCTCTGAATAACTTCAGTCAACAAATGTAAATGAGAAATGGTACTGGAGGAAACATACAGTTACTATAGTTTGTTTGTTTGGATCTCCCTCATGTGATGAAAGAGGCGGACCAACTTGAAGCTTTTTAAACAATGCGTCCTATAGAACACTAGCTATGGTTTTAAGTATCTCAAGTACCTCAGTCTATATGTTGCATTCACACAGACCATAAAACAATTTAACTGGCCTGTGCCACGTTTTGAGCTTGGCTTCAAGGACAAACAAGGACAGAGTTAATGGCACAACTCTGATTGGCAGGACTTGGCTCTGAGCTCTGATAAAAAGGGGGGGAAGTAGTTTTCTTCCTTCAAAGTGTCCAAAGAATTCAGGAGCTTGGGATTTTTTTTTTCTTTAGTGCTGCTGGAAGCCAGTTCCACTCATTTGGCATTAGTCATGATCAGCCTCGAGGAATATAATACATTAATCGGTGCCAGTCGCCTGGCTCTAGGTGAACTTAAATGCATTGCAGAGTGGACTGCCATGCAAAAGCCAAAACACCAGTGTTGACATGCAGCAGTACCTGAGAGTTACTGGTGGGTACCTAAACTCGATGCACTACTTTATTGGTAGCATGTGCTGTGAACACTTCTTTGGCTTTAATCCCTCCTCTGGTGGGGCGGGTTGCCAACCACAGTATACTGGATTAATGTGACATATAGGTGCTCCCAGCGCTCAACAGCTCTACTCTGCAATTACTGAAGCAGTCTATTTGAAGTACCGTCTGAACAAGATGCAGATTTTTTGGTGGCGGGGGGGAGATTTTTCCAACAAGGTTCTTCTTCTGCTTCTCTCTAGCTGGAGCCACACAAGCATTTTAATTTGTTGACGTTGAGCGGTTTGGTGTAATTTCCAGCAAGGTGACTTCATTCAGTACACATTTGGATAGAAGCTGTTTAGTTACAAGCACTGATTGGTTTGTTATTGTGAAAGAACTTTTATTCCATGTATACATGTCCCACTCTGGCGCATTTCCTGAGAAAGTGTTAGGGAATTGTACAATTCCATCCATGTTTTACATCAAAGAGGTTTTGCAAAGTCACTCTCTGCATCAAAGCACAAAGCAAGGAGCGATTACTAACATGTTGGCTTTCCTATCGCTCTTTCTTTTTTTTCTTTTATCATAACTACTGTTAAGAAGGTTACACAAATCGGAGCAGAGGTTAGGGATGGATGAGTTGTTTTAATACGCATTATGTAATTTGAAGAATAATGCACTGCTAATATCCAGGGAACAACCTCTTAGTTCTTGCACTTCTTTTTTTTCACTACCAGTCTTGACTTTATAAACCCAGCACACAGTTTAATGGAAACCAATTCTTTCTCTGACTCACTGCTTTGCAAACCCAATGTGTTACGATTTAAATGCCTACAGATTTTGGATAGTAGTCACTTCTCACCACTGCTACAAAAACATATCAATAATTTGTTTAGCTCTTACTCTTTGTGTGTAAATGTCAGTCTGAGCATCTTCCAGTCAGATGTTTGGTCTGCAATCGAGGAGTGCCAAGTGTTCAACAAAGAGGCACATTATCTCCGATGATTCATTCCAGCCACTATGCAAGCAGCCCTCACCAGGCTGCGAGCTGGTAGGTGCAATCTTACCGGGCCAGCAATCTGAAGTGGCTCCAGTCAGGAATTTTTTCATCTTCGGCCGCCACAGCTGATGTCCAACTTCTTCTTTTAGGTTTACAACAACCTTCTTTTAGGTTTACAACAAACACCACAACAGCACTATTTTTTATTTAAAAAGACACAAAAGAGGATGAGCTGATGAGGAAAAAATGGAAATAAACTATAATTTTAATCAAATGCATCACATGAGGTTAATCAAAATCATCAAAGTCCTCTGCGGTGAAACAATGTATCCTGTGTTGTGATTGATTTTTTTTTTTTTTTTTTTTGGGGGGGGGGGGGGGGGGGTAAATGTCAGCATGTCTATAAAAGCAGAAGTTTTTTCAGTTTGCTGGTCTGAAGCATTCAGGTGTGTGTGTTAACACAATGCCATCTTCCAGCATTGTGATCAGTTCCAGCAAGTTAACACCAAGGACAGCCTGTGCAATCCTCAGAGAGACTGCAACAAACCCAAGAGCAACATCTCAGACTGTACATGCCTCAGTTAGTACATTCAATGTTAAAGTTTCAGACCTGAACAGCTTAGGTTTACAGGTCTGCAAACCATAATGCATGGCGCCACGTTTGGTAAAACCCAAACACAGCTATCAGCACAAAAATCACAGTCCTGGTGGAAAGATGATGATTTTAGCTTGTGTTGCAACTACTGAGCCTGGGCACCTTGCAGTCACTGAGTCGACCATGAACTCCTCTGTACAACAAAATATTCTAGAGTCAAATGTCAGGCCGTCTGTCCGACAGCTAAAACCCATTATTTCACTAGCTGGACCCACGTCCTGATTTTAAGTTTGACAGCATTTTAGTATGTAAAGGTGAATGCTTGGACATGAATTGAGCTGCAATTTGGGGAAAGTCTCGAAGGGGACTGGCTGCTGCTCCTGGGCCTGGCAGATCCCCATGTACTAAATAGAAGTGAAGAAGTTAAAGAATTGAAAAGGTAAGGGAGGGTGGGGCACGTAAACGAGAATGAACAGCTTGTAGAACTGGGAGAACCTATATAGATGAGAACTGGAAGGAGCATGTTTGGAGGCGTGGTCCCGCTCCTGAAATTCCGATACCTAATCTCCAATTGACCATGCAACAGGACAGTGATCCCAAGCACAAAAGAATGGAAACAAAAGTGTTGCAATGAGCCAAAGTCTATGCCTAAACATGACTGAAATGCTGCGGTGGGTCCTGTGAAAACCCTCCTTTTCATTACTTTATAGGGGATTTCTTTGCAAAGCACAACACATTTTGAGAAACAAAACTTTTTCATATCTTAAACTACATTTTATAATAATAATAATAATGGATTGGATTCCTATAGCGCTTTTCAAGGCACCCAAAGCGCTTTACAATGCCACTATTCATTCACTCTCACATTCACACACTGGTGGAGGCAGCTACAGTTGTAGCTACAGCTGCCCAGTTAGTTGGTACACTTCACAGTGGTGTTATGTTCAGGTGTCCCATCAGTTAACTTGGTTTTTACCAAGTCAAAAGAAATGCAGGGGACACATTTTGGAACATTGCAAACAGTGGATAATGATTTTAGTCATTTATGGTCCTTTTAACATTTCATTTGTAACTCTGTATCAACCAGTGGAACCAACAATCACATAAATCAGATTTTGGAGGGGAGTCACAACATGAACAACTTGTTCCATTAGCTTGTAGTGATTTCACATGGTTGATGGTTATCTCCAACCACGGCCCAGTTTCCTCCGTAATGCTCACGCTTGCAATCCTCACACAGGAGAGCCCACAGCAGCTGCTCCAAACCCATGTTTGGTTTCAAAGGCATGACTTTCCTAATCTTGTAATGATACCCTGTCAGCTTCCAGTAGAAAGCTACACTAGAGCCACCAGAAGGTGAACCCTGACAGGACTGAAATCTGGTCTTGTGAGTTGTTAAAATTCTGCTCACCACATGCTTATGTTTCGCTTCAATCACTGAAACAAGATGGGAAACCGTAGAAAGGGAAGTTGAAATCATTTGGGGGTGAGACTAACATAGATTTTATCTTTGAAAATTTTCATTTTCTGAACTGCTTCTCACATTTTTCCAACATGCTTTGGAAAATAGTGCAAAAATAGTGGAATGACTGACTGATTGGCCAGCTGTCATGTGTCTGATAACAGGAGATGTAAGAGTGCCAGGAACCGCAGTGTTTGCTTCACTGCAGTGCTCCTTGGGTTGCGCTACGAGAGCTTTCCATAAAGAGAGAACCAAACCTCCTCTTCTGGGACAGCGGTTTTGGATACATGATGTGAATACAGCAAACAGCTGCTAGTTTGCCAAAACATTTTGAAATTTTATCTAAAGCGATAGAAATACAGGCGCAGAATCGTGTAAATGTGATGTAAACACTGTCCAGATCTGCCAATACTTCACAAACTATGCACTGTGAACACAATGGTAATGGCTCTGTAAGCCTTTTACAAAGGGAATGCCTTCATTAACTGTTTACGAGGTCACGTGTGTGTGTGTGTGTGTGTGTGTGTGTGTGTGTGTGTGTGTGTGTGTGTGTGTGTGTGTGTGTACTCACACACGTAAGCGTGTTTTTCATGCACAAGTCAGGCAAATTGCTCAATCAACTCCAAAGACCAATTATTAAACAGCCACAGCACAGGGTCAGGGAAATGTCACATTACTCACCCAGCTTGTTGTAAATGAAGTAAGACTAAGATCTTTCAAAGAGCAATTGTAAAAACTGCCATTAACTTGGGTGGTACTATGGAAAAAACTGTCATTGGCTTTGGTTTGATTTAGTAACAAAACAAGATCTGACTTACAATTTCCTACCTTCACTACGAGCCAGTCATTATTTTTGGGCCCAGTAACCCATATCCTCATAAAAATCAAGTGTGTAAGCCAGTGTACATTTTCCACTTAGGCTATAATATGTGATAAATTCATGAATTACAATGGAAGGCTTTGCTGCCAGTTTTGATGCTCAGGCAATACATCAAATAAATTATCTTGCCAGCTGAACAGCTGATAAACATGTCACTTTTTAATTTCCAGGCTTACACTCAAAACATGACATTAGGCAAAGCTAAACATATCTGGATGTGGGCCTTTCCACTTGTTAGCTTGTGTCTAGTGAACTACGTCATTTTAATGAAACTCAAAACAAGGGAATTAGGCAAACCCAAAACACTACGTCCACATATGTGGACGCGTGTGAAAATGATTTCTATCTAAGCCTTCAGGCTTTTCACAGATTGTCCTCTTTGTTCTCCGTAAATGCAAATGCAAATTCCCTGGAAACGAAATAATCAACTCTCGTCAGAGTTTGAATGTCAAGTGTTGACAAGATTTTCACGCTTGAAGCAACCCTCATTGCTGATACACAAATTTAGAAAGTATTATTTTCCTTGCATAATGTAAAAATATAAATAATGTGAGGTTGAGCTTTTCCACACAGCTGCAACTTGGCTGTGATTTATATAAGACTGGAAGCAAACATTTAAAATAAGTGGTGCGCCTTGAGCTACCGATAAGAAACTGTCTTATAAAACAGTGGCTATTTTAAAAAGTAATAAAAATCTGACTAATGACACTTCTGACACCTTTGTAAGAAACGTGTCCCTCTCTTAGGGAGTCTAGGAAATGTTGCCAATCACTAAAATAACAGAATACATGACAGGGTGAGGAACACTACATGTTGTAATGGGATACATAAATGCACCAACACAGTCTAGAACTGTGTGTTAAGCTACTCACAGGGGTCCCTGTAGCTGAAGTGAATAATGTTGAGCATTTTGCTGCAGTACAATGATCTGCTGGGGAATCTTAGGTCCTTGCATTGACCTGGCCTCCAAACTTCCAAATCCCTTTCCAATTGAGCATCTGTGAGAAACATCAGAAAAAGCTGGACCCAGAAAGGCCCCACACCACAATCTATATCCCAGTGTCAGGGAGCGCAGGATAGCCCTATGGATCCCCTGTCTCCCCTGTCTATGATGCTGACTGGGAGTTGTTTTGGCAGCAAGAGGGACCACTCCACAATTTGATTATCCAAAAACTTTTTTTATTAGCTGTTTTTCCCTTAGCTAGGAGTGATGAGTTAGCTGTAGCCTATTCATGCTGTCATAGGTCCAGAGGCTAGGTAACCTCAGATCAGGTCCTTTATTTGACACAGGCCTAACACAAAGACACACGCTCACTCTGACATCAACACCTACAGTACGGCCAATGTAGAATCAGCAATTAACCTAGTGAGCATTTTGTTAGACTGGCAGAGCTGCAGAGAACTCCACTCATTCATACAAGCACTTTTTTTTTTACATCTACTTGTTTTTCTAAGCTCTGGTGGATGCATCGGCGAGCAACATGAGGTTCAGTATCTTCCACAGGGATACGTTGACATGCAAACTGGAGGTCACTGCAGCCATTGTTTTTTTTCTGTGGTGAATTTTTAGATCTTTGAAGCTTTTTCCCAGTTCTCTTGTCGCTCTTTTCCCTGTTCTGGCCCCAGTGTTAGCCGAACAGCAATCAGCAGAAGCATACTCCTCCAGCGATGCACAGAGAAGCTCTTGGAGGATTGCACAGGAGTGTATGTGGGTTTGGTGAAAAATCCTCTTTTCCCCATTAGGAAAGTGACAATCCCCACTAGGGTATAAATACCTGGAACTATCCACCATTTGGTTTTAGAACTGAAGAAGCCTCTTAGCTGAGAGGTATGGAAGCCCATTTCCGCCACTAAAAAAAAAAAGTATCCATAACTAGGGATGGGTATTGATAAGATTTTCACGATTCCGATTCCATTTTTGATTCTGTTTAACGATTCGATTCTTTATTGATTCTCTTTAAAAAAGGAGAACACTAAGGTCGATTAGCTTAGAACTTTGTTTTATATCTTCTCTTTGAACAAGATAGAAATTTAGGATTAACATGGCCTTACAAACCCAGTAGTGAGATCTTAAGAGATCCAGCCTACGGCTCTTCAATGGGGTGTCACAGGGTCCCCAGGAAAAAAATTGTAAATGTAAAATAATAAAATAAATATTCTTCTGTAGCAATAACAAAGTATAACATAAATTATTCTGTAGCAATTACACAAGAATATCCAGTAATGTCCCTGCCTACAATTAAACACATTCACTTACCGAAAATCGGGGGCATCTGCTGTGGCAAATGGGTGCAAGGCTTTTACCACAAACTTAATCACTGCTCTGTGACATTCGTCTATCCTGGCCTGCAAGGAGACGCTACCAGTAGACTGCAGCGAGAACTGCCAGCATCTGAGCCAGACTCTGTCTGTCTCTCTCATCATGGTCACCTAAATGCACAGTAATGGCAGGTTTTGTAATAAGGCAGATCGCGCTAACATAATATGCACTGTTAGTTGATTATTTACCTGCCGCATTAACGGGAGAGGACGTGCAAACGTTACCGCTGCTGCTGGGTTGAGATTCATGAGTCCGGAGCGGAATTAAAAACACGACATTTATTTAAGGTTATCGTGTGTTTTGTGAGCAGATGCTTTTGCATATTCGTAGTGTTTCCTCCCTTAAATGAAAATATCTACTTTGCAAGTATTGCAAGTTGCCCTGTTGTCATCTGTTCTCGTAAAGTATAACCAAACTTTTGAGCGTTTGAGCCGCCATGTTTCCTGCTAGGTAAATGACGCTCCGCAACGTGGTGACATTATTCGGGGCGACTGGAATCGATAAGGGAATTGTTTGCAAAAATGGCAAACAATTCCAAGGAATTGAAACAGTGGGAACCGGTTCTCAACAAGAACTTGGTTTCGATACCCATCCCGATCCATAACTCAAAATTTCAACTTATCAACTTGAAATTTTGAGAAAATTAACTTGAAATTTCGAGTAAGCTCTGCCCATCAGTAAGCTACGTGGAATGTGCACTCGAAGCCGGATCGAGAGTACGTTTGCTGATAGTAACACCATGTGATTCAGCTAATAACACAAGGAATTCGTCATTTGTGAAGCCACACTTTGTGCATTCATGACTGGCTGTAATACTTGTACCTTAGCTGTAGCATTTGTAGCTGAGGGCTTCAGCTTCCGGGTAACAAAGAAATTACGTAATTCATGTAGATTACTGAATTTCGATTTAATAACTCGAAATTTCGAATTATTAAATCAAAATTTTGAGAAAAGTAAGTCAACATTTCAAGGTACTTTTCCAAAATTTTGAGTTAGTAAGACAAACTTTCGAGTTAATAAGTCGAAATTTCGAGTTAAGTCTATTTCTCAAAATTTCGAGTTATGGATCCTTTTTTTTCTTTGTGGTGGAAACGGGCTTCCATAAAGATGTGAAACATCATCACGAAAATTAATTAACATCCAGTCACTTTCTTTCTAAACTCCATAGACTACTATGACTTGAATGACTAAGAACCTACACAGACAGACTAAACTATGCTTGAGGTCTATCTCACACAGTAGTCCCGCTTGCGCTTTTGTTAATCAGAGGCAGCCAATCAGAAGAATGTTTGATTAAAGTGCTAAAAAAAAACCCCCAGCTTATTTCAGACAGTGGATAAGCTGTGTGCACCAAAACCTCAGGATAGGAATTATTGTGTAAATGATGAAAAAAATCCTCTCGTACAGTCCAAGAATCAAATGATGGAGGTGAAAATAAGGATAATAGGCTGTGTTTTATGTTATGACTGATCAGTCTGTGTAGATTTGGATGTGAGGTTTGGATGTTTGCAATTATCCTGAGGGTTACAGACAGTACAAAAGTGACTTCTTTTCCTTCTCTGTCTTTATTTTTTGCAAAGTTAACTACTGAAGTGTAGCTCAGAGTCGCCTAGTTTACTGGCTACACCACATCAAAAACTTTCTTGACATCTCTTGACAGGTTTCATTGCTTGTCTTCAGTCCCCCTGCCTCCAAAATGTGGCGTAAGGGTGATTCATATCTGGCAGGCCCTTAGACACCATGTTAGGTGAAAGTGGCGAATTATTATGTCTTTGCCTTTGTGGTGGGTGGAGTGATTGCTCTAAATGTTGCTCCTTTATGTTTCACTCAAAAGTGATGCAGCAATAGCTATTCCTGCTGGCAGGCTTAATTATTTAATGTGGTGAACCACACTGAGGCAAGCTCCATCTTCCATTATGAAGAGAAAACTAGAATTTTGTGCTTTAATCTTAACATCGTCTTCTGTGATTAGCATGCAAAATACCACAGGAAGTCTCAGGATCTCGTCCCCAGATAATGAACTTTGTACTTTGTTGATGACTAGCTTACTGACAAACCATTGACTAAGAGTCCCACAGCTGGACCACATTCAAGTCCAAAGTGAAACTGGTGACAAGTCAAAATTGCTGCCAGGGTTCCTGTGAGTGCATGTACATCATCACCCTCTTAATATGCACAGAGCACCCTACAGAAAAAAATACAGTCTGTGCACCCTATTTAGGTTGTAACAGTCACTAACATTTAACTGATACCAAGAAAGCTTATTTCTCCCTACACAGCAGCCAGTAATTTATTAATATTTTCTTTTCCCCTTCTTATTTATCCGAAGTTGTCACAACTTCTTCTGTTCCAGTGGAGATAACCTGTACCAAGAAGGTTTCTACACATAAAATTATATTTGTTATGATTACCTTTTAGCTTTTACTCTTAAAAAAAAAGGGGGAGAGGGGCTTTTGCGGGGCCACCAGTCTTCTTTTCTCAACACCATGCACGTCACAAACACCCAGAAAACTTGACTGTGCAGTCTAAATCCTGCTTGCTCTCCGAGTCAGTCTTGTCCTCCACACACATTCCAACACATTCCCATGACCTGGCTGAGTTCATGAGGAACATAAGCACATGATGATGGTGATGATTAAGAAAATCATGAAGAAATCTTCAAATTTATTGACGTAGGTCAGGGCACTTGGCAGAGGTCAGTTTGTGCCTTATTTGGATGCACGGTCTTGGTGAACCCGGTGCACTCTGTGGATGTGGTACAGTAGCACGACTGGATTCTAAGCAGGAGGAAAACTGGAGCAGACCTGCAGTCCGTCCTGCCTCACTTACAATGCCAGCACAGGAAATCCTCCTTTTGATTGCTAAATGAAGGCGCAAGATTGAGAACAATAACTGTGCGTCCACTGTGTAGTGCCTTGCACTTGAGCTCTATGCCATGGAGCCACGGGCATGGGCAAACTAATGGAGACTGACAAACATGTGCACTGCATTTCAAATTACTACAAAGCACTTTTTTGTTTCAGTCTGTAAGGCCAAACCTCAAGAAATGTGATCAGTCCAGCACTCTGATCCTTCCAGCGAGGATAAGTTAAGAGAGACCCTATCATTTGTCCTACACTGCAGACAACCACAGGGGTTATAAGACCTTTCTTGACGCATTACTTTTTGCCCAACACAACATTTTATCTCTTCATCATAAAAAATCGTGTTTATCCCTTAACTATCAGCACAGTTGCAAAGTATCCGAATGAGTGTGACACTATTGTCCATAGCTTCACTGCAAACCACTTACAGCTGCATCAGTACATTTAAATTAAAGATTTTCATACATAATTTGCTTGTAATTTAATAATCCAGCTGTGTGTTAAAAAATATCTTCTTCTTCCAGTCCAGGTGGTTCCTGCATCATCCTCTAGGACTGTGCACTTCACTAGTTCCCCCCACTGATTAGCACTGCTTTATTAGCCTCAGCTGCAAAACTGATAATAGTTGCACAAATCAAAAATATGTCACAGGTTGTTAGCGTTTTCTTCAATCTGGCGTACTCGATAAAATGCATGGGCTGGGTTTTTTGGTTTTGGTTTTGGTTTTGTTTTTTTGTGCCATGTGTGATGAACTTCGATTCATCCAGCTTGGACAGCAATACCTTGTAATGTTCCTCTTCTAATGGCCTCACCCAGTGGACGGAACCGAAAGCCCAGTTTTCAAAGTGTATTCTCTAATAAACACATGAACGCCTTTGACATGTGTTTTAAATTAAATTGCCTTCCAACACATATAAGAGCCATTAAACATAGTGGTCTTACAGCCACATTCTCTCATTTACATTGTGTTTTTGTGATATAAACCAGGTTTTCCCCTCAAAAAATATTACTTGTAATTTTGGCTTTAGCTCACCGGTCCCGTTGGATTTAGCTGTTAGTCCTCCCAGAACAACTGCAGTCATTTTTTTTAAGTCTCCATTTCTTTTTATTTCTCTTGTTGTTCCTTGCACACATGAGGCCACCATGTCTGGGATCCAGAACGACCATCTCAGGAGTTACTCACAGTTGCAGCCAAAAATCAGCCGAAAAATAAGGCTAGGGGATGCAGGTGGGGGTTGTGGGTATCCAGAGTGGTGCAGTAGGATTCAGAAAGAAAGTTTCCAACTGCAGTACCTCATCAGTATGAAAACGATTTGAATTTTCTCCTCATCAAAGTTATAGTTTCCCTTTCACTGTGGATTCGGCTGCAGCGGCTGTGTGCACGTTTCATTTAATTTCTGCAACCTGGGGCGGATGTGTATACCAAGGACGGATTCCATTTTTGCTTTATAATAATAATAATAATAATAATAATAATACATTTTATTTAAATAGCGCCTTTCAAAGCACCCAAGGACACTGTACAACAGATAAAAACTGGAAATATACACAATGATAAAAATAGAAGATAAAAGTTAAAACATACAGAAATTTAAGAATAGGCAATTTTAAACAGATGAGTTTTGAGGGTGGACTTAAAATGGGTCACGGATGATGGAAGTGTTTAAGAGTGTTTGTCCAATAAATGAGCTATTTGTTTAGAAATGCTATTAGAAGCAATGTGCTTTTTTAAAAAAAAAATGGCTGCATGCCCATATTTCTAGTTAGTGTCACATGTGTTTGTGATAGAAGATAACTTCTTGCTTTTTCTGATCTGTGCTCCAGGTGTGTATCTACCACCTGGTGCTGGGTTAGGACCAGGAGGCGGTGGAACAGGAACTGGATTCTTTCCAGGTAAAAGAGCATCCACCCAGTGTCTGCACAATTTAAAAACAAAAAAACATCCAGAACGCAGCCACTATAAACAAAGTCTGCTTCTCTTTAGAAAAGGTATGAGAGGTACATTGAACTACCGTGGAGCAGAAGTTTAACTAAAAGAAATAGTAGTATAAGAATCACTGCAATGTGAACATGCAATTGACTCAAAATAAAGACACTTGCAGTATTATGTGCAAAAGAATACGAGAAACATAGCACTCTGCTTGGCAGTGCTTTGTCATCAAACTTCAAAGCTGAGTTGATAGTTAAGTCTTGGCACTGATGATTCAAATGACTGAAAGTGGCTCACACAGATTTAACGTTCTTATTTATAACTGAAACCTAAGGGGTCTGTTTCTGTCAAAAGCATAAACTGGAAAGTCTGAAACTGAGTAAATATTTAACCCAAAAAGTCTTTCAAGGGTGAAAATGTGCATGTTTGTGACATGTAATCATCCTTTTCTCTTGTTGTATGTACTCAAAAATATACACTCATATGAAAAAGAAAGTTTTCACATGACTTCATGCAGTCCTGTCAAAGCACACTCTTACTGCCTCCAGAAGAATTAATAAGGTAAGGAGGAGCCAGGTGCTGCTAATCAAATGCGTATAATTAATCATGAGGAAGTGTGACCATTTCCAAAGGTTGCCTGAAGAAAGCGTCTTTTCTCTAAAATAAACATGACAGCATGGCTTAGGCTTGCAAAGCTGCATTTGAACAAACCACAAGATTTCAGGAACAATTTCCTTCGAGCCAAAGTAGAAATGCTTGGCCCTAACGCACAGCATTGTGTCTGCTGAAAACCAAACACAGCATATCAAACACATCATACCACCGTGGTGCAGGGGGGATGATTTCGGTTTATTTTGTAGCCACAGGACTTGGGCACCTTGAAGTCACAGAGTCGACCCTGAACTCCTCTGTCTCAAAGTATTCTAGAGTCAGATGTGGGGCCATCTGTCAAACAGTTAAAGCTTAGCTCAAACTGGGTCATGCAACAGGACAGTGATCCCAAAAAATTTACAGCAGAATGGTTGAAGCAGAAAAAAATTAAGGTGCTGCAATGACCCAGTCAAAATCCAGACCTCAACCTGACTGAAATGCTGTGGTGGAACCTTAATAGAGCCGCGCATAAACAAATGCCTGCAAACCTCAGTGAACTGAAGCAACCTTGTACAGGAGAGTGAGCCAAAATTCCTCTGCAACGATGTGAGGGGCTGATAAAGTCACACTGAAAATGATTACTTCAAGTTATTGCTGCTAAAGTTGGGTCTATAAGCTATCGAATCATGGGGCATACTCGATTTTTCACCAGACTGCACGGAGTCCTGTGCAAAACTTGACTGCATACAATCAATGTATAAGCACATGCATTCAGTGATTTATAACATATACCTTAATGTATGCATGTGCAGCATTGTCATTTCTGGAAAAGGAACACAGATTTTGAGCCTCACAAGCGGACTTATGTGACCGTGCTTCATCATGATATAAAAACTTATATGCAAGTATGTAGTAACCCTCAGAAGATGCCACAAGACACTCCTGGTGTCCTGAGAGAACTTATGACACAAGTCAGCTGGCATGATGATAAACTGTGATTTACCTTACTACATGTAGGCAAACCATAAATCAATAGTTGTATGACTGTTATTTTACTAGGGGCTGCTGGAGGGTTCCCTGCGGGCTATAAACCAGCTAAAGCTGCAGGTGAGTAGAAGAGATTTTTTGATTTATGACTTTTCCCCCCAAAAAAATAAAAATAACTTCTCAAGAATTGCATCTGGTTTATCATGAACCGGATCATTCATGTCTCTGTCTGTGATGTGGACAAATTAAACAAAATTATATCATAAAAGTCTTCTTCAAATATGTATATTGGAAGAATTGTTTTTTAGCCTCATGGAGCTGTGCATGGATCAAGGCGATTTTATGATGAATTCAACTTGGTTTAACTCATTGTCTTCCAGCTACTGATTAATATTTATACATTTTTAATAAGCTTCAGCATCATCTAGGCCGCTCTTTGAAGAGAGTCTTTCATTCGGCTCAGCCTAAATCAGCGATATTTTCCATGTAAGTTTCTATAAATCGAGAAAGTAGTGTCATTGCAGGCACAGGTATTCAGTCTGATGATTATCATTTCACACATCAGCAGCAGATACTCACACACACAATTTTAGCAGCAGCTTTACACACCCTGTGTAGTGCCCTGGCAGGGCTTCAGCTCCCATTTGCTGAACAAGTTTGACCTTGTGCACCTTTTTCATTTTTTTGCTATATTTTATGCTAATGCTATTTGAGGGCTATGCGCACGTTAAGTTTACAACATTAAGCATGCAACAGTGTAACATTAGTTCCATAAGAAACAGACTGCAGTCCTTGAGACAAATTTCCCTGTCAACGCTCGGATTTGGTTCGGCCGGATCAAGGGGAAACAACTGGTGAGACTTCCTTATCACGCCACCACAAGCTAAGATTAATTAAATCCAAGGGATATTGCTGAGGCAGTAAAACAATGTGTTTGAGGGCTGACCGCTTTTAATAAGCCTGTTTGCTGGAAGGCATTATGAGTTTTCTCTTATATGGTCTTTAACAATGATTACCGTGATAATTAACAGCCATCTCCAAATGGTAACGATGAAGACAAAATGACGACATGACACGAGATTGTTACAGAAACAAACACAGCAGTGCGACCGTGATCAGCCTATCATTAATGTTGTCATCACTTTTGTCATCATCTGCTGTTTCTGTCAGGAGGTTATGCAGGAGGAGGTGGAGGCCGAGGCCTATTCGTGCCAGGGGCAGGTGGCCAGGTCATTGCAGGATTGCCAGCAGGTATGAAGCAACTGCGCTTAATTGATTTAGCTGTCGACCAGCAATGCACCTGCCTTTAGGAGCCGCTGTCATTACACATAATCAGGCAAAGCATTTCGGCATCTTAAGTCATAGCTGTCCGTTTGTGTTAAAACAGTTTAACAAATTATGTCACAATCAGATAATCACACAGTCCTCGCATATTATGTTTGCTTTGACTTCAACAGGACAAGGTGGAAAAGCCCCTAAACCAGGTAAGCTGGAACATTTTTTTAGTGTTATTGTGGTTTTTATTCTATCGTTTTACTGATATTAAAACAGACTCTGATTTTTACATGGAGCTAACACTAATCTACACTTTCACAAAATATTTTGAACCCACTATTTTTGCTCTGTTTCCACATGATGCAGTATTGCAATAACAAGGAGATTTTACACCATGTTGGACGGTCTTGAAAGGAAGGAACTCTAGTCACTCTATGGTCTGCATTACCTTTACCCACCCAGTCCTTAAAGAGACAGTCTATTGATCGGGTGTCAGCAGGTTGTCCTTATCAGCCCTCGGGTTTTTTGTGGTGGTGGGGTTGGCATCTCTCTGGGGAATCCTGACTGGGTGGGATCATACATACAGATTTCTCTACCTCTGCTGCATGAAAAGGATTAAGGAGTGATGATTGGCAGAGTGCAAACAGCTATCAACGCCTGCCAAGCAGTGGTGCCAGAGCACTGATTAATGTTATTGTAAAGCTGGACCCTCACAATATCTGGAAACCTCCGTGTTGAAATTTACCACAGCCCTTCTCTCCGATACTGTACAATAAATATTTTCCTTTGCTGTATTTTAGTCTGCACCGCATTGGTGCTCTAGTAAATTTAGCCATCATTTAATTTCCCCCAAGCACCGCTGATACAATCGCAGCCTACCTCTCTGTGTTTAGAAAGATAAGGGACCAAGCAATGGTTCTATAGTCCTGATAACACATGGAGCGGGGTCCCTCTGGAGTGCCACACCCTCACCCTCCAACCAGAGAAGCTGGAAAGCACTTTTGTGAAAATGACCTAATATCCAGCATTTGGTGGAAGTTGACTTTGGCCGGGCGCAGCAGAGCATTACTGGAGAAATATTGCGCTTTTGTGTGCATTTAAGACCCCTCTCTTCCTCACCGTGTACACGGCAGGAATTAAATTGGTGAGAAAAAGGGAAGTGAGAAATGTTTTAAAAAGCTCCTTTCGTGTTTGTTTTAGATCAGTGCTCCGCTCTGAATCCATACTAATCTTTGTTGTATGGAAAATACTCACAGTGCATTACTGGGGTTTAGCTAAGACGCTTTTTTTAAATGGAAAAGAAGACTTAAAGCCTCAGGGGAGCAGTAATATGTTCCGCTTCATGGCTGTTCACAAAGCTTTGAATGTTGGTTTCCATCAGAGCTGCTTTCCTTTCCATCAGAGGAATATTGCCTGAAGCCTTACAAGCATGAAGCCTCCATTAATACACAAATGTATATCTACAGTTCACCTGTAAGTAAGACTCACACAGCGGCAGGTAGAATCCATCCCATTGGTCAGTGTCTGCAGGCTTGTGCTGCAGAGAGAACATGCAACTATCACGTGAAAATTCACTGACATGTTTTTAGTTTTTCATTAATCTTCAATATTAAGAGCAGGATTGTCTTTCTAAGGACACACAAATGCAAACACTGGTCAGCTAATCTCAGATGCATGCTCACATAACAAGAGCTGCCATTCATTCTTCTGATGAAGTCAAGCAGTGACATTGCATTCCTCAGATATGCACCTTGCCTTTGCAGTAATGGAGAACAGCAGCTGGCTATGTGAGTAGCGTGACTGCAGTGAATTGCAGCGTAACTCATGCAAGACCTTGTAAATGTTACACTAATTGTGAAGTCTGTCAGCATCCAGCTCTGACAATACAATGAAAGGTGGAAGGAGGAACTTTCTCCTTATGAACAGCTGTTGGAGCCCTTTTCTTGTGCTGCCTCAAGCGAAGGTGGAATCAATACTCATAGCGTTATTGCTGAAACTTGGCTCTCGCCGACCAGCCTCTTGTCACTTTCAGGCAACGTGAACGCAGTTAACGAGAAACATAGAGGTTACTGTTTTTGCTGTTGGTGTAATTTCTTTGTACGATTACAATGGTCTGTTTTAGCTTGAGAAAAGATGTGTCTGTGTGGGAGAGCTGCAATGTGTTTACACTCAGCCTACCAGTGGACTCTCCAAGATTAATAAACACTGAAGATCATAGACAACATGTTGTCTGTCTTCATTTTCTAACGCTGTCAGAAGCTGACAAAAGCGAGCCTCGGCCTTTGAGCAATGAAAACGTATATGAGCCATTGGGATCTGTAAGCAATTTAACAGACTATAGATCTCATACAGCAGATGGATGAAATACTGCTCGTGTATAGCTTGTCTGTCGAAAGCATCAGTGGCAGTCGGGCTTTTATTAGTTTCTAGGCTCATAATGTTATAAAATAGGTATGTGTGAGCAAATAGCAACGACTAAAGGAAAAAACTAATGGCTGGCTGGCAGCAATTCGCAAATCTGAAGAAATTAACATCTCAGGAGAAGACAAGTAGGCATCAGGTGTCACTTCTCTGTAAGAAAGTCCAACACTAGCTTTTAGGAAAGCTGTCGCTGAACAGTCTCTGTGCTATTCAGGACAGCTGAGTACACTGAGTTTCTGAGTAAGCTCTGCCAACTGCCATCCAACCACAAAGAAAGACGGAAATTGATATTGTGAGCCTGGTAATGTAAGCCCACTGCTCGGCTTAACTTTGTGATGCAACTGCAGTGTAGTACAACTCAGCATTACAACATGAAGTCTCCAAAAAGTCTTTGCGAAGGCGCAGCGGGATTTGTTGCGGAGCCGTTTATGAATAGATAAGCGTACTGGAAAAAACTGGCAGCTGAGTGTAAAGAGTCTCGCCTTTTCTGTGGCTCTTCCACTGAAACATGATGATGAAAAGTATTGGAAAATGTAGTCAAAAATCCTCCTCGGAAAATTTGAGATACATGTAACATTTTGGTCCACACAGAAACATGTCTCTGAGTTGTTTTGGCAGTCATATGGACCTGCGTGGCAGCAGGCCAGCAGAGAGTTGTGGCTGCTGATTGCAGAAAATACATGCAGGTGGTGGGCTTGAGTGTTCGCACCACTTTAGACTGTTTGTGAAAATCTGAAATAAATGAAGATATTCACTTTAATACCATCACTGGGGGAAAAAAAGCCCCTGTAATTCATAAGAAAACAGTTATTTCAACACACGCACTTCTTTTTTTTTTCACCTAAAAACTCAGAATTTCTTTTTTCAGTTAATCTTTCTAGGATTTAAAAAGCAGAAGTACACCTGCTTTTCTTTTCCTGCTCATCTTCTGGTTCATATCGCGGCCATTGTTTGAAGACGCACCAAGTGAACTTGTCTTCTTCAAAAGCAGGAAAGGCAGAGAAATTGAAGCGTGCAGTGGACACGGGGAGGACAGACGAGAGACAGGCTAAAGCAAGGAGAACGGAAAGGACCGATAACTCATGCGGACATGCCGTATATATGTCATACGCGTACACCACCTCTCACTGCCGCGCAGAGAATTATATGCGCATTCATTCGCATTGCACACATACCGAGAGAGCTCTGTGAGAGAAAGGAGACTGATAGATTGAGGTGAGGATTAAAGTGTTTAGCCAAAAGAAGATGAGCTCTGAGGAGGTTTAGTCTCCTGGAGCACATGTGGCTTTCATTACCGCAGCTCAGACCTGTCCTCTGAGCTGTCAGAGACTGGAAGCATCTGCATGTGAATATGCATGACTGTGATTGTATGTAAATATGTTTATCATCTTCATATGTGCGCAATTACGAGAGCGACCGCATGTGTGCGCGCCGACACAAACACACACAAATAGCGATGTGTATTCTGACATCGGTTTGGAGGCATTCGGCATCCCTTTCAGCACATAATAGACACACTTGTTTATGCAGGAAAAATGTGAATTATGGACTTTTCTCTATTCTTACTCAACTATCTTTCCTCTTAGTCCATTTAATCTGCCCTCCACCGGCTCTCTGCGTCAAGCGTTCAAGATCTTGGAAAATAAACTGTCTGCAACGGAAACTTTCTGATATCACCCCCACACTGGACTCAGCCCACCCAATATGCACACAGCCAACACGGCTTATTTGTTCGCATTGCAAATGCCTGTTGTCTCCCAAACAATTTTTCTTGGATTACGTCACCAGTTGTTGATGTCCTCGCGAATTCATCTCAAGAATTACATTTATATTGGATTAAAGCTTGATAAGAAGCTCTTTATTAGTTTTCATTGGTGCCTAATCAGTCAGGCGTTCCACACATCACTGTTTCTAACTGTGGTATTTCCCCACATGCAATTATAAAGTACTTTCTCTCTGCTTTAGGAATATCTCCTCAGGCCCTCACTGGCCAGTTTTGTATTTTGTTTGCACGGTTATTTTCCTGGGAACGTTACTACCGATGCATCTTGTCCGTCTCCGCTTTGTTGGTTGAGCAACTGTCCCATGACGATACTTCTCACAACCTCTTCTGACGCTCCCTTTGCCAGCAGGTCGGCAACATGCAACTGTACTTGTCCATCTGGCTGCACAGCCAAAGCGTTATTTATGTAGTGATAGAGAAATTTCTTTCTGTTGTTTTAGTAAGAGCTTATGAAGACAGGGTGAAGTCTGTGAGAGCCGAGGGCCTGTTTAGTAGATTTGTTTAAGAGTAAGCATTTACAGCGCTGTTGCTGTGAGTTGGGTTTGAAGAATTTAAAGGGCCATTAAGAGGAGATTATTTGTTTGGAAAGTTTACTGTATGCATTCCAGTCTTGGTGGGTATAAAGGATCATGCATCACACGGCATCATCAAAAGAGTGGTGGGTGATTGATACATACACAGCTCACGTCTATGCTCAGGTCTGATGCAGGGCCTTAAAAATGTTGTGACTCCACATGTGTCATTTTAAAAAAAGTCACTGCAAAAGTGTTCTGGTGCTGATGTCTTGTCCTCCCAGTGCAGGTTTGCTCATTCATTAAAGTGCTCCTAATTTCAAATAATGGGAGTCGCAGAAATTATCTCACCCCTGTGAAATGTCACTCTTGGATTTCTCAATCAGGCCCAGTGCCGGGCTTGAGTAACCTGGGATGATAAATGGGTTCTGAATGACTTCAGCTTTGGCCCTTGAGGCTTCGTAGGTATCCTAACGCATTAGTTCATGCAGCAATGCCTCTGCATATTTGTAACGTGCTATTTAGTAAACAGCTTTCCCACCGTCAGTGACAGTTTATCTTCCTTTGCTTGCTTTCCTTTGTAGAGTATCCCATACAGTTTGTCATAATGAAATGCCTCTCGTGGCTGAGCGGTGATAGCAGCCTTTTTCATAACGACAGAGGAACTTGGAAAATGCTTTTAAGGCTGACTCGAGGAATCCATCGTCAATGTTTTAATTTGCATGTTATGAGCCGAGCCGACCTGTTGAGCACTAGCCTCCCCTCTCGGCCCTCTGTTGTCAGAAAAGCATTCAGTGGAATGGCAGTTAGATGCATATGTGGACCATCTGGGAGAGGAAACGCACTTGGCCAACTTTACATACCATGGCCACAGGCTGCATTTGTTGACTGATTTTCTTACACCATGCATAATTTGCACAATTGAACCTCCCTGCACATGGAACCCACTGATCACAAATGAGCTTTTTTTTTTTCCCCCTAAAACTTCATCCTCTCCGAGCACATGTACTCCGTGCTTTGCTGCTCGATCTAATGCCTGTGGTTTGTTTCTGCCTTGTCTGCATGTCTTTACAGTACATTCTGGGAGTGTGTGTGTGTGTATGCCAAGCTACAAAATGAGCAATGGTATGAGCTCTGAGTTAGAGATACTCTTCAGACATATTCAGGGGCTTAGTGTTGGCAGAGCAACTGTGACATTCCTTTAGAAGTGGATAAAAAGGAGAAGAGCAGAGCCTCTCCACTCACACACAAACAAGGAAGCAGGAGACATGTCAGGTCAACTTGAAAGCCTATAGCATAGCGTGTTCTGCTCTATATGACTCTAGTATAAACAATTACATCAGAGGCTCAGTGGATATTGTGTAATGCGTGGAGTCGAAAATTAACATGGTGTAAATTAAGACATGGGAATAATGGTCTTTTGGACAGATGTGCTTGAAATAATGCGTGTTTGCAGAGGTGAGAGGCTTGAAAAGACTCGTGCTGGTGGGTTCAGACTGCCGCAGACGTCAGTGGGCATGGCAGCCTGGTTTGGCACAGCGATGCTGCTTTAAATCCAAAGAAAGTGTAATGGTGACTTTTACAGTTGCCCTTAATTTGAAGCCGTTCGCAAGAGTTGCTCAGCGCCCAAGTGTGTGGGTTTGTGAGGCTCTCCAAAGATACCCAAAGTTTTTCTTGCACTGTAGGTGCCCACCGCCAAATATCCCCTTTTAATTTTTTAGTATGATGCAAAGCTCCCTTATAAAAGTGAATAATTGCCACTCGTACCAACTTACTGACACGTAACACTGATCTCAACCTGGATGGTGTGAGAGTGTGCTTGCACACGGTAACAGCAAGCACAGATGTCAGAGAACAAGACAATAACAAGACCTTTTCCCTGTTTGTCTGTAGGATTTTTGACAGTTTTGCACTTGGGGTCATTTGGCAGAGAGGCAGGATCAGGCTTTGGGACCTCTCATTGATCGTGTCAATGACTCCATGGAAAAGGAAAAGCAAAAACAATATAAGGCTTCCCGCCAAAGTCGGCAAGCTCACATCAGCCAGCGAGGGAAAGACTTTGTGTGTAGCGGTGTGACTGTGTGAATACTTAATTAGTCCAACATGTGACTCGTCCTGCCTCTCACAGCACCGCATGTCCGTGACTGACAGCACAACCAAATCTTGAGGTGACCAAGAGCAGGGGAGGTCAAAATTGAGGGAGGGGGGAAGAAGAGGAAGCAAAGGGGGAGCTTCAGTGTGTCCACATGTCTCACGCGATCTGGAATCACCATCGCACGTCACGTGACTCTTGCTTCCATTCAGCTTGTCCTGCGTCACCTTGTAAGAATGCAACTTATCCACCAACTTGGAAGCAAAACTGTGTGATAATTTGATACTGATAAAAATCTGCTGTCATGACAGTGAAGGACAAAATGATGGGCTTAACTTTCAAAGTGAAAATTTATATGGGACCACAGCTGAACAGCAGAATCTGCCTGTCAGTCACAGTAAAGCACTGAGTCCCCTGGGCTCTTGAAGAGGAAGTTTATCTTCATAAAGATTTTCCATCACATTACAGAAAATTACAGCATTTGTATTATGCACGTCTTTGTGCTTCTTGCAGCTACTCTACTCTTCACATGTTTGTTTGATTAGCCATTTTTTGCATACCAGCACTGGCTTCCAAGTCAGATAACAGTATTAAAGATGTGTATGAGTTACAGTACAATAACCTCCCCTTGTGAATTAACCACTTGTTCTTATGAAGCTTCCCTGATTAAATATGACCTGAAACCAAGAATACAATGAGAAACAAGTCCCAAAAATTTCCTGGACATTCCAGTGCTCCAGCTCCGAAGTCTGCTCTCCTCGCGTCTGCCGTCAGTTACAGTGGATCTCTGCCATGGAATTCTTTGCTCTCTTAAATTAAACCCTTCACCAGACCCAGCTGGTTCACAAAGCAGAGAGCGAGAGAGAATGAGAGGGGAGAAAGGGGGAGGAAAATGGAGGGGATGGAAAGGAGCGAGCAAATATTTCTCTCGCTTCTCATGTTTGGCTTTCTCCATTTGCTGCTATTAACACCTCATATCTGGTCTGCACAAGCCCTTAGACACCAACTGGAGAGGAAAGAGTGAGAGGAAAGAGACAAGGATGGTTAAACCGACAGAGGAACGGTAACAGAAAAAGACTGTGCGCCGAAAATATTGTTTTGATTAATGTCTCTTGTATTCCTCTGGTCCCGAAACAGAGAATTACCTTACCTAACCCCAACGGAGAATGAGCAAGACGTTTCAGTGCAGAGATTGAAACCAGATATTTCTGTTCACACTGGCTCACATCCATCACTTGTTCTGGACTTGTGTTTGAGAACATGACTGGTGACTGAAAGTACTAGCCACACTGTCTGGCCAGTTTTAATCCAGCGTAAGTCTTCGGTTTAAATAGCTATCTGCAGGAGGCATGGCTGCCTGTCCTTCGTCACGTTTTCATTCCATTGAAAAACAAGATTCCCTCTTCTTTGCCGGAGAAGCTTTAAACTCATGTACCCACAGTGAAATCATTTTTAAACAAGCGACAGCAAATTAATCACCCACCATTGCTAGGCAATGCTCAATTATTCATAACCGCAGCACAGCAGATTTCACCTCAACAACCTGTTTGTGCACTTGCCACTTCACAACTCAGAGCCAGGGGTCTTTTCTCAATGGAAACTGGCTGGCAAACAGTGTTTCTGTCACATTTCTTTTTTTCAAGGTATCTAAATGGAGGAAACTTTGATGCACTGCTGCGCCGCATCACTTACCTTCCAGTTTACTTGGCCCCCAGTCCTCCCTCCTGTGTTGTATTGGGTTTCTGTGCCGTTTAGAGCACAGGCCTTCTTTGGGTTCTTTTGTCTAAGGTCCAAATGCAATTGGGGTTTCAAGTAGTCTCTCGAGCTTTTTATTACGACTCGAGAGTCACTGAGAAAATTCAGAGCTGTATTAATGTACAGAAGTCCTTCAGCTTGACAGTAATCAGCCAAATATTTGGAGCGGCACCAAAGAAAAATGATGATTTGATATCAGGGTAACGGTGCAGGCTTTCCAAGTGTGCAGACCATGACAGCAAACAGCAATGGTGTGGACTCCCGCTAATGCGTGAGCTAAGTCGGGTCTATTTGTGTGAGCTGACGTGCTGTAATAGTAGTAGTC
This sequence comes from Mchenga conophoros, assembly GCF_057382185.1. NCBI lineage: Eukaryota > Metazoa > Chordata > Actinopteri > Cichliformes > Cichlidae > Mchenga > Mchenga conophoros. The sequence goes on along the minus strand of NC_140539.1, from coordinate 21,266,479 downwards.
CAACAAAAGCCTGCTTGTTTGGACTCACAAGATGGTGTAAATATAGCTAAACAGAGGGCTTTTGTACAAAACTCAACCCTCCATCTCCCAAAGACACAATCAGTGGATGAATGCCAAACTGCCAAAAGTCCAGATTTTGTTAGCGTGTCCTCTCTCTTTGAGCTCAAACATACACAACCTCCAGGGTAGCTTTTTTAAAACTGTAAAGCATTGTATTTTCCTACGCTCCAGTGATGTCAGAATTACAGAAAACGAAGCGTTTCTTCTGTTCTTTCTTCTCTAAACTTTGCCTCTGCCCAAGGCCTGCACTCATACCCTCTCGCTCACACACACACACACACACACACACACACACACACACACACACACTCAGAAGTATTCTGTGTGTCTGGATTGTGTCTCATGATCTCAATCAGACAGTTGAGCTCAACCTGGCAGATGCTGGACAACCTTTAAAACCGCTGCCAGGTTGGGCTGTGCATGTGCGAGCACAGGTGGGCCAGATGATGGATGAATAAGCTAAAAACCTCCAGGGTCCTACCTGTCTTCACTCTTTTCAAGTCTTTGGTCCCCACTAACATGCGAAAGCCTCCTCTTGCTGTAATCTCACACCTACAAACATGCCTCAGATTGGCCAGTGAGACAGTCCAGTGCTCTTAGTGTAAAGGAACACATCAAACCAGACCTTTAACGCTTCCATTTTTATGCCAGTTCTTTAACATTTCTGGTGTGCATTGCTTACTGATAAGCTCAAGACAAATAATTCCTCGTGTCAGCCGAAGACACATTGGGAAAAGGAAAGCCCAGGATCAGAGAGATTTATATAAGAATTGATTACTTCGAGGTGTGGCTGGGGATGGTTGAGCAATCGAGGGGAATCAAGCTGAAAGCGTTGAAGGAGATGAATTATCACAAGGACGCTCAGCTTAGCCTTTGGACTCATATTGCATGCTAAGTCTAGTTGCCAAACCCTTTGCAAGGCCGATGCCCACATTTGTTTTGACTCAGTCATGAAACTTTACTCTCCATCTTCCCCTCTGTCTCTCGCTGCACATTTCCCACCCTTTGTCAGTATCATTACCTGCACCCCGCGGCTTGCTGAACCGACACCAGACCTCCCGCCCTCCACTCCGAATCTCGCCTTCTCTCCCCCCTCACTCAGCTCATTTCCCATGCTTACTCGTTCTCACCCCGAGATTATTTTTTGGCATACAAGCGTTGATGAAAATAAATTCCTTGGTCGACTAGCCCATTGGCAGCATCCAAATTTCTTCTGGTTTCGAAAACAGTCATTACTCCGACCTGTTTGTCTCTGATAAAAGAATTTGGTTAACTCACAGCTTCTTTTAATTCAACTCTGTGAAATACAGCTCTGACATTAATGTTCCTAACATGTTTTAAAACATCCATTCCCATATGTTAACGCCAAGTAATAGGCATTTATCACTTTGGCAGTTGTCTGGAGATACTTAAGTTCAACATAATGCATCTAGATGTGAATAAAATTACACCATCTTGAGGGTTTTTTTTTCTTCTTCTTCTTTCTGTTTAAATTATAGCATGTTTTGTATCTTAAGAAATCTAACATATAAAGTTAAGCAGGGATTTTATAATCTATTAAATTACCTTTTTTCCCAATGATTTAAAGCCACTAAATTCAAGCAATCTAAACCTTTGTCTGACTGTACTTTCCAGTGTTGAATTTTCTAAATATGCTTTCTTAAGAGTCAGAGCTAAGGCAAAGCAGAATCTGTTTTCTGGAGCTTTTTTAATACTAATCTAGTCTCTTATGATCAATAGGCAGGTGGCGAGCATTTTTTCTTTTGCTCTTTCCCCACGTTCTTCTCACATTGTTTGTTCCTGTCTGCTCGCAGGGATGTGGCTTTATTCATGTGTCAAGTGAAGCCAAAAAGATTAGTTTGGGTATTTAGGGGCTCAAAAAGTGCAGACTGCTCCATCCAGTGTTTAGAATTAAACATAACCAGATAGGGAACCAATTTTTTTTATGGTATTTCTCTCATGCGTTTTAGCCAGTTGGGGTCAGCTTTATCCCATGTACCCAAAGTAAAGTCCTTGGCTCTAAAAACATACACACAAGTGTTTTCAATCAGATTTAATTGGGCACACATGACATTATATCTTATGCCATGACATTTATTTTTTTTACTGTATGGTGCGCTGTACTCACAGGTCTTGGAAAATGTTTGAGTGATGGCTTATTTTTCTTTAGGAGTAACTACTGCTGGGTAAACCACATCTAACTCATTATAGCCACATTGAAAGAAAACTGTGTGCTTTTCTTTAATTTGTTATCATCTACACACTTCAGTCCGTTTGTGAACTGTCACTTTTTTATCATCCAGGATATGGAAATCTAGGAGGTGGCGGCCTGGGGCCTGGAGGCTATGGAGGAGGTGAGCTGAAACTAGAACAGCTATGTGTATGTTAAACACAGGGGCAAAAACTCACTAACCTTTAACCTCTTGTGTCGCTTAGGTGGCTATGGGGGCTACTATCCGGGAGCTGGATCAAAGGCTGCTAAAAGCGGTAAAATGCAGGGCAGAAAATGTCTTGGTAGAAATGTAACATCGGCGGCTAATAAAAGAGTGACGGCATCAGCGAACAATTTTTCCTTGATTTCTCATTAAGTGCAGTGGAAACTGGAGGTTCATCAGATATGATGGATATTGGGATATTGGCTGTTGGAACGAGACACCGTTTATGTTTCAATTACTTGTTTTGATTACTGAAGCGATATTATGCTTCTTTTGAAATTCAGTCCTGATATCTGAGGTCTAAAAATGCCTCAGGACTTTAAGGTCTGAAGTAACTTCCAGGATTACAGTGAGACATTCCTGCAGAGGTGGAATGAGCTTGTCTGCCATGTGAAAGCTTGTTGTTAAACAGAAACATTGCCTCCCTCTTATGTTAAATCTGTTTTGGTTTGGATAATTGTAAACTGACATTACCGATGTCACTGTAATCTGTTAGGTTCTGTCCACTAAACAAAAAAACAACACGCATTCACAGATGAGGCTCCTGCATGGATCTGAAGTGCATCTGAAGTTCTGGTTGTCCTGCTCACAGGTGCAGGAGGCAAACTCATGTTTTGGCCCGTTGACAGACTACTGTACAGACCAGACTGACACTGACTGAAGCGTTTTGAACTCTGAAAGATCTGCATGCTCAAATGTTAGGAGAAAGCCAAAGTGAATGTTTCACATTAATGGTAACTCGGCATGGAAACACAGTTTGGCAAACATGCGTACATTTTTAGCATGTACTTGCAAACCTTAGACAGTGTGAACCTCAGCAGAGCCTGGCCTGACCTGAAAGTCTGTGCTGTATTCAGACACATGAAGTCAAGAGGGCTCAATCATGGCCAAGACTTGACTATGGCACAGAGCCTACCGTTAAGTATTGATTGGCAATGGCAAGAATCAGTCTGTATTGTTTTCATGACACTGAAAATAACAGGTCCTTCCTCTGAAAGAGCACAGATAAAACAAAACATTCCCTTGCCAGAGTTTGCCTCACCAGTTCCCCCAGAACGCATACTTACAGGCAGTGCGCAATGTCTGTCCAATAAAGTGTGTGGACTTTAAGATAAAAAAAAAATTAACCAAATAAACCATTGTGTTTTATCCAGCTGCCAAGCTCCCTTGAAAGTGAAGCTGACAGCTCATTTCCTGCAGGAGGGGTTAGCCAGCGAAATGAGGCATTTGATGAAGTGAGGAAAATGCCATGCATGCTGGCTGCCGTTTCTGATTAAAGCAAAAGTCAAAAGCCATGTTGCTTTTGGTCACGGGGGTGATGATAAACTGCAAGGCCCAGATTAGCTGCTCTCATTACCGCTGACCAGCAAGCGGACCTGCCACAAGCCACAAAGCGACTCATTGCTCATCTTTAGTGGCACAGGGCCCTCTAGTGGTGTTGGGATGTACAACTGTACAGTGGTACAAAGCATCTTATTGGTGTCAAAGACTAACACTGAACTGAACGTGACTTCAAATGTATGTTTATGTCTGCATATGAACAGGGGTTGGAGGAGGAGGAGGTCCTGGAGTCACTGGAACTGGACCTGGACTGCCTGGTGGAGGCAAGGCACACACCTAATATCATTTTCCACCTTTTCTAATTTTTTTTCATTTTATTTTAGCTCTGATTTCTCGAGTAAAATTGAAAGCCAGTCTTACTTTTGTTAGGTACTCACTAGAATAGATTGTATATAATACATTTTCTAATATATAATAGTAAGAAAGAAAGGAGTCATCTGTGTGAAGGGGCAGAAATCCCAGTTTGGCCAGGATGTGTGTGTTCTGGACACTGTGTCTTTTTCACACTCCTTTCTTTAAGCAAAAATAATATTATGGCTTCTTTTCTTTATTTTTTTTCAGCACCTGTTATTCCTCAGACCGGCCTTCCTGGAGGTGGTGGCGCAGGAAAAAAAGCTGCCAAAGTGCCAGGTTTTGTAGACTCAACAATAAACTCAGAGTGAAGACAGACAGGATGCAGCCCACCAGGCAGTGCAGCCACATCAAAAATATTTACCAACAAAACATATAAATCTGCAAAAAAAACCCAGAAAAGCTTATATAGACAGTAGTGTGCAAAAGTCTTGCGTTACCACTCGTTTCTTTATATTTTGCTAATAAAATGTGAAACATGCGCAGTAATTTATTAAAACATGTCCAAACATACATGAAAATACAGGATATAGCGTAAAAACACAGAGATCTTGAAAGTCAGTTGTGGTATGTCCAGCTTTATACTTTGGCACAGCCTGAACTCTTAGTCAAAATTTCTTGTAATTTCTTGTAATTTAAAAGTAACCTTCAGAAATAGTTCTGAAGGACATTCAGAGCTCTCCTCTGGATGTTGGCTCGCTTTTGTTCCATTCTCTGTCAAGATGATTAATGTTAAATAATGTTGAGGTTTGGGCTCTGAGAAGCCAATCCATGACTGATAATACTTCATTATTTGTTTTTCTATTCACATATGCTTCTCCTGCCTTAGCAGTAATTTGGGGATCACTGTCATGAAGCCAAATGAAGCCATTCCCAGTCAGACATTTTCCAGATGGTATTGCACAGTGGATCAAAATCAGACTCTTCTGCTTTGATAATTTCATAAGGTTTAACAAGATTCCCAACCCCACTGGCTGAAAAGCAGTTCCAAACCTGTGTTCTCCTGACCTGAACCAAAAATGTCTTATTTTGAATTATTACTCCATATAAGACCAGCCCAGTTCTTGTGTAGTTTAGCATACGTCAGTCTTTTCTCAGTAAACATCATATCTCAAAAGACGTCACCAGACATGACTTCCAGTTGCTGTTCATCTGCTGTAGATAAAGTTTTAGGTCTGCTGGTTCTTTTTTTGTCTTCTTTGTCTTTGTCTTCCACTTGTCCAGTTTCCTCACTGTTTAAGGACACACTGCACACCATGCTGACACATGCCAAGTTTTCAGTTAGTAGCTCTTTGAGAATCACTTAATTGCTGTAAAAATACAAGTTGTGTTGTCTTTAGAAATTTGTTTTTACAAATTCAGCTAAAGAAATGGGAATGTATTGAGTGTTTCTGTGACGGGTGATAGTAACAAAGTCCCTAAAGATACATTTTAAAATTGATTGTTTGCTACACACTGCACTGATTCATTCATTGAATTAAGGACTTCTTTCTGCTTGGGCAGTTCATAGGTGATTAGGTGCTTTAAAAAACAAAAAACATTCCTCTGAAAACAGTCAGGTGCAAGACGTGAACTGAAAATGAAAGATGAAGAAGTATTCCCTGCTTTAAAAACATAACAAGAAAGTGCCTTAGAAGCAAAATATCGTATAAAGACCTGATGGGAGGCTCAAGACTTTTGCACAGTGTTGTACATAAAAGCAAAGGATTATACTGAGTCTTGTCAAATGTCGCCTTAGAAAACAGCAAATCAACATTCTTTCAAAAGAGAATTCCCCTGATAATATATTAAATGTAAAGGCATTTTTACATTGCTGAAATAAATTTCGATGAAGGTGAGCTATCAGTGTATACAGTATAATTCATTTAGTTATAGAGGTGAATTCAATTTGTATCAACCAGGCAAAGGCTCAATGTGTAAGCATTTTCCGCTTCCCATTTGGCTTATTTTTCTTTTTGTGGTTTTCGGACATCTAAATGTTCACCGTCAACACTGCTGTTGATCCCTCACATATATTTAAACATGGGTGTCTTCTCATTGGCTGTGGCAGGTGTGGGTGTACCTGGCCTTTATCAAGGTGGACTGGTGCCTGGACAAGGTTTGACTCTTTCATATATTAATCTGGGGAACTTTTACTCCTTTGTTAGTTTCACCATGCAGACTGTCAGTCATTTAAAGACAACTGCAGGAATGTCTGGTTTCTTCTGTCATCTTCAGGGTTTGGTGGACGTGGAGTTCTGCCTGGAGTGCCCACTGGGTCTCAACTCAATCCCAAATCAAGTAAGTTCAAGTTTTTACTGATGGGTGTCAGCTGATTTATTTTCAGTTTTATTTCATTGCCAGTGAATCCCAAAAATGGTAAATACCAGCTCTAAAAAGGCTTACACTACTGACAATCCTTCACAGACAATATTTGTAGAGTTCCCAGTGTAAGACATACTAAACAAATGTACATGAATAAGTAAAAGTGCTGGTGTGGGTCCAGAGAGTAATGCCGTAGCACTGTGATGCATGGTTCCAGTGTGCTTTGCTTCGTCACTGCAAAAATCTTCATGTGTCTCACTGGAATATCTCATTTTTCTTATGTAGTTGCAGGAGGAGTAGGAGGAGGACAGCAAGGTAACTTTATCAATGATTGTTTGTTATTGTACAAGTAAATATTTCTGGGGGGGGGGGGGGTTATCCACTCTGTCTGCTATTATCTAACCCAGATTTAAATGTTTTTCTTCTTCACAGGTGTCCGTGGGTATGGGGGACCAATGCAGCCAGGAGTGTTCCATGGATACCCCCTCAAATCACCCAAAGTGCAAGGTGTGACATGAAATTATTCAGTGTTTGCATTAATTCTTCTACAGGCATGTGGCATAATATATAATTTTGTGGTTTAATCCCTGCTAATGTTAAATAACTTTAACATCAGCAGGATTATTATTATCATTTTGCAGACTACAGTCTTACTTATCTTATACTTAACTGTACTCTAAGATTTTTCTGTGGCAGGTTTAGCACTGTGTTATTCTAATGAGAGAAGAGTGTATTTGGGGTCTCAGACACATTGCTTTTGTTTTGTTCGTCTTTCTGAAACCGAACCTTTGTGTTCAGGAGCTCAAAAAAGTTGTTTCTGTTCATCTGGACGTAGCGTTTTCAGTTTGAGAAAGGCACTGGATGAGTGAAGAAACATTTCTCCCACTGAAAACACTACGATCAGGAGAAACAGAATCAACCTTTTGTGTTGATTGTGTTCACCTGAACGTAGCGTTTGCATATGATGATGTGTGCACATATAAAATAATTCCAGCCTCTGTTTTTCACTCTCTCTCTCTTTAGGTGCCTATGGAGCAAAAACTGCAGGTGGAAAACTTACATATGGTAAAAATAAGTTTATTCTTTGAAGTTAACATCTTTGAAGTTTGGTTTCAGTGGAAATTCACCATTTAGTGATCGGCGTTGTATCCATGCATCAGGTTATGGCGGCTTTAATGTTGCACCTGGACTGCCAGGAGTGCAAGGTGGCCCTGGGTCGAAGCCAGGATATCCTGTTGGAACTGGTATAAGTTTTCACAATTTGTTTCCCTACGAGATGTGGAGTAGAGATATAGAATTCACTTTTTTCCTTTTTTTGCAGGAGTGGGACTTGGGGTCATTTCACCTGGTCAGGGTAAAGTTGTTCAGTGTAGTAGTTTACCATACTGATTGAAGTAAATGCTTCCTGTAAAATCAGTATGTCTGCATGTAACTGGACTTTCTGCATTCTGCTCCATGTTTAGGTGGTACTGGAGGCTTTGGAGCTGGTGGTGGTGGCTTTGGTGGCACTGGTGGGCTGTATCCAGGCCAGGTGTCAGGAGGTACGATATCTAGCACTTGGCAAGAAAGAAAATTGCACACCAGCACACATGCTGAAAAAAGTCACACAGCTGTCAAATGAACTGTAAGATGATGGGAAAAGTAAAGATTTATTTGCAGGCCAATGAATGGAAAAAATAATATTCGTGGGTTAGCTCCATATGATCATCTTTAACACTTTCATGCATGAATTATGACAACCTCAATCAGGGTTTTCTCTTAAATATTTGTATTCATCTTTAGGCATGAAAAAAAGATTTTTGAACTTAATTTTTTTAAAACATGTACTTTTCAAAGAGTTTGTTACATGTCGACTTAGGTGGACAACAGACATTTTGACTTATGAATTTGACACACGAATAAATAATACACACTGTGTAAAAACTATAAAAATAAATTTTTTTTATAAAAAGATGAAAAAAATATATATATATATACGTGTATATATATATATATATATATATATATATATATATATATATATATATATATACACACACAAATACAAGAAAACAGCCTTTGAATAGCTGTCCACTATAGTGACCACTATGCATGAAAGGGTTAACTAACTAGCACAAATATTTCACACCATACCTTACACCTTGTTTTATTTTGTGCTTTTTAAAATAAATAAATAAATGTTCTTCATTTACTCAACTTTTATCATATGACTCACTATCGTTATGTTGACGACAGGGTATGGAGCTGCTAAGGCTGCCAAATATGGTGAGAATGTTTGTTTTTCCTTATCTGGGAAAAAAAATACTTTTAATCATTTTTCATACTTTTTTCATGCATTTTTTCAGTAGAGTGAGAAAAATATAACTTAACTAATATAAAATTATGTTACATTACATGGAAAATTTATTTACATGGACAAATTACACATATGCTTTTGTCAGGAGTACCAGGAGGTGTACCTGGGGGAGTACCAGGAGGTGTACCTGGGGGAGTGCCAGGAGGTGTACCTGGGGGAGTACCAGGAGGTGCACCGATTGGAAGAATTCCAGCGGTTGGTGGATATTCACCAGCAGCAAAAGCTGCTAAATATGGTACGCTTTATTATTTGTGGAACTGTTACAAAGAAAACTAACTAACTAATGACACTTTCAGTGGAATAACAGAAAAATTCTTCAAAAAAATTTCTGTCTCACCGACTTCTAAGACCATGATTTTCAATCTACAGGCAACATTTATCACCAAATTGAAGGAAAAAATGATGGCAAAATATTTGTGGGGTGGGACCTGGCTCAAGTAGAAACATGGAGACAAATAGGGACAAATGGAGGGGGGGTGGGAGAAAATAGATCAATGGAAAAATAGAAATAAGGGGACAAGCACAAATAGGAGAATACTATCCTTTTAGCAAAGCTGAAAGCTGCTAAATGTCGTATGCTTTATTAATTGAATTTTACTATTTATTTTGTGAACTTTTTAAACATTATATCAAACTGTAACCTGTAAATGTACTTTTTTTAAAAAGTGCATAATTTTTTTTTCTATTCAAATTAGGCACAGGAGGGCAACTAGGCACAGGAGGGCAACTAGGAACAGGACAACTAGGAACAGGGCAACTTGGAACAGGAGGGCAACTAGGCACAGGAGGAGGATATTATCCTGCAAGCAAAGCTGCCAAATACGGTATTATTAATAATTGTTTTAATTTTTATTGTGAATTTTCTGACATCATGCCAAAAAATGTAACTTCTAAAGGTATTAAAAATGTGTCTTTTTTCAATTTAACTGCATGTGGGACAGGAGGGCAACTTGGAACAGGAGGGCAACTTGGAACAGGAGGGCAACTTGGAACAGGCCAACTAGGAACAGGCCGACTAGGAACAGGACAACTAGGAACAGGACAACTTGGAACAGGGCAACTAGGAACTGGAGGAGGATATTATCCTGCAAGCAAAGCTGCTAAATACGGTATTATTAATAATTGTGTTAATTTTTATTGTTAATTTTTTAACATCATGCCAAAAAATGTAACTTCTAAAGGTATTAAAAATGTGTCTTTTTTCAATTTAACTGCATGTGGGACAGGAGGGCAACTTGGAACAGGAGGGCAACTTGGAACAGGCCAACTAGGAACAGGCCAACTAGGAACAGGACAACTAGGAACAGGAGGGCAACTTGGAACAGGGGGAGGATATTATCCTGCAAGCAAAGCTGCCAAATACGGTATTCTTAATAATTGTGTTAATTTTTATTGTGAACACTTTTAACATCATGCCAAAGCTGTAACTTCTAAAGGTATTTTATAATGTGTTTTTTTTTTTTAATTTAACTGCATGTGGGACAGGGGGACAACTTGGAACAGGGGGACAACTTGGAACAGGAGGGCAACTTGGAACAGGAGGGCAACTTGGAACAGGGGGACAACTTGGAACAGGAGGACAACTTGGAACAGGAGGGCAACTTGGAACAGGAGGGCAACTTGGAACAGGAGGAGCATATTATGCTGCAAGCAAAGCTGCCAAATACGGTATGCTCTTAACTGTATTATTGTCTGCATGCTTTTAGCCCATCGGGTCGAAGGATTCCCATCGAGTTCTAGCAACAATGATTTTGCCGTTTCATGCACAGTTTTTTAGTGTCACGCGAATCACTGGTCCTCCTAGAGTATTGGTCAACGAAACAAGTTTGAATTGACTGTTTCTGAGCCTCCTTACTTCTCACTGGATTTTAATTCTCTTTGGTTTGTGCAGTATAGCCAACCAATGATAACAAAACTGACATCTTGGTTTAACATTATCTCAAGCAGTATTTTAAAAAAAGCTACTTATGTCTTCAAAAGTAAATATTTTGTCTCTATTTAACCCCTTGGGCAACAACTCCATCAAATATTGCCAATTTAACTTCAATCTGAACAAAAAGGCAAATAAGAAAGCAAATAACAGCTATAAAATAACGAGTGACTGACAGAGATGTTACTGAACCACCTTTAAAAGTTCTCAAATACAACTCAGAAAATTCATGATTTACGATATTAAGTGAGAAAAAAATGTTAGTGACCAAGAGGCTGCGGTTGGAGGGAGTTTACCATTTAAGCCACTTTAAAAGTATTTTCCAGCTTCTGATGGCTGTTTGGAAGCCTCAGACTCCACCACAGTCTGTTCCAAGTGATACATTTGGATTTGGGATTTTTTTAACCTCTTTGAAACTGAGACTTTTTTTTCATTTTGGGAAAAGTTTCTTTAATTAATAATTAATTTTATATTTTTTAATTTAACAATGTTTATTTATCTTTAACAATACAGTTTTATTCCACAACAAAAACATGTATTAGTAAGACTCTTTTCCGCTGGGAAGTGACATGGCGGTCCTGCCATTTCCTTCGGATCTTCTCCTCTCTCCGTTCACGTTTGACCTCATCTAGCATCTGCTCCTCTTCCTAGAAAAAAGACAGAAAGAAAAACACCTCCCTCGCCCAGCCTTGATTATTAATATGATCTAACAATTTGTCGTGGAAGTTTCCATTTAATAGAGCCTGCAGAGAAACAGTGAGCGGTGCCTGAAACCTTTAATCAAAAAAGAACAGAAATCCAGGCTTGGGGAGAGAAGCCATCCTCGCTGACGGTTGGCAGAGTCTCTCCCTGAAGCCAGCAGGGCCCTGAGTTTAAATACCATCATATCATTTAAATAAATGAAAAAAAGAAAAACAATTCCAGACTAAATAATTATATTTTTCCTTAAAGGTCAAGGTGGTGGAGGGTTTATTCCAGGTGTTCGTGGAGGTGGTGGAGGAGGATTTTTACCAGGATATGGATGTAAGCATGCCACGTGGACATAATATTTTTAGATATTTCAAGGATTCAATTATATTTTTCAATCTTATTCACGTTGTCCTGATAATCTTACCTTTTGTCCTTACTTTGGTGCAGCTTTGGCAGCCAAACCTCCTAAATATGGTGAGACTTTGATATTCACAGTTTGGTACCTCATAATATTTGCCAAACGTATTCCACCTGTACAAGTCTATCAACATATTAATACATAAATCCAGTGATACAGTTTTTGTTAAAGGTTGTGCCTTTAATGCAATATTGGATTTAATTTGGTTTGTTAAAGCTGTGCTGACACATTTTATAGGAGTGCCAGGAGCAGGCCTAGGAGGAGGGGTTGTCCCAGGAAGAGGAGGGGTTTTCCCAGGGGGAACAGGACAGGTAGTCCCTGGTGGTGGATTGGGTGGTAAGTCGCTAAAGGTTTGGGGTTTTTTAAAAGAACTTCTTCTCTGTCGTTTGTGATAATTCAGCAGCAAACTTTGTTTGGTTTCTTACAGGTTTTGGAGGTGGTGCTGGAGTCAAACCACCAAAGTATGGTAAGGCTTTTGTTTTGATTACACTCTAGAATAATATGATGAAAATAACACCAATGCAATATGGAGAGAAATACTAAACTGTATTAGCAGCAGTACGTGGATCACACTCCCCTGCTGCAAAAACTTCTAAATTAGGAGGCAGAAATAAGTATAAAACTGCATAAATCCTGCACGTTGAGAAATATTTCCTCGGGCATGAATGTATTCTCACTCATTAATCTAACTTCACTTTAGATTTTAATACTTGAACTAATTGTACCACCTGCACTAATGTAGGAGTTCCTGGAGGAGCCGGAACAGGGCTAGGACCTGGAGGAGTTCCTATTGGAGGATCAGGAGTTGCAGGTGGACCGTACTCCCCCGCCGCAAAAGCTGCTAAATACGGTACAGTGAAACGACCACACAAGCATATGAGTGCTGCAAAATATTGGACACATTTCCTTGATGATTCTGAGAGAAAGAGTACAGTTTTCTGTCACTTCAAGCATTTTTCACTTAATCGTTTCTATAAATTTTTATATTGTCTTAGTTGCAAATTAATGATGCAGCTGGTTCTGGTTCTTTTGATTAGGAGTTGGAACTGGAGGTCTACCTGGAGGTACTGCATGAAAACACCAAACAGCCATTGAGTGTGATTATAGAATTCAACTAACATCAAACAATGTCATGATATGAGTATTAATGACATTGTGTTTTTACACAGGATTTCCAGTTGGAGCAAAAGCACCAAAATACGGTAAGGAGAACCTCAAAACTAATAGAAAAAGCTACATTGTTTTATAATAAAGATGCAAAGATGCAGAAGTTGGTTAAAAGATAAAAATACCAAATCACAGCCAATTACAGTCAACTGGAGTAAAGCTTCATCCACCAATGACATCAGGTATCAGGGTCCATGTCATGATGGGAAACAAGTTAGGGTTCTGGCAAATTATAGACAGAATTTGGATGAATTTAAAATGTTGTATCATTGCAGTAGTTCCAGGAGTGACTCCATACACACCTGTCAGTTTTCCAAATGGCTCTGTTGTACCTGGTCAATTAGTTCCTGGAAAACCAGGTAAAGCTTAGAGAACAGCTTCTTGTTTGTTTGTTTGTTTGTTTGCACCTTTTCATAGTTGTAAATTTTAAATGATCCATTATTGCTTCCACAGCAAAGGATGTCAGTGGAACTCCTCAGCCAGGTACGGTGAAATGTCACGGCTGATTACATACTGTATGAAAGGAGGATTGTCTGCCACAGTTAGAGTATTTCTATTATACAGCAAATGTAAAAAGTTAACAGCAAACTGAAGAGATTTGTGGATTTTCATTTTTAAGTCTCAGAAGCTTATTGAGAGCTTCAGCACACTGCTTGCACGACTTTACCAATAAAACACGCACACGGCTCGACCTGCCACGCCATTTTTTTCCTTGTTTTTAACAGTTGCTCTCTACTTTGTGGTAAACGTATTTGCCCCTTCACTCCTTTTCTGCCCACACAATTTCCCAGTTTTAATAATATTGCTACAAGCCGTTGACCACCTCCAGCTTTACAGCCTCCAAGCTGTGGCAGTGCTTTGGTCCACTTCACAGCTTCTGCCTTTTCTTGTGGCTCTCACTCTGTGCCCGTGGAATTCACACTGGATCAAACTGGTACTTGTCATCTTTTTGGCAGAGCCCACTGATATTGCCACAACTGGCAAGACCCCAGAGGTCCCAGATCCCAGTAAGACTCGGTTTGCTTGAAGTCTTTGACCATAAATTAAATTATAAGGCATTTATTTGATGTTTGCAGTTGTAGTTGAGTTTTGATCTAATATATATATTTATCTATTCAGTATTTGAGAATGTGATTTAGATTTTTTGAGATGATTTGGACCCTTTTTGCTTCTGTCTTGATAATTATGTCTATTTATTTAAATCAAATTATTACATCAAGAAATTATGCCTTATGAGAGTGTTTATAATTTATACAAAGCTAAATTAAATTTTCCAGGATTTAGAGAGTTCACTTTCTCAAATACTATTTGGAAATACTATAGAAATGTCTCATGAGCATGCATTAGCTGTAGTAAGTAGCACTCCACTTCTTTTTGGGACTGTAAAGAATGGGAACCAATTACCTTTTTTACAGTATTATATATATACTCTGCTAAAGGGAAGCAGCATTATGTACTCTGTCAAATACGTGAGAGAGCTGTCTCACATATAGTGCCTGGACACTGTGCTTCACAAAGTCCTGAAAGAAAAGTCGTTTTAAAGCAGACCTATTATGCTTGCTTCAAGCTCCAGAGTTTTATTCTTGGACTATATAGAGTAGTTTTGAATCATAGCTCAAAATTATTCTTTGTTACCTTATTTAAGCATTAGTGCACCTCAGTTTTAGCTATTCTTCCTTTAAGCCAACCTTCTTCTGATTGGCTGCCCCTCACTAAAAGAAGACTTCAGCAGCAGGTGGGTGGAGCTTCTATGCAGACAGCCAGAGCTGCGTGTCTGATATGATGTCCCTCTTTGACATCATACAGATCCAAGAGTAGGAAAACTGTCTGAAACTGAGTATTTAGAGCACAATGAAGGCTTTTGGTTTAGGCTTATTTAGTTTTATAGGGATTAAGACTTCTACTATTCACATCACCAAAATAAATAAGTGAACACATAAAAATAAAAAGAACGGCAGCATAATAGGTCCACTTTAACCTGTCTTGCCTCTTCAACTTCCTGTTAGTGTTGCATAATTTGGGGCTGCTTTTTTTTTTCTTTCTCTAGCATTTACTCAACTTGTGCACTCCTTTACTTTTTACCTCACAGCTTCCTGTGCTTGATGCATTGCTTTCATTATAGCGTCATTACTGCAATTTGTGTACTATTAACTGCATTAGTCCTGCATTAGGGAACGGGTAGATTAATGGGTAGCGATCTTTTCTGTTTTAATTCCTCATATTCTCCACCGAGGTTTGTTTAGGAACATGACTACTTGTGCACATAGTTTGACAGTTTTTTGTGATATTTACACAGTTTAAGTTTGTAAAATCACTGCACTTAAAGTCCTTTATTATTAAATAAACACTGAATAAATTGAAAAGCAGCTACTTTACACTTTTTATTAGATTAGTTGTTTCGTAGTTGCATGAAATCCTAGAAGATTACGTCTTGTATTTATTTCCTTGCATTCCCAAATCCAATTAATGGAAACCATTGATTTTGTTGATATTAGTTGGGCTCATCTGAAAGGACAAAAAGTAAAAGGCACTTTTCTAACTTTTTTTCTTTCTTTCCTCTCGTGGTGGATGGGTGAACACAGGTGGTAAGTTGGAAACAAACATGCAGGTTTTTGCTTCATTTGATTCTCACGTGTGTCTCTTTGTTTTAATAAATGTTATTTCTGACTCCTCTGACAGTTTCTGGTGGAATTGTTCAGCCTAGTGGTAAGTAGTTCACATTAATCCTGTAAATCCTTGTTAACAGTGAAAGTATGCTTACTGTGCTTATCTAAACATTATTATACTTTTTCTTTTTTTTACTTTACAGCTGGCACAGGTGTTGGTAAATATGTCAAAATCCTCTCATACTGAAATATATCAAAAATACTCAGAGGTTCATGATTTGGGCTTCATTCAAACATTAAACGTGACAAAACTTTTACTTGTGTGTTTCCCGTGTGACAGTTGGAACAGGAGTTGACGCTCCCACTGGTGGTAAGAACAGTTTTTCTTTTTCCTTTCTGTACGTATTCAACATGTGCCATTAAGCAACTTATTTCAATGGATCTTTTAACAAAAGCTTGTAGCATCTGTTAATCTGTAAAGTCTATGACAGAGGTGTCAAACATAAGGCCAGGGGGCCAGAATTGGCCGAATCCGGCCAACTGGACAGCTTTAGAGGAGGGCATCAATTTTGTTCTTTTAACTGTATTTTCAGTTAAAACATTGTGGTTTATACGTAAGGGACAGTTTGGACAATGAGCTACCAGAACTTTTTTGTAATCTCCTTACAGTGTCACACTGTCAGATTTATTTCATTTACTACTACAGCATTTGTTTATATTATAACAATATTTATTTCTTATCTCTGGGATTAAATATGCACTTAAACTTCTTTACACTAACAGCATGAGCTTTATGTAGCCCTTAAAGTGAAATGAGTTTGGTATACCTGCCCTATTACATTTATTATTACTGAAATTGCATTACTTGTCATTTTGACATATTTTAATGAATGTAACCGTTGCCTATGTTTCTAGTTGACACTTCACGCCAAGTTCAACCTGGTAAGTTTACGTTTTTAATCAAAATTGAGCAAAATGTACTGATTAATTTGTAATTTACAATAAGAAAGAAAAAAAAGAAAAATAAGAGTTAAGTTTCACCCTATCACGCCTCACTCACTGGCCACAAAAAGGTGTTTTAACATTCCTCAGAGATTTTCGTCCATATTTACGTGATGGCATCACACATTTGCTACAGATTTGTTGACTGTACATGGATGATGGAAATCTCTCGTTACATCACATCCCAAAAATGGTCTATTCGATCGTGTACAGACAACTCAAGAGAAAAATGACAGGAGGCCAAGCTGAAGATGTTAACTTTGGAGACAAAGTTAGAGAAGCGAGGCTGAGATGGCTTCGACAGTGAATATGCTGGACAAAGAATGTATTAAAAAAAATGGAGCTGCCCAGATAGAGGAAAAGAGGAGAGCAAAAATGATTGATATAGTGAATGAAGACATGCAGAGGGTTGGTGTGAGTGTGGAGGATGCTAGGAACAGGGTGAGATGGAGGCAGATGATCCACTGGCCACACCTAAAGGGACTGCACAGATGTCCCTAATGAAGTGGCCAGTGAGTGTAATTCTACCCATTCTTGTGACTGTAATAGTTAAAGGAACTAAACACGATATGCTAAATTAAATTAAATGTATTAAAAATGTCAGAATAGTTGAGGATTTTAAATTAACTGATCAAACTGTTGTTTTCTAACTGGTTTTAATAGGTTTTCCTTTTTTTACCTTTCTTTTTTTCATCACCCATGTTGGGCAGTTTATTATTCTATCTGTTATTTTAACTGGAGTTCAACAACAAGTCAAATATTTATTATTTTATTGATTCAGGAGCGCTGTGTTGCTTTAATCACTCAGTCTCCTGGATGTTTTCTAACTTAAAGTTCATGAAAGTATGCTGGATCCATCTGGCCACATGGTGGAGACCAATACAAACATACCCGCTGTGGGGCTTTTTCTCTTTGACTGTAAAAGTAAAAGGCGCGGCTGTTTTCAGGTCCTGGTGTTGGAACAGTTGGAAAAGCACCCAAACCATTTATACCAGGTAAAGAGGAACTAGATATTTTAACTATCACTCATTTGTATGATAAAGCATAAGATGTTGTCTCTGATTCTCTTGCATGTGATCTGTTTATGTTTTCCTCACTCCTTCGCCACAAAATACTAGATGTGCATTTAAGGAGTTCAACTGAATATTGTCTGAATTTAGTACATAATATTTTAGCCATCTGTAGCTCACACCAAGCCTAGATGTTTATATCTGGATTTATACAGTTTGTAAATGAATTTGTATTTAAACGTTTCTAATTATTAGAGTTGTGCATTATACATATGATCAGTATGGCATAGTTAAAAGACTAAATTGTGACATATCACAGATTAATTTCAGCACTACTGTCATGTTTGTTGCTGCTGCTCATTACTTACACAAACACACAGACAGCATCTTACCCTGTCATTTTAGTCTCAATCCAAATATTGATTAATTTGTTTTTATAATCACATCCACTGTCAAGCTACACATGATGCATCCTTCTTAACGTGCACTCTCTGTGCAGACAGTTAACGATTCTTCAGCCTGGATCAATGAAACCAACAAAAAGCTGCATCAGGCCAATTATACCTGCAACAGACTGAATAGTCATCAGTTTTGTGCATCTGCTCGTTTGCACTTTTAGGGCATTTTACCTATTGTGCACTTTTTTTGCAAGCTTTGATGTAATTTTTTGAATAGAATTGTAAAACTGAGAAATTTTGTTGGTAACAGGAGACTCTCCTGATAGATAATTAAAAATAAAAACAAACATTTTTTTTACTAAGATTAAAACACACAATATGACAAAAAATTAAACGTTAAAATATTATAAACTCTCAAGATAAAGTATTTGTTACCTTTACATTTTTCGGATTAATGTAAAGGATCATCAATAACACTGTGATACCCGAATACAATCTGTTATTATTTTTGTTGACTGTTGATTTTGTTTCTCACTTTTGTCTGATGCCTATCGAGTAAATCTCCGTTTTTCCCAGTATTAACATGGCAGGGATTTGAAATTGCACATTATAACATGAAGTCTTCTGTTTGACGTTTACTCGTTTGTGCACTCAGGGTAAATGTTATGCCCAAACTGTTGATTTAACTAATTACATAGAAAATTTAATAAATGTAAATTTTCTGTGTAATTTTGTTACATAAGTACGTACATATTCAGTTTCTACAGAGTACATTTTATTTAATGATTAATCACTTGAATAAATAAACCTTTGATTTTTGGGGTCTTCTATTTTTACTCCCTAGGTACTGGCTATCCTTATGGAGCACCTTATGGAGGCAAGTTTCCTGTTTAAGTTTATTATGTTTTGGCTCTCATAGATTTTGTTTAAAGAGCAGTGAGGTATATTTCTACTCTTTTTGTGCTTTAGTACCTTTAGGCACTGGACCCGGAACTGGACCCGGAACTGGGCCTGGAACTGGAACACTGCCTGGAGCAAAGCCTCTGAAACCTCCAGGTACTCGAATCCATTTTTTCCTTCAAGCAACCAAACTGTTTTAGTAACTAAAACTACTTTTTAAATATACTATAAGACTAAAGCTGGTGCAAAAAACTTGCCTATAATCTTTTCTTTATCTATGAGAGACACTCTAATGTCTTATAATTATGGTGTAATCATTTTTATGCAAAACACAAAGTGGAAAGACACTGGATGAACAAAACCATTGTATGGTACGTCATACAGAACAAAATAAACAAAAAACATTTAAAAATGTAAATTCTGAATGAATGCATGTACAATATGTTTTATTTTAACACAAAGTGAGTAGTCAAAGAGTACTGAGATGTATGAAAGTTTCGACTGTCAGAATTGAAGAACTAATAATGGAATAATTAGATAAATACACAGCGTGATAACTGCTGTCATGTTCGTGTTTTTGCAGAAGCTTGTGCACATGCAGTCTCAGCATTGTTGTGTTTTGTGTTTGTAGCTGTGGGTGGTGTTGGAGAGAGACCAGGAATCCCACTGGCTGCAGGAGGTTATCAAGGTCAGTGAGCCCTAAGAAAATTTACTTGCAGGAAACTAAATTATTATAACGTATTAGTAATTTTTAATTGGGAAATAAGAGTGCATCCTGCTTTTTAGCAGGACTTGTTGAAATCAGGGAACATCGTATTATCATTAGACCCTTTTTGTAATTCCTTCACTGAGCGTAACGCCTTCTCAAAATGTAGGAGATGAGTTATCTATTAGATGTCACCATGATTCAGGTGGATACACTCTGCTTGGACAAGGTATATATAAAAGGAGGCGAGCCTGTCAGCATTGATGCCTAATGTTTCCCTGACTTTAAAAAACAACAACAAAATCATCCAGTCCAGTGCACAAAGTGACAGTTGGTGAAGAGATGTCATCTCATGCCACTTCCTGTGCAGGAAATTGGCCAAAATGCTGATAAGTTGCTGTGCAGGGTGCAGCGTATCAGGAATGAGAAACCACTTTAAGGAAGGAAAACAACTGGGGCAATATTCAAAGAGTTTCTCATTCTTTATGTGGCTCTCAGTCCTAAGCAGGATGGCTATAGTAATAGATTAAAGGGTCATTGCATGTAAGCCAGTTTTCTCTGTGTGACAGGTGGAGTTGCGTATCCTGGAGCTGCAGCTAAAGCGCCGAAACCAGGTAATGTAACAGGCCCGGTACTGCTGCCGCACATCAAAGCACAATGTAAACATGGGAAATGTGCTGTGAATGTGTTTTCCTATAGCTTGTGGCCACTGTGTACTTTATGTTGAAAACACAGTTTCCCAGAAACAGTGTTTGGGAAAACGTCCACCTCACTTCCTCTTCAAATTAAGCCTCAAAAATTCAGTACTGGATCTTTTTAAAGTAGTTTTTGTTTTGTTAGCGAGTTGCTATCAAACCAAAATCACTAGATTTACTCAGATTACTTGTATCAAAAAGACACTTTGTAGACATTTACAGTACCATATTCTCTCTCTTTAGCAGAGTTTGTTTACCAGTGAGAAATGTGGCCTGAAATAAAGTGATTCAGCCATTTTTATTTTTTTTTAAATCCAGCTTCTGCAAAGGCAAGCTCCACCAAGGGCAGTAATCCCTGCAGTATTTCTGTTCCGTTAGGAGTCTGTAAATGGAGCAAGTCAACAACACATCATTTTGCCCTGGAGACCATATTACTGTGCAGAACATCACTGTGGGATTGTTTGAAGATAACACAACCCCCCTGGGGAGTCCTGCCCTGAAATAGCAAAATTCTGCCAGGGGAAATTTGGATGAGGACGTTAATGTGACGTTAGCTGAGCCACTGGCCACATGCCAGTTTAGGGCCTGAAGCAACAATGCTGGAGTAATACACACAGGAAAAAAAACTACAATCCATAGAAATATGAAACTTAGAAAGTTGTATTTGCTGTATATCAGAAGAAAAGAAACATTTGAATTGTTTCTTTATTGTCTTTTAATTTGAGCAGGCTACGGCAATATTGGAGGTGGTGGCGGATACCAACAAGGTGAGGACCACAGTGACATTTTTACCACTCAGTCCCTCTCCTTTTTATTCTTAAGCAGCTTAAGATGATGCATATTTCTGTTCAGAAGTCTACAGCCATATTTACACTTGCACAGCTTTTAGACCTGCCTCTTCTTCTCTTCCTCTGCCCACCCGTGATGGATCATTGCAATCACACAGCAGCAGCCGACAGTGCCGCCTGCTCTCACTTCCCCACAGATACTGCCCGGCTACAGCTAGTCATAAAAACTGTGTCCTAATCCATCTCCCAGTGAACACAGACACATCCGTCTGTGTTACTGCAGATGGTTTAATAGCTTTCATTTTTGCAGCACAGTTTTTCCATCAGGGAGGTTTGCCAAACTGAGAGATCCGTAATTATGAAAATCAGGTCAAGTTGTCATATTCAGCGTAATGCTGGGTTGTTTAATCATAACTTACTTGTAAAACATTTAGTGCAAATGGATTTACTGCCAACACAAATAGATTCTATACATGAATCCAATTCTTATCGTGTGACATATTTTCTATCTGTAGGCCTGTGAGGTCTCCATTAAAAAGGCTTTTTCAAATTTACAGGTGTAGTTCCTGGTTACAGAGGAGGATACCCCCAGCAGTACTACCAAGGTAAAACAACTACTTCCTTTATGCACATTTTGATTAAAGTATATTGATGAATTCACAGCACACATTATGTTACATACTACCTGCTACCTGTTGTTGGTGATAAACACTTCTGTGTAGTGACCTTTTAAGGGCGCAGGTTGTGCCATAAATCAGTGTTGACAAATGACAAAATAGAGCCATTTATCTTTAGAAGGTGGGATCAAAGGCAGAGAACAGTGGTAGGATGTTTTAAGAGTGTGTGGCTGTATCGGAGGTGGACTTTCACCCAAGAATAAGAACTCCAAAAAAAGAGGCTCTAATACTACTTTTCAGTAAAGCAGACTGAAGTATACTCATGAGCTACTTTATTAGATGTACCTTGCTAGTACCAAGTAGGACCAATTTTACCTTCAGAACGGCCTTAATTGCTTGTTGCAAAGATTCATCATTCATTCATCAGCTGTATTGTCGCAGCAGACAATCTTTCCAGCCTTCTGTTGTTCAAGAAAAAAGAAAAAAAGATGCAAATCTTGGTTGTAACAAGCGGTTATTTGAGTAACTGTTGCTTTCCTGTCGAATCATGTGGTGGTTCTCCTCTGACATCAGCAAGGCATTTTCAGCCAGACAACAGCAACCTGCTGGATATTTTCTCTTTTTCAGCCCATTCTCAATAAACCTGAGGCTACGTTCACACTGCAGGTCTTAATGCTCAATTCCGATTTTTTGATCAAATCCGATGTTTTTTTTGTCTGCTCGTTCACACTACAAATAAAATGCGACAGCAAACGCGCTCTAGTGTGAACGCTCAAAGCGGCCCGCATGCGCAAAAGAAGACGTCAAACACAACGCGCTCTGTTTAGACCCAGACCAAACAATATTGTTTGACTGATGGCCCTTAACATAAAGACTTCGGACTTCACGTTTCCCAATTTTTGCTTTAAGTTATTTTGTTATTTACATAATAATGTAGATAACCTAATAATGATCCTTATTGCTGTTTAAGAGAGGAGCGGTGCTTCAAAGGATAGTTGCAGATTTCTGTCAGAATCTGCAGATTATGCAGTACAAATAAAATGTTAACGTTTCTCCAACGTTGTCTTCCCAACAGTTTCACTGGACGGCCAGGAAGCGTTCGCGATGTCTTATCGGGCGCTTCTCCGGCGCTGATAATTGGCGTCTGTCTTGTGTCAGTGACGTAAAAGACGGATTTAATGCGACATGACCGTTCAAACAGCAGACACTTTCTAAAACATCAGATATGTATCGGATTCAGTACCACATACGAAAGTGACCCAGATCGGATTTGAAAATATCGGATTTGTGCCGTTCACACTGTCATACCATGATCGGATATGGGTCGCATAGGGTCCAAAAAATCTGATTTGATGCGCTTTCACCTGCAGTGTGAACGTAGCCTTAGACATGGTTGTTGGGGACAATCCCAGTAGCTCAGCAGTTTCTGAAATACTCTGACCAGCCAGTCTCACAACAAAGTCACTTAAATCAAATCGTCTTCTTTCATCATTCTGATAAGCAGTTTGAAATTCAGCATGCCGTCTTGACCCTTGGCTGATTAGATATTTGCATCAACAAGCAATTGAACTGGTGTACCTAATGAAAAACTGTAATTCACAGTACATTCATAGCACTGATAACTGCATTGCTAAAATAAACCTGCCTCCACCGAGCGGAGGATTTGGCGCACAGATGATTGTTTAACTGTTTGTCCTTGTTTCTGGATCAGGGGCCGGATTAATGCTGCCTCCACTTTAGAGCTTAAAGAAAAGGAGAGGGGAGCAACAGAAGGTTTTCTTTTCTTGCAACAATATTCACATGCCGAAAATGATTCGGAAACCACATTAGGAAAAATATTACCTGATTACCTCATCGGTATTTATTCTTCCCTCTCCTTTCCTTAATGTCGGCCACTTTCGCAGCTTCAGCTTTTGCACAGTTTCCATGTCATGCTTATTATGACCTCTTACTCGTTAATCTACAGTAGAGATATCTACTGTATCCTCTTATCCAACTAAAAAAAAAACATATTAAACTTTAAATATCTGGAATGTTTTAGTTTAATTTGAATTTGATTAATTATTCATAAATATTTTTGACTATCCTAAACACTGAAGGTTTTTTTTTTTTTAGACCAAAAGGATTTGTGAACTTTTCCATTTTAAGTTAAAAATAATTAAACAGGTCAACCCACATTTTACTGACATTTCTTCAGTTTAAGCAGACAAACCTTATGCACCTCTATCCACAAGATTAAATGTCGGTATTATAAATACAAAACACAGACAGGAGAAGACTACTGTCTGCATAAAATCTGGTCACTTGTCTGCACTGAAAATGTGTCTGGAACAAACAGCTCAGCTCTACGTTTAAGTGCCTCCTGTGCGATCGTCTATAATGTCAACAGTTTAATTCTAACCACATCCTGGCTGAGAGAAATGAATCCACCTGTGTGACAGACCCAAAGTGGTTTCATCCTATCATTGCTCTGCTGACACCTACTCTTGTATTTGTCTTTCCTGTTGTGTAGGATATGTGCCAGCCCCGCTGACTCCTCAACAAGGTACCAAAACTCCACGTCCTCTCATTACATTACTTCACACATGCAAAAAGAAAACTTTATTTTTTTGCACATTATAAAGGCATTGTTTCAGTGAGCGACTGTTCCCTGAAGCTCTGCTCATTTTCCAGTTTATCTCTCATTAAATCTACTTTTTGGCAGAGCACGCCAACATGCCAGATTATCGAGATGAGTTTGGAAAATGGGTGTGTGCTGGTCAGTGCAGATGGTGCAGCTCAGCCCGTATGATGAACACACCATAATCTGTATCTTCCTGAACTAAATTACTCCTGCGAGTGGGATAATTTCATAGAAAGCGCATGCTATTTTAGAGGCTATAATATCATTCGTTGGATCACTCAAAGTACCTGACATACAGCTTTCAAGGGCTTTCAAGTCTCTGAATGAAATCTGAATCAGGTTTATTGACAAAACTTTAGCCAAACCAGGATATTTTTTTTTTTATAGAATGCCCTGAATAAGCATGTGTTAGTGTAACATGTTACTTATAACGTGACTGGAGGATCATTAAGAAGATTAAGATATAAGAACTGTAGACGGGAAGAAAATGTTCTTGTGCCTTGAGGTGTAGGTCCTAATGTGCTGCAACCCCCTGCCAGAGGCAAGTGACTTAAAAAGCTCCTGTGGGAGAAGTGCAGATTCCAGCCAGTTGCCTTCTTAGTAGAGCAGTGGAGTGTGGAGGGGAGACAACCCTACACATGAGAGTAACTAGGAGAAGTGGATGACAAGATGCAGGTGAAGATAATCAAAGACAATTACACAGGAGAAGTACAACTAAAGTCAAGAAGCTAGAGATGGGTATCTATCAAAATAAAACAGGAAGGAAGAATTGTAACTAAATGGGGGAACACAGACATGTGAATGATCTTAACATATGGGATCAACACAGTAAGAAGAAGATAAGATAGGAAACAACTCAAACTTTAATCAAGAATAATTTCATGTTTCTATGGTGAACATAATTAAATCATGTAGCATCTGCATGAAAATCCGCAACTTAATTTGTATCATGTCATCTCAACAAGATCAATCTAGTAAGAGTGGTTCGTTGCCTGGACTCACGAAATTCACAAAATCACATTAGATGTCAAACTGCAGGAAAATCGCTGGAGTTTTAAGAGGCAGATAACTACACCCACACCAGGTGTATGCTATCGCTATTTATTGTGGTTTAACATGTCAAGGAAAAAAACGTACAGAAAATTCTGCATCAAGCCTTGCAATCATAGTTTTCCTAGTTTTGTTAAGCCTGGCTTGACAGCTTGGTGGCACGATGGTTAGTGCTGTTGCCTCACAGCAAGAAGGGCCTGGGTTCAAATCCACAATCTGGCTGATTTGCAGTGTGTAATTAGAGTTAGGTTAATGGGTAATTCTAAATTATCCATGAATGTAAGTGCAAATGGTTGTTTGTCTCTATGAAATCATCAACCCTCATATTGGTTCATTAAGCAAGACTAGCAGTTATTAACAAAGTAGTCGTTCAAACAACAAGATTTCATTGTGTTTTCCTAAAGTTTTTAACTTGTGTAGAATGAATTAAAATAAATTTCACTTTATATACTTCAATAAATCACTTAAAGTCAATGTAAGTATACTACATTGATCCAACGTAATCTGATTACATTAAACCACCAAATGTCAAATGTGTTGGTTTGACATGGTCATAAATGGGTTATTGTACTTGGTTAAATCACATGGAAAAAGGTGCCATGATTAAATTGTATTCATCCAACAACAGAATTTTTTGAGTGCAGGCAGACTCATCCCCACCTTTGATTAGCCCGATCGAGGTAGCGTCATCTGCTAATTTCATAAGGTTGACTGACTGGAGGTGGAGCTGTTGGTATGCAGGAATAAAATGAGGGGAGAAAGTATGTAGCCTGTAGGGGAACTGGTGCTGGTGGTCTGAGACATGCATGCATTTTCATGTCATGCCATTACATGACCAGTGAGGGTTTTCACATCCTTCCTTGGGCTGGTGGATAGTGGAGCAGTCCCACAATGATGGGACAAAATGATCTTTGCTAAAGTACTTGTAAAATCAGTGTGCCTTTTAGCAGCCATCCTAAAAAGTATTTCACAGTCACCAGGACTCAAAAACTTTATATGTAGAAGTTTATTATAAATATCATTCATCTCATCTTGGTGGTGTTGATTAGATTAAGATAAAGTTCTTGTCCAGTATATCAGCAGCTGTCTGTCATATATCACCTACCTTATTAATATAACTTGCTGAGCCGGTCTGCAGTGCAAACTTCACTAGTAAATCCATCTACAGTTTAATTTCCAGCACCCGTGTTTGGAGGCAAGTGTCTCCTGCCTTAAACGGCATCCTTACAGGGAAACGTGAACTTATCAAATGTGAACTTTGATAAGACATGCCGAGAAAAAGACAAGTTCTTAAACATTTATGCACTAGAAGAACATTTTGTTGAAAGCAAATGAATCATATTGGGGGTTTTTTTGTTTTTTGAAAGTACCAAATTTTACACAGAGAAAGTTTTTCTTGTAGAAATAGAAACAAAAACCCACAAAAAAGCCAAGAGAACAGTTGGATATTCAAATATATGCGTGGAAAATAGAGGGACAGATCTGCCCAGTGTCCAGTCGGATAATCTTCTGGCAAACATTAAGGCCTATACCCTCAGATTGGAAACATAATAACCAATATTGTTTTGTTGTTTTGCAGCCAAAGCAGCAAAGTACGGTGCTCTGCAGGGCTTCCTTGGTGGCGCAGGTGGAGGAGGAGGCGGAGGATTCTATAGAGGTAAAAGACCTGTGCACATTGTTGAAGAAGCATCCTGAAAAACAGAAGTTGCTGCAAAGGCTAAAATGTTGCCGGTGTTTGCTGTAGGTGGCGTTGCAGGATGCCAGGGCAAATACTGTGGGAGGAGGAAGTAGAGGATCTCTCGAGATCCAGTGACCTCAAGAAACCATGGTGCTACTGCATGATCGAGAATGTACATTTTATATGCAAAGCCCCATTAGACAACCTGTAAAGATGTTTGTTTTTACTTACTTGACTTCAGTGTCTGTTTTTACACAAACCCACCGACCCAGAATTTTGTACATGTGACGTATGTTATTGACAGTGCCTTTTAATCATTAACGTGTTCAAGTTAACCAAGTTAATTCTGTACCGCACCGGCCCACCATGTGTCGCTGCGTCCGTGCACACACGCCTGCACGTGTGTGTATTGTTTGTTTGAAACTCTGTCTGTACCATCGGCTGTCAATGTCACCCACAAGTGATTTCCCTTTCTGCTTTAATCCTAAACTAAATCAAGGTGATCCGTCTCACTGGGCAGCACAGGGCTCGTCTGCTCCTCTCTGACCTGTCACAGGGGTGGGGTTGGTCATAGCTAGGCCGAAATCTGATGATATCCATCCAATGTCAGTGCGGTTCCTGGCTCCCCATTTTCTCTGCTGCCATTTTTAGGCCTGCTGGGTATAAAGCGGTGGTAACTGGGGCTCCAGCCAACCCATCTGCTCTCACCAACTTTGCTGATTCTTGTTGCTGTGCAGTTCAGTGTTCTCAGCTTTTTTGTGTTAAATGTTGCCAAACACTTTCTGCTGAAGACAGTCAAAAAGCAGTGGGTTTAAATATCAATCAGACACTGCTTTGGTATGTACGCGACGTGTATGTGCGTGTGTGTTTCATTATGTGTCGTGTTTAAGTCTGCTTCAAATGTTTAGTCTCATTTACATTTATGTAACTGGTCATTATTCAAGATTTGCGGCACCATGATTTGACTCATAGCTTTTTTGTTATCAGGAATGTGTGAGCATTAAAAAAAACAATCCTTTGCTTTTGCATTTATTCACTGTTATTAACTGTAATACAGATTAATACTTTGTTTTAATGGGAATGCCGCTGTGTTTATGTGAGGCACAAAATCCCTGTTCTTTATTTACTTGAGCTGCTTTAAAAAAAACAAAACCAAAGGCTTTACTGACCAAAGGTTCATGAGCGCTGTTGCCAAGTGACCCCCATCTCTTCCCGTAACTGTGTACTGTATTTTGTACTAATTTGATGGCTTCAGTTCCTTCACTCGGTGCTGTGTAAGAACTGTCTTTGAGCCTCGCTGGGTCAGACCTTGTCTTATGTGGCGTGGGATACTCTTCATCTTTATTTAAAACTGTTTTTATAAGGAGGAACAGTGTGGTTTTGCACTTTTTATGTTTCCACGGCACACATGTGACTTGTTCCCGGACATCCCGGCATTTTATTTGCTTTAACAAATAACAAAATAAAATGTGTTTAAAGAACACGCGTCTTCTTATTCATTACTTCTTCCTGTCCGTCCTGAGGGCTGATCAAAATCACCCGGTGGGGAGTGTCGAATCAGTCCAACGCTGGAACAATAACCTGGGTTCAAGTCCTGCCTGTTTTAGAGCTTTTTTTTCATATGAGTTCTGTTATTGTTCCACTAGGAAAAATGAATCACTTATCAGATTTATTGTATGTGAAGGATTTCTTCTCTATAATGAAAACAAACCTCAGGTTAGGTGCGAACACTTTGCCAGAGTATGGCGACTATGAGCTGTGTTCTTATTGTGCCAGCTGGAAGTAATGAACTCATACTGCTGTTCCCTGAAGATCTCCTGGGAGAGCCACTGACCCGTGATCCACATCCTGTAAAAGTAGCTTACACTGTTGTTCCAGGAGCAGAGGCTTTACTGCAGACATAAAACAATGTCACTGTGAAACTCTAGTCGAATTCTGTTTTTCTACAGCTGGCAATTACACATTTCTGTAAATCTATTTGCTTGATTTTCCTAGTGTTAGTTAGCTTGCTTAATTTCTAACAGGAAATAATGTGTTTGTGTTACTTTAGGCAACATGTAATCGGTGTAGGCAAACCCTTTGTACATACGTGTACTAAATCAGTTACCTGGCGACCTGCCGCTGGGACAAACAGATCAAACCTCTGGCCCTGGCTTAGCTATCCCACTCCCATCTCCCCATACCAACACTCCTGACGCTGAACCAGCGACACTGATTCTTGAAGAAAAAAAATAAGTTTTTTTTAATATCAAAAAATGTGTCTAATTGCAGGAAGCCCCTTGGGAAATACATATATTTAATAATAATAATAATGATAGCCCACATAAACTGAGAATTTTTGTTAAAGCGTGCATTGCTCTGTGTATATTTTGCACACTGCCGGCTGCAGGTAGCTTTAAGAAGCGTTAAGTTCATCATGTCTAAGCAATGAGGAGTTTTAAGCAAAAATATTTCAACTTGGTGTCCACTAATGCTATACTCACACATGAGAAAACAGTGTTTGGAGACTGCAGTATAAGCAAGATTACTGTGATTTGTGTGCTTTGAAGACGGAGACCGGGTATGCAACCACCCGCAGTGAGCTGCCGTCCTCGTTACCATTTTATTGCTGTCTTTAGTGCGATAAGACTGAATCAGTCTGCTATGAATCTGCTGGCAATTACATGTTAATACTACAAACCTAATTATACAAACCTGTTGCCGTCTACATTTACATAAGTCATCCAGTGGAAGTGAGTCCCTTACTGCAAAGAGACGTGTTACAGAGGTGTTGAGGTCATCCAGACTCACTCAGAGTTACAAAAAAAAAAAAGGGGGGGGGGGGGATCCATCGTCACCACCACGTGGAGCAGGTGCAGAGCCGAAAAAATGTAAACATAGAAAAGAATTAACACACACTGCAGAGCTCCAGCTTCCTTATTTATTGCATCTAGTAGTGTGTGACGTTTCGACTACGTCTGCTTTTCTTCAGATAATGACACGTAGGACGGCACCATCTTAAATCGTCTGTGATAGATCACATGACCATGACCAATGGCAATAATATCCAATCAGAACCATGTCTTATAGGTCTCACTCAGATTTATTCCAATAGGTTGATAGTCTGTCTGCATTTGAATTTGAGTTTGCCATTTTATGTCCACTCTAGTGTCACATGGTAGACCTGCACCTCAACTCGCCTCCGTATTTGTTGTGTGAAATTGGCACTAATTTCTGTGCGTTTCAGAATTGCTGTGAGACGGTGGCTGATTGGGTTCTTTTAACTGAAGCTAGTTATATTTGATTGTTCTTACACTCTGGTCCTTTGATATTTCACACTACAAACGCTGCTGTTTCACTTGTGGCCCTTTGTGCAGGTATGTTAAAAATTCCAGACTGAAGAAGGTTTGAATTAAAAATATTTTTTATGTTTGCATTCTGCTGTGGTTCTGTGCTTTGTACAATTGAAATTCAGAGATGATTCGGTGATATAATCATGCTGTACACACAGAATCCGTGTGTTACACTGAACCATAAAGGAAAATGGACGTGTTGACTGCGTTGCATTTAAGCAATGACTAAAATCAGTAATTACCATTTTGTAATTTCTGAATTGTGCGCTCAGGCTTCCGTTTCGTGCCTGCTTTACACTTCTTCGCAGAGCTAACTGATTTTATGGCTCCTAAATTAAGCCCCAGTTAATCTCATGAACAGCAAATTTCACGATTTAGACATCTAATAAAACCTCAGTTTTTATACTCCTGACTACACTGCAGCTGCTTTTAGATTTGCCTTCATGGGTTTAAAACCAGCCAACCACTTCATTTTATTTCCCTTCGTTACAGCTTCTTTTTATGTTGCACCCTTTGCTTACACTTTGTTTGCACTTCTATGAGACACTTAGCAGCTACTTCCAGCACCTCCACCTATCCCATATCTCAACCCCTTTCGCCACTATCACGCATCAACGCGTTAATATTTTACCTGCCTTTCTACAAGAGCGCACTCTGTCTACTTGTAGTTACCTTGTAGTTACTATGGTGGCGTTTCTGCGCCGTCTCCCCCCACCTACCCCTCTCCCCTCCGTCCCTCCTCCACCAGACTTTATTAAGCAGGGCGTGTTTGTGGTTGGCCAGCCCCCTGTTTCCTCCGCACTGCTCGGCAGCTTCATTGGTCAGCGCCTCTCTTGAATGAAGCGCCGCAGAAACGTGCAGGCAGCGGGCAGAAGGAAGCTGTGTGGGCCGCCGCAGGGAGCGACCGACGCGCAGCGACACGACCCCCGGGCGCGTTGCGGTGTGTGTCGGTGAACACCGTTTATCCGTCGAGCAGAGGCAGTTGGCTCTCTCCCGGAGCTCCGCGTGTGAATGAGGTTGATGCTGCTCTGTTGCACCTGGAAGGACGAACGCATGGGAGAGGAGGAAGGTAAGGACCTGCGTGCTGGTTACGCGCTTCGGCTTTTGGGGCGGGCGATGCGGAGACCACGGCGCACTCCCTGCTCCTCGAAACGCAGAAGATGCTCCAACAGAAAAAAAAGCTGCACACTGCACCGTTTCTGTGTTTACTGTACAGAAATAGGTTCGTGTGCAGGGAGCGCCAGGCTGTGCCGCAGATGAAGCCATTCTTCGAGTGGATGCGGCCAGCATGTTTGTATGCAACGTTCACCCTCAGGCCACCACCACACTCTTCATCTGCCGCCAGCCTTCTCCAATAATCCAGCATGCAGTGCTTATAAACAGGTTGTTACGTGAGAAGTAACTGTCCTTTAAGAGCTTCCTTCATGCTGTGTGAAAACACACAGATGGCAGAGTTTCCTGTTGTGCCTGCACCAAACTAAGACTCCCACAGACTCCATGATTAACTTAGGTGTGTGACCGGTGTAGATTTAATCGTTTAAAGCAGCCAGATAACCTTCTGATCTCATTATTAATGAAGCTGTTTTAATTGTATGTTTTTTTAATTCATTGTTTTCTGGATAGTGATTCAGGAAGCTATGGCTCGAACAGCTGGTAAACCACATTGTTGATCTATGTGTGTGTATTTTGGCATGTGGTGTGAGATAACTGTGCACACCGAGCTGTCAGTCAGCTTCACTGAGGTGAACAATGGGCGTCCTATGTAAGGTTTCACTTTGCATTGCAGTGTGGTTAGCTAATCTGGAAGTGTCTGCTTTAGGTCAGAGCGGGCGGGGCGTACGCACCTGTACCTGCACAGGTTTTACAGTTTGTGCCAGAATGTAGGTGTGTTTCTGTTTGCCTTGGCAGCCCTGTCTGAAGTCAACAGGAGGAAAGAGATCATGCAGAGAAATGCTCCACAATAAAAAATGCTATAAAAAAATTAAAAAAAAAGATGGTAAAAAAGTGTTTAAAGAGAGAAGGCTGGAGGAGTGAAGAAGAAAAGCATTAGCACCAGACATCAGCACCCAAAGCTCTGCCAAAATGGCTTTCAGTTCACAGGATGGATGAATAATGGAAGCTGTTGTGCAGAGTTAAGTTTTATCAAGACTCTTCCACCAGTATCCAGATTTCATATTGTGGCACTTTTGAACTTAACCTTGGTCAAAATTGGGCCTCTTTATAGCTGCTTTGTATGTGGAGAAGTACTCTTGTTACTTCTTGTTGAAATGCCATGATGAAGAGGTGCTACGCTCGGCTGTTACTCTGAGGTGACAGTCGTGATGTTACTCTTGGGTGTACCGCAAGTTCAGGAGCTCAGCAGTGAGAGTAATGCGGGGGAACCTGAAGCAGTAGCATCTGTGCAGTTTTATTCTTTACAAATCAAAACAGCATCCCCACGGATGGAATGCTTTCAACTGGCTGCCATGTTTGTGTTTGCTGTTACTCACTGAGTCTTGCCGTGTGACTTTTTTTAGGCAAATTAACTCAGGCAACAAATGCATCTAACACAGCATAACGTTGGCCGCCGCCTCGCCCTTTGCACCAGATGAACCCTTACTGCAGGATAAATCGTCCCAACTCTGCCAAATTGCTTTTTTCCTGAAACTCTAATCATAATGAAGATTTTCCTAAGAGGTGGAATCTTTGATCTGCAGCTAATAAGATTCCTCTCATGGAAACGACTCTTATCAGGAAAGAAGTAGAAGAAAGCCGATGTCTGGTTTAAATTGTAAGGAAAATATAAAATGTTATTAGCAGGCATGTTATTAGCCTGCTAATAACTATGTTATTAACTATGTTATTAGCAGTTTTGATGATAACTACATTATTTTAAAAGCGTACATCTACCTGCCATCATTTTATGCATCATCTCAGTTTCTCTTTAGTTTCTTTGTGTCGTTTCCTGCTTTTACAACATGCACCCACGCCTCCACACTCATGGTGCGTTAAATTTGAATTTGAAAGTAGGAATTTCTGAGTTTCCAGTTGGGAATTTTCATCTGGAATGGCCCCCCTTAATCTGAAGTTCCGAGGCAAATACAATGCAGCATCATCATCACCCTGATTTCTACACTCGATTAGTTTTGGACTTGTTAGCCAAGCTTGCTTAATAGAATAGCTCATTTCAGCTGCTCCCTTATTCACAAAGGGGTCGCCACAGCAGGGAGCTCCACATGTTTGACGTGGCAGATTCTCACACTAGATGTGACACCCAAGTGAGTCTGTCTCTCCTCTGGGACTGAACCAGGTATCTTTCGCGTGATAGAGATATGTGTAAACCATTACACTATAGAGCAGCTGTAGAGCTGCCAAAACAGTGTTTCCACCGTTTCCTCATACCCTTTCGAGCAAGGTTATGGTAGAACATCGTTAATACTTGTGCTGTGGCTCATTCTGTGGCCTTTTGTACAGGTAAATTGTGGGGGAAAAAACCCAAAACAACAAAAAAAAAATGGAAAGTTTATGACTAGAAAAAAGGGATAAAACATCCAATTAGAGGTAGGTTTGGAAAAGTAAAATAAAAGCCTTTTATTACTGAGCATAACTACCTTTGGAAACCTGGATGTTTTATGCCTTTTGGTCATAATATTTCAATTTTTCTCATTGCCAAAGTTTGAATATTATCCTATAATTCTAGGCAAAAAATTGTGTTTCTTTAAATGTTATGATTTTTTTTAATAAACAAGAGTTTTTCTATTAAACAGGGCAATGCAGCAAATTAGTGGTTTTGCCCCTGCTGAGCCGTATGCTCATTAAAAATGCCCCTTCAGATGGTACATCGTTTCTGCTCTGGTGGTAACGGTGGAGGAGACGCTGTGTGGTGTGTTTGTTTGAGTTGTGTGTTTTTAGAGCTGGGTTATAAACCAGCAGTGATAATTTGCATAGCCAGATAAGCGGTGGAGAAGGCATACAGACAGAGACACAAACACACATCTCTTTGTGCGAACTGTTTATAACTTTATGTTTAATGAGCTTTAATATGGTGATATCAGCACGTCGGTCTCCTGTCATTACAGCTGGAGGAAGTTTGCCCGTGTGCGCGGGATGCAAACAGAGGATCTACGATGAGCAGTACCTCCAGGCCCTTAACAATGACTGGCATACCGTCTGCTTCAGGTACTTTCAGCACAAACAGCAAACCAGACTCAACATATAAACCCAGACTTTGAGTGCACACACGTCTTTAAGTCTCACTGAGTTTTTGGCCACTTGGGAACAACACTGAAATATCACAGTGCATCTTGCTTATTTATCCATCCTACAAGTCCATCCAGCTAGAGCGAATACAGGTCAAAAGTTCACTGGCGTTTAGCGCTGTTCATAGAGTCGACCTGAAGGGGAATTCTGCCTATCAATTAGCTGCTAAATGTTCCACTGTGTTCAACAGCCGGTTACCAAGTGTCTGCTGAATGGTATATTACTGTGATTAATATATCACTCATTATTACTGCTTTAAAGGACAGCGAAGGAGTGAGTGAAGTGAGTTAATGGTTGCACATATAAGGCATAAAAGTACCCTAGAAAATAAAATAAAAATACCAAATATTTGCTGTTTTCAGTGTTTAAAAGTCCTGTGAGTCCACAGTCCAGTGAAAACCCTTTCTTTCTTAAAATACTGGTTCCACAGGAAAATAAAGGCTAAGCAGTAGCTGGATGTTGCTAATCATATCCACTGTCTGTCTGATCATCAGTTTACAGGGCTGAAGCATTCAGTGTAGGTTAAAGAGCCCGACAGCATGGCTTAGGCTTGAAAGGTTTCATCTGAACAAACCACAAGGCTTCTGGAATAATGTCCTTTGGGCATGTTTGGCTGTAATGTACAAACACCTCATAGCAGCAAACAGGCACGGTGGTGGAGGGTGATTATTTAGGCTTGTTTTCCAAGCATAGAACGTGGGCACCTATTAGTTATTAAGCTGATGATTAACTTCTCTGTACATCAAAGTATTCTAGAGTCAAATATGAGACCATCCATCTGACAGCTAAATACTGACGCAAACTGCGTCGTGCAACTGGTCAGTGATTCCAAACACAGCAGCAAAGTCCAGACCGAACTGAAATGTTGTGGCGGGACCTTAAGAGAGCTGTGCAAAAAAAATGCTTGCAAACTTCAATGAACGGATGTAATGTTGTAAAGAAGTGTGGGTCAAAATTCCTCCACAGAGATGTGAGAGACTGATAAAGTTATTCCTACTAAAGGTGGTTTAATGAGCTAGTTAATCATGCGAAATATTTATTTTTCACAGGACTGCAGAGAGTCCCGTGAGAAACTTTATCTTTCACATGACTGTGCGATTAAAAAATGATCAGGTTTCAGGATGTTAGATAAACCAGTTTATTCATATCACCATGGGAAACTGTAATAAAGATATTAAATGGGAGAAATAGCTGGCAAGTTGTGTAACAAGTTTAGTTTTTTGTGGTTTCAATGTAGGCTTTGTACTGCAGCATTTCCTGGAATTACTACTGTTACAGACTCGTTCCCAGGCATGTCTGTGCCTGCTTGTGTTTTCTTTCATTTCGAGGAGCTAAACGTTTTCGTGTTATTGCCCATAATCACATCTTGTTCCTTGTTTAATCTTTCTTCACTGTAATGCTAACACAAGTATCCTCCTCCCACCACCTTTTCTAAGAAAATCTCCTTAAATCTGATCTGTATTTTTCTCACAAGTGTTTCCTTTTTGTGGGTAAAGGTAAAGGTAAAGTTTCAGATTTTGCTGTGTTTTCTTGTACTTTTAGTTTTTGATGAATTCTGTAACAGACATAACCTAAAGTAGTCCTGGCTGCAGACCTGCGTCAGACAAGTGCTAATGTCGAAACCTTCACATGATGCAGTAATGAAACTTTACAGGTGCGTAGCTGAGATCAAAATGAAAATTTGGTGTTTAAAGATGGGTGTGATCTAATTCACAAACACTGAGCAAAGACAGACATTGGCATTGTGGCTGTTGAGACATCTTCTCTAGTTTTGACCTGTAAAATTACAATGTCATGACACCTTCACAGTAAAGAAATTGCAAAAGATGCAGATACACATAGACACAAAGTCACTAGCGGTTTAAACAAGTCCTGACTGGCTTACAGTCAAATGTGTGCTTCTGAAAAATGACATTTAACAATCTGAGAGCTGAGTCAACTCCAACCCTAAGCCATTACATTTTGTAATTTGCCTCACTTATAAGTGTCTCCTTTAACATTTTGCTCACAAAATATGCGTACTCGATTATTTTTATGAAACTATTTTACCCATCGTGTATGAGAAAAGTGGAGATGGGTAATAATTCAGGTCCGTTTCCACTTCTCTTGTCTATGGTGTGCCACAAGGTTCTGTTTTGGGACCTTTATTGTTTCTTTTATATTTGTTCCCTCTTCAGTACTTTTCGAGCACTTTTAAAAACTTTTCCTATCATTGCTGTGCAGATAACATTCAGTTGTATCTCTCTTTTAAGCCACACAATATTTTTAAGCTTCAGGCGCCATTGAAAGTTAGACGGTAGACCTTTTTCTCCAACTTAATGAAGAGAATATAGAAGTGCTTGTTTGTGCTCCTGACAGATTTAATGAAAACTAGGTCCTCTGGCTACATTTGCTACATTTTTTGTCAGGAACCTTGGGATGACCTTTGACTCTCCTTTCACTCTGGATGGTTACGTGAAATCTCTGGTTTGCTCCGGTTTTTTATCACTTAAGAAATACCCCCAAGCTGAGTTCCATTGCGACATGCTCTGACCTCATCACATCTGGATTTCATCATGGCTGCAAGACTTTTAACTATTTTTCTAAGTACTCACGTGTCGCACTGTTGTTAATTCAGTTCCATTAGCTTCAGAGTCCACTGGTTTTTGCTTTTGGAGCTCTGCGTGGACAAGCACCAGCAAACATCAGACAACTTTTACATCCATATGTCCCCAGTAGGCTTCTGAGGTCATGTGATCAAGACTTGCCATAACAGCTTTCTAATAAGCTGGTACTTTACCACATTACCTAAGCAGTTTCTGACGCGTGCTCCACAGCTGTGCGCTCAAAATACTCACAAGTCCAAACTTTGCCTTCGCCTCTTCATGCAATTCTTGTCCCAGTTGACTATCAGTTATGCAGCCTAACCTTACATTGTTAACTGTTGCATTTTTGACCTGAACGATTTAACCCCTTCCCCTTAAATCCCCTTAAATGCAGTAACCCAGCAGGTAACTGCCCCATAGTGTGCAAAAGACCAATAACAACAAAAACAGCATGTATAAATAAAACTTTATTTAATTCCTAAAAACATACAATACTTATAAAACATAAATATTGTCTTTAAGTTTGCCATATGAGTGCTGTTCTCTGTACTTTGACTTCATTACAGATAGTTACAGAAACGTTCAGACTTGACCTGTCTGAAAACCTGTTACGCAATTTTATTTACACAAACCAGAGCAAGTCATAGAGGCACTCGCATACCTGAAGTTGCTCAAGACTTTTTCTCCTAATCAACCAAAAGGAGTCGTTCTTACTCCGATGAAGCATACGTTGGTTGAACTCTTGCGTCAAACCTAAAGCCACCCCCATATGAACATTTCTACAGTCCGTGGATTTGGAGAAATGAACAAGCAGGTTTTAGTTTCTGACTCAGATTCTGGTAACTTGCACTACACCATGTTGTGTGTGGGCAGAGAGACTGTGTGTGTCTCTGTGTGAAAGAAATCTATTAACATTTTTGAATTTTAATTGATTTTCATGAGCAGAACTGATCCTATCCTGGTAGACAAAACACAGAAGTTTTTAACATTTCTGCAACTGAATATCAAATGTTGGAGCTTGCATTAGAGTCCAGATCCATCCATTCATTAAATAGATTTAATATTTAATAGGTCAGTCTTCTTCTGTATAAACAAGCTTCCAGCTATCACAAAAGACTTTATGGTCTGAAAGGAAAGCAAAGAGTGTTGTTCGTCTCCTGTTACTTTTCATCCTCTCTGTTAAATATCTTTCATTAGGAGCTCTTATGTTAAGACTGCTGCATGCTGTCCTAAGTTTAAAAGAAAGTTAAAGTGCAGGCGTCACTTAACATTCAGTCAATGCAGCCGCCTTGGGTCATGTGACACGAAGCTCGGAGCAGACAAATTAAGACGTAGTCGCAGATGTTTCAGATGCACTAATGGTGATCGATTCCTTCAGCAAGGCAGAGCCAAGGAAAAATGTGTTTTTATGAAATACCAGAAATAATCAGGTAGATTTCTGGGAGGAATTTCCCTGTAGTAAACATATTAATTCTGTAGATTTCCTCCATCATTTCGCTACTCCTTTTAGTGGTCGCCACAGCGGCTCATCTGCCTCTATCTCACCCTATGCCTAAAATCCTCTGTCACACCAACCCTCTGTGTGTACTCCGTCGCTACATCCATTTAGCTTCTCTGTGGTCTTCCTCTTTTCTTCCTGCTCAGCAGCTCCATATTCAGCATCCATTGTTTAATATTTTCCTAATTAAACTAAACTGGATATAAACAGTCCAGGACTGTCACTTAGTTTCGCGAGTGGAGATTATTAACTTTAAA
Organism: Mchenga conophoros; assembly: GCF_057382185.1. NCBI lineage: Eukaryota > Metazoa > Chordata > Actinopteri > Cichliformes > Cichlidae > Mchenga > Mchenga conophoros. The sequence continues at coordinate 21,227,443 of NC_140539.1, read as the reverse complement.
AGTGGGCTTATTTTTAAATGACTGTTTAGTTTTTTTGATTAACAGGACACAAACGCTGTCGCTGCTTTTCTTACTGATGATCTTATGTAACGTTTCCTTCTCTTTCTCTCGTCTCTACTCATCTCACATCCTTCATGGAGATAACCTTGTTTGTGAGAAGCAGGAGAACAAACAGCCACTCGCTGAGGAGTCCTCCTGCTGTTTAAGCACTCAAAGCTTCACAAGTCAGCCTCCGTGCCTCTGATCACTATTACTTTATCTTGTTTTTTTTTTAAATTTCATAATTAATTAAGAAAATAAAAAATAATCTGAGACTGAAAAGATGATTTCTGAGTGGGTTCTGACCAAGATAGAAAACAGCTCAGGCAGAATAGTGCATATAAACACATGCACACAATGGTTTACACATAGAAGTAAATTAAATGCCTAAATAATGAAGTGTACTGACGTGAGGATTAAAAATGTCTTAACTAAAGCCAAAATAAGCACTGTAGGTCAAACAGGGTCAATGATGGTCACGTATAACAGATGTCACTACCAGATGTGACTTCCTCCAAATGTACTATAATTCATCCTCAGCAGTTTGAAAACCAGCTTTTCAAACTGTTGTATAAACAGAGGTTTTTTTTAGTGTGTTTTAGGGTTTTTTTTGTTCCACACTTTGTTATCCCCTTTCCCAACCACACTGCCTACATTACCCTGAATGCAACTCAGACACCGATGTATATTCACAGATTTGGGTGCGCTATCATGAAAAAGTACAGACATGAAAACTACAATTCATCCAGTGCCCACTTGAGGCTGGCTGCAAGTGAGTCAATTCAAACAGACTCCCGTGGTCAGTTTTTACATCAATTTGTAATGTTTGTGTATTCTGAAGACAGATAATACGGCCTGCTGTTAGGAACAGGGCACCCTGAGATCTCTGCCCCATTTTTAGAAGTGAAAGTGAGGTACTTGGTAGTTCATCCACCTTTACTGTTTATGGATGCAGCATGCTAACCAACTTTGCTGTGATTGTGTCCGTGCTGTAAGACTTTTTCCCAGTCTGTTGTAGCATACTCCTCAGACATTATACAAATGTGCTGGGCCACCGAAAGATTATATATACAGCAGCTGCTTGGCCATGGGAAACACATGCAATGAAACTCCCGGCACGCAGACCGTTGGTGAGGTGCATTGTACCCTTTACGTACTGTGTAACGTTATGCACTCTGCCACTTCATGATGGAGTTCCTAAAAGCTTACACTTTGCAGTAATACAAGTTAGAGTTGATCGCTCCATCTAGGATGGAAGGAGTTTCACAAAATGACTTGCAGAGGTGACGTCCATTTAAGCAGTGCTTAATTTAAGGAGCTCTTTAGAACAAACAGTTCTTTCACAAATTTTTGTAAAGGCAGACCCCATGGCTACATGCTTCATTTTATACACCTGTGGCCGATAGCTGCCCACACACAGGTAGAAACTGTGTTTAATATGGGGACTGGTAGACAAAGACAAAAACTTACTAATTCACCCATTCTTAGTATTTGAAATAAAGTTTGAGGGTCAATATAGCAAAAGGTCATTGGAGATATCCTGGAAAACCTAAAGTAATGGCAGGCATGGAGGTCCTGGTGGTTATGTCTTTCTTATAATGTCAGTCTGTGGATAATGCAGAGTCACCTGTCTTCGAACAGAGATGAGGAGCAGTTGAAAAGGTCACATTCTTCTAATACCACATTGTTTTTCCTTCATTTAAATTTTGATCAGTAAATTACTCAGATGATATCACCACATGTGTAGACATAAATTCTTTAAAAAGAGAATTTTAAAGGTTGAAGAATCTTCGGGGTTATACAGAAACAAATACTAATACAGAGCTGGTGCTGCTGCCTAAATCTGTTGGCCGAACGGTGTAGCTGTCATCAGTTGGATCGGCTTACATTCAAACACACTCGCAGTGCCTCCACTGGTCACAGGTGGCACAGTGCAGCTGTATCTCATCTACAGTGCAAAGAATTTGCATGGTGAGCTCTTCTTGGTCATTGTTAACGGGCATCACATGTAATCAAAAAGCCACATTTCACTGATAGTAGCTTTTAATAGTTGCACTGACTCAGCTTTATTGTCTATTGATTTTGACCGGCTGTAAAGGTAGTAAATGTCCAGCTGCGTTTTCGAGTCTTGCCTGTTTTCGTCAGTTCATCCGAGCTGGTCAGTGGGTTGGCTTGAAACTCAGCTCTGAGTGGGTCATTAATGATTTCCTCCTGGCCAGATATCTGAATGGGAAATCTGAGGAGGGCATCCTGGCGAAGGGTTGAGTCCACAATGGTTTGTGGTATCTATATGCACGGTGAGCACAGATAGGGAGTTACAAATGACTGAGAAGGGCTGCTGCAGGTTTCTGTGCATGCTTTTTCCACCCTGACTTTTAAAGTAAAAGCACTTTTACTTGTGTTATCTGCTGTCAAGAGCCTCGTGTAGCTGATTCAGACGTGAGCTCTGTGTCAGCTCCATCACACTTGTTTGAGGTGTCAGATATCAGCTTGTAGCTTTCAGCCCTTCTGCTCCTCCACCATGTAGTGATGCTACACACACCAGAACTGTTGAATTAATAACAGGAGAGAAGCTGTGTGTGTGATGGAGGTCTGTAAAAAGAGAGTTTTCCCCCTCGAGAGCACAAATGGATAGAAATTAGAACAGGATCTTCAGAGAGAAACAGATTTCCATGGTAAATGAAGGTTGAACATTGGTGGGAAAGTGAGGAGTGGGACAGGGACTTTCTGGAGCTTAAATCCTAACCCAAAAAAGAAGTTTTCCTCTGAAAACAGCAGGAGCTAGGCTTCATGGGAAATCGCAGTCAGGCTCTCAGTATGAACTGTTTTTTTTTTCCATTTACATCAAAGCTGAACTGCAAAACAACATTAATGCATCCACAATATTTATTCATCTATACTGATCTGAAACTTCCATTATGTTGATTTATTCAAACATGTTGGTTGTAATTTGTTACTCAGAGATGTGTGTTACAGGCTTTCTTTCTTAAATATGATCCACATGTTTGACTTTACGTCTGATGCCCATCCTGAAGCTAGCCCTCTCATTTATCTGGGCCTGTGGCCCCCTTGATCACCGTAAACAGACTGGCCATGACCTTTGACCTCACTTGCTGTACTTTCACGTTTTTCTGGCCTTTTTCAGCTTTATTTGATAGATACAGTGAAGAAAGGACAGGAAAGCAGGGTCAGATAAAGTCAAAGGGCTGCGGAGTCACATGTTGGGCCGGTCGCTTTCTTCCGTATGGCGTGTGGTCGCCTGATTAACGCACTGAGCTAAACCAGCACCCAATAAACAGTACTTTGATGAATAATAAAAACATTTATGGCGTTTTTAATGGCTTGTAGTTAATTTCTTGCTGCCCCGGCACTGAATAACCTTCACTAACGTTTCTCATTTTATCTTGTGGTGAGTTCACTAGTCCGACTAAAACATGCTGAACGTCTCAGTGCTTCATGATTTTTAATTATTCATTTATTCATTATATCTTAAAAGGACCATAACGAGTCAGAAGGCAGCGAGAGTCCCTTTGTAAATTTAATTGATTTGAAAACCTTAAATTTAGGAATTGAACAACTCCATGGAAAAATTGTGTGGATCAGGATCACTATGAAAGGAGTGCACCTCAAACTGCTGTGGCCTCTCTGATTTAGGGGATAGGTTGGTTTCTGCTCTTCGTCTGACACGGCCATGTGTTTGTCTTGTAGTCTGATTCACCAGCTTACAGTAAAGCTAAATAATGACTTTTCTAATTTAGAATAAAAAATAAAACTGCTGTAAAATGAGTTCATTAAATCAGATAAAGCTGAACTGAAAATCAATATTTATTTTTCCCTCTGAACACTCGACTGCTGCTGCACTTTCTCTCCAGTGCGCTGCAGCCCCTTGCTGCTCGCAATAAAACCATTTCTGCTTGACAACCAATAAGCTTCTGCTTATTTAGCACTTTAGATAAAATCCATTTCATTCATCCACCACATCTACACATGTGCACGTCTGATCACCTGCAGTGGGTTTTTTTCCCTGATGCTGATAGTGCACAAATGCTTATGTGTTTCCACACTGTGTTATCAACAAACATGGAGCTTTTTATGATGGTTTAAGGAAGGATGAGTATACTTTAAGTCTGCTGCTCTGCCTGCACTGTGGGGCTCACACATTTACGTCTCCATCTGTCCTGTACGCTTACTCACATCTGCAGGACAAACATTACAGCCCTCGACGAATTTTAAAAAGCGCTTGAGATCGTTTATTGGTGGCAGCGCTCTGCGATACTCATTGTGTCAGTGACAGAAAGCATGAAGAGGCTGCAGTGACTCAGCTGCTTTCACCTGCAGATGAACTCTGCCTGGTAACAGAAGCTCCAGAATGTGACGGAGACTCGACATCAAGTAGTGGCAGGCTGAAAGAACAGAAAACTGCCTCAGGAAAACAAAGTCGTTTTAAATAAAGGTTTGTTAAAGATTAAACAAGGATTTGACTAACAGAAAATACTGTACATCCTTTCATATACAGGGCTTTGCAGAAATCTTGAACGGTCCCTCATTTTTTAATGTTTTTGCTTGCAAGTTAGACTTTCTTGTAATTTTTTAAAAGTGGTCTTGAGCAGTAGTTCTGCAGGCTTTCCAAAGGTCTTTCAGAGTTTTTCCATTGGAAATTGTCTGCTTTTTCACTCATGTAAGTCCTGTCCTTGTACCTGAGCATTTTTAGAGGAATTTCCTTTTTGTTAAGCAACTTAACACTGATCATTCAAGCTTATAAAAGGCACCTCACTCAAGAATTAAGCAGTGTTGTGTCCACACATAACAGACAACGTGGCAAAGAAGCTATTTTAAACTGTATCTTTAGACACGTTGATACTGGCAGCCTGTGACAAAAACACAAGTTTGTTTCCATTCTTTTCTATTGAATCAGGTCATCTTGACCATGTCTCCAGACCTAAAAGCATTTAGTTGCTGCCATGTGACTGGGTGACTAAACATTTGTGTTAATGTCTTGATGCATGATCAATCATCTGGGTAAGGAAATCCCAGAAAACTGATTCTGTTCATCTAGACGTTGCGTTCTTAGTGGGAGTACAAAACCAGTTGTACCTAATAAAGTGAGTGCTGAGTGTATACTCACACAGAAATCTGATAAGGAATAAGACACAGGAAACGAGACAGGGCTGAACACAATCAATGAAGTGAAGACACAGAGGAAGCAAAAATGAAACAGGCCATCACAGAGAGCAAACTACAAAGTAAGACAAAGGATGCTAATCCTAGCCCAACCCGCTATAACAAGAAAACGTGTAATAGACACGCCGGTCCCCTGTGTCCATTATACGAGAATGCAGAATTTGCAGTAAGCTACAGTAACAGCAGTGGGAGCTATTTTATTTCACGCCAACATGAAAATAATCACAAGTGGGTGTTTGAACAGACATTATTAAGACATTTACACTTATACACATATTAGCCCCCTAGCTTAATCGTTTCCGGCCCTAGAATTTACTTAAACCGTTTTTTGCTCACTACAGACTTTGTATCTCCCCCTGCTGGTAATGCAGTTTTTGCCTAGCCTCAGTACAAAGTATGGGCAAGGAAGCACCCAGGGATAAAGGGGGGAGGAGGGCAATGACAACAATCTTAAAATACTAGACACCTGAGGCCTGTAACTATGAAGCAATATTTAATGAAGTTACCCAGGTAACTAGAATTAATCCTCGGTTTTGATCATGTTAATGTGGGTCGTTTCTCACTGTGGTATTTTGCCATGGTAACTCATGCTGCTGTAGAGCATTTCTGAAAGATCCCTGAGACTTTGGTGCATGGTGAGTAGGGAGAGTTTACATTTTTTTAGTACTATTCAAAGTTTTTGTGTTTCCCCTGAATCTTCTTATATGTAACCATTTCATTTTTGAAATTAATTTTTTGAAAGCAAAAATATGATGATCCCAAAACAGAGCAGCTATCAGTACTTATTGATCCCATATCAACTTCACACATAGTCGAAGCCTTTGTTTGATTTTTTTTCCTTACACCACCGAGGCTGCGGTTTAAAGAATAAAAACTGAAATAGTCTTTTAAAGCCTAATTTAAAGAAACACTTGATGATAATCCATCGGATTATCTCATGTGTTAATGATAGAGTTGTTGGACTGACAGTCAGCGTTTTTGCCCGCTATCTTTCCTGGCTTCAGATAAGCTAAACTGTCTTAATGTAGCCGCTTTTTGACAGCCTCATTGGACAAAGCACTTAAAGTGCACACATGTTCATTCAGTGCTTTAAATATATGGTGCTCTTTCTTTCATGTTGCTGCTTTCGGTCAACCTGTTTAACCTATTAATATTGGAATAATAGTTTCATTTTCCTTTGTGAAATCAGCTGCTCTGCTGGCATCACCCCCGCTTCCATGTGAACATGCAGGGGACACCCTGGGTTAACATACAGAGCAGATAACCGATTACTGGATTGCTAATCTTAGGGTGAGTGACTCCAGATAACCCATACCCCAGGTATGCTGAACTCACAGACCTCAGAAAACACAATGACAACTAACCCCCAGAAAAATCTCATTAAAATACTAATACTATAAAATATTGAGGAGATTAGAGCAGTAATCCTAATCCTAAATAACAAAAAAGAAAACTTAAACAGAAACTGAAACTTGAATAATTCTCTAAGTGTTCAAAACCACAACAAATCACACAAAAGCTCTTTTACTGGAATCAATAAAAAACTGAGAAAATGAAACCAAACAGAAAACACTTCCCAAAATAACACTGAAACTCCAAAAATCCCAAACATGCACAATAATTCTGTCAAACAAATGAAATGTGTGGAAAAATATAGCAGCAGAAAAGTAAAACTTGAAGCGCGAGTGTTGCGAACTTCTTTTGTAAGTAAATTACTTCACTAAATCTTTACCATGTAAGCTTATTAGCTGCCTCTAAAGTGCTGATGGAGCTCTAACTTATGGGGGCTTGTTTACGCTGCTGAATATATATACTTTTTTTTAAACTATTTTACTATTTTTATATTTTTTCCTCAAAATTTGGGGTTATGTCAAAATTCTGACTTACTCAGAGGGTTGAATCAAAATTATTATTAGACATAATAAAAACATATGACTTATGGATGCGGTGGGGGGGGGGGGTCTGTGGCAGACACAAGCTTCATTCATCAGGGCTTCCACAATGAGGGGCTGACCAGTGAGCAAGCGGTAACTAAACTTTCAAAATAAGAGCATGGCAATTGTTTCCTTGAAAACAAATGAATAAAAAAATGCTAACCTGTTTCTGTTTCCTGCAGGAACAGTAATTTGTTAACATGATTATGTGCTGAAGGTAATTTGATGTGTGGACTAACTGTGACTGATTCTATTTCTGAACTATCTCAAACATATGTTGATTGGCTGATATCAGCTTATCACTAAAAACTCTGCTGTCTGACTGGTTTGAATGTGGTTACTGTGGAAGCTTGTCTCCACCGCTCAGCCAGCGTAAGTCAAACCTTTGGGTTATTATCTCAAATTTGGAGTTAGTTACCTCAAACATTTGGACTCCAAACTTATGGGAAAATATCTCCAAATAAAGAAATAAAATTGAAATTTTAAGTTACTAAATGAGACGATGACCTGAAATTTTGAATTGGGTGGCATTTTTTCCCTCCTTTTTCTGGGTTAGAAACTAGCTTCAACGGGTTGCTGATTTCTCTGTGAGTAAGGTTACACCTTGCTCAGGAGCTGCTTCCTCTCTTCACCTCACCCCATCCTTCATAAAACGAAGCTCTCTGGTGCTCCTGTGAAGAGGTTGGTAAATCTAATAGTTTGAGAGGCCGTGGAAGGGTTTAATAGATGATGGATAAGAGGAAAATTTCATTTGCTCCGCCACAGCCTTTAAATGTATTGACGAGTGCAGGAAATTTGCCTCATGAAGTTTCAACAGAAGAAATGAGCTGCTGCGAGGAAGGCAGGGCCACTGTGGGCAAAGCCTCTGCTGTCACAGGGTCGAGTCTCCCAGAGGACGAGAACAGGAAGTGGCTGATAAAGAAGTGTGACCCTCTCTATACACAGCTGCACTCAGAGAGGAAGCAGAGGAAGGGAGAGACACTGACGCTTGTGACAGCGAGGCCGTGAAGCCGGGCGAGCTTAGTGAGTCAAACATCAGAGCTGCTGACATGAGTCTGTCTTCGGACTGTCTAAACAACGCCTTTGCTCCCTCGGGTGACATGTCAGCAAAGAAGCAACACAGCAGGCAGCCCAGAGTGTGAGTGCACCCATCAGTCTATGTTTATAGATGATAACAATGATGTTTGAGCTGCTGAGAGTGAAACAGAACTTTAGCTTGGATGTAAGTCGTGCTCCGAGCTTATTCGAAAACTCTTGTTTAGTCCAAAGTACTAAACAAGTGTAGAACTTTTTGTGGACTTTTTGTTCTGGCTGTCTTTTTGTTGGTCTTATTTGACAGTGTTGCAGTTTTCAAAACTTTATTTAACCCTATTGACCTTGACAAACCATTATTTTCCAAGCTGATGAAGTGTTTAAAGTATAAAATATATAAAAACTGTTTAAAGGAGGATGTTTCTGTTGGACTAACTGTTCAAAAGTGTACGCGACCATCGTCAAAACTCAAAATCTTCATTTTCGCATTATAAATCATTTAAAAAATAATTAAATGATTAGACTAATTAACAGGAACAGATTAATGAAAAATGTATTTGCTTAATTCTGTCAAAAAAGTTGGACTAAGAATTGAGTTTATGGCTAAATTTGTCCTAAAAAGTAACTTGTAACTAGTGATTATTTTCACTATGGATTTATTTACTGGTAATATATTAGTGACTTATTAATATTCTCATCTTTATATATATTTTTTTCTTGGTGCAGCTCAAAACCCAATTAATTATTAGACAAAAAAAGGCAGTAAACTAACCCCAAAGAGAAAGTGTGGTGGTTGGTTAGGAGTGTCTTTCACTTTCTCTGTGCTGGCATGAAAAGCAGCACTAAGTGTATTCTGATATGCATGAACTATGTTCCTTGTATATATTCTGACCAACAGTCTTTAGGAATGCACTTGAGGGTGATGCAGTAACTGAAATTAACTCATTTCTCTTAAATGATCTCTCACTTCTCCAAAGTGCCGGCACACGTCAGTCCTCGGTGTCGTTCACACTTCCGTCTCTCTGGATGCAAAAGCCCCTGAACTTCCTGACTTCCCTCTTTTAAAAGTGCCACCATGAATCAAACGCTGCTGTCCCACATGTGACTGACACCGCGGGCTCAACGTCGTCGTTTTTTTTATCGGATAGACGTGCTTACGTCACCACCCTCGAGCAAAGTCGTGTGTTTTTTGTGAGTCACGTACTAGATGAGAATGCACTTTCTGGGCTTAGCACATTTATTTATTTTTTGGCTGTTTGTGTCTTAGAAGATAATGTAAGCATTATCCAGAACAACCAGGCACTCTGAGGGGACACTCAGTCCTCTCATTAACAACAGAGATGACGGTGGGATGAGCCCTAAAACGCTGGTCAAACTGGGAAAATAAAGTCAGTTTCGATGGTTGTATATTTAATTTTATGATTAGTTTTTCTCTGTGAAAGAATTAACTATTATACTTACTCCGATGCTCTGTTCTGTTAAGTCTGTTTTCATATTTTTTTCACCGTGTTTGCTTCTCTAACAAAGACGTTTGGTGATGCAACTTATTTTTTGTCAAGTTTTTCTTCCAATATTTACTCAAATTGTATTGACTTCCTCTTTTGAGGAAATAGAAAGTCATTACTTGTTTCCTCTTTTACGAACTTGAGACTATCACAGGAAGTTCTTAGGTGTTAATGTGGTAGTTCTGCAGGATATTGGACAACATTTAACATTTCCTGTGTTGTTTAATGGTCGCAATTGTAGCTTTTGAAAATCTAGAAAAACATCATATGAGTCTCCTTCCTCTGCCTGCACCTCGTCAAATTCATATCTGGAGTTCATGCCGGCTGATAATATTTGCAGCGGGGAGGAAAAAGTCGTCCTGTGTGACGGGTGTATTTTTATTAATCGCCTTTTTCCCAGCTCTAACCTTTGGCACTCGCTCCTGTGCTTTAATCACACTTTAAAAATTCAATTTTGTTCTGTTTGGAGGAGATGGAGTCCAGACTTAAACCCTGAATGGGATTAAAAAAGATGAAGAATATTAAAGTCCACATTTTGTCACTGTTGAAAGAGTCCTGCCAGTTTCATATCTGACCTTCATCATTTTACAGGGACAAAAAATAAGCTAAGCTAAGCTCACAAGAATAACGATGTTCTAGTTTTGCAGCATGATTGTGTTGAGAACAGCCCATTAATAGTTCAGCATGTAGATTAGTTTGAAAGCCAAAAAACTTCACATCCTACACTTCAAATATTTTAGCAGTTGTTAACAGGAGTGTAAAAAACAATAGGGCCCAAACTAAAGTTTACCTAAATGTCCGGGCAGTAGCAGCATTGTTTTGTTTTTTCCTCCTAACAAAAATCATTTTCTTTCAACTTTCAACTCTCACCCGCCTGTCCACACCCACCTGTGATGCCTTACCCACACTACCGTCTGTTGGGGGGAAAATAAAACTGCCATGTGACGCAGTAGAGGACTCTCTGACACCAAACCAGAAACAACGACACGATTATGTGATTAATGAGTCCACAAACAAAAACACAACTGTAACAATAAAGTCACATACATCATAGACAAAGACGAGACAAACAAGTAAATCCTTTTAAATGAAGTGTGCATGTGCTGGTAACTGTATGTTTACTCTGCTTGAGTCTCATAATGTATGATTAGAAGGGGGAGCCAAGAAGGGCACACTTCAGGTTCAGTAAAGTGGAGCAGCATCAGTAACTGGGTTGATTCTGTCTCAGTTTATCAAGTTTAAAATATTCCAGGGGAAAGATACACCTTCTATAAGGAATTATGCAAAATTTCAGGTCCCTATTGTCCTAATATAGCTTTCTAAATTATACATTGAGTTGGTTTATCAGTATTATTATTATTATTATTAATATTAATATAGTTATATGTTCTTTAAAATTGTCTAAATCAGGTGAATTGCTTCACAGACAGTTTGAAACCAGAAAAACACATTTAACTTCAGTGTGATACTTTCCTGGTATGACACCATGTACCAAATCTAAATCTGCTTATGTTTAAGGCTGGTTAAACGAGAGAGAATGTCATCACTATGTGCTTTTGTTTATGAGAAGCTGTAAACAAAACATTAGTCGCCTACCTGCAAATTTGTGGTTTCTGCAGGCCTCCAAATCTGCAAACATTCAAATATGTTCCATGCAACAAGCCTGAGAGTCCACATTCACAGAGCCATGGTACCAGATATTTGCCCTAAAAGATTAGCAGTGGAGAACTAGCTAATGATTTTTTCTACATGTGCAAAGTCCTCCAAATTTTAAAGTGGCATCTCAGTTAAACCCATGCTAGAAAAATGCATTTTGAGAACAAAATTGATAAGAATTTTGCATAAATCCTATTAAAAGTCTTTGTGTTTTTTTTAATAGTGGTCCATGCAGTTGTTGATAATTCAGCAAAATAGTCTGGTGTGTGACTCACCTGTCCAACCACATAACCTCATACTTTGAGCTCATAGCATTGGTTCTCATGATTAATGCTAACAGTAAGTGTCCGGATAAAGCTTTTGTAGTGAGGTACTGTTATAACCACTGAACAATTCACTGGTTTCATTTCATGTGTTAGTGTTTAAGCTTGGAGTTGGTCTGTAAAAGAAACCTGCTACTGAATGAGACCTACTAAACAGCTCTCCCAAAGCTCCCAGATACCTTTTATCATCTTCCTCGATGGAACAAGTGAGACGGCCAGCGAGCCGACTGCACTGACAATCGGTCAGTCTACATGGCTTAGCAGTCACAAAGGAAACTGCTGCCGTGCACTCCATTCACTCACAGTCTGCCAGAGCTCCTGTTTACCAGCTGAATAGACCGCCGGGCCTGGAATAAAGAGTCTCTCCCACGGGCTGAAACACTTGTTCAGCAGAGTTGAGCCTCAGGAGGATGTCATTATATTTACTGTTTAAAATGCACAGCCCGCTCTCCTTGGCTGGTTCTCAATTCCTTAAGAGTAGCAGAAAACATGAGGGGTCAGCGTGAGTGTGGATGCTGCTGAGTCTGCCAAGGTCAGGGGAGCGGGGTGAAGCCTGATTGGCTGCGCTGATTTCCGGGTACCACCCAATAGAGTGAGACTGAAGGTGAGCAGAAGGTGATGAGGTAATGCCTGGTTTTTTATGAGAGAGGGTGACATCATCGTTGTGGCATTTTGCGTTGCCGTGGAGAAGGAGGAAGGGGGAACCAGGCAGGGGGAGGGCGCGTGGGAATGGGCCTGATGAATGTGTCTGTGCTGTGTGTTAATGTGTAAAGGCTGACTGAATCAAAGAGTCCAGCTCAGACAGAAAAAAGTCCTCATAGTCAGAGTTTTAACACACATGATCCTTTTATGTCACTGACATGTTGGACATCCTCCTTTCCTTCCTGGGAAAATATCAGGAGTGGAAATTTGGCTCCAGACCAGCAATCTAATCTATTTATGTCTCCTTTGTGGGGCGTCCCCCAGACAGTCGTTTCCTCAGCTTGACTTTCCCCCCTGTGTGTGCATGTATGTGTGTGTGAGACCACCCCTCCGTCTCAGTGCTCCTTTCTCTTTTGCCTGAGGTTGATTTGAGCCTATCCTCCACACACAGTAACAACAGCTGAGTGCTCACTCTGGGGTTTTTGCACAGTAGGCAAATTTGTTTCTATCACCGTCAAATATCATACACGTTTGATGTCCGTTGTCTAATTCTTCTAGATTTTTCTGGGCAGACGGGCAGACCTGTTTATTGGCTTATTGATCATAGGTACTCTCAGCATTTCATCTGTCTTTGCTGATAGAAGGAAGATGGATGTCCTGAGCTTGACTCGGATGATGGAAGATTTAATAATTGATGAAGAGATGCTTGTGTGTGCTGGTACGCGCGTGCGTGTTTGGGAGGTGCAGCAGTCCTATACACACATACTGTTTCCTTTTGAGCCCTCCCGTTTCCTGTAGCCACCTCAGCCTTCACCTCATTCAATGACCTGTGGTTATATGTACACACCCACACACAAAGACACATCACAAAATGCTGACCAGGACCGGGTGGGCGGCGGTGTTTGTGTGGGAGACTTGTTTGCTTTTACTTCACTGCGAGGCGTTCGAGTCATCAGAGAATAAAATCTAAGACATGTTTTCACGTACTAGCAAGTTAGCTCAAACTGAGGCGATAGTACTTGCATATATTTAGAATATGTAATATGGGAATTTATTGGTGTATATTTTAGTCAAGAAAAACTACAGGCAACATATCCAAAACTGTGCCATTCCAGCTTCACAAATGCAGCCCTTTCTTTCTTATCTCACGTTGTATTCAGTGATGGTGAGCTGAGCAGACTGGTTCAGTATGTCAGGCTAGTCTATGGGCAGTTAAATGGCATTTTATAAACTTATTTAAATTAAGCCTTTAAAAAAATCTTGAGGTTACTTACTACTTTAAACTTGATGTCTACTTTGATTACATGTGGGAGAAAATAATTGTAATCTTGCTTCCTTTTGTATTTGCTACAGTGCAGATTTATATTTACGAGCACAAAGCTCTGCATGTCAGTTCAGCCTCGCCATGACAGCTGAAATAATGTGGACATTTATCCCCAATAAATTATTCATTGTCTGTCTGCGCGTCTGCTGTGTATTCCTGATTGACGCAAACCTGTAGAAGTGCAGGAAATTCTTCTCGCTGTTGAATTATCCTGTCTTTTTGAGATTTATTTCTTCCTTTAGTATGAGAAGTGTTAAAATTTTCCAGAGCCCAAGTGAATGTGTTTAAGTGTCCTGCTAAGCAGTCCAGAACCCAAAGATACTCCTTTTTTAAATTTTGCTGTGAGATGAACAATGTATTCTCACAACCTGCAAACACGAAATATTTTTTCAATAGTGCACTTTCCTTGACAAGCAACTTAAACAACAGATCAATCTAAATATTTGTGGATCAATTTCCCTGCAAATTGGCTAATTGACAAGAAAACTAATTAAAATAAACAAATTTAAATAATTTACTAACTAATCATTGCAAATCTGATAAAAAGGACTGTTCAAAAACTCCCAATATAGACACAGACTTAATTTAATCCAACGCTGGGTAGATTCACTTCACCGCACAAGAAAAAAATCCAAAAATCCAATGATTGGTCTGTTTTTAGTTTAATCACTGCTAATTAAAAAAGCAACTTTAATTGGTTTATCCTTTCAAATTTCATGTAACATTGATATTTTCATTTTAATATAACGGAAAATATGATGATTAATGAAGTTTGATCAAGTTAATTATTCTAATTTTACTTCAAAGCCACATAAATAAATACAATGTGGTCTGTTTACATGTTGAAATGTACTGTGTGTTATTTCAGAAGAGATGTGTTCAGTCACATCTGTGTCGTCTTGTCTCATTCATTGTGTTTACATTTCCAATTGAGTCAGTCAGAAGATACATGTCTCTCCATTCATTCATTCATTCATTCATACCAGCTGGACAAGCTAATCATGTTAGGTATCGACCCGGGTCAGGCTGTCATTGTGACGAACAGATGAAGAGTCATTCACAAACATATTACATCATAGAGCTGTCCAATGAGATCATCTGATCCATCACTGATAGCGTTTCAGCACATTTAGCAGCATGTTAGTCCTACATGCACATTTATGGATATGTCGTGTATCAGAATGGAAACATTTTATATAAATGCACTGATTCAAGCTTCTTTTTTTATCTAGCCAATTTGGCCATTATAATGAAAAATGCAAAAGAAAGAGTCTTCTCAAATCCAATGTTGTAGTTTTGTTTTCTTGGATATTTCATAATAACCATAAAACATATTTGCAGTGTGCATCAGAAAGAACAGAATGAACTGAAATAACCTCAGAAGTTTGATTTTGAAGTTTCGCACATTTTGTCAACAACTTCATTCCTTTTTTTTCTTGTTTAACCAAACCAGCCCATTTTTCTATTAATATAGCTCAATACTGCAATCTTAAACAATGTTTCCACACAGTTATAAGAGATATTTGTCAATCCAGTGAAGATTCATGTTTGTTGAGCTTGACTAAAACCTTAAAAAACTTACAAAATACAGAATTCAAAAAACTAATTTATTCTAACATTTCAATATTAAGACTGTTCTCTGACCAGAAAGAAGTGGTCAGGGTTAACCTGTCATAGACCTGGACATACCGGTAGCTTACAGATCTTAAAAAAATGAGACTTAAGCCTGCATTCTTCATAATGGACAGCAGGGGGCGAGTCATCTATCTGTCTGCCCATATTCACTCACTGGCCACATTAGGTACACCTTGCTAGTACTGATCTAGACTCCTTTTTTCCTTCAGAGCTTCCTTAATTATTAATGGCAACAAGGTGTTGGAAACATTCTCCTGAGATTTTTGTCTGTACTGACAAATCTGCAGCACAAATGTGCTCTATTGGATTGAGATCTGATGACTGTGGAGGTCATTTGAGTACAGTGGCCTCATTGTCATGTTCAAGAAATAAGTTTGAGATGATTTGAGCTTTAAGACATGGCGTGTTATCATGCTGGAAGCAGCCATCAGAAGATCCTTGCACTGTGATCATACAGTCTGGACATGGTAGGCTGTAGCATTTAAATGATGCTCATTTGGTACCAAGAGACCCAAAGTGTGCCAAGAATATATCCCCCACATCGTCACACTGTCACCACCATCCTGAATCATTTATACAAGTCAGGATAGATCCATGGTTTCATGCTGTTTACACCAAATGCTGACCTTACCATCTGAATGTAGCAGCAGAAACCGAGACTCATCAGACCAGGCAAAGCTTTCAATCTGTAGTGGCTGCTATTCGGCTGCTATAGTCTATGTTGTGTAAAACTTAAAGATAGAAGATTTTGTCTGAGCACAAATGCCTCAACAGACACTGAGTAACACGTGATGGCACTTGGATAGAGAGCAGATGTTTGTGGAGGAAGGTGAGGTGAGAGGCAGGGTAAAAAAAAACTGCCTCCTTTTGACCTGGAAAAGGAATGTATTCCTCTTTCAGATACTTTCAGCTAATTCCACCAGGGATCCGAGCAGGAGAGGGGGAACAGTTGCAGATTTACTCACTCCCCTCCTTTAATCTCAGCTCTTCTGTCATTGGTTGTTTCCTCCCCTCTGAGATCCAGCTGGCATTCATTGTGTCTAAAATCTGCTCTGCCCCCTCTCATTGGTCTGTGGGAGTTAGTTATGTCTGTGCAGCCTGCATGTGCATTTCTTTACCCCTGCCCCTTTTCTAGTGTTTGTCAGGTCATTGTAACTTAGATTAAGTGAACCATCAGCACTGCTTGTATTACAGTAAAATATATATTGTTTTATTTTAATTTTTCCCCTACAGTGAGGAGTTGTCAGAGCTCAGCAGGGTATGAGAAACTGTTAAGCTCTCTACTAGTTAGATTTTTGGAGCATCATAGCAGAACGGGCAGAGGCTCTAACTGAGTCTTTCACACTGATAATCCTCTTACACGTCAATGCCACCACACCCCCAAACACAATCACACAAAAACACCAAAAGAGAGCCAACAAATACACATTAACACACTATTTTTTTATTGTGGTGGGGCTTTTTTTCCCCTCCACGGGAGTCTTGGGTTGTAATTCAGCTTTGCTGCATGTCTGCTTTACCTCAGAGATAAGATTTTTGTGCTGAAGGCAGAAATTTTGCAATCTCCTCCTGGGAGGCACTAATGTATTCACTCATATCTTTAATACGCTGCTACCCCTCAGGACTACATGGAGACAAATTTCAGAAAGTAGCAGACCCACTGAGCTTTACAATGACTCCTAGAATTGCATGCGTCCCACCCAGGTATGACTTTGCCTCAGCAGGACCTCTCAGGATGTGTACGTGTGAAGTGATAGACAGTTATTGAGGGGCAGAGAGCCAAGACAGCCGAGTAGCTCCTGGCTCGGCACTGCGGACGTCTTCCGAAAGCCTTGACCCACTTCAAAGTCTCCTCCTCCCCCCTGCTCACCCAGACGCGCTGCATACTGAAGCAGCTCTGCCACAATCTGCTGAGCTGCAGTGAAGCTCTGCATGCGGACACTGGGGAGACTGAGTGTGTCTGTCTAATAAATAAATTGCATGTGTGTCAGTATGTGCTGCAAGGTCATGTGTTTGTACACAGTGTGTGGCTCACACAAGGTGAAAGGCCTCGGGCAAAGTCACAGAAAGTTGCTGCTTCTGCTGAATATATTAATGAGTCTCTCAGTTTTTACTCTAGCAAACATGGACAGGTATTCAGCAAAGTGAGTAAGAATCCTTAAAGTGCAGCAAAGAGAAAAAAAGGGAGGGGATGCAGAGGCTGCACCACATTTCAGCCCTCTGCAGAAAATCCTAGGAGCTTTAATTTTTTGGGAGGGGGATAAATGATCAAAACAATTTCCTTTTTTTTTATTGTGTTTTGCAAACTAGAATTCAAACCCCTAGATAGTTCATTTAAAAAAGAAATTAACAAGTCTGCATAAATAAAAAAAAGACAACCAGGAAATTGGAGACATCCTTTTCCCCAACCACCGCTCAATACACATGTCCACCACACAAGTCCTACAGTACTTCCTGCAGCTGTTGTGTAGCTCTTTTGCATGGCATAAGGTCCAGCAACAAAGTGCTCACCCAGCCTTAGTAACCCTGTCCCAGTCAGAGTAAGTAGTCCTTGTTTCTTCCTTCTTTCGTAGTAGTTGCTCTTACTCTGACCCCTCACCTAGAATCAACTTGTATTATTCTGGCTCAGGGATAAAGTCAATTATGCTCCAGCTTCTGAATCCATAATATGTTTAGAGCAAGCAGCCCTTGTTTTAAGCTGCCCTGAGCAGATATGAGCCCAGACGGCCAGCTGATGGGAGGCAAGCTCCACTGGGAAGGACCAGAGATGCTCACTTAGTCATGGATGCTAGACGCACTGATTTAGACAGATTACAAACAAGCACTCACAGTCTGTAAGCACGTCAGCAGTGTACTACCTCACCAATGCATTATCACATGCATGGGGGATTAGCACACATTTTGATTTATGGACACATGCAGAGCTATTGTGCCTACAACTTTCACAAAGTCATGCAGTGTGGAGAAAAAAAGCAATTGTTTTCTGATCGGCTGGAAAATCAGGAGGACTCAGCCTGTTTTTTTATGGACATTTCTTTCCCAGTTGTGTGTTCAACAAAAGTCTGACCCATAAGAGATTAACACACTATTCCCATAGAATTACTTTTCTTATCTGCCATCAGTTACCAGGAAAACACCTGGACTTATTTTGAATGTCACACTCACATGTGTATCAGTCTGTACTATCTGCATTGTAGGTGAACTTGGAAGTTGTGTGTCTCGTATCTGTCTCATTGTCTATCACCATACGAACAGCCTTTTGTCTGTTGCCGTCTCAGCTGCCTTCTGTCTGTCATCATCTGATGTCTATCAGGGTGACTGACTGGTTTTGCGATTAAACTCTGGTGATATACTAGCTCTAGAGATAAGGATGTTTTTTGGGCTCGCTATCAGACCGTCTTCTTAGTAACTGGTGTAGACTCAGGCTCAGAAACCATACCACAACACTGGCTTATTTTCAGACACTCAAACGGGAGCAGCCTGATGACAGAGTGTTTTGTTGTGTGTATGTCTGTGTGTGAGTGTGTTTGTGTGTTTTAAATTCATGTTAATAAAATAAATACATTTAAAGTTATGTAGGGTAATGAAAATTTGCATGTTGTCTGGTTGAAGCATGTATTCTTGTGAAATCTGTATATACAGTGATGGTTCCTTTCCAGGTGTACAAGCTGCATGTTGCACAGGGACTAAAACACCCTTGCACCATCAGAGACACAAGCTTTTCAACTGAGTGCTGATAACAAGCTGGATGGTCCTGCTTCTGGATCACGTTCTTTTTTGCATCATAGAACTTTAATCTGCAATTGCTGATTGTACGTGAAATGTACTCACAGACGATGACTTCTGGAAATCTTCCTGAGTCCATCCAGTGATTTCCATGCCACTTGAGTATCCCAAGATCCGTCATGTTTCCAGTATTGGTTTTTGGCCTTGCACCATGCACTGGGGATTTCTCGATTACTCTGAATCTGTTGAGGATATTATGTGCTGTAGATGATGAGATATTTGTTCTTTGCAGTTTTACATTGAGGAACATTATTTTGAAATTGCTCCACAATTTGTAGACTCAATTTTTTATTTTTTATTTATTTATGAGAAACTCTGTCTCTCAAAGGTGCTCTTTTTATATCCAATAATGTTACCAATCTGTTGCCAGGTAACCTAATTGATTGCGAAGTGTCCCTCCAGCAGTTTCTTCTTAGTCCACACCGCTTACTTTTTCACCCTTTTGTTACCCCATCACAGCTTATTTTTAACACCTTACTGCCATCAAATTCAAAATGAGCTGTTTTTTCTCTCCCTAAAATGGTAAAATGTCTCAGTTTAAAAAAAAGTTTTCTATAATCTGTTGTGAATAAAATGTTTATAAAATTTGCATTCCTTTTTGTTGACATTTTACACAGCGTCCAAACTTTGTTGATATTGGGGTTGTGAATTAATCAAAATACGATAAAGATAACATAAGATACACTTTATTTATCCTATTTATTCTAGGTTTATGCTAGCTTACTAGGCTAACTTAGCCTAGCTTACTAGGCTACGTCGGTTGACGTAGTGTTTGCTCTGTTTATCGTTCATGTTTTCTATTTGCTGTGACTCTGTTTTGTTTTTCCAGTCATAAGCTGTGGGTTAATGTATTATCATTTGCCTATTACGTGGTGTGTGACGGGGCCACGAAGGAACTTGTTATCGCTATGAAAACTATAATTTGGAGCTCTGCAAGGCGTCATTAGGAGGGTTAAAGTATGGTTTACAGAGAGCAGTACAATATTATGTTCTGTCAGCACAATAACAAGTCAATCTGCTGTGCACCACTTAACTTTCCTGGAGGTCTGACCTGCAGGTTGACTGAACTACTCAGGGTGCTGAAAATAACAGCTGATGAATCTGTTTATAATATTGATCAGCAGTAAATGATTTTACATGTAATTGTTTAATTCATCTGTTTTGTCTGCCCATTTTAAATATGAAAGCAAGGTTAGTTTATTTTATTTCTTTTTTTTTTTTATTAGAATATTGTAAATTGGAAAAACTTTTGGTTTGGTTTGTTGCAATTCAAATATTTCATTCTGGTTGTTGTATGTTTTTAATTTCTGTGTTGTCAAAAAGTTTAATTTACTTTTCCTCTTTTACGACTGCAAAGGGACTTGATCATCTTCATTATGTTTGGATTATTCATGTTTAAGGGAGCAGTGGTATTACTTTGTCTTTAATCTTCTGTTAAATTAATTGTTCTTGTGTCCGTTTCTGTCTCCTCTCCTGTTAGGTGTTGTGAGTGCAGCGCCTCGCTGTCCCACTGGTATTATGAAAAAGATGGCCGGCTCTTCTGCAAGAAGGACTACTGGGCCAAATTTGGGGAGCTGTGCCATGGCTGCAACGACCCGATCACCACTGGCCTCATTATGGTAAGAGGATCTGCCACTTAACTCATCACTTAGCACCCCCACGGTTCTTGGTTTGCCGATAAACCTTGAGTTCAGGCTGTGACAGACCCATACACACATCTGAGTCTGTACGTTTACAGCCTCACTGGCTGCTGTGCGCCAACAAGCGTAGATTTTAATAGGACATGTGCCAGACCTATAACTGACCCCGATGCCTTTGGCAGCTTAGAGAGATCTTCTTACAGACCTCCAGTGAAAGTCCGAGCTCTTGTTGTGACACAGGAGAGGTTTGAGTGCACAATAGATGTGGCCACAGTGCTGGAAAGCAGATAAACTTGGCTTCTGCTGATAAGTGCTGCTGCATTATAGAAAAGACAAGATACCAGCACCAAAAGAGACTTGTGTCTATTTGTTGATTAGTGATGGAATCACACACATTCAAAGCCTGGAGAGACTGATTAATATTGTATGTTGGTGTAATAAAATATGTTGTCTTTATATATCTGAGGGCCCAGTTTCCCTGCCAGTGCAATGCCAGCAGTAGCAGAAATGCAAATGGATGGCGGGTTTTTTTCTGATGTTGTTTTGTGCCTGTTTGCAAATCTCCTGGCGTGTTAACTCGTCGTTGCTGAGGTGGTTGGAGAGATGCAGCCAAGATGATATTTGGATGGTTCACACTGTAATTTCAGCTGCAAAAAACAGTCTTCCTATGCTGCTAAGATCACCTCTTAGCACAAACATTAGGCCATTTCCAGGAGATTCCCTTACAAAGCAAGTTCAACACACCAAGGCTATGTTTTCTGTATCTGAATCTATATTTCTTACTTGACTATTATTCCTGGCTACAATCAACATCCCAACTAGCAGAGATATTCCAGGAGTGATTATGTGATTTTCCATAGAATGATCGTCACCCTGAGGTGGTTTTGTATATGTTGTTCTCTTATCTCTTATCTTGCTCCTGAGCAGAATAGGCCTGCAACAAGTTCCCATGGCAGTGTAGCCCTGTGAGAAGTGAACCGGCTTTGTGATACCAAATACTCACCATTAACACTGATGTTACCTGGATAAGCCCAAATATAGCTACTTATCTGATCTTTTGTTCTTGTTATTTTAGAAAAGTGAAAGAGCAGTTGCTGCATGCCTGACCTTAAATGTCTTATTGAAGTAACAAACTTGTAAATTTACATAGAAATGTGGTCAGTGTGTACAGTTTGTTCATGAAGCAAAGCTCATTCATTATTAAAGTAAACAGCTGTTTTGGTTTTTGGTATGTCGTGTTCACGATACCCATTAGAGCAAACGTTATTGTTGCAGGTGTTGCAACCAACAACTTTTACTTCGAAAGTGAACATTTGTGCCATACTGTTCACACCTGTTAGCAGTGAAGAGTCTGTGTCTTCCATGCAAGCTATGAGCGACCAGGTTTGCTGCAGCTGTCTAGAGGTGCAACATTTTACCATAGTAAAATGTGGTAGTCGCAGTAAGATTTGTCTAGTGGCTCTTTGAAGTAATAGTGTGCAGTTATTGCCACCCACACGCTGGTGGTCCTTTGATGGGGGGAAGCTGAGTTCATTCTTTGCATATCGAGTATCTGGTTTTCCACATTTTCCTCCTGGTCAGAAGCAGAAGCTAGCAGAATGCAATGTTTGGGTCCATGTGTGTATTTTATCATTCCTCTGCCTCCAGACAGCTTGCCCTTTGCTGTGCAATCTCAGTAATGATACAGAGGAGACTGTAAAGTGAATTAGGTGGAGTGATTGCTACCTCTTTCTCCTTCTCTTTCTTGTTTATTGCTTCTCTTACAGTGCAGAGTCACTGATTGACTGTCTCTGCAGCTGCACTTTAGCAAATTTAAGATTGGTGAGCCAGTCCAATTGTATCACTGTGCACACATGTAGACCAAGGTCAGCTCCCTACATCTGTGCCACACCCCATAAAGAAGGAGAAGCCTACTCCCATCCTGCACAGTCACTCTGACGCCTATGCAGATTAGTAGGAAAGCACAATCCTATTTTTAAAAATCACTGAGGCCACTGCACCTTAAAAAGCTGCTGTCACAGTCGGTGAAACCATTTTGAGCTCCATCATGCAGTGATGAGTCAGAGTCTGCAGACAAACATGGAAGAGCTGTTTTTGTGTTTCACAGGATTTCATCTCTCCTGCTACAGTAATGTCCACAAGCAACGCCTAGATTTGTTTTTTCTTTGTGTGTTTACTATGTGCAGTTTATTGACATACAACAATAACACAGCATCATCAGTGCTTCATTCATGATGCATCCATAAAAATGCTTGTCCGTAAATCAAATCACAAAGCTATGGATTGTATGAAATGCCCTCATGCTCTTGCTTTTAAATGTTTGGGGTGTATCAGATCATTTCAGTAATTTTCCCAAACTAACAGTGCAACAAGAGTGCCAGCTTTGTGCAGCAACTTAGTGTGTGGACATAAGAAGGTAGGCAAAAGCTCACTTTCGCACTTTCCAGAGACAGTTATTGCTTGAGTAAACAATATGAATGCCTTTGAGACAAAGGTGCAAAAGTCTGAAAGTTTTTCCATTCACAGATTAGAGAAGCTTGGAGGAGTTAATAAGCTATTTGCATCAAGCTGGTATATCAGAACGCTTGTGTCCTGTACATTTTAGTTCGTTTTCACATCTCAACTATCTAATACAAGCAAATTTTGACACTTTTTTTTTTTAAATTCACGATTACACTGACAGTGTCAAAGTAGAAAATGAATTAGAACTAGGGGTGCACTAATTGACCAGGCAGGGATTGGAATTGACTGGTCATCCTCACACATGTCCAGTTGCGAGCTGGTCTGTTTCATGCATGTGGAACAAATGCACAACAGTGTAGATAGGCAAATAGTCATGTGCACAGTCACACACAACATGATAGAATTAAAGTAAACTGTAGGGGAAACACCATGAAAGCAATTGTGACAACAAATCACATCAGACTCTTTATTCACCTTCACCCAGCTGAACATGGACATTTAAGGAGGCTAACAAATTCTTAACATGCCTGTAATATAATTCTAAGTACCTGACATTTGTTTTGTTAAATATGTTGTATGAGCTTCTGTTTGGTAAAGAAAAAGATCTCTTTGAATTTGGGGGTTCAGCAACTCATTTTCAGTTAATTATTTACACCTGCTTCCAGAGTAAAGCACTATATTTTTAGCTGTCTATAGAAGATCCTGTCACTCACTGCAGCTTGGGGGGATTATAAAGAAATTGTGAAGTTTAATAATGTCTTTTATAATGAAAATTCAATTTTGCATTGAAGAAAGTTGACTTTTACTTGCACATGCTGTCATTTTTAGAGAGGAAGTCAGAATCTAAAAAAAATGGTATCTGTAGGTCACACTTGGAGAAAATCCAAAAATGGGATAGCCCAAAAAATTGAAGTTGATCCTTCTCTAATCAAAACAGGACAAAAACACAAAGTCTGTGCAGTTAAGTGATTAAATTATTTCTTCAGTGTAATAAAACATCGATTCCAGATGTTACACGGTTACTCTTCAGAAAGACTGAGTTTGACTGGTTCTTTTTTCCTTTAGGCACTTTAGGACTTTCTTGTAGTGGCTCCACAGTGCAGTAGTTTACACCTTTGCAGATCCTTGGTTTGATCCTGGGAGAAGACAAATCCCTTGAGGAATGTGTAAGAAAGTGCATCCTGCCAAATCAAATATGCGGAACTCCTTCCTATATTGATCCCTTGTAAATAAGGGGAGCAGTTTTTCTTTTAGGACTTTCTTGTACATGTCAGGGTAATATTTTTTATGGTTGAAAATCCCAGAAGAAGAGTCTCTCGGTGGAGACAAGTGGAGATTATTTTGGCTACTACAGTTTCCAGGATCAAGAATGAAATATTAAGCTTGAAATGCTTTGGTGGTTTCAGTCTCCCTTTGAATTTCCTGATTGCTCCATGTGTCTCTGTTATTGTTTTGGACCGTAACCACTGCTACCCTGTGGATGGGGCTATTAAACCAAATAAATCTAACAGTATGTCTTAGGCTGTTATATTTATTGAAGGGGCTGTTGGTGTGTAAACAAGTGTGTGTCTACAACCTCTGCTGCTCTCAGCACCTTAAGCTGGAAGTTGACAGAAGTTAATTCAGGTAGAGAATAACTCTTAGTTATTTACTACCTACCTGTACTTGCACTGATTTATGCAATGAACAGATGGAATTGAATTCCCTCTCCTCTCATCACTCTTTCCCTCCATTACTCCTCTTCCTGACAAATGAATCTGCAGTAATCCCAGCTGTGCCCCCATTCAGTTTAGAGTCAGTCAGCCTTTCTGCAAACAAATCAGGGCCAAGATCCATCCAATGGAAACTGTGCCAGACATCGACCCGAGCCTGGTAATTATCCAAAGGTTGAGAGTGGATTGTTTTGACTGTTTCTCACTCTTACTTTGTTATCTTTGCCACAGCGCTTTGCTGTCAGTCGGCCCTGCATGCCAGCAGGAACTTTTGTTGTTGTTGACTGTGATGGCTGTGGTGCAGTCTGAGCTCTGATTCTGGACAAAGTGCAAATACAAAGTGCTGTAAATAGAAAAAATGAATAACACTTTTGGAATACTGAGTTTTTTTCTAAGTTGGGTTTACTTTACACAAGTCTAAATTACATTCTTGTTTATTGCATGGCTTAAAAAAGCAGCAGTTCACAGATTTCTGTTAGACTCTACCTTAACTCTTTGAACTTGTCACAGTTCATTTTTGGATTCAGTCCTCTTTGGTCCCTGACCATCTCCACTATGCTTAGGGATGTAGAAGCTCCATTCATATTGTTGCTATGATAGTTGTTTAGGGCTCTGATAGTATGTTTGGGCTAGTTGTCATGCTACAGAGGGAATTTCAAACACCTCCCTGATGGTAGTGCATGATAGATATGAGTCAAAAATGAGTAAAACTGCTTCACATTGCTGCATATTTGAGACATACATTAGTTTTGAAGAAGTAGGAGAGCAGAAGTAGAAGGAACAAAGTAGAAGAGGAAAAGAGCAGAACAGTTCAAGATTGAGAAATGTGGAAATGTTTTAAGAGACTCTAAGTTGGGTTGTGTAGCACTAAATACAGGTACACTGTAAATATGCTGTATAAAGTCTGCAATACTTGGCAAGCGGCCGCCTGCATAGTAAATCTGATGTGATTTTCAGCTCAGGTTGCATATATAGTTGTATATGGTTTGTCTAACTGAGCCAAAATGAAGTTAAAATGGAAAATCAAAAGAAAAAAGGGAAGACAAAAACATCTACAAAGTAAGTCAAATATATGAATGTGCCTGACATTAGCGCTGCTGCCTGTACTGCCACTTCTGCTCCTACAGAATCATACAGTTACTAAGGCAAAGCTCTTTCCACAAAAGACAAACCAAATCAGAGGACTAGTTAATAAACATGTTGTATAAAAGTGTAAAGTTGATGGGGAAATAAAATGCGCTGAGGAGTCTCACAGGAAGCACTGCACTTGGTTGTTCATGAGAAAGTAAACTTTTTATATTAATTGAAATTATTACTAAACAAAACGATTGTATGGCCTGAGTTTATATGCAGCGTGTCCATCAGGTCCCAAACCCTTTCCAAGTTTGCTGTTTGTTAGTTTTCATTGCGTTGTGTTACTGACAGCTTTGGAGAGATGACGGTTATTCTGGCCTGACAGGCCTTAAACAATAAATCTCAGGGACTTTTCCCTTGCTGTGTCTTAGAATACAAGATGTACTGAAACAGTTGGAGGTAAAATCCGAGGCGTTTCCCTGAAATCACAAGTGTTTGTGAGTCTTTGGAATTTTCTTTTCTTTTCTTTGGTATCATGTGTTCCTTTATGAGAATTTCAAAACCCTGTTACAACATGTGCTGTACTTCTGTTGTGTTCTTGACACGTTACTGTTCACTCATTTCACTCAGTCAGATGTATCTGAAACTTTGTGCGGTGTTAATTATTACATAAATTAGCTTATTATATTAAAATAAGTTAAATGATGAAATATAGGCATTTGTGTACATAGTTTTTCATTTGAACTGTTCAGCAGATTTAGGTTGAGTCAGGGTATACAAATGTTGCTTTTCATTTTTAGTTAATATTAAGTAATACTTGTGTCTGGGTTGGCTGTAAAACCAGTGGAAAGTCCCAGATCTACACTGAACTTTACCAACTCCCACTGGTCTGATGTGTCTTGTGTGTACATGGGAGTCTGCCAGTTGTTTCTGTAACTGCCTGATGATTCTTTTGCCACTAAGTGAGGACAGATACATCTAATGTGTTGCCAAAACATATGTCTAAGATGCTGCAGTTCAGATTGTGGTACTGCTTTTTCGAGAGCAGCCGTTGATCTCATCAGTAACTAACTGGTTTAAAGCTCTCTTTCAGCATGTTGTAATCTCTTTAATTTGCATCGTATTTTGAAGTCTGAATATGAACTCCCTCTCAGAGGCCAGGTTCTCACACTGTGCCCTGTTTGATGGCAGGAAATAGATTATGTTACGATCACTTCCCTGTTTTAAATATTTTAATCAGACATAGTAATCTGCAAATGGCCTTCAGTAAAATGTGTTAAGACACTTGTTTATCATTTCCTCTTCCCGGTGTGGAAACACTGATGAGAACAGCCACCTCTGTGGGCTGAATTCCCCCCCGTAGGGTAGCTGTGGGCTGTTGGGTTTCACTTCTGAGTTCTGTGCCTGCAGCTTGGACTGAACTTAACTTTTGCTTTCTGCAAAGAGGCCAGTTTAGTGTCACACACTATACAGGTTACTGATGCAGTTTTTCACTCCTGTTGCTAATTCTTTCTAGTTGAATACCTCACGGATTGTATTTAGTTCTTTGTTTTACAGCAGTTTGCATGTAGATTTATCTAAAGTTGATTAAAGTCCCGAACCTTGCTTTGCTTACAGCTGGAAATATATTACAGAATATTTCAGACTTCCCAGCGTTCATCTGGTAATTGGGTTAATATCTCTGCATCGTTTCCACAGAGTGTAATAATTTAAGGAAGTTTGTTTTATTACTCATGAAATCAGCTTCTTAAAGAATATAACACAATCCTAATTAAAAGGATATTTACTTCATAACATACTTGTTGTATCCTATTCTAGTGACATTTCTGAGAAAATACTCAGTTCATAATTTTCTAGTGACATCATAGCATTATAAAAATAACCACCTGGTGAACAGAGGGTGAATTTCCTCCAGTGCATGACAGTAACTTTATCAGATGGGAAATTAAATACTTAATGACTGCTCACTGAGCTTGCTGAGTATGAGTAGAGTACGCTCCTGCATGCAGACAAATTAAGCACAGTAGCAATCCCTCCCTTTTTCTCAATTTGTAAGCAGTGACAGTTAAGCTGAAGTTTTCATTGGATTTCTATAGTGAAATTTGATCATAATGTTAAACCTGGTCAGAACTGCGCAAGTAACCATGAAGCTAACATTTGATGAATCAGCATTACTTATATATAATTATATATATAAGTTAATATATATAATTAACTAAGTAGTATTCTGCATACTAAGACAGTCAAGAATGTTTTTGTTTGTTTATTTTTGTTTGTTTTTCTCTGCCTTGGATCATGAATAACAGAAATATTTGCCTATTCAGATAGACACTATAGTGTATTATAATGCTTCTTTTGGAGGATCAGGTTTCTTAGTGACTCTGGTCCACGTTTCCGTGACAGTGCCACGCAGATTTGTTGGCTGAACATTCATAATGCAAATCACCTGTTCTGCGACATCACAAAGATGCTGTATTAATTTGAGATTTGAAAATAAGACCTCACTTTCCAGTTCTAAGTTGACAGGAGTGGCACAAAGTGTGGTTTTTCTTTCAGCGAGTTCTGAAATACAAAACTAGCCCATGTGGAATCAACAACCATGGCACATTCAAAGTCACTTAAATCACCTTTCTTCCTGATCATGAAGCTCACTTTGAACTTCAGAGGTCATCTTGACCGTGTACATGCCTAAATGCATGCTGTATGCATCCTGGCATGTGACTGGCTAATTAGACATTTAACAACAGCTTAAATAGGTATATATAAAAAATGTCCAGTGAGTGTAACTAACCATACTTTTGTACACTTTACATCCTGGCTACAGTGTCACAAGTGAGATTGTTAAGTGGGTATAAAGGTTAAAATTAAAGAATCCCAGGAGCTCTGTGTCTGACTTAGCATTAACATATATCTGTGAGAACTGTGTATGCCTTGTTATATAATTTGTTTGCATTTCTGTGTGAAAACCTTTACTGATTATTTTCCTAGAGCTTCAGTCTCTCCTACCAACAAAAACCCTGCTTGGTTAATGCTGACTTGGCCTAGGACCTTTTGCAAGAGACATTCTTTATATTGAATCTTGACTCCCATGTACTGTGTATTGCTATTAGATTAGCAAAGTTTGGAATCATTATAAAAGCTTTTTGTCACTAGACCTTCCAATAATCACATTATTAAGATAATATGAATCCATATCATATGCTTGCCTGGCAGCTGTCTCTCACTGCAGTCTGTCTCCACCACTTTAGCGTGAATGGGTCTGAATGTCTATTAATATCTGCACAGTGCACACTCAGATGGTCCTCCAGCACCGGTCTAAAGTGAGGGCAGAGACTTGGACTTCTTGGCATGCACGACATGTTTGTGCCGAACTGTTCTGTACAAGCTAAGACGGGAAAAGCGCAATAGGACACACCTATTTTACAGTATATGTAACAAAGAGCTGTCTCTGAACTTTTTTTCAACTTTATGTGGTGAAATCCTGCCTGTTGTAATCTGACATTAGCATAGGACAAGACTTAAAAAGTATTTACTATTTAGTTATGCATTTCCATCGATCTGCAGGATGTTGAATGAAGCTTTAGTTGGTCAGAAAAAACACTTAAAATAAAATATTAATTATTATATTAAACAGTTTTTAAAGGTTTAACTTCTAAAATGTTTGCTGCTATTACGTTATTATTTTTAGGCTGTATTATTTTTACTTGGGTTTTACTAGTTTTGTTGATTTGGTTGAATAGTAAGCTTGTGGCTTGCTTTCACTGTGGTTTGCTTTACTATTAATATTTGAGATTTGAAAAGAATCAGTAATTGCAATTTTAGTTTTTTTGTTTAAAGGAAGAAAATAACAAGCCCAGTGTATTCACTTTACCTAGTTCAGCACAACACTAAATTAAACATGCAACACAAACAAATTAGTCCAACCTAAAAAAACAAAAAACAACTTTCCATAGCATAACATTCAATAAGTCAGGCCTGTGACTGTTGCCGCTTTCAAAATGTGATTACAGGAATAGGGGGAGAGGGAAGGAATTCTCTGAAGACACCGTGGGGGGTTGGGCGGAGGGGGTGCGAAGCAGCCGGCAAGCTGACAGCGTGTACAAGAGTGGGCTGGGCCAAACAGGAAACGATGATGTCATAGCAAAAGTGAGCGAGAGAGAAGGGGAAGGCAGAGTGGTTGGGGGGGAGAGGAGGAGTGGCACTGATTCAGAGATGAGCTCAGCTGCATAGGCGTGGGCTGCTCGCTCTCTCCTCCCCCTCTCAGTGCTCTCTTGCTGCCTGCTTTGGCTGCTGCCAGTGTTTTGTTATGACAGCGGGGGAAATCGCCTGCCTCAGTAGAATGAACTAGAACAGCGAAGAGGAGAGACGCCGGCTCCCGTTGACATGGTGGGAGATTTATTTTTCTGGAGCTTCTGCTGTCTCAGGCTGTGGAAAAGGGATAAGAAGGTGAGCCTATTCGCTGCTGCTGATGCTGATGCTGACACTCTGGGTGTCTTCTGATTGATTTATAGTATTCATGAGCCGGCGGGGAGGCAGCGAAGCAGGTCTCTAAGCTGGTTCAGATAGTTTGCCGGTTGCTTCTGCACAGTCTTGTTCCAGCATGCCTCTTTAATGTTAAAGCCAGAGCATGAAATATGGTGTGTTTTGTGTGTCCCTTTAAACTGGGTCAGTGTATTGCTTTTTCTAATTACAGATATGCGTCTTTTTTTCTGCTCCAGTGTCATGAAAATGTGATGAGCCATGGCACACATGCTATTTTTAGGATGCGTTCTTCCTCACATAAAAGTGCTAGCACATTCAAAAAGATTATTTTTAAAAATCACTGTCAGGACATTTTCATTTATTTATTTATTTTTAATGAAAGTGGATTTGAGACTTGCAGAAAGAGAGGGAGGGGGGCCGACAGGCTGAATAGCAGCTTTCCAAAGCGGAGGCCAGGGTATGCTGTGGCACTGTACGGTTTGTGACGGAAGGGGGTTTCCATTCAGACAGCATTAGTGTGACCCACTGTCTTCCCTGTCAGCCTTTCAGTCTAATTATGTTTGCTTAAATGATGTGTACTGTAGCTTCATCTTCTTTTTACTTGATTTCTGTTTAGCCAGCTTTGATTGCAGTTTTGTGCAGCATCTTGATCATACTCTGTGTTAAAGCTTTAGGAAATCCCTTTGACAGATTTTAGTATTTGACCCAGTTGTAGCTCAATCTCAGTGCAGCAAATCAGGTATCAGATACACATGCTCTTCTGACTATTCCCCCACATGATGTCATTTTTTTTAAACACAGCTATTAAAATTTTGTTTTGCTTTCAGTGAACTCAGTCACATATGGACTGCGTATTTCTGTTTAGCTCATGTAGGATGCCTCAGAGGAAAGTTCATTACATCAAGGACGGGTTTAAGCAAAGCCAGATCTCCTATAATCCTGTGAGTCCATTCAGAGTCACCCTTTGCGTTGTTGATATGAGGTCATTCTTTCACGTTTTGCAAGAGTGTTGTTAAGTCAGAGGATCCAACCGGTGCTTCTAGCTGCAGGGGTTCTGTTTCAGAATGGGTGCACCTTTATTCATGTTTGGTGTGTATGCCTAGGAAATTTGTACAAATAGTCAATGGTTTGGATATGCAGACCTGCAAGCGTCTGGTGACGTTATCCTTTGACTGTGTTCCTGTGGTGTCCCAGAGGCATCAGATTTCCACTAATGTATTCCTTAAATAGATAAGTTAAAAAACAATATATTCAAATATATTCAAGTTTTTTCTCATTAAACATCTCACATTTACTTTGCTGTTAATATAGTTTCATAAAAATCATTATGTCTTCACTTAAGACGTGAGATCAGTGTGTCAACTTCCCAGTGCTTTGGCCCTGCTGTTTTCTAGAAAGTTCTTCACGTCTGCGATCAGACATGTGGCATCTGTTTGTGGTCCTTTGTATTCATTGCTGTATAAGGCTTTGTATAAGGCTTTCATTAGTAAAGATAATCAGTGAGGAAAATGTGAAATGATGTGATGGAAATGGAAAAATGTCACGAAGAAGATATGAAAGATCTTGAAGCAAAACCGGAGCAAAACAAGAACTAAATGATTTGGGTTGGAACATGACGTATGAAATAGAAATGAGAGACTGTTAACTGTAAAAACGTGTCTTTGAAATTTTATATAAGGAACTGCCGCCACTGGTCTGCCTTAGTTTTTTCAGCCCATGTGTTTGTAACATAATCTACATGCTAATTATAACTGTATTTACTCAGGCCTCAGTGTTGTTGTTTTATCTGTCACTGAGAGTATTACACTGTTGTAAATTCCTAAAAAACAACCTCCAAGGGTCACTTCACATTCCACAGCCACTCTAAGGTTGCACTTATAAATCATTAAAAAACAAACAAAGTTTGAAGGCTACATTAACCTAAAAGTGTCTGTGGGTGACGGTCACACGTTGGTGGTAATGAGGTAACACTCGAAACTACTTAGAATTTTTTCTTCCCCATCACCTCATCAGTACTTCTTCACCAGAAAAACCCCGCAGACTGCAACCACTTAATAATGTGGTGATGATGTATGCTAAACTGTTTAAGGAGTGAGCTCTTTAAACTTGAGGGATCCTCAGTGTTTGGAGAAAATTCAGATAATAGAATTTATAAAACAAAACAAAAACTTAAGTACTGATGTGTCAGACAGTAGATACTTTTATCTACATATAGTGTGATATAGTAAAAACAAGATGATGAGGTCATTGTGAAGAAACTTTCCAGCAATGACTTTCACAATTTAACATGAAGACTCTCCTTGATTCTGTTTCACACGCTGATGATGAAATTCTGCTACTAAATTAAAGGCTTCTCTCCAAACATGACTTTTGTTAGATTCACTTGTATGAGCTCTTCTAACATTTAGCCTGTGTGTTGTAAGATTTACCCAGCTTGGTTAAAACTTGTTTAAAACTTGTTTCAAGTGCCCAGTTCCCCAGACATGGATTAGCCAGAACACAAAAACTTTTTTTTTCTTTCTTTCTTTCTTTTTTTTTTTTTTACCTGGGATTAGGCTTAATCCACATCTTGGAAAGAAGCTAAAAAATAGTTTTGATGTAGAGATGAGTCATTCAATTCAATTCAAGTCATTTCAATTCAATTCTGTGTTACTTATATGCCACTTAATCACAACAACAGCGGCCTCAAGGTGCTTTATAATATCTACAGTAATAGAGAGAAAACGTCAACAATCGAACAACCCCTATGAGCAAACACCTGGTGACGGTGTAAAGGAAAAACTCTGTTTTAACAGGAAGAAAACCAGGTTAAGGGAAAGAGAAGCCATCTGCCGTGATCGGACACGGCAAGGCAGACTGTAGAAGAGAACCAGCGTTTAATAACTCCTTAGTAACAAATAATGTACCAACTATTTGGCAAGTGTAGCTGTTGTGTAGCTAACTTCTATCAGTTTGCTGAATATTAAACTAATTGAGAAGATTAAATAAACTAATTTCAAGTTACAGTGCACTAGGCTGTTAATGACACCAAACAAACCAACTTCCTTCATGAATGTTATATATAGAATTACATATATACATGTAGAAGAAATTAGCATTAAAACTGCACTTTTAGTCAACTCCACACTCTTTAAAAACATCATTAGTATAAACATTTGAGCACAGAAGCTGCAAAGACCTCAACTGTTCTTTAGCTTCATTTCTCTCTGTCATCCCATGAACATGGCGCACGTGGCAGCAGAGTAACGGCAGCTTGACCCGGTTACTCCTGGACCCCGTGGACCCACTTCCTCTCCCCCCCAGGCAGACATGTGTTCTCTGTTTGGTTTGTGTTCACTCGAAGAGGACACGAGGCTAGCGCACACCATCGCACACACTCTTGAGCATGACTATGAGCTAATGCAGACTCGACACACGCCCACAGACCTTATGTCAGGATAGGATGTGGAACCAGTGGTGTATTAATGCATTTGGTGTTTCTCAAACCTTTTTTTCTTTTTCTTTTTTCCATTGAGTGATTTCGTATTTCATCTTTTGTCCTTTATTTTTAATCACTCAATCCACACTTTAGAGGGAGACCACGTCCTAAGTGTGAGGGGAGCAGCTGTCGCCTGTCACATGCGGGTTTAAAGAGGGTGTGTGTGTCTGCATAGCAAGCAAATGGCCGCCACAGAGTCAGGGCGTGCAGAGCCACACGTCCGTTTCATCTCCGTCCAGCTGTCCTCTCTTCCTGTCTTCTTAATTTATTTGCAGGGCTGCACCTAAGAGAAATCTACACCTTAGAGAAAATGTGGCGCTAAAAATAATCGGGCAGCTTTTGTGTTTAACTTTACAATGATCTCCCATTCTCACAGCACTTGCTGCTTTAGGTTGTGTTTACATGTCCTTTCGAAGTCACGGTGTAATTTTTATGGCTCCTCTTTTTGTGACTGCTTAGTTGACGAATAAAGATGTTAAGCTGGTCGATTAACCTCGCAGCTGCCTCGTTCCCTGTGTCCATTACAGAGCCTATTTTCTATTTTCTCCTCTTTTGTTCTTAGGATACAAGTCGACTCTTATTCTCCTGTTAGTGGCAGACTCTAACTTTTGTTGTTTTTAACTTCAAAAGCAGAAACTGAAATATTTAACATACAAATAAGTCAGGATGGGGGCATATTTTATTGCTGTGTAGCTGGAAGGAGCTGAATTACTTTAAAAAGCCATAAATTAATTGCGGGGTCTCCCTTGCTGCAGCTCAAGGCCTCGACATGTGTTTACTTGTTTGTGTGTCTTCACTGCTGTTTTCCCAGGAGGGAGGAGTAGTCGACATATGGCTGTAGACGGAGGTTTTCATTGATTCTTTGATCTTCACTTTTCCCCTCTCTGTTTTTAGGTTTACTACCATTTAAAAGTAGTTCTGCTTAGAGGCTGATTCAGGTTTGCAGCCATGAGTCCTTTTTATAATGACCTGAATCATATGCAGTATTGCAGGGGCACAGTCAACGTTAATATTTCATCAGGTATTCTGGTGATTATTTCTCCACTAGTTTATCAGAAAGTTAAATAACGGAACAGCTGAATGAGTAAATTCTGTTTGCATGTGATTGATTATTCTTTGTCCAGCTCTCCTCCACGCGGTGCCCCTTCTTAGTCCTCCTGTATCTCATTAGCATTGTAAATCAGTGCAGTTGAGGAGTGCTGTCAAGGGGTCCACTCCCTCCAAAAATTTCTGCCACTAAAAGCAAAAAATGGACTAACAAGCACAGCCTCTGGGGAGCAAATGGCTCTCGTGGGCTTGACCTTAGGTACTTAATTTCATGTCTCATGTTTAATCATTAAGCCTTTGAGTGGGTGGGTCGTTTGCACGGACAGGCGCCACATTACCTGAAGGAGTCGATAATAATACATCGAAGGCTACTTAATCGATTATTTTAGTCGATGAGTGTCGCAACAAGCAAGGACAGGGAGCGGCATTAAAAGTGGGGGTGTTGATGCTTGATTTTTCTGGTCATGTTAGTGGTCTCTGGTCTGAGGAACACCCAGAGCTTCACCCTCAGAGCTGCCAGTATGAATTATCGGCTGGTCTGTTTTCTTTATTGGCCATAACTCAATTCTCTCTCTTGTTTGCAAAACTGCCCCGAGCTCTGGAGGGCATCTGGCAGCAGCAAACTCGATGTTTGTGCATGAGACTAATGATTACCCTCAATCACCAGATCTCGCCCTTCTTTCCAGAGGCAGCCTCGTGTTGCTTGTTGCTCAAAAACCCTGAAATATTGCTACATTTTTCGTCTTTAGATAGGAGAAAAATCTATTTAACATCGGACTCCACCACTCTGTTTACATGTTCATTTATGTGTTTGCATGTATGTGTGTTTTTTAACAGGTCGCAGGGGAACAGAAATATCACCCAGAATGCTTCACATGTCTGAACTGCCGATCGTTCATCGGTGATGGAGACACATACGCTCTGGTGGAGAGATCTAAACTGTACTGGTGAGCATCCGTCACTGTAAAGTTTAAACAAAAAAGCTGAGGCGCTTGCTTTATGTGTCACATCCATCATAGCCTGTGAAACTAGTACTC
Organism: Mchenga conophoros; assembly: GCF_057382185.1. NCBI lineage: Eukaryota > Metazoa > Chordata > Actinopteri > Cichliformes > Cichlidae > Mchenga > Mchenga conophoros. Next base: position 21,191,453 of record NC_140539.1, on the reverse strand, counting down.
ATGATCTTTCTCCAGTTTCATCCTCTGCCATAAGCTAATCCGCTCAGAATCTGTAGGAAAGCTCGAAAGTGTGCCATAAGCTGCTGTTGATTGACAAAATCTCAAATTTATTTCGCTTATTTCTGGCTTCAAAGGGCTTTTTGTTAACATTATGACAAACTGGTGACAACTGGCAGAAGACATGCTCATATCTGAGTGTGGTTTAAGCATGAAACAAGTCATAAAACCATTAAACTGGGAGAAGAATGCTTTTATTATCATATAAACAGTAGCTGCAGTTTGAACATCATATTGTTAGTTGCCAGCTTCCAATAGCTCCAGGGTTGCTTTAATGTTCTTGTCACAAGTTTCAGACTGTATCTATCAAAGAATATCACGAGAGAGGCGGCTAATTGTATTCTGCAGCAACATAATGACATCGCAGTGTCCATAAAGACTTAGATTCAACAAGAACAGTGAGTCTGGGGTTACATGAGAGACAGAAGACACTGAGACAGCCTAAATCTACAGAACTATGGCACCTCCCCCACAATACCTTTGAATTACTCACCTTGAGAGCTGGTGTTTTCTCAGATCATTACATTCAATGAGAGAGTCGCATGTTGCTGACTGACATGACACAGAAAGGATATCAGCAACAGCTTTACAGTTGGGGGGGGGGGGCATCACCTCATAGGTTATTAGTCACTTCATAACATTCTGACTTATCAAAGGTCAACCTGACTCAAAACAATGAGTGTACAGTGTTGTCTTGGCTGAGCCGAAGCAACATGTGACACTGTGAAAATTATTGTAATGAGAAGTTGATTTTTCATACAAACCTCACGAGGATTCCTATTATCTGTTTTATTACTGCTGTTCTCATTTTTAGAAAAATAAATAAAATAAAAATAAATTCTATTTTTAATCTCTACTTCTCTTCCTCTCTGGCTCCAGTGGTCACTGCTACTACCAGACCATCGTGACCCCGGTGTCGCTACCGGACTCGCCATGCTCACGGATCCCTCACACGGTCACACTGGTGTCCATCCCGGCCTCCGCTGATGGCAACAATGGACGCAAAGGGCGCGGTTTCTCCGTGGCAATTGACCAGCCGCTAAGCCCGACCAACGGCTACAGTCCCGAACATGGACACACCGTCAGAGTCTCCCAGTGAGCCACGTTTGTGTTTTGTGGATAAAATGAATATCGTGTTTCAGTTTGTGGAATGTAGAGCAAGTGGAAAATGAAGAGGAAAGGCGGAATGAGTTAAGAGATGCAGCATTAGGGAAGGTTAATGGTGGAGGACAAAGGATAAAGGAGGGGGATTTATAAATGGAGGCCAGAGTGATAGATGAGATTCATTTAAAATGTATAATAGAGTGGAAGGATAGTCACTGTTATTCAAATGAGCTCAGACTTATCTGCTCTCTGGACAATACTAAAAGAAAAATGTCCCTTGTGTGTACAAAGGTGTTTAAGGAGATTTCTTTTTGTTTCCAGGGTGGATGCCGACTGCATCAGCCCAGATGTGAAAAATTCCATTCACGTTGGAGACCGGATCTTAGAAATTAATGGGACGCCCATTCACAACGTTCCTCTGGATGAGGTATTCATCACTATTTTTATGTGTTTGCTGCTAAAAGATGATGCTTTAGTTTCACTCAGGCGGTTCTCTGTGTTCCTATTGTTTTGGAGGAAAATGGGATGATATCCATCTTCAGCTTTTGAGGATTTCCAGTGGCAAGATGAGACTTAATAATATAACCAGCTGTTTAAATAAATAAATGTTTCAGTAAATTCATAAGGGAAGTTACTGAAACATGAGTGCTTCATCTAACCCTGAACTTATAAGCAAATCCAACCAGAGCACTTCAATGAGCCGATATATCCTTTTAAGTTTTGAAATGCATTAGTGCCGTTCACTTTTTGATCTGACCATCCTGTCTGATCTGTCTCTTCTTCTCCAGATTGACCTGCTGATCCAGGAAACGAGCCGGCTGCTGCAGCTCACCATCGAACACGACCCTCACAGCCAGTCGGGACAGGAGGGAGGCTCCTCGGAGGCTGAGGACCAGGTGGACGGTCCGTTGTCCACCCCACTGTCAGAAGGGCCCAGCCCCATCCTACCCATCACCCAGCCCCCCAATCCAGACATCAGCAACCTGAAATCCCGCATCATCACGTAAGACATCAATGCAGCAGCTAATATACTTTTATCACAGTTTGCTACAAAGAGTTAAATGTATGTTCTCATCTTCCCATTAATAAAGTGTGAACACCTTCCTTCATGAAAAGGTTGATTTCTTTGTTTTCCTCTCTTTTAGGCGAAGTTACAGCACTGATAAGTCGCCTGGATCCAGCAATGCCGCGTCACCAATCTCCCAGAGGAAGGACATCAATCGGTCTGAGTCACTTCGGGTCGTCTCAAACCGGACTCACCGTATCTTCCGCCCATCTGACCTCATCCACGGAGAAGTGCTGGGGAAGGGATGCTTTGGACAAGCCATAAAGGTAGATTTGAGTTGGCAGAGACTCCTTAGACTCATTAGTTGCATGCTACATTGTAAATGTATCATTCAACGAGTCATACTGAAAAAAATCCAGAAGGGGGAAGCATTGAGATGAAAGAAGTGTATAGTGGAAGGCGGATGGAATGACTGGGGATTTATCACATCAGGGAATTTTTCTTTTTTAAGTTTTGTCTCTTAACATTGCTTCAGTCAGTGTTGCTTAACTTGATTTGTGCATTGTGTCTTGTTAAAGGTGACACACAGAGAGACGGGTGAGGTGATGGTGATGAAAGAGCTGATCCGCTTTGATGACGAGACTCAAAAAACATTCCTCAAAGAGGTGAGTGGAGACAGACAATCTCAGAGACTTCAGACTGTGAATGAAACATAACACAGAGCAGCTTGTGCACCAAAGTTATTGTTGTTTTTTCTTTTATAAGCCAAAACTAAAGATTGTAGTTAAAGTGAGACATTCCTGAATGTAGGAAAGGGGTAAATGAAAAAGGCAGACGTCTCACACCTGAAGAGAAAATGAAATTAAAAAGGCATAAACTCCCCTTTGAAATAATATCAGTTCACTATGCTCACATAGTCCTGTCTCCCAAAAATGATGGCTGGGCAGATTTTATTTTACCGCCCACATTAAACTTTATCTCTCTGCCGACCTCCCTAAAGAGAGCCGATAGCAGAGGATGACTCAGGTTCAGATTTCTGTGAGGCTTTTTGGGGTTTGAAGATCTGAATCACTCCTCGTGTTCCTGTTTGGCGCTAGATTAGCCTCATTCATCCAGTTAACTGCCTCCTAAATGGGATGTTTGAAGCTCAGAAAAATGGTTCCACTTTAGTTGTGGATTATGAGTGGGTATTTAGCTTTATTATTGGGTTGAAACAGTGAGGAGTCTTGTAATTAGAAAAGTGAGTAAAGAGATTCGCTGTAAAATGAGCCCCAGTCACAGCTAAGCAATGATTATTACTCGTGCTGGCTGCTTGTTTGTAGGTGGCCCAAGTCTTAAATTACTGAGTCTTGTGTAATCCTCATCGGTGAAGATTAGAAAAGAAGGAGGCAAACATTTCAGATGTCATGTGTAACAGTGGCGTGCTGCCTCCTCCATGTGACTTTAGTTTTACCAGTAGTGTAGTCACATTTGTAAAGTAGCAGAAGTAATTGCAAAAATATTAACACTGACTGTCATAATTTGTTCAGGTGATAGTTTTGTACTGTGAATATTTAAGATCCCTTACAGCTGCTGTGGACTTTTCCCAGAGATGTGTGAAAATAAATAATTATTTGTGTCTTTAAGGTGAAAGTCATGCGATGCCTGGATCACCCCAATGTGCTCAAGTTCATCGGAGTCCTCTACAAAGACAAGAGACTCAACTTCATCGCAGAGTACATCAAAGGAGGCACTTTGCGGGAAATCATCAAGAAAATGGTAAACAAATGGGGGGGTGTTTGTTTCCTATATGGAATTCCAATGCACAGACTAGCATGGTTATTATTAATAAGGATAATAATAAAAATAAAGAAGAAGGGATTCATCACTTTATACCAGTATGTTACATTAAGTTGTGTGTTTTGGTTTTTCCTATAGGACTCAAACTATCCCTGGAACCAGCGGGTCAGTTTTGCTAAGGACATCGCTGCTGGGATGGTGAGTGTATATACTGTTAATACACTCTGGAAAACAAACCAAGGTTTTTCTGCATGGAGAAAGTGGTTTAGATCATTATTATTGTTTTGCCACTGCATACACAAAAACACAGAACACGACACTGCCAGACTCTAAAACATACAGAGGGAAGTGAAGATGGTGCGGTTGTATTGTCAATAACAAAACATAACCAAGATCATAACCTTATAAATAAAAATCAAATCCTGTTGAGCCAAGAGAAAAGTAGAGATCAGTGGTTGTGAGAGATAACCACCGCTTCCTGTTAGATGCACTCTGAATATCTGCTGTACACATACTTTTTGCTTTAGTCTTGCTGTTGTCTCCCTCTAGTGGTCATGTTTGTGAGCTACAACACTTGTGAGGTACTTTTCTTACTATAAAGGTTAAATCGGAGCATAAATTCCTGCAGGATAAGAACACAGGTTCTCTGGATTCCCCCCCAGATAGCTGTACAGTGATGCATATCAAGCATGACTGTGTTATTGTATATTCAGCAAGAGCTTTTTGAAATAAACCCAGACAGTATTGTTCGACTTGGCAGTGTTCTACTTACAGATTATCAAAAGACTGTTTATTTATTTTTATTCTTCCTGCCTTTCCTTCCTCTCCTATCTGTCTGTCATTCAGGCATATCTGCACTCCATGAACATTATTCACCGGGACCTGAACTCTCACAACTGTCTAGTCCGAGAGGTAAGAACTTGTCTTCCTGTACACTTTTGTGTTTGTGCCGACATACCTCTGCACATACAGCATGTTTTCTTTAAGGATTTAGGACGGCGCACCTGCCATTCGCTCATACAAAAACAAAAAAGGCCTTTGTTCGCAGTTGCTATGGGAGACTAAGACGACTTAAAAAACACTCCACACAAGAAGCTTAAAGCAGAAACATTCAGCTTGCCGGACCTAAACAAGGGGAGTGCTGAACACGTGTCACATGACAACAAAATGTTTGCCTGACAGCCTGGAGATTAATTTTAAGCTCACTAGCGAAGCTTAAAGCTGATTCACCACAGATATATCCCTGAACACTATGTCTGTCTTTTTTTCAGAAGTGATGATGTTGATAGTGAAAAGAGTGAATCCAGAACTAGTAACTAGCAGGTTGACGCTTTTTTCAGACAGTGTTTCCCTCAAGCTGTAAAGCGAATGAACTAAATATGCCCATTTCCTTTATGAAAAATGAACAAGTCATTAAACCTGTCAGCCTGTGGTCTCACACACAAGCTGTTCCCTGCTCCCAGCAAGTGATTTCATTGCATCTGACATCATTTTATACTGTGAATGTCGTTAATGTGAATACTTTGTGTAGTAAAAATCACATTTAGTGACTTTTGGTGAGTATGCTTGTTGCATAAAAATAAAATGTTTTGGCATATTTCACTTTAAAGAACAACACAGTGGTGGTGGCAGACTTCGGGCTGGCTCGACTCATGGTGGACGACAAGAACGGGGAAAAGCTGACGCAGGGAAAGCTGTCTGGCATCAAGAGGCCCGACCGCCGGAAGAGATACACGGTGGTGGGAAACCCCTACTGGATGGCTCCAGAGATGATCCATGGTATGAACTACAGGAAGTGATCCATGTCCTTGCTTACCTGTGCTAATCACAAATATTTTATTGAGTATGAGATCACCAAAAATATTTTGTCTTTTTCCATCGCAGGGAAGAGCTACGATGAGAGAGTAGACATCTTTTCCTTTGGTATCATGCTCTGCGAGGTAAGCTATCCATCAGCTGCTCTGGATATTTTGAATTCCTGAAGTTATATTTTTTTCATGAATAAACCCGGAGATCTCAAATGTCTTCAGGGCCTCCAGATGATAAAACCAGTCTAAGGTGTTATTCTGTAATTAGAGGAAAAAGTTAACACTGTCAAACCTTGAATTTAGCCTCATATGAAACACACCATTACATTTTATGAGGGGAACAGTCTTCCTTCTCCCAAACTCCACATTTCTTAGAGGGGGAAAACTGCTTTCCGACTGAGCATCCAGCGCCACAGTGATGAAGGCTTGCAGCCTGGCCACACACCATCCACATAATTTGGGCCCAACAGTGTAGGAGCTCCAGTATGAGTTCTCCAGATGAACGTTATTATCCAGAGAACATTACAGGGATTAGAGGGCAGGAAAGCAAAGAAGTCTTCATGTGGCTGCTGACGGGCACACAAATGATAGTTGTGGTCTGCTGGCACCATGAGCTTCTGTTTGGGGGGTTTGCTGGTTTTCAGCTGGAGGGCTGACCAAGACTGGGGGAGACTTCTGACACTTTGATCTTTAACTCTTTTTGCTCTTTCTTGCTCTTTCCAGGTCATTGGCAGGGTGAATGCTGACCCCGACTACCTCCCCAGAGCGACGGACTTTGGACTGAACATCTCGGGTTTCCTGGAGCACTACTGTCCCACCAACTGTCCCCGCGCCTTCTTCCCCATGGCTGCTGTGTGCTGTGACCTCGATGCAGACAAACGGTCAGACACCGGATTCATTTTGACATGTAACCTAAAGGGACAGTTCACCAAGAGTTGGATTATCACAGGAGCCAGCTTTTTATTTAAAGAGGTTTTTCTGATACTAACCAACCAAAAAAAACTATTTTCTCGATCCTTTGAAACTGGCCTAAACTTCCAATTCTAACAACTTTGGTTAATTCAGCACATTAAAAGGATTAAACAAGCATAAATCCTTCACTGTGTTGTATGACTAACTCAAGTAAATGCCCGTCAGGTACCTGGATTTTTCAATTCTGAGCAAAAAAATCAAGTTTTATTGTGTTTTGAGGTGAACTGTCCCTTTAATTTATAACAAAAGAACTTGATAAATACAAATAAATTGGAGAGGTTTACAAACTGTGGTGTCCGTCTGCTTTCTTAATACACAGGCCTGCTTTCTCGAAACTGGAGGAGTGGCTGGAGAACCTAAAGATGCACTTGGACATCGGTCTGCCCCTGATGTCCGAAGTGGATCAGCTGCACAAGGCCTTCTGGGAGCACCACAGCATAACACGTCCTGAGAACGGCCTGCACACCCACCCCGAGCAGCCAGAGTAGACCCGAGCAAAACAGGGACAAGTGGGACGTTATCAGTAACCCCCACAGGGGTGGCGACCACCTTGCCTGGATTGGCGCAGCGGGCGGAGGAGTCATGTAAATACCCCTCCGTGTTTGCGGGAGCAGACTGGCTCAGGCTCAGTAAATAGACTCAGGGGGAAAAATGTCAAACTGAGAAAGCCACCTGCGCACACATATTGACTTTCAAAGTAAAATCAAGAGACATTAATTAGAATTGCTTGATTCTGCTGCACCTGAAGCTACAATGGAGCACATCATATGCAATCAGACCCGACTTTCAAATCACAAATCAGCTCTCGAATCATGTAGATTTAACTTTAGAGGTCATACCAGGTCAAGAATACTTGCTGTACTATTGTAGTGTGTATGTTCATGTGGAAATATAATCCCCCCGCCCCCACCCCTAAAAACAATGCATACAGCAGACCTTCACTTTAGGCATCTACAGAATATATTGTGCAGTAGGTGTTTGCAGGTTTGGTTTTGCTTTCTGTTTGGACGTCAAAGAAGAGGGAGTGTGAGTGTGTGTGTATGTCTGTGTGTGTCGTTTAGAGGTTTAGATCGACTCATGAAGCAAACCCTTTCAAGCTTTAAATAGTTCACAGAAGAGCGCATGACTGTAAATAATGCTGTCAGGGCAAATCCTGGTTCTTCGTGTCCCTCTGACCTCATTTGGTCACAAACCACTAATCTACTTGTGTTGCTGCCCCTCTCCCCTATTTCTTGTGTAGCACTGACTTTCACATGGAGGTACACGCACCCCTTTTTGGCCTAGATTTGGTACGTTGTCTCTCAGTTTTAAGAGCCGTTGGCATATCTCATCCGCACCGACATTTAAAGACTTAGCAGTGTACATAACCTATGACAATGTAAATGTTTTAAATATAGTAAATGTACAGACATATTTTATATACGTACGTGACATTGCCATATTTTTATTGGCCGACCAGAAATGGAGAGTAGAGGTTTGACTGCAGTTAAAAAGGCACAGCCGAAAGGTTTTTTTCTTCCCCCCCTCTTCTCTTTCTACATTTCCACCACTGTGGCAGGTTTGGGGCTTTTACTGTTCGACGTATGTGCAATCTTAATCCCTAAAACGTTATTTTAAACCCCGTAAATGTTACATTTTCGTCTTTTCTCTCTATCCGAAAAAGCAGCAGTCAACCTGCGAGCTTTTGTGTCGCCACAGATGTCCGCTGGAATAAACGTTAAAATAATACTGGATCAATCTAATCGCATCAAATGGCTTTAAACTAGCTGAAACTCTAAGACTACTACAATTATATGTGGTTTTGAGAGCAATCAAGCAGTTCTTAAGGGTTCCCTCTTCTCTCGTGTACTGTACAGTAGTTAAGGTACTGCCTCATTACGTCAGCTGTCTGTCTCACACCTCTGTCTCTTGTTTACATGTAAACGCTGGCTGTAAATATCACTGTATTCCTTCCATTGTCTGTGTGCATCCTCAGAAATAATCTCCTTTGCACCTTCTAACATGAGACATTTATATCTGTTTGTTTGTTTGTTTGTTTTTTTAATCCTGCTGATGTTTTCACAAGCTGCATGATATTCTTGCTAGGTCTGCTCAGCTTCTGAACAGAGTTATTTTTGTCTTTATTTGAGATTTTAAAAAAAAAATTATAAAAGAAAGACAAAAAGTGTAAACAGAGTAAGCCGGGGTTTTAAAAAAAGGAAAAAACAAAACACAGCATCCCTCTCTCTCTTTTTGTTTTTAATAGCTATATACCCACTGAAATCTTTTTGTACACATTTGAGTACTTTGATTTGCACTATATAACCAAGTGGCTATTTAAAGCCACGTTTGTTAATTTTTCTCTCTTGGGCTACTTGTGATAAGGAAATAATGTCAGTTCAGGTTGAAATATGAATGCAAGACACTGATAGAGCCTTTTAACTATAAAAAATGGGATCCGGGAAATTCATCCTCTCGATAGCAAACTGTACCGTGTTTGGAGCGTGCTTCTGATTTATTATGAAGATGCATTTACACGGTTAAACTTTAAATACTGTCTTTTGGCAGCAGATTCGTCAACCCCTCCTCTCATATATCTGAGGTAATATTGCTAATAGTTTCGTTTCAGCACCACTTTTTCTACCTAAATAAAGCTAAAGTTTCCAAGCTTTTGCTACCGTGAGGATGAGATGTCCCGGCTCTGCCTGCTGCCTACAGACCAGTCCTTTGCGAATGATGTTCTGTGTTGTTTCTGACTGCTTGTTCCATGTATGACGCCCACAGAGGATGCAACCACTGCTGGTCTTTCTGACAATAGAACACTTCCTCACCTTTTCATTGTACTCTTTTTGGCTCAGGGCCGTAATATTCTGGAGCTTTTTCTTGATTCAGTTAATCCAGCAGCTTTGCAGAAAACCGCTCCTCAGCACCGACACTGAGAAAACATGTAAACTATGTCAGTATGTACGCTCGTAACACAAATACGCTTCTGTAAAGTGAGCTCCTCCCAGTTTATGTGTTCGTCCGTGGGCAAATTTTCTTTCTCCATCCCTGTCTGAGCCATGTTGAGCATGTTAGGCGTGTCTGTGAGGAAGTGTTGATGATCGCCGAGAATGTCGCCGCAGCACTTCTTTGCAAAGGATCGTTACCTCTGAACAATGCTGTGCCTTTGTTGTAAGCTAGCCTTGCCAACGATTTGAAACCATGAACTGATTTCCCTTTTTTTAATGTATCATAAGTGCAAGCCTGATTCAAGTGGGTTGATTATCGTTGCTGAAACCACGTTGTATGAGATTTCATCTTGTTCTGTAACGTATTTATATTTTCCAGATCTCCATTGTTAGTTTTGATATTTTGATATTTCTTTTTTGTCTTATTTAATTTTTTTCTTTCTTTCTTTCTTTCTTTTTTTTTTTTACACAAGCTGTGAAAACAATTCTGCACTTTAATCCTGAACGTTTAGACTCTGAGGAGGCAACTTTTTTTTTTCCATTTTGTCACAGCTACAAATAAAACTGTTGCTCCTTAAAATAAACCAGGTGTCTGTTCTTCTTACACAATACTATGCAACAGTCTGGAGGCAGCCTTTGTTTCTTTATATGGTGCGAGGAAAATGGGAAATGTTTGCAGCAGTTTAATGAAATATGCAGACATGCATAGAAATACTGTATATAAGGCAACAACAGAGATCCAAGCTTGAAAGTCAATATTTGTCTTGACCACTTTTATTCTCCAACACGGCATGAACAAGCAGCTTTCTTGTCATTTGTTTAAGCAGTCTTCAGGAATAGTTCTGGTTCCTCTGAAGTGATGTATATAAAAAATGATGTGTCACTTAAGGCTTTTGTGCAGTATTATATCTATATTCACTCTGCGATTAACCTCCTTCCACTACTGAAGCACCAGTGAGCTCTAAATATGGTTGTTCCGATGACATGCGCTTATCTCGGAGAGCAGTATCAGCACTAGCTGCAGAGAAACTGTGTGGGCAACATTAAAGTGATAAAAATAGTGCTTGTTTCAACTTGGGATGATGAGGGGAATGAGTATTTTTAAAAAGTGTTTACAAAGCAACCACCAGATGTCACCATGTGTCTCTTATTATATCCGCTCATCATTTAGATTCATTTACAGTTAGCAGTATACACCTGTCACTACTACTGTTAAAAACAATAAACAAACACAGCACGAGTGGAAGACATGTTTACAGCTTTTTCTTAAATTAAAGCGCACAGTTTAAAGATAATTGTATTAAATCAGAAACAGTCCAGCTAAAAGCAAATCTACTCTTGTAGTACTGCTGAAGTCTTATTATTTAAGCATGAATTTCAGTGTTGAGTTGTGGAGGTGCAGTTTTCAGATTCTAAAATGAGAGTATGTAAGTAAGAAATTAGTGAGAAATGCAGTTATCACAGCTTCAACGAGGTGTCACCCTCAAGTGTGTTGCTTTGTCACATCAACACTTTTCACAGATCTTCAGCTGACTCCAATCTGAGACGATACAAACTGCAGATCTTCATGTCTGAGAACCATGAAAGAGTTGAAGTTGTATCCTGCTTTATTCCCTTACTTGGAGTCACGGTTTTCATTTTTAATTATAAAGAGAAGATTCACAGTCAGATTCTTAAGTGGTCTAACGGGCTGATTAGTGTACATCAAACAGTTGCAAGGGTTGGATGTGCAGAACAAAGTTTAAAAACAGCTTTACTCCAGCAGCCATCACTCAGATGAACAAATTGTAGCCTTTTTACTTTGTGGGTTACTGAATGCTCAAAATGATTTAGTTCTTTTTTCAATCTTTTTGTACTATGCTTATGTTGTCTGCTGTGTGTTGAAACTGTGCATGTGAGGATTGATGACTCAGGATTACAGAACAAATCTACTTATGGATACAAATAAAGTAACCTGAACCTGTTTATACATCAAAATCAATTAATTATAGATTGGCACTAACTAATAAATACACATGTAAAAGCTCAAATTTTAGGCTGGTTAGACGAATGTTTCAGCCTAAGCTGGCAAAGCATCTTATGGGTGGAAACAGCATCTAGCTACTGAAAATAATAATATTTAAAATAAGTAAATTTCCCCCCCAAATTTAAGTGCAATATTTTGGTGAACATCTTGAATCAAAGCCGGATGTCTACACTTCAATCACATCATGTCAAATATTTTGCGAAACTGAACCGCGTCACCGTCATATGTTTACAATACTTTTGTTCGATTGTAGAATTTTGATAGACGGAAATGACCCCCAACTAATCACCGCCTCCTCCCTCAAAAAGAAATACTAAATAAAGTAAAAACTAAATAAAAAAACGGAGTTTAGCTTTGTCGTTATTTGTGACGCTCCAACGTTCACACACACCTGTGTTTACCTGTCCTCCTCCGATGCTAACAGCTTCCCCGGAGTGCTGCAGTTTATTCCTCTGAGACGCACGTGACCGTTCTTCCCGACGCGCATCCACGTGCGATTGTTTTCATTCCGACGATGCTGCGGCAACCGCGGCTGCTCTCTGACGTCACCGAGCTGGCAGTCAGGAGGCGGCTCGACAGTTTGAACCGCGAACGGAGAGAGAGTGTGTGTGAGAGAGAGAGCGAGCGAGAGAGAGTGTGTGTGTATGTATGTGTAGACACGGGTTTGTCCGGTTACGGCACGCAGGCGAGTGTTTTACAGTCACGGTTCAGATTCGGAGAGAAAATTAAGGAAAATACCGACGAAGAAGAGGAGGGGGGAAAAGAGAAGAAGAAGGTCGCGGCCTTTGGCGCTCAGTGAAACTTTAAGATGGAAAATTCATCCAGCAACAGCCGGTTTCGGTCCGCAATGTTCAACCACGGTGAGTCCTCACATCCGACACTGAATGCGGAGATGCTCGTCTACTTTCTGAATAGGACCTACCTAAGAAAAAATAAATAAATAATCACATGTCCTTCCTTTTAAACTGTATTATTGTTATAATTTAATCAGTTAAACACACAAATCGTCACAATCTTCATCATCTCAGGTCTGTTTGGCTACAGCTCCGGGTTGTAAGCCGGTGATATAAGTGCAGGTTTTATTTTTATGGGTCTACTCAGACAGACAGGACAGGATTGAGGGTACACTTCGTCCCGCTGAATGAAAAATCCTTGGAAAGCCTGGCAGCAGCCTGAGCTCCACACGGGACGACAGCACTATAATTCTGCAGCTAAAGACTCACCACACCGAACTATTTCTGGACTACGCAGATCTGCAGTCAGCTCCATAAATATTTGGACAGTGACAGTGTTTTTTTTGCTTTTTGGGGGTTTTTTTTGTTGTTTTGTTTTTTTAATCTCTGTAATCTGCTGTGCTTAGCATCAAAGGATTGAAATGAGCCTTTACGAGGTGATTAAAATGGAGACATTTGGCTTTAATTCAAGAGGTTTAACAAAACTCTGGAAGGGGGGCTATAGACATCAAGTGCAGAGTTTCCTCCCCATCCAGCTGCCTTCACTTGGCTGGTAATTAGTGTAGCTATGTGCCCTGAAAGGGTTAATGCAGATAAGGACCACAGCTTCATTGTGTCATTATAAAACCAGTGTGGTGAAGTACAGAGGCAAAATGACTGTACTGGGGAGATGGATGGAGAGCTTGGAGTGTATATTACACCATCACCATAAAACAAAAAGTTCTGGTTCAGTTTGTTGCCTCAGATCGCTTTTCACTGACACCTTTATGTTTTTCTTTCTCCTTTGGATGTTGTGGAACGGCATTCGACAGCCCAAAACCAAACATTGGGCTCCACTGTTGGGTTTTTCTAAGCCAAGATATTTGTAAAGTTTGTCTTTTTCAGTGGTATTTTAGAAATTTGTGGACACATTGTGTTCTCTTGACATCAAATAGATTTGGTTCCCTGTTGTAAACAGTTTGAATCTCACCTGTATCTTATCGTGTCGGTGTGGGTACAGAGAGTAGTTTATTGGGCACAGTGATCTTGTGATGTGAAGTACCGGAGGCTGCAGTTGAGCTGAAACATTCCCCTCATTGAAACAGCTGCCCTGTGGTGTACTGTATGCACAGAAGGGTTGTGTAATGGATACAAACATGGCGAAAAGAAAGTGGGAGGTGATGAGTGCTCTTGTGCTGAGCGTTCATATGATATTCTTTTCGTGTGTTGCTCATGTCATATGTTGCACCCAGATGATTAGAAATATGCAGTGAACCTTTTACTTTGTCAGGTCTGTGCTCAGTGTCTCTGCTCTAAGTAGTAGTAAGGTTATACTACTATGCCGATTTAAGCAATAAAACAGCCCTTTAATACACAATAAGACCCAAATCCCTGTTGCAGGAAATGAGACTGTCCAGAGACAGATCTTCTGCATCCCTGATAAATAATTTTTGTGGAGTCTTTAGATTTCACAGCATAGTTCTAAGTTCAAATGTTAGAGCAAGCAGCAGGACATGGAAACACTTTCTTAGGTGTCATTTTTTTTCAGAACTGCTGGCATGTAATAAAATAGAACAATTAGTTTATTGTAAACATATGTAACTGGGTTTAATTAACAAATATACCAGATGTACTGTATGCGCTAAATACACTTTTTCACTCTGTTTGAAAGAAGGATAAATATTTTGGGAAGAAGTCAGAGTGATGTGGGTCTAAAATTATCCAAAGTGAACCCAGAGCTGTTTCTATTTGATTTGTATCCATAATAAAATGCCCAAGCTTTAATAGAGCTCAGTCTGTTAAATGCCAAAGATATATTACTCCTAAACCAAATGTTACACAATAGATAAGACAGGATGCATACTAGAAGACAAATAAGGTTTGAGGGCAATTTTAAACTCTTTTAAACATTTGGATCCCTCAGAGTTAATCATGCAGTGTTTGGTTTGTTATACATCGTAGAGGTATTGGGCCAAACCCCTTAATCTTTGAATTCCAGTGTTTCGTTTAGTCCCATTGTTGCTGGTGTATAAAATCCAGCACTTAGCTTCTTCCCTCCTAAATATTCCACAGTTAGCTGTAAGTGGTATTATTGCAAGGTGGAAGCATTTAGGAAGCACTGCATCTCCACCTGGCCTCAGCAACTGCAGAGCTTCCAGCCTCCTTTGGCATTAACATCAGCATGAAAACTGTGTGCTGGGAGCTTCTTAGCATGGGTTCCATGGCTGACAGTGGGTGTTTGGGACAGGTGGCACAGTGTTCCTCAGGGAAAGCCTTGTCCTCCTGCTTTGGCTGTGCTGACAGCCTCGCTGGTGGAGGATCTCAGCATGTAGGTCAAGAGAGAGAAAATTAGGAAGTGAACCAAGTAGCTTTTACACTACTGTAGTTCTGTGAGTCCATAATTAGATGTTTTCATTCCAAAATTTGCAGATATTTTTGGAGAGCTGTGAGTGTGAATGTTAAAGTTATCCGTTTGTTGTTAACCGTGCCATCATGTCACAGTAATTTGGTGCTTCTGGAATCAACACATGCTGCTCAGTTTGGTTTTAAAGAGCAGCAGCAGTAATATGCAGCTCATACATTATATATTGTCCATATGCAGGACTGACTAAACCACCTCCTGTTGCTGCTCTTATTGAAGTGGTTGTAAATGGTGGCAGAGGCTATAATGATCTTTCAGCTCCGTGACCTGTGTCTCAGTTTGCTCTGCACGCTCACAGGCAGAGATGGTCCTGAGTTTAAAGCAGTGAATCAATATTTGTTATCGTGCCAGGAAGCCTTCCAGGATGGGCAGCTTGGAGTAAAGAAATTTGTTTTGCCTCTTAAGACTTGAAGGAATCGGTAAATGGCAAACCTCATGAATAATTTGGATCGTCGCCTGCTCATGACTAATTACTGGAGTGGCCAAATGTTTCAAAAGTGCTAGACTTTGAGATTGGTGCCAGTTTGATGCTATTTTTATCTGAACCTTTCACCAGTACAAGACTTCTGTGTGGAAGTTGGTTTTCAAATGTTATTTTCCTTGCTTTCTGTCAAACTAAACTCCTGGCTAGCCCACTCCAACTCTGTAAACCCACCAGGAGCCTCTGCCCCAAATTATTTACATAACACAAATGTGCCGACACTGATGACTAAATTCCATCCTTTAAGCATGCGGGCTTGTAGCATCCTCACTTGAGCTTTACCACAAGCCACATGATAATGTTGTTGCTTTTCAAACACCCACCCATCCATCCATCCATTTATCTAAGTTCAAAGTTGGAGAGGTAGGGTACAACCTGCACAGGCTTAAACAGCCAACAGGATCAAAATTTTATTCATTATCCCTTGTGTGTATTTCAGTAAAAGTTGACCCATGTCACTGAAACCTTTTTAAATATCTTGGCACCAGAAAGAAAGAGACAAAGATGTGTTTTTGTTGTTGTGGTTAAATTGTGGGAATATGATTGAATCTAAAAATGTGTCAATTATTTTCGATCTTCAAAAGAATGCTTTACAAATATATATTGGTGTTCCATGTATTTTTGCTTACTTGTTTGTTATTTTATTTATTTATTTTTTGTCGTTGAGAGTGTTGTTTAAAATTGTTTGAATTACTTGATTGAATATTGAGACTGTTTTGGAGCATTTTGTGTTTTCTGGTAACACTTCTTAGATAATCAGCATTTTCTTTGCATTTAAATATTCTCCTAAGTTTCAGGGTTGCTCATGATTTGTCTGTATGACTAAACATTTTGGTATTTATGTGTTTCTTCTCCTCCCCTATGTGTCCGACCTGTGTTGGATGTCATCTTCCTCCGACCAGATGATGAGGTAAGAAATCCTTTTTTGCTTAAATCCTACAACCACAGACAAAGTAGGGTGCTGATGAGGCTAGGCTTGACCTTGATTATCTCACCAAAATGAGGACATTGTGGTTTGTGGATGTCAGGGCATTTTATCCCTGCTAGTCGGAGTTGTTGTTCAGTTTCAGATCAGAAGTCACTTTTCTTTTCACAAATTGCTCTCCCTCATCTTGTGTTTGTTTTTGTTTTTTTTGCTGTGAATACTTTGAGTGTGAAATGGTCTGGGCTTTTCACCTGGCTTCATGTGAATGGGTGTGTTCACAGAGCCCAGATTTTCTTGTTCCACATGTTCTGCAGAGTGACAGCTGAGAATCTGCTACATGTTCCAGCTTTCTTTTTTTTCTTTTGTCTGTTGGATGATGAAAGGGCGACTGTAGACACTCAAATATGTAAAGTGAAACTTGGAGTCAGCAGCTCTCCTGAACCTGTGCTGCAGTTTGAGTGACTGCAGTCAAGTGTGATCAGCTTTCCAGCAACCAGATGACTGTCACCTTAGTGTCAAAACCCACCAATGCTTTTGCTTTACTCCTTTGATGTCACTGTCCAAAACCCCACAGCTGTGTTTGGCCCCACTGACTGGGGATGAAAGAGGAGGAGGACGACGGGGTGTTTGTTTTCCAGCCCGAGCAGCTCACAGACGAGTGGAGAGGGGTTGGATTTGCGTGGGTGTGACAAACCCCGGTTTCTTTCTCAGCTGCATTCCTGGCCTGTGTGACAGAGCTGCAGGGTGTGTTGACAGAGGGAACAACACCTAGGGAGGAAACTTCTAGCATCTGTCCAAGGCCGAGAAGTGGCGGCTGCTGCTGCTGTAGCTCCTGGCTGGATGACAGCATTCGCTCGTTACTCTCCTGACGGTTTGGCACATCTTTCGTTGGGTATGTGATTAAATAAGCAGATGGTCCGAGTCTGCATAATCTTAATTCTCGCTCTTCAAACCACACCCATTGTTGCTATTCTCATTAAACACAGTCTACTGTATCTACACATCTGAAAGCCATCATTAGGTCCAGATTGACATAAATAAAGCACCCTTCCCCTGCACCCACACCCAGTGGCTGTAAAACCACGCAGGACTGTGGGGTGTGGTGGTTCAAGAGGGTGGCTGTGGCTTCCTTTTGTTACCCTAAAAATGCCACATGCACACACGCACACAGACACAGAGACGTCAGATGGGCAGTACCAGCTGTGGAAAGCATGTAGAAAAGGACGGTTGCTTCTCTTGAGAGAACTTCTCCACACACACATCAGCATGGTGCATTCCTCTGTGGCTTTTACTCAACTAGCCATTAGCTTTCTGAGGCTTCAGCTGCTGCTTGCCACTGCAGCCAACATGCAGGCGCTCTATAGTTGGAGTTTATTAGCCCATTAGCTCGCTAGCGACTGCAGCGGATGCCGGTTTCCCTCTCTCCTCTGATTCTCCTTTGGCTGCGTCTGTTTTTCTCATCTGCTGTTGCTGCAACTGTGCACGCTCTCTTTGGGTTAACTTAGAAACTGGAAATGCAGAATGTCTAGTTTATGCTGCACCACGCCTGTTTGTCAATTAACAGCCATTTCTTTGTTAAAGACACACTTGCACTACTTGTTGTCATTGTGAAGTAAAAATAGCTCAGGGAATGTTGAATGATTACATTCTGTTTGTCTTGTTTTTCCAGTGGGGTGTTAAATAAGTACAAATGAAAATTGAATCAAGCCTTACCATTACTTAAATGTCTTAAAAACTTCTCTCTCTTTAGCAAGCAAAACTTTAACATAGATAGTTCCATAGCTGTCTTCTTACTATAATGATCATAGCATATTTATGTATATATGTCTGTATGTAACCCATTTCCACCTTAATGGGTTGATCAATCTGAATGAGACTTCGCACGGACTTCGTCACACATACAGCGGTTATTAACAGCTTTATGTTTTTGAAAAAGATTTCTTATGAATCCCTTTTTTTCTTTTTTCTTTTTTTTTTAAATTTCCTAATATATTATGTCCATTTCATCATCCAATCATCATTGGCGCTGTGATGGAAATTTGCTTGAGTCGCCACAAATTAGAGAGTGAAGAGTTTGAAAATTGCACCAAGGGCCTGGTGCTGTGTGAATATTGTAAAACGACATCAGTAGGCGTTAAGAAAGTCCAATTGAAAACAAGCAAGTAAATCAAATAAATGAATGGTAACTGTTTTGTGACAGTGGGAAGGAAGAACTCCCTTTTAACAGGAAGAAACCTCCAATAGAATCTTGCTCGGGGAGTGTCAGCCGGTGTGTCCGGTTGTGCTGAGAAAATGTTGCTTTTCTGACTTAAACACGCTAAAACCGCAGATTATGTTACAGGTTTGATATTTAGCATGTGTATGACACATATAAAGTATCTTTATTTCCCCACTGTCCTCTCTGATCTAGTAATTATCAGAACTGTTAACTTATTTCAGCTGTGGTTTCTTGAGTTTCCACAAGATGCATCCATAGAGAATTAACTGTGAGGCCTGCATGTACTATTCCCCTTAAAGTCATTATTCTTCCCTGTGCAAAACTTAAATGATTATAATTAAGGCAAAAACGAATAAAGTGTATAAAACCACAAATTTATAATGAGGACCAAACAACAGATGAGTAGTTTTTCAGTCTTCATTGCTGCTTTACTCACTCAGTATTTGAGAAAGGGAAACGGGAGATAAAAATTTTTGCACACCTGGTTTACTTTACATGATGTGTGTTATCGTATGAATCTCAGCTAACATACAGTGTCAAATATGAACATTATATTCTCTCCTCAGTTACATTTTCTCAATGAATCCCTTGGCAGTAGCACATCTCTCTTCTGTAAGCTGTTTTATTGAGACTATGATGTACGACTCATCAGTGAAAGCTGACCCATCGTTCTGTGTATCTGTGCAAAGTGTGTGGGCTTCATTCTCTGAGCGTGTAGTGAGATTCCCTGTGTAATGCAGACACTGTTTTTGCCCGTGGGTGTGGCTTTGACAGGCAGCCTGCTGGGCTTTTTTCAGCTTCATTCGATGGCAAACAGTCGTGTTAGGGAGCAGGCACGCAACACTTCACTGAACACAAGGCTGCGGTAACGCGGCAGTAAAAGGGTGGTGAAAGAGAAGAGATAATGGAGGGATTTTTTTGTCAGCATTAGACGCCATCTTTTGTTTAATATTGATGTTGAAGTTTTTCCACTGAAAGACAGGCTACAAATATGCTTTTCTGCCATTATGAAAGTGAAATATAAGAATATAATATAAGGGGGATACACAGGCATTTAAATTTGACTATGAACTTATACAAAATGCTGCAGGATATTTAAAAAATGCTTTATTGATTATAAAATAGAATATATCGGATTCATGTCGGTATCGGCAGATATCCAAATTTATGATATCGGTATCGGACATAAAAAAGTGGTATCGTGTGATCTATACTGTACAGCTTTTTTTTTTTAAATTTTATTATTAAAAAGAAAAAACACTAAAACTCTTCTGTTACACTTGTATGCAAAAAAATACTCTGCACCCCAATCTTTTAGTAGAACTTTAAATCTAAGTATTTAAAGTAAGATTCCAAAAGTAATTTAAAATGCCATTTTTTGCAGATTTCAAAAACTCTGGTTCTGGAAAAAGTGCAATATCAGCACAAAATAATGTTTATATTCAACAACGAAAAAACAACAACAAATGGACCCATTTGTACTTAAAGCTATTTATGTTGATAAATAGACATCCAGAGTGGAAAGAAGTGCAAATAAATGCAAACACGGCTTCATGACACTCATCTTTTATCATGATTGAAGTCAGTGTAAGCTGTTTTGTATCACATTTAACCTGAGACTGAATTTTGTGTCAATTCTATACGAAACTTAACACAGGTATGAAAAAAAAAAAAAACGTGTTTTTTATAGTTTGTTTGTTTTTTCGAACCACGGAACTATTTAGCCTGCAACACAGTCAGTTTTGTTTAGGCTTTTTTTAAGTAAAACTTGAGTCTATCCATTGCACGGTCAATGACAATGCACAGACATCCGTGTCCCATATATCGGTTGTTAAGCTAAACGTAGGAATGCTTTACAAACATTCAGAGATGAACTTACACACTTGCTTTACTTAACTGGAATAGCTTGCTTGGAGATGAAAAGCCGATTTGGCAGCACGTAGCGAGGTTCCAGATGCTTTCAGTGTGAAGTAACTCAAGACCGCCGACAGGTCTCGGACGCAACAGCCGCTCTTTCATGTGACTCATACTGCTCCAACGTGCTAAGGTCATTTCCTGGGCTACGCCATGTCGCAAGTTTTGTGAGTTGCTTTTGTGATATTTAATAGATCAAATTTAAAAAAAAAAAAAAAAAAATTTTATTTCTCCCTGATATCCGATCCAGTAATTTAAGTAAGGATCGGACCAATACTGTATATCGGTCCATCCCTAGAACAGTATAAAATAATGCAGTCCAGTAGGCCTTATCCTTTTTCTCTGGACTTTTTTATCTTTATTCGTGCAGTAAAGTTAGAAAATAAAAAGTGAAGGACTGACACAGTAAATAGTGTGGAGCAGTGACTCTGCAGCTGCTGAGAGCTTTTTAACCCTTTTGGTATGGACCACAAGCCTTTGGCCATCAGGTTTCCAGGAAAATGTTCATTTAGCTGCTTCAGCTTAGGTCTTGTCAAAGTTTGCTGGGACACTGGAATAAGATAGAACTACTGTTAATGTTGATGTTTATCCAACAGCTGTACTCTACCTCCAGCAACAGCCTGAAATTTAGCACTAAGATGATTCTTCATGCTGATATGACTTCCTGTCTAAGTTACTTCATGATTTTAGGCTTATCTATTGCCTCTTTATGTATGCATTCCTTTGCTAATCTTTCTGGAGTAGCTGCTTGAAGACTAATGTTGGAAATGCCTTTGTGAATCACCCTGTTCATTCCTACTTTGAAATCCCAACTTCCTGCGCTCACTGCTTCCTTCCTATCCCTGCTGGGCTTGCTCACCCAGCCCTCAAGCTAACCGGCTTCATATCTGCAGATGTCCCACGTCAGCCTGAGCTTGCTTTCCAACCTCCACTCTGAGCACTCTGCAGAAGTTTTGGTCAGAGGGCGACCTTAAACATTCCTCTAAAGCCTCACTGAAGTGGCCCCTGCCAATCCTCCCACTTGCTATAAATAATCTCAGCCCAGTTCCCATGGCCCCCACTAAGGTCCCAGCACTCAGCTAACAATGCGTGATATGCTTAAACCAATGAGATTACCAGTTTTTCTGACTGAGATTATCTTTCAGGGAGAACCTGAGGCAGGCGATGAGACAGTGGCAGGTGTTGCCAGTATGGTCAGGCCACTGTGGTTTAAGGGGAATAAAAAGACCATTTCATATAAACATATTCTGTGCCGTGCTCCAGCTGTTTCTTGTTTAGGAGACTTGGAATTGTTCGTTTAAGAACCATCTTCAGAAAATATGCCACATTTTTTTCCACTATGCTCAGACTGGTTTGTAATCAAACTGAAATTTACATCTGCAGAGTGGCTCTCATTTTTTGGCATACCCAGATTCCATGTTCTCATTGCACAGTTATAGTATTTAAAGCATCCAGTCCTAACCTCTAACCCCTGTGGGACAGCTCTCATATTCTTCTAGCTTTTCACCCTGTGGTTTGGAGTGCAGTCATCTCCAATTCATCTGGAGTCAGCCCAGTGAAAATACATTTTGCTTATGTTTCAGCATGTGTGCATATAGTTCATACTGTCATTAAAATACAAAACAGTATTCATCTGGAGTGAATAAATACCATAGAAGGAAAAGTCACCCACACATACTGTAGCTCATGCAAAACATTCAAACAAATGTTAGCATTTTTGGGTCTTCAAGCATTGTTTCGTGATTTATTTCATTTGTTCATAGAGGGGGAAAAAGCATATTTCCTTTGCAGCTACTGTGGAGCTAAATAAAGGAAGGGCTCTGTACACAACAGAGCTTTTGTCTATTTACCAACAATTATCCCCCCCAGCAGCATCCCCAAGACCCGGGCCTGATTTCAGTGTGGTTGCTCTGCACTGTAGCTTCTTCTCTTCCCTGTGGTAGTTGCATTACAAAGGAACCTGCAGAGGAATTTCATGCAGCACAAGCAGCATATCAACCAGCGTGATGTTTGTAAGGATGGGCAGCTGTCTGGGCTGAGAGTCAAAATGCCTTGATCTAATCTCTGTACATCTGGGAGTAAAGTCAGGGAGTTTACTCTAAGTGGATGCGCGACTAAAGCAGATAACAATTAAGGCTATCTTTTAAATGTCATTATCAGACCTCACAGTGGGAGGGGAAACGTCTGATGTGATGAGAAATATGCAGAAAAGGCTCTGGAGTGACCACTGCCAACATGTGGGAATTTTTATTTATTTATTTTGCTGTGGAGCGATTGCAGGATGGAGGCTCAGTAGGTAAATTTTTCCCCCCTTCTAGAGAAGGTTTCAATCCCAGGCAGGGTCCCTCTGGTATCCATGTTTTCATGCCATCAAGAAGACATCAGATTAATGCTGCCTGTGTCTTTCCAGGACACACAAAACCGCTTCACTCCAAGGTTAAATAAAGGTTAAAAAATAAATAAATTATCCCTTACAGGTTATGTCTTGAACACTTAAGAGCATTATTTCTTCATTTGTCAACAATGGCATTGGCACCCCGGTGAATGCTGACAACGGTCTTTGCTTTTTCGCTGTTTAGGATTACATTTTATACGTCTGACATTTGTTAGACATTGAAATCTGCTTATTGTTGCATGAGAATATGCGACTGTGCACTAATGCATAGAAATAAGACCAGCATGGGCCTCAGCTGCAGCACCCTTTGCTCGCCTTAAGCAAACACTTCCAGATGCTCCCACCATGCTGCTGGACAGCGAGAGGAAATTCCAGGCAAGCCAAAAGGAAGAGCAGGAGAGATGGTAGAGATGTTGAGGGCAGGGGATTCAGTAAAGGATGGCCCCTTATGTCCCTGGTGTGTGTGTGTGTGTGTGTGTGTGTGTGTGTGTGTGTGTGTGTGTGTGTGTGTGTGTGTGTGTGTGTGTGTGTGTGTGTGTGTGTGTGTGTCTTGATCTGATTTGTAGGAAAATAAGTATTGTGTAGTAAAAGTATGAAAAAGGAATAGATATCAGATGAATTTCATGTAACGTGGGAAAATGTGCTGGTTAGAACAACAGGTAAATTATAAGAAATGACTACAAAGGGGATGATGTGAGTCATGAGGAAAACACACCAAGTTTGCTAGACGCCTGTACAGTGGGGCAAAAAAGTATTTAGTCAGCCACCGATTGTGCAAGTTCCCCCACCTAAAATGATGACAGATGTCAGTAATTTGCACCAGAGGTACACTTCAACTGTGAGAGACAGAATGTGGAAAAAAAAATCCATGAATCCACATGGTAGGATTTGTAAAGAATTTATTCGTAAATCAGGGTGGAAAATAAGTATTTGGTCAATAACAAAAATACAACTCAATACTTTGTAACATAACCTTTGTTGGCAATAACAGAGGTCAAACGTTTACTATAGGTCTTTACCAGGTTTGCACACACAGTAGCTGGTATTTTGGCCCATTCCTCCATGCAGATCTTCTCGAGAGCAGTGATGTTTTGGGGCTGTCGCCGAGCAACACGGACTTTCAACTCCCGCCACAGATTTTCTATGGGGTTGAGGTCTGGAGACTGGCTAGGCCACTCCAGGACTTTCAAATGCTTCTTACGGAGCCACTCCTTTGTTGCCCGGGCGGTGTGTTTTGGATCGTTGTCATGTTGGAAGACCCAGCCTCGTTTCATCTTCAAAGTTCTCACTGATGGAAGGAGGTTTTGGCTCAAAATCTCACGATACATGGCCCCATTCATTCTGTCCTTAACACGGATCAGTCGTCCTGTTCCCTTGGCAGAAAAACAGCCCCATAGCATGATGTTTCCACCCCCATGCTTCACAGTAGGTATGGTGTTCTTGGGATGCAACTCAGTATTCTTCTTCCTCCAAACACGACGAGTTGACTTTATACCAAAAAGTTCTACTTTGGTTCATCTGACCACATGACATTCTCCCAATCCTCTGCTGTATCATCCATGTGCTCTCTGGCAAACTTCAGACGGGCCTGGACATGCACTGGCTTCAGCAGCGGAACACGTCTGGCACTGCGGGATTTGATTCCCTGCCGTTGTAGTGTGTTACTGATGGTGACCTTTGTTACTTTGGTCCCAGCTCTCTGCAGGTCATTCACCAGGTCCCCCCGTGTGGTTCTGGGATCTTTGCTCACCGTTCTCATGATCATTTTGACCCCACGGGATGAGATCTTGCGTGGAGCCCCAGATCGAGGGAGATTATCAGTGGTCTTGTATGTCTTCCATTTTCTGATGATTGCTCCCACAGTTGATTTTTTCACACCAAGCTGCTTGCCTATTGTAGATTCACTCTTCCCAGTCTGGTGCAGGTCTACAATACTTTTCCTGGTGTCTTTCGAAAGCTCTTTGGTCTTGGCCATGGCGGAGTTTGGAGTCTGACTGTTTGAGGCTGTGGACAGGTGTCTTTTATACAGATGATGAGTTCAAACAGGTGCCATTCATACAGGTAACGAGTGGGGGACAGAAAAGCTTCTTACAGAAGACGTTACAGGTCTGTGAGAGCCAGAGATTTTCCTTGTTTGAGGTGACCAAATACTTTTTTTCCACCCTAATTTACGAATAAATTCTTTACAAATCCTATCATGTGAATTCATGGATTTTTTTTTCACATTCTGTCTCTCACAGTTGAAGTGTACCTCTGGTGCAAATTACTGACCGCTGTCATCATTTTAAGTGGGGGAACTTGCACAATCGGTGGCTGACTAAATACTTTTTTGCCCCACTGTAAATGATAAGGAAAGTTACAGAAGGCTCATAGGGTTGCAGTCATGGATGGGATGTTATCAGATGTTAGTTTGCAGGAGGAGCTGCTGCTCATGAATCCAGACGATAAAGAAACCAGGTGGATTTACTGTATTTCTTTGCCTCGCACCATCAGCATCAGACACACAGACAAAACAGATACTTAGGCAGATGCAGGTATCAGATTTAAGCACATAATGTTTCAGCATGTTGAAACATGATGATAGACGGATAAGCGTGGAGAGGATGGAAGTTTAAAACATCGCCACAATGCAGTTTGGTGGATATAAGTGTAACTGGAATTTAGGACGTGGTTTAGTGGAAGAGAGAAGGCCTATAGATGCCAGGCTCAAAAACTTTAAAATATTTTCTGTACTACAGGGTGGGCCATTTATATGGATACACCGCAATAACATGGGAATGGTTGGTGATATTAAAGTCCTGTTTGTGTCACATTAGTATATGTGAGGGGGCAAACTCCTCAAGATGGGTGGTGACCATGGTGGCCATTTAGAAGTCGGCCATCTTGGATACAATGTTTGTTTTTTCAATAGGAAGAGGGCCATGTGACACATCAAGGCAAGTTTATTTGTATAGCACAATTCAAAAACAAGGTGATTCAAACTTATTGGTAATGTCACAAGAAAAACAATGGTGTGCTTGGTTTCAACGTAACTTTATTCTTGGATTATTATATTATTTTATTATATATAATATGGCCCAGCCCTAACTGAAACTATAACCACGGCACTGGCACCCTACTGTTCAGTAGAGTAGTTTATGAGAACAGTGTCTGGAGTTCAACAGGTCAAACCTGATTCACATTTTATGCTCTCCTATCAGATTAAGTATGTTTTATTCACTGGTGTTGGACCTGTGATTTGATCCGTTTCATCCACGTTATTACATGTGATAAAATCTTTTTCATCTTTCTTGGAATGACTGTGTACGTTAACATCCTTTTTTTCTTATGACTTTTTAAAAACACTGTTGCTGTTGCTACCCCTGCAGTTTGTTTGACGCCCCTGAGGCTCAGGATGCGTCTTTTTATATTTGGGTTGCTCTTTGTGGCCTGATGTGATTCGATTCTTAGTGTTTTTGTCTGACTAACACTTTGCAACATTGTTTTTGAAAGGTGCTAAACAAAAACATATCATTGTAACTAGGGCTGCTCGATTATGGCAAAAATGATAATCACGATTATTTTCACTGAAATTGAGATCACGATTATTTGACGATATTTATTTAACCCTTTAAGACCTACTATAGAACCAAGTCCGCCAGAGCTTATATTATTTTTTTTGTACATGCTGTAGTGCCATTTGTGGGAGCATTTCAAGTTGCTATACATCAATACAACTGTTATAGCCCATATTTTAATAATATGTATGCATTAAGTCCATAGTAACTACATTAATTGCAAACAAGTGCAATAAACTACAAAAAAACTGAAAATCGTTTTTGTTTTGTTTACATATATTTCTACTTGGAGAAATTTAAGAGGTTTATCCCTCAAAACTTTAAATACAAAAAAGTTGCAAAAAATAGTTTACAACAACAGGAAATTTATTTTGAGTGTCTTCATAGTTTTATTTTGGAGATACAGCAATTTTTATATACTGCAGGAAAAACAAAAAAAACAATCCTATGATGCAAATTTGCAAAGAAAACAGCACGTGCATCAAAATAAACTATTTCCAGCTGTGCAATTCGAGTTCTAAGCATCCCAGCAACTATTCAGAAAAGTATAGAGTCAAACATGACTTATAAAAACACTAGTATAAGTATAGTATAGTATAGTTTTTTACTTAAGGCCTACAAGTAAAAAACTACATTTTCCGCAAAAATGACATCACTTCCGGTTTCGGGCAGGAAATGCGATAGTTCGAGTTGACGTCTTTTTCAAAGTGGGAAGTGTTAGGAACAGCTGATGAATCGGCAAAGCGTGTTTCTGGAATATTATGTTTTTGTTCCTGCAAGCGCTTTTTATGCAATTTTTGCAAAGCTTTATGTGGAAGGAAACCGTGACCGAGGACAAGCTGATGGCATAAGATGTAAGTACAACTCCTCCGGTTTCATATGCAAAACAAATTATTGCGCTAGCTTAGCGGTTCAGGTTCTACAGGGATTTAAAAATAGTTACGCAAAACGGAGTGTGCTGCTCTGACCGGCTTTAAAGGGTTAACAATAACAATGTATTGAATAATGACTTTAAAAAATAATATAAAATAGTGTGCAAATACTGATAACAGTGCAAATGTTTGCAATATAAGAAATAAATGAAAAATGTAAACATCTATGTTTAGTCAACTTTGCAGTGTTGCTCTGTGGTGCAGCTACTACATCGTAGCAAAGTTTACACACTGTCTACTTGATCCACGTCTAACTCCGCCAACCCATAATGTTTCCACACCACTGAAGTTTTTTTTTTTACCTCTTTTCAACCAACGGCAGTCACTCTCCTCTCCAAATAACTTCTGCTTAGCTTTCCGAGCTTCCCTCGGGTCCTCTTAATTGTTGTGAGGCGTGTTCGAAATGGAGAGCGGTGCGCTTGACTTACCACACGGAGCAGCGCGAGAGTAAAGCATGAGGGAGGGTCTAATAATCGGCTCAGTCATTTTTAATGATCGTTGAAAGCCCAGATCGTAATCGTGATTAAAATTCGATTAATTGAGCAGCCCTAATTGTAACTGTAATTTGGAGTTGGTTGTATTTTATGTGTTCTGTGTAGTGTATTTGGGGGTCAGTTGAGAGCAGTAGTGATGTGAGCTCAGGGATTTTGGGGCTGAAGTGTCTGCTTCTGTGTGAACTGGGTAAACGCCACAACATGTGCGTCTCATTGAGGGATCAAAGTGTTGACACGTGGCCCTCTCTTGAGCCTGCGCCCCTCTTTTTTTTCCCCCCATTTTACCCCTTTTCTATCCTCCCTTCATTTCAGAGTTTCTGCTCTCTATCTTCTGGTGAAAGAAGGATCTCCAGCATCCAAAATAGCCCCTCTCACTTAAAGGACTCACTCCCTTGGGCTTTAGACTTTCTCTATTTAACCTTTACATAAACATACTTGCATAACTGCGGCATGTTGACCTCCCTGCTATTCAAGAACTCCAACCACACCAGGATCTCTCTCCATGTGTCTCCACCATCGGGGCCAAGAAGGTTTCTGAACCTGGGATTTTAGAAATGAGCATCTTTTGGTCATCAGTCATGATGACTGTAGTTCTGACACTAAATTATCATTCAGGTTTATATAGGCGTAGTAGGGTCTAACTATACTTTAACAAAAGCATGTGTAATAAATGTTATATCTTAATTTAAGAGGCCTCGCATTGATTTACAGACGCTGCCTGAGTTTTAACTGTAACAAATAAAATACAGTGTTTAAAAAAACCCTCTGAAAGGCAGTGTGGCCCAGCAGGAAACCAGACACCCATTTACTAATCCTCTCTGTGAGGTAGTTTTAATTACAAGTGTCTATCTTATTTTGTGTGTGTGTCTGCGTGCGCCTCTATGATCTTCAAAAGTTAACAACACCCTCAGGACATCCATTATGGATTGCTTTATGGAGCGGCCCTTAGTATTTAAACCCTATGAGCAGCTAATGACTTCCTTATTTTCACTGTTAAAAAAACCCTCTTTCAGTCTCCTTTTTTAGGCTCCTGGTAACTGAAAATAAAAAAGAAAAACATCCGGTGCTTTAGACAGATTAACAGGTTGCCCAAGGCAGCTCGTAACAGGGTGTAGTACAAGTTTATTCAGCTCCTTTTTTCAGTAACTGTAGCACTTGTTTCATTGTTTTTTTTGTTTGTTTTTTTTTTATGAAACATTTTGACAAATATACTGTAGACGTACACTTTACAGCAGTAAAGACCACACGTTTGTTTCTATAATATGCCTGTTTTAAAAATGAGGATCGTGCTCAGTGTATGGATACTTTTTAAATATCACTAATAGTCAAACTGGAGGGAGAGTAAAGGCTGGATAACCAAAAGGCTTTTTTAAAAATCTCAGAATAGCTGTTATATATCTCTGTCCTTTTTACAGCTAAATTAATACAATCAGTTTCCTCTTACAAGCTTTGCCCAGTTTTTATTCATTTCAGTCAGTGAGTTAAAATGAGCTCAGCAGAGGAAAACAAAGAAGCTGCTCTATCATGGCTGTAATCTCCAGCTTATATTTCTGTTTGTGGCCAAACTGAGAACTTTGAAATACAAACCTAAAGTGGGTTTTAATATACAACGTGTAATTGTCAGTGCTGTTAGAAAGTACTCGATCCACTATTCACAATCCTATTCATTTATTTAGGTGAATTATCTCCCTTCCTATAACTCAGTCTGTGGTCCTTTGTTGACCACATGAAAATTAAAAATGGTCCTACCATCCTTCAGTGGAAAACCTCTGTGTCATTTTGTTGAGCTGCTTTTGAGCAATAGCACTGTGTGTTAGCAGTGCCCTCCTGTGTGTCAGTCAGGCATGATGATATCATTATAGCAGATCTCAGTGTATATTTATACACACTTTTTAAAAAGACCAGAAAATAATTTGATCCGGAGGTACCAGAGGAAATGACAGAAACCAGACAGGCCTGTTACTGGCAGTGAGGCTGGAGGAAAATGGGATATAACACAGAAGCTTATAGCTATCTTTCCTGCTATTTTATTTTAGTTTTTATTTATTTATTTTTTGTCTTTTTTACAGCATGAGACATTCGTTCTCCTGTATTCAGCTATCTCACAGGGCAGTAAATAGATGCCCTCAGTGTCCTTGCACTTCCAGTCCACCTGTTAACGAGCCTCCCCCTTTTTGACGCTGTTTGTGATATTTACGTTTGTGAGAAGTGCTGCGTATTTCAGTAGCACTCTGTGTTTAACTTGTGAATGTGTGTGAGATCGAATTACAAAACACACTGAAAACTATGTGAACTTTTAAACCGCAGAGGGGGCAGAAAGCAAGCATTTATAATGAGTCACGGTTGAGCAAAATGTTTCAGTTCGTTCAATTCAGTTTTATTTCTATAGCGCTAAATCACCACAACAGTCACCTCAAGGTGCAGCCCCAATAATCAGACGACCACCTATAAGCAAGTACTTTGGCAACAGTGGGAAGGAAAAACTCCCTTTTAACAGGAAGAAACCTCCGGCAGAACCAGGGCCCGTTAGCTGAAATAAAAATTCGGACCGAATGAGAACTGACACGAGATTCTTTACTCATAACTAACTTTATATATAACAAAAATATACAGGAAGTGGCTTTATTTTTAGTATTTAGTCTATTCATGTATCCACATTAACCTCCTATCTAGTTCATGGTCACCTGCTGTAATAGGGTGAAAGGCAGGGTACGCTTTGGACAGGGCTACTAACTGTTAAATGTAGCATCAGCCGAACCTGCCTGATGAGGGTTTAATGCATTTATTTATTGAGTCTTTATTGTTAATATCACTGTGAGTCAGCTGCTGTCACAAAGTGCAAAACACTTATGGGTTCTTTGTTAGCTGTGCACACAGGTGCTTGCAAAGAGCCAGTGCTGTGTTAGCAGTATAATGCAGTTGTTTCAGTCTTTGATGCATTTTGCAAAGTTATTATATGTTTCTGGGTAATGAATGCACCACGAGTGTGTATTTCAGGCATTGTCAACATTAAGTAGCACTGTAAGAGTTGGTTTGCGGTGTCTCAGAGCCCTTACTGTCTGACCACGTTGGAAGTCGAGTGTTGCAAATCTCTCCAGGGAGGTGTTCATAGGGTTGCACTGGACCACATTTAAAGTGCAGATGTGTAGCGAGCGGAAAAAACGAGTCATGGCGTAAAGTAGGTGTGAAAGTCTGATTGTCAGTTGCAGAGCCCCCCCAGCCCCCCAGCCCTCACTCTCTCCCTCCCATAAACCCCTGCTGGATATTTTCTTGGGTTGCAACATGCCATTATGACAGAGCATACATCCCTCTTAAGTAGTGTGATTTTCTTCTCGGTTGGTTTCTAAAACAATAAGGAAGAACTTTGGAGGCGGACAGTAAGATGTAATTCTGAGTCCATGTTTATGTAAAATGGCAGTTGTGGCCTTTCCCTCTCAGCCACTTTGGTTATGACATTGTTTTTACTGGGAAGACTACAGCACAAGTTGTCCAGGGAAAAATAAAGATGTCTCGGGATTTCGTAACATCCCAAGGCAATGTGGACCAATCCCTTGTGCTTTTAAAAGAAAAGCAAAAAAACCCAAACTGAACTCAAGAATTCCTTGGTGACACAAAAGAAGTTTAAACAGTAAATTTCTGTCATCATAAACCACAGTTCATAGCATGATGGAAGTTTGGCTTGTCAAAGGCTGTGAATCATTTGTGGAGTTTAAGCAAGTTTTTTGTTTTTGTTTTTGTTTGTTTTTTTGAGTGATTTACCAGCTTGCTCCTGTTGGCTCTCGAGCTGCAGCACACCAATGATCTCTGAATAACGTTCTGTTTTTCAGACTCTGTGGAGACTGAAGCCCAGTTTCCTCACCCTAATTGAGCTCTTTGGTTATGGCATAGCAGTGTCTCTCTCTTTCTCTTTTGCATCACTGCCCAGATTGACTGGGAGTCATGCCAAAGGGGGTGCCCCCTTCTCTGCAGTGTTATCATCTGACGCTAATGTTGAAGCTTTGTGCAGTGACGTGACTACCCTGTTTAGAAAGATATTCATGGTAGTCACAGATGTTGTTTTCTCATAAATGTGAAGGATATGCTGAAGTTTAAGATCCTGTGCTGTATTGTACTTTGACTCACTTGAATGAGTGGAGAATGTGGGGCGAGAGGCCTGTTTTCCTTTCTAATCAACTGCCTGGTCCATCTAGAGCCAGACTAAAGGAGGGCCTATCGAGCAAGCTCAGGCTGCTGACTTAGGAGTCTTGTGCTTGCTGGTGTCTGGGCTATTAATAGAGCTAGCCTGAGAATTCAGTCTAAGGTCAGCAACAGATTCCTGCTCCCAACTAATCCAAGGGAACAAGAGGGAAAAGTCCCTCCTTGAAATTATTCATTTTTCACTTCCACTCATACAGGATGGCCTCACTGTGGGGTAGAGGGAAGCCACACTTCTGCAGATTTCCCCGCCCAAAGTGCCAACTGTTGTCCTGCTGTCTCGATTTGCTGAGTGCTTTAAGCTTTTCAAGTGATTCAGAGTGGAACGTGCTGCAGGATGCAGCCTGAAAATCTCAGGTTCTTTTCTGTCTTTGTAATTCATGATGCTACTTTTGTCAGTGCACTGCAGATCAGTTTTAAATCAAAACAACTTTAATAATTGTTTGGAAAACGACCAGAGTGAGGCACAGACACCACCTAGGGTGTTTGACCATCAGCTAAGCATTCAGGAGTGAAGACCAAGCAGCAACCTCTTGGAAAAATAAAGCCAACATAGAAGTTTAAAAAGAGAAACTGCAGTTCTTGAAGTGGCAACTTGAGATTGACCAAAGACAGTCTTATAAGCATCCACTTGGATGCTGGTGTTGTGGGGGTGGCGGCCATAATGTTCACAAATCCCATAGCTATGCACAGCCCACCACCTGTATAGTGTAAAGTTCAAATGATCGACAGGGCCGATGCTGTGAGACCATGATGAATTTACACTAGTTATTAGAAGGCACAAGAGGTCAGCTTGTACCTTTCTGCGCATGCTCTCCCCTCCTTGGGTTCCCTTTAGCTACTCCACAGTCAAGTAACATGTATGTATGATAGACTACAGATTTCACTAATTCCATTCAAATAATATTATATAATATCATATATCATCATATAATATGCTACATTCATGAGTTTATTTTGTTTTGTTATGTTGTTGTTGTTGTTTGTTTTAAATATACAGTCTGCACTGGTAGCGTTGCATTATCATTAGCCTGGCATTATCACAAACTGGCTTCCAATGAATCAATTCATGCCACCAGTGTATTTAAATCCTCTTTGTGGTCAGCCAGTTGTGCCTTACATGCGTCTATTTCAGCCTTTACTGGTGCGATGGCCTGCTGTATTTCTGTCTTTAGGGAGGAAACCTCCGGCTGGATCACTCCCTTTACAACTTTGCTGATATCTTCCAGCATGTTTCCATGAGTGTTAGCCTCGTCAGAGTCATTAGCCTGCACTTTACTCCCTTTCAGAGGCATTATATGGACAAATATGACTCACGGGTGCCTAAAGTTCTTATGTATTGCAGTCGTTTCAACGTGGGATAAATTGAGGACAGAGCTGAAGACTTCATCAGTATATCATACATTTTTAGGACTTTGTGTTAAGTACGTCTACCCCCAATATAGTCTGTATAAGGATGCTCAGTAGCGGCCATGAGTCTGGTCAGATGTGTTTGAGACTGTCTTCAGTGTTTGTAGTTGTGGAAACACTTGCATACATGTGATGTCTCATTACATGTTCGTAGGTAAGCTAACGATTTTCATTAAATGTGATGGAACTGTGCTTTTGTTTTTTAGTACATTTTCATTATCATTAAATAAATAAAATAATGAGAGTAAGTTGGAGTTTTTTTGTTGTTGGTTTTTTTTTTTACTATTTACATTTCCTTTAACAATTTATATAAAAACAGGCAACCATAGTTACCCGAACTGTGGCATTGCGTTTCAATTGTTTCTTGTCTAAATACTCAGTTTGCTCCATTTTACAGATGTGGTTGACTGGATTATTGCTATTACTAGAGCACAGCTGCTGACTAGACGATGGCAGCTTTGTCAGCAATCTGTCCGCTCGTACAGACGGATAAACAGACACACAAGGCTCTGCTAACACGAGCACACAATCACACACATCTGGAGCTTCCAGCTTAACTCAGAGCCGCTGTCCCTTAAACAAATATAAACAGAGGACCACTTATTCCTCCCCCACATATGGCTGTATCTAACCATGATGCCCCTACCAGATTAATGCCCACACTGACACACTAACACCCAGTTTTTGTTTGTTTTTTAGATGACTATAGTGAGTGTGCGTGCATTTTTTTTTCTTCATTATGGACATATTAAACTTTTCCTGGCTGAGTTGAATGAACTGCAGGAATGTGAATGACTGTATTTCTTATGCAAGCTGATCATTTTTGTCCTTTTGGGGTCATGCCTGTGAACGATGGAGTGAACAGAGCCAAAGGGGGAATAAAATAACAACAACCCCTGTGGACAATTTTGAGATGTTTTTTTCATTATGAACCTCTGCATTGCTCAAAGCTTTTTTTTCTCCCCCTCCTCTCTTCCCATCTTCATGTTACTGTTATTAATTTCTTCTAACTTGCCCTTCACCCACATCCTTCGCTCCACATCACTGTCACGTTGTCCCACAGTCGCTCAGTCACCATTGAGCCAGTCATCATCCATTAAGACCCAGGGCTGTTAGGCAGTCAGTGAGTTCAACTGGGACTCACGGAGCTGAGCGTTTCAGACTGCAGCTCCCAGAATGCATTCTCACAGCCACAGATGAGTCAGGGTAAGTGGGGAAAATCAGCTCTGTACTAGTATTTAGCATTGTGCCTGTGCCAGTTGAGAAATTATTCATCCAGGTCAGAATTCACTTTATCTCAAAACTTTGCCACTGCCGTGCCAGGCTCATGTATTTAGTTTTGACTGCTACAAATAAAAGCATTTGGTGATTAAAAGGAAAATTTTCCTTCCCCAACTAAATTAATCAGATGTTAATGAAATTTTTTTTATAGTGCTTCTTTTTCTTCCTGCTTCTTTTTCTTCCTGCTTCTTCTTCTACCTCATTCTTTTTCTACCTCATTCTTCTCCTACCTCATTTCTCTTCTCCTACCTCATTTCTCTTCTCCTACCTCATTTCTCTTCTCCTACCTCATTTCTCTTCTCCTACCTCATTCTTCTTCTTCTACCTCATTCTTCTTCTTCTACCTCATTCTTCTTCTTCTACCTCATTCTTCTTCTTCTACCTCATTCTTCTTCTCCTTCTACCCCATTTTTCTTCTTCCCCATTCTTCTTATTCTTATTGATGAAATCCTAAATACATGTGTATGAAAAGGGACCAGATTTATTTTTTTTTTCCACAGCTGTGTTAGTGCCACTCTCACTATGTGCACTCACATGTTTTCTTTCTTTTAGTACACTCGATTCTGGCTTTGCTCAACTGTACAAAGGAACTTTCTGATGGTGTGAAAATCATAAAAACATAAACACAAGGAGGCCTTAGAAAATTCTTTTCTGCTTTTTACTGTTTTTCCACAGAAACATGGCTGTGACAGTTACTGAGTTATGATTGGCAGGCAAGAAGCTCGTAATATATGTCAAACTCCTGTTTGACGTTTATGGCTCAAGTGTTTTCACACCTACAGCAATCCTAATATAAAACTCTTGTCTTACCCCATCTGTTCAAATCAAAGTGTTCATGCCAAAGGTTTCAAATACCGAGGTTATCCTATGTATAAGCAATCCCTGTTAATCTAAAGTTCAGGCTCCAGACTGCTCTAAACACTTTGTGTTAGACAATCCCTGATAATTGATCCCTGACTCCTCCAGTAATCCCAAGTATCCTTGGGCGAGGTACTGATGCATTAATCAGAGTGTGAGTTTGTGAATGTTTCAAAGCACTTAGGTATAGATAAAAGCTCTGAGTGTGTGCATGAGTGGCGGAATGATACTTGTAGTAAGAAAGCTCTTTAGGTGCTCAACTAGCAGAAATATGCTCTGTAAGAACCAGTCAGTTTATCAGTGACCATAATCTTAATGTGGTCATCTGAAACACACAGCTCCAGCTGTGACCACAGCAGACTCACCTGGTGTTAAAATCTTTACTCAGCTTGTTTCAGAGAGTAGATGTGCCCTTTAGTTTTTAAATGCTGCAGTTTAATTCAAAAGTCGTCACACCAACATATCATTATCACAATGATATTATTCATTTAAATCCGTTGGACGCGGGTTCTTCGTTAAACTTCACACTGATACCCGGCAGGGTGTTGCTGAGTTTGTGCCATTTCCTTTTGACACCTCATTTATTTTAGGTGTGAGCACTTGTGACATACACCATGTGCCACACAACCTTCAGTGTGCAAGAGTGGTGCAGCACTCTCCAGAAAGCCTAAGCAGTGCTCTTCTGCAGTTGGTGTGCTGTTTTAGTGCTTCATAGATAATTGAACAGTAAAGCTCTGGGAAATATTCATCGAATATTTAAGCAATGCTGAGTTTGTAGAAATGAAAATATGGCCAAGACAGAAGGGTAACATTGACACAGCAACATCAGTCTGTTTAACTCATCCTATGAGCCCTAATGAACTACTGTGCTCATTAGAACTGTAACAATTCTAAAACCAAGACAAAAATCACAACACACAAGTGCCCACAATATGGTGTTGTTGTTCAACCATTAAATCGTTAGCTCATTCAGGAACAAGTAAAATGTATAGTAATCCTTTTTTTTTTTTTTTTTTTTTCTTTTTTTTTTCCCCGCTAAAGAAAAACCAGATTATGGGCCAAGCGATGATTTTGTGTAAGTGAAGGAGCAGGCTACACCCTAAATAAGTCTCATCATGCCATTTTGAATGGGCCCGAACACACTGCCCTGAGCACCAGGTGCCAATAATAAACAAATTGGAGGCAAACGCTCTGAATCCTCTGCACCTCAGTACATAAAGTGGACTTGTTATGCTAATCTCCAACTCCATATTTACTTTGTTTGAGTCTGCTAAAGTAGCTTTGCATGATCCACAGTTCAAAATAATTCTTCTTTGTTATACTGGGCCTTGCTGCAGCCCATCAGTTCATAATTTGTCTGAAACAAGTCATTTAGTTCCTCCTCTGTTAAGCTAACTTTCTTTTCATTGGCTGCCCTCCACAAACAGAAGGACTGAATATTAACAGAAGTGCCATATTAGCAAAATCCCCTCTCTATGACATCATCCAGAGCCAAGAGAATAAAAAAATCTGTTTGAAACCTGGTGTTTGAAGCAATCTGAAGCCTCAACCTTGACTCGCAGGGATTATTTGAATGTACATTGATGTTGTTGTTGTTTTTTTAACTTTAGCCATGTTTAATATGGGGATCAAATATTAGACAGGAGAAATATGATAAGTGGTTTGTTATTTGTTGTGTTTATTATTAATAATTGTATTAGTTGTTTAATAATGATCACCTAACACAGTAAGAACATCCTTTATATGTAATCATATTTTACATCTTGGTCACAAAAAGAAAAGCAGACTCTGCAGGCTACTGAAACATGTTAAAATCTAGTTGGTTATGTCTGCATGCCACATGCAACCTCTCCATCCTGCACCTGAAATGGAACATGTGGGTTAAATGAATGTCCAACACACTTACATCAAAAGCTCTTAATGTTTAATGCTTTGCAGACTGGTGTTTTTTAACCCAGCTCCCACTGTGCTTTCTTTCTGCCGGACACTCACACTCACAGCATATCTGTCCCACTGCTGCTGCTCGTTTTGCATTGTCACCGACAGCCAAGCCCGTGGTACGGCAAGCGTCTGTGTGCACCCTCACGTTAATAATGTCTGGCTCTAAGACTGTGTAGCTCTGCAGAAACTGGAAGCAAAAAAGGTTTGTACGTGCAGGTTCTGGAGCCACTCGTGGCTGATCGCTGTTCTCTGCTGGGTCCGTTTTACGTGTGTGCGCGCACGACTTGGCCATCTGCAGAATGGTAAGTGTAGCGTGTCATCCGTCATCTGCATTGTGATGAGAAGTGAAATAAGCTCCGTTAGACAGCACATCCCCTCTGTCTCAGAGCTCCTGGTAATCTGTTGTTGACATTGACAGTGTCCTCTGAACCCAGTCAGGAGCTTTTACTGTGAGAACTGTGCTTTTAATAATGTGCATGTCTTCAGATTGATGTGTTCACTGTAGTGTTGATACTGAGGTCACGTGGACGTACAGTAGTGGCTCTTTTTATCTGTGTGCTCCTGGCTGCCAGCCGTGCTGCTGGCAAGACCGACATCTGTAAACAAGAGGTTAAAAAAGTACGTGCCAGTGGAGTGTGAGTTTCCTGTGAAGGTTTGAATGCTCGTTAGTCAGCACAACGTATGTTTGAGCTCCATCTCTGGCGTCACAGATGAGTCAGTTGGCAAGTTGACCCGTTTGTGTTGAGGTTTGCGTGTTTTTTGTGGTTCTTGGTGTGTTTGGGCATCAAGATTAGAGAAGCGGATTACATCCGTGAGAATGAGAACAGATGGAAAGAGAAGGAGGAAGGGGACAATTATGTGTAGTTCATGTTGGAGCCCAGGCAAGTCAGGCACCACCCGAGCCACCGATGCCATCTGGTGAGGATACAAGTTGTGGATTGACACACATGTGAGTTCATAGTGCAAATTAGCAGAATCATCTTAACTTACTGTTATTCTGACCTTGTCTAAACATAAATCTGTTTTTACAGACACACTGCTTATTAGACTCTTTAGATTATTAGAAATCAGTTCCATCTGATTGGCTGTTTTAAAGGCTCAGACGTAACCACTGTGATTTCCAGCATGACTCTGCAGTTTTATAACAGCTTTTAGCTTGAATGAGGAGGTCATTTTTATCTTAAAACTTAAAGATCAATCAGAAGACAGAGTTGAGCTATTTTATATGCTGGCAGCTTCTTAATCCTATCATGCCTCATGTGGAGTGTCTGGAGTATCAGTCACAGGTTCAGCTTGTCAATCAGTCCTGTTATAGGAGCATAACGATCTTTGCTGTATAAGATAAACAGCTCAGTCAGCAGGGAGAAGACCTCAGGAAGCTCAGAACATCTGGGAAGAAAATCAAGGTAACTTTGCACTATTGAGCACCTATTTGAGCTGCTCTATTTTGAGATAAAAACTATTAAGTTATAGTATATTTATCTCCTGAGTAAGTCCAAAAAGGTCTACAAACCAAAGGATATTTCCAGGATAGGATTTCTAAAGTAGCGCTTTCTTTGATTCTCTCACATACCCAGACTGCGTCTGCTTGATAACACTTTTAAAAGTTTTCTCACTTCAACAAAGCACTGTGGTTCTGTATAGTGTTGGTGTGAATGTATGAGTACTGTACTACTGCAAAGCTGAATTTGTGACATTGGCACCGTAGTTTGAAAGTTTTTTGCAATATTGTTATTTGCTGACCAACAAACCTTTACTCGTCACCTCACCATAAATTCCCCAATAGCAGACCTTAGACCATAGTATATAACCGCATGTATACATGTGTGCAGGCATGCATGTTTCAGCATTCATAATTTCATCAATTCTGACAAGATTCCCAACACCAGTGACTGAAATGCAGCTCGAAACCATAACAGAGCCTCCACCTGACCTCCTCTGTACCTATTGAAAACAATTTAAGCAAAAACATTTGGACTCGTGACTCCATCAGACTTGTTGTCACTGATTTTTAAGGCCGCCTTCTTCTGGAATTTGGCAAACCTTAGCTTTTTCTGTCTGTTTCAATTCCTTATGAATGAGTTCTTGATCGCCATATTTCCACCAAGTTCATTTCTGATGAGGCCTTGCTGAACAGCTGATGGATCATTTTTCTGTTCATCTGTTCTAGACAGCTGTCTAGTTTCCTCTCTTTTTTCTCTTTTTTTTTTTAACATTGCACATCTGCTGAGACATGCTAAGGTTTTGGCTAATAGCTCTTTGGGAATCACCTTGTTGGTGCAAAAATACTATTTTATGCCAGGCAAACTGCTATCGTTCGAGATTTTGATAACGTGTTCCCATTTATTTCATATGTGATTGTGTGACAGGCTGCTAGTAACAAAGTGTCTAAAGTTACAAATTTCAAATTTGATCTTTGCATGTGGGAACAACAACATTTCCTTTGATCCTCTGAAAAGGGTCAGGCACAAGGACCGGACTGAAAACTAGTGGAAGCACAGTCAGCGTTCAAAGTAAAATGTTAAGAATTTCGGAAAGTCTGCAGAACTATTGCTCAAGACCATTTGACCTGTGGCCTGAGACTTTTCCACAGTAATGTATCTTCATAAAGGTCAGTTACAGCAAATGATCGTTTCAAATCAATTCCACTTTACTTTCTTGGGACTCGAAAATAAAATTTGCTCCTACCTCAGTGTTTACTATCCACCAGTGGCTGCTGGTTTGAGTTATACGTTTTGACTTTCAACAAAACTTTGGGAAAACAAGCTCAAATTCTACAAACTATAAGCATAATTTAACTTAGCAGTAAAAGAGCAGGCTGTTAAAGTGAACCACAGATTATTTCCTGGGAAAGCATTTTGCCTGTAGTGCACAGTTACACTTCAGTCTCTTAACTGTTTTATTCATACTGCACATGATGTAATGAATAATCAACCTCCAGCGCTGCCTGCTCCAGGGTTTTTACTAAAATAGTAATGAATCTGGGAATAGTTAAGCTACTTGGTGTTTCCATTTGATTTCCACCTTTGGGAAGGTTGGGAACCCAGTCCAGACACTGATGCAATTTCTCTTATTGAATCTGTCCTAGACACAATGCCAACAGTGTTTCAGCAGATCTGTGGCTCCGACTCCAGACTCCAGTAGCGTTGTGATAAGACCCAGCAGGAGCCAAAAATCACACACGGTGGTTTTTGTGTTCGTGTAATGTGGGAGCTAGACGGGCTGGAATTCAGTGCAGCACAAGCGAGGCCGCACAACAAACCCACCAGCTTCCTTTCTCCAGGGCACACAGAGTTCACCACCCGGCAGATGTTGGCCCTTTTTTTGTTTGTTTTTGTTTATTGCCGCCTTTTATTTCACAGGTGTTTTTCTCCACACCAGTTAAAATAAACAACATGCTGGACTCAAGTCATGCAGTTTGCATTGCGACTTCTCCTTTCCATGCCCTCATTTGAAATAATACTAAGAATAAACAGTGCAGCTCATTAAAATGTACAGTTTTCTGCCAAAGGTAGTTAAAAAAAAAAAGTATAATTACTCAGTTGAGGGGAAAGCAGACCCTTTTGTTGTTCTTTGAAGTGTAGCTTTAGCCTTTTTGTATGTAGCTATTTTGATAAGCTGTAAATCTGCTTGATATTTGTACCGATTCTTTCTCCGTTTAACCAGATTACATTATACTGTAGCATCTACACTGATGGTAATGATGCAGTTCAGTCTCTTCAAGCTGTTAGAAAAGATTACAAACAGACCTGGTCAAATACCCTGCAATTGAGACTACATTTTATATGACTGTAATTGCTCTTATTTAATGCTGTGTTCCTCCCTCTGGTTCTTTGTGCAGTTGTTTTGTAGCTCTCTCCTGGGAAATAAGCGAAATGGGGGAAAAGAATAAAACTGAGATATTGAGACATCTTGATCCTGAGACAGATTTTGCACCAGCTGGAAATCGCACTCTCTGCAGGCCGAGCTGCTGTGAGCGAGCAGAGATGCCGGCTGAGTCCATCCCGAAGTGGTGTAACCCTTCAGATGAATGCTGCGATTTAGATTGAATGTAACAATGGAATTCCTGTAATGTCACCCAAGAGAAATCTCCACCTCCCTCCCCCCTTCATGAGCCTTTGTTGCACCTTGCCTCTTTTAAGGAAGGGTGAAAAAAACAAAGTGAGAAAAATGCTTTAGCTCTTTTTCCAACAGGAATGTCTCTGTGTCAGATAAAGATCCTTAACTGAATGGAGGAGGAAGTGTAGGAAGTCTAAGTTCAGCAAATCTAGCGTTTCCTTGTTGATGCCTGTTGTGGAACAATATTTAGGTTCCTGCATAGATGCTGGATATCTGCTTCAAAGGGTGTCAGAGTGTATTTCGTGTTACTGTGCTACCTTCTAGGGCTTTTTATCCAGTTTCTTTTAGGGAAGCTCAGGCGAACTTCTATATCAAGTTACAAGTTTTGTGCTGCATGTTTCCTGTCTGCATCTAAAAACACAGGTTTCCATTCTTTCCTTGCTTTGCATGCACGAAGTACTCTGCTGCAGCCAAAGGCAGGACTGTTTGTCTCAAGTTTGGGGCTCGTTTGTGCAGTATATGTTTACAAAGTCTTGCCCAAATGCCATTAAATGAAGCTGCTACACAGTCTTTAAATCCAGTGATTTGTGTTTCTTGGCAACAGTATTTCATTATTCTCATCATTTTCATCTGTCCACTCAAGTGTGCACTGATTTGTGTCCATGGCGATGAAATGTATATATTTTCTTGTTTTAATAGACAAAACGTTTGCAGGTCAGTGGTGTCATGGATCATGTCACCGCTTATGAAAAAGACCACAGTTGGTCATACCTGGATTATTTCTCTCATTTTTATTGCGCTATTTTAAAATATGCCATGAATTATCATGAGCGTGAATGGTTGTCTGTCTCTGTGAGTTAGTCCTGCAACAGATTGCAACCTGTCCAGGGAGTGTATGACAGCTACAGTAGGTCCCCGCTAACAAACAACAGTCTGCGTTCATGAGCACGAGCATGCAGATTGCTTTTTTGGGACTTTCTGACGTTTGGCCATGAGATGACCTGCTGAAAGACTGCTAATGTTGATATTACGGGCCTGTTTTTAAGTTTTTTGTTTTTAATTCCATTATATTTTCTATTAAAACCAAAAAAACCTCTTTCCATGCCTCACAGCTGGCTTTATTTGGTTAATCTACTTTATTTAAATGCCTCTGGTACTTTGAATAGACCTTTTTAACCTCGGCGCCTTACCTGCTTTCGAAAGTCACACTTTCTGCTGTGGAAAAGCCCCATGACCCATGCACATACTACACTTACAGTACCATCCGTGACACCCATTAACTCCTATCAAGCCGTTTCCAGTCATGAGCAGCAGGTGGCACTGCCCTCCCTCCACCGTCCCACAGTGCGTCCTCTGTGTGAGAGAAATTCAGCACATACATGCAACACAAAGTCATAGAGATGATAATTTGTTGAGCAGACTGATGAATTGGCTCTGTCTTTGACATTTTGAGATAATAAAATATGGTGTAGCTTACTGGACCAAATAGTTTTATCAAGAAACTCATTCCAGCCCTGCTGGCCCCAAGCCAACCCTGCAGTGTAAACATGTACGGGGAGACATTTTAATTATGAGGGGCAGTGTGATCCTCACAGCACTGTAGACTCTACTGTTTGACTCGAGCGTGGGTGTGTGTGTGTGTGTGTAGTCCATCATACAGGTATGTGCATGTGTTTGCACTATATCTAAAGCTGACGGTCCCTTGGGCACAGTCAGCCCTTTCAGACAGTCCACGATAATCACCCTCATGATGTGATGCAGCCAGAGAGGATTAAAGCAAGGCAGCAGTTGTCTCCCCAGACACTATCTTTCCTTACAGGAAGTAATATCTCCTGTCTATAAGCCTGTGTTTCTCATCCAGGCCAGTCCTGAACATGTGTCACATTTAATAGATGTTTAAGTGAGATTTGCCTACTGTGTGGTTTCTTAGACTGGCACGTCTGTTGACCTGATTCTATTTGCATTGCTTCTGCTTATGGTAGTTATTACGGCTGTATAAGTTGGCACACTTGCATCAAAAGCTATTAAGATTGGGATCGTGTTACATTTAGCTCTTCCTCCCAATGAACTCTCAGCTGAATTCTGCTCCTGTTTTTGTTCTCCCCTAAAAAGCTGAAGATTAGATCTCAGCCCAGACGCAAGCTGAGCTTTTATATTTTTATTTTTCTTTTTTTTGTTTCCGGTTATGTTTCGTTACTGTCACATGCTGGTAGATCACAGAATCACCATCAT
The DNA here is from genome assembly GCF_057382185.1 of Mchenga conophoros. Taxonomy (NCBI): domain Eukaryota; kingdom Metazoa; phylum Chordata; class Actinopteri; order Cichliformes; family Cichlidae; genus Mchenga; species Mchenga conophoros. The sequence goes on along the minus strand of NC_140539.1, from coordinate 21,147,526 downwards.
ATTGTGGGGTTTTTTTTAAACTGGTTTTTAGCTTTATGATTTAAATTTAAAAAACAAACAAACCACAGAACACTTGAGTTCATTCACCCTTGTTCAGAACCCAACATGGTAATCACAAAATCCTTTAAGAATGAGTGAATATTGTAAGACTGTGCAAAACACAGGGAACCTCTGAGATTAATGGAAAAGCTTTGAGCTGTGGTCCACTTAAGTAAGAGTGTGTGTGGGGGGGCGGGGGGGGCAGACGAAGTGTGTATTAGATAAAAAAAGATTATTTGTAGCATGTAGGCCACACACTACCTCTCCTCCCCCTCATAGACACACTTTCTCTCTCTTTCTCCTCGTGCCGCTCTGGTCCTGGTACTGCCAGCTGGGAGGTCTGGACTGGATGTAAAGGCCATTGTAAGAGTTTAACTGCACAGTGCTGTTATCTTCTGATGCTTCATCCCAGGTTCTTGCAAAACCAGATTCTCCCAGTGATAGTTTGAATTATTCACAGAATTATTTCTCACATGTGTTTTCTGTTGGCGGCAGATATTTCGTGTGTGTGTGTTTGTGTTATGTGTTAATCGCACGCGTGTTGTGGGTTTAGGAATGAGGGCATGAGTTGCTTGTTGCATGGCTTGCAGGGCCAGCGTCTTTGGTCTCCCTGCAGAACAAGTGTTTATTCTGAAGGCAGAACAGAGGTGCGCGCACACACAAGCTCAATTGCTGCTGCTTATCTGCATAACAGCTGCAGATTGGTCAGAAAGGGGAGAGCTGGGTGGAGCTCTGGAAAAAGCTCCAGATGCAGAGAAGGCATAGATTGAAGGTTTACCTGTTTGATAAAGATGTTGGACATGTGCAGGAGGAACTTTGTATGCCACTTGATTGCAGGGAAAGTTGATGCACTTATGTAACGTGAGTGGGGGCCCAGAAGCTAAGTGACATCTCTTCACTGGTTTCTGTGCAATTTAAGCTGTGAGCCTCAAGGAATACCACTGGTACTGAAGATATAATATGGCAGCAAATTCAGAAGCAAACAGTGATGGAGGGGTATGTGTTTGCTGCTTTTCTTCTTGCTGACCCAGCATTTAGCGGCTGCTTGTGACTCACTCTTGGTGTTTTGTTTTTTCTTTTGAGTTTCCTACATGTGGTTGCAGGTTCTCTCTGTACATGTGTTTGATTTTGGCCGCATTCAGATTATCCTCATGAAACCTTGTGGGAGCTGGACCGTTCACATGAATGCATGTGACCAGGCTTGTTCTTTTTCTCAGCTAATGGTGGTTTTATGCTAAGCTGCTGGAGTATCTGTTTGGTTTTCGCTTTTCCTTTGTGCACATCTCTAAGAAGTTAAAACGCTAACCCTGATTGACACATGCATTGATCAGATGTGATGGCTTAATGCACTGAGCGCGTTTGTAAGCGAGTCTCAGATGGAGGAAGACGTCGTTTCCTGGTGCTTTACTGTGACAGAAATACATTTGAGGAAGAGGAAACACCTGATTAGGGTGCTGCTATCTTTTTGTATTCTTTTGACTTGGAGTAGGAAATGATAAAAACATAATTTTTTGTGTGTAGCAGTGAATATTTGTGGTCGTGTGAATATTTGTATGGTCTCTATAGCTGTGGGAGAGTGTGGTGAGTTGGACTATTTCTGTCTCTCTCTCTCTCTGAACTGAGCCAGCTTCACACAGAGCGCCGCTATAACTATCCAAACAACCACAGTATTCACACGGCACACACATGGCTCCCTTCACCACCTGCTACTGGCCTCATCACAAGGGGAAACCTTACTGGGATTCAGCCTCTCTATTCCACAACATTAAGATTGTAAAGAGGAATACACACAGTGTTGTTAATGCTGTGAAAGCGCATATAATCATGCTTTATTAGTATAAATGCAGCTTTTATATTCATGACATCTCATTTTTCTTGGAGTCTTGGATATCTCCTTCAACCGGCACCTTAAACAAATGTCTAACTGCCTCCTTTTATCTGCACAATACTGCTAAAACTATAAACATCCTGTCTCCTGAGTGATGCTGAAAAGCTAGTCCACAAGTTTGTTACTTCTAGGCGGTAGTATTTTACCTAATGAACAGCTAAAAGCTCCCTGAAAAGCCTTCAACTCATCCAAAATAGAAGTAATAGTTTTCTCGTACTGGCTGATTTTCACTGAATATAAATCCTTCATCTCACAGGGATGGTCCTGAAGGATCAGGCTCTGTGAGATCTTTTGGGTATCACAAACTATCATATTGTCCCAGTAGAGCACTTCACTCTCACACTGCAGGCTTATTTGTTGTTCCTAGAGTTTCTAAAAGTAGACTGGGAGACACAGCCTTCAACTGTCGCTCTCCCAGTTTGGCTTTTGGAGACAGATACTCTCTCTATTTTTAATGTTAGACTTTAAATTTTCCTTTTTGATACCTAGGTAACTGAGGTGTCCGTGACAAAGCAATGTGCGACTAGTGGATTGCTTCTTGTAATAACAACTATTAAGGCCTAGGCAGTGGATGGAACTTCCCATGATGGCAGTGAGCACTTCTTCTCCACTCTAACATGTGAAATGTTGTGGTACTTATGTTCAACTTTTCTGCTGCAGCTGAACTCCAAGAACTCTTTACTATAGTCAGGGGTGCACGTAAGTGGTCCGCAGGTGCGCATTCGCTGTCAAAATAAAAGACGCGCACCAGATAAGAAGTTGCAACGCGCGTTTGCGTACATAAGATTTTCTGGAGGAGGACAGACATTTGTTTAGAACTCTTAAAGATGTCAAAGAAGCAAGCTCCTTTAAGCAATTACTTTGGTGTTCCTCCACCTCCAAACAAATGTCAGAAGGAGTCCGAACCGCAAAAGAAGCACGTATTCTCGGAAAAGTGGTTGCAGGATGTGAGCTGGCTTCAAACAAATGATGAACGCACAGAGATGTGGTGCGGAATATGCCGTGAAAATCCCACTCTAGCGGACAAAAACAGTGCCTTTTTATATGTACGCAAACGCGCGTTGCAACTTCTTATCTGGTGCGCGTCTTTTATTTTTGACAGCAAATGCGCACATGCGGACCACTTATGTGCACCCCTGACTATAAGCCTCATTTGCCGAATCAAACAACCATTCATGCATGTGCTGTATCTAACATTCGAACTCTCACTACTCAAGGATACTCTCACATGGGAGAGTAGCTGGGGAGGCAATCCACTGATTCCGATTGGTAGGAGACCCACTCCACTCTCTTGTTTTACTGCTGTTTGTCATTAATTTTTTCTACTCTCTCACATAGTTTCTGTTTGTCTGTAATAGCTCTCTATGCTTTCCTTTGCTGTCTACTCTTTTTCTCCACCCCAACTCATCAGAATAGATGGCTACCCCTCACAGAATCTGGTTCTCTCAGAGGTTTTTGTTTTCCTGATAAGAGGGAGTTCTTCCTCCCCACTGTTGTCAAGTGGTTGCTCAAAGTGGATTGTCTTACTGTTGGGTTTTTTCTCTCATCTGACAGCATAAAGCACCTTGAGGTGACTTTTGTTGTGAGTGGAAACACTAAAATCTAGGAGGAGCATAATATCAATACAGTGTGTATGAAATAATAATAATCATGCTCCGTCTGCCGGCATACAGTAGAGAGAATTCGTGCCAACCGTGGCACCTTATGTCAAGCAAAAATTATTTAGCATGAAGTGAATAATAGTGCAGTAATTATTGTAGCTGGATTATATACGACTCTGTCAACTGCATTTCCTACCGAGCTGAAATGTGCTTTCATCACGGACTGTGAATAACAACACGCTGCCCGGCTTCTTTATGACTTTTGGCAGCTTCTGATTGCATTTCCCATGTCGTACATTTGAAGAGGGCTTTTCCCCTGAGAGCAGCATTTAATGCAACATATCACCGTCCATCAGCGCTGTGCCAGCCAAACCCACCATCTTGATCCAAAAGTAACAAAGCAGCACAGTCAGCCGCACAACTTGTTTGTGTTTGGCTAGGTTTCATGTCCTCCAATTGTTTCTCAGGGACTGCACCGCTTAGCATAAAGATTTTACTCCCATCGTAATAAATGCCACACATACTTGAGAGGTTGTTTTTTCCAACAGTGGTCTTCTTGATAAAGTACTGGAAAGAACTTCAAAGGCTAGTATTATTCATCTCAGTAGCTGTGCAGAAACCTACCACTTGCCTCTTAGACTGCTTATTAAATATCATTAAGATTATTTAATCCATCTTTGTGGACTGTATATGCAACAAAGACCTAAAATTGTTACTTTAACCCCACTTCTTACTAATTTCACATGGCAAACAAAACGCTTCAGGCGAACATCATAAGTGCATTTTTATCAGTGTTGCAGGAAATGACAAAGACGCAGCTGTTGACAAAGTAAAATATGTCCGTTCCAGAGGCAAAATGTTTGTGTCCACATACCAGTGATTAATTTTCCCTCCCTCCTTTGTTTTGCTATGTAGAAAATGTAGATTAATGTTTTTGAGTAATATGAGGAAGTCTTTAAAGCATTTTTGAATAATGTGAGGAAGTCTCAAAAGCCATATGGACTGTTGTGTTATGAAGGCCTGTTTGGCACTACTTCTTGGGCATTGGTGTTCCTGATTTCCAGCTGGGGCTTTGTGCTTCCGATCCTCACGGTACCACTTTGGATCAGAACCAGCTACACCATGGTTTCACCCAGTTGGCAGTTTATCGGTTCTGTTTTATCTCTCGTCAAACTCTGCGTGGATTCTCTAGCGATTGGTTGCTTATTTTCTCGATGAACTCACCCTGAGCCAGTTATGGAAATTATAATTGGTTCAGGTCTCAGTGGAGACTCATTCCAGTGGGAGACTGTGTGGGACCAAAATGGAAAAATGTGACATAGATGTCAAAGCCCATCAGGTTTCATTCTAGTTAAAGAAGATTGTTTTCACGTCATCAGTTAATATTGGAGAAATCGGGATTAGGGGACACTTCTGTAAATCTTACACAAGATTGGGGGCTTTTTTTTTCTTTTTCTTTTTTAAACTTTTGTTGGGGTCTCTTTCTAAACTTTAAATCTAGAGCTGTGTAAGTTGTATGGCTTTTCTGTGTTTGTATTGCTCATGAGAGCAGCACTAATCTTTCTATCCGTAGTCAATCATGTGTTTCATTAGCATATTGATTTATCTGCATGACACACGATAGCCTGACTTTCATTTTTTATTGGCTCGGGACTGGAAATTGCCTTTCTTTTGGCTTGGAGAAGCCAACTTTAAGAAATATATGATGGTAAATCTTGTTAAAAGGAGCTTTTGCTGATCTCAGAACATTTGCTCATATTTGAATTGTTCAGCCTGTTCACAGTAACCATTAAAGTGCAGGTTTACAGGCTTTGCTTTCCACCCAAACTGAATTGGAAAGATGGCGCTGAGCAAGTTGTGCTGAAGTGCATTTTAGTGGGAATGCATTTAAGCCCAAGATTAATGTGTCAGGAGATACTTGAATGGTTTTTTAAAGTTAGTGGAAATGTTTGCATGTGGAAAATGGAACTCCAGTAAAATCAGCCTAAATGTCTCGCCTATGTTGAACTCTGCCTTAATAATTCCCCAATATCCCTTTTCCTACTTTATGCATACTAGGAACACAGAATAGTTGTAATTGTTCTTGACTTATAGTCTGCTGTTTTTTCTTCCAGCTGAATAAAAGAGAAAATTAATGTTTCCTTAGGTATATTAAAAAATGAAAAAAACAAAACCCAAACACAATTTCCTGTGGCATTCCTTTCTTAAGACCTTTTCGGCTCTAAATTCTTAAATATCAGGGCCGAGAACACAGCGGAGGAATGGCCTGATGGCTGCTTTGGTGTGAGAGGAAGAATTTGAACCTGTTTGAACCTCATCAGTTTGCTGTACAAAGCTGCTTTAGTGCTTAGAGGAAGACAAATCCCCTACCTGCATTCAGTAATGCCTGCTATCTCGGCTGCTTTTAAAGAAGGGGTAAACTGAGAGTATGTTTGGCTTAGAGAAGAAATCTGTAACCAAGCTCTGAAGTTGGGGTCAACTTCAGGAATGCTACAAAAGTAGAAAGGAATGAAGACACAGACACACTACACAAAAAGGTAACATGTAAGTTTCTGAAATATGTGCATACAACAGAAAAGGAATAGGAAATGTGTACAGTAACTGTGTGATTCCCAGACACGATGATGTCTCCCGTAAAGACGATGCAAACTGCAGAGTTTGAAACTGGGAGCTGAATAAATTTGCTTATAAATGAGGAGTTCTCCTAAATGCTTAATGTGGTACGTGAAGACAAGTGCCTTGGCAGATAAATAGTTTATAATTAATTCATTTGTTAGCTTAATTAGTGAATTCATCAGCATTGCCGGCAGTTATGTTTTTAATGAGGCAGTAAGCAGCTCGGCTTCACCTCGTGTGATCTGGTGGAAACATTTGGTGGTTACCTTTGTGATACTCTTTATTCCAAGCTGTTCTTTAAGTCAGTCATTTTCTGCATTCTGAAATTTTTAAGGGAGAGAAAGAAGAGCATTTGAGGCCCTGATGTCTCTTTTGAATATGTGCAGAGTATATGTGTGTCTGTGGATGTTGTATAGTTCTACAGTCCTACCTCTAAGTAGACAACTCAAATGGTCAGCGATAGCCAAGCTGACAGTCAGGTGGTGATGGTCCTCTGCAGAGCCTTTTCTCTAGACAGAGACTTGTAAGTCATTATTATTAAAGTCATTATTCTTTTTCATTTTAGTTTTAGTCTAAATACACCACTAGGACCGATTTTAACACCAGCTGTACAATATACACATTTGGGGTAGTATATCAGCATTGCACATCAGTATATGACTTTATCCTGTTTTTAAATCACCAAATGTAGAGATTGGTTTTGGTATCAATAGCTGTCAGGCTCTAATTATCATCACAGTGATTGTTCCTGATGATGTAACCTAAATATCTGACTTTGGTCACCTCCTTTAGTACTCGAGCTCCCAAACAGAATGAGAGGAAATTTGGCCTCAGATCCTCTCTGGCTGAACCGATCATTATTAGAATTGAATTTGATGTCACACTGCAAACCCTGAGCAGTTCCTGTAAGTCTTTTGTGAGGATACTTCTGCTCTTGACATATTTTATTGTCACAGGAACTGTCATTGTAGGCTTATGGAGTACAGACATTAGCTGTGAGTGGCAAAGGTTAAGAATGGGCCCTGCAAAATATGCACAGTATTTGTCTTCATGTTATAACATCAGTCCACACACTGTACAACAGAGTGACAAAGTAGCATCATGTTTTCTGCTCTAATGCTGCTATCAGTGTTTCCTTATCTTTTTGCTTTGTTATCAGGTTCAACTCATCAGATTAGGCTGTTTGCTGGTGTCGATGTGAATTGTCAGGCAAAACGGTGAAACAGCAGAAGATGTCAAACTCACAGTTTGCGTATAATTGTGCACGACATGGAGCTGTGCAGCCCCAAAGTTAAGTAGATTTGATGGATGTAGTCTATGTCTGGGTTGGTGATGCCTGTCAGCGCTGACGTGCACCTCATCAATGCCACTGATCAGCTCCCCGGGGTGCCGACCAGCTCAATGGAGCTGAAGGGCACTGTGTCCTCTAGTGTGGAGTTGTATAAATGCTGGAGCCGCTGCTCTTTGCTTTCCGAGTCCTGCTGGACTTTGTACGAGGAGCAGTTTTTAAGAAGTAAAAAGAAGAGGGTTTTAGACACAGGTGAGGCATCGAAAGAAAGGAGGTGAGAACGGGTGAACGTGCTTTTATCCACTTTACTGAGAATATGTTTGATAATTAGTTTGTTCTTTGATTTTTATTCCTGTAGTCCCTTGAGTTGTTTTAGTGTGATATTCCAGATGATACATCTAAAAGTCGCTTTGAAGCTTTTTTCATATTTAAGCAAAAAAAAAAGTAGTGGGAGTCTGTTTGATGCACTTCTGTGGATTTGTAATCCAAAGCAAAATGTCGGTGATTGACACTTTATTTTATGTAGGACACAGAACCCACCATGCTGGACATTGATCTTAGGGCTTTGGTTGTGCATCAGGAAAGCAGGTCACCGATTTCCCAATCGGTGAAACTATCATTGTTTCCTCTGCCCTTAAGCTCTAAATCCCAATCATATTAGAGCTGTAGGTCACAGGTGGAGCACCTAACCATGTGGAAACACCAAAAAGATTACATGCTAAGCTTTTTTTTAATCAAAATTAAACTGGAAAGAAATTGGCACAGACTTTACTTGCTGTCAAACTTGTAGTTAGCTTATGCAATAGTAACTGTAGCTGGGAGCATGAATAGGAAAATGGCACCAGAACAAGAGGAGTGAACATAACCTGATCTGTATCAAATCTTTATTTTGAAACGCATAACGAGAGTTAATACATATTTTTTTTTAAAAATGAATGAACATGATATCAAAGAAAGATATCATGTTGAAAATATTGAGCAATTCCTGTTTGGGGAAAAAAAAATAATAAGGAAGCAAATGCTTATTAATTCCTGTCCCTGTTTAGCTCATCCTATATATGTTTTGATTTTGCAATCAAATGTATACAGACGCATATTAATTTATAGCATATATCTATTGTTCAGTCCCTTGTTATATTATTACATGCATCATACCATTTCTGCTGTAAATGGTATGTTCTTTTATTCATTAGCTTTTTTAATTTTTTTGTCGTCTTCTTCCTCGTCTTTATCCATCTTACCTGTACTCCTCATGTCCTCCTTGTGGTTCATGCGTGGATCTGCGAGGCTCTTTGTTGGCCCTTCTCCATCCTCTTCTTCAACCTCCCTGTTGTTCTATTCCCCGATAAACCTCACCACACGCGTGCGCCCTTCGGATTCAAGATCACAGAGTGCGCTTTAGCCCCAGTTGCAATGGAGGACAGTGACCACGAGCATTCCTCTTCATCAGATGAACAAGACTCCTGTCCAGCTTCCCCTAATCAGAGCAGACACCATGATCATGATCACCATGAACAGGTACCGGTGACCCCCCCCCCCAAATATATATATATTTTTCTGTTACTGCCCATCTTCAGCTGATTTCTGCCGTCAAAGTCTGTAGTTTTTATGCGCTTAAGCTAAGGATTAGACATGAATTTATCTCTTTAGGGTCTAAATTTAAATTTAAAACTGTGTCACAGTGTGTGCTCACAGCTGAATTTGAGTGGCCGTGTTGCTTGCTGAATTCCACTCCATTATTTATCTATCAGGGAGACTTTAGTAACTGTAACTAGAGTCCATAGCTGCGTGTCCTCTTACAGAAAATTTACACTTTTAAAGATTGCATTAATAATGAAGAGTAAAATACCTGATGTCTAAAACAGTCCTTGTCTTTAATGTTACCGATCACTCTTAAAGGAGAGTAAATGTAAACACAGTATTGGAGTTCATTCATTGTTAGTTTCATAAAACAACTTGGCTGCAGTGTTCAGCTCTAACATGACTTCTCCTCATTTATAATAGAAGGTGATCCACCAGCTGTAAAGTCCCTAACATGTATCCTGTTTCCAATGAATAGTTAAAGGCTCATCCACATTAATGTACAAATCTCATGTGTTACCCACTGGCCTTCAGCTAGGTATACTAACAGTTTTGAGTTGTCAGATATGAAAGATCTCTTTGTTGCTGTCTTAAATCCCTCACCATAAAACTTTAAGTTGATTTTCTAAAACTTTCTACCCTCTGGATCTCCATACCTCCCCCTCTACATTGGTGCTCTAACGTTCCTCTTTTCCCTCCACCGTATTTCTTTTTTTCCTGTTCGCCTCGTCATCCCTCCCGCCCCCCCACGACCTTCGCTTCTCTCCAGCCCTCAAGCCATTCAGATGACTCAGAAGTGGAAAACATTATGCAGGACCCTCAGCATCATGGTGGGCACGGTCTCCGCCATCACAAGCATCACCACCATCATGACCCCGAGGCTCATGATGCGGACAGGCAGGCCGAGGGCAATGACCGCCCCCACACCCCGTCATATTTGCGGCCCCCCGTGGCCGGCAGGGCCCAGTCAGATTCGGGTTCAGACTCTGGTTTGCCACAAAGCCGAAGCGTGGAGTTTGACTTGCCGTCCCCCGTCAGTCCCTCCAGGCCAAAGAGCCCCTGGGTTCGATTTGACCCATACGACAGTAGCGAGGTAATACAAGGCGTCAGGAAGCCCCAAAGAGGGGTCAGCACAGCCCGTGTGCTGTAACATGCTGATACATTTCATACCTTGTTTTACTGTTGTTTGGGTTTGGTTTTTTTTTTTTGGTTTTGTGCTGTTGCCGTTATTGCTGTCGAAATACTGCAAATGGGACAACAATGCCAAAATATTTCAAAAAGCCGATATCAGGTTTGAAAAAAGAAACCATGGTGTACACAGCCTCTGTTTCCTTATTCCATTTTTATCTTTTTGTGCATTTGTAGGACCAGGACAAGGAGTACGTGGGTTTCGCAACGCTGCCAAACCAGGTGCACCGCAAGTCTGTCAAGAAAGGATTTGACTTCACGCTCATGGTAGCAGGTAAATCCTCGTTTTAGCATTAGCTGCTATTTGAGCTTAAGACCGTGTTTGTTTTAAAAAGACTGTCTTTTCTTCTTTGTTGTTCTTTGTTTGAAGGTGAATCTGGCCTGGGAAAGTCCACCCTGGTCAACAGTCTGTTTCTCACAGATCTGTACAAAGATAGGAAGCTGCTCAATGCAGAAGGTGCGTGTGATTATTTGTTTTAAAATTTGCTGTACTACATTATGTAATGGCTGAGGGCTGTTTACTTCTTTTTTTCTATCCTAGAGAGAATCACACAAACGGTAGAAATCACCAAACACACGGTGGATATAGAGGAGAAAGGTGTCAAATTGAAACTCACCATTGTGGATACCCCTGGGTTTGGGGACGCTGTGAACAACACTGAATGGTACAGACATGTTTAACGCATCAGATAACCCTGAGTGAATCTGAGTTACACGGTCAGCTGTTACACTTTGCCTCAGAGACTGAACGCCCCTGTGTGTTTCTGCTTTAGCTGGAAGTCAGTGGCTGACTACATTGACCAGCAGTTCGAGCAGTACTTCAGGGATGAGAGTGGCCTCAATCGCAAGAACATCCAGGACAACCGCGTACACTGCTGCCTCTATTTCATCTCACCCTTCGGTCACGGGTATGACAAAGCTACAGCTAACTCAGCCTGCTCGTCCTCTCTTTATTATTAGTTCTAAAAATATGGAAGATTAAGTTGTTTCTGCTGCAGCACATTATCACGTGCAATGTTCAGAAGTGATAATGGGACCATTAACTACACTTTTCCTCGTGATCTCTGATCACATGTTTATCGCAGCCATCGTCCTGAGCGCACACGTGATATCTTCCACACGTATCTAGTGGATCGGTGTTTACTCACAGTGTGAGTAAACACACAGCCTCTTAAATTGTTGATGCCCAGCATCTTTCCCAGAGATAAAGCACCTCTCAGCTGCCCTTGGATAACTTTACATCTGCTGCAGTGATTTTACACTAATCAATTGTTTGTGCTGCTGTGGTACCTCTCAGCACATTTGTGCGCATCCAGATCTGTGTTCATCAAGGAGCCAGAATACCATAAAATTCAAGTAATGCTGCAGAGCATTTTCAGCGTGACGGCCATGGAGAAACGGCTCCCTCTGTTGGTGAGCAAGTGTCTGCTGCCACCGATTGGTCGGCCAGTGTGCCATGCAGCCAGAGACATCATCTTATGCTTCAAGTTTTTTTCGGGGGGAGGGGGTTGTACATTTTTGCTGTCATTTGATAGTGCAGCATTAGATGGGGGGGAGGGGGAGAGAGAGAGAGAGAGAGAGGAGGGGAAGGACTCCAACCCAGACTGATGCATTTCAGCTGTATGGCATGTGGTCACATGCTAAATCTCTGAGATAAACTAGCACCTTTAATTTTGAACTACAGATAAGACTTGATGCAGGAAAGCTTAGAGTGGAGAAATCTAGATGTGGATCGGCAGGTAAGTCTGTTGTTGCCTGATCCTGATTGCCAGCAATTCATGAGCATTTATGAAACGCTTTCAAATCTAAATGGAGTTTATTGGCACAAAATGATCTAACAGTTAATGATTATCAACCCCAGTTTAAACTTGTCTAACAGTAAATCATCAGTGGTGGCCCTTTTTGAAGTTTTCTGTGGCCTGTGAAGGCAACATGGAAAAAGCGCATGGCTTGTATATTTCATTCAGCCACAGTTTATGTTAAACCATGATAGGGAAGCCCAGAATGTGACTCGGGAAGTATTTTTCTTCAATTAGTCATCATTAGCAAACTAAACCTTCCTGACAATGATTGATAACTTTTTGCCCAGGAATGTAACTCCAACCTCACTAATGGTTAGCGATAAACGTGCGCAAACCATCATTCTCTGAAGAAACTACACTCTACAAACACCGACCCGGCCATAAAAACTCAGAGAACCCCTAAAATAAAGTTTGTGTTCCTCATGTGCTGAAAGCTGTAGTCCTTATTGCAGTGGCCTGCTTTCAGGTGACTCACCTTTTTTGAAAATGCCCACTCTCTTGTCTACTCTACACTATCCTAATAAATAATAAGTGTCTCATTATCCTTTCTTGGTATGTTTTGCCTCATCTCTTCCAGCCTCCGACCTCTGGATGTGGAATTTATGAAGGCTCTCCATGAGAAGGTCAACATTGTCCCAGTCTTGGCCAAAGCAGACACACTCACCCCTGGTGAAGTGAAGAAAAAGAAAATTAAGGCAAGGCGACTGCATGTTTCATCCCACGAATCAATCTGTGTATACGCCGCAGAGTGTTTTACTTGTATCCTCACAGAGGACGTTATTCACACTTTGACATCAGACATGTTTTTCCACTGTTTTTCTTTGCAGATCAGAGAGGAGATTGAGCAGTACGGTATAAAGATATACCAGTTCCCCGACTGCGACTCTGATGAAGATGAAGATTTCAAGCAACAAGACCATGAGCTGAAGGTGATCAGTGATCTCCTTTCTTTCTTTTCTTCATCCAAGTATTTGTGTTTAGTACACTAAACTCAGCTGAAAGCAGAATTCTGAGAGTCAAATCATTGTCATTCAAAACAAATTGTGCTGCAAACAAATTTAATATTAATAAGAATTGACATTAAAATGAATGAACAGACTATATAGTCAGACCTGGTGGATTTAAGTGTTGATGAATCAGCCTCCTCTACACTTCCCGTATTGTAAGGTGGTACTAAGCACACAGTCGGTGGAAATAAAAGCAAAAGTTATCACTACTAGCAAAACCCCTGCTCAACACACAGGTCTTTACTTTGGTCAATAAACAATAACTATCAAGAAAATCAGAATTACTTCTTAATTATGATGCATTTCATATATTTTAATTTTAGTAAGTATAGGATATATTTTCTGTGTCATACAGGCTGGTTTTGCCAGGCCTGCAGCGCTTGTTTGACCATGTGACACGTCTTTAATAATTTTATTACTACGTGTAATTTAATTTATCATATCAACACAGCGTTTCATTCTAACGCTATGATAAAGATCTAAATACTGGTTTATTTACTGGAACAGCAATAATTGCAATAATGTAACAAATTTGTTAGATGTCACATTTTGAACAATGTAAGTATGTGACATGAGGAAAATCTTAAAAACATATAATATATTTATTGATATCATATTTATCTATGCCCTATACTGCCCTATACACTCACAGTGCTCTAGGCAAAGTTAATGCAAAGCTTTATCTTAAGTTCATGGTCCAGTCGACTACATATGCTACGGTCATGTCAGTATGATTACAATCAAATCAATAACTTTGAGGTTTATGGAATTCTACCTCTTGTTGGATTACGTAAAGATCAGGTTTAAAAAGGGGGAAAAAAAGGTCTTGCACAAGAAAGGACGAAGACATTTAAGGGATATAACTGGTCTGTTGTTGTTTTTTTAATACAGATGTGTTCACACCCTGCCCAGCCAGATGTGATCTTTATGACCATAACATGCTTTTAATATTACGATCTTTATCTTGACCCCTTTAGGAAAGCATCCCCTTTGCAGTAATAGGCAGCAACACCGTGGTGGAGGCCAAAGGGAAGAGGGTGCGAGGCCGTCTGTACCCCTGGGGTATTGTAGAAGGTAACCTTGACCTCACATGTTCCCCTAAACAAAGACCTCAAAATCATACATACTAAAATGCTTTCTGTATAGATGTACCATTAAAAAAGTTGACAGTGAACGTGTATAAGTATTGAGTGTGTAGTTGATCCTCACTCTGTGGTCTGCAGTGGAAAACCCAGCACACTGCGATTTCGTGAAGCTGAGGAACATGCTCGTTCGCACGCACATGCAAGATCTCAAGGACGTGACCCGAGAGACTCACTACGAGAACTACAGAGCTCAGTGCATCCAGAGCATGACCCGCATGGTCGTCAAGGAGCGCAACCGCAAGTATGCTCACGCTGAAGGACGGGAGAAATAAGTTTTAGTGAGATGAAAGAAATATGGCACAAGAAAAATCAAGATGAATTATAACAGTGTTAGAATATTGTTGTTTTGAGAAGGAGAATGTGATTTAAAAAAATGTGTGACCTTCATATATTCTTGAGGTATTTGATGGGTTTGCTCTGACGTGTCTGGTGTAGTGTCTTAACAATGTTTGTCGGCAGCTGATTAGACATCACAGGCTTATTTACATTGGTCTGTGTTCTCACTTTGTAGTAAACTCTGTGAACTTTCCCAAAACGTGTGTCTCTCTGCAGTAAGCTAACCCGGGAGAGCGGCACAGACTTCCCCATCCCAGTGGTGCCCGGAGTGGCCGAGACCGAGACGGAAAAGCTCATCAGAGAGAAAGATGAGGAGGTACGGCACGCCGACCACGAACTGGAGTCGCATCACGACCACGAGCATGACTCTGCCCACAATTTTGATCACCACGAGCACTCAGACCGTCAGCCCAGCCCAGAGAGGCACTCAGATCACAAAGGCGATGAAGCTCTCTGAGTATCTTTAGCTCACAGATGATGTGTTTACCCAAAAACATTTTTTTTAAGTCCAGTCAGATCACGTTTTGTGAAACTCACAAGAAAACAGTCTCATAAACAGGAACTGGTTTAATTATAGAGTAAACCTGTAGCCTTTTGGAGCTTTAAACTGTGACTAGGAAAAGAGATTGCCCCTTACACTCTCTGGAAGCACCAGGATGTTTATAACCACGCTCATAACATCTGTGCATGGCAGGTCAGAGAAGGTGGGAAGGATAATGATGGGAAAGTGTTAAGACTGACAGAAAAAACCTTGTTAGTGGGTATTTAAAGGGCTACATGCTGTGCAATACTGTGATGTTTAGTGGAAGTAAAGTAGCATAAAAAAAGTAGGGAAATTTGTGTTTGGTTGATTGCTTCTTTGTTGTAACAATGCTTCCACGTAGTAAACCTTGTATCCTTATATCTTATGCATTTGTCAGTCAAGCAGCAGAGTTGAGCCCATGAAAAACTTCCCTGCCAATGCCAAACAGCTATGATATTGACTCTTGTTTGGTGTAATTTAATGGATTAGATTATTTAAGTCTGAAGAAACAAAACATACTTTAATTGTTTAATACAACCCCAATGACCTGGCACCCTCCTCCTCATGCTAGTCTCCAGTTTGGTCACATCCTGTTCTTCAATCAGCATTTGTCCCAAATCAGCCAATGTTATGTTGGTCATTATGGCCCAAGCTGATCCCGCAAACATGCCACTTACAGGTTTTTGGGATCAGGGGTAAGGTCAGGACGGAAGGTGGGCCATTTCATCCTCTCCACTCCCAAAATCTGGAGGTAGTCTCTGATAAAGTCTTCTCTGTGGGGGTGGGGGGATTGTCATCTTAGAGAATAGTGTCTGCACCAGTGTCTGCACATGTTGCAGACACTGGTGCAAAGGAGCCTGATGGTGAAGGCCAGTCATGGTGTCAGAAGCTCAAAACAAGAGTCAATAGCAGAATTAATCATCTCTGTGGCAGAGAATGTTTTTAATGCACATAACCCACATGCTTAAATCCGCTGCTCAACCCACAGATGTATTTTCATTACAAATGTGACACCATTTAACAGGAAATAAACAGGCATTCCCTCAGTGTAAGATTTATTACCAAGCAGCATCGTTGCAACACAGAAATAATCAACCAAACCCAAATTTCCTTACTTTTTTTTGCAAAGTTAAGTTATAAATATTACTGTTGTGAAAAGAAACCTTCCTTATAGATTCCTTTTTATTTTGGGTTTGTAGATGCTAGACTGTTGCCTTGTTAATGACTGTTTTGAGTCTCAGGAATAGACGGTTGTATATGGTTTTAATGTTGTTCTGCAATCATAATGAGTTAAATAAGCTATGTCAATACCAGCCCCCTTCCCTCTGCAACACCAGACCGTGCAAAATCTATTTATTTCATTAAATAAAGAGTCTTATTTTTTCCCCTCATTTGTTTATTTTACATTTTCTGTCTGATCAACATGAAGCAATGCAGTAACACCAAATTAGCTCAATATACATCTTTGCCCACGGGTGTTATAGCCAACCCACACACAGCAGCAGCTGGACAAACATCTCCAGGTGAACAGGAGCTGTATAACACCTGTGTTACCTGCTTATTTCAAACAAATCTGATAGGGGGGGGGACTCACTCAACATGATTAGGTGATTGAGTAGCTGACTGATACTAGTGATTTTAATATCCTAAAGTGCTGCTTCTGTGATAACAGATACTCTGTAGTCCAGAGTGAAGCAGCAGATGGAGGGAGCCTTGTTTCCCTGCTGCCATTCAGCACATGTCACGTGGTTTGGGGAGAACAGGCCCATCTCCCGGGCGTTTATTGATTTGTTGCCTGTGCAGCCGTGCGTAAATGAATAGCTTCCATGAAATCCCCCTTACACTTCACACCGCTATGAAAGTGGATGCGTCGCATTCAAACGTATCACACTAACACCCGTCTCCTCTCTCTGCTCTCTTCTTCCAGCTGCGGCGGATGCAGGAGATGCTGCAGAGGATCCAGGATCATATGATCACTCAGAAGGACGGCTATTGAGAAACAAGAACCCAGTCACACTGTGTACATGTGTTGCTCTCACTGGGATTTAATAAAAAAAAAGAAAAACTCCCCACTCCACCCCAAACAAACCTTTATTCCACTCTTGGATATTGACATCCCAAGCCACCTCTCAGCCTCATCAGCAGCATGTTATACGTGGATCAAGGACCCGGCAAGGAGGTGGTAAGACGTTTGCAGCTTAGCGACTCCCTTTATCCTCTCCAGAATCTCTGACATTTACGGCAGCACTGCTGAGAAACACCCAACTCTCCCTGTCTGCTGTTTAAAACGGCTCTCGTGATGTTCGCTTGAATGAATGAAAGGTTGGGGGTTAATTCACATATCAGAGCTTTTTCTTTAGCCACATGATCACAGGGTTGTTTTTACAAGTTTACATCAAAGCTTACACTTTTCTGGGTGTTTTCTGGTTTATTTTTTAAAAATCTTTACAGGTCAACAGACACACACACACACACACACACACACACACACACACACACACACACACACATATATATATATATATACTGTAATAATATAATTTTCTATAATACACCTTTTTTTCCTACTGTTTTTGTTTTTTACATGCTGTATTTAATGTTACACTGCTCGACTATGTGGATGACGGAGGTTCCTGTTGGTTAATTTGGTTTAAGGGTTTTTTTGGTTTTTGTTCATTTGGTTTGTTCAGTGTCTGCATGTTCACAATTATAGTTGTCACATCTGATGCCTGACGTCACAGGGTTGACCAGTGTTAGCTCACAAGCAAACTCACTGATTGTCATTGTCAACATTCGAGATGCGATGCATCTTTAAATCTGGTAGAGAAGTCTTTAAAAACCGCGTGGAGAATTCCCAAAAGTAGCAAAGTCCCAAAAGGTTGTTGAAAAATACAAGACCCTAGATTTGCATGAGATGAGCATCAAAGGGCAGGGTTGCATTAAAGGTCATGCAGTGATTTTTATTTTTGCATGAGTTTTGTGAAGATTACTCAGATTGCAGATCTGTTTGATGATCATAAACTGACCAGCTGTTGGGGGTGATAATAGAAGCTTTTTTTTTTTTTTTTTAATAGGTTTGTTATAATTATCTTCTCACTTAAAGGGAGCTCCTATGTTGGATGAGTACTAACCTTTACGTTTATCTTACAGCCAATGATAAATTTAATAATCCCAATATTTTTTCTTTGGATTGGTCTTCAAAAGTGAGAATTGTTTTTAATTTTGCAATAACTTAGCAACACCATTACAGCCCATGAGTAATGATCAAAAACAATGAGTGAACATGAGTCTCTTGACATTTTTTTTTTTTTTTTTTAATGTTGCAGAGCTTCTTTTTTTAAAAAAAAATTAGATTAGATGACTCTACTCTGACTTGTTTGACCTTTGTTTAAAAAATATATATGAAAAATACATTCCTCGAGTTTCTATCGCAGAGTCAGGTGACACTTTTTGTTTTTGAATTCATGTTAAATTTGCCTTCGTTATTTTGCATTTTTTGATTATATTTATGTAATAAATTTATAAATGAAAGAGGTTGGAGAGGGCAATGTGTACAAATTCTAATATTGTAATAAAATATGACTATAATTTCAAGTTGAATAAGACAATGGGTTTTTTATGGCTGCAAATGGAAGTGGGATTAAATGGTTTTGTGTGTCATCTAAGATGGGTGGATTGATAGTGATTTTCTGATGTAAGTTTCGGAAGTGTGTATATACATGTTATAGTACAGGGTGGGCCATTTATATGGATACACTGTAATAACATGGGAATGGTTGGTGATATTAAAGTCCTGTTTGTGGCACATTAGTATATGTAAGGGGGCAAACTCCTCAAGATGGGTGGTGACCATGGTGGCCATTTAGAAGTCGGCCATCTTGGATAAAACTTTAGTTTTTCCAATAGGAAGAGGGCCATGTGACACATCAAACTTATTGGTAATGTCACAAGAAAAACAATGGTGTGCTTGGTTTCAACATAACTTTATTCTTTCATGAGTTATTTACAAGTTTCTCTTTGTTCACAGCCATTGACATGTCGAAGAGGTTAACACGTGAGGAGCGGATCGAAATTGTGTTGATATCTGGTGAACGCAGTAACCGGGTCATTGCAGCAGATTTCAATGCAAGACACCCTACGAGACCACCCATCTCCCATGCTACAGTCAGCAAACTGCTTGCTAGGTTTCGTGAAACTGGTTCAGTGTTGGATTTGCCAAAATGTGGACGCAAGAAAACTGTCACTAATGAAGAAACATCAGTGGCTGTCCTAGCTTCATTCAGCAAGAGCCCACAGCGTAGCACTCGCCGCATGTCACTGGAGAGTGGCATTAGTCGAACATCCCTTTGGCGGATATTAGCTACTCACAAATGGCACCCTTACAAACTCCAGCTACTGCAGCATCTCAACGAGGATGACCCAGATCAGCGCACAGAATTTGCAGAATGGGCAAAACAAAAATTGGAACAGGATCCTCAGTTCATACAGAAGATTTTGTTCAGTGATGAGGCAAACTTTTATGTGAACGGTGAAGTTAAATAAAACCACCGCTACTGGTCTGACACTAACCCACATTGGATGGATCCCTCCAAGACTGTTGGAACAACAAAAGTGATGGTTTGGTGTGGTATATGGGGTACAACGATAGTGGGTCCATTCTTCATCAATGGAAACCTCAAGGCCACTGGATATTTGAAATTGCTACATGATGATGTGTTTCCCTCTTTACGCACTGAAGCTGGCACGTTCCCTGAGTTTTTCCAGCAACATGGTGCACCACCACATTATGGGTGCCAGGTCCGAGCATTCCTAGATGAACAGTTTCCTGGAAAGTGGATTGGTCGTCGTGGGCCAGTTGAACGGCCCCCAAGGTCTCCCGATCTGACCCCCTTAGACTTTTTTTCTTTGGGGTCATCTGAAGGCAATTGTCTATGGTGTGAAGATACGAGATGTGCAGCACCTGAAACTACGGATACTGGATGCCTGTGCTGGCATTTCTCCTACGGTGTTGCTATCAGTGTGTGAAGAGTGGGAGAAGACTGTTGCATTGACAATCCAACACAATGGGCAGCACATTGAACACATTTTATAAGTGGTCAGAAACTTGTAAATAACTCGTGAAAGAATAAAGTTACGTTGAAACCAAGCACACCATTGTTTTTCTTGTGACATTACCAATAAGTTTGATGTGTCACATGGCCCTCTTCCTATTGAAAAAAACAATATGGCCGACTTCTAAATGGCCACCATGGTCACCACCCATCTTGAGGAGTTTGCCCCCTCACATATACTAATGTGCCACAAACAGGACTTTAATATCACCAACCATTCCCATGTTATTACAGTGTATCCATATAAATGGCCCACCCTGTATTACCAGTCACTTTACCTCGGTAAATTGTTTTTGATTTTTTTGTTTAATAATGATATCTCAATTAAATTTGTTGCTAGTGTGAAAGATGGAATCACTGGCCACTTCATTAGGTACACCTTTCTAGTACCGTGGACCTACTTTTGTCTTCAGAGCTGTCTTATTGCTTCATGGATCCAAGAAGATGTTAGAAGTGTTCCTCAGCAATTTTGGTCCACGTTGATATGATGGCATCACACAGTTGCTGCAAATTTGTGTGAAGCTGACAAATCAAAAAAGGCACGCTACTGGATTGAGATCTGGTAACTGTGGAGGTCGTCTGAGAACCGTGAACTTGGTGTCATGTTCATGTTTTGAGATGATTTTAACTTTGTGACGTGGTGTGTTATCCTTCTGGAAGTAGCCATTAGAAGATTGTTCTACTGTGGTCATACAAGGATCGACATAGCCAGCAACAATATTCAGGTATGCTTTAAACGATGCTCAGTTGGTACTGTGGGGCCCAGAGTGGACCAAGAAAATTACTCTCACCATTACACCAGCATAAGGCATCAATACAAGGCAGGAAGATTTTATGCCATTTATGACACTTCCGTCTGGCTGTTGCAGTGGAGATCAAGACTTGGGTCAGGTGACATTTTTCCAATCTTTTATCATCTAATTTTGGTGAGTGTGCAAATTATTATACAGCTGGCAAGAGTGGCCTTCTGCTGTTGTAAGCCATCTGCTTCCATGGTCAGCGTGTTGGGTATTTGGAGTTGCTCTTCTGCATACCCTAGTTGTTACAACCAAGGTATGCAGTTACTGTTGCAGTGTGGCCTTTCTTTTCTAACCTCTAGCATTAACAACACACACAGAAGATCTTTTCTTTCTGTAAACTGTAGACATGGGTGTGTGGGGAAGATCCCAGTACATCAGCTTTTTCTGAAATACTCAGAGCAGCCTGTCTGACACCAACAACTGTGTGAAGTGTCAAGCAAGTGTAATTTTTAATAGTTGCATTGTCTGTCTTTGACAAGCTCTTTCATTGTTAAGGTTTTTGTGTCAACCTCCACTTGTAGAAACGTTAATTTGAAGGTATCAGAAAATAGTTTTGAAACATTAAAATTATTTTACTTTTAAGCTGACTAAACAGATATACAGATAACTTTAATCATAGGTATAACTTGTATGTCTAGTTGCTATGATGACTAACCTGGCTTTTGCGGGAATTGTGACATAACATCCTGACTAGACTAGCCTTTGTTATCTAGTTATCCTGGAATGATGAAACTCCTACAGGAGGCTTGTATAAAAGGACTACTCAGATGCCCAAACCACCTCATCTGACTCCGCTCCTCTTGAATGCTTATGTTCAGCTTTTATTTTAGAGGTTTTGAAAAGGTGTTAAAAATGTAGCTAGCGTGTGCTACTAAGTGGCATCACATTATACAGAGGTAACTTGATCTCTTTGTCCACGTTATATCTGCAGTTTATCTACTGTTTTCAGTATTAGCCTAACCTGATATTTCTGGAGTAAAAGTACCAGAGCAATTTCTCTAATCTGATCGTCTTTGGTGTTTCAAACCACTGCATGAACAAAACAACACTTAAAGAAGTGTTAATGCTAAATAACTAATAATAATTAGAAAAAAATTCTGCGTTCAAATATCAGTATAACTTTCCACTTTATTTCTCTGAGTCAATGTGGCTCAGCAGGCAAAGTCGCTCCAACTGGAAAGTCAGCGGCTCAGTTCTTAGCTCATCCAGTCTGACATGTCAACAAGTCCTGATGACCTCAGTGTATCCATCACTGGATAAGGATAAGGCAGTGTTTAATGTTTGACTGCGCTCTGAATATAAAACCATCTTTGTTTCTCTACACTTTGTTTAAAGAAGCCACTTCAGACCTTTGTAAACATAATACAATTTATTAAGTATCTTTTTTATAAATTTCAACTTTTACATATTTTCCCAAGCTTTTACCTTAATACAGATAGATCTAAATGAAGCCCAACATTTACAGGCTATATACAATGTAAACTTTCTCCATAGGGAAAACACAGGTATATTTTTGCTTCTTCAAGCATCTGTATCTGGAAACGTTTATGCATTTTGTTTCTCTGCAAAACTATTTCAAAATGCCATTTATCCCAGATGTTTGTGTGAAATCTAAGAGATGGCAAGGAAACAACGTATTGCATCAGAGCAAGATACAAAAACATGGAAGGGGTGAATAATTTAAACAAGTGGCCAAATGTGATTGAATGTAGTGATCGCCCCTTCACATACAGCACTGTACATGGTCCCAGAAAATAAGCTATTTGATAAAATTAACAAACGAGGGGTGATGACACAAGCGACAGTAAATCTTAAAATACAAAATCAGGTTTGTAATGTTACACTTTACATAGACTTTAATAAAGTAACTGCATTTCTAAAAAGGGCTCGACTCCTGTTTCGACACTCCAAATGTTTTCACAGATCAGTACATTCAGATTAAATTCAGAGAGCACAGTGCGTTAAACTGCAGGTTGGCTGTTCATTGAGACTACTTTTTAAATGTTCACAGTGCCAGCTTTGGAAAGAGAGTGCCTCAAATAAACACATTAAAGTCATCTGTTGTTGTTGCTTTGTACAGATACTTGTCCCCAGTTTTATGGATGACAGAATCTTAAATGTGTCAGAAATCCTTCACACGCCTATAGTAACGTAATGAAGTTCATAAGCTCATCGGAGAGCACTGCTATAGGTCCTTGCTTTCATAGTGATCACTACATTAGTACAGTCATGGCATGCATTAATGGCATGCAAACACACACCCTACTACCATATGCACTACAAGACAGCATAGACACACATCACTATATTTTATGGACCTTTCTGTATTCAGATTCACATCCTTTACCTCATGGTATTTAAGTCTCACAGCACATATAAACTCGCCTCTGCTGGGGTTGGGGGTCATATAGATGTAGATACAAATCCTACTCTGCAAAATGAAAAATATTTAAAATACATTAGCAGCTGTGACACAAACTGTTTTATCCTAAAACACTAACTTGTATTTGTGCTCAGTGTACAATCACCAGTATGTTTGAAGGACAGATACTAGAAATAAGTAACAATTTGATTGTCCTTTAAACACTAAAAACTAAATCCAGCCATCCACCCAATCTTCTGCTTATCTGGACACAGGTAGCACTTTAAGCAGAGCTATCCAGACCTCACTCCTCTAGTGTGGGAGACAACAAGGCTTTCCCATGCAAGCTGAGAGATATCATGTCCTGGATTTGCCATCGGGTGTCTTCTTGGTTGTGCATGCCTGAAACTGTTCACCTTAGAGGCATCCTACTCAGATGCCCAAACCACCTCATCTGACTCAGCTCCTCTTGAATGAGTTCCTCATCTTGTCTAGGCTAAGCAAGACAGCCTAGAAAGAAGCCCATTTACGCCACCTGTATCAGTGATCTCATATTTCTTTCAGTTGCTAACCACAGTTTGTGGGTAGAACAATGGATCAACCAGTAAATGAATAGCTTTGCCTTAGCGCTCAGCTGTCTCTTTGCCACAGCAGACCACTGATTGGTGCGGTGCCTGGACCAGTCAGTCTGTCACTTGTGAACAAGACCCTGAGATACTTAAACTCATTCACTTGAGGCAGAAATGAGAAATCCACCCTTTTCTGATTGAGCACTTGAGCCTTAAAATTCAAGGTGCTGATTGTCATCTTGGCTGCAATCTGTCAACAGAACATTACTCGCTAAAGGCAGAGACAAGCTCCTAAGACACCCTGGCTAGGCCTAGAACTGACAAAGCTGTATATATTTTTTTTTCAGCCACTCTGATGTGGTGATATCATTTTTCTTCACTGGAAGAATTGTGTCATTGTTGCAGAGGTGGTAGTTTGACTATGAACACAAACAGCCACCAGGGGGAGCTGTTGCTGTGTGCACCATCACCGAGGACTGCAGCTCCTGCTCAGGCGGCTAAGTGCAGTCCATGATTTGGCTCCAACCTTACAGCATGTGCTGCTGCTGAGGAGGAGGGGCTCCTGTGAACCACATTCTCCCTGTGCTGGGTTTGGCGGGCCAGCACTCTGCTCCTACACTGTCTGGACTCTATAATAGCAGATCGACATTTTCCCATGTGAGGCCGTTTCTTTCTAGCTTCTGTGAAAATACGCACTGCCTCACTTTAAAACAACAAAGGAAGGCAGGTGAAGGTCAAAAACTGCACATCAGCCCACTGTGTACAACACAAACACGACATTATGACCGTCAGTCACATGCAGCCTTTTATATCTTAGAAGATGTGGTAGTCTGGTCTAGAAGGAGTTTTAGGATTGTTCCCAGCTTTGTGTCCACTTTAATGCTTTTAAGTGAGAATTAAACAGAGCAGAAGGGTCTCCAGCAGCTCTCCTGCACACACGGTTGGCTTGTCAATGGCCTGGTATGAAGCCCGTGGTTCACAGCAGGGAGGTGGCCCATTGAGTGCTCCCACAACACTAACCAACACACAAGAAGGTGGAAGGTTAAGAACAGGGACTTGTTTTTGGTCACTTTGTTAACATGGGGGAATAACATCCCTCCATCACGTTACCCCTGTTATGGGGATCACAGTCTGGAGCTCAGTGGTCCTGTTGGCAGTGTTCAGGCCAGCTTCAGAGTGCTGATGGGAAAGGAGGGCATGGTTACCATGGTCACAGGGTTGAGCACCGTCTGACCCACTAGCTGCGGGTGGTGAGCCATCATTTGGGTGCTCACTGCTGTCTGCTTACCAACAATGGTGGCAGCTGGCTGTGCAGGCGCACTGCCGTTCACATGAGCATGGTTTATTGTTTGAGTGATGTGACCGACCACGGCCGGCTGTGTGACAGCCACCGGCTGAGAGTAGAGAGTGGGTAAATGCTGGCTCAGGTGAGCCACTGGGTGCACGGTTATGTGGCTGATGGGCTGGTGGCCGGGGGCTAACTGCACAGAGCTGGTGGTGGTGGAGGGACCCAGCTGGGCGATGTTTTTGGAGCTCTGACTTGGGATCACTTGGATGACCGAAGGGTGGGACACTGGTGCATGAGCAATAACTGTGGGGTGCAGACTGGGTGTGGTCACCATCTGTGTCTGGGTGGGATTTGACAGCTGACAAGGTGTGCTGGATGTAGTGGCAGTGAGCGTTGGTGGAGCTGCAGGTTTAGACAGTGGCTGTGGAGGGGTCACTAGTAGCGACTGAGGCTGGTGCTGAGGGGCTTTGCGCTGGTTGTGTGGGGTGGTGAAGGAGGTAGTGGTGGTGGGCATCACAGTTAGGACTTGAGTAGGTGTTGCAGTTGTGCGCAGCTCAGGTTTCATGATTTGAGGCACGGTGGGTAAGGCAGTGGGTGCTCTTGGCGCAGGCTCTTCGTCCAGATCGTCATCCATGATGTCTTCACCTTCTGCAACACCAACAAATTATGGAATTCATTAATTACATATATAATTACATGACTTAATCTGAAACAGTGTTTGGTTGTGTATTAGGGAGATTTACAGACATGCAGTTGAGAGTGAACATAATCCCACCAATCCCTCCAGTCTGCCTACCCGAGGCTGTGGAGGTTGAAGCTTGGTCCTCCTCCGGCTGCACTGTCTGTCGGAGGATGCGGTCGATCTCGATCACATCCATCCACTGGCTAAGATCATTCTTCAGCTCTGCTAGTCGCTGTTGGGTAGCGATCTTTTCTCTGGCCAGACGCTCCATGTCGTGCTCATACTCCTTCTCTTTGCGCTTTAATGTCTGCAAGGAGGAAAAGAAAACAATGGTAAAACTCAGAACTGGTTTATGAATTACACAGGAAAAAGTCCGCAGGGTAAACGTTAAGGTCATATTTACTGTGTAATAAATTCATCCAATAGAAGAGAACCACAGGAATTTTCTTTGTGAAGCTGTCAGAGAGGTTTTTACTCAAGTCCAAGGTCATGCTTGAAGCAATACTGTAAAGATTCACATTGATTTTATATTAGTCTTAATAGTATTTAACAGATTTCACCACTTCAACCTCTAAAATTAGCGAGGAGTTAAAATGACCCGTTTCTGATTTTGTCAAAGATGTTGATATGAAATTAGATATCACTCGTGTGCACAGAGGGTGGAGGAGAGAAAATCTGCAGCACTACTTATTTGAGGAAAACGTCAAAGTGCACCAGTGGAATGAACTTTGACTCTACTGGGTCTATTTGAACTCGTACTTCTCTAATAAAGTGGAGAAATGGTTTATTTAATAGCCAATTTTCCAAATTCAAAATAATAAGAAGAAGAGATTAATGAAAGAAAACTGTTATACATTATAACTGATTACTTCTATCAGAAAAAAATATAAATTTGTTACAATGAAAGCCACATTTCCAGCAACAACATTTAAAACATAGTTTAAAGCAATTCATCAAAGGTTCCAACTAGCAATGAAGCATATTACTCAGAAAGGGGCCGTCCTGCATTATGTTCTTATACTTTTGGTATTTAGCATTTGTGTCTGCGTTTATAAATACACATTTATAAAATGTGAATACATGAATTTTACTATTGACAGTGACTGGTTTTATGTTTTTTATGTTTAGCGTGCAACATCAGGAGGAAAAGTGAAATTATGGCAACCGGTACATGATCAGCAGACTTGTTTTTAAGTATTCCCGTTTTAAAGTACTTCAGAAGTCTTTAATTATATATAATTTATTGCATGTCACATGCAGCCTGGTCAAAGTATTCAGCACGCTCTCTGTGGGAGAGGCTCAGGGAAATGACACAGTCTGAAACCCTTTACCAGCAACCTGATGACTTGCTATCATAAAGGGTGGACTTCCTGTTAGTGTTCATCCTACCGTGTACAGTGTGGCGATACAGTAAATGTGCAAGTAATCATGTGTATGATTTAAGTCGTGTGTAGGTGGCTTCTGGCCTACTTCGGTTTAAGTGCATTCCTGCATGTGCATTATGAGCGTGTGCGCCTACAGCACAATGCACATGTACATAAATAGCAAAAGGGGACAAAAGGCGGGCCTTGTGTGATTCAGCACCTGTCTCAAATCCTGATCCAGGATTAGACATGCATGGGCCAAGTGGTCTGTGCTTTGGCTGCTTCTCAGTAACTTAAACACAAATAGAAGCTCAGAAGAAGTCCCGTTCATATTTCAGTTTAGCTCAAATCCACATAAACAAGCTGTTTCTTATCTTTAAGTTAAACTGCTTTTATTGTGACCAGAGCAGGTTTTTTTACAGTTGGAAAATCTGTGTCCTTGCTCCCAAATAGACCTAAAGTTATCTAGGATCAGGGTTAGTAGCCTAGTTCTGTTTTAAAATAATTGTTACATGGAACAACTCTTAATTTAATGAAAACTCCAAGAATTCAGGTATTGCACCATCTCATTCACAAGGACAGGGATCCCAACTTTGTATTTTAATATTATTGATTAATGGAGATATAGTTTGGACATGCAGATTTTAAATAGCAGGACAGACATGTACACTACTGTTCACTGAGTAAGGTGCTCCTTAGCATGCACTGTTAAACATCTGGACACAGATGTGCAACTTGTAACCAGCCATAAAGAGCACCGCCTCACTGTACGGATTAAAAACATCCTTCGTCTCTACACAAGATGTGCTAAAATGCCCCCCATCTCTGGTTGTCAGGGAAACTCCTGAAAAAATGTCAACATTTTGTCTGAAATCCTAAAAGATGGCACACACCTTCATGTGCGAGAGGTGCGATTTAGGTTTCTAACAGCCTCTTAGTGTGTAAACATTTCTGTCAAAACCTACTCTGGTGAGGAAAATTTAACGTGATGTCCAAAAAGGTCTGGCCGCCTTCTTTTTTACCCTCATGTAGCTGACAGCCTTACGCGAGTAGCGCTACAAGCTTACAGCTTTAAGTGATGACTCATAAAGAGAGAATGAGAGAGTGGAGAAATGCTCCACAGACACAGAGACCCACTGAACTGCTGAGAGCCAACGCCACATTCGCCTTTTTAGACACAGCTAGCCTGAGATTAACCGCATACACCTGATAAACAAGCCAGCAGCAGATGGGCCCCACGTGACTTCATCACCATGTTAAACATGTCACCAGATTGGTAGGACACAATGTGCCAGGTATGCTTGGATTCTTTGCACATGACTGCATTCAGACCTCCTCCTTTTTCCAGGGAAGAGTTCTTACCACAGAACTGTGTGTGCGTGCATGTGTGTGCGTGCGCATGGGAGGTAAACACTGCTGAAGCATTATTGTCACAAGCAATGCGAGGGCCGAGCACATGGCCCCGCAGAAAAAGGGAGAGGGAGGGCCACAGATAACAGGGGATTGAAAGAGAGCAATACAAGCTGTACTCACTGACTCACTTTTGCAGCAGCCGTGAACAGACAGCACAAGGCTGGGTTGTCTTAAAGGGCCAGGAGCACAGGAGGCCACGTTGCAGACATGCTGCTCCACTGATCGGGTTCCTGCACACAGGTCTTATGACACTGTGGTAACCATAAACCCTTGTCTTAGTCTGCCTTCAAGCTGGAGCAGAGGGTTTCACGTGGTGCCCGACTTTAACAATAAAAAGTCTGTCTGTGGAAATAAAATGCCTACTTTTGCACACCAATCCTTTGTGTGTAAGCTTGTGTTGGTCATAGCTGGCCTATTTACCTCATTGCGGTTAAGAGCCGAGTCGTCAGAAAGCTGAAGGGGGCCAGCTTTTTTTAATGTTAAGGATGAACAAAAATGAAAATATCAAAAGAACTAGTACAGTTATCTTGTCAGGCAACCTTTCAAAGGAAATATGCCATGAAGTCCACAGTGACTATGCTAAAAATATCAAAAGATAAATAAATTTTTAGCTTATCTTCATCTAGCAGAGAGTACAGCACTTTTCATGCTGGCATTTGCGGACAAGCAGTGGAGGAACAAGTTCAGTCAGCTTTCATGAGGAAGTGAAGCGCGTGTGGAGTAAGCTGAGCCTTATGTTTACTGCTCCATGCTCCCTCCCTGCTGCGGGCGGCTAAGCCTGGTGGTACAGCAAGTCCTGCATGTTGCAGTGCTGGGTGGGGGCCCAGCACAGGGGGGGTGACGTCACGCGGCTCAGGCTAGCCATGTGCTTGCTGCTCATGTGGCCTTAAAAGCTCAGAGAGGCAGGCTGGAGGGAAGGAGGGGGAGTGGAGAGGAGGAGCGCTAATGCATCAGGGCTTATTTTACAGCCTCGGCTTTCGCGACACCACTACGGGCTCAGAGGAAAGCCTGCTACATGTTGTCTCTAAAGTAAAGCAAAAAACCCTCTTACAGCTCTATTAGCGCGACTGCTATAATTAAAAAGGAAAACAATTGGTTCACATGTAAGATTTTCTGGTCACAGATGTTGAGTCATCTTCATTTGAAATGTAATAAGGAAGTGGAAGTTGACCTATGTAGCTGTTAGCCAAGTTTGCGCCTTTCACTGGAAAACCACTAAAACTGTTCCAGTTACCACTTATTTTCATAGAAACTTTGCTCATTTACAAACTTACAATAAGATGTAAAAATAAAAGCGGCAGAGTGCTGAGCTGAAAGCCTCTTATTCAGACCTCTAAGCTCAGTGTTTTTCTGTGCAGGCTGCTTCATTGCTGCCAGCCCAGAGGAGGACAAGGACAGGGACGGGGAGGGAGGAGTGTGCAGAGTTTCGGGAATGAGGTGCATGCAGGCAGGACATGCGTCTGTACCTCCCATGTCAAGATGCCAGTGCTCGCACGTGTTCTGCCTTTTTTTTTTTTTTTTTTAAGGCATCCTATCACCCAGCACTCACATCTTTTACTCCACCCCTCCAAAACAAAACACCACCAGCCTGGCCAATGAAAAAGACCCTCGTGACAAAGAGGCACGACACACTGTTGTGGCCTGTAACACTATTCCAGTACTGGGTTAACTGCTTCGTACTACTCTTTATTATACTCTTCACTTCCACATATAAGCATCATCAATTATGTAAGTTTCCCTTGCTCTGTTTGTGTCAAGCATGTCCAGCTCAGCTGCTGATTGGAGGAAAAGACGCACAAGCCTGTCGAACACAACACGCACAGCATGTTGCTTAATCACAGAGAGGGGCACAGGGAGGGAGACTGGGTGACGAGCTGTGCACCCACGCTGTCCTAGTTTCCCTCAGCATCCACGCGCACAGAGGAATAACCAGCCTGCTGCATCTCACAGTCAAGCAGCAGCATGCCGTCCTCCTCGGTGTACACATCAGTAAACCTGCACCACGGTCGGTTAATGAACAACTGCAGGCTCATAAACAACAACGCATGACAACCAAATGTCTAAAACCGTGTAAGTGTTTTATTATTATGCAAATTAAACAGCAAACCGCTAACCACATTTGGGCACACTCAAACACACAGATCATGCAACTGTAATTGTAAAACGCAAATCTATAAAAGCAACGCAACAGAGATATTGTTTTATCGCCTCCTGGATTAGTGTATTGGAAAAATGACCTACAATAAAAACGGACACACTCAGCAGCACAGTCAGTCTGAAAGTTACACTAGACCAGTGGCAGACCTTTGCGCCAGCTGTTTACAGCCAGCATACTCTAACCGGGAGAGCTTGACTCATAGAAATGGCGAGTCACTCGTTGAAACACTCGCACACTTAAGAAAAAAAAGGTATAAATGAGGAAGTCTTAGAGACTCAGGAAGGATCTAAATACATCACTGTGTTTAAACTTGCTGCTGTCTGATGTTTTTCTCTGCAACTAAGGATCTTAAACGCAGTAAGATTGTAAATGTATCCAGTAAGACTGGGGGTCAATAACACCACAGTGTAACAGCTTTGTTAGCAGTGAGGAAAGAGCGAGCAATCATCAGTGACGTGTTACAGCCTCCCTATACGAGTTGCATTCATGGGGAATAAAGTACAAGGCATCGCCTTTGTGGATGTTTTGTGCATTCCAGTGAAACATTGCTAAACAAAAACAGGTGATAGGAGGTTCAGGCCACTTGTTACTGGTGGCGCTTCAATTGTTGCTTTTTAAATCTGTAATTTCTGTAATTGTGATTTAATTTTTTTGGTTTGTGGTTGTATTTATCTAGCTGTTAAAACAATATAATAAGAGAGTTTATTTAATAAGTGCTTTTCACAGACAGGTGGTCACAACCCACTGTACAGAAAAGGGTAAAATAAATATTAACATTGAGTAACAAAACAGCCAATAAAAATCTAACTAATGAAATTCAAGAAGATTTTAAAATCTACCAACACCAATCGGATACTAATGATTACCAATACCAGATACGCCAACGTGGAATTTGAAGGTAATAAAACTTTGAACTTTGGAGACATCACAAGCTCACCTGAATGTATCTCAGTGCACTTCTTAAGACACTCAGGTTGGAGGTTTTCTTCTCATCAATGTTCGGGATGTTCTTTTTCAGCGTCTCGAAGCACTCCTTCAGGTGTGCTCGTCTGACAGACCCAAGACAAATAGAAGGTACTTTAGACAGCGCTAATGGTAAAGCTCACTTTAATAAAACAACATCTCTATTTGGGAGTCCTCTGATTAAAATATGAAGCACATTTCAAAATTGAAGCTCTACCAATAAGTAAAGTTTTCAGGAAAAAAAAAAGAATCTATTGGCAAATGCTTTTGGGGAAAGGGGTGACCCTACCTGTTTTTCTCAAGTTTGTTATGCACCTCTCTTGTACCAGCCCTGCAAGAGCACAGTAAAATTGTGATGTTTAAAAGGGCAACAAAATTGAAATAATAAAAAAATTAACCCCCCAAAAAATGAATCAAAGAACCTGTTTCTTAGTTTTGGGAGCAGGCAGATCAATGACAGTAAGTGAGTGAATTTATCATCTCATCCAAATTATCGTAATAGCACCCGTGCAAAGTGGAATCTAATCTAATCTTATAATTATCTGAGTGGACCACAGAAGATTACTGATGACACCGTTTCAGTACGTCTGTAATCTGGACTCCTAGTTATTATTTTTTCTGCATTTTAAGGACTGATTTAAATTGATCCTCAGTAAAACAATACTGAGTTAAAAGGTCAGACTTACCCTCCAGGCCTCTTCTTGCTGTCTAGGTGGCGACTGTCATCAGGAGGACTTCCCCGGCTGACGGGGCCATTGTGCAGAGGGGCCTGCTGAAGCAAGGGGCCTGAATGGGGCAGTAAGGCTTGCTGCTGTATGGGCGAGACGATGGTACCCGGATAGCGCTGAACCAGCTGCTGGTGTAGTTTAGTGTTGTTGGTTTGGGTGACGAGCTGCGGCTGAAGGTGGTGGTTTTGTATCGGCTGCTTGTGGTTGGCAGTCACCATGGTTTGGGTGTCAGGTTTGGGCTGTGGAGACCAGAGTAGAGCTGCTGCACTTTGCTCCAGAGGGGGATGAGAGTCTGTTTTTGGGGAGGCCAGTGGAGGAGCAGCAGGAGGGGAGAGCGTGGTAACAGGTAGAGTAGGTGAGCCTGTAAGGTTGGGGGTGACCACAGGTATCGGGATGACTGTAATGGGGACAGAGGGAGGGGACAGAGCTGATGGTATGGGTGAGGGACGGGACTCCATGTGGAGCTCCTCTGCTTTAGAAACATTGTTGATGTGGATTGTGGAGTTCACATTAGGGTGGCTCTGCTCTTTCAGGTGCTGCAGACGCAGCTTCTCCTTTTCATCCTCTGTGGGAAAAACACAGCCGTTAATACAACCAATCCCATCTATACACACATACACAAAAATGCAGCAACAACCCTTTGAGCTTTCTAAATCTGTTAGCACTAACAGTACTGATAGATTTTGGGAGTATGTGAAAGGAAATAAGCCAGGGTCATTTCTAGAAAGGTCTGGTAGAAGGCCTTGTTTGGCATGTTATGCTGTACCAGCTCAGTGACATTAGTCCTGCTCATCTTAATTATAGTAAATCAGCGAAACAAGAAGTGTTTGACACTCAAAGCTGCAGGTATATTTGCACATGACACCAACAGATGGTTTTTTAACTAAACCTAAAACTTGTGTAAAACCATGACAGTAGCAAGTTTCATTTCATCTGTGCCACAACAGAAAGAGCACAAACATATTCCATAACGGTGACGCCTGTTACACGTAAAGTGATGAAGTATTATTGTTAATATTATTAATATTATTGAAACATCCAGTTGTAAGTCAAAGTGGCTCTACAGGAGAATCTTTGTTGTTATGTAATTACAACAAGCAGAAATGAAAGTCTGAGCTTTCAGGTTTCAGGCTCTTCTCTCTTGCTGTTCCTACTTTGTGTTTTATCTGTACATGCATTTTCACATCCACAAAAATGTTGCCTAGCTTTGAGCATGTCTTCACAAAAGAAGTTTTTTGCTTTAATAGAGGTACATTTCGCTGTAATGTAATCCTGGTCACAGTCCACTGACTGAGTTGTGCTGGGGAAGTGAGTGCAAGTACACTCTAGATCTCTACTAACAAAGCCCGAGGGTCTCTTTATTACCAAGACGCATGTCCAGGTTAGGTTTATCTGTAAAGGCATGTTTATAACAGTTAATACACTGCAGATCTCATTGAGCCAGCTTTAAAATGACTGCACGTTTTGATTACTATTAAATAAACTGTGATTACAGCCATGTGAAAGATTCGTACAGATAAATCTAACTGAAAAGTGATCAGCTTCAGTATTTTTGTAAAACACGAGTCAGTCTAAATGCGTCTTACGGGGCTGTCCAGTCATCTAAAGCACACCCCCTCCACACTGTATAGATGCTGTGGAAAGGGACTCTAGTTGCTATGGCAGCTCATGTTCACAGTTAGAAAATGTCAGATACAAGTAGCTGTCATCAACATCGTTATAAATGCGATCAGGACGCTGCAGCAGTACACACTCATCCGTTCACTGCAGAGCTGAAGCTACAGCGGCACCACAGACTTCACCCCAAACCACTGAAAACAAGTTCACATAAATGATGACGACAGTGAGCGACAACAACACAGCTGTCTCCCAGAAATTAGGTGCTAAGTCACTCTAAAAAATAAAATAACAAATGTTTATTAGATACACAACATCCAAAAAAGTCACTGAAACCTTCCCACTAAAGACAAAAAAAAAAACAACCCCAGTAACATTTCTTAAGTTTCAAAATGTGAAATGTTGTCTTTGTACCTTTTAAATACACAAAAGGGGGGTTTCAATGATTTACAAGTTTACAGTCTGTTTTTATTATACATTTACATACAATAGCTACATTGTATGTAAAATTCTACATAGCTACGCACAATAAGATTGTATGAAGCGACAAAAAAAAAAATCCGGGTTTAGATAATGTAGTTTGTTGCATCATAATGTAAGCTCGCCTTCAAATAGAGTGTACAAAATACTAGGAATATTCTCACCTGTTAACATCAAAGACTATTTGAAGCTGAATGAACACATCTCTAAAACACCAACATTGATAAAAGCAGGAATTAATGGATCTAACCGCCTGGCACCAGAGCATGACGTATGAGGTCAGCTTGTTTAATCAGTTAGGATTAAGAGCAGGTTTCTCTAATATTTCTCAAAATCACAACCTTTTATCGGTCAGTCTTTAAATTAACTTCAAATTTTGTTTGTTTAAAATAAATAAATAAATAAATAATGTGACAGATACTACTTGTTATGCATGTATAATCAGTTTAAAATATACATGCTCACATTTTGAGGGTTCAAAGTTCAGAACATTATAGCCCTGCTTTAAAACAGATCTTTCACAGATCTGGTAGGTTATTTAGATCTAAGAAAAAGCAGCACATACTGTTATGATTTTACATTTTAAAACACTAATGTCACTTTATCAATGACTGTGACTGTAAAAAAATAAAATAAAATAATGTGATGGAGGAAGGAGATATTCTATCCAGCTCTAAAAAGCTCTAGAGAAATTTTAACAGTGTTACTTTAAGCATTTCAGTGTATTTTTTCCAGTGTATGAACATGTCCTGTTACACTGAAAAGTCTTTTCTTCAGCGGTAAAAACATACGAAAGAACAAGATGTTCCAGTTGCAGTGGACAGCTTTCATAAGCTGTTGCATGCACAGTTATGAGTTCTGACAATTTAATGTTGTTTTGTTGACATAAACACATAGAGGGGTCTTTTCTGAAAGGAAACCCATGAAACACTTACAAAAAACAAGCAGGTTTTCTATATGCATTATATAACTGCAGCAGTACATAGAGGAACACTGGCCTAGTTTCCTGCACACAGTGACCTGCTCTACAGTAGCAGAGAGGGAGGAGGAGGAGGAGAAGGCGCCTGCTTAGAATGCACCAGGCAGGAGCAGCTGAGACAGGAAAAAAAACAGGATCTCTCACTCCGAGCCTGCGTGGACTCTCTCCGTAATGATGAATTTAACTATTCATGAACATATCAATGTAAATATGCCAGAATTAGCCAAAAGGCTACTTTTCATTCACGAATATGTAAAGAGCTACAGAATATGTAAAAATCAGCATTCAACCAAAGGGCTGATCTGTTGGCGGCCAAGCTTAAACGGCGCAGGAAGTGTAATGCACTTTTTCAGCAGGTCTGATGTTAGCGTTAGGGCTGTCTGAGGTAGCTCAACCTGCACCTTCCCCAAACTGTAACTACACCTCACAGCTATGCAAACGTAAACAACTCTGATAGGTTTGTTTCCTTTTAATATGCAGTGCAAACACAATATGTTGACAGCTATAGCGATCCATGCAAGATACATTGATTTATTGGAGTGTAACTGCATGTAAAGAGTTGCAGACATGTGACATTAACTCGTCTGCCATTTGGATGTGTGACAATCATGGTGACAGTCAAGTAAATAAGGCCACAGACACATAAGGCTAGAGACCAGTGTGACCATCTGTCAACCACTGGTCCAGAGGAAAATTATTTTTTAAAAGAGCCCCAGTCACAAAGGGTCATGAACTGGTCAGTGATTCCAAGTGATTTCGTGCACCTGAAGCAATTTCTACTAGGTTTTCACCACCTTTGGAACTGAGCCTCCTTTAGCCACTGCCAACCTGTCAGGGAATATATGGCTTGCCTTAGCAACCAGTGGTTATATCACATCCAATACGATGGACAGTTACACGTGATTTAGACTACTGCAGGAAATTTACGTCGTAACAACGTAACATTGTTCGACCCTACATCCCAACCTCCCACGCCACTCGACTTTTTGCAGGCTGCGTTGACCCTATATGTCGTCACATTTCTCAGGAAGTGCACGTCAGGTTACGGCGTAGGGTTTAGAGGAGTTTCTGGTTACGTAGTAAGTTATGCAGTAGATTTCTCACTGACGCATAATCCAGTCATTAAGCGATGTGCAGCATGACATCACAAGAAACCTGAATAGTAATCTCACATGAAGAGTTTGTTGACTCCAGAGCTGAATGAAGTTGTAAATATAAAAACGTAACGCTTGTTAATTCTCTCCGGATGTAGTTTACACGGATGGAATACCGGAGTGAGCCATCTGCTTTATTAACGATCTTTGGGAGGGGTTGCCCGGCACGCACGTGGTGGAAGGGGCGTAACCATCTATGCTTTTTAAACTACAGGGGCGTGGTTTGTTGTTCACGTCATCGACTGACACTCAAAGCCCTCCACAAGAGTCTGGAGAGCCAGGGGAGTTTGTGATTTTGCTTTTTTATGTATTAAGAATCGACAGTAACACCGAAACACACAGGTACGCAGAGTCACTACAACACCTGATATCCGGAAGGCGCGCGGAGGGACTGAGGGGGCGCAGACTGCTGGGGTGGGAGGGAAGAGGAGGGGGAACCTGAATGCCAGAGTCACTTGATCCCCAGCGGACGATGTCAGGTCATTATGTAAAACGAGCCTGGCACTCCGCGCGCCACCGCCCTTCATCGGACCGTGTTTTGTTTTTATTTTTAATGTTCCGCAGCAGCGCGTGCAGATACTCAGAAATACAGGAAGGCGCGCGGTGACGCGGCCGAGCAGCACGTTAAGTGTCTATGCAGCAGGTTTCGATGCAGTAACCCCTGACACTGCAGCAGAAGCCCGTCTCTGTCTGCCTGTCTGAGACCTGACCTCAATCTTGACATGAAGAGAGCAGATCCACAGCAGCCACTCTAAAACCGGAATGAAAGTAAAACTAGGAAGACTGAAACGGTCTTTAAATGCATACGTGACAAACGGAATCAGTTCAGACACTGTGCTGGTAAATGAGCCACAGGCAGGGTTTCCTCTTACCTCGGAGACTAAACCTTTCACTGAATGGGTGGACTGGTTCCCACTCCTGACTGTCAGAGTGTGAAAAACGAGCGAGCTTTTATTTATTTTATCTTTTTTCCCCCAATAAAAGACAAACTTACCACGTGCTTTCTGTTGTTGCTGGGCTTGAAATTCCAAAAACTTGGCCGCTTCCAGAAGCGTTTCGATGCTCATTTCTGTCCGCTTGAAAATACTTTTTTTCGGAGAAAAGGCTGTAAAGCAGACGCGCCTGTGCGTATAGCCTGCCACAGGGAGAGGTTCCCGGTCTGAAGCTGAGGGTGGGGTAGGGGGGAGGAAGGAGAAAAAAAAGAGGGTAATCCGATACCCCCCTCAGTAGAAACTCTACCACTTACGTAGAAGAGTTACAAACAAGATGGCGCTCAAAGTAGTACGAACAAATAAGGTTTGTGAATCACGCAGCGTTTGTAACCGCCCACAGACAAACGCCCTCCCTCACCGCGTGCATACGAGGGAAGCGACGGGAAAACACGGAGCGGGGTTCGGGTGATTTCGGTCTCGTGGAGCTCTCTTCACGAGTCACGTCCGCCACACGCAGAAAATGTATCAAAAATGTTGCCGCTTATAACGGCGGCTTGTTCTGTTAAGTGTCTCACGTGCCGCCCTCTCGCGGCTTGATGTTTGACTAACCGATGACTACAAGTTGTCACCGCGTAGTTGTTCTGTGTGAACGAAAGGTCGACAGTTTGCTTGACTGCGGTAAATTTACATCTTATTGGCGCTGTGTCCACCAGCCAATCAGCGCGGAGAACAGTCGGCGTGCTTTGTTTGGCACGTCAGGGTCACATGCTGGGAGTTTACGAGCGTGCATCAGGCGTACGGGCACGTTAAAAGTAAAAACCAAGCAAAAAACCAAGCAGTCACGGGGTAGACTGAGCCCTGCATCTAATAACTGCAAGTGCTAGTTCCAACAGTTGCATCATAACACCTCTGTGTACATAAATAATATAATCCTGTCTGTCTGTATAATGTCTTCATTTTACTTTTACATTTCTGTTCATGTGTAAGTGTTTCTATACTATGATTGGTTCCTACATCTAAAGATTACTTCCACTCTTTAACCCCTGTGAAACATAAGGCTCAGGGGTCACAATCAGACTGCCAACAACTCAAGTTTGGCCCACTGGTCATGAAGGAGGGCATACATTTTGGACTTTTTACTGCATTTACATGTTTCACAGCTTCCCCATGGTGATTCATACTACACTAAAGTAATTAAGTAGTAGATAAATAATCAAGTGGCAGAAAACCTCCCGC
The DNA here is from genome assembly GCF_057382185.1 of Mchenga conophoros. Taxonomy (NCBI): domain Eukaryota; kingdom Metazoa; phylum Chordata; class Actinopteri; order Cichliformes; family Cichlidae; genus Mchenga; species Mchenga conophoros. The sequence continues at coordinate 21,108,676 of NC_140539.1, read as the reverse complement.
TTTTTTCACTATAGAAATATATGTTGTTTTGTTGTTTTTTATAGTGGGTTCACTGGACATTTTTGTGATGTTACCAGAATTTTACACATTTGTTTACACATAAAATTTAAGCCCAAAGACTCTTGTTGCAAGGTTTCTTCATCATGCGGGAAAAACTGAGAAATACTGTTGAAACTTCACTTGGTTTTTTAAATTAGGATATCTCAAGGATTAAACTAGTTGACACTGAAGGGCAGTTTCACTGGTCCGTCCCACTAAAGATATGGCTATAAAAAGAGCTTGTCATCCCTGCACTAATCAGTGTTATTACTGAAGCCATATCTGTAGTTGTTAAACAATAAAACCATAGCGAAGCAGCACATTTTGGCTTAATGTAAGGCCACAGCTCAGTTTCACTTTCATCATTGACTGCTATTATGTCAGAATAAGGATTAATGACAATACACTTCCCTCTAACTCTATGGTGATTTTGTCCACCCAAATGTGCTTTTTTATAGTAAAGAGGGAAAGAAAAAGCAATAAATTAAACTATTTTAGTGGCTGGAGGCAGCAAATTAAATGCTGGACTTATAAATAACTTCGAAATGATTAGCTAGTCACTTCAGGTCTTTTTGATTTATTAGGGTAATAACTCCAGTCACACCACCAATATCCAGACTGATTTCTAAGCCTTCAAGGTTTGCAGAAAAAGGAAACGTCATCTTTATGACAGCAACATAAATAACAGTGAGAGAGTTACTGGAAGTTTTTTAAGCATATTAAAAATCTTTAAAGATGTTGTATCAGCGGACCAAAAACAAAAGAACAAAAATGCCAGCTTCTAATGTTGTTGCCCTTTATTCAGCAGATATCACATGACTCATGCGTCGCCGGAGTCAAAGTCCGGCCGTGACCGCAGGACACGTCGTACGAGCAGGAACCGCGTTTCTGCTTATGACAACAGAAAATGTGCACATACGTACACGTGGCCCTGCATATTTTGGGAATGTTTTCCTGTTATTCACTCGATGCTGTTGAGGAAGTCAGCCGGGTACAGCAGAGTAATAATACCAAAGGCTCTCCAGGAAAGACCGAGGGGCTCCAGGAACTTCCTGAATTACACGGTCTGTGGGTCTATTTAAAACAGTTGTGCCAGACTGGAGCGACAGTGAGTCTAAAATACAATCTCTAACAAAGGAACAATTAAAGATCAACGAGTACAACGGATCATAACACACAGGACAAGCTGACGCTGCCCTCTTGTGGATATTTACAGGTACTACATAATTAAAGACAATTCAGTAAAAATGGGAAAGGGAAAGAAATCTGTATAAAAATGTAAATTTATTCCAAATATTTTTGCAATTTATAACACACAATATGCAGTGTTGGGTGATTCCATGAGTATATCAGCTATTGGCAAGGCCAAATGAATCATTGGTTGGAGTGTTCGGAGTAATTTCCCTGAAGATTCCAGCTCAATACAATTAACTTGTAAAGCTCAATTGGTGACTAGCGCTACAAGGTGGTGTCTCCTTACTTTTGTTGCGATAGAGATTCTTGTTATGTATGATGGTTTGTTTGTTGTACGGTTGACATGAAGTATAGTATATTAATAAGTATTTTAATTAAAACAGGTGATTTGGATTTTTTTTTTTTTTTTTTTTTACAAGCTTGTGTTTTTTCAGCGGGGGGAAAGGAGACTTTTGCCTCTAGAATACAAAATCTTAAAAGTGAATTAAAAGAAACAGCCAATACAGAATTGCCTTTCAGAAGCTATACAAAATAAACTTCCCAACACACAGCCTAACATTAATCATGTCTAAAAAATAAAGCTTTTAATTTTTGAGAAGAAAAGATCTCGACTTGCTGATCAGGACTTTGCGACAGTCTTTAAAAGTGTGTTCTTCAGGTAAGTGCACAGCTGGTTCATCAGGTCTCTGTTCAGACCCTCCACCCAGTGCATCTCGATCACTACGTCACTCTGCTCCTGGATCACGTTCAGCAGACACTTAAACAAGAAGTGTTTGACAGTGCTGGGGCTCACGGGTTGTTTCGAGGGCGGCTCGCTCGCTGCAGCAGGTGTTTCCTTCAGGTCTGCTTCCTGCCCCGTTCCTGTGCAGGTAGAGGACTCCATGTCCACATCCTCGCCTGTTACTTTTTCTGGGGCCTCTTTTTGTTCCCCAGTCATGCTCTCTGTGACTTCTTTACCCGGCTTGTCTGCAGGCGTGCTTTTGCTCTCAGCGTTCTCGTTCTGGCTGCTGCTGTTTTCTGCGGTGGTCAGTTGGTTTTGGGAGGTCAGGCATGTTTCTGGAGCACCTGCGGTCACGGTGGTTTGTGAAGTGGTTCCGGCACAGTGTGGCGCCCTGGGGAGCTCTCGCAGCTGACGTGTCTGTTCACGTCTCTTCTGACGCCCGTGGATCCAGGTGTTCTCCACAGCTGTCAGAAAGAGGCTCTGCTCCTCCTTTTTGCAAGGCACACGTTTGTGCAGCACCTGCAGAGCCGCACACGTGAGACAGTTGGCCAGTGCAGTCAAAACTTCAGTGAAATCTATTATACATAAAACAATGTTCAGTAGTGAAGCTCACCCGCAGCTCACTGAGCGTCTTCTCGACCAGAACGGTGAGGCTGTCCACAGGGCTGCGGCACGTGCAGCCTAAAGCCGAGGCCTTGGCTTGGAGCTCCTTCAGTCCCGCCTCCGGCATTGTGAACGACAGCGGCTTCCGGGCCTTCTCCAGTTTACACTTCTTACTGGGAGGGGACTGAGATCATACAAAGCCAGTCAGACACCGTTAGACAGCAAGCTGTACTGGATATTACTGAGGACAGGGGAACCAGATTTGAGGATACTCAAATCCACACAGTAATAAGTAGGGATGGGTACCGGTATCCGGTGCCATTATGGCATCGGTTCTGACATAAACGGTAGTAACCAGACCGAAAAGCACCACACATTTCGGTGCTTTTTTTTTTTTTCCTGAGATGTCATACACTTTGGATTCTAGCCAATCATTTTACCTTTCCAAGGACAGTAGGCGGGCCCACTACGTACGTTCTTTTAGAGCAGAGCTACAGATTAAAAACGCCCAAGGCAAAGCAGTCAAAAGTCTGGCTGTACTTCACAGCAAAAGATGCAAACTCAGCAGCCTGCAACAAGTGCTTTAAGCTGATACTGTGCAAAGGAGGTAACACCTCGAATCTGATGAAACGCCTGGCAATGCATAGCGTTTTTTATTTAAAAGCCGAGAAATGCACCGTATTTGATAGCTTGCTGCGAGACCTCACACCATGCACATCTACTGCGGGTGTGGTGCCTGTTATCGGACGCGGAGTTAGCAACATCCCCCAAGAACCCGAAGAGTAGAGTCCTGGCCCCTAGCCCTGCCAGTGTAGCAGAAATGATGACGGATGATGATGCAGCAGCAGCCGTTCTTCTCTGCGTGAGTAGCTTAATGTTGTTCGTGTGTAATTTACGTTGAGTAGGCTAACCACGTTATTAAATTAATGCATGTAAGGTGAACTAGCAAACACCGTTGTAGTTACATGCAGCTGTCTTCTTGTTTGATGGCAGATACTCCCTTCACCCTGGCCAGAAAGCCTAAAACGACCGAAGAAAAAGTGGACAAAATTCATAGGGAAGTGACAAAATTTATAGTCAAAGATCTCCATCCATTTTCAACGGTGGAGTCACCATAAAAAAAAAAGACTGCTAAAAATAAAAACACAAGAGGTTTTTGGACAAAGTTTGTGTTCTCCATTCTTTAAGCACCGGCACCGTTTCAAAAGTATCAGATGAAACCTAAATGATACCCATCCCTAGTAATAAGAGACAATGAACTGTATGAGTTCAGAGCACAGCTGCCAGCAGGGGGCAGTGTTTACACAGTGTGAGCTGTTTCAAATCCTTTTGGCAAACTCAGACATCTGTAAAGTCTTCAATCAAGAACGCACTAATAGTAACGCACTTCTTTCTGCAACTACAGGAAAATGTCATTTCATGAATATGCAGACAATAACTGTGTTATAACAGCACTGAGGGGGACATGCAAGGAAATATCATGCAACAGTCTACATCAGGTGTGGAGGAACTCCAGGCCTCGAGGGCCAGTGTCCTCTAGGTTTTAGATGTGTCCTTTATCCAACACAATTGATTTAAATGGCTAAATGACTTCCTCAACATGTTTTGAAGTTCTCCAGAGGCCTGGTAATGAACTAAACATTTGATTCAGGGTGTTGACCCAGGGTGATATCTGAAACCTGCAGGACACCGGCCCTTGAGGTCTGGAGTCACCCACCCCTGGTCTGCATATTGTAGACCAAACTGGATGTCAAAGTTAAGTAGCTCCGTATCACAGTGCGACTTGTAGTCGGCATTAAATTTTAAAAGGATCAACATCTGTGCTGCATTCAGACAGTTGACCTTTAAGGAGGAGGAAAACTGACATTTTACTGGATTGAGTCTTTTTCCTTTGGCCTTCAGAGTAGCTGCACTGTCCTGCTACCAACACTAAAATCTGCTGAACACTTCCTCACATTTTGTACTCTCTCGTCCTTACTCTTTAACCTCTCAGATACAGTTTTTGCTCATTTTAGGCCTAAAACGATCTCGCGGAGAGGGTTGGAGCATTCCCCAGCAGTCGCCCATTAAAAATACTACATAAAATGAATGGCATGAGTAAAATGATGCAGTTATATCTCTGCATCAAAAACAAATCTAAAGAGAAAAAAAATAAATGCAGAGTGCCACAAGAGGGCGCTCAAATCATGCAAGCTGCACCTGAGCCTGCAATAAATCAAACGGAAATTTTTAATTCCCTTTAATGTCAGGCTATAATGGCGATGTAGATCATCACCCAACTGTGTCGGAGTACTGAGGTTCTGCAGCAGTCATACTGCAGCCGACCTGTGATCGCTACACTCACTGCAGGCTGGCTTAAAGCGGGGAGACAGCGGGGGTCTGCGGCAGTAGTGAGGCAGCAGACAGCATGGCCGACTGACCTACAAACAGCTGAGGGAAGGAGCAGAGGGTGACCTTCACTCTGCTGCACTCGCCTGCTGTCAAGTTTCAGTTACTCTCAGAGTCACTGAAGATTTTTATTGTTGCCTGTGAGTGATGTTTCATCATTTACAGTTCCTCAGTGATAATCGCCGAATTTGCTGCACATTCAAGAAGAAGAGTAGAGTTGGTGCTCACTCCCTGTCTCAATCATCTATTGATTTTTAGTTAAAATGACGGTGCTTTTAGATGCATATTTAGAGGAGATGGACACGTGTAATTAATGGGTTGACAATGAGCGCTGCCTTGTCTGGCTGCTGCTTTTATTTCTTATTGTTTGCCTCAGACGTCTCTCCCTCTTTTCTGCACGCTCTGCAGCTCATTGTGCAAGGAAATCAATAAAATCCATCAAGCCAAACCTGTCTGTTCATAACCGAGCATCCTTGACACAGAATCTCGCACACACACGCGCACACACAAACAGACTTACAAATGAAAGAACACAAAACCCACATTTAGAGTTTACATACACACCTCTCAACTGAATCCCATCCTCCTCTGCTCTTTCACTCCATTATTAATCCCACTTACCCACTACAACCTCACTGCATGCCCTCTCTCTCTCTCTCACACACACACGATTTTTAAAATTAGAGTTAAAACCAACAAGAGCTGTTCTCTCCACATATAATGATGTTCAATCATCAATCTTCACCTCCTGAGTCCATGAACACACACACACACACACACACACACACACACCATAGAGAAACAAACTGCTGCCAGTCTCACCTGCAGGCAAACTGTAAATCATACTCTGATCACCCCCCCCCCCTCCTCCCAACCCCCCGATTTCCGTCAGGTCCCCAAACCCCAGCTTGGATTCTGGACTTTCCTGATCCCTCCTCCTCCTGCTGCTACAGGCTTGTATGAGCAACAGTGGGCCTCAGGGCTTAGATAAAGCCTGGCAGTCGTCTCTGTCTACAGGTCCTTTTATTCTGTCGGCCTGTGCTGGATGTGCTTCCTCCTCTTTTGTCTGCATTCAAAAGGTCTTTCTATCTAATGTAGTTTCCTTTCAATTCACTACAACCCCTGCATTTTGTCCTCTCTCTGTAATAAGATTGAATCTAAAAATAACAACAGCTCGTATTATTTCATATGTTGAAAACGGTGTGGATTTGTGTGTACTGGTTGGAAAAAACAAACGAGGGAAGGGTTGTCTCATTACACTTGATTCCAACTCCATAGTACTCTAATCTAGTAGAGTAGCTTTGCATTATTCACAGATGAAAATAATCCTTTATACTGAGCCTCGGTTCAGCCTTTCAGTTCCATCCTTGGTCTGTTTCTAGTTTTCTCCTGACTGGCTGAACCTCACAAATAGTAGGTCTGAAAAGGGAAGTGGAGCTGCTTTGCTAAAAAGTCAGTGCTATGTTTCTGAGTTGACCATATTAATGATATCTGCAGTCAGTGGCATCACACAGAGAGAGTGTCACTGATGGTGGGGGAGACGGGTGTAGCCATGAAGCTGCAAGGAGTAGAGATAGTAAAAGTAGATGAGTTTGAATACCTGGGATCAACTATTCAGAGCAACAGAGGTGAAGAAGAGTGGGGAGGGTGGAGACAAGTGTCGGAGGTAATTTGTGACAGGAGTAAAAGGGAAGGGTTACAGGATGGCAGTGAGACCTGCTGAGATGTGTGCACAAAAAGACAGGAGGCTGAGCTGAAGACTGACCAGAATGGACAGGAATAGTAATGAATACATCAGAGGGACAGCTTAGGTGGAGCAGTGTGGAGACAAAGTTAGACAAGCATGGTTGAGAGGGTTCGGAGATGTGCAGAGGAGGAATAGTGGATATACTGGACAAAGGATGATGAAAATGGAGGAGGTAAAGACGAAGACCTCAGAGAAGATTCATGGATGTCGGGATTAAGGACATGCACAGGGTTGGTGTGACAGGAGGATGTTAGACAGAGGGTGAGATGGAAGATGATCACAGTGCAGAAGAGGAAGAAGCTCTCACTGACATCATACAGATCCAAGTGTTTAAAAAACATAAACACGTCTCCTATCTTGTTTTTTAGACTGAAGCTATTTCCAAATGAGGGAACCAAATGAAAATGACATGCAAAAACAACAAATAAATAAAATTGACCAAAAATCTATTTCTTCCTGGATTAGAATCCTTAGGAATCCTGAGGTTTCCACTACTTCAATAACTGTACTGCAAACATTTCTGGTTACACCAGACATGAATTAAGTCACCACGGGTAATAATGAGGTTAAGTAGGTCACAGATCATATATGTCACATATGTTTTAGTCTACATTTAACATTAATGCGCTCTCCCATGCTTATATACATAAACCAGATGACCATAGAAAGGTTCATGCAGGCAGAATTGGGCGTTTGACCGTGAACTTCTGCTACGTAACCCCACATGTGCTCGAGGGGCTCTGCCTGTTGATGATTTGGAGCAGTGTGAACGTGGAGGATGGTATCTGGAGAAAAATTAGGCCAATCATTCTGCTCAACTGCTTTTTTGCTGAAAAACAGAAACAGTCCACCAAACAGCCCTCTGCTTCACCTGCATTTATGTTTGATTGACTTCATCAGCACTGCAGCATCATTTCCAGATCTCTCTCTACAATGCTTTCATGTCTGTTTAACTCCAAATCTCACCCTCTAATCCAGACACGCCTGCGGTACAGTGTGCGCGCACAATTCTGCCCTGGCGACTGTTGCCTGGCTACAGCATGTTAGAAATCACATAAACATCTCCCCAGAGGACGGAGTAAGTGCACATAATGGAACGAGGCTGCAGGGAAAGAGGATCCAGTCTGGAGAGGGACAGAGGTGGTGCATTATTGAGGAGAGGGTTTGGAAACATCCAGCAGCAGAGCAAAATGTGCTCCTCAGAGCTGAGCAGGTAACCTGCTTTTATATGTAATCCTGATCCTGGTAATCCTCTGTTACTGACATTTAACAACAACAACAACAACAATAAATCTGTACAAACTCACCGGAACAACCACGTCGTCATAGAAACTCCAAGCCAGTGCCCACCGCATGGTCCGCCCCTGGCAAAACTCAGTGTGGGTCACTTTAGGCACCTGAGCAAAAACAGAGAGGAGTCTGGAGTTAACAAGTGCACAGCATGAAAACACTGCAGTACTCTGGCGACCAGGCTGTACCTGAGATCATCAAAACGATAAATTCATAAAGAAAATACACCACAGAAACTGATCACATGTAAAATATTTGTTGGAAAGAGAAAAAGTCCAAGTCACGCAAAATACATCTCTACAAACAAAATTTATGATAGTTAATTTAAACTAAAAATTGAAACTAGATGTGAAAAAAGAAACATTTTAAAATAAAAATGTTTGTGTACCATCGCTGAATTACACTGAATCGCAGGGAGGAGTAAAATGATTTTAAATGGAATAAAGAGTGCAGGTGTGAAAACACTCTTAGGTGAAAATCTGATGATCATTTATGGCTAAATACAGAAAAATCCAAATATTTTCCTGCAACAGAGGCTTGTCATTTTATATCTACACGTATCCGTCTCACTATCAGTATTCAGTTATTTTATCCAAATAAAATCCTTCCCATAGCACCGATTCAATATTTTGTTTAAAACAAAACCCATCATTATAAAAACATTTGGAGTTTCTGTGCTGATTGGCAGCTGTGACTGATTGGTGTGTGCGGTATCTGCGATCAAAACTAACAATTTAGGAATTTAGTCTTTCTAGAAAGCAGTGACTGAATCTGACAGTGTGATGTTTTGCCAGTGTGACCTTTGGCTTCACGTCTCTGACAGTATGTGAGAACATAAGGAGGATGTGGGAATCCACTGTGTTGCTGTCGGGGTTTTCTCAGAAAATAAGAGGAAGTCACTTATCTTATATGTCAGAGGTCAGACAGCTCTGAGGGTGAGATGAGTTTTTATGAGTCACATTTGCTAAATTAAAAACACAACGAAAACTGAGGACACGCTGGAGAATGACTCAAGTAATTGGTGATGAAAGCATTAGCATATTAACAAGCGCAGGTTTCTTTTTACACACGCTTCAGAATGAAGCCTTCTTCCTGGATGTTAGCCAACGCTGCACTCACTCTGATGAGCAGCGACACCCTGGAGGAGGGTTGAGGGGTGGCAGGTGCGGGGCGGGGGCCGGGCGGTCTGTGAGATTGGCGCGGTACTGCAGGCCCGCAGCAGTCAGGAGTCATGTGCTGGGCTATTAGTCAGGCTAATGACGCTAATGCATGTTAGCTACTGAGAGGCGTGTGATTCAGTCATGCACAGCAAACAGAAATCAGCTCATTCATGGCTCGTTTGTGAGCGTGCTCAGCTGGTGCTGGTGATTGCCTCCTTTAAACATCAATACATAGGAGAAAGGTAGCTTGGGCGACGGGGGTGTGGCAAAGATTGTTTTAACAAGCCCTGCAAGAAGCATCGTGTCTCTGCATGAACAAACTGAGATCAAAGCTGTGCCTGCTTTGTAACTCTCACTGATTACCGTGTTTGCGCATGTATTCGTAAATTTCTCTTTGTTCTGGGTCTCGCTGGCTACTCACCCCTTGCTTCCTCAGCTCCTCTTTCAAAGGTGCCAGGCTGCACTTCTTTCCCAACATGCAGCTGTACCACCTGCAGAAAGGAGAATCCATATTAACCAAACTGTGTCTGTTGGAGGTGTTAGTGGCCAACAGCCGGGCGTGAACCCTCGAGCACAGATCAAATGAGGAGAGGGGGAGTGCTCAGGGGAGGGACACAAAGTAAAATACGAGAGGCAGAAAAACATCCTGCAGCAGAGGAAAAACTGCTTTGAAGTCATCCCGTGGTGGACGCCTGATCAATAATCACTGCTGTGTGATAAAGACGTGAGGTTGGACTTGATCAATGAGCAGCAACATCCAGCTGGGGCAGGCGGAGGAAAGAAACACATCGGGGAGTCAGCCTGGAAGGACGGCTGGTCAATTTGACAGAGGTAGTCAAAACATGTGTGTGTGATGTTTTTATTAGGGTTAGGGTCATCATCAGGGTTTCATTTTATCGCCTCAGCTCTTAAAAACTGGAGCAGACTATTGTTCCAAACCAGCAAACTGCCAAAACTTCAGCTTTTATAGAGGCGCTCAGATTTGTGGATGATTACTTTACCAACTGCAGTTGATAATCTGTACCTGGCTGCTACTTAACCTCTTAATTCCTATGGAAGCAGTAAGGAGGTGCCAAGTTATTCACAGGACTGTAAAAACTTCCTACATTTCAACCTGATGCACACCTCACTAGAAATTCAACTTGACGTAGTAATCGACGCAACCCATACAGGTTTTATTACTGGCAATGCTGTCACCCAGTTACGTAGGCTAAATCGTGGGCTCTACAGATTTGTATAAATCAGACATAAGAAATGTTGGAGAAGTCAATCATTTTCTATCTGTAACAGAGCTCGAAAAATTCACCCACTCCTTCATGGACTGCTGCAATGTTCACTGCTTGGTAGGGCTGCACGATTTTGCATAAAATGAGAATCACGATTTTTTTGGCTTAGAATTGAGATCACGATTCTCTCACGATTTTCTTTTCCAGTGTAATATTTATTGCACTTATTAACTGCACATCAACTTCGTAACAGTTGAGACTGAACATAAAAACAATAAATAAACATAAAAACAACAAATGTCTCACGTTTTGTTGTTGCCGCAAAATGTTGTACTGCTTGAAATTCCGTCTCCACCGTTGCTCGACGCTGCGTGTATAGAGCAGGTAGTGCAACAATAGAAAAATAGTTGCGGGACGGCACTGTGTAGCGTTTGTCTAGGGTGTTGATCATTTTCCTAAATCCCTCGTTTTGCACAGTGTTGATGGGAGCCATATCTTTGTCAGGTGATAAGTGATAGCCTCCGTAATTTCTTTGTGCCTGCGGGAGTTCGACGTGTATAGGGAAGTGCTGTATAAGGTTCCCGTTATTGATGTTTGGGTGGTTGACCCGGGACGGATTTTCTCCTGTCACTTTCTCGTCATCCCTGACGTGCTCTCCGCTGTTTTTTCCCTGCTAATTTTAGCATCACACGGCACAGCTTCTGTATCACGTGGTATAAGGCTCCGCCCTTGTCATTTGTTGAGCAGGAAGAGTGAGCGCTTGTTTTCATGCAGAGTACGTCCCGGATCAAAATGCGGTACAATCGTCGTCTTTTTTTTTTCTTTTTTTTTTTTAAATCGTTGTCATTTGGAAATGAAATCGCACATGAGTATGAATCGAGATCGCGATTTTCTAACGATTAATCGTGCAGCCCTACTGCTTGGGTCCCAGCCAAAAGTCCATCTCCTTAAAAAAAAATCCAGCTCATTAAAAAAAAGTCCCAGGATTTGAATAAAAAGGCCAGTACACTGGCTACCTGTCAGATGTAACATTCAATTCATTTGAAAGTTTTATTAATGACTTTTACAGCCTTACATGGCTCCTATCTACATTACAAACACTAGGACAAACCCTCCCTACAAGCGTTTTTTGCCATGCCTGTGGTGCTATTTTGTTTCCCTCCTGTATTTATTACATGCATTCATCTTATTTGAGAAACCTGTTCAATTTGAAAGCAAAACCTAAAACTGCGAACCTTGGGTTTGACATTTACTTGGAATAGCGTAATGTGGTAGTCACACACAAAAAAATAGAAATTCTGGACACCGTTAAGTTGCGTACGTAGGTTTTGTGACTGGCTCCCCCATTAAGGAGGAGTTCATACAGACATACATAAATACTCTATGATCATTATAGTGAGATACTAGCAATTTGTGAACCATTCAACCATCTCAACATCTTTTAGTCTTACTTTCCTTATTATTATAATAATTATTATTTCATTATAATATAGAAAGCTTTTAATAGACATGTACATAGATGCAGTTTCCTAAAGCTCTGACTTCAACTGTGTCAAACCTGCCTCCTGACTGTAGTTGGCTAAAAAGCTCCTGTAACACCCAAATAAAATTTAATCTGACACATTATTTAACTTGTGACTGACAATCAGTAAGGACACTGACATGTAATCATGTTAAAGAGGCATGAGGACAGCCAGGGCTGAAGGGGTATTGAGGAGCAGCCCGTCAGCCTCAGGTGACACGATGAAATATTTAACAGCTCTAATATTCACAGATGTTCGCCAATTTTGAGCACAGTGGGGAGCAACGCCCAGGAGAGATCCCCGAATGCACCACCAGCAGCCTCTTCGAGAAGAGCGCAGCTGCATCAGCCTCCACTTTCAGTCTTTTCTCTTCTGAAGCACTCGCACGTGATTACAGTCTTATTACCAGAGACGGTAATTTTCATATCAATGGCGTGATGAATTAGGAGCATTACCTCAAATCTAACCGCACTTTTGGATATTTGGCTGAAAGTTAAACTCGCCTTATCTGACAGTAATTACCCTCTGGTGAAAAGAAAGGAAAGAGGAGCAGAGCGGGGCAATGGGGGCGTCTCGAAGGACCAATCGGAAAAGGCTGGCAGTGTTTCCATGGACACCTGGAGGCTCTCGTGTCCCAGCGTGGTTTTGGGAGTGACAGTCGGCTCCGGTTGGTTTGGCCGGAGCCTCAAACCTGCGAAATGAAACCCGGCTCGCTCTGACTTTTAGTGTAACACTGCCACACAAGAGCAACTAGGTGTTAACTTCAGTCCCACTCAAGAGTGCTCATCTTTCCACTCTGCAAACACACACACACACACAGTGCTCCGTGTAGCAGGTGTGACACGTCTAATCAGTTTTAATAGCACCACTCTGCAGCTCCCTCTGCCCGGGTCTCGCTCGGCTGCCTCGGTGACAGCCCCGTAACGAGGGAGGGTAAAGCGAGGGCCGCCTGAGACACCCCCACCCATCTATCCGACCCCTCCACCCTCACCCTCCCAAACACAGCTGTTCCCTGTGGGCTCCCGGATACAGCACAGAGTCAACGTGTGCCAAAATCATTAAAGCAACTGTGGGTGACAGCTCCATCAATGTGCAGCAGCCCATCTGCCCATTTCACCTCTCCGAGTCTCCCCTTCACTGCAGCCATTTAAAGCTCTCCAAGCCTCTCCAGAGCAACTACAAGTGCAGCACTCATCTACATCCACCCGCCAATTTAAATATGTGGCTGTGTTGTAATGACGTTTGTGTTTTTACACACACAAATACGTGTGCAACCTTTAAAAAGAAAAGAAAAGAAGAAAACAGTCCTCTTTCCTCACCTAAGGCGCTTCTTGAGCTGCAGGCTGTCATGAATGATCCTCTTGACAAACTCCAGTTCTCCGCCCTCTGCCATGATCTCCGTCACCCCGCCCGTGTTCACTGAACTGGGAGGAGGTCGGCGTGAGTTTCTGGAGTTTACCCCCTGGAGAGGGCAGCAAGACAGACAGAGATTACAATAAAATCCTATTAGAGCCCTGTTACTAAAACGTAAACACACTGTGTTTGGTGCTGGAGCCTCTCCGGTCAGTATACGAGTGCATTTACTGTCAATGAGTCAGAAACTTCAAGGTCAAAGCAGACAACGCTCCAGAATTTAAACTACTTTTAAACGTGAACTTTTACCTTTGCTTCCAGCTGGTTGGCGAAAAATGGAGGGTTGCACATGCAGAAGTCGTACACCATTTCTGTCTCTTCTTTCAAGGCATCCATCAGTAAAGTCTTCTGAGGAACTTTGACGACTGAGGAAGGTAAAATAAATAAATAAACACTAATGTGAGACAAGTGTGTAAAAGCTGAATAAAATGTATGACTGTCAATACAAAATGGGACCCGAGTCACTGTGTGCTGCACTCCTGTCAGCCACAGATTTGCTGAGCAGAGACAAGTTTAGTCTCAGCTCAGGCTAAATACGACACTCTTCCAGCGAGACGTCCCTGTTTTGTCCGGCTAAGTGTCACAAAAAGACATCCTATTTACTACAACAGGAAACAAAGCATTTTCGAGGCAGGATATCGAGATTTTGGCAGGACTTGCTGAAATATTTACAGCAACAATCAGTGATCAAATTGCACAAAGCAGCCACAGCATTAAAAATAGGACTGGTGAAAATATCTGTTTCCTGCTGGAACACTTTGGGGTGCACGGTCTGCAACCTAAACATTGCTGCAAACCACGTATACCTTTCATGGCAGTGGCCTCTCCGAGCAGGACATCAGCACACTGCAAAAATTGCTCAGGAACAGCACAAGCAATACAACAAACCTGCTCTCCAAACTCCAGAGGACCCGGTGGAACATCTGTGGGATCTGCCAGAACAAGCCTGCACCATGCAACCTACAGCTTCTTAATTTTTGGCTGGTCAGAGCCGCTATAGCGGCATCATCTACAATCATAAACAATGACCACTAGACGCACAGGAAGCCCCCGAAAAACTACCCACTGGCCCTGCAAACCTCATCATCTAACAAACCAATCTGTCTCCAGGCTGTATCAGACCCACAGGTAGAAGGTGAAATCCAAGATGTTCCGAATTACACATCATTCAAGTCAGACTGGACCTTTGATGATATCTGATGTTTAAACCTTTTCATCACTATCACATGAATTATGACCAGAAAAGTGGGATCAACCTTCATCCAACTGAACATTTGTGCAAAATGGTTTTGTTTTTATTTCCAAAGTCACGCTGACCTGACGTGACCAGTAGCTTGTGGTGGCTAATGGTAGCTGACTTCTTCCTGCTGTCATATTAATCCACTTCTTAGTAATCACAGTATCCTGGAATTCATCCTCAGTGCTGCAGCTCACACATAAAACATCATCTCTGAGACAGTGTATGAGAGTTCCAGCGTAGTAGTATAATATCTAAAGATGAAGTCACCTTCACATTGAGTAGATCAAACGCACCTTTGACCAGGTCGGACAGGTTGTTCTGCTCCACGTTTTTGGTAGCATAGTCAAAGCAGATGTCGTCCACCTCTGTGGCGAGGAAGTACCAGCCGTTCATTGTGGCTCCCAGTAAGGGGTAGATACAGGACGCCCCAGTGCCTGATGAAAAACACACACACACACACACGTTACTGGCAGCCTGACAGTGATGTATGTGTTCACAATGATGACTGATCATAGCTGTCACTGAACAATATGAAAATGTGCCGCAGTGTTTTTGTTGTCTTGAAGGAAGGAGGTCCCAAAGTGTGACATGATGCGTTTCTAAAGAATTATCTTAGACTTGGTGGACATAATGGTCAATAAATGTCAAATCCAGCAGCTATTATTAAATTATTCCCATCTAACAAGAACCAAAGCCACATAATTCAGTTGAGATGGCCTCGGTTAGAAAAGGAAACACCCAGTGGTGATCCATCAGCAGCAGACAGCTTCAGTGGGCTCACATAAAGGTTCGGGGTCACCAATCAGTGACCTGAGGAACTACAGAGGAGAAGCACACCTGCAGGAAAACACATTTAAAGTCAGACCTTGTTTTCTCTGAGCGACAGAATGAAAAACAAGTAATGACGTGTGACTGGGGATCAGGCTGGCGAGTGCTGGGAAAACTGGGAATGACTGGGCTCATTTGCTGGAAGTGCCAACTGACATTTCAGGTGCTGTGCCGAGCGGCGAGCCACATCAAGAAAAAAAAATCAGAGCAGCGGCATTAACATTTAAATCCCCCCCGTCTGTGGTTATTAATGTTTAAAGATGTGCTGCTGGGGTTTGCTGCAGCATTTAAAGGAGAAGCACGTTCATTTTACACAGATGTACAGGTACTGGTGAGAACTGAAACACATATGCATTAGAGTGAAGTCTGACACACTGGGTCAGTGCAGATGACCTTATATTTTGAGTCTGACAGTGAGTGATGGAAGTGCAAATGACCATGTTTGAACTAAGTTAAGTAAGTGACTAAGTAAGCCTGATTTCTCGTCTTATAAACCAATCAAAGCAGCTTAACTAGACTATCACATCACACGTGCGCTGAAGGTGACTGAAACTGGTGGCCGTACCGATGTCAATGCCCCTGCGCGGCTGCTTCTGGCCGTCAATGAGGTCCTCCACCCAGTGGATGTAGTTGAGGCGCAGGGGGACGGTGGGTATGAGTCGCTCCAGAGGGATCTCGATGGCCAAACCAAAGTCCTCCTTTAACAGGGTGCAGGTCAGCGCTCGCACCGCCTCCGGCTCTTTGAAATTCACTCTGAAGAAAATCAGAAATGCGACTAAATGAATAAAACGTTTCAAACTCAGAGCAGCTGTGGGAATCGGACTTTATCTGACATACGTCATCTGTTGCTAGGTGGTGAAATATGCATCCCTCTACATCGAGAACTCACAAAACGAGCAAGAGACAGACGTTTTAGACACCAGTTAAGTCATGAGTGTGAATAACTGCGAGTCCTGCTGATCACAGTGAGGGTGAAGTCTGATGCGTGGAAGTGTGGCTTTGAACGCGGGTGTGCAGTTCATCAGAAAACTCCTTATTTCAACAAAAATTTTAAAAAGTTCCAACTAGGTCTGAGGGATATATCGTAGTAAGGTTTAAAGGCTTCTTTCTACAGTAGCAGGCGCTGAAAAAACTCTTCTTTCTCTCCACCTGAGCTCACGGTTTACAGAGTCGTGGATTAAAGAAAACATCAAAGTAAAACATTTGCATTGAGGATTTTTTTCCTTTTATAGTTGAGTTATTTGATGAATGGTTTTCGTCCTAACGTTACATCCTATCTGCAAAAGCTGTTTCTATTCACCTTCTGTTTGCTAGAAGTACCCAACTAGAAAAAAGCCAAAATGACTTGTTTCAATCAGAGAGGGAATGAGAAGAGCCGTACTGATGCTCCGTATCAGATGAAAGATTATTCTAAACTGTGAATCATGCATGGCTGGTGGAAATTAGCTTAACAGGTCCACCTTTCTGCTCTTCACCTTCATTTAATCCTGAATAAAAGTGGTTAACTGCTCCTCACCGCCCTCTCCTCAGCATTTGGTGAGTACAGCACTTCCAGTGAGTACCAGTGGGAATGGTGACCGAAAATAAAGCCAAGCTTGAAAGAAACTACAATTTTCCTTTAAGGATAATTTCAATTTAGCTTCTTGCTGATCCTCTCATTTCACCGCGTGGCCCATCTGACAGCAATTTACCAAACTGCTCTTAATACAGCACTTCATTAACCTTCAGCTGCTCCGGCCTCCTGCAGCTCCCTGCACTGAACCGCATTACTTCACGTTATACACACGCTCGCGCACGAGAAACAAAAGGGAGATAAGCAGCCCATCAACTCACAATCCCCTGCTGATGACAATGAGTTTCACATTTTCAACACAACTCAGACCTCCCACTTTTTATTCCCAGTTCTCGGTCCCAGTCGTTCGGCTCGCCCGTCTTCTCCTTCTCGCCGTGTTTAATGATTTCAGCTGTCACACAAGCAGGCAGACAAAACGAGTGGGCGAGATAGGTGTAATTAAAGCTTTGCAGAGTTCTTTCGCACCTCGGCAGATGCAATTAGACGCATCCTCGCGATGCGAGCGTCTGGCACCTCGCAGTGTCGGTGTGAGCATATTCCAGCAGAAGAAACGCGCCGAGTGATGGTGGAAACGGCTCTGCGGCTTCAAAAGCAGGCAGCCGCTGATTGTGTTTTCATTGTCGCCGTTTTCAGGATTCAATTACACATAAACGGCTGAAATGTTTTGCATTTCAGTTTTGACGTCCTCACATTAAATAAAGAGTCCATCCCAGCCTGGGCTTTTCAGAGGTCAGAGGTCAGGGGGATGACCAGAAAACCTCCGCGTTTAAGTGTGGGTGAAAATCCTGCAAGGTCCTGTGAGTTCTCCGAATGTGCACCGTTTAGTCATCACTAAAGGATTCATTTTAGACTTAAAATACCAGGAGTATGACAGATTTGACAAACCATCATCTTCAGAAAGAGGTACACAGCAGACCTGGACCAAGTCGGGATGTATGCATAAAAATAGGTTCTGCGACTCTGACTTGGACCAAGTGTGGGAGGTCCAGTAGCTCCAACACTGAAGTGCACCATGACAAAACTACATGCTCTGGCTGTGTGCAACTCTTTTATTCCAACTAACTGAACTGACCAACAGAGATGAGAGCAACATAATGTGGCAGTATGGAAGTCTTTTTGACTCCACTGTGTGTGGATGACAAAATAATAACACCATCTATGTTCACTGTGAACCTTCACTTCACATTTCTGTCACTGGCTACATAATCTCCTTTGAAAATGGCAGGAAGTGAAGAAGAGTTCTGTTTTCCAGTAGGTAGTATTAACTGGACTTATGCCTCTTTTCCACTACTACCATCTCGGCTCAACTTCAAAGACAGAATCAAGCTGAGTGGTGTGGGTACCAGTGGAAAAGAAGCAACAGGAGAGCAAGAGCCAATGAGGCAAGAGTCCCAACTTTTGAACTTTATCGTATATTTACTGCTGGTTTAGTGACTGTTATACACAGTGTATATTATTGTACAACTTGTACAGCACTTTGGTCAACTGTGGTCATTTATAGAACCTTTGACTCGACACCATCAAATGTGGCAAAATAGGAACGTGACAAGTCAAAAAAAGAGCGAACCTTGGACAGGCCTTTATTCGATGTGCAGTTCTCCAGGAGTGCGGTCAAATAGGTTAATTTTACTCAGGAAGGCTCCTAACTGAGGGAAGTGACCGAACTATAAGAGCCTTAATAAAAAGCTCTTCACGGGGGCTAAACACTAAGGAAAAGTCCTTCAGTTCATCCTTTATTAGCTCCATTAGCAGAGAACACACAAAACTATCAAAGAGGTGAAGATGCATTTATCATTTCATGGTTTTTAATTTTCACTAACAACTTGTTAACCCACAGCTGAACTATGAACATCACACTGCTCTACTAAAATCAGCTTCCTTTAGGTGCTTCTTTTCCTCCTCGTTTCCTGTCGTTTCTTTGCTGTCAGGGGTCTAATAAAAACAGAAAATGCCACTAAAATATTTCTAAATGCATCTTATTTCACTTCTCACAGAACTCTGCATCTTCATTCAGGTGGCAGCAAAGACAAAAGACCCCTGATGAGGCGCAACGCACCCACACGGCCCCACATCAATCTTAGTCAGTGTCTCTACACCTAATGAACACACAAGGTTAATGGTCCAGTTGTGAACAGCTGTTGACCTCTCACAGAAAGCCAACACCTGCTTCTTCTGAGCTGCAACACAACTGCAGATGACCAACCAGTGAAGAACTCTGCACTTTAAAAACAGCCCCGGCTAATGAGGGTGAAGTGATAAATCAGCATAACGCTCGCACGTTCCCAAAATGAAAGCCGGCTTCTCTCGTCTGTCCAGCGCACAGAGATTCTGCCCCCTGTTCATTTCTCCTCTGAGGCATCATTAGATAAGGATCAATATTCAGAGAGGGAGCCAGCCCTCTATTTTTAGCTCTTTATATGTGTGTGTGCAATGCAGACCGATCACTCCCATCAGCAGCACTGCAAATGCCACATCTCCATGGCAACCCCACCTACTGAACAGATGAGGAGAGCACGCAAATCCGGCCACGCTGGAGCAATGGCTGATGCCAGAAGCAGCGTGAGCGTGCCCGCGATTTACAGGTTCACCGTTGCGTGCCTACGCCGTTAACGTGGTCGACGGGATGCGACGTGGGACAAATCTGAGCTTAGAAGTTGTGACGAGAAGAGTAGACGACATATAAAAACAGCACCGGGAGGACCGATGAGGAGTCTAGTCGTGTTTTGGTTGCATTTGACTTAACCGAGGCGGAGAGGAGGTGGAGAAAGAAAGACAATTTAAGTGCTGAAGGGCAGTAAAGTTCTTGGCTCAGGTCAAAATGTGGAGGTGAGAAGGCGTTTAGTGCTGAGACAGACAGCAAGCTCCATGATCAGCAATAAAGCACACACACAAACACACACACACAGACACACACACGACCTTCACGGTGCTTCAATCTGAGTGCACTGGGACATATTTTGTGCTGAATTGCAGCAACTTCTCTCACGTCATGAGTTTTAGGGGGGGGGTTTTTTTGAGTCCTCACAAGAGCAGCAATAAAAGAGTCACAAGAAGCTCACCGTGAATTTAAAGATAACCTGCTTATGAATTTCTCTGAGCGCGTTTTGTTTCATTTTGCAATTCTGCAGATAGTCTGATATGAAACAATGCATGTAACACTTATGTTTAGCAGAGAACATCTAGGGAAAGGTGAGTGGAAGGAAGGAGGGAAGGAAGCCTAACACGCCATTGTTAGAGTTATATACAGTTCTGTAGAGACTGTATATGAAAGATGGATGTACTCCATAAGCCCCCAACCACTGGTTTGAGGACTCAAGTTCAGCACTTAGGCTGGAGCATGAAGTGACCACATTTGGACGACAGAGTGAAGCGCTAACATGGCCATCATGCTCGCCGTTTCCTAACAGAAAAAAAAAAAAGACGCCGTACTGTGCTTTGGTGTCGTTATAACCTGACCCCTGAAGATGTGCTGTGGTATCCAGCACCAAGATGTCAGCAACAGATCCTTTAAGTTCTCTAAGTTCCACGGTGGGGCTTCCATGGATCATATTTGCTAGTCCAGCGCATCCTACAGATGCTTAACTGGATCTGGAATTTGGAGGCCAAGTAAACACCTCCCCTTTTTGTTTTAGTGGCAGAATGCATTAGCCTGTTGAAAGAGGCCACAGCTATCAGAGAGTACCGTTTCCATGAAAAGGTGTACATGGTCTGCAATAATGCTTAGATAGGTGGTGCATGTCAACATAACATCCACATGGATGGCAGGACCAAATGTTTCCCAGCAGAGCATTGCCCAAATGATCACCCTGCCTCTGCCGGCTCGCCTGCTTTCCATAGTGCATCCTGATACTAGGTGTTCTCTGCAGCCATGCAGCCCCATATGCAACGAACTGTGAGTCTCTGTGTTCTGACACCTTTCTATCAGGACAAGCATCAACTTTTTTGGCAATTTGAGCTACAGCAGCTCGTCTGTTGGATCGGACTTTGCTCCCCATTTGCATCGCTGAGCCTTGGCCACTCATGGCACTATCACTGGTTCACCATTGTTCCTTCCTTGAGCCACTTTTTAAATAGGTACTGCAGACCGGGAATACTCGACAACAGCTGCAGCTTGGGCTCTGATATGTCCCCAAGCCACAATTCGGCTCTTGTCAAACATGCTCAAATCTTTACGCTTGTCCATTTTTCCTACTTCTAACATCCTCTTTGAGGATGAAATGTTGATGTGCTCCCTAATAAATCGATCATTTCTTACCGAAAAGTGGTTCATTTCCCTGATCAGACACTAAAATGAGCGGTACAGGTGCAAGATCCATGTAAGGTTACATTTATCAATTTGCAGTGATCAGAGCTGTTAATTATTGGTTCATTTCCAACCCCCATTTCAGGAATCTGTTAAATAATACATCTTTGAACAAAACTGGTGTGAAAATTGAACATTTTTTAAATTAAATCTCACCCGAGCTGCTGAATTTTTAATAACCATTCATGCCTCCTAATCCCACCCTTCTATCTGCCTGATCAGAGCCCCCCCTTCTCCTATCAAAATCTGGAAAAAGGCCCGAAACATTTAAAATATTTTGGGGTTTATCTTCTCCTCGCTTCACTTCCAGTCAATTCCACCAAATTCGTGCTGCCTCTGGTCTGAGCTCTCTTCTCTGCCCGCTGCTATCAGTCCGCTCCACTGACGATCCCTTAATGAGGGGAGGCATATCTCCCCGGAGGATTGAGTGAGTGTCTCCCCAAGATTACTCTCATCCCCCAACTCGGTGCTTAAATACTTAAAAACCCAGAAGATGAATTCATTGAAAAGTACAAAACCGCACTAATCCCTCCGCTGATGGAGCGACAGGCTGACGGGGAGGAAGAACCAAATTCCTGCAGACGGCTAACCAGAAATCCAGAATCTCTCCAGTCGTCACATGTTTCAAGCTGCCTTAAAAACTTGTCAGTGACTCCTACAGAAATTTTAGGTGTCGGGCAGAAAAGAAACAAAATATCAGATTTTTATTTCATTAAAAATAAATAAATAAATACATCACAGGACATCCTTAAGCCTCAACAACATGGCCATGAGGTAAGCCTAAATGACTAAGACACTGTTCACGCGCATCTGTTCACAAAGAAACCCCATCTTCAGCCGTCTCCCATCCACTGCAAGGACTCACCCGACAGTGGGGCACGTGAAACCACCAAGGTCTCACGCATCTGCTCGGCTTTAACCAAAGGCTCGGTTCACCTCCAACGGGCTCTGTCCAGCCAGCAGTGCAAACGCCCTTGAAGTTAAACATTTACTTCTGTATGAAACTTGTGGAAAATATTATTTTAGCCATAATCCTGCAGGCCTAGTTATAACTCCATAATTCTTCTGCTTATATCCCATTAACTGCAATGCCTCATGAACATCAGTGTGCCACAGACGCCCCCTCATTGCAGCTCGTCAGTTTCATGACCAAATACTCTCTTCAGTCCAAATTAACCAATGGCACACGCCAACATGCTAATCTAATGATGCGTGTCCACACGACGCATCATTTCGACACACTCCATTCGCTGTTTAATAGCACATCTCGTCAAATTTAGACCTTCCTTTCAGTCTGCTTGTGTTTATACCCAACTACTGTATCTAATTATGAATAATTAGATGGCTCTCTCCTTCCAGCCCATCCCTGATTAAGGTTCTGTTGGAGGTTTCTTCCTGTTAAAAGGGAGTTTTTTCTGTGCCACTGTCACCAACAGCTCACTCGTCCGTTCATGAACTATTGGAGGGTTTTCGTGCTAATCTTTACCCTATAACACAAAGCACCTTGAGGCAACTGTTCTTAATCAGTTAAACAGTGTGACTTTCACATATTCTATATTAATATCTGATATTCATGACACCTGAAGTGAAAAACTTCAAGCCTTTCCTTGTTTTCATCAAGATGGTTACTGCTTACAGCTCATAAAAATCAGAAATCCAGCACTGCAAACAATTAGATCATTAATTTAGACTTTGATAAAAAAAATTATTATATAACACAGTTTAAACAGATCTTCTAGCTCTGTGCGCACAACTGCAATCACGAGTAAGACTGCTGACTTGACGATTATCGACACCCTCCACGAGACGGGTGAACCACAGCAGGTCATCACTGAGAAGGCTGGCTGTTCAATGAGTGACGTATCCAAGCATATTGATGTTGACTGGAGAAGAAAACTGAGGTAGGATCCGTTGATTCAAGAATATTACGACACTAAACACAATCACCAAGTAGCCACTGATTTTTTTTTATAGACCGACTTGTATGATTAAGCCACTAGTTTGCGGTGATTAAGTGGCATCTTATTTTATCAAGCCAAGTGTGTTTAGTGTCAGTTGAGACGATTTAATGCAAGTTTTCTCTCCTCATATTATCTCAGGATGGTGGTGCTTGAGATGAGCCCTCTTTTTCCAAAGGCGAGCGGAGGGCCGCCTGTTTTTTAAATTCAAGCGACCAGTTCTTCGTGTGTGTGTGTCCGCTCACATCGGGTCTTGTCACAAAAATCTCACACGTAAGCAGGAGAAGCTGTCGCATCCCCTGATTGTCCAGATATGATTTTCATGCCGAGCGTCAAGCTCGAACACCGCCGCCTCATTGTTTGTCATCTGTCCGTCTGTCAGGGAACCGCAGACTGATAATTAACACCTGTCACACGCGGACATCGAGTCGGGTTTTACAGTGTGCCCACGCACACTCGGTCCGCTACAGACGGCCCACGCCAACATGTTCGCAGCCACAGACAGATGTTCGGACTCACTGCAGTGACACTGCGTCCGCATTCATCTGTGCTACCTGTTTAATGTAAACAAAGGAGAAGTCCAACAATGACTGGCAGCTCTTACACTCGCCGTCACTCAAACGTTAGTCGTGTTTTATTTGATATCTCAACTAAAAAAACAAAACCTATGGTAGCATAATTATCTGCTCTAAAGTTTAGTAATCAGCCTCTTAAAAGGGGGAGTAAATTCACTCTTCTCAAAATGAAATTCTTCCAATTAGTGGAGAAACAGGCCGCAAGGCTTTGTAAAAATCCTGTCAGGCAGACACACCTATGGTTTCAATGTGAAAATCCTATATCGCTGCATTCAGAAGATTGATAATGTGCAAGAGTTATCAGTTTTAGTTAACAGCCGTGCTCGTTGTAGTGAAACAATGTGACAGTTGGTGTTAAAACGGTGGCACACAAATAAAATCCCCTCCAACTTATCAACCCAAAAATCTAATAACATTTCCCACAAGTCTACATTTTCACTCCACACGTGCTCTCATAATTAAAAATAAAAGCAGAAGCCCAGACATTTACCTTGATCTGTTTTGCATTCATATTTATTAAATATCAAAGGTAGCAATTCGCTGGAATTGAGTGCATCACAGCGAGCACTGAAGGGCAAACGCTGGATGGAAACCACAGAACGAAGCGCGCGCACAGCAGAAACGAGACAGGAAAATCAGAGATGGAGAGCTGCAATCATGAGCTCATACTGTTTGACGTCAACACCACCAATCCCACCAGACGTACCCTTCCTTTGTTCTCCAGCCTGCACTTTTTCTAAATTTCTCAGCAGCTCGATCTCACTGAGCAACACACAGACACACACAAAATCTGTGCCCAGTTGGAGGAAAACACAGGAAGCTTGCCGGCCTTCTTTGATTGGCACACTAACCTATTTCGAGTTAAATTGTGGGTCTGGTTGAAACCACTCGTACATGCACAGAGGACAGAGTGAAGAGGAAGAAAATTTTTGACGTTGGGCCCATTAATTCGTCCAGGTTTCCTCCTGCTGCTGCCAGAAGCTGAAAGAGCGTTAACCAGCAGAGCGAGTCAGCTGGGTCATGAGAGGAGCTGAATGTGTTCCTCAGGGCTTCAATTAGTGCAAACTAGGTAGGTACCGTACAGCTGTGGTCAGAGGTTCACATTCACTCATCAGCTTGAATGCCGTGGTAACTTGGGGGTTTCAATGATTTCTTTGAATTGAAGCACGTGTCTTTAAAGATTTTACAAAACAAGAGTTTGGTGTACAAGTTTGGATTTATTTGATTTTGTCTAATCCATGCAGGGTTGAAAGGATTCATACAGGCTCAAATATATTCATACATTCCTGTTAATATTTAGTTTAATGTCCCTGACCAAGTTGCACCTTAGCCAGACCCTTTTGGTAGCCATCAACAAGCTGTTGGCGTAATTCTGGCTGGATATTTGACCACGCTTCTTGGTAAAAGAAGTTCATTTAAAATATGCTGGTTTCCCGATTTTTAAGAGTAATCCACAAATGTTCAAAAGGGTTGATGTCGGGACGTTGGGAAGGCCATTAAAGAAGCTTAATGTTAGCCTGCTTTATCCATCCCAAAATCAGTTTGGGATCATTGTCCTGTTGGATCACTGAGCTGTGTCCAAGTTAAGGAGACTTGAGGTTTTCCTCCTCCTTCATTATTCCACTTTGTTTACTATATCAGCACCACCACCAGCAAATCAGCCCGGGAGCATGATGCTACCAGCACCGTGCTTCACAGTGCGTACAGGGTTCTCTGATTTACTTCTTTTTTTGTTTATTTATTCACATTTTTTCCTTTTTTAATTGGCTAGTGGAGCAGTGAAGAGGGACAGGAAACAGAGAGGGGAAAGACAAACAGCAAACATGTTGCAAACAGCTCAATCTTTGTCTCGTTTAAAGACCATAAAACTTTTGGCTTGTCCGTGTGCAAGGCTGTAAATTTCATTCAAGCTTGAAGATGTCAATTTCGAGCAGAGACTTCTTTCTTGGTCAGCACCCTCTGACTGTGGACAGCGATGCTGATGTTCCTGCATTTTCCAGTTTATTGCAGTTTGAGCCTTAATGGTTCCTGGGTTGTTCCTGTTCGAACTGATGATCTCGCAGTTGTTTAGAAATGCCTCCAAGAGACATTCCCAGGTTGTTTTTTAAAAAAATATAATTCTTATTAAATAATATATTTGGTAGAATACAGAAGTCACTGTTATAAAACTCGGGGTTTTCCTGCATACGGGTACAGCAGCAGCGGTTTGTCTGTCAGAGGGATCGATTCCCAGCTCCTCTGGTTCAGCAAGATGCATCCATCAGAGTGAATATTAGATAAAGCACCTGAGCACAGATAAAACTGGTGCATGAATGTGTGTGTGAGACTGGGTGAATGACACTTGGCAGTATATAAGTACCAGCCCATATAAAAATCTTCGGTGCCAGCTTAAGCGAAAATCACCAGGACCAGAAATATTTATAGCCCTATGTGGGGTTTAATTTACTCAACATGAAATCTTTTTTTGTTGTTGTTAACAAAGCAGCCAACAATCTTGTTTTGTAAGGTGTTAACTGCACTCGGACCAGTTGGCTTGTTGTAAATCAGGAAATCTCTGAAATAAGGAGGAAAAATGCAAGGAGAGGAGAAATCTCGGGCCACAGACCCAGAGGATGTCTGGGTACGCTGGGAGGGGAGGAAAGGAGAAAGAAAAGGAGAAAGGAAGGCAGCAAGGAGACAACTCACTCTTCAGAGATCAGCCTCAAGATGCAAAGATGCATCACACTGTTTGTTTTCATTTTCCAGTGAGGTGCACAATCTGGAAGTACTGCATGTAAATGTGTGCAATTATGAAAGAAACTAGAGTGGAGATTATTAGTGCCACGGATCTCTCTCTCTCTCTCACACACACACACACACACAGAGAGAGAGCGGAGGACAGTCTCAGGTACTTACATAGGTTTTCCCGTGAGGCTTGTGTGCACGTGCTGCTGGAAGTCTGGATATTTGGATGCCAGATAAGCGAAGTCAGGTGGTTTGTCCTTGTAACGGTTCCGAGGATGCATGGACTTATTCAGAGCCATTATTGAGCCCTGATGGTGGACATGAGGTGACATCAACAGTGCTGAACTTTCACTTTTGGATCACTGACATCGGCAGTGTAAACAGCAACACTAAGGCTGCACGAGCGCACACACAGACACGGACACGGACTCACAGCAGTAAAAGTTGATGTTAGACAGAAAAACAAATGTCTGACATTTTTAAAGGAGCACAGACAGACGGGGTTAGCGGAGCTGCCCCTGCTTACCGTCAGAGAGCTCAGCCTGTAGCTGCTAATATTTCCTGACCTTCGCTTACTTTTTAAAGCGGAGAAAAACACTACACAGATCACGTTGCACAAACGTTTTCCCACTTTCTGCAGCTCACTTCCTGTACGCCCACGTCACATATCCACGTCGCTGCGCGTTGACGTCACCGAAACTGTGTTTAGCTTCGAGCCTCTACCGGTAAAAGTTTTTTTTGTCTGTTTGTGGGGTTTTTTTTAGGGAATAATTTTTTATGTCAGTTTTATAAAATCACTTAAGTTTTGTATCGATACATTTAAATTCGATTAAAAACAAATATAAAAAAATAATTAAAATAATCGTGTTTAGCGTTTTCATTATGTTCAGTCCTGAGCCCTGGTCTGTTTTACGTTTCCCGTGTACCGTTTTCCCCGGTTGCTCCTTACCGTCGTGCACATTTGGTTCATATTGATATGACAGCATCACACACTTGCTGCAGATTTCTTGGTTGCACGTCCCAAAGGTGCTCTGTTGGATTGGCATGCAGATGCCTTAGTATAGAGAACGAGTCGCGGATGATTTGAACTTTGTAACATGGCACACACTGTGGGTACACATGGTCAGCAACAATACTCACACAGGCTGCCGTGTTTAAACAATGCTCACCTGGTAGTAAGGTCCAACGTGTACCAAGAAAACATCCCTCACGCCGTTACAACACTACCAACCTGAACTACAAAGCAGGATTGCTCTATTTGAATCCACGGAGGATCAGACCTGTTCCCGTCTGAACTCACCTTCTGACCAGACAATGTTTTCCAGTCTTCTGTTGTCCAATTTTGATAAGACTGCAAATTGTAACCTCAATTTCCTGTTTTTAGCTGACAAAAGTGGCACCAGGTGTGGTCTTCTGCTACAGCACAGATGGTCTTTTGCTTGCCTTGGTTGTAAGGGATGGTTTGAGTTATTGTTGCCTTCCTATGTCTCTTTTGACATACTGACACATCTGGATACTTTCTCTTGTTCAGACCATCATCTGTAAACTCTAAAGGTGTCTGTGTGCGTGTGTGTGTGTGTAAATCCCAGCAGATCAGCAGGTTCTGAAATACTCAGGCCAGCCTGTATAGCACCAACAACCATGCTGCATGCAAATTGTTTAAAAAAAATAAAATAAAAGGCTGATTGCCTGCCCCCCCCCCACCAATACCCATCTCTCCAGAGCCCCTTGCTAGCTTCTCTAAAGAAATAATCAGGTGACGCAGACGTAGATTTTCTTCTTTTATTATATCGCAAACAATAATGACATCCAGGTATATTGTTAACAGTTTGCTGTGTGAAGAGTGAGACCATAGTGGCGATAACATCATGAGCTCTCCTGTAGGAGCTTGTTGTGAAGTCTGAAGTCCTCGTGTGTGGTTCACAGGCAGGTTACAGAGGGCCGAGGGAAACGACCCACAGACAGTAAAAAGCTGTCCGTCGGTCCCTTCACACACCAGACCAGAGCAGCACAGGGATTGCTTTGGACCTGCGAATGTCAAAAGGGGATTTTCCCAACACTTGCATACATTGTCAGCCATGTTGTAGGTTTGCTTTTAGTCTTTTTCCTTCTTTTTCCCCCTCCCCCAACCGATTATTACAAAATAAACAGAACGCACATCGTCCTGACCTCTGATCATCACCTTCCTCCTTGAAGTAAAATCAAGGAGGGGCATAAGTTTTCTTTACATTTTGTGGTCTGGCATGTCAGAGTGATCCTGAGGAGACTTTTCAAAAAGGCTGGTTGCAGCATCTGGACCCCCAAGGAGGCTGCTTTCTCAAGATAAACCCGATTGTACAGACAAATGTCTCCATTTTTGGCTTCAGCTAGAACATTTAACACGTTGGCATCTCTGTTAGCCAAACTGTACTACAAAAATGTACTCTCTTCATCCAAAGCCTCTGACGAAATGTTCTGTACGGAGAAAAAACAGCTTATAGGGAGAAAAAAAAAAGTAAGGGGGCAGAGGGGCACTGCACCAAAAGGGAGACATCAGTAATATTTCCTGAAAGAGAGGGTTTCTCCTTTGGGACATCCTAGTCTGCCACAATCCCATTACATGTACAGAAGGAGGAGGCTGTCAAACCTCCCTCGAATAGCATCACACAACAAAACCAGCTGTCCTACAACCAGAGATCAGAGCTGTCCGAACCCGGATCAGTTTGGGGAAAGAACAATTACTCGATTTCTCTGTGATTCCAACAGCGTGGCACCATTATCATTAACGCTGAAGAGGAAGAAGGCAAATAAGCACTCATTCACCAATTTTTTTTAAGTCAATCATTCACCAAATCATTTAAAACGTCACGTTCCGACAGCTCCGCCTCTGGGCGCAGGCTTACATGCAGCGGTGCTACATCACCAGGTCACATTTAGGCTCACAGTGGCCACTAGCAAGAGCTTGAGCAGCAGATCACCACATCCAGTTACACACAGGAAGAGAGGAAAAACTTGGCAAAGAAGCTAAGATAAGAAGATCTGTTAAAGCAGTGGAATTCTTTATTAGCCAAGAGATGCACTGGAATGACACGGCTAATCGGAAATTATAAGTGTTTTGTTTTTCAATTTAATTTAAACGCTTCATCAACATCATTGTTGTCTTTGATCACCAGTGAATGAACAAAGCTTCAGTGAAAAAAAACAAAACAAAAAAACAGGGATGTGCAAGATTAACAAATCACCTTGGCAGCTACAGCTAGACGCAAGATGTTTCATTTATTTTTCATTATGTTTGTGTCCTATGAGGGAAGTGGAATGGTTGTCTCTTCAGCATTTAATCCAAAAATCAGAACTTTTGAGGAAACCCACTCAGGAGAGATTTGTCTGTGGAGACCCTCGGGTGTTAGTGTTGTCTTTCTCTGTACCCTTTAAGATGAGTTTTGACACCTCTGCATATATCAATAAAGACGTGGTTTGACAATCAGAATAGTTTCAGGGTTTTTCTAAGGATAGCTGCAGATACAAACCCAGTCATTTTGTTGTAAAGCAGGTCTGAGATATGACAAACTGCTCAGTTCAGGAAAGCGTTTCCAGGGTAAAGAGCTAAAGTATAAACCGTCCAGACGAGACGACCTCCGCAGTTATCCGGCATTTCCTCACTAATCCTCATTCCCGGCTAGGGTTATCAGTTTACGGCGACAGTAAAAAAAAATTGCCAGGCTTCTTAATTGATAACAAGCTAAATTTACATTTATTTTCACAGAAAACTGGCTTCTTTGTATTATTTCAGTACTCAAAACCGATTTCTTTATGCACAAGGTATAACTCAAAAATTACAGACCCTTGCACATGCCAGATATGGAACCTGGGGGGCGCTCAATTTGACTCCTTGTCGTGTATTAGCCAGTTCACTGTGTTATTTTTTTTAAGCCTTCAGAGGGCGAAGCGGGATAACTGAGCATCTTCAGACTTTCCTTTGGTGCTCCAAGCCCCCCGCCACATCCAACCAGGTCAGGAGGCGAGAGACGTGGCTACGAGATCCGGCCGGGTCTGACTGAGGAGGTGAAGGGAAAACGTCTCCTAAAAAGGGAGGCGCGCCCGAGATCTTTACTCAGATTAAACGGGTGTAATCCCCAAAGTCTGCTCAGCGACCAGGGCGCTCACTGACGGCG
Source organism: Mchenga conophoros (assembly GCF_057382185.1). Taxonomy (NCBI): domain Eukaryota; kingdom Metazoa; phylum Chordata; class Actinopteri; order Cichliformes; family Cichlidae; genus Mchenga; species Mchenga conophoros. Next base: position 21,078,020 of record NC_140539.1, on the reverse strand, counting down.
AAACTCGCTCGCTACATCAGGCTTCTTGTTTTAAAAAAACAAAAGAAGAAAAAACAAGCTTAGTGTAGCTACTCGCAAAGCCACGCATTTTAAAAATGGGATCATTTATCTAAAGCCCAGCAGCAATTCATGTGCCGCCGTGACAATGAGTACAAAGCCGTTTTCAAGCCCCCGAGGTCCAAGGACACAGTTTGAAACATTCGTATATACAGCCATTAAAATATTACCTAGATCCACATGAAGAGAAATGGTATGCACACTTGAGAAGTGATGTTATAAAGCTACAGATTATTTCAATAACAAAGCCCCACATATACGTTTCTCCTGCCTCGTCTCTTAAACGTTTCACCGAGCTAGGCACCGACAGACTACGACAGTGAAGGAGAGAAATAACAGAGAGAGAGAGAGAGGGGGGGAAAAAGAAAAATCCTAAATAAAAAAAATTGACAAAAATAAATCTTACACATAAAGACACTGTCATTTCTTAAATTATCGGTTTTTAGTGCCCTACGTTTCACACCCAGTCAAAAACATCCGCCTTCGGTTGGTCGGTGGAGGCTCCGCGAGCCCCGTTGTTAAACCTATGGTACTTCTAGACAACGTCATGTAAATTTACAGTATACAATTTTGGATTACCATGCAAGAATACTTTTGTGTAACATTTAATAGCTCGATCTACATCCAGGAATAATTTACACAGAAGGACAAAAAAAATAAAATAAAAATTACTGGACCAGAGAGAGCGCGATGGGTAAATAACCATGGCGGTGAGTGCGACAGAAGGGGACCGAGATGTGCGGGGGTGGAGGGGAAGGAGGGAGGAGATGGTTCGGGTTTAAGGTGAGGGAGGGAGGTGAAAGGGTAAGTGGGATGGCAGGAGGAGCGCCTGGGTGGTCAGGGGTTGTGGTCCAATCCTCTCAAGGTCCAAATCAGCGACACTCCCAAACTTTTACCGTTTGATCTACGCTCCCGGTGACCACATAAGGAGCGGCCTTGTGGAAATCTGTGGAGCAAAAGAGAAAAAACACAAAACAGAGTTACCATCAAATTGACTACAGTGACATTGGCAACATTTTTGCCCCTGTGGGCCAGCAGGCCAGTATATATCCAACACCTGTTATGTGTTTATTTCACGTCCTTGGCTCGGATCAAGCATGTGTTTTCAATGTTTGTGGACAAGAATGGAGCTGTAAGGCTCTGAGGAACAAGCAAAGCTTTGGGGCATTTCACTTATTGTTGGTTTTGGCATTGCTTCCCCCCCTCTTTTAAATGACGTAGACCTGACATGAATCTGACGATATTTCAGGGGCGTGGCTGGTTAGCAGCCCGCAAAATCTCATTTGTTCTGGGAACATTTATTAATGTTCCCGTCACTGAATAGAAAGTGAGTCATCACTGAAAATAAAACCACCCTTCAGACATCTGGGAACATGAACACAGTGAAAAAGACTGCAGAGTTAATATCAGGTTTTAAAATAAGAAAGCTTTGGGGAAGAGCTCGTGGTGTTGTATGACAGACCTCTACAGAAAAAGGGGGGAAAATGAAGTTTCTTTTTCTCTGCCGATTTCAAACAAAAAGTGCTTCTGTTGCTTTTTTCAGACTGCACCAGAACTCATCACATCAATAGCTCACAGCGATCCTCTCCGGTTGAAGCAGGATTTAAGAGGACTGGGTTTCAAACGGCTTGCCAAGGAAAAGTTGGCTCAAGAGCTCCTCGGGAGAGTTAACCAAGCCTTGATCTGCTGAAAAGCTGCAGATACTGGGGAGCGGGGAGAGAGGGGGGAATAAAAAATAAATTAAAAAAATCCTGCAGCGATTGTCTACGTTTTAAACCCCAGCTGCGAGCGAGCCTGGTAAAGAAGCTCGGCTTCTTCACCGCAACTGTAAAGCAAATACCCTGGAGCATGTATTCACACCCCGCGAGGGAGAACTTCGGGAGAAAACATCAACAAACAATACCTTTTTTTTTTGGGGGGGGGGGGGGGGGGGCCTTACCCAGAGAGGTAACAAAGTGTTCGTGGGCACTCAGGGTTTTCATGCATCGCTTGTTCTTGTAGTCCCAGATCCTTAAGGTCTTGTCATCTGCACAGGTCACAATGAACTTGCCTCCGGGGTGGAAGAGGATCCCACGCACCCAGTTGTCATGGCCAACCTGCATGAGATACAGCAACACACATCTCATCTGATTCCTGAAGAAATATATCTTCACTTAAAGCATTTTCCCCCAAAAATATGGACGTGGCACACACAAAAACTTCAAAAATGCTCCTCACCAGCGTCATAAGGCACATGCCAGTGCTGACATCCCACATCTTGATGGTTTTGTCTCTGGAGCCGGAGAGCAGGAAGGGGCCGGGCTTCCCACTCTTCTTGGACTGGTCGGGCAGAAGGGGAGGGGATTGAAATATTAGCTTTGTGTATAGTTCATTGTTTGTACTTTATGCGGAGTATCATACTGTACCCACTGTACCAGAACACAGAGAGCAGCCTAAATTAAACACCTCTGAGCGTTTGTGTTATACGTTTGCTGGCAACTAGTCTGAGAGCACATGTGCAAACATCTGTATAACAACAGCTGTCTCTCAGCCTGCAGATTCACCCAATTCCAACAACTACGTTGGCTTGTTTAAAAAAACAACAACAAACAAACCAAAAAAACCACAACTATTTAAAGAGTACTAAAAGTCAGCTTTTGTGAACACAGGTTAGATTGGGACGACTGCTGCGAGGGAGCATGTGTGTTTAGATTTGCGAGGCTACAATCAGACACACTGAAGATCATGAGGCAGGAGGACGGGCTGATTTTGTGTGTGTGACTGGCAGCACATGGCTGTATAGCGATGGCCGCCTCGTGGCTCAATCTCCTCGCCATCATCAGTCAAAGTCTTATTTGGTTTTGATATGTTTGAAGCTACAAATATTTTTCACTAGTGATGGTTACTTATCACACATAAACTGATCTCACAGTTTGTATACAATCCTGTTAACGATTAGGTTCACGTTATGATTCAACAGCTTTTAGATGCACCCGGAGCAGAAATAACTTGAAGTAATCGTTTTCTGTTTGACTTTATGAGTCTCACAAATTGCCATGGAGGAATTCTGGTCTTCTCTTCTTTACAATGTTCCTTCAGTTCATTGAGGTTTGCTCACCGGTTTATGCACAGCACTTCAATCCGGTCTGGACTTTAATCATTGCAACGCCTTGATTATTTTCTTTTGCAACCATCCAACCTTGGGCCCTTTGTCCTGTTGCATGACCTGGTTTTAGCCAAGCCTTTATCTGTCATTCAGATTGCTTCACATCTGACTCTGGAATACTTTGGTATACAGAGGTCGTCTATATAACAAGTAGCTGCAAAACAACCTCAAATCACCACCCCTCCATTAATTCTAATGGAAACAGTAAGGCAGTACTGAGTTTTTCGTTTTTAAAAAAAAAAAAAAAAAAATACAGTTGTACCAAACTAATGCCTCCAAATATAATACATATAGATCCCAATCCCAATATATAGATCTGACCTCAGGTTTAAAATCAGGAAAAGAGGGAAAAACATATTGAACTGCAAATTCAAGTAATATTCACACCAAACAAGAAGTGATATTGTCTCACAGTATCTATGCAAAGAGGTGAACTGAGGCAAATTTGCATTAGTGAGAGTTAAAAATACTTAAAATTCAGGAAAAAATTCACACTGGGCTTCAGACTCTCGACTACGACTGTCGACTCTGCTGGTACGACCAACGCTCAGAAATGGAGGAAAAGCTTACGGCTGCTTTTTGTGGCCGGATACAGGTGTTAGAGTCAACTTCCATTTTATGTAAAGATAGGATGAACAAAAAAAATAAAGGAAAGCAATCCATGATGAGATATCACTGTGTCTTGATTCCAGTCACCTCCCACAAATGTTTACTTCTCTCACTGGCTGCTAGAAGGAAAGATTTCTGGGTTCTCAAACAGTGACTGTACTCATACAAGGCGAAACTGCACATTTGATGAGAACAAACCAACACATACACCAAAACCTGTGTGGACCTCGAGGAGTTTGGGAGAAATGAGACGTATCCGAGCAGATCTTTTACCTCCGAGCCTGTGGCGTCGAGGATGGTGGAGTAGGCACTCTCTGGTGCCCAGGAGATGCACTCCACCACATGTTCGTGCTCCCGCAGCTCAGCCTTGCATTCTTTGGAGGCCACTACCCACACGCGGACTGTCTGGTCGTTGGAGCAGCTGGCGATCAGCGTGCCGTCCTGGTTGGGTCGTACCATACGGACCCACTCCCTGTGGCCTGTGAAGGTCTTCACGCAGTAGCTAATGGACAAAAAAAACATGAGCAGTTAGAAAGCTATCAGCGTGGCTGAAAATAGTTAAAACCCAACATCAAGCTTAAGTAAAAATAAATAACACACAATGGTTTAAAGAACAGCTTAAAGGTGTCTATTGCATACCCAGTTGCCACCTCCCACATTTTCATGGTTTTATCCCTGGAGGCAGAAATAATGTGATCTCCGTTGGGCATGATGGCTACAGACGAAACATTGTGGTCGTGTCCTGGAACACAGAAAAACAAACACAACAACAACAAAGATTCAGCAAGACCCAGAACCTCTGAAAACAGGCCCAACAGCACAAGCCCACATAACATCTAAGTCTGCTGTGAAATGTAATTTAATGATTTCAGACTGCAACACATGATCCTTTTAGTCTTTCTGCTTGCAATCTGACCACCAGAATGAAAATTTAGAAACATAAATGTATTTATTTATTTAAAAACACATGCTTAGCACCAAACAAAGCCCAAACACTGTTATAATTCACCAAAAAAAAGCTGACAAGCAAGAAAGCCAACATGCTGGAGCTTTGGCACTCATTTTTGTTAGAGAATAAGAGACGCGTAATTACCTAAAGGCTGGGCCATATTTAAGCTGCTAAATAGATGAAGACAACAGTAAGCATACTCTAAAAGGCCTGTGTGTGTGTGTGTGTGTGTGTGTACGTGTGTGTGTGTACTTGCACATGCCACCAGGCTACAATAATGGGTGGCAACTACACAGAAAAGTGCTGAAGAGGGTAATTAAGCTGCTGTCCAAATCGGCACTAATCTACTTCACCAGTTGGCCTCTCTCTCCCCCTCTCTTTGTGCGTGTGTGTTTCCACCAAGATATTTAAAATTTAAAATCGGAGGAGTGGATTAAAAAGGAGGAAAGGTTGAGTGAATTAAAAGAGGACAGAGATGGTAGTAAAAAAGAAGGAGGGGGAAAATGGTGGCTAACAGAAGTAAACAGCAGGCTCAGATTAATAAAGCCATTTCCGTTGGTGAGTTCTGTGCAGCGAACCCAGCTCGTCTGTTTATAGATGTGTGCTAGCAGCTCACTCTCATTTACATCAAAAAGAAGACCGGCAACCGGTGAAATCTGTTGCTCACTTGCACAAAAACGCAGGATTTGCAACTCCAGCATGAATTTAAGAATGCTTGAGTGGGTTTAGTCTGCTCACCAGGAAGGGCTTACACCCCCATCAAAAATAAATATTCTTTTATGTCTACTTCACAGACAGCCATCAGTGGCCACTTCAGATTCAAGGTTTGAAGATGAAAAGCATTGGTAAGGTGGTCCATTAACGAGCAGGGCCAGAGGACACATTTAAAATTATTTTTTAGGTTAAGAAGAGCTGAATCCAGAGCTAACTGTACTCCCGGCTTGGGTTGGTGCCAGTTGATGCACATCAAATGTGATAACAAGCAGCACGTGTAGCACCTGAGCACTGGAACCACACGGTGCGGAAACCATAACAAAGGGGATATAAAACGGCAGCAGCTGTGATTAAGGTCCACTAGAGAAAAGAAACCGACAGCTTCATCTTCTTACCACGCATGGTCCTGATGCACTCAAAGCCTTGGAAGTCCCACAGCTTGATGGTCATGTCTGCGGAGCAGGACGCGAGCAGTTTGCCTGTGTGGTCAAAGGAGATGTCCTGCACTGAATCTGTGTGGCCCTTCAGCGTGCGTTCAAAGTCTCCTGTTTCATAGTCCCACACCTGATGGACAAAGCAAATCACTTTGTCAACATTAAGTTTGTATACCGCTGATACACTTCATTTCATCACACACCCAAACGTTGCATCGTCTGTAGCTCTGTGTTGTTGAAATTACAGTTACAACAATAAGACGCACTGATGGCAGAAGTCAAAGGAAGCACATACTGAATGCATTTTAGAGCTTGTGGCACCTTAGAGCTGCTCATCAGGGTCACAGTTTGGCCAGAAAAAAGCTAACACGTTACTGTGCCGAGTCTGAGTGTTGCAGACGGAGCACAGTATAGAAAAGTCTACTTTTCTAGCCTGAAAGCTGCTGCGTCTCTAGCTTTAAAGCAGACAGACGGTTTGTCACGAAGGGATAAACCCTTCTTGGTTCCTCTCCTGGGGTGGGGGAATTTTGGGGCAGACGGTGATGGGAGACCCCTACCATCACCTCCCCCATCCTCGTAGTTTCCTTTTCCCTCTTCCCATGAGGAAGCTACAGATGGCTGGGGGAGGTTGTCCTGGATGAATTCAGTGGTTCTCTCTCCCTCTTTTGTTGGATGTACACATTTCACACTCACACATATAACAGTACTCAGGAGCAGAGGCTAAAGCACAGCTATCCATTAACCTGTAACTCTACACTGAAAGACCGATGATTCAGACTGGCACTGATTAATAGCCTCCATTCTTTCAGTGAAAATATCGTAGATTTTTTTTAAATATCAAAGGCCGCTAATAATGTGAAGACTCTGTCCATGTGCCATTTGTGAGGAAAGCAATGAGAAAGCTCACACTTCAGTTGTTTAAATTACCCTGACATCCTGGTGGTGTACCTGAGCACACACAGAAGCATGATTTGCACGCTGTACACACATGAAAGGGTGTTATAGTTGCAAATTAAGAGAGATTTCTTACGAGCACAGCAGAAAAGGTGTCAGAGAACGTTCTGAGACGTTCCTCAGAGTGCTGTTTTTTATTTTTTCATTTTTTTTTTATTTAAACCACCGTGATCATATTCAGGTGTAAAAACCCTTTTAAAATTTTTGAGTAGATTTAGTCGTTTTACAGCCCTCAGTTAACTCCTATTTTCATGTATTTTTTCCCAAACACATAATATTTTCATGTTATGGGTTTGGTTTCTTTGTTTTTTTTTAATTTAATTTTTTAAAATTTTTGCCATGCAGAGATGTTACTTAAAATAAAGGGCAAACAGGATTTGAAACAGAAAAAAAACAACAAAACAGCTTACATCCCATGAAAAGATACAAGTACAGGGGGTTTCTAACAATGTACAACCCAAGTCAAAACTCTGATTCCTGGCTGGTTAGAGCCTACCAATAACATTTCCTGAGGTGGTCTTATGATCTGTCACAACGGCTGCAGATATTGGATTATAAAAGTACCTACACAGTGAAAAGTTACCTCCGGTCAGAACTTCCTGCATATAAAACATTTTGAGGCCCACCAAAGAAGTTTTTGCCTCTCACCAAACATGTGATGGAATTATTTAACCTTTTTTCCCCTCTATTCCCCTCCGGTATAATGGAATTAAATTTAATCAAGACGTGAGAGGTAAGGAAACACAGCTCTAAAGGGCTTAATGTGTGTGTGCAGTCTGACCTCCAAAAGCCCTCCCACCATTTACTGGCCCATAGCCAGCTTTTGTTATTGTACCATTAGCTTGGTAGTTTATGGTACAAAGTTTCAACTTGCCAGTAACATCAAGCAAAGTTACTGTTAATAACTTCAATAAATGGCATTAGAAAACATTTTAAAAACAGTCTCATTAAGAAACACTGATTTACTTAATTGCATTTATTCAAGCTTTGAATAAATTTTTACCTACTATACATTTTGTCATCATCCATTTTATTTTACTGAGTGTTCAGTGCTGCTTTGGGGATTAATAAACTAAAATATCATTTAAAAAATAAACTACAAAAGCAGAAAGATATTGAGCAGTCAGCACAAATGAAAATGAAGCTGCTTACTCCAACGATGAGCAGGCTAGTCAGCATTTTAAACATCAGTCAGTACCAGCTCTGTTTGCCCATTGAGCTGTTATAGTGCAGTACAGAGCTGGAGAGGTATTTGCTGGTGCATGAAGATCACAAACCACACAAGGTAACATATGCATTTGAAATCAAGGCTGCATGTTAAAATACTACGAGGTTAGGAATACCTGCTTTTATCAAAATGATGGTTAGTACATCAAGAGCAAAATTCTGATGAAGCTGGTTTCCTCTATAAATGAAAAGGTTTCTGAATCAGTTGCTATAGAGGAAGTTAACTTCTTCGAGTAGCAGCAAACAGAAATGTGACTACAGTTAATGACCACAAAAAGATTTACTGCTTTCTTTGTGGAGATTAAACAAATAAGACAAGGTGTTAATTAGTGAGCTTTTGAGGTGCTGTGAGGCAGATTAATCTCAGGAGAGAGCGCTACCCCACACTCCACCCCACCTCACCCAGGGTCCTCATGCAAAACCAAGCTAACATCTACTGCCTCCCACATGTTAACAGACGGCCTGATTATGAGGTCAGGCAGCTGACAAGATTCTCAGTCTGGCCTTTTCTGAGTAAAGGGGTCCGTTCCTTGTTAAAAAAAAAAAAAAAAAAAAATTAAACGCAACGGGTTTAGGAGATGAAAAGTAGGACAAATGGGGGATTCAAAGCAGGGTGCAGAGAGTGGAGGTGACAGGGAAAAGATTCGCCTGAAATCAAGGCTCAGTTTTAATATTTCGGCCTGGGGCCTCCCTGCTCCTGAGGGAGGGACAGCTGATGGCATGGAGTCATGGTGGGGCAGCTAATGGTTTAAGTGGAAGATGAATGCGCCAGGATGCTGAGAGGAGGGGGTGCAGTGGGGGGAGCGAGTTGGAGGGCGGGGCTGGAAAAGGAAGAAGATGCCAAAACGGAGTGAGAGAGAATTCCCTGCTGCGTGGGTGTAGCCAAGGAGGAGATGTACAAATGTCTGTTATTGTCTTATGAATAAAATATACAGATAAACAGCTCAGCGGAGTATTGGCATTGTTCAGTGAAGCAGTGGAGAAACGCAGCTGCAAAAATAGCCCAGAGACAGAACACAGAGTTTATATAAAGGAATCCACGAATAAATACAAGACACAGAGACAGATACTCGTATAATCCAGAGTATATCTAGCAAGGAGAGTCAAAGCAGTAAAGGGAAAGCTAAGGGAAGCATCATCCAAAGAAGAGAACAAAAGGTGTTTGAGTTAAAAATGCCACCAAGCAGGCTTTAAATTAAAAGACAAAAAAAAAAAGAAGATAATTTTTAAATCTCTAATCAGGAGGAGGTTACTGCTGTAATACTCTAAAGTCAGGGTAGATTATACCACCAAGTCCAAGAATGCAGATTCTGTTCATGTGTATTTTGATCACTGGGCCAAATTACTTCTTCAGTCTCCATAAAAGCTTTTTTTTTTTTTTATGTTTTGACAATGAAAAAATGTAAAAAGGCCACTCAATACATGAATGCCTCTTTTCACTGCCTACAATGCAAACATATCTTGTGAAAGGAAAATGCCATGTTTAAAAAAAATAATTTGTTTTTGGACACCAAAACCGTTGAAATGAAAGAATTGAACCCATCCTCTACACTTTAAAGACAGCTTACATTAAGCACAAAGTGAAAGAGCAAAACTGGACCGATAAAACAAGGTTATAAAGCAATTTTTAAACACTGATTTATGCTGCATGCATCTTTACCTCTGATATGAGGAAGCTCCCAAATCAGACACACAAACCACTCATGGAGTCATTTTTTGGGTCTTTGAAGCCATGATATACATGCAATATTGCATTTGAACATTTCTCACAAGCGTAAATGCCTGTTTTAGTCCAAACATCATGAATTAAAACATTAGCATACTCAAATATTACCCATGCAGAGCGACAGCTGTGCCATCTGTGCATGCTGGGAATAGAAGGCATCAAACACTGAATAACTGGATTTGTAGAAATTCTTCTAAAAGATGTGACACTAAACAAAATGCACATTTTCTCAACAAAGTGCACATCCACTGCTGGGATACCCATACCAGTCTACTTAACACAACTGTCTTTATTACTCTCCTTTTAAACTAAATAATTAACAGAGCTTAAAAATCCAGCTCCACTAACACAGTTTGAGACCATTTCTTAAACTTTGATTAGTACGATGCTTGAATTTAGAGACAAATATACTGAAGACAAAACTGTCAGTGTTTTTATCCCTGGAAAGCTTAAATGTTCTGAACTCATCATAAGACTCACTGGGGCCACCATCAGCAGCTATGCTGAGCAGAACAACAAACATCAGTAGATCAGGGTTATTGGATCATGTGCAAAGGGAGAGCACAGTCCTGCAGGGCTCCATTAAAAACTTCAAAAGTTATTTAGACTGTTATGTGCAACCTGAGCCCCGAGACAAATTTGTCAGTGAAATCACCTACTGCAGATTTTATCTGGAAACTCTTGGCTCTTCGACTTGAAACCAGCAGGACTGACCTTTATTGTTGCGTCCTCAGAGGCTGACACCATGACGCTGAAGACGGGGTGGAAAATTACACGGGTGACCGGACTGCGGTGGCCACTCAGCGCATACTTTTCTGGTGGGCGTGGGATCCACTCTTTGGGGTCACGCTTCTGAGTAACGGGCCCACCCAGAGTGAGCTCATCTTTAGCTTCGTTTAGTTTGGATTCAAGCTCCATCACCTAGCCAGAGAGCACAGGGACAAAAGCTGGTGAAGCATATTGAAATGTGCATTTAGGAGATACGGGAGAAGGAACATGGATTCACGAGACTATTGTTTGTGTTTAAGTTAGTATTTTACATCAACAGTGGTGTCATTGCTTTGTTTGACAGACTTCATTTCAGTGTTAACAACTGCTTGAGCACCAATATCACGAACCTTTCACAAGACTACAATCCCCACAAGCTTTCTTTGAGGAGGGAAAAAAAAAAAACCTCACAAACCTTCTTTTGTAATCTGATGACTGAGGTCCATTTTTTTTCCAAAAGGCCAGCGTACTTCTTATCCAGTTCTTCATTCTGGGGAGAAAGGTGTGAGGGGGGTATCAGAAAAACTGGCAAAGAAAGTCAAAATCGTGGGCTTAGCATAATCGGTGAGGAGCATGTTGTGTGTGTGCGCGTGTCAAGGGTGGGTAGGGGCATAGTGAGATCTGGCTATAGTTAGAAAAAAGAAAAAACAAAACAAAGAACAACAAAAAAAACCCCAAAAAGGTGTGTGTGTGTGTGGGGGGGGGGGGGGGGGGGGGAGATTATTTACACACCCTTCACAGGCCAAAACCAACTGCAGGACACTGCCAACCTACTGTATGACAAGCGCACACACACACACGCGCGCACACGCGCACACACACACACACCCCAAGTCCAAATCCTCCTCACACAAGCTAATCTCCTGCAGACAAGAAAGGCTTACAGCCTCACAGCCACACACCCGGTCCTGGAAGCAGTGGTAGAAGTTAACTTGTGGCAGACTGAAGCCTGATTCCACCTGCAGGCTTATTCCTCGAATTGGACTCTACCTTTTACGTAACTGGCTTCATGGCACAAACAGGCAACGGAGGAAACAAAACACTGTAGTGTCGCTACATATGCACCAAAGGTTAAATACCATATATGTAGAGGTTGACAGTCTCACAGAGCATGTCTTTAAAAATCTTTATTAGAAAGGCCAGCAGTGGTATGACTGAAATAGGCGGCTTGTGGCAGAGATGAGGTGCAGACCAACCAGGGATTTATTCACCACACACAACAAAATAAATTATGTTGGCCCAGTGGTGGCACGTGGTTCCAGCAGCACTCTTTGATGCTAATTACCAGCGTTTTATAGACTGCTACCAATTAACCCACAAGCCTTACCATTTTATAGGATTACATACAGCAATAAACAAACTTATCACAGCTTACCTAATAGCCTTATGAATTTTCTACAAATTACATCAAGTAAATGTTAAAAATACTATTTTCTGCAATAATTTTGTTTGAAAACATCAAACAATAAAACATGACACACCCCTTTGAGTGTATTCTCTTATACACATAGTGTCAAAGTTAGCTCTGTGCAAATACATCCTGTTTATCAAAGTAACGATGCATAGGGTCATTAAATGCCTTTAAAAAAATAATAACAATAAAAAAATCACTCTCTCATGACCTTCAGTTACACTAGTCAAAGAAAATCAACAAATCTTTGCGATAAAAACTGAAATCGAGTAATATTTGACATAAACTAAGGATTAACTTAGAACTAAAAATAAGTGTGGACAAAGCTTCAAGTTACTGCAATACAACTAAAAATTTAACTCTTAAAATGAATGAAAATAACAGTGAAACAAAAACAAACAACAAGCAAACAGCATGCTTTAGTGCACGTTTAGAGAGACTGGGATGTCTGTGAGACATGAAGTGTTGTGTTTGTATTATTAATGTAAGAAGTCAGAAACAAGTATCATATCCGTGGAGAAAAACCCCCCAAACAAAACAAAACACCACCCGCATTCTAAAAATAAGAAAAACCCCAAACTAACAAAAAAACCACACAAAACTAAACTGAAACAGGCAAACTTACTCTAGAAACTAAAGGGGGAAAAAACTAATCAAAATGCATAACCATAATAATAACCAAGCAGAGCATTTTATCTTTTTTTCTGAAATATTATTTAAAGTGTATTTAAGTATATGCTAAAGTAAATCTGAAGTGTTGCTTTGTGTTGCCTCGCTCTATAAACAATGCAACAGTTTTGGAGGACTCTATGCACATCCATGCCTTTAGGGCGCAAGTACCAAAGCATCAAAAACCCACACTGACAGACAGCCACGGGTGTCAGTGAGGGAGAAAATTAGCAGTGCGCTCCAATTTCACAGCCCCCTACTCAGCCGTGTCTGTTTCCAGACATCCTGGAGGTGTGGAGAGCTGCAGGTGATGTCGAAGCCTATATTTAACACGTTTCAGTGGCAAGAGGTGATTCCTCAGGGCTACAGGAGGTGTTAACAAGAAAGAGAGACAAAGACATGTACGGAGCCCTGTGAAGAAATCGAGCAGATCTATCTCAGATGGACTGAGTGGGGGAACCCAGTTTGGACAAGTCTGCAATCATCTAATCTGCCATCTGCCTGGACAACACACACACACACACACACACACACACACTGAGTGCCAGACTTCACTTCTGCCTACCAGCCAATTGGCAGTGGCTAATAAAAAGGCGTGCACATGTTTATCTGTGCATGCAGGTATGTATACTTTCCTTCAAAAAGGCAAGAAAATACTGGAGCATGACCTACATTAATTATTCCTACCAGTGCACTCAGTCTGTCATGACATTAACTTTAAACTGCTTCTCAAACATCCACAAAGAGCCACACCGAGGAACACTTAATTCACCAATAAGAACAAAACCCAACCACACTTTAAACGCATTAAAAGAAAAAAGGTAACATACTTAACAGTCCTAAAAAAAACAATAAAATGTTTTTTTTTTTTTAAATGCTTCATCTGTTTAGCCGAGTCCCGTCAAGGTGTGTGTGGCCGATACCCAAAAGGCTGCACCAATCCCTCTGTGCCATTCATCCATTATTCACCCTGCTTCCAAAGGCCTGTCACGTGGAGATCAAGTGGGAGAATGACAGATGAAGACACAGAAGAGAGGGGAGTGTGGTGTCATGTGAAGGCAATGGAAAAGAAAAGGTGCCACAAGGCAGAAGAGCAAGAGTGAGATGAGAAACGCTCTCAGGTGAAGAGAGCTTTAAACAAATAAGCAATAACATGGCAAACACTACACAATAAGCTCTAAAGGGCACATATTTTATTTTAGGCTCCTTACTACACTCCGTATTATGTGGAAAAAAAGATGAATGAGTTTTAAATGACAACTAACACAGGTGACTGACTGGTGTTTATTGATTTAACCTACAATAAAATGACAATTACTCAAAGTCATACTTTTCTTGTGGTTCATGTTGCTAATTTTAAGTTACTGAACACCCCAGACTGAAGATGCTTGACCTTTTCAACACGCACCCCTAAATCCAGCCAAGCAGTGAAGTCCCACCTCTTCCACTGTGAGTGCTGGATTCACATTTCTTAATTACATTAGATGTTTGGTATTTTTGTCCAAATGCATACATTATAAATAAATAAAACAACATTACAATTCACACCTGTCTAAAACAATGTCAACATAAACTGAACTTTATGTCTGGTTTGTTTTATGCATTGCTCCTAATGCTATAGCTACACCAGAAAATTCACACTAAGCAAGAAGAGGAAAGGCACATCGAGGAAAAGAACATGACCCAGATGTTGTTTTTAGGGGCTGACACAAAAGAAAAAAATGTAAGTGTAAGTGCGGCACCACTAACTCTCCACATTCCATGAGTGTCCAAAACACTCAATATAAGCAACATAAAAATAAGACTTCAGGGCCCAACATTTGTGATAGGTGTGCCTAATAAAATGGTGACAGAAGGAATTAATACATTCATATTTCATCAGAAAGGAGAACTATTAATGTTTTTTTTTTTCAAAGTATATATGTTAATATATATTAATTTAAATAAAAAAGGCTTGCAGCACAAGCCACACCAATCAGCATCCTGACCAGGAGCAGGTGCTCCAGGTCACACTCCTGAACATACTGACAAAAATGTTCATGATGGGAAATAAAGTGGAAATCAACACCTACTGTTTGTTTAAATTGGTCTGATTGGCTGTGTGGATGTATGTGTCTGTCCTTAATCTACTCACATTATCCAATTCCGCCTCCTTCTTGAAGGTGGAGTATGCTTCTTCATATCCATTGGAACGTAGATAATCGGCTATGGCTCGATTTCTGGAAAACAGACAAAGAGGAACCATAATTAGTCGTTCCTGATTAGCAGACAAGATAGTAGTTAAGCTGCCACCAGAAACGACGATGCAAGTAATGAAGCTGCATTCAACAGGGTGAAACAAAGACAGAAAAATCATCAGGTTCAGGAAACGTGCCAGACAAAGACACTTTATATGCTTTTCACACTCCCAGACTGTTATCATACTATATAATAATAAAAATGCTTACTTAACACTACCAATAGAAAAATACACACTCTCCTCACTCACTCTTACACTCACACACGCACACCCACCCCTCTCCACCCATCTGACAAAAATTGAGAACATATCTGTCTGGCTTCTATAATGAGCTCTTGTTGCTGTGGGCAAATAATGGGAATGGACGACTCCCCTGTCATGTACATATAGGGAAAATGAAAGCCAGTGTACATCCCACCATCACCTACTTGCACAGAGAAGGAAAACAGAGAGAAATCATGGAGGTGGGAAGGAATAACCCCTGTGACCTCTACGAGCTTCTGGCTGTTGTTATTTTAAAAACAGTCGATCTCCTGAGTTTAAGAACCAAATCTGCAGATGTTCAAAGACACCAGATCTTTTCAGCAAGACGGCACAAAAGGTGGTGTGAGGATGGTGACAGCAGTGCACAACAGTCCTACTATTTCAAATATGTGAAGAGAGATGGCTAGATAGGAAAGACAATAGAGTAGTGAGGCAGAGCAGGGACAGAGGAAGCTACCTTCATTCTTCCTGTTTTTGTCTTCTAGGGAAACCCAAAGACCCCTGTGGGGCACACGGCAAACGTACACATGCACACACGCACGCACGTCTGGTTCATGACTGCAGCCTCAGCAGCAGTTCAATTTACCAAGAGTTATTAATGAGGTTCAAGTCAGTATCAAACAGTTCGCCTTTTTATTTTCCACCTAATTAGACTCTCAGGAGGGTGCACAACAAAAGTGGATTATATATTTAAATTCTTCCACTTGGTGATTTTGCAATTTCAATTATAATTTGAGCCTGAGCATAATTTAATGTTCTTGTGGCAACTACCAGTTTAACTGCGACAAAGCAATTTGATAATGTTTTAATCAGACCTTCATTTATTATCCAGTACAGCTCCACTTACAATGTGGACACTGCCATGCAGGTGTTTCATTGTGTTTTACTATTGAGGTGCTGTACAGACATTTGATTCACTACTGAATAAATAGTCACTGCTTGTCTGACCCATTCACCGAAGTTTCCCACATACTCATGTTTGGTTTGTGTGTGCACTTGTACTTGGTTGATGAGTGCATGACTACATGAATGTTCTTCACCTGGTGGAGGTGAAGAAGCCTCAGCCAAACTCTAAACCATCAGCAAGCCTGCTCTCTTCAGCATTAAACTGGGAACTGCGGACATTTTTGAGCAAGCAGCTGAAGTTCCCAGACCATGTGACACCAACCTTCTTGAGGCCAGGTGTTTTACACACACAAGCTTCTTCCAAGCAGGTCCTTCTATTTAGCCTCACAGTTTCCCAAGAATATTGCATGGAAAAAGCAAACGAATGCATATGGCTGAAGTACTGAGAACTGACAAATCAGTGCCGGAGGAGCGGCTGGAGAATGTACTGTGAGCCCATAGAAGTGGGATGCTGATGTTTAGCTGCCTGCTCCCTTTGTAAGACCTAGACCTTTTTTGGCATCAGAGGTGCTGCAAAGGTGAAGGCCATCAAATCTGTACAAAGGGCCCCCAGGTGAATTTGAATCAAAAGGTCCAATGGTGGGTCAATGCTGCTGGGAAACAAGTCTGGGCCTGATTAATCCTGGCTGGGTCACCTTAGCAAGGGGAGACCAGAAACCCCCGATGATCTCAGGATAGAACAGCAATGTGTCCCACCACATCTATGAATGCATCTAGAAACCATCACTGCTAGACCTCAAATTCTAAAGACACAAATTTCCATTATACTGTGTTCAATAAGCCTGTCCATTTAAAGTTTGACTTTGCAAGCATAAATTAGAAGAACTGATCAGCTTCTATTGCTACAATTTTTTCAAGTATTTTTTCATTAATAGCATATGTTATATTTATATTAACTGAATTGCCCACCTAAACTCAATGAGCAACAAAAAAAAGCGCAAAGCTCATGATCAGGCAAGTGGCAAGGCAAGTTTATTTATTTAGCACCTTTCAAACACTGAAATCACTAAATGTGCTTTCTAAGATTTGGGGGGGGGGGGGGACGACCTTTCTTCAGGGTCAATTTGGATTTGTGTTTTCTTAAACCTTTTCCAGCTCCACCTTCAGTCTCATATCACCTACCTACCAAACCAAACAAAGACCAATATAAAACTGAACCGCCTTAAAAAGAAATGCAAATTTCTTTAAACTTATATACAATATTTTCTGGGTCCTCCTGCTCCCTTGGACACCATTTATGCCAGGAGATGCCAGACAAGCTGTCAGGCAGGCGCTGCTTTGAGGTGCCAATGTGACGGGGGTGTGGGGGGGTACAATCTGTCAGCCCAGCCTGTGCCCCCTGCACCCTCTCGGTCAGGGTTGAGCACAGAAACCCGCTTCTCTCTGCCCACCAGAATCCTTGTGACAACAGGCCCAGACCTTATTAAGGCTCAAGGTTAGCAGGAGGTTATCTACTCCTCTGACAGCCTGTTCAAAGCCTAGAAGACAACCAAAGGGAGGGGGGAAGCACAAAGTCTTGAGTATATAAGCAGGTGAGGAGGAGGAGGAGCTGAGGCACAGAGGATGCCTTTGATATGGTGATTGATGTATCCATGATCTCTATCGCACCACAAGAAGGTGCAGAAGGTCACTTATTTATATGTAAACCATCTGGTGGAGCAGGACTGTGCATTTGACGTTCCACACAAATCTCTGGCAATTATGAAAAGACTTTTGTCTTTAGCAATGGTGCTCTCATTCAGACCTTTGTAGAGTGGAGTGGGTCTAAAGGAATTAGGTCTCCTGCATTTATAGCAAAGCATCACACTTTCCAAAAGGGTGCAGCTACATTAGTTGATCTTAAGACGAAAATAATGGAAATACAGACTTTCGTCAGCAAGACTAGTGAAATCAATTTAGCTGTTAACAAACACTTCAGTTTCAGATTATTCTTTAAAGTTTTACAAACACACAATATTTAAAATATTAATTTATTGTGTTAAATGATCATGATCAATATTGGAGCAGGATATCTCGGAAAAAAAAAGAAAAAAAAGAATGACAAATAACTAAGAACAAACAGCTACACAGCCAGACGAATGAACAAAGGGAGGGATGACACACACACACACACACCCACACAATCAGAAGTGGTCAACAGAGATCCACACTGCTCAAATCAGTCATTGACATAGGGGATGCAGAGCTGACGGCTGCCACTTCACACTGGATGTGCCAAATTTAAAAAAAAAAAAAAAAAAAAAAAAAGAAACAAAACGAGTCTTTAACCATCTATAATCCTCATGACTGTGATGAAAAGAGAATGGGGGAGAGAGAAATAAAAATGGGGAGGTGTACAAATATCAACAGAAGGAGAACAGAGTTTCCATGGTTACAAGCAGCCCACAGCTAGATGACTCGATAAGGAGACAGTGAGAAAGAGGGCAGGGCGAGTAACGTGGCCAGCCAGGCCAGAGAGAAGTGAGGAACAAGAACAATAGATGGCCTGAAAGCCTGCACTGGAAGTCCCTGCTTCAGTGAGATCTCCGTGATGACATCAGGGGATGAAATACGAGATTAATCACTCAAACTATTCAGAAACTCTCACACCAGCATCTGCTTACAAGTGTTAGCAATCTAGTGTCATTAAGCAAAAGCCTACGCAAGCCTCACGTGGGTTATAATACTAGCATGCTTCATCAGACCTCTACGCTTTCTTAGGCGCTACAAACGCTTGATGGTCCCAGAAGAAAAGCCTGTGATGCAGAGAAGAAAAACAGGGATGAGAGGAGGAAGAGATGCATGACCTCATCCTTCTGAGAAGAGAGGGAGTCAGGCATCCAGCTCGTCTGCCAGTGACATCACTTCCTCGCAGTTCCCACTCCACTTTTGCTTCCTTTTAGAAATGAGAAGCACGAACACAGCCTCCCCTGAAGCTAAACTAAATCAAACAAATAAAGCAGATTGTTCAATTACCCAATATTTATTGCTCTCATTTAATATTTTTATTAAAGATTTATAACACCGCTGTCAGCATACTAACTAAATAATACTGCACAGAAAGATTGTCGCTCAGGTTTTAAATGAAAAATGCTGGTCTATGAGCCCAACATTAACTTCGCCATGCAGTACGCTGGA
Organism: Mchenga conophoros; assembly: GCF_057382185.1. NCBI lineage: Eukaryota > Metazoa > Chordata > Actinopteri > Cichliformes > Cichlidae > Mchenga > Mchenga conophoros. The sequence goes on along the minus strand of NC_140539.1, from coordinate 21,058,831 downwards.
CGTTAGCAGGACAGCCAAAACAATAACAAACCAACAGGAAAGAAAGAGCAGTTTGGGGGTATTTCCCAGCTCCTCTAGACAAACAACTTTTCTTTGTTTGCTAGCTTTTCACTTGACTGCAAACAGTAGTCAAATTACACAACGTGACTAAAGTCTCCTCACTTGTTTAGCTTCACTTGAGACATTATATCAAGGTTGTTGGTAAAGTGCAATGCTGGTTGGGAAGCTTTTATTATACCCATTAGCGCTACACATGATGTGAATGTGCAGGAAAAGGAGAAAGCAATATGACTGTAAAGTAGGGCAGGGCAATATGGCCAAAAATATTTATCACAATATATATTTTAAAATTTGCAATAATGATATAACTGATGATATAATTGACGCGAGACAAAATACTTTACAACTCCACAACTTTATTAGTGCAAAAAAAAAACCCCCAAAAAAAAACCATCAGTGTATTTTCACTTAAACAAGCAGCTGTTTTTTTATGTGCATTAAAGCTATACACAAATTTAACAGTGGAAATGCAAATTCCTTGCTGACAGTTTAACCAAAAGGCATTTCCAGTGGAAATGGGCCGACATCTCCTGAGCATAACCATGTATAATATCCACAAAACTTAAAAAGAGGTTTTACACACAATACGGTAATATTATGTTGAAGCACAGTACGTATTACTCCGCAAGGCTCCGCCTACGATAGCCGTAATGCTCCGACAATCCATCAAGCGGTGCGGGTTTGTAGCTTAGCAAAGTTCTGTTGTTAATTCTGGCTCCTGATTTTTCAGATCAGACTAATGTTCTTTAGATTATTAACTAGTTTAGTATGAAAAACTGAACGCAACACTCCATAAAGCACGTCATATATAAATGTGTGGCTATCATTTAATTTATTGACATGCCCAGTGATTACAGCAGAGCATAGAAATTAATCAGCCAACAAACACCCTCTTGTTAAGGCACAGATTAGAATACATTTAACCTACAATGCACCACACACTACACAGCAGCTCCATTAGCTACAGCTGGTTGAACAGGATGTTGCCCCCCTGCTGTATAACCACAAAAAACCCTCACAAAGGAATATTTCCATTTCTGTCTACGGGCCCGTTTGCATTTCAAGACTCCTGATAAATATTTAACAGACCACAGCTCAGGTCTACACTCTGAAAAATATCTTAGCATACTCAAAATTCACTTTACCCTGGATTTCATATTGCAATGTTATGTTCTTCAAAAGACAGCACAGCTCTTTGCTATGTGCATCTCAACTAACGCTGCATCTCAACTGGACTTTTTCTGGCATTCTGACTGCTACTAAAGGTGAAAGAGGCTGTGTCAGTGGTTGGTTTGTCTGATGATGATCACTGTGCAAACAGCAAAGACATTGGTTGCATCACCACACAGCACTGCCCTGTTTTTTATGATTAGTGTTTATATTAAACAATAAGGCTGCGGGCAATTAGCAACATGAAACAGAATTGCAGCAGTGGTCTAAATTTGCCTTTAATATTAAATGAGGTGATAACTTCTCAGTGAGAACTTTAACTAAATAAATAAATAACAAGATTGCATAACTTCCCAGCTAAATCTAGCTCTATGAAAATCGCTCTATTCCTCTTACTTGACTGATAAAGAAGAGCTCTGGGCTTTGGTTGGCACCTTCAGGCAATCACCACCCTTGTTTTTCCAGAAGCAGGGCTTTGTCTGTCATAGAAAGCTTTTCAGACCACCTAAGGGTTTTTGTTTTAAACCAAGTAAACACAATAAGACATCTATCTATCAACATAAAAACAACAAGCACATATATAAATATAGAGCCTATATACAACATATTAATGGCTTCAACTTTAAAGAGGATAAAAAGGTCAAACAAAGAAGAGAAAACACTCCAATCGGGTAAACTCCCCCCTCTCCAAGTCTGCAGTGAGCAAATACCAGTAACACCGACATGCAGATGCAAAGATAAACAACTTGCACATGAAGATGTATGCACATGCATGAAATGTGCTCCCAAAAGTGATTTAGTTTATCACTTTCCATGTTGCCTTTAATACTTATATTCGATTCACACTAACTTGAACACTATATTAAAGACTGTTTGGCTATACCTCATTCTGTTCTGTAAAGGTCTACTTTTTCCTTCAACACACAGACAGGGGTAACCATTTCAAAGAAAGGACCAGTGTTGGGAACACTGCTCTGCTGGGTGTGACTGTGGGGCAACAGCACAACGTATATACGTCAAGGGATCAAACGCAAGTGAAAAAACCCAAAAAAGCCAATAAGGGCTTTGAGCTTTGTTTCATAACTACAATGAAGACAGTAGCTGAAAAAACATGATTCAACACAACTACTACTATTAGTACTTACAATTTCTTTAAAATAATAATCCATCCTCCCCAAACCTAAAATGGTAAGGCCTCTGAAAGTCAGGGAAACCCCAGAGAAAAGCCCCCAAAGGCAGAAATACCCCTTGACAGATTTCCATCTTTGTCATCACAAAGCCTCTGAGAAGGATGATGATCACAATGCAGTCAGCGTGAGTGTGAAACAGGTAGGGGAATGGTTTTTTTTGTGGGGATTATCATTTAAGCCATGAGAAAAATCCAAGGAGAAAAACCCCACTATACTGGAATTCAGAAAAGAAGAAGGTTCTAACATCATTCTATATTTATCTATTTATTTTAAGTAAATGTCGACTTTAGACATTGACTTTCCTTTGTGCGTTTCTGTGGGTGTGTAGAAGCAGATGGCTTTTAAGATCAAAAGCAGCATGGGTGTGGAAACCAGGTGTCTATGTTAAAATAAGAAAACAAAAGCAGGGTTTTTTTTTCTTCTATAATGGGTGTGGCATATACACATTTTCAGTCAAACAGCGATGGAGTTTTGTTGACTGAGCTGAAGCCAAAGTCAAACTTTCTTTAATCCAGTGAGGCTGTGCATAATTCATCCTTGGATAAACACAGAATAAAGCCAGACACAACATAGGTGACAGAGACACACATGGCACTTAGAGAGCCCTCCATTTAAATCTATGGGAGAATTCTGGTGGTAGAGGTCTTGAGCCACAAATCTGTCTTACTTAGGAATGTACCTTGGATTTGAATAATTATTATACTACTAATAAATATGATGCATTATGAAAACGCACTGAGAAAGGTCTGGCTGAAATGAAATACAAGTAATGAGGAAACCAGGGAGGGACTATAAAGAAAATTAATGCTGACTCTCGACAGTAAAAGTCTAGGTAAACTAAACCACTGGAAACTCCAATGAGCAACCGATCGAGGTTTCAACCAACTGAAACTGTCTTAACTAGCTTAATTGATAAGAGATGATGGTCCACAAAACAAGGAGTGCTGTCATGCCAGCGCAAAAATCTGATTGACACACCCGTGCACCAAACTGTGTTCAGTTCCCTGAGAACCAAAAGAGAGGCTGGAGAACCTCCTGCTCACTACTACCACCACCATGGAGGGGAGAGGAAGAAAGAGAAAAATAAATAAATAAATAAATAAATAAATAAATATCTGTCACGCTCAACACTTATCTACTAGCAAAATACAACTTCTCTGGACCCAACTTGGGGAGAACGAATGCAATAAGTTCAATTAATGAAAAAGGAAGGACCTTTGACTTATAAGCCACAAATCTGTACAGTAACACTTAAAACTGACAAAAAGTGCAAAGGCTAACTGATTTAAGCGACACGCAATCAATCTGAACCTCTCGTTTAGCTTGCACAGCTATGTTTAAATATGCACCCTCTAAATTATTCGTAGTCATGTGATGTTGCCCATTGGTTTGCGAGGCTCCATCTGAAACGCATACTGTGCATTTTGACTGTCACCAAACCAGACATGACAAGCACAGTGGTGGATATCAGAAGGTAAAAAGGTAACCTGCCGTGAACCCTATCACCTTACCTGCCTAGTAAATTAGTTGCCAAGCAGGAATGTTTCTGGAAACTAAATTACTCAACAATTAAACAACAGGATACAGATCAGACTGATTAATCAAAAAGTGACAACACACTGAAACATTGGTGACAACTAGCAAGGGCAGCAATATCAACTGGACTAGTCATGCACATCTTCAGCGGGGAATCTTTGAAAGGCCTATGACATCACCTACATAACTGGCTGATGTCATTGATTGTGTTGGTGCATTATGTGTTAACTGCTGTGTGGTCATTCGTGATGTGTGTGAATGTTAGAAAGTGCTTACATGTAGAAAAAAAAGTGCTTGAATGACAGGTGAATGAAACATGTTATATGAAAAAAGGCAATGATAAGAAAAGGGAATATCGCAATAGAATATGGGTAAAACGTGCATGCGCAGTGCCTTTGTTTTCATACGCACATGGCGGAAAAAGCATGGCGGTGGCAGAGAATGAGAAGGGCGAAAGCGGATCGTTAAATAAAACAGATGAACCAGAATTGGTTTGTAAAAATGGTGCAACTTCAGTGATGTTGAACTGGTTTGGTTTTTGTCCGTCAGATACACATGAAAGCACAATTTGTGGTAGTGCATGCTAGCGGGCCGTCATTATTACAGTGTTTTTCGGAAAATAAGGTGTACTTAAAATCCTTTAATTTTCTGAAAAATCGACAGTGCCCCTTATAATCCGGTGCACCTTATGTATGAATTCTGGTTGTGCTTACTGACCTCAAACCGATTTTATGTGGTACACGGTGCTCAAAAATCTGTCAAAAAATGTTTTAGTACGACTAAGCTACAAACCCGTACCGCATGATGGATTGCCGGAGCATTACAGCTACTGTAGTCAGGAGCCTCGCGAAGTAATACGTACTGTGCTTCAACATAATATTACCGTATTGTGTGTGTATAACCACTTTTTAAGTTTTGTGGATATTATACATGGTTATGCTCAGGAGATGTCGGCCCATTTCCACTGGAAATGCCTTTTGGTTAAACTGTCAGCAAGGAATTTGCATTTCCACTGTTAAAATTTTGTATAGCTTTAACCCACATAAAAAAACAGCTGCTTGTTTAAGTTAAAAATACACTGATGGGGTTCTTTTGCACTAATAAAGTTGTGGAGTTGTAAAGTATTTTGTCTTGTGTCAATTAGGGCTGCCACGATTAGTCGACTAGTCACGATTACGTCGACTATCAAAATCGTCGACGACTGATTTAATAGTCGACGCGTCGTTTGAAGCTTTGTAAGATCCCAAAAGACGCAGGAATGAGTAGCAGGATTTAAGAGTGTAATAACGGACTGAAACAGAAGATGGCAGCACTGCATGTACAACGATGCCAGCTGCCGTTAAACCCCGAAGAAGAAGCTGTGTCCCAGAATTCATAGCGCGGCCCTGCTCAGTTTCCAACAATGGCGGCAGCTAGTTAGTTTTAATGTTACTCTTATTATTCTTTCTGGGTCACAAAATACACGTTTAACATATTTTTAGGCGAGAATGTAGCTGTGGAAACCTCAAATATCTGCTCAGTTTATCAAGACACCGCATATTTTCAAAAGCGCTCCGACGTTTTCGGAGACGTCTGTTACCCACTAGCTCGATAGCTAGCCGGGGGCAAGGTCACTAGAGCTGTGAGAACACCGGACTCCCGGCAAATCGTTTTCAAACCCACCGCCGTCTTTCGCTACTCAGGTTAAACATGATATATGAGTCACTTAGATAACTTAAAAATGTTATTGTTTGGCTTTTTTAGTATTTTATTTGTTCCTGAGTAAATCGGTTTGGCTGAGATTAAAGTTATAGTTTTTACACAGCTGAATAAACGTCAAGCAGACAGCTGATTATCAGAAGTGTGAGATGCTCCAGAATTTACTCCGGTGTCCTGTTATATTTTAGATAGCAAGGAGTTTATTAAACTTCACCAAAACAATCTGCAAATTTCATTAAAATTGAATAAACTATCATCTTTTCTTTATTTTTAGTTAGCACATACCTTAAACACTTAAAGCTGTAAGCTAATGCTAGTTATATAAGAGCAGATGCTGCTGGTGCAATAAGCTGTACGTTTTACGTCCAATGGATCTGATTAGTCGACTAATCGCAAAAATAATCGGTGACTAGTCGACTCAAAATAATCGTTTGTGGCAGCCCTAGTGTCAATTATATCATCAGTTATATAGTTATCGGAAATTTTAAAATATATATCGTGATAAATATTTTTGGCTATGCATAAGTAGAATGGAAAAATCGCTGTATAAGAACCAGTCCATTTACCACAGTCTACAAAATAAAGACCATGTTTTATCAAAAAGTTTTACTCTCAAATGAGCCATTTTTAAAAATCACTACAACAGCGGATCATTTTAAAAGCTTTCCATAATCTAACAAAGCAATGTGCTTTCATAATTCCTTGTCTTTATTACAGAAAAGCAGCAGACTTGCTGCTGAACATTTACATTATATCCAAACTACTATATATTTTTTTTGTCCGTGGTTCAGCTTTTCAAAGTGAAGCCAAAACACAAGCAGGAGTCATTGGATAACTGAGTTTATTTGAATGAGGGTGAACACTGGGACTTAGAGGACTAGTATCTTGACAGGTAAACATGATCTAAGTCCTGTTAATGATCAAACTGAGCCACGGTGAACTCTTTATACCATAGTTCTGACTGCCTGTGGCAGTTATCTCCATATCTTTGAATTTCATCTGTTATGTCACCACATTTATAGACAAGGGCATGGTGGAAAAAGAACAAAAAATAAAATCACATGCACCATCTTGTTGCCCAAGACATGGAGTTGTTTTTTTTTTTTTTTTTTTTTTAATAAAGAAAAGAGTTCAAAAGCAAAGGCCCATTTGCACATAAGTGCCTCCGAGGTCTTTCAGGGGAGCAGATAGTTTGTGTTCTGTATCTATTTTTGCTACACGCTGCTGGGGATAAGTCTCCTGACCCTGGAAAGGAACACAAACGGGCTTTTCAGTGGCAGCAAAAAAAAAAAAAAAAAAAAGGAAAAAAAAAAAGAAAAAGAAAAGACAAAGAAAATAAGTTGTGAAGATGCTGCGCAATCACGGCATCTGACTATGGTGCTGACAAAGATTATTCCTCTTAAAAAAAAGAGGAATAATGTGCAAAAATATTTCTTCAAGAAAACAGACTGTAAAGCTGCGCTTTTACTGCCCCCCAGTCGATTGGTTACTTTTAACAGTTCAACCGTGAAAAAGAGGGAAGAAGATGCTTGAATGCTATGGGAACTAAATTTATTGGGTTGGTGCCTAATGCTAAACAGGGCTGTGGCAAAGAAAGGAGGGGGCCCAATGAAAAATTAGTGTGAAGAGCAGACAATCAGCCGGTCATTACCGCCTTGTTTGGATTCAAAACAGGACATTTGGTTTCCAAGCAGGCTTCGCAAAATGAGAAAGTCAGCTGGGAAATGACATCTTAAGGGCACTGCATGAGAGCACTATCTGAGCCAAGCAACATCACTAACAAATGTGATTCGTTGATGCTTGAATGAGACTCAGGGGGTCCCTCAACGGTTTCCTGTATACCACTGGGGGTAGAAACTTGTGCAACAGAGAGAAAGGGGAAAAAAAAAGAAAGAGGGATTTTTGTTTTGTTTTGGTTGGGGGGGGGGGGGGTCCTGCCAGCTTAATTTGAATAGCAAATAGCACGAAAGATTAGCATTCCAATGGAGCTCTCCATACCAACGGACCCCTCCCACAGCACTAATCACAGAGAAAGACTGAGGAATGCTGAGAGCCTTGTCACATGCAGTGAGGCATTTTTTCAATGACAGTGCAAGATGGCGGTTAGAAAAGAAGAAAAAAAAAAACAAAAAAACAAACATAAACAAAACAAACAAACACCCAAAACAAACCAGGCCATCAACAAGGTCTTCACCTCATTGAAAGACAAAGGAAAATCTGTGGCTCTAACATAGTAATTCCATCACCAAAGATGTAACTTGGAAGCTAGAACTAGCCTGCCAAAGGGTCCAGTTTGGCCTAGTGTTTCTGGTAGGCCCTACAATTTATGATTTTTATAAAATCTTGGTTATGGCTGAGGGGAAATTTTCAGAATGTGCCCATTTACTCTTTAAGAGAAAAATATTGAGTGGATGGTGTTCCATCATAGGGCTGTTTGATCTAACGATATATATCGGATGACGATATAAAAACGTCTATCTTTTCATTTTACGCTATCTTTTGTTTCGTGGTGTCGCAAAATAAACTGTTTACGGCAATATTTTTTCATCGTTTTGATGGTCACTGTGGTGGCTATATTAATTTCTTAAAGTTCTCTCTTTCTCTTATATTTAATATAACCACACTACGGACGGGCAAGTGCCTGTTTTTATGAGTTGTCGTTAGCAACAACCACGGTAAAACCATCGTAAAACCACCCGTTTGTTTATTTTTCCACATAAACCTTTCACAATAAAGCTCAAGATCCTGTTGACTTTTCAAAATAAACTGAATCACATGAAAGAGTATGCAGAGTATTTACGGATGAGAAGCAAAAAAGAGCCGTCAGGTGCTAAAAAATAAACCTTAGACTCAAACGTTAGAACAGGCTTTTCCCCGCAGCACGCTGTGTAATAAATACTCAAAGAAAATGGCGGCCGTTACAACTTATGTCTAAAAATGTATAGTTTCATGCATCTGTTAAAACACTCGACTCCAGGTACAGGTCAGGTTACATTTTTGTGATTTATATCGTTATCGGGACAATAGACGTCTTGTATCGGGATATGAGATTTTGGTCATGTCGCACAGCCCTATTCTATCATATATTATTTTACAATGGGTTCTATCACTTGGCGCAATAAAGCAAGTTAGACACTCCTGACTTGCACAGATATGGATATTTTTTCCACAACTAAAGCTCAGGAAGATGATCTCAACGCCTGCTCATGACCTTCCATCTCACACTGAGATGCCTTAACATTTTATCCCTGCCTGAGGTGCTAATTACCAAGCCCAGACTGCAGCTCCTCTCACTCTTCCCATCTCCCTATATTCTACTCAGCACATGAGCAGACATGTCTTTGTCTGTGTGCCACATCGCTGCCAATGACGCTATGTTGGGTGCATGATTTCTCTGTGGAATCACTTCTCACAGCGAGCAGAACGCAAATATACAAACTCTTTGGATCTCCGTGTATGTACTGTGGGCCAAAGGTGGCAGTCTAAGCTTTTCTAAGGTCACATCGGGCAGGGGTAGGCAGCAGAGGTGGTCGATCAATAAATTTGTGCTTCAGGCCTCAGGGGAGCTTAGAAACCTTTAACCATTTATTGATTAATCTTGACAGGTTACCGAGGGGAGAAACATTTACTAAATTTAACCATTTAAACTGAATCCTGTAGTCAATACACATCCTTCCCTGGAAGTAAACAGTCTACAACCACAACAAAGGACATTTGTCTCAGGCTTTTTTGTTTTTTTAACCATTTTAAAAATATCAGTGTCTTTTGCTTTGGGACAGGTGAACGAATGAAGCTCAAATGTAGCCAGCTCACACCAACACCATTTGTCGGGGTATTTGGCATTATAACTTGCACTCATGTGATTAGGTATCAGAATAAAGAGCTGCCATAACCCCTTTGCTAAATGCAATCACTGCACCGAAATATGAGCAGGTTGTGGTCGTACTGGGCAGCTGTTCAAGAGCGCAGACTACAAAGCAATTTCAGCATACCCAGGATATCTTTTTCTTATCTGGATTCTGCATGAGCTTGTTAGGTCTGCAGCGCAAGTTACCAATGGAAATGGTAACCTGCCCTGAAAATCCTAAGCACCACATCCTGCTCTGTAGTAAGAGCCACATGAGTATGAAACGCGTCTGATCACATAATGGCAACAAACAAACCATAGCGCGGAAATCCGTAAGTTTCAAATCTGAAAGCTGTTCTGGAAACTTACAGTTCATCTCTCTGACGTTGTGACAGCACCATCGTGATGGGGCAGTGTGGGCGGAGCCGGATTTTATTTATTTAAAAAAAAAAAAAAGAAAGAAAAAAAAGAAGAAGGTGATTCCTGTGCAGCCGCTGCGCTCTCCTCGGTCAGGAGATGAGCTGTGCTGATCCAAGCAACACAGATTAGGTCAGGTGGTGTACTCCAATGACAGGTTAGTTTTGCCCAGACTGAGACTCAGATTAAGAGAAGAGGGTCGCAGGAATCTGCCCCCCGAAAGCTGGCTGACTCCGGGGAGAAGAAATGGAGAGCCTGCAGACCAGTCACCAGCTGAGTGTATGCTGCATCTGCAGGGGAGAGAAAAAGAGAAAGTCAGCATTAGGTATGCATGACAGATAACATGTAGAGTGTTCTGCACCAGTTTAGCAAAGACACTGTCAGCGATGATGGAAAAAACTGAACAATAAAGCAAAAAAATCATTGTATAAACTGCTCATTCATTCGATTTTTTTATTTGTTTACTTTTAAATATTTTCATCCACTTCTGTTATCTTTCTGCACAATCCATCATGGCACAACTCTTGTCTGCTCTTGAAGCGAATGCCTCTCCGTTGACATACAAGAGCTGACCCACATTCTCCTCCCAGGTTGCCAACAGAAAAGAAAAACAGGACATGGCAGAGAGAGTATGAGTAACGGCTGTGCTCAAACTCTCCTGTCCCCATCATCTCGTTATGATATCACCTCAGGAGCTGACTTGGCTGATGGCATGCTTTAAAAAAAAAAAAAATCCATCAGTGGTAGTGGGAAAATAAATTTATTGTCAGGGTTAGAGTATTTATTTCAGGAATAATAAATGTCAATGAAATGTTAAGAATGTCACGATGAAGACTATTTCTATACTGCATCATTGTCTTGAAAAAGCACTTTAACAAACCAGGTACCCAACAGAGTAAGCCTCTTAATCTACTGGGACTAGCCTCAGTAAATCTCTGCCAGAGCACTAAACAAAAGGTACAAACTAAGCCAAATTACTTCAACACCTGCAAAAAGCTGACAAAATTACAGCAAGGCAGACTTCCAGACACAGGAAACAATGTAAAGTAGACATGAGATTTGCTGCTTGGGAAACAGGCAGTAAAAGAAACCGTTATTTGGCTACAGAAGTGATGAGGAATAGAAACACCCCAGGAAGCTACAATGAAGAGAAAAAAAAAAAAAAAAAAAAAATCACATTGCTGATTTTAGATGCAGGAGCTGCATTCCCACAAGGAAAAGAGTCCTCCTATGCACTGTGTTTCTGTTTGCAGAAAAAAGGAGAAAAGCTAAATAATTCTGGTTGGTCAGATGAAGGACTGACCAACCTGTTAAAGTACTACTTTGTATTGCTTGCTTGTTCATTTATTCATGTTGTAGAGAAACTGATTAACAGTACACAGCCTAACGTGACCAGCAGCTAACCTCTGGACCTTGATGTCACCACCTGACAGCAGTCCAAATGTCTACTTACCCCTGACTGTGTGTGCCTTACGGCGTGCTGGCTGCTGCCCAAAAACACTATCAGAGCGCAGCAAAAATATTCTAACGAGCAGGCACTGAAGCTAAAAATGTCTCCCTCACTCCCTCCATATAAAAAAATAACTACCACACAAAAAAGGCACCAAATGCATCAACCTTCACAACTGCCATTGTGTGTGAAAATCAGGTCATCTGCCACATATTGATACGTCTCTCTGCATTGCTGGCAGGTCTCATCGCTGTGTGTATCCATTAACGTGTAGGACTCCCTTCTCTGAAAAACTCATTTGCGGCTTCAGCATCGAGCAAAAATGTTTGCACAATAGCACAATCAGGCTAATTGGCTCAGCACAAAATGTTGTGCCTCGATGGAAAGGGAGGGGTATGAGCCGCAGCCAGGGGTGCATCTATAAATCTGCTCAAAGGCAGTCAATAATGGTAATGCGTCTTCCTCCCAGTGATTGTCTTGTCTTTGTGCAGGACCAGGAACTGTACAACGACAGAGCCCTTTACATTAATGATGCTGACTGGGAGATGTGTTCAATTTGCTTACGAGTCCCAACAGATTATCTGATGTTAGGAGACCAATTCATACATACTAAATGAACACTGTGTACTGTACATACTCTGCATCTTTTGTGGTTAAGAATGCAACAACAGCAGTCAAATGAAATGAATTCTTCCCAATCAGGGTTTTTACTCATTAATAAAAATAAATAAATAAAATATTGGGGGCCCTCCAGTTATTCTAGCCAGCTACATTCATTAGCTCAGACACACAAATTGGTACTAAAATAATGGACTAAAACAAAATACTAAAATTCACTCACCATAAGTAAAATGCACTTCCAGAACAGTCTGCATCACACCTCAGACCATAAAGTTACTCAGATAATCCATTAAAATGCTCCAAAAGTCTCCTAAATAACTACCTTGGTAGAGGAGTTACAGTAAAAAATTACCCCACTCAGAGTTATCAAGGGTAAACTGTCAACAGAGGACAAACTCATTTTTGAACCAGGCTGCAAAAATGCTTTTTAAAGCTGTTAAGTTGGGTGTTTTAACATGCGTGTGCTTAACTCTCTTCTGGAGGCAGCTTCAAGTGGCCATTAGAAGCACTGCAGTTTATTGCACTTTTGCTTCTGCTTCATTTTTTAGCTCCAGAGTTTGCCTCTTGGCTGTTACCTCTGAGACCTCTCAGACTAGAGTTGGATGTCTAGAGACTTTTACGTGGTCTTGGTCTCGAAAGACTTTGGTCTTGGATCCCTCAGTCTTGTCTTGCTGTCTCGGTCTTGCTGTCTCAGATCGACATAGTGGTCGGGAGATTTGGAGTCAACAGTATCCATGATATACAACGTAACGTTCGATAATGTGTCATGCGCAAAAGCATCAGCTCTAAGAGCCGTGCTTAGAGAGTGATTTGTAGTGAATCAGAAGAGTCAACTCCCATTGAGCGAAAGCCGGCTCCTCACTTAATTTCCTTTCGCTGCTCAGCTCTCACACAGTGGCTCAGCTATGCTCCAATCCCTCCATATTGCGGCCAATCACATGCGAGGATATAGGATAATATCATTATGTGAAAAACAGAGAGGGTGAGAGACGTGATAGTCAAGTGGAGCGCGCGTCTGTCCTCTCAGTTATTGGAGTGACAGTAGACAGCGGTGAGGAGGGCTGTGCGAGTGCATCGCAAAAACACATAAATATGCCTGACACCCGTAAACGAAGCAGCATCTGGCTACAGTTTAAAGACTTTTTTGTCTCGGTCTTGGTCTCGTCTCGATTTTGTCTTGACTCGGCCTGTCTTGGTCTCGATACCCTCTGGCCTTGGTATTGTCTTGGTCTTGGTTTAGGCGGTCTTGACTACAAATCTATCTCAGACAAACATTTGCGCACAAGCTGCATTTAAGCAGCTAACCCAAGGCTGGTCTCTACACACTTTAAAAAAAATAAAATAAAAAAAAAAAGTGGGCCACCTGACTGATAATTTGAATCCAAACAATTAAAATGTGCAACAATTGTTTAAAAATACCTGAGGAAAAATGTCAACAAAAAAAAGAAAAGAAAAAGACTCAAAGAAAACAACGTAGATGACGACAAATCCCCAAACTAATTAGATATCTAGTCCTGACACGTCACCATAACACTATGACTTAACCTTATGCCGCCAGCCAAATATTACAAGACGAGGTATGCACAAAAATTTTTGACTACCCATCCCATGGTGTCTGAACAAAGGAATAAGCTGCTATGGCATGCAGAGAAGAGAAACAAAAATACCACAGTCTAAAGTCACATGTGAAATAGTGTTCTAGTAACTTGTCACAAAATATTGCAGCAATGCTGACAAAGCTGACGGTCGCGAACCCACTGCTACATTGGATTCACAGCTCTCTGGTTGTGACGTTATGTCGCCGTCATCATCCCCCCGCCCCCTTAAATGTATTCGTTTAAAAAAAAAAAAAAAAGAGAGAAACAAAAGAGAGAAACAAAAATACCACAGCATTTTTTTTCTTTTTTTTTTTTTTAAAGGCAAACATCTCAAACAGCTGGAATGTGGAGCACCTTCATTTACTCTTAGACTCCACCTCACATGCCCTGGGAACAACATCACAGACTGCATTTTTTACATAACAACAAAAAGAACTATTATGAATCATGTGAAATAATGAAGTGTTAAAATACAGCAGAAACAGTCAAGTTTGGCTGGAGAAGGCTGGCAAAGCTTGATCATACAAGAGCACAGACCAAACATAAAAAATCCAGGTCAACACCTGGGGGACAAAAGTCACTGAATTACAGAAGGGGAATGGCTACCAGGCTAAACTACTTTACTGAAGAGGAGGTACACCTATGCATAGGAGTCTTTTGAACAGGTCTGTGATTTTAGATCTCATAACCATGCAAAGAGAATCAAAAACGACGCTGTCATATGACCTGAACACTTACACGCTGACACATTTAGCTACTGAAGCAGATATAATATGATGTTTTCAAGACTTGGGTTTCAACAGAGCAATAAACATAATATATTTAACGGCTAATGTGCACATATTAGAGGCTTATCACACAGGCAGTAATTTAGATGTCGACATACTTTGGCTAATTTAACATACAAAGTGATAAAATTAGGAAATACGCTGTGGAGATGACTGCTTCCTGACAAGACTAAATAGAGGCTTTTCAAAATCAGATAACTAAAGAAATCTCAAGCTTGATGACACACAATGGAGATATCCTCTCCACTCTAATAACACTCAAATGCTAAGTTTCTGTGAATGGCTGTTCTTGATAAATCACTCAGGCAGAGACCATCTAAAGACCTTTACCACTAACTGATATTGCAACTGGGGGAACATCTGGCTCGGCTCCCAACATGCAGCCGCTACAACCCACGAGGTGCTTGTCTTAGTTAACTGGGTTGGTAGCAGTCACTTAAACCTATTAAATTACATGGGTAGTAAGATAGCAGAGTTCTCCTGAGATTAATAGAGGAGATTTCATTAGGAGAAGCATGATCTCTACAGATGGCTTCAAATGCGTGACTACAAAAATATTTAAGTAGTGCACAAGACAGAAAAAAACCTACTCCTTGCTCTCAAACAGCTGTTTTATCTTCTGGAAGAGCACACACACACCCCAGCATCCACACCCACAGAATGGGATAGACACTGAACAGAGAGGAAGCTGTAAAGGACAACAGATCAATGTTACGCCAATAAGACGCTTGACATGCAGGCGAGAGCAACACCATTGAGGCAGGTTAGCCTGCTACATTTATACAACAGCAAAGAGGTTTGTTATAAACCATGTATGAATCCCTCCAGGCAATTCACCTCACACCAACAAGCTACTGGCTGAAATTATTAAGACTATAAATATAGAGCAGAGGTTAATTCTGCAAGCAACTATGGTGGCTATCACACAAATGGTGGATTGCTATCAAAGCATCAGCCTCTACAACTTATTTACAGTCTCACTACAACATAAATACTTTCTGTAAAGTATAGCAGAATATCTGGCAACGTGTGAAAACAGTCATTTGTAGGATGGCTGGCAGTTGTTGTTGGCAGATTGGTTAATAACCAGTCAGCTTAGCAGTGGGCAAGCTGTCTGGGAGGTGAACCTCTATGCTACTGTAAGCCATCCACTATAGCAAAGGCAAACAGCCTCTCTCTCTGTCTCAATACTCTCTGCTGACAGAAAAAGAAGAAAGGGGGGGGGCACAATTTGCTCCTTTCTCACAAAAATCTTCACATTTTCCACAACTATTAGATGACAACCCCATAACATCAGTGACTCTTTGCAGTTTTGCTGATGGACTAAAAGTAATTTCTAAAGCTTCCCATTGCAGTGAAACGCAATTGGTGCTGCTGTGTTTCCAGTGCTGACAGTACTGAATGGGGCCTGGCTACAGAGATGTACTTATTCAAATCAACTGCTGATAAAAACTCAGCACAGACGAGAAAAGAAAAAGAAAAAAAGCATTGTCAAGTAAAAATCAGCTCAGCACACAGTATATTTTATACAAATACAAAGCTGCTGTTCTTAAACTAAAAGTTGAACTTTGAACTATTTTGACATCATGGACAGTCTGTATAGCTACATTTTCTGACATTGAAAGAAAACTGCATAAATTATTACTAAACTTCGTGTGGACTGTGCAGATTTAGAAACGGATCAAGCAAATAGCAGGCCAACTTTGACCCACAACAAGACCAAAGCAATTTGCAGCATTTGGCATCAGTGTTTAACATAAGTGTGTGCATATCATAATAGTATTACAAGTGACAGGTCCCAACAACCGCTACTGTCAAAAACTGCATTGCTCCTCAAAATGGCTGCAATTGAGAGTCCTCTTAAGTCTGTCACAACCTACAACACAATCGCAAACACCTGCATGGAGTGTAAGACGTGTTGAATGCCGTTTTCTAAAATAAATATCAACATCCCACAGGATCAGGACAGGACACTTACCAGGCGTGGCTGATCCTAGCTCAAATTAATGGTTTATCCGATCTGAAAACAAGGTTCGCGCTAAGTAGCGACAACGTACTCTCCCCCATGAGACAGCCAGAGCAAAGACTAGCATTCATCCCCGTTTTCACTAGACTCTGAATTCATACAACGAGACACAGAAAACAGCGAGGCACACATGCAAACACGTCGCCTCCTCCTGCGTGCTCCACCCTGATTTTCAAACACCGTGCCAACAACACACGGCGTGAAGCAGCCCACGAGTGTGACAGCAATGATGTGAGCTGCCTCAGCCGAGCATCCATCAAGCAGTGTGACAGCGACCAGAGAGGGGAGAAACGCACCCGGTGACAGGTCACGGGAGCAACTGGGCTGACTGAAGTCGAAACACAATAATATCTGCACAATAAACCACACGACGCCTGAACGTCACTCACAACCGCTTCCAAATGCTAACGCCGGGGCTGCACCGCCGGTTAACGACAACAGAACCACACGGTGCGGGCGGTCAGGTGTTTAAACGAGACACAGGCCTAACATTTCCAAGGACAACCCTCTACTTGGAAATGCATTCAAGCATGCTGCAGGGGTTAAGAGACTAGGTTGACAGGCACAGTTACTGCACTTCTAACAACGCTAATTACTTATTACTAACTTAAGGTGGACTCCATAAGCAGCACAATTGGCACTGATATACCTTATCACTGAAACCTTCTCCAAACTTACTCTACTTCGGCTTACCTGACCACAACGCCAGTCGTTATCGTTATCTTATTCCAGGTTATCTTCAGCTAAAGTTAATGTTAGCCAAGTTAGCTCCAGAAAGTTAGCTCGCTCGTTTAACTTCAATCAAAACCGCACTTTGTATTCCAGCTCAAGTATGTACATTTAACCAAAACAGCAAATAATAACGGCTTAAATGACAGCCAGTGTTCAAGTGCTGTTTGTCGGCACACAAGGACAAACTCCCACTGACAGGGTACCTGCTGCTCCAGTCCAGAGCGGCCTATCCGCCATTTTGAGGCACAGAAAGGAGGTGCACGGACTGCAGCCACATCGTCATTTTCCCCACCTAACGACGGATTCCTTCGACCGTCGCCGGCTTCATAAATGAAAACTGCTCAGACTTACCCTATTGTTACTGGCCGTGAGTATCCTCAGACGTCTCCGACGGCAACACGACCCGGCAGGGCGTGAAATTTCCGCTCCCAAAACCTGGTCTTATGATGTGGAGGTAAACTGTGGCCGTCTTGTCTCCTGTCGGCTCCGCTCGCTTGTTTTTTTTCGTACACTACCGCATTCGACTTCGGCCGGGTACGCGCTTGGAATTCGCGTTCACGCCATCACAGGAGCGCGCGCGCCCTTGGTCGTTATTTTATTTGCCTGTTAACTCTTAGATTGCGGCTTCTCATTAGTATGTTTTAAATAGAGGAAATTGTCCTAAATGTCATGAGTGATTTAGAGACTTAATAAACTCACAGAAGGGCACTTTTTTATTTAGTGATTTAATTATTTTTTGTACTTTACACGCCAATTCTAGGATATTTCTCAGGTAAATTCCTTCCCCCCCCATCTTAGTAAGCTTTATAAATAATCTTTTTACTTATAAAACTTGCTGAGTATGAAAATATGTTCCATGTTTAAAACCTTTGCTTTGACTGACAGCAGCTGCTGAAATTTGATTTTTTTTCTTTTTGGTGTTGTTACTAGTTCCTCTTTTGTACCAGCTGAGACACATGTCTGTCAGTGATTTACAAATAGACCGATACCGATCAAGAGCTGATACTGATGTTCCTCAGATACACAGTCAACAAAGGGTTTTTCCCCACAGGACCATACATGCAGTTCTGTCAAAGCTAAGTATTGAGTATTCCTTTCGTATGAACGGGAGTAAGTAGCCACTGCCAGATGCTGCTAATCAAATGCACTTGATTAACTGAGCATCTCTATAAAGGCATAAGTATTGGTAGTGTTTTAACACAATGCCAAAATCTTCTCAGTAGTGGAGGTCCCAGCAAACTCACTCCAAGGTTAGACCTTAGAGCCTTCAAAGAAAAATCAAGAACCCAAGAGCTACAGCTCAGACTCTATGGGCCTCAAGAGTCTGAGCTGTTCGCAAGTCAGTTCGCAAGTTAAATGTGAAAGTTAATGCAGTTCGTGCATAATTAAGAAACGACTGAACAAGTGTGTGTTGTGCTGCCAGAAGAAAGACTTCTTTCTAAAAAAGACGATGGCAACATGCCTTAGTTTTGCAAAGCTGCATCTGAACACCCACAAAACTTTGGGAACGTCCTTTGGACAGACAAGACAAGCACAACTTAGCACAAACATCTCATATGAGTTCAACAAGCATGCCGGTGGTGGTTTGATGACTTGGGCTTTTTTCAGAGCTACAGGACCTGGGCACCTTGCAGTCACTGAATTGGCCGTGAAGTTCTCTGAATACCTAAGTAGTCTGTAGAGTCAAATGCGAGGCCATCTGTATGACAGCTGAAGCGTCACTTGGTGTCATGCAACAAGAGAAAAGAATCAAGGTGTTGCAATGATCTAGTCAAAGTCCAGACCTCAACCTAATTGAAATACTGGGGTGAGCACACTAAAGAGCTATGTATACATTAGGTGTACTTAGTGTTTCCATGGGACTGCGTAGAGTCCTTGAAAACTTTTTCACATCTGCACTGGCTACTTGTTATAAAACAAATTAAAAACATATAAAAAAGTTGATAAAAAATCCGAACAGATCTTTCACTAGTTTTATTTTAATCCATTTTTAATATAAAAGCATACTCAGACCAAAAAATAATTAGATTTTGTAAAGAGCAACACACACAAATACCACACACCATCAGGGGAAGCAGACTCAAACACTAGGCTTAAGAAGTCTTTGTGGAGAAGAGATTTCATCAGCGAGAGAACACAAAACCCTCAAACAGCCACACAAAGACAGTATTGCAGTAGGAGCAGTGAAATGCATATTTTAGGATAGATATTTGCCTTTTTCTTCTTTTCACAGCACTCTTATTTTTTTTATAAGATAGTATGAGCTCTTTTTAACTTTAAAAAGCTACTTTGCACAGAGCCCATATGAGCAAGTTCAGTGTTTAATCTTTGAGTATTTGTCCTTTAAGTAAACATTCATTCTTCATGACCTGCTTTGCAATTTGAATGTAAAACAAAAAATGCAAAGTTCTGCAAAATATGTGTGAATGAATACACTTCATAGTTTTATATTATTACACTTTGCCCCCCCCTCTTCTGGAGATAACCTCAAATAAACATCTACAGCATTCAGGAAAGAACCTACAGCAGAGTCAGACTGATGTCTCCAACTAAAGCAAAAAGCTAAGTGTTGAAAGGGCAGCAGAGCATCTCTGTAGACATTTTCCTGTCTCTCAGGGAGTTTCATAAACTATCGTAGCGTCAGATCATTAAATGTTCTGCTGCAAACATTTTACAACACGTTTAACAGCAGGTAGAACTACAAATGTGCTAAAAATTAAAGTTGTCACATCCTTGCTAAATGTAAAAACTTATTGGTATTTTAAAATTAATCAGAATCTCATGTAACGTTTACAGTAATGCAGTTTAATGCATTTCCAGTGCATCTGGCTATGCTAGAAGAGATGTATGTTTCTAAAGTCCATGAGCATACTTTTCTAAATCAAATACAGCATGTGTATATCTGAACTTGCACCGTGACATTTCCTGTCATGTAGGTCAAACGTTTGTCCTTCACATACAGAAGAATGTTAGAGTGCCACCTTATGGACACTGTCTGTATTACTGCTGAATGCCACTTGGAGAGTAGGTGGGGAAGAAAATAATAATACAAGAAAACCAGAAGACATTATCACAAGGCTTATGTCAGCTTTTGTTTTGTTTTTTAAAGCCATCATCCTGCTGGTTTCCATTCAGGATAGAGAACAGGCACATGCTCAGCTGTTGTTGGTTCAGGAGCAATCTGGAAATCACTGTAGTGACCTCATCTCCTGGTGTGAAGAACTCATCTTTCATCGTTTTGTATACATCATTCTTCCAGTACAGTAAGAAGGCAAACTTCCAACAAGTAAAAATGTTTTTAAAAAAAAATGCATCATCGCTCTATTGCTTTAATCACTCACATCTTTCCATGAGAGGGAAAACATTAAGTTTACAGCAAAAACAAGCCTTTATCAGTCTTTTTTGGTACATCACTGAGGCAGCCCTTCCTTTCCCCCCCACGCCCCCCTCTCCTAATTTTGGTGACGCCGTGTACCTGTCGACACACAGCACAAGAAAGTTAACTAAAACTGCTTACTGCTCGCTCCTGTCTGGGATTCGGCTCCGTTACACATGAAGAAAATAACAAATCACATAACGAGAAGAAAAATAAAAATAAACAACCAGCAACGATAAGTCTGTCATCACTGCCGATGTCGAGAAGCGATGCGGTTAATTTCAGTACCAATTTCAGTATATCAGCGGATTTTTGGGGCCCAGAAAAGAACCCAGTTTACCGTGTGCAGAATTATTAAAGATTTGGAAAGCCAATGTTTTCTCAGCCTCTATTCAAACTATGCGAGGAAAGCCCCGGCCAACAGATTTGATGTCAGACTACACAAAGACGCACACTGTCAAACACACAAACACACATGCACATATTCTTTCACTGTGCAAAAATAGATATTTGAACACAGCTAACTCATATATATATAGAGATAAATCTACTGCTTAAGGTGGACGTTTTCTTTTTGTTCAAATCTGTGTTTCCCATACACATCAATCAAGTACTTGTCTAATAGAGATTTATACATCGTTTTTCCATTTCTATACATTTTCTATAAAACAGACATGGCTTTAAATTAACTGATGATGAACAGGCAATAAAATTCCTTCTTACCCCCCCCTGTGCACTTTTACAAAAATAATCCATAAAAAGAAATTAAAAAAATAAAAATAAAATCAACCTAAATGATTAGTTGTGAGCTCGCTAATTTGTGACTGCGCTGGAGAAACGGGAACCAGAGGATACAGCATGCACCCTCCCGGGATGTCTCAAGTACAAATGACAGATCAAATTAGTTCATTATTGAGGACACGTGTGAATGATGGGTGCTCGCTGCAAGGCGGCTCAATGAGCCACTAACAAGGGAAGTTTACATTCAGAAGCCCCACTTGAAAAATGGCAAATTTAGTAACTGGTCTTTTCTGGTCTTAGTGCACAATAGAAAGTACCCCTGAGTTCAAGGACAGGGTAGGATCCACCACGAGCCGGTGGCTACTTGCCCGAGGATCTTCGAGGCTCTTTAGGCAATGACGGGGGCAGAATATGGTCCTGGGCCAACAGTGCTGTGGAAAGTTTGAGCTGAGAAGAAGAATGGCTTGTGTGTGGGGGGGATTATGGTAGAGTGGATAAGGCTCTGGTATAAAATGTCATGGTCATTCTTGGTCTCCCGCCCCCGGCTGAAACCCTCGTTTCATATTCATCGTAATTCTAACACAGCCAACACGCTCTAGGGCTTCATCACCAGGTTCTCGGGATTTTCAGATTGCACGGTACTGTGGTTTTACATGGTTTGTACTTTCTCCTCCCCTCTATCCCTACTTTGTAGGAAATTCCTGCTCAGTATTCCTTTCTCCTACAGTTCATCAGTCTGTGTCTGGACTACCCTGACCCCTCCCCTCCCTCTTTTTTATTTATTTATATTTTTCTCATTTATTTATGTTGATTTAGACTGCTCGGCTTTCGGGTCCACAGGCTTTGTGACTCATCCATCACAGCCCGTCTTTCTCTCCCATAGCAGAAAATAGCTGTGTTGGCCACTACTCAATATTAATCGATGGGAATTTTGTCTTCCAATTCCAGTGAGCGGTCCTCAGCAGGCTCCTCGCTCTTTCCCAGCTCCTGCAGCTGCTGCCGCCTCTGCACCTCTGCCTTCAGGTTCTCCAGATCCTTTGGGCTGAAAAAAAGAGAAGAAAAATCAACACACAACTCCCTAAGATAGAAGAAATCCTGAGCCTATAATTATCCCCATTCATGTCACAGACATGCTCCCAGAGCTACACACTAACCACACCTTCATCTCAAGGATTCAAGGAGCTTTATTGTCATTTGCATCACATGTTTACATGAGGTGGAACGAAATTAAATTATAAGTCATTATTTACTAGAAAGGATGTGGTCCAATATCAGAACAGGCACACAGATTTCTGTCTGCAGGATTTATGGTTGTATAGGCACACATACATCCACACAGCCTGTGTAGTTTAACACTTTATTATCCTAAGTCAAAGCATTTGTGGAAAAATTGGAGAACTATGGCTCAAGACTACTTTAAAAATAATACTAGAAAGTGTGACACCCTGGAAGCAAAATACAAAGCAATCAGGGGTAGCTCAAGACTTTTGCACAGTACTCTAATGGCCATTTTCTGGGAAGGATTAATTCAAATATAGGAAGTGAGTATAGTGACCCAAAAGAGTGAAATTTCTATAAAATCCTAACTAAAGCAAAGATTGGAAATGCAATCTTAACACTCTCGGAGAACCAGGGTTACGCTAATAACCAAATAATTTCCCCATTTATTCAGTTCCACAGTTTAATGTCTGAGGAAGCCACTGACTTCCTGCATGTTGTGAGATTACCAACCCATATACAAGCAACAAAGAGCAGTAATGCTCCTTTATGCGTCTACCTGAGAGGTATAAAGATGATGCCATTGATGATGTTGAGCTGGTCCAGGATGGTGGCCATGCTGGGTGCAGTGAACTAGAAAATCAGAGGGGGGGGAAAGGGGGGAACGAAAAAAAGCCATCAGCACTGAACATTTGGACATAATCAGCTGGAAGCACAAAAAAACAAAATGACTTGGAACATTTACCTTAAGGGGCATAATGCTGGCGTTAGAGCCATTTTTGTAGATCTCATTCATGGTTCTCTGCAGAGCTACAGCCTGCTGCGTGAGATACTTCAGATACTCAGAACTCTCCTTGGTCTTCTCATGGGCCTCGCCCATCTGACAGGAGGAAAAAAACATTAGAAAAAAACTGCTTCATCACAACTGGTAAAGTTAAAGTGTATGAACTGCTGTGGAGCATACCTGGTTCTTATAAATGGTGTAACCCTCCTTCTCGTGCTGCAGTGCAGAGCGGAACTCAGCCTTGCTCTCATAAACTCTTGCAACCAAATGATGACTGGAAAAACAATAAGGCAGTTATAATACAAACCATCATGCCATTACTACTTTTATTCTAATGCATATGAATGAATAAATCAATCTACCCACCTGAGGGCTACTTTGAGGGACCGAGGTCCATGGTACTTTGTGTTGATGGTCAAAGCGTTCTCCAGGAATCTCAGAGATAAATCGTACTCCATGACTCCATGCAGCACCAGCCCGATGTTACTCTGAGGAAGTCAGGAACAAAGTTCAATAATTTTGCTTTTTCCCCACCTTATGAGAAATAACGTTAAAGCCAGCAGGCGAAGTCTGCACTCACGTCCAGCAGAGCCATCTCAGGGTGGTCCTCCCCACAAATCAACAACATGAGGTAACGAGCGCGGTACAGAAGCTTCAGGGCAGTCGAAAGCTGGTTGTTGGCAAAGCAGTACAGGGCCAAGTGCATCTGACAAATGAAAGGAACAAACAAGTTTAGAAGGATATTAAACATGGTCAACATGACAAACATGAGTTCCTCCTCCATCTGGTAGCTTACATATTCTTGAATTGTGTTGGGATGCTCGATGCCAAGGACTCTTTCACTCATCAGAACAGCCTTTTGCTGATTGCTGAGAGCCTGCAGGTAAATAAATATAAAAAACAAACAAAAAAACAAAACAAAAAGAGCCATTCAGCACCACAAAAAAAAAAATCAGCATGAGCTTATATATATATATATAAAAAAAAAAAAAAAAAAGGAAGCATTGCACATCTGTGCCTACCTCAGGGTGATCTCCCAGGATGTAATTAAGGCGCGCCAGCAGGCGCAGGCAGGAGCAGATCTCTACGTGCATGGCTCCGTACACGTTGTTGAAGAGATTAAGAGCCTCGTTGATCAGCTCACATCCTTCCTTCAAGAAACCTGAGGGCAGTATAATGATTAATTTAGATATATTAGTACAAAAGGAAGAAGGGTTAATGCTCTGAAAAAACTTTTTTTTTTTTTTTACACAGCATGCAAACGTCACCTTGCTGCACTTTGGCCTGCCCACTCTGGAAGAAGTGGAAGGCATCTGTGGCTTTGGGGTTTACATGTTTCACCACAGGGAAAATGTTCAGGATGTCCTCTTCTGTGAAGGCAGGCTTATGGCGGCTGTCGAAGTTATACTCCTTTATCAGGATCTAAAAGTCAAATAAAACACAAGTCTAAGAAAGGATGTGATGACCATTCGGTAAAGTGAGGGTGCAGTCACTACATTGTAAATGAGTTACCTGTATGCCAGTTTTGACTGAAATTTCTCTGAGCAGAGTGATTTTCTGGAGGCCGAATTTCTCCACAACTTGGTCGACACTTTCACTGTGCAATGAGTAAATAGGTTTTATTTAGAAATACATACAAAGTCTCTACATTTGTTTGAGTTTAACAGGTGGGGTCCTTACCACTGTAGGGTAAAGTGATAATAGCTCTGGGCCTCAGAGGCAATGTTCTTCCACAGTTCACTCGGTGTCAGGCTGGCCCACGCCGTGTTGTCGCCACCGCCGGGGACCCTGTTGCGACGTTTGCGGTTTTTGCGGCGTGACACCAGTTCATCGGGAGGCAGGTGGGCAACGGCGTCTGGGAAGGAGCTCAGGAAGCAGTTTAGGAAATGGCTCACAGCAGCAGAGAGTGCAGACAGCTCTACACCCTGCAGGAAAAAAAGCACAGATGAAAATAAACAACAGCTCGTTGATGTCTTTAAAAGAGAGCAGAAAATGTTGCACCATTAAATTTAACTAACCTGGAGGTACGTCTTGAATATATGTTTTGCACATCTGGTGATCAGCTCAGTTATTCCTATTCTCTAAAAAAAAAAAAAAAGAAGAATTTTATTTATTTTTTTTAAATTTAAACTGTGTGCTGATTCTATTGGTCAGATTTGAGGAATCAGACTCACATAGATGTGCTCCAGCTGGGCTTTGGCAGGAGTCTTCTCCATAAACTCCAGGACTGTGCCCAAATAGCGAACATTGATGCCTCTCTGGTGCAAAGCCTCCGTTAGTGAGGCTCCATCCATGGGCAGAGCGCTGTGGTCCAAACAGTCCTTCACCTGGTTATGAAAACACACAAACATGGCTTTAAACTCAGACACAGACAACCCTACGTGATAATTTGATGTGCAAGCATTTACCGAACAGACTTATCATTGTAACAATGAAATTAGGCGCACAAGTCCAATATAAAAACAGTTAAGTGCAGAAAACTACTAATAAAATACCATAAATATGCTTTAAATTTCCACAAAAACAGAAGTAGCATATCTGAACGCATGCTCTGAATTATCATCAGACAAAGGGTAACAGTTCATACAATGACCAGGACTGAGAGCAGTCCTGATGATGTTTTGCAGTCTTTTGGGGTAGTGCGAGGTGGTGACATCTTCTATGGCAGCTAAATATAGGAGGTCCTACTAATCTGATCCCTGCAGTCGTGAAATTTAATTTTTTCCCCCCCCCAAGTAGTTTACAATTAAAACTTAAATTTGACTCTCTCTATAAGAGTCTCCCAGCTGCAAAGGTTTTATACACCGGAAAAGCAAAAACAGAGTTGGTGAATAGTTTAAGCAGAACACATTATGCTTTAATCATTTCATGTTAGACACTACCTGGGCCTTCATTTCCTTAGCCACACACAAGCCTTCATCGGGGAGTTTAACATGATCGTGATGTCCTTATAATAAAAGGCAAAAACTATTTGAATCCACACTCTTCACACACCAAGACAACTCAGCTGGATGTTTGGGAGCAGAAGCGTCACTGACCAGTGTTGGGACCTGACAGGAAACCAGGAAGGCAGCTGCGTCTTTGAGTAGCTGCTTCTGCTTCTGGATGTCGTCTGCGCTCTCTTCAGGGAACCGTACTCCTGGTTCAACACCACAAACACAATCATTGCTTTTTGTTGTATTCACTTTTGAAGTAATCGGGAATCAAATGTGGTAGTGTCTCCACAACTCTAGTTTTCCACTTCCAAAACTTAAAAGCTTCACACAATGTTCATGGAAAAGATCATTTCTGACTTCCCAGCTATTTGTTTCTAATAACCCATATAATAGGAATCATCATGTTACCTGGGGAGAAGATATCAGGGTTGAAGCGGATATCGAAAGCTGTGTCGCTGATGGAGCCCACTGCCTTACAGGCATTCAGGACCACTTCACGGCTTTTGGGGTCTGTTTGTGTTTGGGACCAAAGACAAAAAAAAAAAAAAAAAAAAAAAAAAAAAAAAAAATACAGAAATGTTAAAGGTGATTACGTCAGACAGGTCATGTCAAAATGTGTAAAGATCAGTTCTGATCTGAACTGTTCTTTCACCTCAAACTATCTGTTCACACATCAATACACAACAGCAGTCCAGTTTATTTCACCCTGGTCTCAGCAGAGCACCCACCACCATTCGATCAGGACCACAAACCCTCGCTCTATGATTGGCTCACACAGATTACACAAATCACGCACCACAAGGTTATTTCTGCATTTCAAAGCACCTTTGGATTAATCAACACAGCACCCGATTATGGAGTTATTGGGTCAAATCCTGCTGCAAAGGGATCACAGGCTGGGAATAGGTTGTTTCGGGGGGGGGGGGGGGGGGGGGGGGGGGGGCACTATTCCCTGCTGCAGGCTGAGGACTGAACGGGGACAGCTACTCAGGTGGAAAGAAAACACTATGATCCAGTAATTTTAGAGTTCTATTGATCCATTTCTTTTTTCTAAGCCGTTATCCACCAGAGTAGCTCTCTCTGTATTGTCCTGGCCCCAATTTTTGGGGGGGGTGGGCGCGGCGGTGTTTCTAAACGTACCAATACTAGATCCATCTTCGGCAACTAAGGTCTCCGCTAGCTCTTTGGCCTGAGCTAATCCTGGAATACTTTCCTCAAGCTCCTTACCCTCCAATGGGCCCTTGCATTCCCCGTTCTGGGTGGCTGTGGGGTCTACAGGCCCGTTTGTTGTGGGCTTCGAGGAGTTCTCTTCGCTGTCAGTTCCTGTTTGTGAGGCAGCAGTGGAAGCATTGTCTGTCTGGCTAGTGCTATCTGTGGAGATGTCTGTTGCTTTAGAGGAATCTGTGGCATTGGTCTGTGCTGTGTCTGTCTGGGTCGTGTCGGCTTTGCTCTCTGCGAGTGTTTCTGAGGTTTCTGTGATGGCGGGTGTGTCAGTCTTGATAGAGTCCCTGTTGGCTTTATGCTGCATCAGCTGTAACGCTGCCATCTTCATGAACAGGAGATATCTGAAGAGGAAGACAAGAAAAAGTAGCAAAGTCACTTCTATATAATCAGCACAGGTTTCTAGAAAACAGCTCATTATTGCTGCACAACAACAACACAAACCTGTGCTCAACAAAGGCTTCGATGAGCTCTTGGCGTAGACAGGCCAGGCGATGGCGGTGCTGGCGGGGGAAGCCTAGACGCTGGCACTCTGGAGACAGCTCTACTCCATCCACAGGCAGGAAGTTGAGGTCAGGGGGGAAGGTGCGAAGGAGGTCGAGAATATAGTGTCTGCCGTCATTCCCGATGATGCCTTTGCATTCGACAGAGGAGCACAGCTCCACCGTGTCATTCTTCTCATTCAGCACGCTGTGCCGCTGGATCTAAAATTTAACGTACAAAACATACACAGTATCTGTATGTAGACACGAGTCAGCTTTATTATTGTCACACAGTCACGCTTCTTACCTTTAGTGGCCTACTGGTCTTTTCCAGCAGTTCCAGGTATTTGCCGTGAGACACAACAGTCTTCCCAAAGTCAATGGAGCCGTAGATGACGCTCTGCTCCTGCTCACGCTCCAGGATACCTGGGATGATGGACTGGGCAGTGACACGGTAGCCTCT
Organism: Mchenga conophoros; assembly: GCF_057382185.1. Taxonomy (NCBI): domain Eukaryota; kingdom Metazoa; phylum Chordata; class Actinopteri; order Cichliformes; family Cichlidae; genus Mchenga; species Mchenga conophoros. The sequence goes on along the minus strand of NC_140539.1, from coordinate 21,030,477 downwards.
GTAGTCCACCACTACAGTTCCCAGAGTGTAAAGACCTTCCACATCCACCCCGCTGTAAGCTCGTACTCCGTTCAAGTCATTGGTGGGTGCTGCGTGGGCGGCCGCATCGCCCCCCAGCTCACGATAGTGGTCCCGCACATCGAAGCCCAGACTGAAAAAGATGTTGTTCCAGATGAACATCTGCATCCGAGTTTCTTCACCAGGGTTGATGGCCATTACGTTGCCATCAATTACAGCCATGGCACCTCGAGTGGCAGCTGCCGCAAAGTCACTGTGGACCTGCAGAAAGTAAAAGGTTTCACATTAAATTAGCATCAGCATAAGCAACAAGGTGGCTAATTAAAGAGCTGCAGAAAGTAAGACTTTAAACCTTGAATATAGCCCTCTCCCTTAGCAGCCGCTCAGGCAGGTTCTTCCGGGGCAGCTCTCTGGTAGTCTGCAGCTCTTCGTTCCAATCTCTGGTCTAGATGCACAACAAGAAAATTAATATTGGAAAAAACTTGAAATCATTCCTCTTGATGATCTGCTGCTGGATTCAGCGCCTTGACCTGTCCAGGGATGTGCTCCTCATAACCCAGGCGGGAGGTGTATGCGTCCTCAGCTCGAACACAGTCCATTGCATGGTCTACTTGCGGAGCAGTCCAGCTGTATACTTGGAAAGGCGTGGCTATCCTCTCAAACGGGTGTCTCTGGACTCTGCAGCAGTAAAAGAGAAACCATAATTTCCATGGTTCATAATTTACCTGCAAATATCATTTTTCGCTTGCTGTGAGAGGGTCCTAAAACTAATAACTGATGAAAATCACAGTCTTGATATACAACTTTTATTTGCAAAGACTCATTTGTTATAAGATATTCAACTGCTGTCCCCGAATGTGAAAGAATAAAAGTGCAAAGTAAGTAGAGGTCAAAAAAATGACTTTTGTTCCTTTGGAGGGGACAAAAAAAAAAAAAAAGAAAAAAAGAAAACAGCTCACAATCAGCATCAAGGCAAGTGAGAACAACAAATTACCGTAATTGTCGGGCTATAAGCCGCTACTTTTGCACAAGCTTTGAACCCTGCGGCTTTTCTATGGATTGTCCACGATTTTTGTGATATCGTAAGAGGATTTGTTTTGTTTGTTCTGCTGTTGTACGGCACTACGTTGCCTGGCGGAAGCGTATGTGATCAGACACATAGTATCGGGGTTCAAGAGTGGTATGTTGGTCACATGTCCGTCCGCCAGGCAACGTAGTGCCGTACAATGTTATGCCCAACTCCACCAGTGGAATCTGACAGTGTGGAAAAGTGTGAAAACATCCATGATCACCAACGGATATCGAAGGGCTGGACTGCTGCATGATGGAGAGGAGGACACCGTCACGGCCCTTCTGAGGGTGTTCGACTCTGACACTGACAACGAGGATTTCTTTGGTTTTGAAAGTGACAACGAAGGAAAGAAGCGGAGAGTGGATGACGAAGCCATCCTGAGCCTGTTCGTTTCCGACATTGGAGAAGAGGACTTTGGTGGTTTTAGTGCGCAGGAAGATGGTGGTGAATGACTGACTTCTTCTTGTTAAAGCCGTGTCACTGCACCTGAGCCTAAAAGGTAGTCCGAATCTATTTTTCTGGTGTGCTGTAGGTTATTGTTATGTACTACATTTGTTACTCATTTATGAAGCACAGTACATGTTTCGTACTTGTAATTACCGCTACTTGTACATATACCTAAAAAGTTATGCAAATATGTACCCATAACTTGTTTTTCAAAATATTAATAAAAGGGGTGTGTCTCCAAACAGCCATCTCTTTCCTGACAATTCGCTTTGTGCATATTCTCTTACATATGATAAGTCAACATTGAAACACCTGCAGCTTTTAGTCAGGTGCGGCTAATGTATGTAGAAAACAGGATTTTTCCCTGATCTTAGCTTGTGCGGCTAATATCCGGGTGCGCTTTGTAGTCCAGAAAATACGGTAAGTAAAAGAATGAAATGTTTTCACCTTTTCTTTTGCAGGGCGGTGAAGTTCTTCTTGAAGGCAGGGCTGATCTGGCTCAGCAGCTCAACTAGAGAGTGGCTCAAGAAGCTGGGATTAGCTGGTTTGGGGTTGAAGGTGTAGGTAGTAGACCTGAAAAGCACACAAGCACATTATCATCATGGTTCACACTAATATAGCCGAGTTCATCATCTGCAGCCTGCTAAATGGAGAAAAAGCATCTATATAAAAATACGAAAAAGAAACAAACTTGCTGTTAAATATCCCCGCCACACTACAAAGCACTAATACATGAAAGCAAGCTTATGACTGAGAAAACAGCTGGAAGGGGAAAAAAAAAAGAAAACATAAAAAAAGAAAAAAATAATCTTCATCCTAACAATGCAACATGTTTCCAGGCTGTCCACCTAAACAAACTGCATCAACATTTCCTGTTCTATTTTAAGGAAAAACACTACAGGAGAAAATGTGCCAACTATAATGAGCTGACTCACAGCATCGCTTCTTACATCACCTAATTGCAGACTAACTGCTGCCAAATGTCTTCACCTAATGGCATCTTGAATTATAAATACACGCTGCAGAAACGGTGCTGCCAAATGCTTAAACTGCACTTTAACGGCAGAGAGTCAGCTGCAGTAAGAACACAGAGCTTGTAAGGAGACACCAGGCCCAAACATCAACTGACTGGTTGAGGTAGAAGCCGCGTGTTGAGGCAGTGACGCTGACATGGCGCTCCTCCACAGTCACAATGTACAGGTACATGAGGTCGCCGTGCATCTTCCTGTTTCCAGGTGGAGGGTTCCACCCGCTCATGGTCAAGACCTTCAGGCACTGCATGGGCTGTGGAGCACGTAAAATAAGAGGATGAATCTCAAGTTTAAAAGCCAAACTTACTTCCCCCGTTTAAGTCCCTAAATGCCTTCCTCACCTTCCAGTCCTTATTCTGTGGCTGGAGGGGCACAAGGGGGCGCTCTTTACTGCCGGGCAGGATGTGCTCTGGAGGGGTGCAGTCTATCTGCTCCATCTCGCTGCCCTTTTTCTTCCGCTTTCCAGTTTCTATAAGCAAAGGAAGAAGCAAGAAAGGAAAATTGGTGGATTTCTATTGAATAAAACAGCATGCATGCACACACACAGGACTAATGTGAACACATAAACCTTATTCAGTCACTCTTAAAACCATCTGTTGATCGCTTAACACAAGGGTGTAAAACATAAGGCTCAGGGTTCAGAATCGGCTCGGCAAAGACTCAATCCCAATGGACGGCTACGGGAACTTTTTCTGTCACGCTGACAGGTTTCTTTCATTTACTGCAGCAGCATTTCTTCATTATGCAGAAAACCCTAACCTTTTCCTCACATCTTTGAGATTAAATGTGTAGTAAAACTTCTTTAGACTGAGAGAAAGGGAACTTTCACTCGTCCAACCCACTTAAGATCAAGTTTGACATGTCTGAACAAACACATTGACTGAGAAGGGAGTCTTAGATTTTCTGCTTTTCATTTCTAAGCTGCATGCTGTTCGATTACTGCAAAGGCTGCAGCAGTGCATGGTGAAAATTCCAGAGCTGGGAAACATTTTACTCCCTTCTTAAAAATCCCCTGAAACAATTTAATCCTCAGCTCTTACGTATGAATAATATACAAGCAGTTTAAAAGGCGATTTCACTGAGAAGCAGGGGGGAAACCTCCTAATGCCAACAACAGTCATTCATTTATCTCCCGACTGCAAAGTAGGTTTTAAAATCCATCACTGAGAGAAGAAAACCGCGTGTCTGTCTCTCAGTGCAAATACTTCGCAAGAGAGTGCACCAACTTGCTGGTCTGCCCTCAACTTCATTTTGTCTCCATATTTTATTCCATCTCAGAAACGGGCATTTCAGCTCGCGTGCTCTTTGTTACGCTCACACGCTTCAAAACAGTGTAATACAAGGTTTATCAATAATTTAACAGAGTTTGTCTCAAATGTCCTCAAAGTCCAACTAAACTACACAAGGTCCAGCTCTGTAAGCAGGAATCACAGTCTTTAAAGAAACTGTTGATCCTTAGTGTCATACCTCCAAGATCTCCATCAGTGAAGATGCTCAGGAAAGAGAGAGAGTTGCAGTCTACTCCGTTGTAAGCGTCAGAAGGGTCCAGACTCTTCAGCAGGTCTCTGATGTGACGCACATGGATTCGAGCTTCACGCACCGTGTAGGGCTCTGAGGGAAACAAAACAAACAGTGTGGTTTAAAACCCAACTAAGCAACATGTATACTGAACTATTATGAGTGCTGGAGGCTACTCAAAATTTTGCATTACTCACAACTTTTTGGTTTTTAAGCAACAAATCAATTTGTCCCCCAAATTAAGTGGTTAACACAAGAGCATTTTCGCTCATATCAGCACAAGTGTCTTTTCCAATAACTTAAGGAATACCAGCCCAGAACACACCCCACAGAAGAATTTCACTTGTGTCTGCAAAGATCACACAAGTAGCCTCCTGCCAGCCAGTTCTGTACATTATCATCAAGTCGACTATTTTTGCACTGCTTCAGCATAGGTAACAGACACACTCTGAAACATATTCCTCAGATACAGCGTCACTGACGGGGAATACTTCAGTTTGGCTTTTGAGGCTGAGTTTAAACACTAATAGGAGCATGTTCATCTCTACTTTTGTTAACTGCAAAACTCAAACATTGGCCTGAGCGTCACTCTGGGTCATTTAACGCTAGCTTTATGTTAACGTCTTGTATTTAGCCGGACCCCTGACAAGTGTGACAATATGTATGTATGGATGGATATGATGATTAGAATTGAATGCGATTACCGATTTTAGAAACACCTTTTCCATTACATAAGTCGAACCCTTAGCAGACCCACGTGTATAATGCCGCAACATGACAACCAACATATTTGTATATAAAACGGTTTCAGGATCAGGCTGCACCTGCCAATACTGTGAGTTCCACCTGGTTCTCCTGGAGGTTTCTTCCTGTTAGTTTTTCCTTCCCACCGTCACCAAAGTGCTTGGTCATCATGATTCTCTCTTAAACAGATAGCCATGAATGTAGTGCCCTTCTAAGTAAATGGACAACAGCTCTCAGGAAGTCCGTCCAAACTTTGCACGACAAGCCCTGGTGCTTCAGAATCTTACCTTCCACCACTTTGAGCACCGATCCCTCCTGCAGACCCTCGATAGACTTGAGCTCGGCAAAGTTGTCCAGCACATTTCCATCCAGCTGCAGAGAGAAGCAGGTGCGGTGGCAGGTGTCCTCACGGTCCATCAAAACCTGGTGGATTTCCTGCACCATCTCCTGGGGGGAGACCTGATGTTGGGGAAGAAATTAAAGAAATGAAGTGACACAGAAATGAGGAGGAGCAGCAACATTTAGTTCATGTTACAAACTACATCATCACAGACATGACTTGAAAGTCCTGTAGTTTTCTTAAAGAACTGCAGCTTATCCTCACCTGCAGGTCAAATGGCTCTGTCCCCGGAGCCTGGATCTTTACAGTGAAGCCTGTGTCCTGGATCACTATCACTTCCTGTTCGTTAGACTCCTCCCCTCCGTCTGCCTCGCCATTCCCATCCTGCTTTGAGTCCGTCTCCTCCGTATGCTCATGAGCCCTGTCACCATTTACCATGGCTGTATCTGCACTGTGCCCTTTAATAAAAAAAAGTGCATAGATCAAGCTTTATGTTAAGTCACAAGACATATCTACTAATAAAATATTCAACTACTTAAGGCTTTATTTAAAATAACACAACCAACTCCCTTTGTCAGAAACGACAATTTATTAACTTGTTGTTCTCCTCTCACCCTCAACCTGCGTCTGCCCCTCCCTGAGGCTGATTCTGCTGGAGGTTTCTTCCTGTTCAAATGGAGTTTTTCTTTCCCACTGTCACCAAGTGCTTGCTCACAGGGCTTTGCCTGATTGGTGGTGTTGTGTCTGTATTATGCCCCTTAAAATATAAATGTCCTCAAAGCAACTACTGTTGTTATAGAAAAAAAAAATTGAATTGAACTCAATTGTTAGTTGGATAAACCATTTACAAAAAAAAGAACAAAAAAAAAGTTGATCATCGCTTTCTGAATTTTCCACTTTAATACAAGTGTGATCTTAATTAGAAAATATTGTAAAATAAATGTTGTAACCCAAAAAGTGACATTTGGCGTACTGGTGACAAAATGCAGTCGTAAGCACACTGAGTATTAGCACATTCTTCCTTTGAATTTCTTATGAGTAATTGAAAACTGTGTTTTTCCTGTTTGGGAACTTATAAAAACCAGTTCCAATCTTTTCAATAGTCATGAGGAGGCTGGACAGAAGCACTGTCTCGGTTTCAGAACTGTTAGAGTCTTGTTTCCACTAATGAAAGGGGGAAAAATATTTTCCATCACAAGTCAACATTTCAAGTGAAGAAGTTTGACTTAATAACTCAACCTTCTGAAAAAAAAAAAAAAAAAAAAAAAAAAAAAAAAAATCACTAAAACATAATCTAGCCTTTCTGGTTATTGTTTTGTTCCAGTAACAATCTCAATCAAGCTAACATGCTAAAATGCCACCACAGACTACACTACAGGCTAATTCTGCTAACACTGAAAGGACAAAGGGACAATTGTTATGCACTCTCCAAGTGAGCTCACCTTGCCAAACAGCATGACACAGGAATTTATATGTAGTTACAGACATATGGTACTACAGCTGTCTGGTGATGCTAAACTGTGTAAACTGGATAAGTATATTCAAATGAAACAAAGACGTGTATTTGCCCTTTCTTCCACATCAATAATAATAATAATAATAATAATAATAATAATAAAGCTACTGCTGGGTCCTACCTTGTCACAAGGGTTCAACACTGTGGCCCTTCGCATCCGAATTCCAGCTGGAATTAAAACAGTGACCCTTCACTTGTCAAGTGAATGCGTTAACCACCACACTATGTAGTTATTGTGTCAACTGCACCACATACAGGAGCGTTCCTGTCAAAGCCTCGAGGCCATTTGCTGGGTAACACTGTGTTTATGCTATAATTTATTTGTTTACAGCATAATTTAGACAATGCACCTCTTTGGCTGCCATCAGTGACTCAGCCATCATGTCAACACTAACTCACTTTTCTTCCACATAAGCAGCCAGGTCACAAATAAGGAAGGCAATCCTCCAGGCCCAGATGATCTTACCGATATCCTTATAAAATATTTATTTACGGTTGAGCAAAGCCAACAAAGCTCAGCTATACCATGACAATGCTGTGGTTTTGCTTCCCTGAAGTCGACAAAGACTAGAGGATTAGCGTGAGGGATCTTCTCAACACTCAGATCTCTCTTTTTATTCAAACATCAACAGTACTGAAAAGACCATGCTGACAATCATAACTGACTTGAGTCACTAATGATTTATCTGAAATTTGACAATAAGTAACCAGCTTCGTCTAGAAAAGAAAACGCTTGGTTTCCAGCAGTGACCTGCTGAAACCTACACCGTTGCAACACTGCAGGGAACTCAGCCAGGAGGCCTCGAGGGAGGATTTCACCATTCACGAGAGGGAATTATGGGTCACTTACATGGATATCTGCTTATACCAGCACTGTGACAAATAATCCAGCAGTTGCTTTACCTTTTTATAGAAATCAGAGCCACCAAAATTATTCTCTGTAAATTCTCTGTAAAATAGGCCAGCTGAGAAAAGTCTGACAGCTCCTCTCATTATACAGACGACGGATGGATATTATTTTCTTGAGTAACAGTTAAGGTGAGAGGAAAATGACATGAATAAAAATGAGCTAAATTAATTCAAAGGAACAGGGGCCCACTGCAAGGACATCAGGCAAATGTTTTCTCTCACTGACCTACAACTGCTGCCAGCCAGCGCGTCCTTGCTGCCTGTCAAGGGTAACGCGATGTCAGGGTTACTCGGAGAGAAGGGGCCAGAGGGAGGGGAGGGGCTGGACCTGGACCGCGACCCCGGGTGGGGAATGAACGCAGTGAGACGGTGGGGGAGAGGTGGAAGAAGCGCATGGGAGAGGAACAACAGGCCACGCTCTGAATAACAAACATAACTGCTTCAGGGCGAGTGAGCATGCGGGCCAACAATGTCGGAAAGAATGAGGGATCTATGCAGAAACATTTCATCTCCGAGTTGAGCTCTATTTTGGCTCACACAAGTGACATGATGATGACTAACTTCTGAAATATTACAGACCAGATAGGAAGGAAATAACACGAAGTATTAGGCCAATACTGCACTTCTTAAGTCCAGCTTCTTAAAATTTGATTTGCGGCCTCATTTTAAATTAAATTTAATTAAATATCTTCAGGTAATGAATGGTTAGTGATACAAAACAAGTCACTTGAAGAGGTTATCTCTGGATCCTGAAGCTGAGAGACTGTGATAAGAGGCACTTTACAGATTTTCTAATGTTTCATTAACCAAAAGAAGATCTACAGACATTAACGGCTGTCTCTGATCATTTCGTTTTGATTAATTCATAAGAAACAAAGAGGGGAGTTGGCGTGCAATTGGCTAGATTAAGTCTGTAGATATCAGATTCATCATCGCAGAAACCCAACAGTACAAAGCACTATAAGTGATAAGACTAATGATGAGGTTTTCCAGTGGACAAAGCATTGCAAAACAGACCTATTCTCTACAGTAGAGGGATTAAAGTTCATCAGAAAGTAGGTAATGAGGCAAAAGGAGGCGGGAGAAGCAATGTTAAAACAGTGAAGAGGAAATGTTGCATGCTGCTTTACTTCAGTGTAGAAAATAGAGATGCACTACCTGGTTATAAGTGCATAGATTCCCAAATGCAGGAGAAGTACCTAATGAAGTGGGTGAATTTTCCACTCAGGGTGTACATCATAAAGTCTGCCAGAAATCCTTGAGAATGACTACTTAATTTAATACAAGTATGATAAAATGTCTCATTCACTGGCTGAAATCAGACACTTCTAATTCTTTTAGTATTACTTCATCAGCTAAACTGTAAATTCGTGCTCTATTTGTGGAGAAATATATGACAAAATATGAGTTTTACAGTGTAATGATGTGTTACTTTATAATAAACCTCTAAACATATCTGTTTACCTAAAATAAATGCTGTGATTTCTCTTTTGGCATTAAGTATCATCACATCTAATTAGACAGTGCTAACTTGACCAGTAATTGAAAGGCACGTTTCAGTCGAACAATCAAACCGCTCTAATCAGAGTCAAATAATTAAAAGCAGTGATTAAAAACCATGTATAGGAGCGGCCATTAAGCACTGTAGCAAATGCTCAGACTGGTACAACGCCCAAGTCCTCGGTAAGGAATGAAGATCAAGGATTTTGATTTGTTTTTTTGTTTTTTTAAAGAAAAAAAATTATTAGATACATTCAAATACTAACAAACAACTGAAGATCAAACTGAAAATGATTCAAACTTAAAGCTCAGTGCTGAACTGCACTCTCTTGTTTACTCCATTAGCCTACTTCTGCTGATAAACAATAAAGCCAGCCAAGCAGCCATCTAGCCACTCCGCAGCCCTTGACACCATCACCATGGCAACATTAACCAGCCTGTCAACACCGAAAACACCACCTAGCACACAAGGCCCCTCTGTAATCGAGTTTGATGGACCACAAGGTGGCATCCTTCTGGTGGACGGCCGCACAAAGACTGAAATCTAAAAGTCTGCCAGCAGATTCTCCGTTGTTGTAATTTGTTCCCCGAGCATTGAATGATGCTAGAGACTTTTTTTTGTGGTGCAGGCTTGAGAGGGGGCAACTTGAGTCACAAACAGGATCCATGAGTCCAACCCATAACACGATCACTGAAATCAAAATCCTTCCGGCAAACAATGACATATTTCTGCCATAGCTCCAATAAATGTCTGTTTTTTTTTAATGAAATTATACATATACATATCCGTAGAGACAAAAAATAAATAAATCCATTCAACTCTGAGCCGCAAACTACAAAGACAACGAGACAAACAGCAGAGGTGTGGAAGATGCCAAGAGAGATGAGCAATCGAGGCAGGGTGTCAGTGATTGCTGGGATTAGCAAGGGCACTCTTCCACCCACAGGAGCATTAAGCTCCTTAAAGCCACAGAGTGACCCTCACCTCGACCTGTCTGCTCACCCACGTGCTGTTAGTATGTCTAGTTACAACTACTCACTGAGACGCATCAACCTCGTCACCATTGCCCAGTGATTACATTTGCTATTGATTCTTGATTAGTCCATGAGTGGTTTGGGATGTAAAATGTAATTTTAAATTAAAAATGCTTCAAGTGCTGACATGTGAAGTCACACTGCTTGGTTAATGCTGGATTTCTGGGGCTGAAGCAGATATAGCTTTCCAAGAACATCTACAAACATATGAACCTGCTACAGTTATACTGGAAAGAAGAAAATCACAAGCTTAAAATACAGCTGGACTAAAAGTCCATGTGCCATCAGCTGTGATGCTACTCTGCAACACGTGATGCCAACAGTACAGATATGTGCTGACACAACTTCCCCAAGAAGGGAGAAAGCTTGGAGCTGTACTGCTATGTTCATGAAGCCCATGTGACACCCTGGCTCCAATAAACACTAAACGACTGGAAATAGGAAAGCTTTAATTACACGAGAGGATGCCTGGCAGCTCAATCTTTAACATCCATTCCTCTTCCTCCGCACATGTCAAAATCATCTCAGCTTCTTGCCTCTCTAACATCAAGCTGAAAAACCACAACTCATTTCTAATCCCATCCCTCCCAATGACTCAAAACTATGGTTTAATACACTGTTTACGTCTGAAATGCAGTTCCATGTGGGATTTTATAATGAGTGACACACACACAAAACCACAGCTCTTCATCATCGAACCGACAAAGGTTCACTCCGGACAGCTGGAGGAATCAGATACTGTGCAATGAGACATTTCAAGGTCCGGGCAGGCTGCAATGAACTTCAGAGCTGTGGGAGTCAAACTTCACCAGGTGACAGCCCTTGCATTAAATCTAACCCCGCCTGCACCCACAGCACTCCGCCGCTGCTCCCAAACAACCTTCACCTGACAGCTTTTACTCACCAGCTCGCGTATTATCAGAGTAACCTTCCCCCTCACCGTGCGCACACCACCATCATGACTTATCGGCTATAACCAGCTTCCGCTTCCCGGTCGAGGAGGAACGCTCGACCTAATCAGGACGGGGGGGTGAAGATGGGGCCGGTTAGAGGACTAACACCGACCACCTCGCGATTCAGCCACCTCACGCGTATTTTTCTATAGCTCGGTAACGACGAACATGTCTGCTACACAAGCTGTGTGATACACATACCACCCCCAGTAAAAATGAAGGCATGTGCGCGACCCCCCCGTGTTCGTGTAAGCAGTGTGAAGCGCCACTGAAGGTGACCTTCAGTTACCGAACATGTGCGTCAGCGCGAGTTTGTGCTACGGCAGCTACTGCTGCTTTATGTGCTCTGAACAAACAGGCGCTACACAGGCGCCCCGTGCTTTACTCGAAAAACCATAGCTCCCCGTGATCACGTTTGGTTTTAAGGCACGAGACAGCTTTGACAGCGACAGGAGCGCCTGTGTGCTAGTTAGCTAACTAGCTAACCGGAGCGCTAACTAGCTTCACGCTGAATGGGACACGCTAAAGATAATGCTAGCATTACCGGCCAATGTGTTTAGGTTAGCCTGAGCAGCTTGCAGTGTCAGGCAGAAGTCCGAGCCAGCTGTGAATATAGCAGCGGTCCCAGTCGAGTGAAAAAAAGCATTAACACCGGACAGTTGGTTAGCAGGTGGGTGCAAGGTGGAACCTTCAAACTTCCAGAGATGGAGGGGTAAAGCAGCAGCACTACGCTCGGTCTGAGGACCTTTAAGTCACACAGCGCAGCATGGAGGTGAAAGTCACCACATTTGGTGCATGCTGCACAGCTTCAGTAAAGCAGACATTCAGTCATGCTGTATGTATGTTGATTCTGCATGCACGATGAGAGCAGTGGTGTCTGCAGCGGACTTACCACAACCACAGGACTCTTTTAGAGGTGCCTTTCCTGCTCCTTTACCATCCTGGGCTCCATCCGCGGGATCTGCCGGATTGCAGTTAGGCACTGACGCCGGGATGTCATCTGTCTTGCTCACCATGGTCGGCAGTCAGTGTGTTTCTGTGACAGAAATCCCCCAGCAGCTTTGCTCGAATATTTGTGTGTCTCTGTAAATGAAACGCAAATAAACAAAGGCAAACTACAGCTTCTTCTCTGGCTGTCACGAGCTAGCTGGCGACATACGAGGGGTACAAGCTTACAAAAACAAGTCTACAGAGGAAGGACAGTGCTGTACATAGTGCCGATCACACGTGGTTTTCTCCTCCCCTCCTCTTGACCTCTTTGCCTTTGCGTTGCACCTCCCCACCTGCTCCGCGTGGCGCTACGGAAAGCCACACGCGACAATTCTTGCGCACTCACCAGTTTTTCATTTGTCTTGCACTAAAAGAAAACATGGACACATGGATGGAGAGAGGAAAACACGAGCATTTAAAACCCTAATCACATTAATGACCCGGTGTTTCTTCTTATGTGGAAGTGCATAGCATTTTATATCTTGAGGCATTCTTCCACATTTTTTATTGGCTGTACTTTGCAAAGCCTTCACACAAAATCCCCTCAAAATGGTCAGAAAATAGAACAATAGCTGAAATAACAATTTTAATAGTTATTTGGATTAGGTGCTGTAAAACGAATATTTCACCCTCTCCTAATTTTTGTTTGACCTCTCTGCTGTAAACCTGTCAGACGTCAACTTTTATGAAAATCTTGTGACTCAAGAAGATAAGATAAGAGATAAGATAAGATAGAACTTTATTAATCCCTCGGGTGGGTTCCTCTGGGAAATTCGACTTCCAAAAAAAGCACAGCAACGACCAAAGTTACAGTTACAGAACTGTTATATATATATACACACACACACACACACACACACACACACACACATATATAAATACAGAGACAAATATAAATAAAATATACAAAGGGGATAAATAGAATAAATAGGAATAAAAAATAAAAATACAAGTGAATTGCACATTTCAAGTATTGAGTCTATTGCACTGTTGACTATTTACAAAAAGTATTGCACAAGGTATTGTACAGTGAGGTGCAGAGGCACTACAGCTTAGTTGTTCCCCCCTCCTTTGTCCTCCTGTTTCCCCTCCCTCTCCCCTCCAGAGAGGAGTTAAACAGTCTGATGGCGTGTGGGACAAAGGAGTTTTTAAGTCTGTTAGTTCTTGTCTTGGGGAGAAGCAACCTGTCACTGAACAGACTCTTCTGGTTGTTTATGGCCGTGTGCAGAGGATGCCCAGCATTGTCCATAATGTCCATCAGTTTCTTTAATGTCCTTTTCTCTGCCACTGTCACCAGAGTGTCCAGCTTCATGCCGACCACAGAGCCAGCCTTCCTGATCAGTTTCTCCAGCCTGGAAGGATGGAGAAGGATGTAATCTAAGATTTTCAAATTGATACCGTAGGCGCATCTACTAGAATGCTGAGGGTAAAACTGGTGGATTACATTATTTTTGCATATTTTTCATACTTAAATGTGTCATCAAACAAAGTTCAATATTAGAGAAAGATAGCTTAAGTAAATATAACATGCAGTTTTCAAATGAATATTTAATTTTTAAGGGTTAAAATTAAAAAGCTGTACAAACCTTCCTGCCCTGATGCAAAAAAGAAAAATTATAAATTAGCTGTGATTAAGTTTTGTGGAAAAATAAGTTCAATGTCGGTAGCCAGTCATTGTACTCATTATTGTCAGAACTGTTGAATCAAGACTCGAAATAGTCTCAAAACATATTATCCCATGATCTAAATAAACAACAGCTGAGAACCAAAGTCATTGACATCAATCAATCTGGAAAGGCATTACAAAGCCTTTTCTAAGGCTTTGGGATTCCAGCAAACTTGATGATGAGAACCATTATCCACAAATGGATAAACGTGGAACAATGGTGTACCTTCCCAGGAGTGGACAACCTACCAAAGTTACTCCAACAGCACTCCAACAACTGATTCAGGAGGTAATAGAAGAACCCAGAAAAACATCTAAAAACTGCAGACCTCAGTTAAGGGCTGAGATCATGATTCAATAATATGAAAGAGGCAAAAATGGCATCCATGGGAGAGTTCGAAGGAGAAAACCACTGCTGATCAAAAAGAACAAAAAGGCTAATCTCGCATTTGCCAAAAAACATCTTGATGATCACTAAGACTTTTGGGAAAATACTCTGTGGACTGATGAGACAAAAGCAGAACTTTCTGGAAGCTTTGAGTCCATTAAATCTGATGTAAAACTAACACAGCATTTCATAAAAAGAGCACCATACCAACAGTCAAACGTGGTGGTAGTAGTCTGACGGTCTAGGTCAGCTTTGCTCCTTCAGCACCTGATTGACTTGCCATAATTAATAGAACCATGAATTCTGCTCCTAAATCCTGAAGGAGAATGTCCATCTATCAGTTTGTGCCCTGAAGCTGAAGCATACTTGGGTTATCTAGCAGGAAAATGATCTGAAACACACCAGCCAGTACACGTCTGAATAGCTTAAAACAAAATGATGAAGGTTTTGAAGTGGCCTACTCTAAGTCTGGAGCTAGATCTGTTTGAGATGCTTTGCCATAACTTTAAACAGGCATTGGAGGTTTTTCAAGCTAGAAAACTCTCCAATGTGGCTGAATTATAACAATTCTGCAAAGAATTGTCAGTTATTAAACCGCAGTTACAAGCTCAGTTTGGTTTGAATAGACAGGCGTTTCTCTGCTTTTTAAATTAGACTTCAAAACCTTTTAATTACTCTTGTAGTTTGAACTGGATTACATAACCATAGCCCCATGCTACTGGAGGACCTCCCATGATGGAGTGAGCACCTTTCTCATCTCCTCTAATCTCTCCAGACAGATACCTCTCTGAAGGTAAATCTGCCTCCCCTACCACACGTTTCTAAGCCCTCCAACCTACGCAGTGTTTAATGTTATACTTCTTTTGTTTACATCCCCTTCTTTTCACTTTACCCTTAGTCAACTGGTCGAGGCACATAGCCGCTCTCCACCAGGTTTGTTTCCGTTAAAATAAATGGGTTTTTTTTTTATCTCCCATCTGTCCTCAGGTGCTGGATTAAAGGGACTCATTGGATTTTATCTCTTCTGCTGAAAGGTCAATGCTGATGAAAGTAAGGTGCCATGAGGTAGAGGTCTGCATTCCCGCGGCCGCGGGACCCGACCAGATTTCTTGCGGCGCGGGAATAAATTTCCAAATAAAATGCGGTAGCGGTCGGTAACTCTGGTGTAATTTGAACGGGAGCGGGCGGTCTGAAAATATAGCGTGCCCGACATTTTTTCGGAACAGCATATCTGTGATTTCCTCATTCTAATTGAGCACTGGTACAGCCAGTGCTCACGCCTGTTACACGCACTGAGCGCATGGATCAGTGCTTTTTGCACGTGCATTTTACTTGCACAGTCTGTGACTCTGTGCGCGCATCACCTGCATCAGAGCGCGCTTTACCAACATGGCAGAGCAAACTGAAGATGCAATTTCCTTGAAGGACGTTCAGCTGGGATTAGACAACGGTCAGTTTACTTTAAGGAAACCCACATCAGGCAAGTCTGATGTATGGGAGTCTTTTTCATGCGTCATAGACGCAAATGGAAAAAAATTACCCAATGCGATAAATGCCTCAAAGTTTTACCCTTTTGCAGTCACAAGACTGGAACCTCAGGTTTAAGGCGGCACTCATGTCCCATCACAAAGGGGCAAACAAAACTGGTATTTACTAAATCTTTGCTGGTGCCAGAGAAGTTTAAAAAAGAAACCAGAGACAAATGTGTTCAGTTTGTTTGCCAAGACATTCGACCGTATGATACCATCTCTGGAAAAGGCTTCACACAGCTGGCCCAACATTTGGTCGACACAGCAGCAAGAATAGGAAAATTCGATGTCTGTGAGATACTACCACACCCCACAACGGTGTCAAGAAATGTTGAAATGAGGGCTCAGAGTCTACGTAAACATGTTGTGGAGGAAATCACTGCAACAATATCGAAGTTTGGATGCGCTGTTACAGCAGACATATGGACAGAAACATATCGAAAAACGTCCTTTTTGTCTGCAACCATCCATTACGTTAATGAGCAATCTGAGCTACATTCAAGAGTGCTTTTTGCTGCCCCTTTTGACCCAAGCACCTCAAAGACAGGTGAAAACATTCGAAGGCACCTGCTGCAGAATCTCAGAGTGTTTGGCATTGATGCGACAGACATGGGCAAAAAGATTATTTTTGTCACAGATCGTGGAGCCAACATGATCAGTGCCTTACGAGAATACACGAGGCTAAACTGCACAGCGCACATACTAAACGTGACTCTCTCCAGTGCGTTTGGTACTGCCATAATCGAAAAGTCTCCAGAGATCGCTATCCTTCTGACTGATGTTAAAAAGTTGGTTACATATTTCAAACACTCAGGACAGCAGGGCAAGCTTAAAAAGTCACTGAAACAATCCATAGAGACACGATGGAACTCTAACTTTGACATGTTAAATTCTGTCTTGGAACAGTATGAAGACATTGCATCTGTGCTGACTGAGAGCAATAATTATGACAAGATCGGACGCATTAGCATCAGTACTCTTAAGTTACTAGTATCATTCCTAAAACCCTTCAAAGAGGCAACTGATGACTTGGAAACTGATAACACAGCTCCCAGTGCCTCACTTGTTCTTCCGTGGTCTGTGCGATTAATTGAGCACTGTACATCAGCCACAAAAGACCCTCTGCTCTCTGAAATTGCAACCGTCTGTGTAACACGGCTGAAAGAATTACTGTCAGCAGACAGCACTTCATCCCATTCTGTTCACATGCTTTATAAAATAGCAACCTTTCTGACACCAAATCTGCGAGGTCTGAGAATGTTAGATGAAAGAGGGCGACAGAATGTGATACAGGGAGTCAAGGAGATGATCGAAGATTTAAAGTTTGATCATGCACATGATGAGGATGTTGAACCAACACCTGCCAAAAGGCCTACTGTTCTTCATAAATTTTCAGATTGGGAGGAAGAGGAAGAATCATGTGGATCAAAATCACTAGATATTCCGATTCAGGAGTACAGGACCATGAAACTTGAATTATCAAGTCAACAAAACATTTTGCAGTGGTGGAATTCCAACAGTTCCCAGTTCCCTGCCCTGAGCAACCTTGCAAGATTTGTCCTCTGCATCCCGGCAACGAGTGCACCTTCCGAGAGAGCATTCAGCCTTTGTGGTCGGATTTTGGAGGAGAGACGTTCAGTACTGAAACCCTCATCAGTCAGTGACATTCTTTTCCTGCATGGAAATTTAAAATAATTTGGATTTTTTAAGTAAGTTTCGTTCATTTGATTAATAGTTTATAATTTTGAGATGTCGTTTATTGTTGTATTTATATATGCATATTTTCTTTTGTAGGAGAGACCTTGAATTCGACATTGGGACATTTTTTCGTTAAACTGATAGTTTAAACAACCATTTAATTTCGCAGTGGCCAACTATTTTGTTCTTTTGTTTACAATTTTAAGTGACTTTTTTTTTTTCGCGACACTTTCCCTACTGTGTTGACAGAAAAATGTTACGTTTGTATTTTACATAAAAATAACAAGTAGGCCACAATGCTGTATTCGTTTTTATTTATTTTATTTTTGCAACACGTTTTCCATGTTAAAAGATAAATGTTGCATGTTGACAGATAAATGCATCTTGTTTAAGAAAAATAAATACAATCATTGCACAACCTGCAGTTTTATCTGTTATCTCTATTTTTTGGTGGTACCCCATTTAAATGTGAGATTTTGGAAACCAGATCTAAATTTAGCGGGAACGGTCGGGTCGGGTAGAAAATTATTCTAAGCGGGCAGCGGGTGAACAAAGACTGAATATACAGCGGGAGCGGTCGGGTGCGGTACAAAACCTTGCGGGAGCGGGCAGGAGCGGGACTAAAAAAACATTCCCGCGCAGACCTCTACCATGAGGCACCTGTTGTTGGTGCTTCACCAATAAAACAGAAGTGAATTCAGGTTGATTTCGCTGAACTTTAACAGTTTGACATAGAGATGGACCGATCCGATATTACGTATCGGTATCGGTCCGATACTGACCTAAATTACTAGATCGGATATCGGAGAAAAATAAAAAATGTAATCCGATCCATTAAATATCACGAAAGCACCTCACAAAACTTGCAACACGCCATAACTCGCCTCAGAACGTTAGCACGTCGGAGCAGTATGCATCACGTGATAGAGCGGCTGTGGCATGCGGGACCTGTTGTGGTCTGGATAGCATGTGGAGCTTCGCTAGCAACCCGGCATTTCATCTCCGACAAAGTTATCCCCGAGAGAAGTAAAGCAAGTGTGTAAGTCCATCTCTGAATGTTTGTAAAGCATTCCTGCATTAAGCTTAACAAGCGACTGCCTCTCGCTCTCCGGCTCCTACTTCAATCATGAAACTGCTTAACGATCAGCTGATCGGCTTTTCTGTCGCGAGTCCCTGTCTCTTGTTTGTTTTTGGCCCACTTTGCACCAGAAAGAGGAAACCAGCGGCTGAACAACAGCAGCACGTTTAAGCTTGATCAGCTGTTGTTAGAATGTATTTAATATTACTTTCTACTCGAGGATCTTTTTCTACGTAGCTGACGGCTGTAACTGTGCAGGGGCGGATCTAGCAAAGTTTAGCCAGGGGGGCCGATAGGGCATGAACAGGGAAAAGGGGGCACAAAGACATACTTTTCTTTCTTATTCTCATTTAAGATGTCTCGCTTTTAATTATTTAATATTTATCTGAATCTTACACCCAAAGTTTTAATTTGATGTAAAATGAATAGAAGTCCATTACTGTATATAGTGACTATTAAGTCTAATATATATACCCTAGTAAGCTATAGTACTTTTTCCTTTGGGAAGGTACCATCTGTGCAGTCTGCAATTTTGTTGAAGAAAGATGTTGAATCTATTTAATATTTCTTGAAAAAGAATTGATTTCCGTGCATTTTTTTTCACACTGCATCAAATTAAGGTTGATTACGTCGATTAAGCATCATGAGGTGGAGCGTGAGGGGTGGTTCCCTATTTTTTATTTATTTATTTTTGTTGTTGCTGGGAGTTGGAACCCTATTAGTTAGGTTGCTTAATATTTATGCTAAGTACTCTTTAAAATACCAGAATAGGGAGGATGGTGTAGGTTTAAGTTTATTAGATTGATCAGTATTGCTGAACTATGAAATATTTTTTTTTGCATACAGGTATAACAGAATAGCTTTAGTGTAGTTGTTGTTTTAAACTTGAGTATGAACTTATACAAAATGCAGCAAGATATTTAAAAAACAGTTTTGTTGATTAAAAAACACTATATCGGATTCATATCGGTATCGGCAGATATCCAAATTTATGATATCGGTATCGGTATCGGACATAAAAAAGTGGTATCGTGCCATCTCTAGTTTGACACAGACACATGAGCTTGTGTCACTCACACTAGCTCCTCACTTCCAGCAGCTCACTGAGATTCATCTATCTATCTATCTATCTATCTATCCATCCATCCATCCATCCATCCATCCATTCTCTATTACTTTTCCAGGTTTGAGTCGCAAAGACAGCAGTCTAAGCAGAGAACCCTCTCACCCCAGCCACCTTTTCCAGCTCATCCGTTGAGTGACATTGAGTTGTTCCCAACCCAGTCAAGAGATATAATTGCTCCAGCGAGGTCTTGGTCTGCCCTGAGACAACCTCCCAGTAGGACATGCCCCAAACACCTCGCCTAGGAGGTAAATGGACTGGCATTAGTAAATGTTTTTCCAGTCAGTTTAAGCCCTCAGAGCTGTTTCTTACTAAAAATCTCATTCTGCGTTCACACACACATTCATGTAAGCAAATCTTTTTTTATTGTTACACACTTTTAACCTAACAATCTCACACAGTCTCAGTCCGATGATGTGTTAGGGTCAACTCGGGGTTCAGTATAAGTCCAAGGATACTTTGACATGTGAACTAGGGGAGCTAAGGGATCGGCCTTTGGGTTAGTAGACAAGCCACTCTTCCTCCTGAGCCACAGCCACTTTCTGTTCATACATAAAGTGCACAAAGTATCTGCTTTCTGCTAGGAAGACTGCCTGCTCATCCATGCAGACACAGACAATATGTTACACATAACCTGACACATGCAAAGTTGGGCTAGCCTGCATGCTTTCTGAGCATTCAGCGAAATCAACCTGAATTCAATTCTGAAAAGGATAAGCAGCAGAGACGGGTTGATGGTTTTACCACATTGTTTAGAGACAGAAACTAATCACATATTTTAATAGTAATATTTTACCGTGTAACAGACCCATTGATGCTCATTCCCACATCAAAGGAAACTATAATAATACATGAATACAAAATAATTTAATCACTTTATTGACAAAGCAAGAAGCAGACTCGACAACCTTCCAATTTATTTGGGTTATGGGTACAGTAAATCACTGTAGGAAGCAAACACAGTATATGCGGTAATCAGTCATTAGCAAATAACAACCCAGAGCAACCTCTCTCTGTTTTGCATGTTGGGTATTATTGCTAGAAACCACATAACACATCAAACGAGATGCTTCACGGTGCCCTGAAAATGCTTCTGTAAGTCGGAAAATCAACCAGGAGTCACCACAAAGACCTGGAAGAGTAAAACTGACAGAGATGCTGCTGTCATGTGACCGATATGAGGATTAGAGTCACATGAGTGTTTTGAAAGATGGAAGACGTTCTCTGCGGATTTGTGCAGATCATTACCGTTTGTTTGCATGATGTGAGATATAGTATGCTATGCTCTGAGGCAGTGAAGATTTTGTTGAAAGAAAGACATCTTCGTTAGGCGTCGCACAGTTTGTCTTTGTGCTAATTTCAGTGGTGGGCCTCTTTGGCTCATTAGCGTTTTCCCTCAAGGCAGACAAACAAGTCGTCAGTCTCTGAGTTGTAAGAACTGTAGCAAAGATGCGTACAGCAGCCAGTATTTTGATGTTACATAAAAAGCATGGATCATCTGCTGTGAAATCTATTAAACTGATGATTACAGGTGGATGGAGAGTTGAATCTACCTGGATAGGAGGTGCAGTGATTAACTCATGGAGTCTAACAGTCTAAAGCTCAGTTTTCCCTGTCAGAGAAACTGTTTTGGACAAGACAGCTTTGCACTTATATCACCGACTATCTCATAAAACTTGAGGAAGAATAGTGCACACGGTCATGCTAATGGCTTCCCAGCTAAGAGGTGAATGGAAACCCTTGTCATGTTCGCATTTCTTTGCTAAAAAACAAAACAAAAGAAAACAAAAGAAAGAAAAAGTGTACTTCACTCAGGTTGCATCCAGACCTTTTCAGGTGGCATAAGAATATGCCGATTTACTCACCGCTGCGTCACGTGCAACATATCATTGAATCCCTTAACATTTAGCGTAGCAACTCATCTCATAAAGAGTCAGTGACAAAACTTTAAAATGGAACAATCCATCGGACAGTTCAGAAAAAAAATAAAGCGAAAACACTGTGAGCTGAAAAATTACAAAGATAGAAACTCTTTTCACGCCTCAAATGTCCTTACACCAGCTGACCTCACCTACTCATAATATATAAATATACAATATATATTGCTTTATTAATAATAGTCCTACAAACATGATGCTAAGCCGCTAACCGGTGGCTTAGGAGTGAAAGAAAATCCTTACAATCAAATTCAGTCTTACAGGAAGACTCGCATCAAGCTGCGGTTACTCAGTTAGGTTATGGCTCAAGGAAAGCATTGAAGAAAAACTGTGATCTGACTTATATGCAAACCCCAACCAGAGTTGTATAAAAGGAAACCATCCGTTAAGTAAAGACTTGTAGTTTCCTTTGAGTCCGCGTGCACGTTTATTACATCACGACTCCTCTTATATATTATAAGGCAGTAGTTGCAGTGTATATGATGGTAAAGTCATAAACGGGCGCCGTTAATGCAAGCCGTAGCATAAAAGGTTGATTTCACCTGCTTGCTTCATGCTGTTTGCTCATTGTTTCACTAGGGGCCACCATATGCATGTGTTTTGATAACAGAGGGTAACAGCCACTGCATCCGTGTGCACTCACAAGGCTAGTTTGGGAATTTGTTAAATGTGTTTTTAAAAAAATGTGAAAGGAAATTCCATCAAAACAATCATCCGGCTCTTCAGTGTAAGACACATCATCAGACACATCAAGAAATCTAATTTTTTTTCCTGAGGTAAAAAAAAAGAAAAAAAGAAAAAAAAAGTGAAACAAAACAACACAAGACCCTCAAACACAAATATGCCGAAGAAGGCATCGTACGTGTGTGTTTTCTGTACACAGCCCACACCTGAGTAAAGTGCACAGTCCAGTGAGTCAGAACTGATTATCACCAGCATGTGGCCTGTTTACACGCAAAGCAGGCCCTGCAAAGGAAAGGCAGCACACCACCCCAATCCATCACTTCTTAAAACATACAGACTGAAGTTTCATGTGGCTGACCGCTCCTCCTTTAGAGACAGGCACTGATAAAATATACTGTGTACCTTAAAGGAATTAAGTTAGTTATTTTCAAATTGTATCTCTACCGCTATTTAAAAATGAATGACAAGTTGTGATGCTTTCTTAGTAATGTAGTGATAATATTTTGTCTTTTTCTAATGTTTTTTTAACCTGTTGGCTGAGATTGATGTAGACAAACAAAAGTCTAATGACCTTTAGTACCTTTCAGGACTTCAGATTTGCACGATTCACAGTTCAAAATAATTCTTCTTCATCTTACACTTGCCCTCATCCACTGACTGAAACAAGCTGTTGTAGCTCCTTACCCTTTAAGCCAGCCTTCTTCTGATTGGTTGCCTCTCATAAGCAGAAGGTTTGGACGATAGGTGGGTGGAGCCTGAGAGGACCACATAAGGATATCTCCTCCCTTCATCATGCAGAGGCAGTAGACTGAGCTTTTGCCTTACATACAGTACTTAAGAAATGTATTAGACCACCGCCCAGTGTAAGGTTTATGCCTCAGCTGCCCTAAGCGAACAGTATCTGTAACTAATTTTTTTTTAATGTTTCTGTAATGGTTAATATTCTGTATGCACATTTTTAATGCTAAAATATAATTATTGTCGTCAATTATTACTTTCAAATCAGCTGCTGTAGAAAAAAAAAAGTATAAAAACAATATTAAAGCACATTATATTTTTTTGGTTGAGATGCCAAATTGTATTAATTTACTTGCATTCCTGAACAGAATTTTTGGTGATCTAATAAATTTGCTTAGAACTGTATTTACAACAAAAATAATTTAAAAAAAAGCATAATAGGTCCACTCTAAAACAGCGGTCCCCAACCTTTTTTGCGCCACGGATTTGTGTCCGGTTTATGTCCGACAATATTTTCACAGACCGGCCTTTAAGGTGTCGCGGATAAATACAACAAAATAAAACCTGTACAAAAAAAGACGATTTATTCATAACACACGGGAAAAGACACAGGGAAACCAAGTTAACGATAAAACGATAAAAAAAATAATGATAAAAACCGATAACAACCCTGAAAACCGGGTTAGGGTTAGCCTCGACTGTCGCGGCCCTGTACCAAACGACTCTTGGACCTGTACTGGTCTGTGGCCCGGGGGTTGGGAATCGCTGCTCTAAAGTGTATCATGATCTGGTCACTAACCAGAACAGTGAAGGCGGGCTGTGGGAAAACGCTTTGTTGTTAGTTGAAACACTGATTGGCTGCTTTGCACATGGCAACAGTTTGCCTTCAGGCTTTCTGTGATGTGGGTGACATTGTTAAACAGGTGTACTCTGACTCAAACCAGCCTTGTAGCTTTGTTGCCCAAACGTAACCAGGCTGCTGTTAGGGAGTGTTTCTCAAACAGGCATTCTGCTGGTTACAGAGAAGAGTTTAGGGCCAGATTTATTAAAAAGGGCAAAATAGCGTGCTTTACAAAAGTTGCGCTGCTTTTTGAACGGTCAATTTCAGCATCAAGTTAAAAAAAATAAGACCTGCTTTTATTCTGTGTTAAATATCGGCACAATTAAAAGTAAATTGCATTATTAAATTAGTGTGCGTGCTTGATTTAAACATTCTCCTTCTTATATTTTGCACCTTGAGAAGGGAACTCCCAAAATTACATATTTAATATCAACATATCACAGGCAATCTTGTCACTGTGATCTCTTTCTGGATGCTGATCGTACTTTTTACTGTGCCGGGCAACATTTTAGTAACTCTGGCAGTTAGTGCCTGTTGAGTGAGCATGATATTCATTTTAGACACGGCCTTGATGCCAGGTAAAACTGACAGAGATATCTAAAGTCTGCTGTGAAAATGTGATTTGTACCGTGCAGTTATTTAAAGCAAGTTTCCTTAAAAATCGTTGCCTGGACTGATTACTTCTGTTTTTCAGATTACACCGGGGACTTTGATGCATGGCTATGGATTTTTTCCAAAAAGAAGTAAAAAAAACAACCCAAAAAACCCAACAACAACAACAAACTATGTATGTTTCTATTCAAAGTGAGGAATTTCCTGGGGATCAATCGTTTTTTCATGTGCCTACCACCTCAGATATATTCAGCTGTGCCGCACGCAAACACTCAGCCACCTAGGGTGATTTATGAAGGGCCTTTAAAGGTCACAGCTGCCTGGGTAACACAACTACCACAGCAGCTTCTAGTCCACTCTAAATGACTGCTACCACGGTCAAACTCAAACCAAGAAGGGGGGGCTACCATAAAATAAGGCCCCGCAGTATGCAGAGAGTATCTGACAGCAGTGTAAACAATTCCTTCTAGTTTAAAAGACTGACCTAAAGTGACACTTACTGACTTTTGCGAGTTATTTAAGGTTACTTCAAAGTTCATATTTTAAAAAGAGCGTATAGTGAGTGTGATATAATAAAATGGCTAAAACCAGTCTCAGTGTGGATTCAGTCAAGGTGCAGAACAACAGTTATCACCATTAACAGTCTGACAGATGATACAGTGGTTGAAATGCACATGTCACAGTAGTTACTAATCTGCTTGCGTCTCCGCAGCAGGAGGCGCTGCTGCTGAAGACACCAGTCTAGCAGCTTCATCTTGGGGCTCCACTGGCCCTTCCCCACCCCCTGCCCCTTCATCGTCCTCCTCTTCTTCCTTCTCCATGCCCAGTGGAGGCTGTCTTTGTGCCGCACTGTGCCTGGAGCGGGCCCTGTGCCTTCGAGGGTGGAGGAAGAGAGCAGGGTCCGGCATGGCTGTGGGCTCTGCAGGGCCCGTCACTTTCTCTGTCGGCACACACTCTCGGGAACGCTCAACTCTCGAGGAAGCCCTAGCGCTCTTACGTTTTGGTTTAACCACAGGAGAAGAAGGCGAAGCTCCTGAAAGCATCTGTGGAGAAACTGTGGAGTTATACTCAGCACCGTACTGGAGCCCCTGGTTGTTGGCCCTGGAAAGCAGGCCCTGCCTCTGCTGCATCCGCTGCTGGTGCAGTTTCTGCCTCGCAGCGTGCAGCTGGAAGGAGAGGTATGCCGCAGCCTCGGTTTGTTTCTGCAGCTCCGTGTTAAGGACGGTCGAACAGTGGCTGCGGCTTTTCAGCTCCTCCAGAAAATGGCGCTCTTTTTGCTTAAGATTGGCTCTGAGAACTCCCACCAAAGCCCCTTTCTGAGTGAGCTCCTTCCTAAGCTCTCCCAAGGCGCACTCCTTTTCTGCCAGGCGGTTTTCAACCTCCAGACTGCGAGCTTCCAAGAGCTCCTCTTCCTCCTGCAATTCTGATGCAGACCAGAAATGCAAATTATGAACATGTAGAGTTTCAGAATAAAGTTTGTTTCACATTTATGGAAACCTCTCTGGTATGCAACATACTCTCCTCTGTTTTACCATCCATCAATCCATCTTCTGTTGTAGAGACACCCAGACCTCCCATGTCCCACCCATCTCAACTGTTGAGGTGCTCCCTCATAACATCATTATCCATTTTTTCCTACCACAGGGCCTCCTCCCAGTTTACCATGCCCAAAATACTTCATTTAGGAGGCGCCAAAACAGCTCCTTTAAATCTGGAGGAGCAGCATTAACTCTGAGCCACTCCTAAGTGACCGAGCTCCTCAGTCAATCTCTAAGGAGCCCAGACACCCTTCAGAGGAATCTCATTTTCTGCCGCTTGCATCAGCAATCGAATTATTTTGGTCACTACCCACAGCTGATGGCCATAACAGCGCAGATCGACCAGTAAATCGTCAGATTTGCTGTGAAGCTCAGCTGCGTCATCACCATGAAGACAGAGCTGAGCTGAGACCGGTACAGCATCCACATTACTGCAGACGCTGCACCGATCCATCTGTCAATCTCCTGCTCTCATTTCCATCCTGGGGTGGGCATCCCACCATTTTTCTTTATGTGATAAAATAATCAGAATGATTTTTTTCTGGAGAAATATAAACATTTTCTCCTGACCTAAAAAATGAAAAGATAAATATTTTCTGATTGATAAATAATCAAAATTCTCGATCAATCACTTTTTTTTGGTCAGTGGATCAAACTAATATTGTCCTCGTTTCCATTCTGATGTTTGATAATGAAGGGTCGTTTTTTGTGAGGCCGTTCGGTCCATATTATGGGAAGATCTGTGTGTTACTGTGATATTTGATATCTTTAATATGTCCTGCCCACTGCAGGCCGACTGATGCTCACATGCCGAATTTGTGGATCAGAGAAAAACAGAAGCTACAGCTTGATTCATGTGTTTCACTTCTTATCACCAAAGCAGAGCTAATGCTGCTCCATAAGCATTTATATAGTAGTTTGCTGCTTTATAAGAAAGCCCTCCGCAAAGCCAGAACATCTTACTATTCATCACTGATTGAAGAAAATAAGAACAACCCTAGGTTTCTCTTCAGCACTGTAGCCAGGCTGACAAAAAGTCAGAGCTCTTTTGAGCCAACCATCCCTTTAACGTTAACTAGTAATGACTTCATGAACTTCTTCACAAATAAAATTTTTATCATTAGAGAAAAAATTACCAATAATCATCCCACAGATGTAATATTATCTACAGCTACTCTTAGTACCATTGATATTAAGTTAGACTCTTTTTCTCCAATTGATCTTTCTGAGTTAACTTCAATAATTACTTCCTCCAAACCATCAACGTGTCTTTTAGACCCCATTCCTACAAAACTGCTCAAAGAAGTCCTGCCATTAATTAATTCTTCGATCTTAAATATGATCAACCTATCTCTAATAATCAGCTATGTACCACAGGCCTTCAAGCTGGCTGTAGTTAAACCTTTACTCAAAAAGCCATCTCTAGACCCAGCAGTCTTAGCTAATTATAGGCCAATCTCCAACCTTCCTTTCATATCAAAAATCCTTGAAAGAGTAGTTGTCAAACAGCTAACAGATCATCTGCAGAGGAATGGTTTATTTGAAGAGTTTCAGTCAGGTTTCAGAGCTCATCACAGCACAGAAACAGCTTTAGTGAAGGTTACAAATGATCTTCTTATGGCCTCTGACAGTGGACTCATCTCTGTGCTTGTCCTGCTAGACCTCAGTGCAGCGTTCGATACTGTTGATCATAATATCCTATTAGAGCGATTAGAACATGCTGTAGGTATTACAAGTACTGCGCTGCAGTGGTTTGTATCATATCTATCTAATAGACTCCAATTCGTGCATGTAAATGGAGAGTCCTCTTCACACACTGAGGTTAATTATGGAGTTCCACAGGGTTCAGTGCTAGGACCAATTCTGTTTACATTATACATGCTTCCCTTAGGCAGTATCATTAGAAGACATAGCATACATTTTCACTGCTATGCAGATGACACCCAGCTCTATCTGTCCATGAAGCCAGATAACACACACCAATTAGTTAAACTGCAGGAATGTCTTAAAGACATAAAGACCTGGATGGCCGCTAACTTTCTGCTTCTTAATTCAGATAAAACTGAGGTTATTGTACTCGGCCCTGAAAATCTTAGAAGTATGGTATCTAATCAGATTCTTACTCTGGATGGCATTACCTTGGCCTCCAGTAACGCGGTGAGGAACCTTGGAGTCATTTTTGACCAGGACATGTCCTTCAACGCACATATTAAACAAATATGTAAGACTGCTTTCTTCCATTTGCGCAACATCTCTAAAATTAGAAATATCCTGTCTCAGAGTGACGCTGAAAAACTAGTTCATGCATTTATTACTTCCAGGCTGGACTACTGTAATTCATTATTATCAGGATGTCCAAAAAACTCACTGAAAAGCCTTCAGCTAATCCAAAATGCTGCAGCAAGAGTCCTGACAGGGACTAGAAAGAGAGAGCATATTTCTCCTGTTTTGGCTTCCCTTCATTGGCTTCCTGTTAAATCCAGAATTGAATTCAAAATCCTGCTCCTCACATACAAGGTCTTAAATAATCAGGCCCCATCTTATCTTAATGACCTTGTAGTACCATATCACCCTATTAGAGCGCTCCGCTCTCGCTCTGCAGGCCTACTTGTTGTTCCTAGAGTATTTAAAAGTAGAATGGGAGGGAGAGCCTTCAGTTTTCAGGCCCCTCTTCTGTGGAACCAGCTTCCAGTTTGGATTCGGGAGACAGACACTATCTCTACTTTTAAGATTAGGCTTAAAACTTTCCTTTTTTCTAAAGCATATAGTTAGGGCTGGACCAGGTGACCCTGAATCCTCCCTTTGTTATGCTGCAATAGATGTAGGCTGCCGGGGGATTCCCATGATGCATTGAGTTTTTCCTTTCCAGTCACCTTTCTCACTCACTATGTATTAATAGACCTCTCTGCATTGAATCATATCTGTTATTAACCTCTGTCTCTCTTCCACAGCATGTCTTTATCCTGTCTTCCTTCTCTCACCCCAACCGGTCGCAGCAGATGGCTGCCCCTCCCTGAGCCTGGTTCTGCCGGAGGTTTCTTCCTGTTAAAAGGGAGTTTTTCCTTCCCACTGTCGCCAAAGTGCTTGCTCATAGGGGGTCATATGATTGTTGGGTTTTTCTCTGTATCTATGAAGCGCCTTGAGGCGACTTTTGTTGTGATTTGGCGCTATATAAATAAAATTGAATTGAATTGAATTGAATTATATTCTGTACAGTATGCAAAGCTTGTCCTCACAACACAGTCCCACATTTAAACAGACTGCACAGACACAGACTTTCATTCAGGCTACTACTAAACGCCTTCTCTGCCAAGGTCGTGTTTAACACAGCACACTGCTCATTGCTTTTTCTCCTTTTTGCCTCTGTAGACGAGCTTTCATCTCTTTTTATTCCAGTAAAATTCCCCACAGGGATGAGAGGCAGGTATGGGTGAAAAGCCCTGAGTCAGTGCGGTTACCTCAGGGCTTACTGAGCAGGAGAAGCTGCTGGAGGAGCAGGAGGAGCAGGGGATTATAACCACAGAGGCCGGCATTGACCCTTCTGCCCAGAGGGAAACCGACCTGAAAAATCCTAATAAGCTGCTTCATATACTGACAAAAGCTTTGAAATTGGGGGTCCAAACTGTAACATCTTGCAGCTTATGGTATCCCATTCATGTAATTTCTCTGTCCATGACAGGCCTTTTATTGGGTTTCATCTCTGTTACTCATTTATTTCTTTATTTTCTCCATTTTTCTTACAGGATCGATCCTCTGAAGGCCGACCGGCTTCTCTTTCGCCCATCACCACACCCCACCTAAACTCATACGCCTGCTATAGAACTACCTAATGTGAACTTTACGTCCATCCATACGCCTCCATGTCTGCAGCTGACTGCACTCTGCCGCCTTTCCTTTTGCCTTAATTGCCCTCCTCTCTCCCCCTTGTTACTTCTCTCCTTTCTTTTCCTCTCTTGTTTCCTACATCTCCTTCTCTCTCGCTCTCAGCAAAATCTGTAAGTGGACACCCCCACCGGGACCTCGAGGAAAAAAGGAGAGCAGAAGACGAAAAAAAAGAGGATGGATCAATTTGCCGGGGTGAGGAGGAGAACACAGGGCTGTGCTGCATGATGTATCGTGAGTGGGGGGATAACCTGCCCTGGATAAAGTAGATGGGATCTAATGGCTGAGTAATGCAGCCAGGCACATCTCCTCCCCCCTGCCTCCCGCACTCTTTACAAGCACACGCACATTTATACAGCCTTTTGACTGCTCTTTCTGGAGTCTGTCTCCAATTCGCTGAGACAAAATGGTGCCTCTTTCTGCACTGAGCCACCTTCACGAGGTACGCTTTAGCCGCTGAGACAGTTTCTTCATCTTACGTGTGAAGCTGTAGCATCTTTTTACACACGTGGCTTTACCAGAGACTCCTCCCTCCTGAAGAGAGAGGCAGCGGTGGCCGACAAAGATCTGTTCCCTGGAGGATGCAAGGGTGGAAGCATGGCGAGAGACAGGGGTCATCTGGGGGTTAAAGCTGAGTATGGGGAGGGTGAGTGAAAACTAGCTCGGGGAGATGTAAACATGTGGCTGTCTTTGTGTCCTCAAAGCCAAAAAAAGATGACAAAAATCCAAGAGGCACGAACACAGTCAGGCACGGCAGAGAGAGGAGAACTAGGAAGAGCCTGTGAAGGGAGCGTATGTGAACTCAAACATACCTATTTGACTCCTGCCCGGAGGCTTCATCTTCAACTCGCTTGTCAACTCTGAAAAATGCAAGAGACACACAAAGACAGCGGGAAGAGAGAGAAATCAAAAAATCAGAGATTAAACGCAGGCGATCAGAGTCTTATTAAAGCTGTATGCTGACAGTTTGTGTTTGCTGCTGCTGGTGGTTAACATAACAGATGCTCGATGCAGTACATCCTCGGCGAGCTCATGCATAATTTATGAAACAAAATCTGAAACTTTACATCAAAGACTGAGTGCTAGAGACTGCCACAGTCTGGATCTGTAAGGACACATTTGTCATATTAGCATTTTATTTTATTATCCTTATTTTTGGGATATAGGAGTGAAATCAGCATGGTGGAAAAAGCTGCTTTTGACTGCTTTTCTGATGTATATTTTGTTTTACCAGCTATCTCTCTGCAAGTTTGATTTGGCAAATCCAACCCCAAAAGTTTTTCGTGCCACCGCCGGGGATCTTTTGCTTCTTAAACAAACGTGTAAACCACCACACTGTGGAGCCACTCTCAGTGTAATCAGAATATATTTAAATAAAAATGCAATCCCCGTGAGCTGTGCCACATTTAATAAAACATCCGATGAAGCTAAACATCCTGTCGTGCTTTGTACGAGAGAATCATTTCAACTTAAAGCCACAGCTTACAATCATATCATTAAAAGTACCTTTACATTATTTTAATAGTTCTTTTTTCCCCCCTTGTATAGCACTTGAGTGAAGATGTGCATCTCTCTGTTGTATCTGTGTCTGCTGTATGCTTTGTCTGGCTTTTATGTCTCACATTAGGCGCTCGCCTTTGAGTCCATTTCACTTGAGCCATAAAAGCAAAGCAAGCAGATTAGAGGCACTAGAAACTCAGCAGCTTTTCTGGACAATAAAACGCATCTGATCAAAAGATCAAGCCATTAATGCCTTTTTTAGGGGTATATCAGGCAGGAGCAACAGTCTCAAATAGTGGCAGTGATGTTAAAAGATGCTCAGTGTGATATGCAGCATATTTTTAGATGGATAAAATAAAGCATTTCTGATATGTTAAGATAATGTGTCAGACTGAAGTATTCAGTCGTTCAGTGATTTTTGGACTATATTTCTGCATATAAGTGAGTGCAGAGGGGCAGACTGCTGGTTGTGTCTGTCCTGTCAGTCATCTCGACGGTCATCCACAGCAGCCTGACTGCAGCAGGAAAATCTCCACATTCAGCCTTTTTCTGCACACACCACAACACAGAGAGCGGTGCTTCATTTAATTCCCCCGTGACCAGAAAAACTCTTATTCTCTTGAGATATTCGAGTTTATTTAAGTCAGAAATTATGAGCAGTGAACTTCAGGCTTTTTTTTTGATGGAAGAATTTGCAGTGTATACAGAACAGGCTGTACCATCATGTGCGTGTGGCTTGGTTATCCCTAGCCTTTCTTCTCCTCTTGCTCTCTCTGTCACACCCTCTCTCCTTCCCTCTGCAGTCAGCATACTGTAGCACACCCACCCATGCAGCTGGCATGAAGAGAGAAAGACAGATGGGGGGTGTGAGGGTGGAGGGTTGGGAGTTAAAGAAGGAAGGAAGGTAGGCGTGAAAAAGAAAAGGGGAGCTCCAGAAAGGCACACTCAGTGATTGCACCCAAATGTGAGTGACTTCGAAAGCATCTTATTTTCTAGTTATCACCCTCATTCACAGCTTCCATGAGCCTTGAAACTCCGTGAAATTCATTTAGCAGCGGGGGAGCACAGAATAAGCGTAACTCTAAGAATTATTCCTGACACAATGAAAATCAGTCACTCAGCACATTGCAATATCCAGCGTGTGCAACACTTTGTAGGTCAGTCTTATCTCCTGCAGCCTGACTGAGCGTTCAAGGCTTTTGTTTAGTCGATTCAACCTTGAACGTTGGAAAGATATCTGGAAGGACAAATGCAACTCGTTTCTGGGATGCACAAAAAACGCATTAGACCAGACAGGAAGACCTCATTTACAAACAGTGATGCAGCTTGTAGCTCATGAAGAGAGAAGCGCCTTTATGTGCTGATTAGGAAACTCTTGGAGTTGAGAACAGTGAAAAAAAAGAAAAAAGGCAGAACTAACGTGCACAACAACACTGTCAGCCCAACCTTGCAGTAACCTTCCACGCTTTATTAGTGAGCTGGCAGGGTACACCTCTGAGTCCTGCAAACTGCATTAGCCTATCTGTTCTTCACTGCCTCAAGTTACAAATAAAAACGTTCAGCAAAGAAAACTAACTAATCCGTGACAAGCAAATATTCAAAGACCACGGACAAAAAAAGCGACATCTCTCCTCCTTTCCTTTTCCTCGCTTGTTCAGATACATACGACTGTTTGATCTTTGCCTTAAAAAGACATTTGCATGGAAAACCTTTTAACAGCTTTTCCACTCTGGCCCGACGGCATCGTGAGAAGCTTTAAAGATGTTCAGCAGCAACAGCTGCTGAGTATTGTTTTTAGTGAGTGCAATCCCACAGAAACCTCTGAGGAATGTGGAAATTAAAGGCAACAGCAAACTGGAGTGAGGAGAGCAGGCCGATGCCACCAACTGCTGAGGAAAGATGATTTATTTGTGTACACGTACTTCTGGGGGCAGAAATGCACTGTACTGTCTTTACGCAGGTTTGGCCTCGTTTCCTTGCAGCTGACAGAAATATGACTGAAGCTCCATGTGGACCAAAAAAAAAAACCCCACTGCTATAAACAATCTGTAAGAGCCCCACATTACAGTGGGAGAGCCCACAGAAACAAAAGGAAGAGGAGGAGATGGCAAAGAGCAGGCCAGCTCTCTCTCTGTTGGTGGTGTCATTGCCACACGCAGCTGCACTGAGCAGATGTGACATGTGTGCGGGAGAAACACAAAATAATGGACCCAGCCCTTCCCCCATCCTCCTCCACCCCCTGCAATCCTCTTCGTATGGATTACTAAAGCTATAGGACCCATGGACTCATTACAAAGCACGTGTATTTCTGTGTCTGTCAATTAACTAATGTGTGTGCTGCTGGTTGTGCACTGGGGACAAAAAACTGTTCACATAACAGGATTCACGTCCCAACCAATGATGATCTATTTTAGGCTTTTAAGCTAGAATTATTATAACAGGGTTGATGGTTAGCCAGAAATAAACAAAAACATCTCCACAAGAAGGCTAATACCAGACTCTGTGTGTGTGTGTGTGTGTGTGTGTGTTTTCATGTGCATCTGGATGCTTGATTAAATGGAAGAAGGCACCATCCATTAGGCACCAAACAGGAAATGATGCAATCTACAGGAATTGTAGCATGACATCATCATGTAAGCATTGTCTGGCACTGAGTGGTGCTGCAGACACACATTAGAAGAACAATGAGGACGGACACACACACACACACACACACACAGGCTTTAGCTCAGTGGATGTGTCTCCTTAAAAAAATTAAATGTTTTAATTCAGTGAAATCAGGGAAATGACAGGATCAAAATATCAGAGTGTCTGATGGTTTATTGTGAGGTTAAAACCCCATTCAAAGAAGGCTGTTTTCCAAAATCTCAGTAAATCCTTTCTCTGAGGGTAAAAGGTCAATTAGATTGGTCTTAGCTGATTAATAAAGAGCTGCAGAACACCAGCAATGCCTAAAGAGGATTAGCCAAAAGGATTCTTCAATTAAATATGAACTCATAAGACCGCAAACGATTAAAAATTAAAATGTACATTACAAATGTACCTTCCAGTGTCCACTCGGTACTTTTTTTGGGAGGGGTTTTAAATTTTTTTTAAACACATCTTGGACACTCAGACATTGTGTATCCTCACATCTTATATTCTATAAAGTAACAGAAGTCATTTAAAATAAACATATAGCAGAAACCCAAGAGGAAAACTGATTTAACCTCGTAGGACCTGGCTTCCACATATGTGGTCATCACATTTTGGGTTGTCTAGACCAAAATACTAAATCTTGCTCTACAAGGGCCTGATATCCACTTACGAGGACATTATACTGCCACTGTTCTGTCGAAATTTAAAACAAATGTCCTGATATGTGGATCTCATTTTTCTCAGAAGCAAAAATCATGTAAAAAAAAAATTAAAAAAAAAAAAAATCTGGTAATTCTTTGTTTTTGCATTCATCAGGTCCCAATCAGTCCAAATAGCAAAGAGAATTTAAAAATGCATGCCATGAAAGAGTTCG
Source organism: Mchenga conophoros (assembly GCF_057382185.1). Lineage (NCBI taxonomy): Eukaryota > Metazoa > Chordata > Actinopteri > Cichliformes > Cichlidae > Mchenga > Mchenga conophoros. The sequence continues at coordinate 20,995,679 of NC_140539.1, read as the reverse complement.
GGTCTTAGGAGGTTAAAGAAGCCAGGAAGTACTCCTGCTGATTCTCTAAAGGCCATGTGGTTAAATATATTTTTAGCGTCAGTAGAAGTAGGGGGTCAGGTAGAGTTTTTTAGGGCTTTACTTTCAAAAACAGCAGCAACAGCAGCTGAGAACCCCTCACCTGTGCATCGTTTCTGCAGGGAAAGGATCTCCAGGTGAAGACCATGGAGCATGGAGAGGTGCTCCTTCCTGAGGAACACCATGCTCCTCTCCACACCCTCTATCTGCTGAGACAAACTCCTCTCATCGCCCATGGCTGAGTCTAAGGAGACGAGAGAAGGGGAGAGAATCTGCGTTTACTCCTGCCAGACACTAACTTAGAAATTCAGATTACAACCTAGGAGCTCCAGCGGCTCCACGTAACTTTGTCTTCAGTGGGAAGTGCCCGCTCGGAATTGAGGTCATGCTGGAGCTATAAATAAGGCATTGATAACCAAAAAAAAAAAAAATCAAGCCTGACCGATAACCTCGACTTATATTTCATTAGATAATATAAGTGTCCCTGCTTACCTTAAATTGACGTTAAGTACCAAAATGTGAAGAAATGTGATTTGCTAGCGTTATAAATACGTCCTCCGGTCCGAGCATGCTGGCCTCCGGCGTCGGTCCAAATCCTGCGGGCTGCCGCATTCACCCAGACATTTTATCTGGAGCGTTTAAGTGCTTTTCAGCAGCATGTGACGCTGTTTGATCAGAGGAAGAGCAGGAGGAGGAGGCTGGATGGGTGCGTAAAAATGCAAAACGACGCATGGCACCGCGATCCGCCGACACCAAAAACAATCCCTGCTGAAACATCTGCAGGGTCGATCATCAGCAGCAGGAACATGAAGCTGCTTTGAAAACCGACGAGCAAAGTGCGCAGTCCATTTTTTTTCTTAACGTGCGCACCTTTCCTCCGCTCCCACCAACTGAGGCGTCATCGAGCTGCTGGATGAGCAGCGAGTTGAAGACGGTGATGAAAACAAGCCATCGTGACCAGAACACGCGAGAACATCGTACGACGGGGTCAGTCCGCCAGCTGATTGGCTGAGCGGCACATCACCGCTCCGAGTCGACTCTGTGGAGCAGCGGTCCCCAACCCCCGGTCCTCGGACCGGTACCGGTCCGTGAGTCGTTTGGTACCGGGCCGCGAGAGCTGAGGCTCAGGTGTGAAATGTATAGTTTTCAGGGTTTTATCGGTTTTCAGCGTTATTTTGTTATCGTTTACTCGGTTTTCCTTGGTCTTTTCACGTGTGTTATGAATAAATTTTCTTTTTTTCGGTACCGGTACTAGTTTTATTTTGTTGAATTTATCCGCGACACCTTAAACGCCGGTCCATGAAAATATTGTCGGGCATAAACCGGTCCGTGGCGCAAAAAAGGTTGCCCGCTGCTGTGGAGGATCAAGGCGCAGCTCGTGCGTGTGAAGACGCGAAACTTTAAAGCCTCGCGTGCACGAAGCGTGTTTGCTTTGTGCACTTTAATAAAAGGATGCGCGTGATTCCAGCACCGTGGACAGCGAGACACTGCTGCAGTGGTTCTCAACATGAGGGCTGGGGACCTCATTTGGACCTTTTGGGAGTCGTTTACAGGACAAGGAATGCAAGGTTAATAGTAATAACAGGAGCACTTGAGAATAAGGGCTATGCTAACTTTGATCTTTTATGCTCATGCCAGCATTGTTAATATGGAAATCTAGTGTAGTATATAAATCTTTTGTGTCATTATGAAGTCATATAATTTTGTATTGAAAAAGTAAACTTTAAATTTTACTTTCAAACAAAGAAAGTGCTTATGCCCCCCAGTGATTATTGTATTGCTCTAAAGTTTTGGAGAGGACCTAACCTTTAACCAGCGGCAGATCTAGAAAATTGTACATGGGGGGCAAAGTAGGGGGAAGAGGTCTAGGCACAGTGGCACAAATAAACGGTTAGATTTCTATAAGCTGGGAAAAACTTGACTTATTACTCAATATGGCTTCTTAACTTTTTTTTTTTTCAATATGAACTTTGACCTTGGGCTCTCACAGTGAAGGCCAAGGTCAAATGCTTAGCCAACCTAGCTACTCATGTCCACCAAACGCTAGTATATTCTGAAGTTTGAAGACTATTCAGAAAAAATTGTGGGTAATATAGATTTTTTTTTTTAGAAATTTTCACAAGTGGCATGACCTTGAACAGATTTTCACCAAAATTAAATCAGCCCCGGTATCTACCGTCACAAAAATTTAACACAAACTCAAAAACTGTGGATGCCAGAGTGCTAACAAAGAGACAGACAAACACATAGCTCCAATTACATACTCCCTCCTTCAGGCGAGAGAATAAAAAACAAAAACTCGACTGTCACTCCCCCTCAGCCTCCTGGTAGATGCACATATAGCCTAAATTTGAAAATCGTAGCTGATCATCAGAAAAGTTGATTTTTCTGATTTTGACCTTGAGGACAAGGTCGCTAAAATTCGAACTCGTCCAACATTTTTACTCTTCTCGAGTTCTGGGTAGTGGTTGCACAGCTGGAGCCTATCCCAGCAGCACACCGGGTCAGGTCTCCAGTTCCCTGTAGGACTAAGTGAAGAACATACAACATGAATGTAGGTCTGTGTAAAGTTAGTTTGGGCTATAAAGAAGTAAACGCTGTTTGCATTTCTTTCTAAAACTTGTTAACATATCTAACCTTTAGTGCTTTTCGTAGATTCACTGTGATCTGTACATTTTAATGCACTTATAATAGCAGAAGATGGAGTTTGGACAAAATAATCCCTGTTAAAATAGTTCTGGTTTTTCAAAATAAAAGAAGATAGTTTTAAGAGGTCACCACAGTGATGAGTGTCACATGTTTTATTTGACAGGACGTCCTTCCTGACCCCAAAAGCATTTGTGTCACCTCCGCGGACCTTTTGTTTCTTTAATACGAACAATACCTTTGATTGGTTGGGTCCACCTGAGTCTGGGTCACGTCACCCATGACTAATAGTGAGTCGGACGCCCCAGATCTGGACCTCGAACTGGCTTCTTCTTTTATAACCCCGATGCTAATCCAAAAATCTGCAGAGAAACTAAAACAGAACGCTCATTCCTTTGATTTTATTCACTTATTTTAATCGACACATTAAAACAAATAGCGTTGTTAGATAAACATACATATCACAATTTTAATGACAAAACAATTTTGACAAAACTTGAAAAAATAAAACTGTTATATTTACACCGTTATATTTATATGCGACAGTCTGATGACAGGATAATTTTTGCTTTCAGAAAGAAAGAAAAAAGTGAACTTCATGAATGAATAAACAAGGGCACACTGATGGAGTAATTATAATTTGTGGGTTTTGATAAAGTTGGTGGACTTTAGAATGCCTCTTGGCCTAAATATTTTCTCGTTATGCCGACAAGTCACAAATATTGAATCACAATATTTAATATTTTTGACCTCATAAGATCTGGGGACAGTCGCATTTGGAAATCAAAGCCATACAGGTGATCAGAGCTACTACGAATGCTTTAAAAATAAAATAAAATCATCAGGTCATTAATATGACTTGGCTGCTAAGGCGTGTCACAATTCATTAAAGCACACAGCAACATGATGAACAAATGATGTCATACAAGCACAATTTCAATAACATTATAGTCGTATTCATAACAGGTTCACGAGTAAAAGCTTGTTTGTTAGAAAGAACTTCAATTACCAACAACAAAGCTGGCCTAAAAAAGCAAATTTAACATTCAAAAGAAAATTAATTAAAAACAAAAACAATAACTCAAACTTTTGTCTTCTCCCAAATAGTGTTTTTGTTTTTTGCTGTGCGCTGTGATTGTTACTGGGGCTGGAAGGCCTGCTTTTCACGGCTTGAACATAAACCTATTCAAGCATGCACACTGTGAGGAAACTGCACGTGAAGAAAGGAGGAAAAAAAAAAAATTGCTAAAAAAATGCCCTCCCACCCTCTAACAACATGTCTTAACACAATCATGTCAGCGACAGGAAAACTCGGTGAACACTGTGTCACCTTAAACTCGTCTTTTATAGCACAAATAAATTACAAAGATATACAACAAATCAAACACTGATTATACACAAAGGCAAAACATCAAAAATATCAAAAGCAAAAAACTAAATCACATCAATTATATTTCCATGCCATAGAAGAGCTATAATGCTGTGAGCTGAGCTGGAAGGAGAGGCCGTGTGAGGCTGTGTAAATAACGGTCTGCTGTATTCACAGCTCTCAGACCAGTTTGTTCCCGCCCACCTCGGGGTTTTCTCTGCTTTCTGTCGCGCTCATCTGCGACTTTAAAACTAAATGCAGGATGGCAAAGATCTACAAAAGCCCTTCAAAGTAAAAGCATCTCTGGTGGTCTTGGCTGAGCTGAGGTCACTGAGGTGAGGTGTAGGGATGTGCTGATACTTCCTGCCTGTCTGAAAGCTCCTACTGCAGACGCACATGCCACGGCGCACTGTTGAAATATTAATTGCTATTCTAATTATTGAGTTTACTCAACTAATCTACATCATTTAGGTTTTCCTTTCACTTCACAGGGTTCAAGTTTAAAGCGCAGCTGCCCGCTCATGGACAGTGATGCCATCAGTGGAGATTTCGCCTCGTTCCTCTGAGGTTTACCGACGCGAAGATCCCGCCGCGTGGGCCGAACTGAAGGGCACGAGCTGTGTTAAGCATCAGGGTTAAATGTAAAAGGACAAAACAGACACACGTTGTTGCCTCCCAGTTGTCATTATTCTTTCGTTAAGCAAAGATTTGCATTTGCTTGATTTTCTTTATTCAACAAGCAGACATTACTTTTGTTCCTTTTTTTTTTGCTGCCAATCACCGGCAGCATTGCGAGTGTTGGAAAGAGGCAAAGAACTGGTGTGAGCCCTGAGGTAGCAGGCGGTTTTTAGCTGAGGAGATTTGGTGGGAAAGGCATTCACCTCTGACGTCACCCCCACCGAAGAAATAAAACTCACAGCAGCATAACGTGTATATATCCTATGTATAGAGATATATGTCTATATATGAATAAGAGATTATTGTTCCAAAGTAAAGAGAGATATTTTATATTTATGTTTCTGTTTCCGCTGGCTGCATACATGGACGTTTGAGGGGCTCAGTGCATTGTCACTCATCGCGAGCTACATTTTAGGATCGATTGAGCTGAAACGCCGTGTGACAATAAGGCGTTTGGTGTCTCACAAGGCCTCGATTTGTTTATATGAAGCACTGAAATATGGGAGAAAAACTGCAGCTGATTGGTAGATGGGTCTGAGGTGAGGCTGTTTGATTACACTTGGAGTACTTGTACCTGTAATGTAAGGGAGGTGCAGATCTCTCTGTCTTTACAGCTATGAGTATTTAAACGCTTGCAGTACAGACAGTACAGAACCTCAGCCACGGCGTGTTAATGTACAGTAACGTGTGCCCCTCTGAATCCTTCACCTTCCTCCCCCTCCTCTCTACATCTCCTTTTCTTTCTTGGCCTCCCGGGTGCTGCTCTTTAAGAAGTCGCTCCTGAGCAGGCGGCAGAAGAGGACGATGTTCATGGCCGTCATGATGGCCATGCCCACGCTGCCCAGCGTGTAGGCCAGGAGGGGCACCTTGTCCCTGTTGAGCACCAGCCACCGGGTCATCCAGGCCAGCGTGTTGATACGGAACACCACGTACGTGCCCAGGTTGATCATGCTGTTGACGCGGTACAGCGTGCTCGCGGCCATGTTGGCCATGCGCAGGATCTGCCTGATGTGGAGGAACACTGAGTTTATCTCCACCAGCAAGGCAACCACGGCGAAGCCCACGTAGCGGCACGACACCACAGCGAGGCCGAAGCAGGTGATCACCTACAGAAGAAGACAAGGAGAGAAAACGGCACAGAGGAACATTACAGCAGGTGAAAAAACAAAAACAGTATTATCCACTACTACTAGTTCTACCATAACTACCACTAGGATTATAAATATTACTCTCTTCTCGTCTGTGAGTGCATCACTTTTTCATTGTGATGCACTCACCAGCAGATTCATTAGATACTCATCTGCTCTTTAATGCAAACATCTAATCAGCAAATCACGCGGTAGCAACTTAATGCATTTAGACACAATCAAGTGAGGTTCAACGCGAGACTCAGAATGAGCACGAAAATGGGTCTCAGTGAGTTTGAATGTGGCATGGTTGCTGGTGTGAGACGGTCTGGTCTGACTGCTTCAGAAACTGCTGATCTGCTGGGAGTTTCCCACATGACCATCTCCCGGGCTGAAAAAGAGCAAATACGCAGTGCAGTTCTCTGTGTGTGGTGTCGATCCCACAGGTCAGAGGAGAATGACAGGCTGTCCTGAGCTGATCGGAAGGCAACAGTAACCAGATATACACTTTTTATGCTGGTGTAATGCTGTGGAGAATATTTTTTTTGTTGGTGCACTTCAAAAACTAGCCAGTGTTCACACATCACACCCATTTTTGCAGGAGATCCTTTAACCAGGGTCTCCTGACTCTCCCACATGTTGATATTAAAACCAGAGGCCATCGTGCTTTTGAGGTTGTGGCACCCTTATTTTGGAACAGCCTTCCTGATGACTCTGTTATTTGTTTTAAATGACTCCTGAAAACACATTTTTATAGGTTAGCTTTCCTTTAATCTTTTATTTGCATGTATGGAAGTGCCAGTGAGTGTAGAGAGCATATACATATCTTAAAAGCTTTTACGCTCGTCATCATTGAATAAGTTTACAAGATAATGTTTAACCAGACACTATGTGCTTAATGGAGTTTGATAACTGATATGATAAAAGAAAAAAAAAATCATAGCACTGTAACTTAATCTAAAAACATGGCAGTGAGATTTGAAGCAGTCGCTTTCTCTTATCTTCTCAGCCTATCAGGAGGAGGCGGATGTGTGAACATCTGAACTTCTGCCCTGAAAACGCACCGCCACTTATGTCAGGATTTTACTTAACGACCACGTGAAGCTCCGCCACTCCCACACAGTGCTTATGAAAGTCTGTGATGTAACTGACACGGACGCGCCACAAGGTGGCAGCATCATCATTCAAACAACTCAAACCCTGGAGGAGTCATACTGCAAAAATTATGGGATGTTGTGAAAGAAAGAAAACAAAAAGCTGCTGTGCAACATTTTCCCAGCAGTCTCAGGTATAAAATCTGGATGACAGGAGAGCGTCTATACTCCGTTCGGCCAACTCTCCACAGGAGCCGCGCACATTCATCAGGCTTCATTCACACTCAGTCACTGCACCGCTTAAACTGGCTTGTTTATGCATTAGGAGTGGAAGCTGGAAATAAAGGTGGACTTAAGGAAAAGCAGAAAACAGCTGCTACAGGTCACGGGGTGCTGTGATGTGTGAAGTGACAAAATGACCCTTTCAAACAGGGCTGGCTCTGTTGGAGAAACATGTTGTGTTTCATGTGATGACTGTAATGTAGCAAAATGTCATGTGACGCGTTCCTGTAGATTAGGCAACAAGCCATGTGAGGGTCACACCATCCCCAGAGTTGCACATGTTACAATATAGCGGATCCATTAGTGCCAAGAGGTAAAGTTCGACGTCTTCTTCTTTGCTGGATGTGTTTCATTTCCTCCTAAACTCCTAAAAGCAAGTGCACACTGTGACCGCAGCACAGAGGAGTTACCTCACTAAATTTCATTTTAACTGTAAAAGACTATTTTTGAATTCCACCTCACTCACAACAAAACACACACTCAGAGCACAAATCACACCATTTACCTGCCTTTAGCTCATAATGACAGTAATAACTAGGAACTGCATTTGGCAACCAACCTATGCCTCATAATTTGAAAGGCATACAGCACCAAACATTCACACACAGGTGAGATCACACACCCAGCAGTGGCCCGGTCACCCTTCTCTGACATTCCTCTGTGGCAGCACAGGTGCTGACTCCAAACCCCTCAAAATAACAAGGTGACGTGTCATGTCATGACATTTTGTCACAGGTTGCCAACAACATATGAATGGATTAAGCAACTTAGTAATTAGTAACTTAGTAAGAACAAAAACCCTGTGTTACACTTAAGGACAGTGCGCTCCGTTTCCACCACTGAAAACCAAAAGGATGAATGAAAAGTCCAGACTGTTATCATTTAGACACACAACATGCACCAGAAAACACTCTCACGGGTACCAACAGAGGACCGGACACCTGCGAATCATCACACACACGCTCCAGTTAGCAAACCCACAATCTCACAGTGAATTCAAATCTAAGTGACAATTGTCAACTCAAAAACTGCAGCTTCTCTGGAGGCCACACGAGGTTGGTTACAAAAGCAAGTCAATCCCCATGCCCGACTTTAAAGGCTGCTACAAAAACCTGTTTGGCCTCCAAACAACTGAATGTGAGTGAAAGCCGTTGTTGCTTCCTTCACAAAACAGAGTTTCCATGAATAGCTACCACATCAAACTGAGAGCTCTGAATCAACTCCTCTGGTGCTTTGATGAGGGCACTCACTGCCTTCAGGTTAATTTACTACAGTAAGGACAGCACAGTGGAGGGTCTTTTTTGACTGAAAAACACATCCAAGCTCTATCCCTGTTGCTAAGCGCATCAATAACCCTTAGTGCCCTTCTCTGTCATCTCCCAAGCACTCAAGAAGAAGAGCAGTCTGCTTAACCTGTGTAATCACCCACATATCCACACGCCCCCATAAGCAGCCAGACTACAGTTACAAAATATAGCAGTGGTCTTTATACAAGCTCATCTGAAGTCTAATCTGATGTGGGTGAATAAACCACGTCAGAACACGGGTCCTTATACAATCCGGTGATAAGGTGACACAGATGGATTTAGTCTTTGTTCATTGTGTCATAAAGGAAAAAAAACAACTACATTTACTACAACAACACCACCCGCCCCTCTCCATGGTTACTTAAAGAGAAAAATCACGTGTGTCCACTTTGGCAGTTCGCTCTTTTATTGGTGTTTGTTCATGTCCTTTCAGCCGTTAACCTAATCTTTATGTGAACGCTGATAGGAGAATGCCACGCAGGGCCAGAAAACATCTTCGGTAATACTTTTCAAGGCTGCTGAGAGTGTCGTTAAACGGTTAACGGTAATGGGTCGTTAAAAAAAGAAAAGAAAAAGAATGTAAGAAAAAAGGGATGTGCACAAAAGTCCTGCTAAAAAAAAGAAGATCTGAATTTATTTATTCCAATGATATAATGGAGTGTGAGCACAGTGCATGTGACGCAGGTGTGCAAACGCTCCACTTTCAGGAGTTTTAACATTGCTGTTTTGCAATAAACAGCTCTAAGAAAATCATTCTTATGGATTGGATTCCTCCAGCTCCCCTTGTGGCCGAGCAGCCACCAGATACCAGAAAGTAGCCAAAGCTGATCCTGGTGTCTCCCATCTGTTTGTCATTTCTAAGCAATGGTGGCCAACCCCGATTATCAGTTCTGTGGTCAGCACTCTGCACTTATAGAGGGACTCCCAGTAATCCCACTCCCCCCTACACCACCGGTCTCTGCGTCTGTCGTGATGGAATTAATTCAGGATTAACTGGATTTGCCACACTGAAGCACATCTTTCACACAGAGGAGCACAGGAACACCCACATATGACCCCCATCAGGTAACTGCACAACCCACAGCAAAATGGAATTTAAAAAACAAAACCCCATCATACCACATTTAGCTGTTAGAGTAAGATTTTTTTTTAAACACATTAACATGAAAATATACTGGTTGAAAAGCTTGTTTTATATATGGGAGTGGTTAAAAAGTTAAAGGAAGCTTATCTGAGGAAGATTTTGTGGCATGATTGAGTTTTTTATGTCAAGAATGAACTTTAAGTTTAATTCTTTGGAAAAACATGTTAATGCTTCATCTGCAGGAGATGATTGCAACATATAAAAGAAAAGAAAAAAAAATCTAAAAAGGCTTTAAATTTACCGTGGGGAGCCACTTCACTAAAATCACCAAGCTCAAACATAACCTTGAAATTTTTTAACTTGATTGAAAAATAGTCTCATACAACATGTCTATAATAAGTTAGTAATGAACCTATATTACACACACCTGTATGAAAACAAAGCAGCACGAGTGTTTGTTGCTGCATTCTTTTCCCTGTGGGCTCAATTAGACAGACAGGTGAGGGACCATCACCTCTGCCCTATTTCAGGGGGAAAACACTGGGCGCTGAGATAGTGAAGATGACAGAGGTTGTCACTAATCCCAAGTTTTCCCAAGCTTTAAAGGAAAGGGACCAACCCAAAAGTGGGGCAAAGTTCACGTGATAGATGTGCAAAGACTTATATTTGTGCTGAAAATCGGTCCGTGCAGGCTGAACTGACTAGAAGTACCAGAGCGGATAAACCTGATGAAAGAGGAAGTTATTTCTTCCTTTTTCAGAAATCTTCAATCAAACATTGTTGCAAAGAGAGGTAACACCTGTTAAAAAAAAAAAGGAAAAAAAAAAAAAGGGACGAAAGTTAGTGAAAAGATTCCCGTGACAAACCAGTTCTTTCAGTACTTCGTACTCTGACTCAGTCGGAGAAGAATTTCAGGTTTCGGTGACGTGCCGTTTGCACAAACTGAACGCTGAATAATAACTAAAGAAGGCAGGGAGGTTATTAACAAGGGAGGTGCAACGCTGTGTTTGCAGTTTACGTGTGTGCGCATGTGTGGGAGATATATCACAGACATGGGAGACTGAGGAGGTGCTTCATCAATCAAACAAACCCGTCTGAGTACAGCACAGTACAGCTGTGCAACACAGTGTGCCATATAATAATAATCCTGATAAACGGATGTAGGTGCATGTTCTATTATTGATTATTTACTGCTCTACACATATAATATATAAGCACATAAGATAGTCACAGCTCATAAAAAAAATCTGTTAATGGATAGGGCGAGTGTGTCTAAAGAAGAGGGCAGGAAATGCTTAGCTGATGGAGAGGAAACTACAAAGAAGCTCAATGCATAGGATGCTGGAAAGTTGTTAGTAGGTACAACAGCAGTGGAGCGATGGGGAGATGGGACCATAGCATGCTAACAATCATGTGCACAATCCAAAGTTTGAAGGTTCACGCAGGCCTGTCTACAAGAATGAGGCATGGGGCCCATAACTGTTATCATGAGACCTGTGTTAACTCTGCTCAGCTGACAGCAGCACAACATCTGGTGAGTAACTGCACAAATATTTGTTCGTGCATCTCCGTGATCAGTTTAAATTGTGTGTATGGCTTTCATTTGTAGCCGGGTATGTCTCATTTCAAATACAGGCTATGGAGTAGGGCTCAGTGATTGGTCAGTTTTGGTGAAGCTTGAGCTATTTTCACACGTGCACAGCAGCTCTATGGCGTCCCAGCCTTTTTGACTACTACTTATTTTCCCTTTGCTTCATAGCACAAAGTCTACTGTTCTTTGGATAGTATGCAAAGATAATAAGAGGTAATCCTGTAATAGGTAACTCCTGCACACATTACCCAGGTGGCACCCTTGCCTAAAAATCAGTAAATCACACACATTTCCAGGAGCGACAGCTGGGCTAAAGCAAGCGACCTCATCTTTGGACAACGTTTGGATTATCCCGACATCTCTGACGTTCCTGTGTGAAAACAGCTTTGGTCACTCGAGGTTTTCAGGCACTGGCTGTGCAGAGACAGGTAGTGGTTATTTCCAGTGGACTGCATGCCTCATCAATGACCTAACTTCTGTCCGCAGTGGCCAAGGATTTGAGAAGAGCGCTGATGATAGGATTTGCAGTTGTGCATGTTTTGGTCATCTTTAACCGTAAAATAAGACAGAAGAATCCTTAAAGTACCACAACACGGCTGTATCCATAATCCTCCATTAAAGACAGTGTAGGCTCAACAGACCGTTTTGTTAATAAAGAGAATATAAACCTTTTTGGATGCAAAGATAAACATAGCTTCCAGATCTGACCCACTGACACCTTTATCCTGTAACGCTGTAATCTTAATAACACACATGATAGAAAAGCTGGGACAATGTCTCACAAAGGATTCGTACTCGTATAAGATTTTTAGGGGATGCGCCTATAGTTTTAAGTTGTCTCGTTCTTGAGTTCTTGTGTTCACGCCGCCCACTGGACAGCCATCCGGTGGGTTACAGCAATACTCCAGCTGTCTTTCTTGGCTGTGGGGTAAAAAGACGATGAAGAGGAGCGTGCTTTAGGGTCAGTGCACCTTCAGTTTATCGTGACGGGTGTGCTACCTTACGAGCGTCCATCTGCGTTTCAAAACAACAGTGAAAATGCTCAAATGTGTCACACCTCAGCTGTTTGTCACCATCCTGCAATCTTTGTTATGTGCGTCACTACTGTGTTGCATTGTGTTATATTCATGTTCTTGTCCTGTTCACTGCTTGCAAAGTAAGATCATAAGATTTTAGTTGGTAAAATGCTTTAAAATCTTAACTAGCATGTTAGTTTGGAATATCAGATACAGACCATCACTGTGTTCACCTTAATGATAAATGATTGTTGCCTTTCTTAATGAGAGGTTGAGGCCAAAATTAGCTCTGAGGTTGGAAAGACATTTCTGCCACTCAAGAAACCCACAATTTGTCAAGTTAGAACTATAGTTAGCGCGTGCACTGGTGAAATCCCGATGACTACAGTAGGACAGGTGAGACTAACGACATGGAAATGAAATGGTTAACTGCATTTACTACAAAGGTTAAACATAAGGTTGTTCCTCCGCTGTGCTCTCACATGCTTTCACACCCACCCACACCCAATCACACGCAAGAACCTCTGGTGTTCCCACAGTAACTATCTTTTTTTTTTTTTTTTTTAATTATTATTCATTTTTTAAGCTTTCGTTTGAGGCTATGAGGTGTGGCACTAGTGGAGAACAAACACACAGTTGTTATGTGCCCCACCTCGCTTTTTCTGACGTGACCTGCAGCTTACCGACATCTACTCCTTCCTTTGTAAACCCACTGATAGATGAATGCCTCTACAAACAGCATTCCTGGTTGTTATGCCAACAAGAACAAGCGCCATTTCGCTTTTTCAAAGCCAGCCTCTTTGGGAAGCATGGCATGTGTGCTCTTTCCTGCTGTAGGCGGAAGCCACTGTAACAGAAAAGCCTCACTGACACTTAAGACTGATGCACCGTGATGGGCTTCACATTGTTCTGGCTGCTGTGCTCTCTATGGTTTTGTCTTAAAAACATTTTAAAATCCAAGAATCAATGATAATATTTTTCCCCCAACTTCTCAGGCACTACAGATGAATCGGTAACTAATTCTTGTAAGAGAAGCATGAGCAAATTTGCCAGTGTTTTTTGTTGTCACTTTACATTAGTAAGCACCAACTATGCAGGCACCCTATGCACCCTAGGTGTAGACTTCAAAGAAATATAACAGGAATGACTATTTGGCCGATGTGCTTCCAGCAATCTGTGACGTTGTCTGCAAGACAGTGTACAAAATAACAAAACTATGTGACCCGGACCCCAGCAGACTTGCAAGCACGTAAGGTATGATCGAGGCATGGAGCCGTACCAGCCTTTACACTCTGTCACTTAACAAGGTCTCCGTCGGATGTTGGGGAACAAGGACATTACCTCCATTTTAGTGACATGTCAGTGTAGGAGCTCAGAGAGTCACAGATTATACACAGGGGATGTTGCAGCAGTTTGAAAAAGCATTAGAAAAATGTCTCTCCACCTACACCAGCGCTGATGTGGAGGTTTTCGTCAGCTCTCCCACTGGTATAAATGGTGCAAAGCTGTGGGAATATCACCAATATGGCGTGCATGAAGGCATTCTTATCCCGAACTGTGAATTATGCAAAGTTACTCTAGTAAGCCCTAAGCAAAACATATGAAACAGGAAATGAGCAGTAAACAAGATAAACAGATAAAAACTAGCCACTATCTGGTGCTGGACCGGTAAAACGTGTGAGACCCGGTGGGATAAGATGCTACTGCAACAGGCATAACAAACAAAGTCAAATGCCTCTACAGCAGGCAAAAAGCTCTGTATAAACAAACAAATACAAAGTCCAAAGCATCTCTGTCATCCAAGACAAGAAGCTGCGGTCACTGAAATTGTTGTTTTATTTTCCTACTTTGTATTTGTTGCATCATGAGTATAAACTGTGCCTGTCTCAAAAACAACGGACAAGGAAGTTCTTCAGACATACCATGAGGGTGGAGAAAAAACCTCAACAAAAACCAGATATTATACTACCAGTGTGGAGAATCTCATTGGTATGTAGCCATGTGAGTGGGTGGTACAAGCTGCGGAGAGTAGGTGGACGAGTGGGGACGGGGGAGATGTTTGGCAGTCACACAAGGATGGAGGGGTGGAGAACAAGGCAGAGTGTGTGATATATGATGTATGGCTCCAGAACAGAAATGTGTGGAGAACGAGCGCACATTTGCAGAAGCCCACTCAGGAAGTTAGAGGTTTTCTGCTCCATGTTGCTCATGGGAGCCTGAGGTTCATGTGGAGACCAGATGTCTGCCCTCCTGTCTGGATATACACACAATCTGGGGATTTGCGGGGTTCCCCCACCAAAGAAAAAAAAAATTGACCAACATACACATGGATAAACCATATTTCATGGCCAAAATAAATATATGCCCACATTCCAGTCTCTGCCATCTCATTGGCCTACTTTACTCTCAGCGTGTTGTCTTTGTATTTCTCAGGCTGAAATACGACTACTAGCAAAGACAAAAACAAAAACACGTCATATGCGCTTAAAAAACAGCTGATGTTAAACTTCCAGTGGCAGAGGAGGTAAAGGCTCAACAAATTTCTGCATGTGCAATCAGGAAATATTTAAGTTCTGCGGTGGAGTCAGGGTTCCTTAGAACGAATACTGGAAGGAGTAGCTGATAAAGCTACAAATGTGCAGGTTAATCAGGTTTCAGTGTCGAATGATGCAGAGGATATGCGGCAGGCAAGGCATTCCAGTAAACATGCGTCCCGACACCAGTAACAGCCAAATAAAATATGTTCAAGCCTCTAAATGTGGCATTCCCCACTGGGTATTTGAGACAGCTGAGCTCTCCTCCCACAAATATCTGTTTTCATTCCTGGTAAACTGACACAAGGTCCATTAATATCTGATGTTTGCACAACATGAAGCAAGAAGGACTGAGACTATCCCAGACTGAATTTGAAAACCTGGCTAAAAGGATTTTTGTGGAACACCGATAGAAATGAAATGGACACAGCAGAAGTTTTATCCAGGATTTGTCAACATCTAGAAGAACAAGAGCAACTATCTAGGTGTAGATTTGTCCAATTCTTTGGTTTATTTACTTCAACATAATCAGGACATTAGTCATTTTAACCAAAGATAAGGCTGATGCAGCTCTCTGACCTATATTTAGGAGTTTACTGAGTCAGTTTTACTCATGAAATCTATTGGGACGGTGTGCTTTAAAGCAAAAGAACCCAACTGCACTTTGTTTACAGCACTATAATAACACAATAATAGTGTTGCAATAATTTAGAACTAGGTAACCATGTAAAACTATTTAATTACATATATCTTACTTTTACATATAAGCTAAAAGTAAGAAACAGCCTAGTATTAACAATGTTTTTAGCCAAGTAATGTATAGGGTTATCATAACAGATTAAACTGAATGTAAGAAACTAACAGTTTAATATATTTTCTGGTTATTACACAAAAGCTAATACAAATGTTTCCAGGTACTAAACTATGGCAGACATGTGCCCTAGTACTAATGACAACAACATAAAATATGTTAAAGCCAATAAACAAAGGACAATTTTTAGGATATAAGGTTGACTTAATTTCAGCATTACACATCGTCATCATTACATCATTATACTAAAAATATTTAGTTCCAAATAGTGCTCAGAAAGTACCTCTTTTGTTTGCGAGTCATTATATTACAATACTACTATTGCCAACTGGTTTTACCTCATAGGTATTGTTACATTAGAATCTACATTATTACCCCTAGTTAGTTTAACATTACCCAGCAGGGTTATTACTTGGTTTTACCTTGTAATTAAATGGTAAAAGCTATTACATAGTTATGTCTTAATCTAATTGTTTCCCCCCAAATTACTGAGTTGTTGTAATAAATTATTGGTGAACCCGTTTTAGAAGTAATGTGACAGATGATTAATAGCTCCATATTTCACTGTATGTGTGATCTGGGCTTTTTATTGCAATATTGGAAATAACAGAGCAGCTGAGAAGTTAATGGCTTCCTCATTAACAATCCTATAATTCTGCATTTGTGTTTAAAACACCAACTTGAGCATTCGATGTATTACATGGGACTAATGAGAGCATACATGATGAGGAGGAAAAATAGTAGAATCATCATCAGCAATACTATACTTAGATTTGGGTTTTTAAAGGGCTACAGCAGTCAGGAAGCGGTCAGTTAACCTGTGAAGCCCTGATCTGCTTCAGAGAAGTGTCTGCTATGGTACGGCTCACTGAAGATAACTCAATTTTGCCTAATGAGAGAGGGATGACAGACATTTATGAAAGAAAACATGCCGCAAAACATAAAATCCCCTGTGAAGGAGCTGTGAGTTTATCTGTGCTTCTACTGTGTATCATCATTAAAACCTCAAACGAGAACATTCAATATATACTGTTACTCACATGCTTTCAGGCTTCATGGAAAAAAAAAAAAGTCTGTCCTACTGCGTCTGGCTGGCGTCCTTCTGCTTTTTAATTATGTGCTCACAGTTTCCGAGAGTCATGAATAAATATGGCTGAAACATACTCATCGTAGGGGTGGGTGTTTTCTTTAGGCGATCACTTTGGTACAGTTTAGCTCAAACAAAGGGAAAAAAATTGACATTATTTAACTATGCCCTACTCTAGAAAGCTCTGCACAATATTTTTATCACACATTAAATATACCATTGTAGGTACATATCTTTGACCCTTAGAAGAAGCCACCCGACTCCTGTCAGAGTGATCAGGCCTTCCTGTTTTGCAAAGGAAGCTTGAGTTTACGGCAGACAGGATCTCATCAGGCCCGAGTGAGTGTGGCAGGGCCCACATTTTTCTGAGACCGAAATAAGAAGCTGTATTCTGCATAGCAGTCAATAAGGAGGAGGGGGAAAAAAAACTTTCCATGGAGAGTTTGACTTATTATTTCTCCTGGACCGCGAGAACAGATCAGCAAAACTGCACTGAAGTTAGTGTGCACTTCACATTTACAAGACCTAGCAACAGGTGTGACCACAACTGACATTCAAAATGTATTTTTACACGCGTTTCCACCTGTAAAGTCAACAATATTTAGTCAGAGGGTTTGTTTTGAGCATTTTATTTTATGGCCTACATTAATCAGCAGTCAACATATAAGGATAAACTTTTTTAAACACATGTTCAAAACTTTTCTCTAAAGACACACCCTCCCATATTTTCCAATAACTTGTGGACAATATGGGAGGGTGTGTCTTCCAGTCACACAATTGCTCTACATGCAGCATGGCATATGCACATTTTAGTTTGCATGTGTCACTGCTCAGGCAAAGCCAGATTGTACACTAGGTCTGCAGCAATGGGGAGATGAAATGCAGGGGGAATATGAATCAGCTGGCTGCCCATATGAGCTGAAGATTAACTAGAGAGCAGCCTTCTGTTCTAGGACTGCATGGCCAGCTGGTCTTACTGGGTTCAGGTCTTAGCACACTGGGAAAACTCCTTGGACTTCAGGTGACTGGTATGTGAACACCTGACACAGTAACCTTCTGTATACCATATGCATTTGAAAGAAACAAGGAAAAGAGCAACAAAAGTAGAAAAGAAATGAGTCAAGATGATGTCAATATAGCGAAAGAGTTGAGGGAGGATTGCTTAACGCTGAAATGAAGCGGAGGACGTCACAGAAAAGGATGAATGGTACAATCGGGAAACGAAGGGTGTAAAGAGATTTAGTTTGCTGAGAAGCACAGAGAGCTGTGTGAATGGCCTCCCACGCTCTAATGACAATCCGAAGCCAGCTGGCCTGGCCAAAGCACCCATTCACTAAACCTCCAGGAAGTGAAAGAGGAAAAGACGAGACTTTCAGGAAAAAAGGGAAAACAAATATCTCCTCCCAGTTAGTCCTTTGTCACCTACAGACAAGTGATGCTGGAGCCGTTTCTCACAAATAATCCAAAACATTTGAGAATTTCTAGCAAAGCTCATTTCTAGCTCCATCTTGACACTGTTTTACTCCACAAGAGTATCTTTGCATAATAATCCATCTTTACCTTACACCTGCCCTCTCTATATGACAGCCTTCTTCCGATTGGCTGCCCTTCGGAAACAGCAGCTTTGAACTGCAGGTTGGTGAGGTGGTAAGGACAGTGATGTCTGAGTTGAATAAGAACTAAAAACCAATTTTGCCAAAGTTTTATTAGCAAAATAATGCTGGAAAATAATACTTTTAGTGTTACCCGGCACCTATAAAGCCAGACAAAGACGCACACTGAGAATCCCCAGAAAAATCAATCAATAGCAGCCCTCCATTCCAATATTTCCAATGTTTGTTATCTTAGTTGTATGCAGTGAAGTTCTCTTAAAACTATGTCCACAAACACATTTAGTGAACAGTTTCTGATACCTAAACACCAAATAATGTATTATTTTGCCCCAAATCCTGTTCCAGCAAAACTATTGGATATGAGCACAGCCATAAAGATGGTGTTGCTGGGAACTTTTCTTTTTTAATGCTGTGCAGACTGAGATTGACCAGTGGTTTCTTGTAAACCTTCCAAAGTTTAATTAACTGCAAATTTGCTAGATGCAAGTATTTCTCCAAGTGCAAGTGTTTGCATCATTACTAATAATTCAAAGAACACACATGGTTTGACATTGGCAAGTTAGAAGAAAAAGAGATTAATAAAGTCTTTTTTTTGCATGTTAATCTAGAGCTTTTGAAATTTTAGGAAACACACACACACAATTGCACTCTAGCCACTGAGTACAAACAGAATTGCTCCTGCCGGGTCAAGTGCTCAGTGACCACTTTGATAATGACAGTGTCCTTCCAGCAACCCACAAAGAAAATCTCAAATATTTGTTGTATTTTTTGCTTATGCACACTTTCTGTAATTGATCGGACATTCTGGTGCCATTTCAGGGAAAACCTTTGAATCCATCAACTCCTCTGAGCAGGCTTTTGTTGTGGCATCATGTAAAATAACTAATAATTCACAACTAAAGAAGTTTTCTTAAATTTAAAATGAGGGATTGGATTAACTACCGAAGATGGAGAAGAAAAGTTCGACTGAAACGTGAGGTGGAAAATACAATAACAACGCGAACACTACTGACCAGCCGTCAGCTACAGTATCAAGTGATGGGATTGGTTGAAACGGGGCCTTAACATGGCTGTCAAGCTGTGTGGCAGAACAAAGGAAGCGCACTAACAAAGGGGACCATATTTATCTTCATGTGCTCTCAGTGTCGCCTCACACCGGAGACTGTTTTTCCTTTGCTCAGCTTCACTCTCAAAAACCCACCAAAACCAGCATGCTGGCCTGGATGCATGTCGGGCGTTGTCCTAAAACAACACTTGATTCAGGCGGATTCATTGCTCTTTGGCGATTGGTTAAAGGAAAAACAAAAAACCCAAATCCTCACAGAAGAGTGGAGACAATACCAGATCGATGATGCATGTCAGATATCAGAGAAATGACGTGTATAAGGAACATTCCTGTATCTTTCTAGCGATAGCATTTATTTATAGCATTTCCGAAATACAAAGAGTTGTTTTTTTAACACATACTTTACATCTACAAATATGCAACTGGAAGATCAGCGTGATAATTTCCGGTGACCTGCTTTTTAAAGTCTGCAGAAAAATACTTCCACACAGTTTATTAACACCCAAACAGAGGCTTAAATTGTGACTGCTGCACAGTACAAATCTGCTCCAGCCCTGGCAGCAACCTGCACCTGATAAAAATTTCAACAAAGCTCTTGCCAGTAATACACTTACACTAACAAGAGAAAGAGCTTGGCAACAGAAAGCAATACACAACACCTGCATGGTCCTGGATGTAGGTCATGCAGTCAGAAGCGTGGAGAGAAAATAATCAGTGCTCCTTTCCCTCTTTAGAGCAAAGCCGGAGGAAGGGTCAGATCCTCTGACCTCCACTTCCCCTCAGGAAAATATGCCAGCATGCTAGGGGTCAACATGCCACTAAGATGCCCCGCTTTCACAGGAATGTGATAGAAACAAATGAGTGGTTGAACAGTGAGTGTGAGGGGGGAAGTCAGGAGGACTTCAAAGTTCACAAAAAAGCAGGTTGAAGTGAAGTGGAGGGAGGCTGTCGCACTGGTATGATCATCCCTTTAGTCCTCGCTCTATGTTACTTGACAAGAAAGACCGGTATTTTGTCTTTCTCGCAGGTGCACCAGTACTCTGAGCTGAGATCACTCTGGAAGAGGCCTCTCTTATAATGTGAAACAGCTTTAGCCAAGATACAGTGGGGCAAAAAAGTATTTAGTCAGCCACCGATTGTGCAAGTTCCCCCACTTAAAATGATGACAGAGGTCAGTAATTTGCACCAGAGGTACACTTCAACTGTGAGAGACAGAATGTGAAAAGAAATCCATGAATTCACATGGTAGGATTTGTAAAGGATTTATTCGTAAATTAGGGTGGAAAATAAGTATTTGGTCACCTCAAACAAGGAAAATCTCTGGCTCTCACAGACCTGTAACGTCTTCTGTAAGAAGCTTTTCTGTCCCCCACTCGTTACCTGTATGAATGGCACCTGTTTGAACTCATCATCTGTATAAAAGACACCTGTCCACAGCCTCAAACAGTCAGACTCCAAACTCCGCCATGGCCAAGACCAAAGAGCTTTCGAAAGACACCAGGAAAAGTATTGTAGACCTGCACCAGACTGGGAAGAGTGAATCTACAATAGGCAAGCAGCTTGGTGTGAAAAAATCAACTGTGGGAGCAATCATCAGAAAATGGAAGACATACAAGACCACTGATAATCTCCCTCGATCTGGGGCTCCACGCAAGATCTCATCCCGTGGGGTCAAAATGATCATGAGAACGGTGAGCAAAGATCCCAGAACCACACGGGGGGACCTGGTGAATGACCTGCAGAGAGCTGGGACCAAAGTAACAAAGGTCACCATCAGTAACACACTACAACGGCAGGGAATCAAATCCCGCAGTGCCAGACGTGTTCCGCTGCTGAAGCCAGTGCATGTCCAGGCCCGTCTGAAGTTTGCCAGAGAGCACATGGATGATACAGCAGAGGATTGGGAGAATGTCATGTGGTCAGATGAAACCAAAGTAGAACTTTTTGGTATAAACTCAACTCGTAGTGTTTGGAGGAAGAAGAATACTGAGTTGCATCCCAAGAACACCGTACCTACTGTGAAGCATGGGGGTGGAAACATCATGCTATGGGGCTGTTTTTCTGCCAAGGGGACAGGACGACTGATCCGTGTTAAGGACAGAATGAATGGGGCCATGTATCGTGAGATTTTGAGCCAAAACCTCCTTCCATCAGTGAGAACCTTGAAGATGAAACGAGGCTGGGTCTTCCAACATGACAATGATCCAAAACACACCGCCCGGGCAACAAAGGAGTGGCTCCGTAAGAAGCATTTGAAAGTCCTGGAGTGGCCTAGCCAGTCTCCAGACCTCAACCCCATAGAAAATCTGTGGCGGGAGTTGAAAGTCCGTGTTGCTCGGCGACAGCCCCAAAACATCACTGCTCTCGAGAAGATCTGCATGGAGGAATGGGCCAAAATACCAGCTACTGTGTGTGTAAACCTGGTAAAGACCTATAGTAAACGTTTGACCTCTGTTATTGCCAACAAAGGTTATGTTACAAAGTATTGAGTTGTTTTTTTGTTATTGACCAAATACTTATTTTCCACCCTGATTTACGAATAAATCCTTTACAAATCCTACCATGTGGATTCATGGATTTTTTTTTCTCACATTCTGTCTCTCACAGTTGAAGTGTACCTCTGGTGCAAATTACTGACCTCTGTCATCATTTTAGGTGGGGGAACTTGCACAATCGGTGGCTGACTAAATACTTTTTTGCCCCACTGTATGACATCATTTGTCTTTTATTTTTGAACACGTACCACGATGTGATGAAAGAGCAGCTCCCAGGACTGGCTCAGCTTCTGGCTCCTCAACATGTCAAAGAAGTCATAGATGAAGTAACCTGTGGACACAGAGAGCATTTCGTTAATCACTCGATCAATCAAGCCAAACGCACCAGATTCCTCTGACGACATCAGACTCGAGCTCATCCAAGCGTGTCTGCTTCCGTGACGGCAGTGAAGGCAACCAAGATGCCTCTTAGAGAGAGCCTATTCATATCCTCCACTGCTATGCGCCCCTGGCTGCTATTAGCCGTATCCATGGTGATGGCTTTTTAAAATGCTGAAAACATAATGAAGGCTTGAGGATGGGGACGGATGGGGTGCGAGGGGCATTCATCGAGGCTGGATTTAACTCCATTATGTTGGAAATTTGACACCAGGACCCTTCTGTCAAGCTTGGGTTCCACTCGCCATAAACAAATTAGAGCCCACCACAGATTAAATAATCCATGCAGACTGACATCAAGCTTTTAATTTACGCGTTGCTATTATCTGATCACCAGTGTAGTCTTTTAGACACCAGCTTTTTCAGCTTCAAAGGTTATTTTCAGTCAAAGTCATGACATGCCAACCGGAACACATGACTTGCTGTGTTTTCATAATGATTCATTCAGTATTGTCTGACACACAGGTGTGAAAAAGAGGAGTGACAAAAAAAAAAAGAACAAAAACAAAAAAGGAGGGTGTGTGTGTGTTTTTTTTAAATGATGGGCACATCTCCAGTGTAAAGCTGACACAGAACAATCACCAAAGCTCAGAGAGGCAGAGAAGATGAGTTTCTACTGGATTCTTCCAAATGAGCTTGATTGTCATGCTTACATTAGAGGAGGGGAATTGCTTACTTAAGCAGGGGCAGTCAAACGGTGTGATTTTAGGGCCGATACGTGACTTCAGTGACTTTGTTGAAAGACTTTCATAAGTACGAATCTGAAAACTGCTGTTCACAAACGCTGTCGATCTAATCTGACTGAGCTGGAGCTGTTTTGCAAAGAAGAATGGGCAAAGCTGGTAGAGACATACCCTAAAAGACTGGCAGCTGTAATTGCAGCAAAAGGTGGTTCTACAAAGGATTGACTCAGGGGGCTGAATATTTACGCACACCCCACTTTTCAGTTATTTGTTTGTAAAAAAAATGTTTGGAATCATGTCTGATTTCCGTTCCACTTCTCACGTGTACACCACTTTGTGTTGGTCTTTCACGTGGAATTCCAATAAAATTGATTCATGTTTGTGACTGTACTGTGACAAAATGTGGGAAAGTTCAAGGGGGCTGAATACTTTTGCAAGCCCCTGTAAATCAGTACAAATGTTGCAGAAGGACCAGAGCTGTCCTGTAAGGAAACCCACCAACATTGAACACTTGAAGTTGTTATAGGCACGGGAATGAGCCGGAGTACTTGAACGGCAAGTATAAAAGATTGACGCAACAATTTCTCCATCTGAAACTCAAATTTTTGGTCATTCTCTCAAAATGCCAACTTACTGACTTCTGAGAAATTAACCCGACATTTGGAGTTATTAACTCAAAGTTACAACTTCGCTCTGTTTTGGGAAAATGTTTTTTTTTTTTTCCAGTGGCAGAAAAACACCTTCATAGATGGGTGAAGCCTTAAACCTACATCCTCTTAACTCCTAACGAGAGAGCTGCATACAGATTTGGGATCATACAGAGGTTTATGGGAAAACTCCACAATATCCTGACCTCTATAAACATTTTCCTGAGCAGTTTATGGGCTCAGGTCAGACCGAATAAAACATCAAGTCCATTTTATAACTTGTGCTCATTTTAAGTGTCTGAGCAGAGGATCATCCAGGCTCATTGGCTAATAACTCGCAAGTGGTTAGCCAGGGAGGATGCAGCACTTACAGTCAGTAAGACCCGCCCCTTATTAGTCATGGTTTCAAAACACCAACATGGCTAACAGAACTTCATGAATGGGTGAAGTCATAGAAGCTACGGCCATCTTTTATACTGTACTTACGCACATGTGCTCACAAACTTTCAAACAACAGGGAATAACAGCATTTTTTAAGTAAAAGTATACACAAAAAATCTCCCAATTTAAACTAGGTTTGACAGGCAGTTGGAAGGAGATGCACAACAGTACTTAAAAAGTAAAATAAAATATATATGGCATGAATCTTATTATGCTTATCACTGTATAATGAGAAAGCAGGATATTGTGTTAAATTTTTTATCTCAGAGACAGCTTTATGTACTGGACAAAAGTGGGGAACCACTGATGTCATGTTACTGTGAGGTCTGCAGCGTGGTAACACAGCGAGGAACAGCGCACAAATCTGCTGCCCTAAAGTCTCTGAAAACCTGCTGAGGGCCCAGAATCACTCCACATTTCTGCCTTTCTGTGGTATCTGATGTGGACAGCTTGCACACATCAAGTGACTTTCTTTGCACAGTTGCCGTCTTGGTCAAGTCACATGACTGTAACAGGGGTTACACCCAGTGCTTGGGACCGATGATAATGGCCCTCATTGATCTTCAGATCCCAACACTGCTCCTCGTTTTCGTCCCCTCCAAAGCAGCGTTTCCTGAAGGAATGTCAAATATCCCGGGAATCCTCTGTTAGCCCTCGCTGGCCCGGCACAGATCCAATAAATGTGCAGAGTTAAGAGAGCTCACGTGCCAAAGGCTGCTCCAGAATACTCAAAGCATTAATGAGGAAAAAGTAAAAACAGAGAAAAGTTGCTATTTTAAGAAATCGGGGTAGCAAGAGCACCTTGGTTTGAAAGATCTTAATGAAATCAGGGAAAATCGAATTTTTGCAAGTTTCTAATCTGGTTTAGAGAGCTGATGGTAAAATTCAACGTAGCCTACTTGATACACAGTATGTGAACTTCAGCCGAGCTTAATTGATTCAGTCAAACGCAGTTTTAGGTTTAAACACATCCTGGTAGCTGCTACGATGATATTGATTAATTTAACGGTAAAAAAGAAAGCAGGTTAAACCTGTGGTTTAGCTTATTCACTATTTCAAGGCTCTAGGGTGTAAAAATGCTCATTTTAATGTCCACACCATTCTGATTTGGTCCGGTGTGATTCAGATTATCTGATAATATAAACTTTATTTATCTCAAAAACTGAGAAATATCTCAAGTTTACAAATTAACCTAAATAAAGTTGAAAGTATATGTGCAGCAGGTAAACAAACATTACAGAGGAATCCCTCACATGGGGGATAAAAGTGAGAAAAATAAAAATAAAAAGTAAATTTTTTATAAACTCAATAATTGCTGTTGAATATATTTACGAATATATTTTTTTCAGATAAAGTAAAGTGGACTTGCCCTTTTTGAGCAATCTTTGAGTCAAACCATGCACGTTCCACCATGTAAAAGTTGACTTTAAACCTTTTTAATCATTTGCTAACAGAACTGTAGCAATACAAACAATACTATTTGTTTCAGTCACATTTCCAGCATGGACTCTTTACCCTCCTCACCGGTTACCCAGTTCTCACCTATGACCCTCAAAATTCGTGTTTTTTTTGTTTTTTGTTTTTAAAAAAAAGGTGGCTCACGATCTAACAAATCTGTTAGATGACTCAGGTGAATTAACCAGCGTAACAAACAGCAGGGCCGCACAGTGGCTCATCAGCGAGTGTAGGTTTGAAGCTGTCCCAAAGACCTGCTTGTCGGGTTATCTGGTGATTCTGAAGTGGCTGCTGGAGTGGCGGTAAATGGTTATCTGCTTCTCAGTCTGTTAAGAAAAACGGTGACTGGGTGTGCCAGCGAGAGACACGTGTGCAGAGGGTAAAAGTAATAAATCAGCCATGGATGAAGGTTACATGTCTGAACCTATGGGTGATAGTGCTATATAAAAAAAAGGGGGTAAAAAGGTAAACCTGCACAGCTCGTGCAGCAGCTGCACCTGTTACTGGACCTCTGGGGCAACATGTAACATATGTGTGGCATTACAGTTATTTTGTTTGAAGCTCTGAAGAAGTTTGACTTACTCATAACCACAAGCATAAAAAAAAATCAGTAGTGGTTTAATTCTGTAGCAAAACAACAGCTGTTTCCTAAGATGGAGATATGGCCAAACTGGAAATTTTTAAAACTCAAGTGGTTCAAACTGATGTCTCCAGAGGTTGAACATGCACATTCTGACACTCCTACCCACATCTGCTGCACTAAGGGATCAATGAAATAAAAAAAATGCATATAAAGTACATAAAAGAACTGAATTAAATAGATAAAAATCAAGAAAACAAATATCTAAATAATAAAAAATGAAAATGTAACTAAAATATCAAATCATGATTAGTTTTATTTAAAAGAAATAAAGAACAGTAAGCTAAGCTCTGTTAAATCACTTTTTTTTTTCATTTGTTGAGATGAAATTCAGTTAAAAAGGGGCCCAATTGGTTAATCTAATATAGATAACTGCCAAGCTATGGCTCGGATTTGCCCGTTAAAATAAAAGGTTTTACATAAACGACGTAAGCCCTTTAGTCTGGAGCTACTTTGGCGCCATCCAGGAATTAGATTTCACACTTCCCCTCAGGATGGTTGCACTCAGTAAAACCGTACACATAGCGTCACAACTACGAGATAACTAAGTAGGAGACTACTCACCGATTGAGAAAGACA
Organism: Mchenga conophoros; assembly: GCF_057382185.1. Classification (NCBI taxonomy): domain Eukaryota; kingdom Metazoa; phylum Chordata; class Actinopteri; order Cichliformes; family Cichlidae; genus Mchenga; species Mchenga conophoros. The sequence continues at coordinate 20,968,939 of NC_140539.1, read as the reverse complement.
CCAAGGCGTGAGAAAACACGGAATGAGTCTCTATGAGATCCTCGGCCATCTGCGGGTGCAGGAAAAAGCTGGAAAAACGGATTGACAGCGGTTCAGATAAAGCTTTTCCAAATGCCTGGGTCAGTAAGTGCGCTTCTTTTAACACATGGGGTCATAGGGATAAGCAGAATAAACCATAAGCTATGTAAACAGTGACTAAAGAAGTCAAACAGCATTAAAAATAAAATCAAATACAGCCGTGTTTAAAACCACATTATGGACCCATCCCTGCGCATCCATCTATGCGCACAACCAAACCAAAACCAAATCCCAACATTTTCCTTTCCTCCAAGCAGATCTACACTGAATTAAAAACTTCTTAACGTCTTACCAAAGCACTGCCCACGTCGCGGTGATCATACTGTGCACACACGACGTGGAGATGTTTCTCCATTTCCAAACGTTCCTGCAGGCAGACTCGGGTGCGGGGAGTTTTCCGACCCCGCTGTTCACGAACTTGAAAAATCCCACAGAACCCCCGATCGTCAAAATCACTGACCCCAACTCCATCGCGAAAAGGTTTGGTCCACGAGGTGAAGACTTCAAAAGCCACAAGTGCCTCCCCCCTTAGTCTCCACAAAGTGAGCACTGATATATATAGACGCGACGGTGGTGGTTGTGGCTGTGCTGCTGGCGACCGTGGCCCAGACAAACACACGACAGCGGGCTTACTTGTTTGCGACGACCCAGACAGTCACGTTAACACACTGGAGAGCCCCCGATCAGCTCAGGTCACCAGGCGCTCCGTTAGGGTCGTGAAACGCACGGCTTGGCGCTTATTGTCCACAGAGAGAAGGCGTGGACGCGTCTGGTGAATGATTTCCCGCTGACATGCACTGAACGTGGAGTGATTTCTCTCTTTTTTCTTTCTTCTCCCTCTGCCTATAATAATCCCGTAAAGAACAGGTCCGCGATCACAGGAAGAACCGGTAGGTGTGAATGGAAGCTATCGGAGCGATGCCCTGTTTCCAGTTGTGAAACCACCCTGTTGTAAAACCTCATCCGTGCTTGTGTAACTTTTTGACATCAACACACCAAACAGCAGCTTCTCCCCGCCCTACTATGAAGGGGCGCGGCCAAGCGCGTTTTCACATGTTGTGTTGAGTTCACGTGCTGTCCGAAAAGCCTCTCATAACTTCTCTCGTAACATTTACGGGGTTCATAACGACTATAAACATTATAGGTATGTGTACTTTAGACTTTGCTGCTCTGAGAGGCTCTGCGGGACAGTGTTTCAGTGAATACAACACTGCCTATTTTACGCACTGTTATACTCTCATTTACAATTTATAACTTTATAAAAATAAAGAAATATCTTCTTTATTTGGCTGTTTCCTTTGATGGTTGCCACAGTCAATCATTTGCCTCCATCCTACCCTATCATCATGCACGTTCTCCTTCACTACATCCATGAACTTGCTCCTGTCCATTTTTGACATCCTTTGGTCCACCATTCCTCCAATGCGCATGTCCAACCCATCTCAGTCTTGGGTCTCTACCTTTGTCTCCAAACTGCTCCACCTGAGCTGTCCCTCTGGAGTAATCATTTCTCATCATGTCCATCCTCTTCAATCTTAACACCTTCATCTTGGCCTCTGGTCTTTGTCTTCAAACTGTGCATCAGAGCAGGCTTCACTATTGTCTTGGAAACCTTTCCATTCACTCCTGATGTTATCTTTCTGTAACAAATCACCCATGACACTTGTCTCCACCCACTCCACCCTGCCTGATCTATCTTCTCACTTCTCTTGTGCACTCTCTGTTGCTTCGGATGGTTGACTCCAGGTATTTAAACTATCTGTACTCCCTGCAGCTTCACTGCTACACCTGTCCGCATCACACGGATGTATTCTGTCCTCCTTCCACTGACTTTTTCCCCACTCCTCTCCACAGCATGCCTCCACCTTTCCAGACTCTCTTCCAAGCTGATCCTTGATGTAATCCCACCCCCACGTTTAACGCATCGGTCACTCCGACCACACACCTCCCCACTGCCTCACTGCCCTGCACCACCCTCACATACTTCTCTGCCGCTCCAAACCTCCTCATGCAGTCCCACAGCTCCTACCTTGGCACCCTGTCACATGCCCTCTCATATCAACAAAGGCAAAGTGAAGCTCCTTCCGACCTTCTCTACCAACTGTTAAAGACAGCAGTTGAATGTGCAAACAGATATTAATTGCTGGACCATCATGTGCAGTTTTTATAACAGCTTGTTATTGTTGCTTTATTCAAAGAACAACAAAAACAAACAAACAAACAAACAAACAAACAAATCCTCCAGAATTCACTCGAACCTCCCATAAACAAAGTTGTAAATTACAAACAGCCTTTAAAGCATCACCGCCTCTAACGCAAATCATTGGCTCAGAAACCACCGCGGATTCATGGGAGTAGTAGTTTATTTGTATATGTGACTACAGATCATATAAGGGAAAGCGTGGTGCTTTGATTCTGACATATTTATGATATATGAGTGCAAAATAAATAATAGTGGTATGATCCACTCTTTTCTGAATTTAGATGGAAGCCAAATTAATGTTTTGTTTCCCACTCATGTTTTTTTCCCCTGTGGTAGAGACCAAACGAGCGCCGCTTTCATTCACGTCCGGACCTGAACATGCACACAATGATTGCTGTGATCTTTAATGACACAGCGACATCACGCGGCTAAAAGCAAAAACGCACACAACCATAAAGCGTACTGAGCTACAAAGAAGAGCAAAATGATTTGTAGGATGAGTGTTTTATTCCAGTATAACAACCAAAGACTAATGCAGCATAGATTAAAAAACAATACACTTTGGGTTAAAGTAAGATTCAATAAGCTTCTCAGCTGTATAAGAGGTGAATGAGCTCTACCACCTCCTCCATATGGGGTAGCTCAAAAGTGGGACGGCCAATATCAGAAGGTTCTGATTGATAATCAATCTCTGTCTCCCCAGTCCTTGTGTCAAAGTGTCTTTGGGCAGCCAAAGTTATTGCATAAATTCAAGTTGACAGTGTGTGTGTGTGTGTGTGTGTGTGTGTGTGTGTGTGTGTGTGTGTGTGTGTGTGTGAATGTTATATAAATACCATTCCCAGATCAGGGCATTAATATACCCACTTCCATATTCTAAGGGCCAGCTGGAGGGCCAGCTCTGTTCTAGGATGCCCTCTGGTCCCAGTGGAGGTGGTGGGTGAAAGGAGAACGGTGGCTGAGCTGTCATCCTTGTTGGACAACATCTCCCACCCCATGTAGGAGACTCTGACAGCACTGAACAGCTCCTTCAGTGTCAGGCTGCGGCCTGTGGAATGGAGAGATTTCGCAGGTCTTTCCTCCCCACTGTTGTCAGACTCTACAACATACACACACACACACACACACACACACACACACACACACGCACACGCACAACTCTTGCCCTTTCTCCTTGATGTGTAATTTCCCGATGTACAAAAACGTAATGTTTCATTGTATTTCATAATACAATATATAATTGTATTATGGTAAATGGCCTCTATTTGTATAGCGCTTTACTTAGTCCCTAAGGACCCCAAAGTGCTTTACAATACATTCAGTCATCCACACATTCACACATAGGTGATGGCAAGCTACATTGTAGCCACAGCTGCCCTGGGGCGCACTGACAGAGGCGAGGTTGCCGGACACTGACCACCACCAGTAGGCAACAGGTAAAGTGTCTTGCCCAAGGCCACAATGGCTGAGACTGTCCGAGCCGGGGATCTGACCGGCAACCTTCCGATTACAAGACGAACTGCCAACTCTTGAGCCACGATCGCTGTATTATGTACATATTATCTAATTGTAGTTCCTTCCAATTTAGATGATCCGAATGATATAGTTTCTTTCCACGGTGTTCCTGTTAATGAAAAACTACAAATTTACCCCAAAGTACTAAAATATCGATATTTTAATATGAGAATCGATTCTAGAACATAAATTACTGGCATCAGAAGAATCGATATTTCAGTATCGATCCGCACACCACTATCCCTCACAGTTGTACTGACGTGTGGGAAGTGGAAGAGGAGGACAGTAGCATTGAATTTCTCGAAACCTGTCACCCCACCTCGAACACATATGATAGGCTGCTTTTGTCTTTGCAAACAACAGGCACGATTAGAGTGTCCAGCTTCAGAGGGCTAGGAAATAAATGAGTCTGTTTTTTGCTAAATCATCATTGCTGTCGTCTCTGTCCTACCCTTTTCTGATTACATCACAGGAACATTTCGTTTTTGTTGTTTTATTTCCCACAGAGTAGGACTCTAAGTTAGGAGAGAAAGATGCCTTTACAACAACAGCGGTTAGTTTCGAGCTTAGTTTAGTTTAGAAGTCACATGAATCATCAGGCATAAACCACGCTTCTTTTATAAATTTCACAATCAACAGAGATAAGAGAGAAAAGCATCCAGAGGCAAAGCGTCACCGCCTTGGATCCTGATTGTGCATTGCCTGTTATGTTGAGAAGATGAGGGTGAGAAGCTTTTTTTTTTTTTTAAATGACATCAGAAACAGCAGTATGCGACATTACGTGATGGCAGAGCTTCAGTTCATCCTTTGTCATTTTTTTTTTTTTTTTTTTTTTTTTTTAATAAATAGGACAGGGGGAATGAATGAGAGAAAGAGGGGGAGAGAAAGAAAGAAAACCAAAGGGGAGAAGAGACGGTGAGAAGGGGGGGGGGAAGAGAGAGAGAAAAAAAAAGAACTCCTGGGTCACCTGTATGGAGAAAAAAAAAAACAAACAAAAAAAACAAACAGAGGAGACAGCAAACAACAAAGAGCAACATAATAATAGAGAAAACAAAGCACCATCACAATAAACTAGCTAGTCATAGATATCAATATTTACTAAATAATAAACGATATTGTGCAGCACGCAAGATAGACAGCGGGAGGGGTTACCTGCCCCTCCCTTCCTTCCCTCCCCATCTCCAGCTGCCTCCCTCTTCCCGCTCCTCCACAACCACTCACACATGCAGGACCTTGGAGTGGGGGTATGTCACCAGGGTGCAGAGGAGGCTACCCCCCCCTGTCCCCTTCTGGCTGCCTCTGCCTCAATTTTATCCCACAACTTAGACATTCACATTATTCACACTCTCATTACACATACATATAGGATCTTGGGGGTGGGCACAATCACGGAGTCCAAATTACCATCAGGGTGTACACCTCACCCCTGATGTCGTTGCCCACCTCTCAATTTTAAATACACTTAGTCATTGAGGGCTAGCAGGAGGGACTATGCGCTTACCTGCTGCTCCTTGGCAGGTAGCTCCATGCCCTCCTGGGTTTTAATTGCACCTTAGAACACATATGCATCAACACTACAATGAGCGGGTGGAGGGAGGTTTGGAGTCTTCTCCCACCCCCATTCTCTGCGGCCTGCTGGAGCGGGAGGGCTAGTAGGAGGAGTTGGCCGTCCGACTGCGGTCTGGGGTGTGGGGCCTCCCTGCTGCTGCGGAGTCGGGGTGGTCTGCCTCTCCCCACCGCAGGGAAAAGGGTAACACCACCTGGGTCTGGGTGCAATTCCCCCCTCCAGGGGCAAGGGTACCTAGACCCGGTTTGTAGAGTACGCTTGGGGAGTGTGATTGTGTGTACAGCGTCTCTTTATGTCTGTCTCCACGTTGGTTGAGTGTGGAGTGAGTGCATATGAGAGCATGAGGGTGGGAATGGATGTTTGTGTCTGTGTGTGCCTGTATGTCTGTGTCTATATGTCAGGTTGGGTATCAGACGCCACCTCTCTGGGGACACCTCAGGCCCTCCAAGGTTTGGAGGCCTATCTCCACCCACCACCACTTCCCCTGCCGGTGGCGGACTCCCTCAGGTGTCGGTGTGTTCGTGGTTCTTTGTATCTGGGGGTGGGCGTCCGGGTACACACCGGCTCACTCCTTGGCGGCCGCTTGTCGGGGCCTGGGGCTCGCTCGGGCCCCTTTGGAGGTGGGGTGCCCCCGGCCTCTCGGCCTGGGGCTCGGTCACTCAGGCACAGCTGGGGGCCGGCGGAGCTCACGGGCGCGTCACTGCAACTCCCCCTGGCTTCTGCTCCGCGGCTGCTGGGCGAGCCCTCATCTGGGACTCTCCTCAGCTCTTACTGGAACAGTGGCGCGGCTGCCCCTCTGTTGGTCTTCCATGGTCTCTTGTGTTCTGGGGGCCTCTGGATGTCTGGAGTTTTGATCTCCTCCATACCCACTTCACACCCTGGAGGACGGGGCTGTGGCCCCCCCACACTCCCTAGCAGATCATTACATGGAGAAACCTTTGGAATACAAGCATGCTGATCCACACAGGTATGCACACATGGGTATTCACAGACGCGGACTAAAGCTTTCTTGGCTGCTGCCTCAAAGCACACTGTGGGTGAGAAGCTTTAAGGTTTTCATGCATTTATTCAACAGTCTGCACAGGAATATTCATTCTTTCTATTGGACCGAGGTGAGAAACAACCCATACTTATGTCAAGCAGCATCATGATCCAATAAAAGAATGATTCACATAAATCCATGAGTATGGGTTATAGGTAACAGTTTTCAGGGGTTTCACTATCACGCACGCTATGATATGGTACTACATTATTGAAGGTCACATTGCCTCATGATTGGTAATTTGGTGATGGGAATGGTCATTTGAGGGCTTTTAATGATATGTTTGAACTGTTCTCTTTCTAGAGTGGAATGATTGTCCAGTGTACATATTCAATGATTTTGACAAACAGACAATTAAAAAGATAAGACACACTAGCAAAAGATAAGAAGAGAACATGAGCAGATTTCAGTCTCATGTTTTAACTGTATTTTTTCACAGCAAGGCTAATGACATTTGAATGATTGTTTCTTGAGCTCTGATAACCTTGTGTATTGTTGTTAATGAACTCTTCTTCCTTTGGCAGCTTCCTTTAGGGGTTGTATGGCTCCATCCCACCATATCCACACCATCCTTTGTGATCATTTTCATGTGCTAAGAGCTTTGTGTTCATCCATTCAAACCATCCAGCCTCATCTCTCTTAACTTTGTTTCCAAATTCACTCCACCTGAACTGCTCCTCTGATACATTCATTTCTCCTTTCTTATTCTAATCATAAAATATTACAGAGCATTAACATAAATTCCTCAAAACCCCCTAAAACATTGAACAGAAAACTAAAAACCAAGGGTCCAAGACTCAGGGAGCAATTCTTTGCCTCCCTCTCTTCTCTCGTTTTCTGTTAATAATGACACGCCTGAAGTATCATTTGACCTCTAAACGAAGCTGATTATCCACAACAAGTGTGTTCTTAACCACTGTTGTTGTAAAAGCATCTATCTGTTCTGACTGTGAGTCCTACCATGGAGAAAAAAAACCCTATATGTTCCTTATAAAGTGGTCAAAAAGGGTAGGACAGAGACTTCAGCAATGGTGATTTAGCAAAAACCTACTTGTAACTGTCATTGTCATGATGACCCTGAAACCCGACACTCCTAGCACTGCTTATTGTTTGCAAAGACAAAAGCAACCCATTGTATGTGCGAGAGGTGAGGTGATAGGTTTGGACAAATTCAACGCTAGTGTCCTCCTCCTCTCACACGCCTGTACACCTGTGAGGAAAACTTCACGGGCAAGTACGCACACTTTTTCATTTTGTTTGATTTATTTTTTTGCTTTAAATTCAGTTTCAGTTAGTTTCCAGATGCGATTCTCTTATTTCACTTTTGTTTTTAATAGTTTGAAACTGTTTGGTATTATTTTAGTTTTTATTGGTCTTAATCTTTTTAATTATTATTATATGGAGGGAGTAAGTCAGTGGCAATATTTAGGAAAATGTGTACAGGTGTTATAATAAAAAAGCAGTAAACTCCCAGTGGTGTGGACACCCAGAATCTCAAAAAAGTTCTGATAACATTTTTTTTTTTTTTACCAAACTAACATAAACTATATTATAGCTCATTGTTATTTATAGCTAATCTTAGAAAGACTGTTCAGTACAGAAATTAAGCCCAACAATCATGTTTTACAGTCCTGTGGTCTCAGCCTCAGATACTTACCAAATCAAAGCTCATATGAAAACAAACAAATGAACGAAAGATTTCTCCTTCATTTCTGTCAAACGAAGCTGTATGAAACATTTCCAGCGGTTGGTGTCATGGTTGCTAGGCAACCTGGGCAGCATGATGGAGGCCAGACTGTCCCATTTCACAAGCCTCAAACTTCTGGCCTTAGCTTTCTTTGAGTACGCGGCCCTTGTGGACCGTTAAGGCTGCGTACTTTAAGGCTGCAGACCCTGAATTGGGATACAGCCATATAATACTGATGACCAGTGGCGGTTTGGCGCGCACACACACACACGCGCGCATACATAAAACATATTAAGGATTGTACATTAACATAAAACTGTTGTCGGAACTAATTAATATTAAAATCTGTAACATAATGTATTGTTTGGAGTTTTGTCTGTTACTGTTACTATTTTTACCATTTCTTTTTGGAGCAACTGTAATCCACATTATTTCCTTAGGGATTAATAAAGTATTCTGATTCTGATTGTTTCAGGTTACATGACCTGCCATTATCCAATGACACATCTGCTTACCTGTATCTTTTGCTCGTTTCTCCTCCTCTTCTTTTCTATTTTTTTCTAAAACTAAGCACCTGATGGCTTTGAACTTTTCTTGTCCACCTTCCATTGGTTTTAATTTTGCACTCCAGTATGAAGATCCCCCATATCGAGGATTGCCACAACATAACCTAATAGACCTACACCTTAGTTCACAGATTCACTTTGTTTAAGGTGTATTTCTGGGATTTCGCACAACCCAGGATTCAAATCATGAATACATAATAGGCTTGGATTTCAAACATTATGAATGAAATGTGCTCTATTTGGAAGCAGCCGGCCTCCCTCCCGTTTCGACGGGTTGTGTGTGAGACTTTAAATCATCAAACTGTAAATTATAAATTTTAAATTGTTATTGATCCCTTTACCCCGAGTCCTAAAGTGTATATTTATTTTCTTACTCTTCTTATATTTATTGTTTGTTTACTTGCACTGCTGTAACTGGAGCCTCGTCGTGTCGTCTCTCTATATACTGGACTGTATGTAGCGGAGATGACAATAAAGTTTACTTCAGCAGCAAGCAGGCGCACAGAGGACTCTCGCGCTCACTTTTCGCATATAGAATTTATAGAAAAAACATCGGTGCAAATTATAAGTCTGTATTATAATGTCTGGTGTTTTCGTGTTTGTTGTTTTGTTTTTATTTTGTTTTATTTTGCGAGTTGGTTATTAGATGCCGGCGTTTTAGGCTAATAGTTAGGCTAACAGACTTACCTCTCATCTTTTCTTTCCTCACAAAACCGATAGATCCTCCACTTCTTTTAAGTGTCACCCAGCGCAATTCTTAGCATATTTTGGTTCCTGCAAATGGTCTGTCGGGTTATTGTCTCCCCAGGAACACTTCCCTTGTGCTTTTGGGAATCTGTTCTTTCCTATTTCTGTTTTCGTTTTTCCTATTTGTGTTTTGTTTTTTCCTATTTCCATTGTGTTTTGTGCCTTTGCAGTGTTTTTCTTATCGCTGGTGTTTTCTTAAGTTGCAGTCTGTTTGGCCTCATCATCATCAACTCTCACCACATGACAGCTGTGATTGAACTAAAACTGGGTTATGACTTTTACGTTTAAGGAATAGAAACTAATTTTCAAACCTTTATGCTTTGCCTCTTTCCATGTAGCTAATAATAGGGCACATGGCTGTACACAAGCCTGAAAACCATGCACAGAATCAGAATCAGAAACTTTATTGTCATTGTCACAGCATGCTGCAGATCATTTATGATTAAATGCCCTCCCTCCCCCCACCCTGGTGTGCCACCCCACTGACGACAGCCCAGTAACGCCCCTGCTCCTTGCTATTCTACCGAGTAAAACCTGCAAAAGCGGTTCTGCAGGTATCTATCCTCTGGTACACAGGTGTTCGTACTGATCCTTCGTTAGTCAGCGCTAATCTTTTTTTTTCATGGCGTAACTGTACGGTCTGTTCCTCCCGTATACGGACTGTATACGCTATACGTGCTGTGCAGCCCATTGTCAATCCCTTTATTGTTCCTCCTCGGTTACGGTTGGCTGAGGGAGGAGCTCGCGGGACCGGCTGGCTGTCACGCGGGGGGTGTTTATCTGACAGTCTGGCATTCTCCTCCGTGCTGCTCAGCTGCAAGGAAACAAGTGAGTGCAGCCTCACGGGGCTCGCTGTTTGTCTCTTTAAACCAGCTAGCTGTATTTTTATTGTATACGTGGAAATAATGCGTAGTTTCTGCACGCGGAGATTTCGATATCGCTGTAAGCTAGATGTAAATCACAGTCTATAGCGGGGGTGTCAAACATAGGGCACGGGGGCCAAAATCTAACGGCAAAGACTCCGATGTCATACCAAAAAGTGATTTTTGCTATTTGCATGTTTGTTATTTGTTTTGTTTTTTCGTTGTTTAAATATTGTTTATACAGCTAAACAGGTATTGTGATATATGAAATAAAGAGGTGGCCAGTTTTTGCAAGCATCATTATGACTCTGCTTTATTGTCCCCACTCCGTGTTTGACATTGTTATCAGCCCAGTCCATTTTATTTCTTAAAATATCTCTACAGAACTTTTATGTTTTGCCGCCAGCTTGTCCAAGTCTCTCTTGAGACTGTTTACCTGGATAAATAAAGATGTATAAAAGTCACAACAGGCAACAACTGATTGCAGCTTCTGAATTTTTGATCTCATTGTGTCTTGACATCATTTATGTTTAACAGATTATCAACAAATCGTATACAAAAGTTTTTTTTGTATAAGTTTTACAGCTTTTCCTGCTGATAAAGACTGTTCCCCCTTGGCTGTTCATTATGGCGCCATTAATAAAAATAATACTAATAATAATTATAATGACAAATAATAAGTTAATAAGTGCTAGTTAAACAATTAAATGACAGCAAAATTCCTGTTTTTTTCTCTCTCTCTACAGCAGGATTTCATTGTCATGTAGAAAACCTGAGATGTACTGTTGGAATTGCACTTCTTTTCCTCAATTTATTTCAGGAATTAAACAGGTAGTTAAACTTTGTTACACTAAAAAAAAAAAGGGCGATAAACCCTTAATTCTGATTTAAAAATGATGTAAAATTAGTTTGACATCATTGACCTATTGTGTGTGTGAATGTGTGTGTGAATGGGTGGATGACTGGATATGTAAAGCGCTTTGGGGTCCTTAGGGACTAGTAAAGCGCTATATAAATACAGGCCATTTACCATTTATTGGTCTTAGTGTTAGCCTAAAGTTTTGGCCTTCTTATATATAAATAATGATGCTTGTTTACTTCATTTGAACCCTTGTTATACTAATAGGCTGCTGTACAGCTCAGTCTGTATATGATCTTCATCGATTCTGCAGAACGAGGCAGAAAGTGTTTTCTGTACCCAACATATTTTTTTTTCTGCATTTGCTCTCTTACCTTCTGTTAATTAGAAACATAGGTGAGCTGTGATTAATGTTTAATATTTAATTACCAAGAAGCGTTTCAGTTGAAATGTAGAAGTATTTGCAATGAAAATGTTTCACAGCAGCTAAATCCATTCATGTGTGGTTATTCTGGCCATATCCTGCATGTTGTCTGTTTTCTACTAAGCTGGTTTGTAGCTGACTTTGGTCTAGACACGCATTATCATAAATCTTGGCAGTCTGCGGGCCCACCCAGTCATTCTAACAGCAAACATGTTTACTTAGGGTGGTTAACGTATTGCAGGATGAATCAGTGCCAAGAAACCGGTCAAACGGAGACCCAGGAGGAGGTGACGGAACTGGTGTGTCAGGAGGCTGATCTCAAAGATGGACAGTAAGTCACAATGCAATTCACCACATCTGCTTGTGATACCTTTGCAAACAGGAAACCAGGTCAAAAGTTCAAAATCAGTGCAGAGGGATCAGAGAAGCAACGGTCATATACGACACAGCGAAAAATCTAAGAAAAACAAACACCGGGAGCAAAGACCTGATCTGTCACCCAGGGAAGCATGGTATCTTATTCCAACGTTTCTTAACAAAACGGTGAATTGAAAGGATATATTTGAACCCAAGATGTTATATTTTCCTAAACCAAACCAAGTGGCCGAAGTAAAGGAAATAGTTTAAAGGATAAGAAAGCTCTTTGGTAGAAAGCCCTGAAGCCAGGCCTTTGCTGCTAATCTTAAAAGATGTGCAGATCAACCTTCGGGTGGCACAGTAATTGTGTGATCCATTACTTAGCAAATTAATTAGCGATATGTGATATTTACAAGCTGTTGGGAAAGAGCACAAAGACAGGGAGTTTAAAAAAAACAGAGGGACGTTAGATACAACATCAAAATAAAAGAGGAAAATGGTAAAAAACAAAGGTTTTTATAATGATTTCTTCTTTTGCTCCTTTTGTGTTCATGCAGAATGAAAGAAGTAACTGTGGGGGATCAGAAGGTGCTGCTAGTCCGCAGCGAGGGTCAGTACAGCGCTGTTGGAGGCAGGTGCTCTCATTACGGTGCACCTCTGATCAAGGGTAAGGACTTAAGTTACGTCTCGGCTATTTATCTTTCTCGCTTTCTTTCACTTTCTAAGTTGCATGCTCTGTGTTAATTCAGGGACGCTGGTTGGTGACAGAGTGAGATGTCCTTTTCATGGTGCGTGCTTCAATGTCAGGAATGGAGATATTGAGGATTATCCAGGTCTCGACAGTCTGCCCTGCTACAAGGTGAAATGGCACTTATCACAAGTTCATCCAGGGTTTTCTTTGTCATGATTCTGGTTTTCTGCTCAGTCACTTCCTGTATTGTGAAATATTTTCTGTTGGCTTTTTTTTTTCTCTTTAAAGCCCTCCTTCTGCCACACCTGTATTCAAGTCGTCTCTGCAGTGTATATATACAAACACCTCCTGCCTAACACTGCCATGTTGTCAGATATTCTTGGTCAAAGGCTTTAAAGAAGTTTGCGAGTGGTATTGTTTGTTTCATCCCTCACTTTTTGTTTACACCTACCTCAATTCAACAGCTGGATTTTTGGATTTGACCTCTGATTCTGTGGCTTCCTGCATTTGGGTCATTTTCTCCATTGTTTATTACATTTTCTCACAAATTGATGGATTCATTTTGTAGCTCACCTGCCCAAAGAGTCGATCAGCTTATGCCATGGTGAGGTGTCCCTCATTCATCTGTCCCATCTCGCTTCACCAGAATCACTACACCTACAGTTTTGGTCAAAAATTGGATCACTGTGATCACCTAATGCGTCTTCACGTTGTTGGGAATAAATAACCCTCAGTCAATACCACGTTGACTGAGGGTAACGCGGAGCTTGCAGAGGAGCTGAACCACTTCTTCGCACGCTTTGAGGTGAAGGGACCAGAGGCAGCAGCAGCAAAAACATCGGACAGCAGCAGCCCAAGCCTCATAGTGCAGGAAATATGAGGTGAGGCGCACACTGAGGGCAGTGAACCCCAGGAAGGCCACCGGACCAGATGGGGTAACCGCAAAGGTCCTAAAAGAGTGTGCAGACCAGCTGGCTGGGGTCTTCACTAAGATCTTCAACACTTCACTGTCCCAGTCCTGCATCCCGCCGTGCCTAAAGTCAGCCACAATTGTCCCACTGCCAAAGCGTACTAACATTAGCAGCCTCAACGACTACCGACCAGTTGCTCTAACACCTGTTATAATGAAGTGCTTTGAGAAACTGGTCCGACGTCACATCATGTCCTGCCTGCCACCCACACTCGACCCGCTCCAGTTTGCATACAGAGCTAACAGATCAACTGAAGATGCCATTGCTACAACGCTCCACACCACCATCTCTCACCTGGAAGTGCAGGGCCGTTACGCCAGGCTGCTCTTTGTTGACTTTAGCTCTGCTTTCAATACGATACTCCCGGACAGACTAATAGATAAACTGCTGGAAATTGGACTTCCTTCCACCACCTGCCGCTGGATCAGAGACTTCCTCTCAGACCGTGTACAGAGAGTTAGAGTGGGGCCTCATCTTTCCTCAGCCCTCAGCCTCAACACCGGCTCTCCACAAGGCTGTGTACTGAGTCCCCTACTGTACACTCTGTACACACATGACTGTGTTAGTTCCCACCCAGACAACACAGTCATCAAGTTTGCAGATGATACCACTGTGGTGGGGCTCATCTCAGGGGGAGATGAGACTGCATACAGAGCTGAAGTTCAGAGGCTGTCAGATTGGTGTGCAGACAACAACCTGGACCTCAATACCACCAAAACAAAAGAACTGGTAGTTGACTTCAGAAGGAGGAAGTCCGAGCTGCAGCCTGTCAGCATCAACGGGGAGTGCGTGGAAAGGGTCTCCAGTTTCAAGTTTCTGGGTGTGCACATAGACACAGACCTCCAATGGAGCTCTAACACCTCTGCGGTCTTAAAGAAGGCCCAACAGCGTCTCCACTTTCTGAGAATCCTCAGAAAAATGGACCTGAAGAAGGAGCTGCTGACCGTCTTCTACCGCTGCTCCATTGAAAGTGTGCTGACATATTGCATCGGTGTGTGGTTCTCCAGCTGCACCACAGCACACAGAAAGGCACTCCAGAGGGTCATCAACATGGCCCAAAAAATCATTGGACATCCTCTTCCCTCCCTGAAGGACCTGTACAGCACTCGCTGTCTCAAGAGGGCACGCAGCATCCTACGGGACTGCACACACCCAGGACACCGGGTGTTTAAGCTGCTGCCGTCTGGCAGGAGGTTCAGGCTGCTGAGGTCCCGAACAAATAGACTCAAGGACAGCTTTTACAACAGGGCAATAGCCCTGATCAATGTAAATAGCTGACCTGACTGGATACCTCCCTGGACTTTTTAGGGGGAGGTAACAATGTTTAAAACGATAACAATAATATTTATATTTATAACAAGGTGCAATAATAATTAATGTGCAATAATAACAGTGTGCAATACACATACACTTATTCTTCTTTTTTATACTAAGTTAATATACTGTGTTGTGTTGTTTGTTACGTTGTGATGTGTCATATCGTGTCGTGTTGTGTTATATGTAGTGCCGACGTAGGACAGTTTTTCCAATTTCACTGTACTACTGTACTATGTATGACTGTGCAATGACAATAAAGAGTTATCTTATCTTATCTTCACTCAGATTGTGTTCAAGTTCAAGGTCATACATGTTACTTTTACAGGCAGTAACATGTGTATTGTGATCGCTCATGAGACGATTTGACTAATATACCGTTGAAGTTCTGGTTCCAGTTTAATGTAATTGTATAAAGAATAAAGATATATTAAAGGAGTTTAAATTAATTAAGGGCTCAGATCATTTTAACAATATTTATATTTATATTTGAGCTTATGAAAAACATTTAGGAGATAGGCTGTGGTTTTTTTTGCATCTGAGCTTCTCAAACAGGGAACGTTTGATCAAAAAAAGGCAAAAATAATGTATGAAAAGGGCTTTTCTTTCTAAACCTATACACGTCTGGTTCTGTTATCCTATCTCATTATGGTTCAGCAAACTTTCTGCCTATTAAAAATGTTTTCAGGGAAACTATTCTGTTCACCTACAGTCAGGCAACAATCATAAATGTGGTTTCATTTAACAGGTCAAAGTTGAAGACGGCAAGGTGTACGTTTCAATCAACAAAAAAGTAAGGCAGATCAGGTATAAGACGATTAAAATGAACCAAAGTGCACTTTTATGTTGTGTTACAATGCACTGTGTGTTTGTCTCAGTCTCTGACCGTAACCAAACGGGTAAAAGAGATGTGCAGTGTGGTGCCGGACGTCAAACATACTATTCTGCTCATAGGAGGAGGTGAGAACTTTGTAATGAATATGAGATGGAAATATTCATCAGTCCGTTTTAACCGACAGGCAGGTTTAAGGCATGGCAGCTTTTTGTACTATTTAAAGTATTCAGGCAAAAGTGAAGACAGAGACTAGGAGGTATAAAAAAAAAAAAAAAAATCACAGTCCTGAACATAGAAACTGTAATTTCAGGCCCCGCCTCTCTGGTCTGCGCTGAGACGCTTCGGCAAAATTGCTACCAGGGTCGCATCATCATCATAACTAAAGACTCCGTGCCTCCATTTGATAAACCCAAACTGAGCAAGGTAAGCACCAGGATAAGGGGGTAGATGCCCCATGTGTTTGTATTTCTGTCTTTTGATTTGTGTTTTTCTCTCTGAGTGGTTTTAGTGAGTGGCATTCCTTCTTTCAGGCTCTGAATGTGGAGAGCAGCAGCATCCTTCTCCGGCCAGATGACTTTTATCAACGATACGGGATGGAGATGTGGACAAAGAAAGAGGTTAGAATATATTTTTGATGCACTCTCGCCAAGTTTTGGAAATCAATCTTCTCTTGGGGAATAGTAAGATCTGCGGGCCTTAAGAGGGTCTGCTGTTTGGTAATCGGTGTAGTATTAATAGCAGTTTTATTTATTTAGTATATTTAATTATGCTCAGACTCAACGTGCTTAGCACAGAAGATAAAAACATAAATGCCAGTGTAGGTTTACAATAAAAACAGCAAAATAAAACTAAAATACAAGCGAACATACACATGCACACCCACACACACTTAGTCCAGTTTCTTGGCCTGTGAGAGAAGAAAGGTTTTTAAGTCTGTTTCTGAATGTAGACACAGCTGGAACTGACCTCGGGTCAGTAACTGAAAGTACCCTCAGCACGCTTGGATCTAATTCTGGAGATGGTAAAATGGTAAATGGACAAGTTCTTGTATAGCACTTTTCTACTTGAGCAGGATTTTAAATGTAATTGTGTTTTGAGCTGGGAGCCAGCGAAGTGACTTGACTACAGGGGTATGTTTTTGTGTATGTGTAAGGTTTGTGCGTTGCTTTGCAGGTGGTGTCAGTAAATCCAGCCAAGAAGGAAGTGAAAATGAGTGATGGCACTCTGCAGCGTTACGACCAGCTCCTCATCGCAACAGGCTGCAGGTGAGACCGTCTTTAATGAGCAAAAGCAAACGTACATTGTATGTGTCACAACATGTCACAAGTTGTGGTCCCTTTTTAAAATTTTATTTTTTTTGTTCACAGGGCACGGCCGCTCACCTGTCCTGGTTCAGACCTGGAAGGAGTAAAGTTACTGCAGAGTTACGAAGACGCCAAAGACATTTACAGCTCCAGCCTTGGCCAGAAAGTAGTTGTTACCGGAGCGTCTTTCATAGGTTATTAAATAAGGTTTCTTTTTTTATGTTAAAGAATGAGACATCTTTCATCTTTTTGCCCATCGGGGTTGACGTGACGCTCTTTGCTCATAGATATCTGACAGCTATGGCACACAAATGTGCACGTCGCTGATGTGTTTTTCATTTGCATATTAGGTATGGAGGTGGCGTCCTACTTTTCAGACAAAGCTGCCAGTGTGGCTATGGTTGGCACTACTCAATACCCGTTTGAGCGCACTCTGGGGTCAGAGATCGGCCAGCTGAGTATGCAAGTGCGCGACTATGATGACAACAGTTTTCAGTGCTACTCTTTTGGATTTTTTTTAATTAACATAATTAAAACAGTTTTTCACTTTCAGATGTTGGAAGAAAAAAATGTGAAGTTCCACATGAACGATCGAGTCACCGAGATCAGAGGAGAGAATGGGAAGGTATCTCTGCCTGCCATTATTTTCATGACGGACGGTTTGGTTAATGATTGTAGAACAGGAATACATGTCACCCGCAGCATTAGTAACAAAGATCAAACATCAACCCTCATGGTATCGCTTGTAAAATAACCCATTATCTCTGAAGTCTAATATATTCTGCTTAAACAGCCATAACTGATGTTTTTTTTGGGGGGGGGATTTTCAGGTGAAGCAGGTGGTGTTGAAGAGTGGTGTAGTCCTGGAGGCTGATGTTGTGATTGCTGGCATTGGTAGTTATTTTTCTACTTCAGTGTTTAGGTCTGCCTGAAATGCAAATCAAGTTTGGGAGTGTTTGAGTGTGGAGACGTTTGGATGTGTGGTGTTTGCTAACATTGCTTTATGAGTGATGACTGTTTTAAACAAAGTCAGACAGAAACTTCCTGTGTAGTTCCACCAATATCAGAGTCAATTATATGTTTTTCAGGTGTAATCCCCAATTCAGACTTATTGGCAGGAAGCGAGGTGGAAGTGGATTCAAGGAAAGCTGTGATTGTTGACAAGGTAACGCAGCCTGTAGAGGGCACAGCCGAACTTATGCTGATATAACTAAAGCATAAAGCATGGCACCCAGAGGTGTCTACGTTTCTTTAACTGTTACCGTAAGCTTTGATGGTGAGCCAGCATCGTCAATATGAGTACACTTTTGCTTTTCCTACGTTAAAATTAAAACTTTTGCTTCAAAAAGGTCTCTTTCTTACATTATCTGCACATCTGATGACCGCTAACCAAAATAAACCTGTCAAATCAACAGTCTGGTTCATGACCATAGTAATGTTTCCTCAGTTTAAAATAAATAAATAAAACAGCTTCACAGCATCTAACAGAGTTATAAACACTCTCAAGGAGGCGAAAGTGTTATTTTCAAAGTCTACAATCAAGAGACAGCGTCATGAATGTAAATGGAGAGAGTTTACATCAAGGTGCAAACTACTGATTTCACTCAAGGACATGGAAGGCCAGATTAGACGTTGCCTGAAAACATACAGAGGCAAAAACTAAAAAAAAATATAGCCCTAACTGTGTGCCCTGATGAATGGAGGGAATAGCTGCATGTATGTATTTTACACGTCTTATGTTGAGGTTCTTGCTGTAGCCTTTATTCATCTATTCTAACAGTTCATGAGGACGAACGTACCAGATATTTTTGCCGCTGGAGATGTTACCTCTTTCCCTCTGACCATTCGAGGCGACCAGAGGGTCAGCATTGGTCACTGGCAAATGTCACACGCTCACGGTGAGAGGCTAAAGGACTGTGTTTTTCATTCAGTTGAAAACTTATAATGGGTGATTTAATGCCGAGTTAAACCTTATCATTGTCTTTTGTACCAGGAAGAGTAGCAGCTCTGAACATGCTGAAGAAATCCACAAAAATCGAGTCTGTTCCTTTCTTCTGGACTGTTTTGCTTGGGAAGAGTATCCGATACGCCGGTGGAGTGTTGACTTCTAAATGTCACCTTTAAAATGTAATTTTTTTTTTAAGATGAGGCTGTGTTAAATCTTTGTTCCTCCTCTCATTTCCTCTTTCTAGGCTATGGGGAAGGATACACAGAAATTATATTCAAAGGCAAAATGGAAGAAAGGAAATTTCTGGCTTTCTACATAAAGTGAGTGCAGAGTTAGCCCCGAACAGCTGACCATAAGCTCGTCCTCTGTGTGTAAAGTTTCTCACGTTACCCTTTTTTTTTTTTTTTAACAGGGATGATGTGGTGGTGGCAGCGGCCAGCCTGATGTTCGATCCTGCCGTGGCTTGCATCGCAGAGCTGATGGCTAGAGGCCAAATCTTAACAAAAGCACAGGCTCAGTGAGTGCTGTCCTGCATTTATACAAGTTAGACTGTAAAATATACAAAAATGTTTAGTTCCTCAACTGTAATAGCAGTTACATTTGTTGTTGGTTTCTTCCTGTTAAAAGGGAGTTTTTCCTTCCCACAGTTACCAAGTGCTTGCTTGTCGGGAGTTGTCTGACTGTTGGGGTTTTCTCTGTATGATTGTAGGGTCTTACCAAAAAAAGCACCTTTAGGTGATTGATATATATATATATATATATATATATATATATATATATATATGCTGTGATTTGGCACCATATAAATAAAATTGAATTGAACCATGCTGCTTTCCAGTTACCTTTAAAATTAAATGTTCGAACATCTAATCTCCCATCTAACTGATGGGAGTGACATTGACTTCTGTATGATCAGAAGCCATATGCATTGCCCCCTGCTGGTCACTAGAAAAACTGCAGCTTCTGCATTGGCGTCACTTTTTAGCCTTGGAAGTTATATCCTCTTCTTTACAGACTAAAGACAAACCCTATGCAGGACATACGGGATGACATTGTCTGTCATTTATGTGTCATGTTGAAATCCACTGGTGCCTCTGTTTGCTTTCCACTAAATTCTCAGAGGAACATCTGGTCCTTCAGATGCTAAATTCTTCAGTATGATTTATAGGTTAGCTGCTTATGGCATCTGTCTGCCACATGGTGTTATGCAGGAAGTGAGAAGTGTATTATTGGAGTGTTTATGCTAAAACAACCTGCAATCTAAAACATGAAAAATACTTAAAGTAAAATTTGATGACAACTATTATTTATAGCAGTTTTAACCACTACTGTATGCTACCGAAACCAACCTTAGTTCATGTTTTAAAAAATAATAAACCAAGCCACTAGCTTATAACGTGAAAGCTGCTCAGTGTTTAATTTTTGTTTTCTCCTCTTCTCTTCTGTTCAGAGCTGAAGACCTGAGCTGGCTGCAGATATAACCAGGATTTACGCCTCTCAGCGATGAGTGATGTCATCTCTTGCTTTGGTTTTCTCTCCTTCTGTCTGACATGACATCAATTAATCCACTTTCTGCCTCAGGCTGCCTGGAAACCAGCCGGCCTCTCTTATCTGCTCTTATTAAAGAGCCATGTTACTATAGTAGCAGTCACAGCTTTATTGAATTCTCTCTTTGTGCACACTGATCTCTTTAATGAGTTTATTTTTATGTTTTTCTGGTTGCTTTACTAAAAGGTGTGATGTCTTAGGAATAGGGTTGCAAAATTCCCGGAATTTTCAAAGATGGAATCTTTCCATGGGAATTAACGGGAATCTATGGGAATTAACGGGAATTAACGGGAATTTATGGGAATAAAGTGGGAATTTTCAAAATTGAAGGTTGGCTCTTCTTAGGGAACTTAAATATAGTTGAGGAAAGTATATTTTAGCATAATATTGACAAAAACAAACAAATGCAATTCAAATACACTTGAATATCCATGCCATTCCTTAATCACATGTACAGAGCACAAGCTTGCTGCATGGCTATTGAGACCAACTACTGGCACTGTGCATGCCTCCATCACATGTACACATGGACCACACTTTTGAGCCTGAAGGACAAAGAGTATTAAAGGCACACATTTGAGCCTGTGGACTTAACAAGTGAGGTAAGTTTTGATGATATTATGGGAAAATATATTCATTAAATGTTTAAATTGTGAATATCACATAAAATGTATTAATCTGGTAGATAGCAATCTGATAAGATGCTAAATAAAATGCTAGCATCTGATAAGATGCTAAATAAAATGCTAGCATCTAATAAGATGCTAAATAAAATGCTAGCATCTGTTAGATGCTAAATAAGCCATAGCTAGTATAACATAAAGAAGATGCTAGCTTCCTCATTTGGTTGTTTTGTTTTGAAGATCATTCCAGTTGTTTAGCTAGCCTTACTATTTATATCTGTTTATTATCAT
This sequence comes from Mchenga conophoros, assembly GCF_057382185.1. Lineage (NCBI taxonomy): Eukaryota > Metazoa > Chordata > Actinopteri > Cichliformes > Cichlidae > Mchenga > Mchenga conophoros. The sequence continues at coordinate 20,947,509 of NC_140539.1, read as the reverse complement.
ATTGCAATTGTATTATTACGATCTCTTGCATTGCATTAGCATTTTTACAAGCTCTTGTTTTATTTTACAGAAAAATGCCACGTGCGCTATCTGATGTGTGGAGACATTTTACACCAGCTAATGTACAAGGGAAATCTGTATATATGTGTAAGTATTGTGATAAGACGTACGTGAAGAATGCCACAAAAATGCAGCAGCACATTGCAAAGTGCAAAAAAATTCCTCAAGGCCCAACACATGCAGCAGCCAGGAGTTCCACTCAAGGGGAAAATGAATCTGTTTCAGCTGTATCAGAGTCAGATACCCACTCATCAGCTCCTGGTCCCTCTGGCATCAGAGGATTCTTTGATTTTATGGATGACACTAGCCAGAAAAACGCAGATGAGTGTTTCGCTCGTGCAATCTATGCAGCTGGCTCACCCCTGATGCTGACATCCAATGTGTACTGGAAGAGATTTTTGAATGTTCTCCGACCAGCATACATTCCCCCAACCAGACATGCATTGTCTACTCATCTACTGGATGAAGAGTTCAGTCGAGTTCAAGCAAAGGTGAAACAGACCATTGACCAAGCTGACTGTATTTCAGTCATCTCTGATGGATGGTCCAATATCAGGGGACAAGGAATTATTAACTACATAATCACCACTCCTCAGCCTGTGTTCTACTAGAGTGTAGACACAAAGGAAAACAGACACACAGGCCAATACATTGCAGATGAGCTAAAAGTGATCATCAATGACCTTGGACCAGATAAGGTTTTTGCACTGGTCACTGACAATGCAGCCAACATGAAGGTTGCCTGGGCACATGTGGAGGAGACCTACCCTCATATAACTACTATTGGCTGTGCAGCCCATACACTAAACCTTCTCCTAAAAGACATAATGGCACTAAAAACAATGGACACTCTGAATAAGAGAGTGAAGCAAGTTCTGAAATATGTTAAAGGCAAACAAGTAACTTCCGCTACATTTCTGTCAAAGCAAAAGTTAAAGAACAAGAGTACTACACTGAAGCTTCCCAGCATAACGCGATGGGGTGGTGTTGTTATCATGTTTGACAGCCTTCTGAAGGGAAAGGAGTCTCTGCAAGAGATGGCCATATCCCAGTCTGTAGGCATCGACAGTGACATCAAGAAGGTCATCTTGGATGATGTGTTCTGGGTATCTAGAGTATCTAGCAGTCAGAAAATCCTCAAACCTATTGCAGCAGCAATAGCGAAGATAGAGGGGGATGGTGCCATCTTGTCAGATGTCCAGTGCCTTTTTGCAGAACTCAAAGAAGAAATCCAGACAATTCTGCCCACTTCCCTACTACTGAAAGCAGAGGAAACGGCTGTGGTCAAGTCATTGGAACAGCGGAGGGAGTTCTGCATGAAGCCAGTGCATGCAGCAGCATACATGCTGGACCCCAAATATGACAAGGGCATACTTTCCGGGGAAGAGATCAACGGTGCCTATGCGGTCATTACAGCCATGTCTGACCACCTGGGTCTCGATAAAGGCAAAGTTCTAGGCAGTTTGGCAAAGTATCGAACAAAGCAAGGCCTTTGGAAAGGGGATGGAATATGGCAGTCATGCCAGCACATATCTGCAGCCACCTGGTGGAAGGGACTATGTGAATCTGAGGCCCTTGCACCTGTAGCCTCCATTCTCCTCCAAATCCCACCATCATCAGCTGCCTCCGAGCACAACTGGTCACTGTTTGGGAACACCCACACAAAGGTTCGCAACAGGCTCACAAATGTGAGAGTGGAAAAGCTGGTCGGCATTCGGGCAAACCTACGGCTCTTTGAGCCTGACACAGCCATCCTCAACAAGGCTGGAAAGTGACACTGAAGAGGAAGACTCAGAGTTGGATGCTGAGGAAGTGGACATGTTGTTGGATGATGATGAGGTCCAGGAAGAGTCTATTGACTGAGCAAAAATGAGAAAAGAGGATTGCTTGAAGGAAGATTTGCATGTTTAATGGGACGTTTTGGAGGATAAGTGGCATTTTTCATTTAACCTTTTGAATGGGACTTTGTGGAGATTTTTGGACAGGGGGCATTTTTGAATGAGCGGGGTTAGGGGATGGTAATATTGAACTCAACATTTCTGTTTTTATTCATCCATGAAACAAGTTATTGAAACGTGTTCTATTCTACTGTACTTACAAATAAATCTGTTTAAATATCTGTTGAAAACATTTTGCATGGAGGTTTTCTTATGATTTCTGTTTATATTTATGCTTGGAAATAATATATTCCCAGTTAGTTCTCCTAAATTCCCATTAATTTCCATAATTCCCATTATTTCCATGGACAGTTTCCAATATGGAATATTTCCAAAATTCCCAAGCTTAACTTACCATGGAAATTTACCGGAAACTTTTCGGAAATTTACCGGAAATTTTCCGCCCCTTAGGAAGGTACAGTCTGTAGTTAAGGTTAGCAGGCAACATTAAATTGTGACAAGAAAAATCCCCCACACATCTACTCCACCAGCAGCCTGAATCCCTGGGACAAGACATGAGGGATCTGCGCTTTCATGTTGTTTACGCTAAATTCTGACCCATCTAAACCTCGCAACAGAAATCATCAGACCAGGTAACATTTTACATTCTCTTGTCCATTTTTGATGAGCCGTGTAAACTGAAGCTTCAGTTTCCTTTTCTCAGCTGACAGGAGTGCCACCCAGTGTGGTCAGGGCTCTAGACTAACTTTTTGCCATGGGCACAAAAGTTAGGCGCACACAAATTTTATAATAATTTATATAATATAATGTGTTTTTCTGGATACACTGTGCTTTTTCAGCATTCAAAGATTGATGACACCGTGTCAGAGCACTGGCTATGAATTTCAGAAGGATCAGGCCTTAACTTAACAGAAAAGTTAGCAATAGTTCTTTTCCTATTACAGCTACATCCACTTCTGTCGTGCCTAGGCTGCTCACTAGGGCTGGGTATCATCACTGATTTCTATAATCCACTCGATTCCGGTTTTCAAAGTCCCGATTCGATTCAACTTAGCCTCAGACAGTCAGAAATATTATAATTCTGATCATTTATCAGTACTGACTTCATCAGAATTGTGAACATCACAGCAGATGCCTTTGTGTGAATGTAACTGAGAATAAAACACAGAAAAACATGAAGGAGATTTTCCTGGTCTGGCTTTTTATAGCAGATAACCTTAAAAATATTCTACAATGTTCTGCATATAAAGTTTAAATTTCTTCAGTATTGAATAACAGAAAAAATAGGCTTTCTTATCCGAGGTCATTTAAGTGAAAAAAGAAAAAGACAGCAGCCAACAGCGCTATAAACAACGGTAGACTGGTGGGTAATAAGCGAATGAATAAAACTGTTCTTGAAGTAAAGAGAGATAGAGAGAGAGCCAGCTGTGCATGAAGTGTGATTTTAATAGTCGTGGAAGCAAAACAGCAAAATTCATGACGACATTGGTCAAATTTGAAGCGCAGTTTGCTGCTTCTTTTGCTGCTGGCTCGGTGAATTTTGGTTGGAGAGAGACAAAACCTGCAGCTCAGAATCAGCGCAAAAAGACGTAATCACAGCGCAGACCGGACGCATCAGGATCGTTAAGCTCCGACAGCGTGTCCGTCTACGGGCCGTCGGGTGAGAAAGCCGAGAAAGACAAAGTTGATTCTGATGCGTTGGTCCGTTCTGTGTTTACGTCTTTGTGTGGAATCTGTGTACCTGCTCTCATCTGCTGTATGGTTGTTGTTGAAATGGTTTTGTGAGCTTTAATCTGAGAATCTGGCGTTTCTGGCCAAACACAGTTATATTTAAAAGTCGATTCAGGATTTAATGAATTGATATCACTTTATTCAAGCTACTCACCTCCCACTTCTACCTGCACTTTCAACTGGACCACGGCCAATCAGAGAGGTCCCGCCCCTGACTATCTCTGATTGGTTTAGTCCACAATAGGGGCATAATGTGTGTCTGTTGTTGACCACAGGGAAGGTTGCAGATTTTTTTTTTTTTTTTGCTACCCGAACAGTTGGTCGCACAGGTGCAACCGAATATTTTTTTTTAGTCGCACCACTGAAAAATTTGGTCGCATAGCCCTGGTGGTCCTCTGCTGCTGTAGCCCATCTGCATCAGGGTTTGAGATACTGTGCTCCCAGAGATGCTTTTCTAGATATCTTGATTGTAACCAATGGTTATTTGTTACTGTTACCTTCAGCTTCAGATTGAAGCTGTCTGGTCATTCTCTTCCAACATGAACGAGGCATTTTTACGCTGAGTACTCACTGGATATGTTCTCTTTTTTTAGACCGTTCTCTGTAAACCCTCGAGATTTCTATGTGGGAAAATCCCAGCAGATCAGCAGCTTCTGAAATACTCAGACCAGCCAGTTTGGCACCAACAATCTCATCACATTCAAAGTCACTTAAAGCAGCTTTCTTTCACATTCAGACACTAAGTTTGAACATCAAGAGATAACCAGCTGCTGTGATGTGATTGGATGATTCAATATTTGTACAGTTGAGCAGGTGTACCTAACAAAGTGGCCACTGAGTGCATTTGGATGTTTTTATGAGCTGAAAATGTTAAGACTTTATCAACTTTCTCAGTTACTTAAATGTCTTTCATTTCATACTATACACTCAAAACTTCTTAAACACACACGTCACTACACTTCACATGAGAATACAACATTTACATTTACAACATTTACAAAACACTTTAAAATACTGCCCATGAAAGATAAATAAGATAAAAAGTTTGTTTTTGACCTCTTTTTTTATGTGTACTGTAGTGCCTTAATACATTATACAACAGAGTTGTAGCTCATGTATTCCTTATGATATGAGAAAGTGTGCGGCATCTTTAAACATGTTTTAGTTCCTTAAAATAAACAACTCCTTTATGGTGGTAAAGATGTTAAACATGTGCGACACTTTTCTGTTTCAACACCCCTGAATGTTTACGTCATTTCGTATTTAACACTGTCAGCCTGTCGGCAGCTGCTCGTCATGCATCCACTTCAGTACCTGAATGTTGCTGTTTAAATCCCCTATAATGCAGTCGTTTTATTATGCTGTTGTAAAATTCCATGTCAAATATTAAACACGGGTTATTATGTCATTAAGTATTTCTATTTCCACTTCTGTAAATGTTGTTGTTCACATGGTAATTATGACATCAGCATAAAGAAGCTCAAACTCTGAGTTGATAGTGTTACAGAGAAACATACTTGTTTTCTACAAAAATACATTTTATGTCTAAATATGAAATATGGAGACACGTCACTGGCCACGATCTGTGAGATTATCTACAAGATTCCCCATTAGTTAGTAAAATTATGTCTTTATAAAGCCGAAATTCAAAAATAACATTTCTGTTAAGCCTTCAGATCAGTCACTTGCCTCTTCATTTGCTTGTTTTAGAGCACTGCTTCACGGAGGATCCCAGTTTGTCAGCCAGCAGAAATGGGTTGAGGTGGCAATACTGAGAAGATAAAACTATGTTAATATCATAACTTAAGCACGCTGAAGCGTTAACTCTTTCCCATATCAAAACACCAATTAACGACCTGTACCTTTAATAATGAGTTCTGACATCTCAGTCAATATCACTAAAAACGTGATTTGACGACCGCTCAGCTCAGAAAAGAGCTTCAAGAGTTTTTCTTAGTTCGCTCTCAAGGGGTAAAAAGTTAAAATTTAAAAGCATTTTAGCCACAGTGAACTTGTGGTGTTGGATACCTCTGGCGTTGTCTCCGACTTGGACTCCTGTTTATCCAACATCTGGATTTTAAAGTCGGAGGAGAAACGGGAACTCTGGAGGACTGCTGCCATCTCTCCATTTACCTGCACTGCTACGTCTTTCTGTGTAAGAGGAAAAGAGTTTAATTGGATATATATGTCGTTTTTCTGAAATTAAAAACCATAACACTTCCAGACTAATTATCACCTGTGTTTTTAGAATAAAAGCAGGTTAATAAATGTCTCTGCGTACATGCTGATAAGAGAAAGGGTGCCTTTTATACCTTGAAGCAGTGGGAGGAATCAAAGTCCAGCTGATCTGGGAATTCTGCCAACGTCCCTTTATAGGTCACAGTAGCGTTTGACATCGCTGGACTTCTGGGCAGCTTAAAGAGCCTGTAAGTGCCTGAAGCATAACTGATGTCGCCTACAAAATGAAGAGCTTGCTCAGTTGTGAAATCAGAGTGAATGCTGTCTGAAAATGTGCCTCTTTGTTACCTGCTTTTGCTTTGAGCTCACTGTTGTAGACCACAATGTGGCTCGCTGAGATGAGGTGTGGAGAGCTGAAACCCATGCTGCGGGCCAATGAGATTAGATCGGGCCAAAACAGAGAGCCGCCCATCCCCTCACCTAAGTCAGAGGAGACGGGGACTGAAGAGTTATCGGTGACGGCAGAGATGGTTGGCTTTGAATTAACTGGATTTAGAAGTAGTGTTTGTTTTACCCCACAGGACTGCGTCTTGCTTCATGTGATCAGGGATGATCTTACTGGCAAACATATCACTGAAGTAAAGCTCACCTCCCTCCTGTATGAAATAAGTGAGTGCACCTTGTATTCCTATATTTCTTTGTGTGTGTGTGACAACATGTTAACATTTATTTGTGTTAATGATGATTCGTCAGGGTAACCTTCAAGACGTTGTAGGCTTGCTGCAGCACCGCTCTTTTATCAGCACATAGACAGATCACACAGTTGGATCTGAAGAGATTACAAAGAGGGGAAAAAACTTTAACAACCAAATTAAAGCTCCTTTTTTTCACCTGACACCCAACACAACTACATCATTTAAACCTACATCACTACATCCATGGAGTCACTCTGAATGCCAGCTTCGTTGAGGTTCTCCATGTAGCCCTGGACAAATGTGACGTTGGGCTCCTTATAGCCAAACTTATCTTGATGATACTGAACATACTGACGAGCTGCTGTGATCTAAAAGAACATGAATTAACTACATCAGGAAGGGGCAGACATCAAAGTGCCATCTGTGCAGAAACCTGTAATTACCAGCTCCTGTGTCATGTCGATCCCAGTCACGTGTCCATTCGGCCCAACCAGTTTACTAAAAGCATAGCAGTCTCTGCCGGAGCCACTGCCGAGATCCAGGACTCTGCAGCCCTCGAGCTTTGCTGGAAATGGAAGACCACAGCCGAAGAACCTGAAGAGAGCCAATAACACCAGTCATTACAGGAAAACCTGTTGTCTCTAATCAGGCAGTACAGAATGATCCCATAAGTGGGAATCTCAAAAATCTGATTGTCTGGGTCTATTCCATGTCAGCTGACCAAATGCTTCCAGCCTGAGCAAAAGTGAAAAGATCAGGATAAGTGGAAGAAAATCTATGGAAAGATGTGGTGTCTGGTAGTAAGATGTCTAAAGTTTGTGATTGTGATGGTGTTTGGCCTTGCTTTTCTTAAATGAAGTTTGGAAAAATTCATATTTGTGTTTTTTTCACTGCTGATATCTGGTAAGAATAAAAACACCTTTAATTGCTTATGATTACAAAGCGAGATTTCACCTTTTGGTCACCTCAGGGTGAACCTCACTCAGAGCTTCGGTAACACTTCTGGGCGCTGGTCTGCAGGACGATCCGCAGGAGGCGGCACCTGTCTGCAGATCACCCGAGGACTCCAGCCGCTTGCCGTAGTATTTCTGCACAGCCACATTAACAGCTGTCCTCATGCACGTTTATTAAGACAACGTACAGCAAAGTTGACACCGCAAACCTTTCTTTTGCAGAATACATAAAATAACCTGAAAAGAAACTTATTAAAATCAAAAGAAATTCCACTGGTTATAAATTAATGGCGCCCGAGCAACTATTCTGCAATGCTCGAATAACTGTGGACAAAATAAAAAAAATGTCCATAAACTGTGAATGAACAGAAAGCTGAGCAGTGTCTGGGCGACACTCAGGACTAGAGTACCTTCACATTTTCCCGCACGTCCTCACTGGTCGCCATTTCTTCCGAGAAGCTGTCAAAATTACAAAAACTAAATTCAAATGGTGTGAAAGACGACAGTGGGGTCACGTCTGGCCGTTCTTCCGGTGTGGTCTTTTCACAATAAAGGCATCATTGTTTGTCTGTCGTGACCGGCTTTTTTTTGGCGGGGGGTGGCGGCAAAGCAATCTACATTTGTCTTGATGCATTCTCAATCATCCAGGAAAGTAAATCTCCAAAAGTTGATTCTGTTCACCTGGACGTAGCGTTTTGTGGGAGAAACGTTTCGTCACTCATTCAAGTGACTTCTTCAGTCTCCAGACTGTCCTCGGGTGAGACTGAAGAAGTCACTTGGATGAGTGAGGAAACGTTTCTCCCACAAAACGCTACGTCCAGGTGAACAGAATCAACTTTTGGAGATTTACATTTGTGTTTGTAGTCCCTAGAGAGGAGTACAAAGGACGAAAGAGAAATGACGAAAGAAATAAATGACTTCAGGTCAGAAATAAAACAAGAAGCAAATAACTAATGAAATATTTGGAATGTGATTAAATAATACAACAAATCAGCAAATCATGCTTTTGTTTAAGCAACAAACTTTACAGGATCGCACTCCAACACTGCAGGGGGCAGTAGTGCGCCGGAAACGGGATCATACGGGTATTCGCAAAAATTGCGCTTGTTTAACTTCTACGCATATTTACTGACGTAAAGCAGATTCTTTACCGGGGGTTGAGAAATATCGGACGTAACCGCCGTCTGTGAATACTACTGAAGCTCGTTCATCGTGTGTCCGCCGTCGTGCGTCTATGCAGTTTTGTGTTAGCGCACATCAACCCAACACTGAGGCGGAAAACACGGAGAATAAGAAAGAAATGTTGTGCTAGCTGACTGTGTGCGGGTTAAGGCTTTATCCAACGATAAGAAACACTGGGAGTGAAGTAAGCGAGGTACGTGTTGTTGAATGCATTCTGTTATTGCTTAGTTTTACCTCTCACCCAATCGTTAGCCACCGTGCTAGCTTTAGCAGTTGGCGAAGTTGCCGCTTCCTCCACGCTTGGCCTAATTAATAACAGGTGCTGCGGCGTGAAGTACAATGTGTTACATGTAACATAATGTAGCCATTTATGAATGATATCCCGAGTTTACGCTGTTTCTGGACGAGCTAACAACAGTTAAACGCGGGCAAAGTTCGCCTTGCTGTTGCAGTTTTGTGCCATCCGGGAGGCCATGTTAGGCTAACCTAGCTAGCTCATCAACTGTGAGCACGAAGATGTTGAAGCTACACAGATGAGTTAATGTGAAATAAATGCATTTTCTACCGAATTAAGAAGCTAGTTTTTATTTTTGAAAGGCGTTTATGTCAAAGGCCATTCTATTTTCTAGACTTTGCAAGGCATTAAGCACACGCGTTCACTTTGTGGCTTCTGTTATTTAATCTGTGGGTTGCAGGAGCCAGACAAGGAATTCATGTGCCAGTGTAATATGTTTCTGATCAGTTTTTTGTTTCAGTTAAATGTAATTTGGGTTTTTTGACATGTAACGCCTCTCTCCTCAGGGTTTAGATTATATACAGTTATAATCAAAAACCTCACTTATTTTAATACCTTGGTTTTTGTCTTTGTTTTGGATAGTGAGGCACCATGGCAGCTGCCTTTCCTTACAGAGGGGTCCCTGCAGCGATGCCACCCGGTGTGCCACCAGGGGTACCAACTGCTGTACCGCCTGGTGTGCCCCCTCCTGCACCTGTCCCAGACTACATGTCTGAGGAGAAATTACAAGAGAAGGGTATGTTGTTTGTATCCACTAAAGCGGGACTTCCATGTTTTGAGCTTTTAGCAAAGATGTTGTCACAAATGGACAAGATTAACTTTGCGATTATTAAATGTCTTTCAACTCTACAGCAAGAAAATGGCAGCAGTTACAGGCAAAGCGCTACTCAGAAAAGAGAAAGTTTGGCTTTGTGGATGCTCAGAAGGAAGATATGCCACCTGAACATGTCCGCAAGATCATCAGGGACCATGGAGACATGACCAATAGAAAGTTTCGCCATGACAAGAGGGTCTACCTTGGGTAAAGATGACTCCTTTATCCCTTTTTAAAAGTCTTAACAAAAGTCGGTGTTTTTTTTACTTCTTGATAACATCTTCATATGCTTGTTCTGTGTCTGTTTGTTGAACAGTGCCCTCAAGTACATGCCCCATGCAGTGCTGAAGCTGTTGGAAAACATGCCGATGCCTTGGGAACAGATTCGAGATGTGCCCGTGCTTTATCACATCACTGGAGCCATTTCATTTGTCAATGAAATCCCTTGGGTCATTGAGCCAGTCTACATTTCACAGTGGGGGTAAGGGAGAGTTTCTATTGCTGAAAACTTTCAAGCCAACTGTGATCATTTCCATTCAATAAAATGTAAATTTGTCTCTTTCCCGATTTTAATCCCAGCACCATGTGGATCATGATGCGTCGTGAGAAAAGAGATCGTCGGCACTTCAAAAGAATGCGCTTTCCACCCTTTGATGATGAGGAGCCGCCACTGGACTACGCTGACAATATTCTTGATGTGGAACCCTTGGAGGCCATTCAGATGGAGCTTGATCCAGAGGAAGATGCTTCAGTTGTGGACTGGTTCTATGAACATCAGCCCCTCAAGGACACAGCCAAGTAAGCAGCCATGGCTCTCTTCACAGACAGTTTTACATATTCAACTGATAAGTTGCTTAAAACATTAATTGATGATTTATCTTTGTCTTGCTCAGGTTTGTGAATGGGACCACCTATCGTCGTTGGCAGTTCACACTGCCTATGATGTCCACACTGTACCGTCTGGCCAATCAGCTTCTGACAGATCTGGTTGATAGAAACTACTTTTACCTCTTTGACCTGAAGGCTTTCTTCACGTCCAAGGCTTTAAACATGGCCATCCCTGGAGGACCAAAGTTTGAGCCGTTGGTCAGAGACATCAACCTCCAGTATGTTCTTTTGCCCTTTTATAAAATGAATATTCTAAAGACTTATTGTTATTAATGTTAATAAAGTGCAGAATTTAAATGTTTCTTGTAATTGTTTGATATTGCTGTTTGATTCCAAACATAATGTGAAAATAGAAGCTGGCGTTTTTGTGTCCTAACTGGTTCCTCTGTATCCTCTGTAGGGATGAAGACTGGAACGAGTTCAACGACATCAACAAAATCATCATCCGACAGCCCATCAGGACAGAGTACAAAATCGGCTTCCCCTACCTGTACAACAATTTGCCCCACCACGTCCACCTCACCTGGTGAGAACTTGAAATACCGGCTGACTGAAAAATCCTTTTTCATTCAAGACAGGAGAGACATTCATCGCTTATAAACGTCATAGATTTGTTTTATTTTTCATAATGGCTATATAAAAGCAACATTTGTGACGTTTTTGTTTTTTTTTCCTAGGTACCACACACCAAATGTGGTTTTTATCAAAACAGAAGACCCCGATCTTCCTGCATTTTACTTTGACCCACTGATCAACCCCATTTCACACAGACATTCTGTTAAGGTAAGTGTTGCACATTATCTACTTGTCTCCCTTTGGTGAATAACACCCCGCATCAAAGTCCTCTTACAAAGGCGCACTTGCATTGGACTGCTTGCCTGTGCGTAAGAACTGGAGGAATAGTAAAATGAATGGTGACTTGTTATTATTGGCTGCAGATCACCTTTCACCATTCAGATAACTCTTCTAGTTATTTTATAGTCTGTTGAATTCCAGCCCTTCTGCCCTTAAAAGTGATTCATTGTTTTTCCTGTGACCTCTCAGAGTCAGGAGCCTCTGCCAGATGATGATGAGGAGTTTGAGCTTGCTGAGTTTGTGGAACCCTTCCTCAAAGAAACCCCACTCTACACAGACAACACAGCCAATGGCATTGCTCTCCTGTGGGCGCCGAGACCCTTCAACCTCAGATCTGGCCGAACAAGACGTGCCATCGATATCCCCCTGATCAAGAACTGGTGAGCAAACTGTGAAGCTGTTAGGACAGGAGTAAATCTGAAGTACTTTACTGTTTGAAGAGATGTTGGCTGTGTGGAAGATTTTGTTTTGCATTAGGGTTAAAATAAAATAAAAAAAGTCTGATAAGTATTAAACATATGTTGCTAAAATATTTTATAGGTACCGCGAGCATTGCCCTGCTGGACAGCCAGTGAAAGTACGTGTGTCATACCAGAAACTGCTGAAGTACTACGTGCTCAATGCTCTCAAACACAGACCACCCAAGGCCCAGAAGAAGAGGTGTGCATCCTTGGATTAATTTTGATATCCTGCTTTCACGCATTTTTAATTAAACCTTTATTTATTTTGCTCATTATCCAAGTTCATCTGTAAAAGTTATCCCTCTGTTGTCTTGTAGATACCTATTCCGCTCCTTTAAGGCCACAAAGTTCTTCCAGTCCACAAAGCTGGATTGGGTGGAGGTTGGCCTGCAGGTTTGCAGACAGGGCTACAACATGCTCAATCTGCTGATCCATCGTAAGAACCTCAACTACCTGCATCTGGACTACAACTTCAACCTGAAGCCTGTCAAGACACTGACCACAAAGGTACAATCTGCAGAGCAGGATCTAACTTCACATTTTGTTTTTGTTACGTCTCTGACTGTATTCTAGTATGAAGTGCACTTCGTTTGACCATTGCTGACCTATGACTGTTTTTTGCCTCCTTCAGGAGAGAAAGAAGTCGCGATTCGGCAATGCCTTTCATCTGTGCAGAGAGGTTCTCCGTCTAAGCAAGCTGGTGGTTGACAGCCACGTGCAGTACAGACTGGGAAATGTTGATGCCTTCCAGGTTAGTTGTGAAGTGGAAATTGGCCAAGCTTTGCTTTCATAGGGTAGCGGTAAAAGCGCTCTTTAATGAAAAGCAGTATAAAATGCAAGGATGTATCTTTTGTATTGATAAAGGATTTTGGGAAATCTTTTTCATGTTCATAAGATTAAAACATGATTTTATTTGAATTTTTTTTTCAGTAGTTATTTTTATGTATTGATTTGCACATGTGACCAAAGGTGTGTTTCTGTGTTGCAGTTGGCTGACGGACTGCAGTACATCTTCGCTCATGTGGGTCAGCTCACAGGCATGTACCGGTACAAGTACAAGCTGATGAGACAAATCCGGATGTGCAAAGACCTGAAGCATCTCATCTACTACCGTTTCAATACCGTGAGTAATTGCCCCATGTTAACAATTTGCACACTTAAGGTGAAGCTGTTTTCTGTATAAATATTTTTCCACAATCACATTTAAGTTTTAATCTTGTCTGTGTTTTCAGGGTCCTGTGGGCAAGGGTCCAGGTTGTGGCTTCTGGGCCCCTGGTTGGAGGGTGTGGCTGTTCTTCATGAGGGGCATCACCCCCCTGTTGGAGCGGTGGCTCGGAAATCTGCTGGCCAGACAGTTTGAAGGTCTGAACATACATATTTTACTTGTGTGATTCTCTGACACAGTCAGTTATTCTCTGAGGGAAACCGTAGCAGTTTCAGCAGCAGCGGCGGTTTTGCTTTGATTTCCTCTGCAGGACGTCACTCGAAGGGTGTTGCAAAGACTGTGACCAAACAGCGTGTGGAGTCTCACTTTGACCTGGAGTTGCGTGCGGCTGTGATGCATGACATCTTGGACATGATGCCTGAGGGGATCAAACAGAACAAGGCCAGAACCATCCTGCAGCACCTCAGCGAGTCCTGGAGGTGCTGGAAAGCAAACATCCCATGGAAGGTCAGGTCTCCTCAGGAATCTTTTTGACATTTGAGTGTCTTGTTACGTTTGAATGGATGGCCTGTGGTTTGAAAAATAAGGATTTGTGAAATTCTTGATAACATGAATAAAATATCAGGTAATTGGATAATAAAGGGAACAGTATTGAAAGCACTGATTAGATATTGGAACAACTTCACAAAGATACTACAAACATTGTTAAAAATTAGAATTTAAGTGAGAAGAAAATATCTAATGTTATCTTTTTCTTTCACTTTAGGTACCTGGATTGCCTACTCCTATTGAGAACATGATTCTGCGATACGTGAAGGCCAAAGCTGACTGGTGGACCAACACAGCCCACTACAACCGTGAGCGAATCCGTCGCGGAGCCACTGTGGATAAGACGGTGTGCAAGAAAAACCTGGGCAGACTGACCCGTCTGTACCTGAAAGCTGAACAGGAGAGACAGCACAACTACCTGAAGGTAATACTCTAAGAAGAAATCTTAAAAAAAGAACTCTAGTAAAGTCCCTGCATTGTCAACGCATTTAAGGTGAAATGATGATTGTTGTCCTCCTACAAAGGCGCACTTGCATTGGACTGCCTGCCTGTGCGTAAGAACTGGAGGAATATTAAAGTGAATAGTGGTTCTTTGATTGCTGGTTGCGTTTGCCACTGGCCCTTTACTATTCAGACACTTTTCTGATTATTACATGATGTTATAATATACGAAAACAGGTCTCATTGTATCTCTGTATCAAAGGTAAAAATGGCTGCATCCTTTAGTTTTCTGCCATATAATTGAAAGTGTGTGTATTCTGTTTACAGGATGGTCCCTACATCACTGCAGAAGAGGCCGTGGCCATTTACACCACCACTGTGCACTGGCTGGAGAGTCGGCGCTTCTCACCAATCCCGTTCCCCCCACTGTCTTACAAACATGACACCAAGCTGCTCATCCTGGCGCTGGAGAGGCTCAAAGAAGCATACAGGTAAGCAAGCTGAGAACATTGCCTTTAACTTTAGCGATGCATATTTTCTCACATCAGGCAGCAGAATTGCCAGAGTATGTTTTGCTTATTATTAATTTGTTTCCATGTCCACTCTAAATCCTTCCAGCGTGAAGTCTCGTCTGAACCAGAGTCAGAGGGAGGAGCTCGGGCTCATAGAGCAGGCCTACGACAACCCTCACGAGGCTCTTTCCAGGATCAAGCGTCACCTGCTAACACAGAGAGCCTTCAAAGAGGTCAGGGAGAAGATGTGTGGATACTTTCTAAGAGTTTCATTTAGTTAACAGGGATGTTTCTGGCTTTAAACAGTAGACAAGAACACTAGAAGAAAATGTATTGCTCTAATTTATTTTTTGTTTCACTGGTCAGTTTACAAACATAAGTAACATAAATGTGAGGCAGTATTTCCTAGCTTCTGTGTAGATACATAGTTACTGGGATGTCGTTTTGGGAAACCACCAGAAGAATTGATTTCTGTTACAGCCTTGAGTTTCTCTGTTGTAAAAGTCTTTCTTCTCATCACATCCGTTTGTTAGTTTCTAAGTGACTACTTCTTTTGCAGGTGGGTATCGAGTTCATGGACTTGTACAGCCACCTGGTGCCAGTGTATGATGTGGAGCCCCTGGAGAAGATAACTGATGCCTACCTGGACCAGTACCTGTGGTATGAAGCAGACAAGAGACGCCTGTTCCCACCCTGGATCAAACCTGCTGATACAGAACCACCACCGCTGCTGGTCTACAAGTGGTGCCAAGGTAAGACTCGAATATAGCTGATTGTGTTGTGTAGTATCTCAGAAAGGATCCAGAATACAATATAATCTCAGTTTGAATAACATTGTGGGCAAATGTGATGACATTTTCAGCTTTATTTAAATACTCCTTTATTCTATTCAGGCATCAACAACTTGCAGGACGTGTGGGAGACTGGAGAAGGAGAGTGCAACGTGATGCTCGAGTCCCGCTATGAGAAGATGTACGAGAAGATTGATCTGACATTGCTCAACAGGCTGCTGCGTCTTATCGTTGACCACAACATTGCTGATTACATGACAGCCAAGAACAACGTGGTCATCAACTACAAGGTAAGGGTGCTTATTTCTTTTCATATAGGAGTTTTAAAGATAACTGATTAGATTTATTTATTTTTTGAGTGTTTCTCTACATCTTTATTCCTCTCACATAGGACATGAACCACACCAACTCTTACGGCATCATCAGGGGTCTCCAGTTTGCCTCGTTCATCGTGCAGTACTACGGTCTGGTGATGGACCTTCTGGTTCTCGGCCTGCACCGTGCCAGTGAGATGGCTGGTCCCCCTCAGATGCCCAACGACTTCCTCAGTTTTCAAGACACTGCCACGGAGAGCGCTCACCCAATCCGACTGTACTGCCGCTACATCGACCGCATCCACATCTTCTTCAGGTAGGATTGCACTAAGTGATAAGATGACATTTTCTCACTTGTTTGTTTGTTTTTACACATTTAAGTGATGTCACTGTTTTTGTGGCTCTAGATTCTCTGCTGATGAGGCCAGGGACCTGATTCAGAGGTATCTGACAGAGCACCCGGACCCCAACAACGAGAACATTGTGGGTTACAACAATAAGAAGTGCTGGCCTCGTGATGCCCGGATGAGGCTGATGAAGCATGATGTGAATCTGTGAGTTTTTCTTTCAACCTTTCACTCTTAAGCTTGTAGATTATTGTTATGTAGATCTAATCTTTGTTGAATATTGCACATAACGAAAATTAGACTTTATGAAAAATGGCTTGAACTTGCCAAATAATCTTCCCAGTGGACGCGCAGTGTTCTGGGACATCAAGAATCGCCTGCCCAGGTCTGTGACCACAGTCCAGTGGGAGAACAGCTTTGTGTCCGTGTACAGCAAAGACAACCCCAACCTGCTCTTCAACATGTGTGGGTTTGAGTGCCGCATCCTTCCCAAGTGTCGCACCAGCTATGAGGAGTTCACTCACAAGGATGGTGTCTGGAACCTGCAGAATGAGGTGAAATTTATAATGCTAACAAACCTGCTGCTATAGTGTCTGGAAAACAAATTAAAGAGACTAAAGAGACTTTCCCTTTTTTGATTAAATGGGCTTGAAGTTCACTTTTGTATTTATTTGTTCAGGTGACCAAAGAGAGGACAGCACAGTGTTTCCTGCGGGTGGATGATGAGTCAATGCAGCGTTTTCACAACAGAGTGCGTCAGATCCTGATGGCCTCTGGATCCACCACATTCACCAAGGTTAACAGAGATCTTGCTTTTTATAAACTAGAGTATTATTGTTACATTCATTGATCCTTTTATAGCTGCATTTAGATCAAGGAAAACTTACTACTTTCTCTATTTTTAATCTTCAGATTGTGAATAAGTGGAACACAGCTCTGATTGGTCTGATGACCTACTTCCGTGAGGCTGTGGTAAATACACAGGAGCTACTGGACCTGCTGGTGAAGTGTGAGAACAAGATTCAGACACGTATTAAGATTGGTCTCAACTCCAAAATGCCTAGCCGCTTCCCTCCCGTGGTCTTCTACACTCCCAAAGAGTTGGGTGGTCTCGGCATGTTGTCCATGGGCCACGTGCTTATCCCGCAGTCAGACCTGAGGTAGGTCTCCTTGCAGATCTGTGTGAACTTCTAGTCTGTAAATTCATTCAGCTGTGGTGTCTTGACCAATCACACACTCATTTGTCTCACTCTTTAACAGGTGGTCCAAGCAGACAGATGTGGGCATCACCCACTTCAGGTCTGGAATGAGCCACGAAGAAGACCAGCTGATCCCTAACTTGTATCGTTACATTCAGCCGTGGGAGAGCGAGTTTATCGACTCTCAGAGGGTCTGGGCTGAGTATGCGCTCAAGAGACAGGAGGCCATTGCCCAGAACAGGTAGAGCAGATTACTCTCTTATCTGATTTGGACTCACTGCAGCTAGTTTAGACACCATAATAACCGGTGTTTCATCTTTATTCCAGGCGTCTAACTCTGGAGGATTTGGAGGACTCCTGGGACAGAGGAATCCCCAGGATCAACACTCTTTTCCAGAAGGACAGACACACACTGGCCTATGACAAAGGCTGGAGAGTCAGAACTGACTTTAAACAGTACCAGGTATGATGGAGACAGCGATGTGCAAAGAGCAGAAGTGTTAAGATTCTACATAAAAACATGAAGTGCCTTTTAATAATTCAGGCATTCTAAGTAAACTCAAGCAGATTAAAAATAGTTGGGACTCTTGGTCTCAGTTGCACTCTGCAGCAGTTGTGTTGACTTTAATGGTTTACCGATCAACAAGACTGTTTACAGTTTTATTTGTAATGCACGTGTCTGTATGCTATTACATGATGTTTATCATTTAGCTATTTCCAGCTATTAATTGTATTTTCTTCCTTGGTTGGTTGCAGGTGCTGAAGCAGAATCCGTTCTGGTGGACACACCAGAGACACGATGGCAAACTGTGGAACCTGAACAACTACCGCACAGACATGATCCAGGCGCTCGGTGGCGTGGAGGGCATTCTGGAGCACACACTCTTCAAAGGCACTTATTTCCCCACCTGGGAGGGTCTCTTCTGGTGAGAGCACTTTAAATGTTTACAGGAATTAATTATATTGCAAGCATCACACAATAGACTTTACACTTGGATCACTTTGTGTGCTTTTCTCGATACACTTGGCGAGTGTATAACTGCCAGGAAACTAATTTGTCATAAATTTAATTAATTGCCTTTAAAAACAGATTCTCTCTCTCTGTGCGTTTTAGGGAAAAGGCCAGTGGCTTTGAGGAGTCCATGAAATGGAAGAAGCTGACTAATGCCCAGAGATCTGGTCTCAACCAAATCCCCAACCGTCGTTTCACTCTTTGGTGGTCACCCACCATCAACAGAGCCAATGTAAGTACAACCAGGAACCAGAGAGGAAAAGAAACATCTTACAGAACATATGAGTCTTTGTTGTGTAGGAAAACTAAAGATTGTCTGTAGTGGCTTAGTTTGTATGTTTTTATTTCTAGGTGTATGTGGGTTTCCAAGTGCAGCTTGACCTGACAGGAATCTTCATGCACGGCAAGATCCCAACGCTGAAGATCTCCCTCATTCAGATCTTCAGGGCTCACTTGTGGCAGAAGATCCATGAGAGCATTGTCATGGATCTCTGTCAGGTAGGTTCTGTTCATTTACCAAACTTTTTCCTCAGCACAGGAATTATTGTGCAAGTCAGAACGTAAATTTGTATGTTTTTTCTGATTCTGGTTTTCAGGTGTTTGACCAGGAGTTGGATGCTCTGGAAATTGAGACTGTGCAGAAGGAGACCATCCACCCCAGGAAGTCCTACAAGATGAACTCATCTTGTGCTGACATACTTCTCTTTGCATCATACAAGTGGAACGTCTCCCGGCCTTCTCTGCTTGCTGACTCAAAGTATGACTTTTAGCATGATTTTAAGTTTTTTAGGGGATGAAACATTAGTTTATAATAGAATAATGAGGTCCAAAACAGAAAAGTGAAAATCTTGTTTAAATTGAAATGTTCACTTCCTCCTGCAGGGACGTGATGGACAGCACCACCACACAGAAGTACTGGATTGACATTCAGCTCCGATGGGGTGACTATGACTCCCATGACATCGAGCGCTATGCCAGGGCCAAGTTCCTCGACTACACCACAGACAACATGAGTATCTACCCCTCTCCCACTGGGGTGCTCATTGCTATTGATCTGGCCTACAACCTCCACAGGTTAGTATTGTCTAAGGGCCAGGTTTTGAGCACTGTCTTGTTTGAAGATAGGAAACAAGATTCTTATCTTCAATCGTTAAGCATCTACTTAAACCCAGCATTTTATGTGTTCTTGTTTTGTAGTGCGTATGGTAACTGGTTCCCTGGAGGCAAGCCTTTGATCCAGCAGGCCATGGCTAAGATCATGAAGGCCAACCCTGCCCTGTATGTGCTCAGGGAACGCATCCGCAAAGGTCTGCAGCTGTACTCCTCTGAGCCCACTGAGCCGTACCTGTCCTCACAGAACTACGGTGAACTGTTCTCCAACCAGATCATCTGGTTTGTGGATGACACGAATGTCTACAGAGTCACTATCCACAAGGTAAAAGGGTGTTTTTGTAATTCTAGGAAAGTAAAGTGTATTTTGCTTTTGCATAATAATAATAATAATAATAATAATAATAATAATAATAATAATAATAATAATATAAAAAAAATGCAAAAAATGTACTCACATGTATTCTCCACCTATTTCAACAGACCTTTGAGGGTAACTTGACCACGAAGCCCATCAATGGAGCCATTTTCATCTTCAACCCGAGGACCGGTCAGCTCTTCCTCAAAATCATTCACACCTCTGTGTGGGCTGGGCAGAAACGTCTGGGACAGGTACATCCCTTACACTCAGAAATACAGCATAGCTTGTGGCAGAGATATGAAATATAAGGCTTTAGTTAGTAAGTTAATTATTTATTTTTTTTTTTTTATCTCTGTAGCTGGCCAAGTGGAAAACAGCTGAGGAAGTGGCTGCTCTGATTCGTTCCCTCCCAGTGGAGGAGCAGCCAAAACAGATCATTGTGACCAGGAAGGGCATGCTCGACCCTCTGGAGGTGAGACTCTTTATGCTAATAAAACTTTAGAAGATTAGCTCAGTGTAATATTTCAAAGGTGAAACCAGACTGCAGCACTTTTCCAGTTTGTGATGCATTGTTCTCCCTGTGCAGGTCCACTTGCTCGACTTCCCCAACATTGTGATCAAAGGCTCGGAGTTGCAGCTGCCCTTCCAGGCCTGTCTTAAAGTGGAGAAGTTTGGAGACCTGATCCTGAAGGCTACAGAACCACAGATGGTGCTGTTCAACCTTTATGATGACTGGCTGAAGACCATCTCGTCCTACACAGTGAGTTTCACACCAGGGTTGTAATTGTTTTACAATGATGGTGGTTTTTTGTTAATTTTTTGTTAAAGCCCCCTTGCTCTCTTCCCTGTGTAAGTAGTTTGTGTTTGGTTGTCTGCTCCGTAGGCCTTCTCTCGACTTATCCTGATCCTCAGAGCGCTCCACGTCAACAATGACCGTGCCAAGGTGATCCTTAAACCTGACAAAACAACTATCACCGAGCCCCATCACATTTGGCCCACGCTCACTGATGAGGAGTGGATCAAGGTGGAAGTGCAACTCAAAGATCTAATTTTGGCTGATTATGGCAAAAAGAACAAGTAAGTCTTCAGTTTGAGTTCCCAAGTTTTGCACAAACTAATTGCTGTATGTACCTCAAATAGCTGCTTGTTTTCTGTAACTTGGAGCTAAATATAACCAGTTTTGTGGTCAATACTTCCTGTGTCTCCTTTCAGTGTGAACGTAGCTTCACTGACCCAGTCTGAGATCCGTGACATCATCCTGGGAATGGAGATCTCAGCTCCGTCTCAACAGCGCCAGCAAATTGCTGAGATCGAGAAACAGACCAAAGAACAGTCGCAGCTTACCGCCACACAGACCCGCACGGTCAACAAGCATGGAGACGAGATCATCACCTCCACCACCTCCAACTACGAGACCCAGACGTTCTCATCCAAGACTGAATGGAGAGTCCGGTATGAATGCAGCTTCTGTGGGGTTCAGACTTTGTTTTAAGAGCTCACTCGTGATTGAGTAAAATATGAAGTAGGGCTGCACGATTAATCGCTAGAAAATCGCGATTCATACTTATGTGAGATCTCATTTCCAAATGACAACGATTTAAAAAAAAAAAAAAAAAAGACGACGACAACTGTACCGCATTTTGATCCGGGACGTACTCTGCATGAAAACAAGCGCTCACTCTTCCTGCTCAACAAATGACAAGGGCGGAGTCTTATACCACGTGATACAGAAGCTGTGCCGTGTGATGCTAAAATTAGCAGGGAAAAAACAGCGGAGAGCACGTCAGGGATGACGAGAAAGTGACAGGAGAAAATCCGTCCCGGTCAACCACCCATACATCAATAACGGGAACCTTATACAGCGCTTCCCTATACACGTCGAACTCCCGCAGGCACAAAGAAATTACGGAGGCTATCACTTATCACCTGACCAAAGATATGGCTCCCATCAACACTGTGCAAAACGAGGGATTTAGGAAAATGATCAACACCCTAGACAAACGCTACACAGTGCCGTCCCGCAACTATTTTTCTATTGTTGCACTACCTGCTCTATACACGCAGCGTCGAGCAACGGTGGAGACGGAATTTCAAGCAGTACAACATTTTGCGGCAACAACAAAACGTGAGACATTTGTTGTTTTTATGTTTATTTGTTTTTATGTTCAGTCTCAACTGTTACGAAGTTGATGTGCAGTTAATAAGTGCAATAAATATTACACTGGAAAAGAAATCGTGAGAGAATCGTGATCTCAATTCTAAGCCAAAAAATCGTGATTCTCATTTTATGCAAAATCGTGCAGCCCTAATAGGAAGACCAGTGTGTGAATGTGAGAGTGAATGAATAGTGGTATTGTAAAGCGCTTTGGGTGCCTTGAAAAGCGCTGTATAAATCCAATCCATTATTATTATAAATCATGTTTGTTTGTTGTTGTTTTTTTCCCCCCATGTCAGGGCCATATCTGCTGCGAACCTCCATCTCCGAACCAACCACATCTACGTCTCATCTGATGACATCAAGGAGACTGGTTACACCTACATCCTGCCCAAAAATGTCCTCAAGAAATTCATCTGCATCTCAGATCTGCGAGCACAGGTATGTATTCATCATATTACACATCACTTCATCAACTGAGCCCATTGTAACAACATGCTCAGGTATATATGCTGACCATATTATTTTGTTCCAGATTGCAGGCTACCTGTATGGCACCAGCCCACCTGACAACCCCCAGGTGAAGGAGATCCGTTGTATTGTCATGGTGCCCCAGTGGGGGACTCACCAGACTGTCCACCTGCCCAACCAGCTGCCTGGTCATGAATACCTGAAAGTAAGTTCCGGTTTATTCTTAGCAATTGATACATGATAGCGTTGCTGGCTGCTTTGTTCCAGCTTTAAAGCTTTATTTTTATTTTCCCTAAACAGGAAATGGAACCCCTTGGCTGGATTCACACGCAGCCCAATGAATCGCCGCAGCTGTCCCCACAGGATGTCACTACCCACGCCAAGATCATGGCTGATAACCCTTCATGGGATGGAGAAAAGACCATCATCATTACTTGCAGGTAGGCTTTATTACTTTGCTATGAAAAGAGTGTAGGAAGGTAAAGTCTGTAGCAGTTTAAAAGAAACTAACTTGAATGGAGTTTAAAGTATTGCAAGTTCAATACGCAGTATAGTGATTCTATTGGAAATCCATTTATTTATATTATAATTTTATTAAAAAACTCTTTAATTACTAAAATAAATTTTAAAAATGCACCAGACTCTTTAAAAGAAATTGTAGTTATAACTGTATTTTCAGATATAGTTGACTTGTACTTAAGAGTGTCTTGTCTGTGCTTTTCAGCTTCACCCCAGGTTCATGCACGCTCACAGCCTACAAGCTGACACCCAGCGGGTACGAATGGGGTCGCCAGAACACGGACAAGGGCAACAACCCCAAAGGTTACCTACCGTCTCACTATGAAAGAGTGCAGATGCTGCTGTCTGATCGTTTCCTGGGCTTCTTCATGGTACCTGGCCAGTGCTCCTGGAACTACAACTTCATGGGTCAGTATTCAAAGCTCTTGTATTTATATTAGTATTGCTTGCAATATTATCTGTTGCCAAATCTGCCCTGAGTGCAACGTTTTGTTTTGTTTTTTTTTTGAATGATCAGTAGGATACATTGATGTTTCCACTGCCCCAGTGTCTGTTTCATTGATTTTAGTGTGCAGATTTGCTTCACAATTATTTAGATTCAGGGATGTGAAACTCATTTTGCACTTTAACCTTAAATTGGCTGGACATTTAGGCAAAATGTGAAGACATTTAGCTAAACGTTTAATCCCTGACATATTCTAATGTAAGATATACAACAGTATGCCTTCTTTTTCTACATGATAAATGTGTAAAATGACAAAATTAGTTCTGGTCGCTCGCCTTATGGCACCCCTGCTCTAGTTATTTATATATGCTAATAATAAACCTGTCAATTCCCTTTACCACAGGCGTGCGCCACGATCCAAACATGAAGTACGACCTCCAGCTGGCCAACCCGAAGGAGTTCTACCACGAAGTCCACCGGCCCTCGCACTTCTTAAACTTTGCCTCTCTGCAGGAGGGCGAGATCTACAATGCCGACCGCGAGGACATGTACGCCTGAGGGCAGACGCGCTGCACTTGACCTGTTTCGTTGAAAGCTCTGCCAGAATTATGTGGCGCTCAGATTTCAGAACCTGTAATATTGCTATTGAAAAAGATGTAACTGTGATGATGGAATTCTTGTTTTGTTTTTTAATGTAAAGGCTTTAGGATCCTTTTTGATATTTGATATTACTCTACCCTCCCCTCTATTACAGTAAGGCTACTTCAGTCTTTGTGGCATCTCACATGTGCATTTGTGTAGTTTTCAGTACACAGTAATTTGGTAGAATATTTGATCAGACCTCTGTTTAGGAAGGGGAAATGACATGCTTACTGTTCACTCTTTTGAGAATTGAAACTGAAAGTTGTTCTTTCATGCCAGTAACGCCCCATTATTACTGTGTTGTATGTGTACTGTACATCCTGTCACACCATAGCTTGAGTTTAAATAAAGATCTCAATTTTTATGAACAGTGTGGTGTTAATGTCAGGTTTGGGGTTTTTTTTGGCCCCCAGAGGGGAAGTAAGGCTGGACAGGGACTTTCTGGCTCACTTCCCCTGTTTTGAGAGGTCAAATTGCTTTCTCTTGAACCACTCATATTGGTTGCGCTTGCCTAAGCATATTGGTATCCCCATAATAAGCCAGGACTTTACTTTCTGTTTTAGTCTTGGTTAATGAAGCTATATTTCCAGGTTTATGTGCAGTTCTGCCGTTATTTTATTTCCCTAGACAGTTCTAGGCCAGCATTTCTGACTGCAGATCTGCAGAGGAAATTAAGTTTACGCTTTGCTGCATGCATCAGTAAGCTCGACCTAGCAGGCATACTTGTGCATGTTTCTCTGTACTCGCACTACATTGGTCAGAAAAGTAGGAGGACCCAGCAGCGAGTACACAGCAGCCTACTGTCCACTGTTGTGCTCGGTGTCTATTTTTTTTTTTTGGGGTAGGCTGATGTAATTTGACCACACATTAAATAAATGAAGTGGCATCGTCGTGAGCGGAGCAGGTCAAGTTTAGACGTGTCGGCAGAGGGTGAGGTTTAAAGTTTGCACGCTGATTTGGTTGACGGTTTGCCGTCACGTCTCCTGTCGGTTTCGATAGCCTGTGAAGAGCATGCGAAGCGAGCTGCTCGGACATGGAGACGCTCTCGGAGACCAAAAACTTGGAGGACTGCTTCGGCAGGACGTTTTCCGCTCTCACCGTCGATGATGTGTACAAGATAGCCAAAGTGATCGGCACCGATGTGGAGAAACTCATCGACGGTTACGGCAAAGAGAGCGCTGAGGGTCTAGTACCGAAGATAGTGAAAGTGCTGGAGCTGCTGGAGAGCTTCGCGTCGAGGAACCACGCTCACAAACTGAGGGAAGAGGAGCTTCTGAAGACCTTCGAGACCATACAGCTGCAACAGCAGAAGAAACGCGGGGGGAAGGAAAACGACGAGGCCAACGATAAAAACGAGATACGGGTGAGAGACGTGGGGGATTTTCAGTCACACCACCATTTTGTAAATAATACAACGGCGCCTGTGCGTGTTACTCACCGAGTGTGCGTCTCTGTGTTATAACAGCAGGTTAATGGAGCTGTTTGACAACGAGTCTGATGTATTTCGAGGTGATTTTGCGCCGTTTGGGTAACCTACATGCTACTGCTCCCAACTGTAGTGAAAACGTAGCTCCATAACTCTTTTTTTCTGTGATACTATGTCACTGTGAAACTAAAATTACTCTTGCATATATATTTGCATGACCTCGCGTGATATAAACCTTATAACTGCCTGTTTGATATCAATCCACCGCCACCTTTAAATACCTGAAGTTCCGCCCCGTGTCGTCAAGGCAACCACGTAGACCGACAGTTATTCTTAGACTCTGTAATTTAACAGTTTTCAGTGAGAATATTTAACATTGGCATAGTTTAACTTTAATTGTTATGTCCCCTGTTATATATTGTAAAATGTATTTTATAAATCACATGATGACACAGCAGTGATTTTAGCTTTAGCACTGGGAGTGTTACCACCCACACTAGAAAGAAGCTAGCTAATTAGCAGTCAGCCACTTAAGTAGCATCTTACCAGTAATCACTTGGTGTAAAGTACCACATTTAAAAGGGACTTTTCGTTAATTATAACTGTAGCTATAGAGTTATAAATGTTGAAGAACCACGTTAATACGTTCATGAGGTCATAGCATCATTTAGGAGCTTCTGCAGTACTGTACACAAGTTTTGTGCCACCTCATTTATTTATATTTTGCTTGGAAAATGCAACGATTTATTGAAACTATGTGCATACATACATGGGAATACAGTTTATAAGGTAAAAACAGAACATGTCAAATTCTAAGGAGCTCCAAAGTCAGTATTTGGATTGGCCACCTTTAGCCAACACCCAAAGCTCTGCTTTGGATCTCACACTGCTTCATGGATGTTGAGGTCCTGTGTTTGTGATCATTGTCATGCTGAAGAGTGAAGCTATGCTGGTATTGCATGATGGATCAAATTCAGATTCAACACTCTATAGGGCCTGTTGCCACTGATTTTCAGCCCAGTTCTTCTTTGTCAGTCTTTTCTCCTGTTTTCCTTCTTTAAGAATGGCCTCTTGGCAGCCACCCTTCCACTGAGAGCATATCTGATGAAGCAGCAGATTGTAGATCAAACGAAGGTTTAGATGCATCTCTCAGGTCCTGTGTCATGTCTTTTGTCAGACTATTTCTCTCTTTATTTAGTGTTTGTGCTGCCATTATATGGAAAAGCTCTGCTGTCGTGGGAAGTCAGACTTTGCTGTTTAGATGTCTCATAGCCATTAGAGAAACATCTGCAATTTATGCTTATGTGTATGGGTCTTGAGATATTTTTTATGTGCAGAGACTGGATCTCTGTGGTGTCTTGTCTAGTGTGGACCTTGAAGGGGGAGAATTCGGGATGGGGGGTTGGAGGGTGTAATGGACATACAATTGTTCTGAAATCAAGATCGACTTTGCTGTTGTCATGATGTCATGTATGTCATGGTTGAAATCAATAAAACAAAGTTGGAAAAGAAAAACATCTGCAATGACTTAACACTACACACCTGCTTGGACGCAACTGGTTAACTTGAATCCAGATTTTGAATGCTTTAGAGATTTTCTACAGCTTACATCAGATCTTTTTCCCCCTTCTAAAAATGCAATACAACCTGCTTTTGAGGTTTTAGTTTCACAGTCTGACTCCTGTCATCTCATCCAGGAACTTCAGCAGAAGGAGCAGCAGTGGAAGACGAGGTGCGAAGAGCTGCAGGTCCAGATACAGCAGCTCCAGGAAGACAGGGAGGTGCTGGAGAGCAGGCTGAGAGGCAGCCATGCACAGGAAGGTATGTATGAGGAATTATTTTTGTTGAAGTGAACTGTAATGTAAGGTATATCATAGGCTTCTAAAATCGGAACTATGTGAAAATCAGTCCCCCCCCCCCCCAAAAAAAACAAAACAAAACAAAACAAAAAAAATTCAACATGTTATAGAAGTGCAGTAAGTGCGTGCTCTTCAAACAGGTAAATCAACCTCGAGGTCTTGTGGTTATGTTGGTTTTTTTACTTCATTCTAGTCTGTAAATGTGACATCAACCAGTTCCAGTAAATATTTAAAGCAGTGGGTTAACCATCATACTCTCTGAGGCTGAAACCAGTCCAACTGGCCATCGCTGTGTGTATAGTGCAGTTATTTTTGCTGGCTGAAGTTCATAGTTGTGAAAGTGTTCAGAAAAAGCAAACATCAAAATTAAACCCTGACAACAACCTGAACAATTACTCTGTACACTATAAAAATTAAACAGCAGAGAGATACGATCAATAGTCTTTTAAACATAATATACAGTAAGGCTCCAGTTTTTGCGTACTGGCAGATAAACTCATGCCGTCTTAACTTTGTGATTTATTTGACAGGACGCCCTGAGGCAGGTGAACGTGACTATTCATTTCATGTAGTAAAAGTGAAATGGCTGTTTGGCCACTGAGGTTCACCGCAAATATGCTTTCAGTTATTTCAGTTTTGATGAAAGGTCACAGAGTGTAAGGGTTAAAAAGAAATGTTATTATTATCTGCTCATTTTTACTGCTGGGTGAACTACATGAAACTCATTTGCTGAATTGTTGGCATCATTTGAGAGATGCACTTCTCAGAATCTGTTAATGTGAAAGCAAAACTATTTGCAAAGCAAGATAACAGTAGATGCAAGCAAGAGATACTGTCTGTGCTCTGAAATCTCAAGTCTCTGTAGAATGAATCAAGATTACGTGCAGCGTGCTGTCCTCGTGCACATTGACACAAATGGGATCAAGGTATTAAGCTCGTGTAATGTTGAGGTCTTGTGGTAATTACTTATGCTGACTTTTGTCTTTCGATATTATTTAGTGCAGATTTTCTTAGAAAGAGTTTGGGCTCATGAGTTTATTACATTTTAGATGACACGAGTAAGCTATTATGAGCATTAGCAACAATAAAACACAGGTTAAATGTTAAATCCAATTTGAATGAGCGTAAGCTATGAAATTATGAAGACAAAGAGGGACAAAAATAGTTAAAAAAGTAGCTACACAAAGTTGATACACTTTGTGAATTTGTGTGTGTGTGTGTGTGTTAGACCGTGTTCAGCGGCAGGAGCGTGAGGTGATGCTAAAGCTGAAGGAGGTGGTGGATAAACAAAGAGATGACCTGAGGGCCAAAAGCCAGGAGATAACTACCATCACCAAAGAGGTGGAGGCGGTAAGGAGACATACGATATAATTCACTCTTAACCTTTTTTCATTCTTTCTTTTTAGGAGGCTGATAGATTAACTTTCTTAGATATTTTCTCGTTTTCGGACCACTCTGTGTAAACTCTATAGAGATGGTTGTGTGGGAAAATCCCAGCGGATCAGGAGTTTTCGAGAAACTCAGTGCAGCCCATCTGGCACCAACAACCATGCCCGTTCAAAGTCACTTAAATAACCTTTCTTTCACATTCTGCCGCTCAGTTTGAACTTCAGTTTTTGCCATGTGATCAGCTGATTCGATCTTTGTTTAAACAAGCAGTGCTTAAAAGGTATACCTTATAAAGTGGCTAGTGTGTCTATCTATTTTTGATAACATTATAAGCTTTGACATTTCTGTTGTGATGTTCCACTTACAAATATTTTAGTGACCTAGAGTAACAAGTTTGACTGCTGCAGAGGCCTTGAGGCAGATGATTCCCATGGTGACAATGGAAACTAATCTAAAGATGGAGCTGGGTCGGGTTAACTCTTCACTGAAGAATAACGACTGAAAACATCTTTAATTTAATCAAAACATTTTATCATTTCTTTTAAAGGGAAAGGAAATAGTAGAAGTATAAATAAACAAACATTAAAATATATTGGCTCGGTCACTTGAGAATTAAGATGAAAACATGTATGAAGTGCAGCCCTTAAATAATAAAAAGTGTTCTTTGTCCATGTGGATCACAAGGTTACACTCAATCAGATTTATGGCTGCAAGTTGTGTTTCCTTACAGACTTTCTGACTTTTCTCATGGAAACAGTAGCATTTTTTTCATTATTCTCAAACCCTGTTTTATGTATTGTGTTATTTCTATATTTATCATACATACTCACATACACAGTCGTGGAGTCATGTGTCGCACAGCAACACAAGAGAACTTGCATCATGTAAACCGCTCTAACGGAGCCACTGGAAGGCAGAAAGTGTGCTAACTGTCAGGAAAAGAGGGCAGGGATTATCCGCACAGTTACTGCTTGATGATTTAAGCTGCACTTTAGACAAGTCAGGGCACTGTTTTCATCTTGGTACAGCCACAGTGTGGGTGTGTGCTATTGTGTGAGTGTTTGCACGTGGCTGTATGTGTGTCAGGGCATGTATACCACATGATTTAAATAGCGGCCATAACTGGGTGTGTTTGTTAATGCTTGGCGTTTTGCACCCAATCAGCTGACTTTTAAACAGAAAGAAAAACTCACTTCATGGTCAACTGGGGGAAGTAAAAGAGTTGGCTCTGATTTGGTTAACCAAGGAGTATTTTTTATTTTATTTTAAATAATGCCTATTTTTTAATCCTTTATATTAAGGCAGAGTAATCTTATATACCACATTTCCAATTTCCATTTTTGTGGGTCAGCCTTGGTTCATTGATTTAGCCATAAGCTGTGTTTATAACTGTCTGCAGTACTGCTCATGATGCAAATTTGTAAATCATATATATATGTGTATGTTTATGTGTGTGTGTGTGTGTAGCTTCAGGAGCAGCTGGAGCGCTTTATGAAAATGAATGCAGAGTTGCGACACAAGCAGAATGTTTTGCAGGCCCAGCTGAAGAGCACCGTGGAGAGGAAGGCCGACATGGAGGCCGACCTGAAGGAGAAAAACAAAGAAATAGAAAACCTCCAAGCACAGCTCGACAGAACCAACAGCAACACGCCGGTATGCACACCTTTCACACTGGATACGACAGATATGTTTCTTTACTTTCCCGCATATTGAATAAGATGCTTCTTAGAGATACCTTAATATTTACTTAAGGCCTTAAAAGGGAAATCTGTGAACTTTGGACTCCAACGTCACTCTAGAGTGTTTAGAGAGTTTAAGCTTGCACTGTTGATCAAATAACTGCTGCTCTTTGCTGAATCAGCTTTGTGGTTGAATTAATCTGTTGATCACTGTTTGTTGTCCCGTCAGTCCCGACCAAATCAAACAGCACAGGAGCCAAAGAAAAAGCCAACATCCGATCAGAAGGATCCCGATCAGCCGTGCTTCACC
Organism: Mchenga conophoros; assembly: GCF_057382185.1. Lineage (NCBI taxonomy): Eukaryota > Metazoa > Chordata > Actinopteri > Cichliformes > Cichlidae > Mchenga > Mchenga conophoros. Next base: position 20,916,803 of record NC_140539.1, on the reverse strand, counting down.
AAGAAGGAGGTGCGCGACATCCTTTTCGAGAGGAACGAGCTAAAAACCAACCTCTTCCTGGTGCAGGAGGAGCTCAGCTACTATCAGAGGTGGGTTTTCTTGTTTGGGTGCGTGTGTTCTTGTTTTAGTTGATGGTCATGGTGCCAGTGAAGTTGTCTACACGCTGAAAGGACTGTATGTGTCTGCAGGGAAATACTGAACGAGGAGAGGTGTCCAGGTTTTCTCTTAGAAGCTGTGCGCTCTGCCATCAAGAAAAAAAGAAAGCTCATTAAAGCCAAGATGCTTGGGATTCCTAACAACGAATGCAGCAGCAGGTATTTCTTACAGACATGATTTCTAGAACAACAATAGGAAACAATGCGCGGATTTAAAAAGATGTTCAGAAAGCGAAAGGGGTTTGAGTGACTCTGTTTTTTCCTCGGCAGTGATGAGGAAGACAGGAGTTCTCTGTTTGGCCAAACAGAAGTGGATGGAACAGTGAAACCGGCTGAGTCACGTATTCGAAACCTGTGAGTACGATGTTGGACAATCACTCCGCACTGGTCAGACTGGAAGCCAGAGTCCTGGTTTGTAAAAAGCAGCAGAACCTGGTGGTGTTTTATATTTATGTTTCGGCTTATATTAGTGCTCTTTTCGTTCCTACATGAGGTCACAGTGCTGATTAAAGCTGTCATTCGTCTCATTTCCACATCTGCTGCACATTTACTGAAACAGAATGCTGGCAAAATGAACCATAAATTAATTTTCAACAGCTTCAGCGCTTTGCACTGTTCCTGTCAATAAACATAGAGCAAATGCAATAAGAAAGTGAACCACTCAGAAAGAAAGAATAAAAGCAGAAACACTGCAGACATCACTCCATCTCCCTCGCTCTGTTAACAATGTCACCCTCCTCAGATTTTGTCAATCCCAGTCTATATTTAGCAGTAATCCCTGACTGCAGATCTGATCTCAGGCCTGTCCCTTCTGCTCTGTCGCCTGCAGCTTTGGCTTCCTGACGAGGTCAAGCAGCGGCCCGGGTCCCACCGACGTGAACAACTCCTCCTGGGAGATCATCAGAGACTCCGAGGCCAATGAGGAGGCGGAGCAGCTGAGGTCTTCCTGAACGCGTTACTGAGCACAGAGATTGAACTGAGAGATTTCTCCAAGTTTGACACTCAGACAACACTTTCTCCTCACCTCAGTCACAACTTCTCTGCGGTTTTTGCTCAGGGCAAAGGTTATGAGGACATTTGAATGCAGACCCAGAGCACCGCTGGAAGATAAAGAAGCGCTTTTAAACAATCCCCTCTTATTTCCTGAAATTAAGTTTCAACCATGATTAGTTCATGTCTGATGCCTTCCCCTTTATCATGGAAGGAGAAAACAAGAGGAACATTGTGTAACTACAGTACGATATAAGAAATACTGCTATGATATTTTGTACAGGAAGACAATCATGATTTTTTTCATTCTTAGAAAAAAAATGTATTTTTGGTAATTCAGTAAAATCAGATTCAGTGTTTATATGTATTTAAAAAAAAACCAAAGACATAGTTTGAGTTTTAAATAGATATAATTATCTACTTTAATAGTACATAAAGCAGTAAATTAAGTTCTGCTCATTTTATAACTCATACAAATATTTTCACAAACAATTACAATCTAACTCATACCTCAGTGAGGGAATTTTAAAGCCATGTGGTTACTCTATGTTTAACCTCCTAGGACCTGGCGTCCACATATGTGGACATCACATTTTGGGTTATTTAGACCAAAATACTCAATTTTGCTCTACAAGGGCCTGATATCCACTCACGAGGACATTATACTGCTACTGTTCTATCAAAATTTTAAATGAATATCCTCATATGTGGCTCTTATTTTTCTTAAAAACAAAAATAAAGAAAAAAAAATCTGGTAATTCTTTGTTTTTACATTCATCGGGCCCCAATATGTCCAAATATCAAAGAGAAACAAAAAATGCATGCCGTGGAAGAGTTCAGGTCTTAGGAGGTTAAATGATCTGAAGCACTTCTATGCACAAGGAAACAGAAAAGTGAGTGCAGTGCAGGTTAGGAGAGTGCATCTTAACCCCATAAGCCTTATTTTAGTGCTCGTAGTGTAAAAATCAATCAATCATGTATCAGTATTCGGGTATTTGATGGTGGTGCCCTAAACGTGTGCTTTCAGCACCACCACTTTAAATGAACCCCTCTGTTCCATCTAAATGTAGTAGAAACTACTCAGGCAGGCCAGTGGCATGTGTAAAGGGAGAATGAATGAACATTGAGTAAAGCCACCTTCTCCTGACATCCTTTGTGGGCAATTTATTTTTGTAAGCATCTTTGTAATGGAGCATTTTCTTTGTTTGTTTTTATGATGTAAACACATTTAAGGTGTTATTTGCCATCTGAGTGAATTTTATTATAAAACAACTGAAAAATGTGTGACATTGAGATTTCAATAAAAACATCTATTAAACAGAGAATATATTTACAAAAGTGAAACAATCTCAGTTCATTTTTTTTACCCTCATAAGAAAAGGAACAAAGAATGCTGAATAAGCTTTCACTGGATCTCAAATTGATCACATGGGCATCTTTTCACCGACTTTCACGACTTATAAGGAAGACAAAGGCTTCCTTCATCATCTCCTGTAAGACCTACTGCAATAGATTCTGACAAAAGGGTGACCATCAGTACGTGTGTGTTTGTTCGTACGCGCCCCATCGTTGTGTACGGCGAGTTTTGTGTGTTAGTGTTCGACCATCTTTAAAAAGCTCTTGTGTCTGGCTGAATAGAAGGAAGTGGCTCTGACTTCCCCAGGAAATGGGAAGAGGAAACCCGGGGGCTTCGACCTCTCTGGCTATGCTGGAGCCACAAGACGACTCACCGGACAGAAAGAGAGAGGGAAGGGTGGAGGGAAGGGTGGAGGGAGGCTGAGAGATAGGTACTGCCCCTCGTTTTTCTCCCCTCGAGTTGAGACAAAGACAAGTTGGGAGCAGAAATAAAGACGGGAATATATTTGTCCCTGGTTGTGCTTTCAGATTGGAGATGAAGCTTCTCCTCAGAGCTCTCAGTGCTCTGCTCTGCTTCTCGCTGGCCTGCGCTCACACTCTGGATCCTGCTGGGAAGAACGTCTGCCAGAATATAAGGTAAACTCCAGCTTTTCCTTCACTCGCACATACTGGCTTTTGAGTCTTAAGTGGCAACAGCGGGTTACCGAATTAACATTTTTGGCGGCCTTCGTCTGGCTTTGAGTTCTTGTGATGAATATTAGTGCCATGAGATTGTACTGTTGGCTTGTGGGTTGTGTGGCCCGTCCTTCTTTAGGATGACATGGCTGAATGCAGGCACTGGAGTGTTTTTTCTACTAAGGTTTCAGATTTATCAAGCTGATTTGATGATGTCTGTAATTCTTAGGGATCCCTCTAACCTGTTCTGTTGCCTTGGATGGCGCCAGGAGGGAAAAGAGTGCACAATACGTAAGTTCTAGTATTCTAATGATTATTATTCCTATGCTGTTACCACTTCTACATTGGCTTTGTTTTCTCTTTGTGTTTGTGTGCAGCTGTATGTGAGGGTGAGCAGACCTGTTTGAAGGGTGAGATCTGTTTATATCCTGGATTATGTCGCTGCCCACCTGGCTACTATGGTGCTGAGTGCAAAACCAGTGAGTTAAAACGTCCATTCGTTGTAGAAGAAATAAGAAAAATAACAATATAAAAACATTATAGTGTTGATAATTACTATATTTTAGTCTAGTAATAGCTCTTTATGTACTCACTGGTGTGTTGTTTCTAGACTGTCCTCTTGAGTTCTGGGGTCCAGACTGCCGTCAGATATGTAAGTGCTATCCTAACGGGCGCTGTCATCCAGCCACTGGCGAGTGCACCTGCCACCCACTCCGTTGGGGCCCACTATGCAAGCAAACCTGCAGGTGTTCCCGGCACGGGCGCTGCCACCCCATCCACGGAAACTGCACCTGCGACACCAGCTATTCAGGTTCAACCTGTGCCAAACCGTGCCAGTGTGATATCGGTGGGTCTGTAGGCCCCAGCTGTGACCAGCAGACAGGCAAGTGTCAGTGCCACAAGGGGCACTGGGGGATGAGGTGTACAAACCCATGCGACTGTAACCAGTCCCCGTGTAATCAGCGCAATGGTGTGTGCGAGTGCAAGCCTGGCATGTGGGGAACCAGCTGTGACCTGAGTTGTAAATGTGACCTCAAACACAGCAGCTGTGACGTAATGAGTGGGACGTGTCTGTGCCACCCAGGATACATGGGCCTCTTCTGCAACCAGCCCTGTGAAGCAGGAAAGTATGGCATTGACTGTAAAAGGAGGTAGGTTTCAATGTGTGTGTGTCTGTGTCTCTGTTTGTTTGTGTGTATATCATGTTTACATATCTTTGTGGGGACCAAAAATTGAAAGCTTGCTATACTTGTGGGGACCAACAACCCCTATGAGGACGAAAAACCCGTTCCCATGTGTTCGAAGGCATTTGTGAGACTTAAAATGTGGATTTAGTGTCAGGGTTAGGGGTAGACATTCATTTTTGATGGTTAGGGTAAGTAGCTAGGGAAAGGATCATATCAATTAGATGTCCCCACAAGGATATAAAAACACGACTGTGTGTGTGTGGAAAGAAAGGTGGATACACGTGAATGTGTGTGTTCTCACTGCTGAACTTTATCCCTTGTCTTCAGTTGTGGTCACTGTAAAAACAACCAGCTTTGCTCTCTGATCGATGGCACATGTGCAGCCTGTGAGCCGGGCTGGAACGGTACGCGATGCGACCGCCCATGTTCATCTGGTTTCCATGGTGATGGCTGCAAAGAAGGGTGTCCACGATGCAGGAACAATGAACCCTGTGACCCAAAAACTGGGTTGTGTCAGAGTTGTGATCCCGGATGGACTGGACCCAGGTGCGCGCGCATATTTTGGGGAAACATTAGCAACAATACATAAAAATTTACACTATTTACAACTAACTGCTTTACAAAGTACATTACGAGTCATTATTTTTCACCTTTTTTTGGTGCGTTTTTACACTTTGACATAATCAAAGCAATTAATAGGTAAAAGGAAAGAATTAGCTTTCAAATTAAAACCTTATTTCCAAAAAAGTAGGACGCGTGATGATTTGCAGATCTCATAAACTCACATTTTAGTCACAGTAGAACATAGAAAATGCAATTTAAAGAAAAATATTTACACATTTTTGATTTGATGGTAGCAACACATCTCAAAAATGTTGTGAAAGGGTCATGTTTACGGCTTTGCAGCATCCCTCATGTCTGTTTTTAATGCAGTGCTGTCTGAAGGCTCGAAGATCACGGGTTTTGATTTTTGGTAGTGTCCCTTGCACACAGAGATTTCTCCAGATTCTGTATTGTAGATAAAAAATTAGTCAAAGCTGAAGTTGTTCCACAAGTTAATGGCTCAATTTTTTGAACCTCTGTCCATCTTTACTTCTGAGTTTTTTGGGAATTGGGGTTCTAAATATACAGAAATGCTAAAATGTAATAACTGGCTACTTAATCACTGTGTTATTTTAAAAAAAAGAATAAAAATGATCAGCGGCCTGCACCTCACTGGTCTTAGGAAGCATCCTGTGATCAGTGTGGTTCATATGCTTTAGCTCAAACTGAAAAATCAATCAATCAGTAAATTGTCTGTCTGTCACAGATTATAGTTATTTTTGTCAGAAGCTCCATTGTCATCCTGTGGTGTGATCTGGGGACTGAAAACACTTCCGTACTTGTGCATACAGCTGTTCGTGGGAGGCTCTGACGTCCGTGAGTTGGCTATCAAAGCGCATTTCACTGACTAGAGACATAATCAGAAAGTCAGACCCAGAAGACAAGAGATGATTTGAGTTTAACAAAAAGCGATGAATCTGCTAAAAAGTCCAAGTTATTCACTGCTTACAACTGTACTGCAGTCTCTTGAACATGACGGATTCAAAGAGTTGCTTGGAAGAGTTAAAACTTATGGATTAAGTTGCCTAAAGATGCAAAATTAATAAAATGATCCATGTGGTAAAACATGAGCACTGCTTATGACACTTAAGCTCAAAAACAGTCTGCTTATAGAGGATGGAAAGTTTGTACCGCCAACAGTGTAAGTGTTAGTAATCTCTGTCCTCGTTTTTCTGTCCTCGTCCAGGTGTCAGGAGCGCTGCCTTAACGGGAGGTTTGGAGACGCCTGCCTCTTGACGTGTAGTCCTTGTTTTCATGGCAACTGCCATCATGTGACAGGAAAATGTGTCTGTGCGCCAGGCTTCCAGGGAGAGAGGTGAGAAAATTAAAGCATTGCTTACTGTTGGATAGACTTACTGTTGCAGATGCAGCTTTTATCAAAGGTTAAGATTTTAAATAGTTAAACTGCACTCCCAGATCAGTTAAAGACTGTGTTTAACTGACAATCCAGCAATTTAGAAACTTACAATTAACCTAATTAGTTGTGGGATGTTCCAAAAGGTGGTAGCATTGCAGAAGTTTTCTAGTCACACCAACCGTGGTAAAAAAATGAAACTAACTACCTTCATGACTTGGATGTCCTTTACATTATCCAACCATATATTGCCCACTGGTGTAATCGCAGTCAAGGTTTCAATTAATAAAACTACATTGAACTCTTTTCAAGAAGCCTTCAAATTTAAATTTTTTCTGATTTCACTCTTTCTCTTGCCCTGAGTGTACGATCTGAGGTTAGTAGGTTAAAACATGGAAAACGTGGCCCCTTTAACTTTCTTCTCTGTGATGCTTGTACGTCATCGTTATGTGTTCACCCAGTACTAAAATAAAATCTTGATTTAACTTTCTTACTCACTGTGACTCATGGATGTTTCCAGCTGTAACAACAGCTGCCCTGCCCTCCGGTTTGGCTTCAACTGTTCTTCTGTCTGCGACTGCGGTGAGGGGGTGGCCTGCGACTCTGTGACCGGAGCCTGTCCTAACAGTACGTCCATCCATCCACTCAGTTATCTGTCAGTTTTGTGTATAAATGTGTACATTAGTGTGTCTTGTACTTTCCCTTACATGTTTGTGTTTGTGTGTGTGTGTTTGAATGACAGGTTACAGAGGTGCTGTGCTTGCGGGTGTGCTGGTTCCTTTGCTCCTGTTGCTTCTTGCTGTAGTTTGCTGCTGCTTGTGTTGTGGAGGACGCCCGGCTGGTGACAGAGACAAAGACAGGTCAGCAGCTACCTTTCTTTTAGGCATTTTATCTTCACTTTGCATAGACGGTAAAACATGGAAAGCAGGCTACGTTTATCATTCTATATACCGGTAACTTTACATGATTTCTTTTGGTCGTAGTACAACTGTTGCTGATGGCGGCTTCTTGGTTCGGATGAAGTATCACGTTTATAGCGTCCTGGCAAACATTGGCGCTGCCCTGCCGTGTATCTCTGCCTGGTCCTCTGGCCTGCCTCGTGTCACCGGTCAGTCTTGCCACTCACAGTGCTCACAGTGTAATGCAACTATTGTATACAAACTTCATAAAAGTACAAAAAAGACTATTTTAATCATCATTAAGATTTGAATTCTTTTAAAATGTCTACTGTGTGCATGAATTATGACCAGAAGCTGTGATATTTAGTTCTATTATTATTATTCTTTTTAAATTAATCTGCTTTCTATGTCTCATGTAAACACACACAGTGTCACACCATGACCCTGAGCTGACCTTCAACCACAGCTTCATTGAGCCTCCTTCCTCTGGCTGGGTGACGGAGGGATCGTCCTTCGACAGCGATGAGGAGACGGGAGAGGCTCTTTACTGCGTCCCTCCAATGGAAGGTAGAGGCAAAAATAAAGTTCACCAGTTAACAAAGTTTATAGTGCCCTCTTTTGGTGCAAGGTAGAACTGCCACTTTTAAAAACTCTTTCTGGCACTGGTTGATGTTTTGCTCTGTTTCTGTTAGACATCCCGGCTGTGGCGGGCGGTGAGTTCCAGGAGATGAGCTCAAAGTGTAACATGTTCTTAGACCCATCGGGCTTCAGCAGCGAGGACATCTCCTCACCCTTTAACATCCCTCGCACCTCCAGCATTGCCAAGGCCAAGCGGCCATCCGTCTCATTTGCTGAAGGCACCCGCTTCAGCCCCAAAGAGAGGCGTGGCTCTGCTCAGGACCCTTGTGCTCTCCCTCGCAGCAAACCCAAATCATCCTGGGGGGTTTTGATGCTATCGGCCCTGCAAAGTCAGGGAAGCACAGCTAGAACTGGGGAGGGGAACGGACTTGAGGGCGAGAAGGAGAAAGATGGAGTGGATGTGACCGACAGTCAGGAGTTAAACTGTGAGGAGGCTGACCAGGAAGTAGACAGAACCCCATCAAGGTCCACCCTGCAGGTTCCTGGAGCATCAGGACGGAGACGGACTATGTCTAACACAGCTGCTCATAAAGGGACATCGTCCGCCTCTGATGCTCAAGAAGGGGGCTCTCATAAGGTCACCACTGTGTATGTGACGGTGGGTAAGGCGGGTAAGCCCATCACAAAAACAGAGCCGAGCTCTGAGGGCCCCGTTCAGGCGATGCTGCGAAGACTGGGCAGCCTCCAGAGGCAAAAAGAGCAGGAGTCTGGCAGGCCTAAGCCGAAGGGGAGTGAAGGCATCATCAAACCACCCAGGAAGAAGCTGGGAGCTCGGGCGGCTGTTTGGGAGCAGGGAGGACCGTCTACAAGGGAGGCTGGAGTTTGTAAGCCAATCAGGAGGAAGCACTCCTCCCACAACTCCTCTGATGCAGCTGGATCGAATGGCACACTGCCAACAGAGAGTGGCACTCCAAAACGGCCGCTGTCGTCCATTTTAAAGAGCGTGCCTGAAGTGGCGTCAGCCGACTCGGGGTCTAATCTGCGGGCCGAAGGAGACGAAAGGCAGCACGCTGCCTCGCATCATGAAGAACAAATTGAGAGCTCCTACCGGACTCTGAGACCCGTGGGAGATGGCACAAGCCCCATTGAAATCATCACCAACGAAGGAGCGGCGGTCAGTATGACTGATGAACCCTGGTACGAAAATGTCCAGATCAAAAACTCGTGACCTCTGAGAAAACGGGTCAGCAGGACTGATCGAAAAACAGCCGCATGTTTGTTATCCTGCAGTTATAACTGAACAATGGGGAAAGCTTCTCTGAGAGATTTGTGCAGCTGCAGCTCACATGACTGAAATAACAGAGAAATTGTGATTTTAAAAATAGCAACCGTTAATGAAATTTCAAACAACAGATGGAACAAGAAAATAGGGTGTTTTCTAACAAGAACGCTACACAGTCCGTTGTTGCCTTGGTGTTGTTCCCACACTGTAACCCATGTTTCCCCAGTACCATGACCCTGAACTGACCGATCATGCTGTTATGAATTTTTATCTTTGTAACTTAGTTTTTCTTCAGGCCTTTTCAATACTCACTAAACATATTTTCCCTAAACCTATAACCAAGTGTTTCTGGCTTAACCTAAAAACAACTGCAACTGAAAACTGAAACTACTCTTTTTAGTATTATTTTAATCTAAGCCTAAAAATCTAAATATTTACTTTTACATTAGCACAAACTTACAGTCTTGTGGGTGAAAGTCCTGCATTTAGACTTTCATTAGCCAACAGCTTTAGGAGCAACATCAGCTGGGTCCTGGGTTTGAATCCATTGGCTGTTTTGGGGCCTTTCTGTTCTCTCTGGGTACTCTGAGTCCCTCCTGCAGCCCAAAGACATGTATGTTAGATTAATTAGTGAATCTAAATAGGCTGAAAGTGTGAATGTGTGACGATCGATGGGATTGGCTCCAGCACCCCCATGATGGATGGATGGACAGATGTAATATCTGCACCTGTTGTGCTTATATAGTCAGAAAGGATAAATGGAAGTAAAGAGTGGAAGTTTGTGGAAAAAGAAGCAGTGATGAACATCTGGGTGGGTTCCCAGAAGATAATAAAATGAGTGTGATGAACTTTTTGATTGATTTGATTGATTCAGTTAAGTGTGAGGAAAGGATCTGAGTCTGCTGCTCTGTGGATATTTTATTAGTCTTGGATGAAACTCAGGTAAGAACAGGCTGTAACAGATTGTAGTCGCGATTCACTCAGAATCAGTACATGCTTTACACATGAGGGAAAAGCCCGGCAGGGTTGTTTATTCTATCGTATAAATCAGTCAGAGAACTGGAATTGTAAAAATGTTTGTACTTCTGTGACCCGATGTTAAAGTTTCCTGCGAGTCCACAGCGCACGAACACTGCTGTGGGGTTAGAAACACATTGCTGCCCTGCTTGTGACCACTGGTGAATTAAACCTCCCCTGAAGTCTGTGTTAATATTTTATAGTATTATTATTTCACTGTATAAACATGACCGTGATTAATAAAAAGACAATAAACACTTTGGCTTTTGTAGATACATTATTCAAAATACACGATAAGTAATGAATACAGTAATAATTGCAGATTAATTATCATTAACAGAGTTTAGCTTTCAGACGGATAAACGTTGCTGTCTCTGGGTCTCTCTGTTAAATGTGTTTTTCACTTTAGCTGCGTTTAATAAAGCTGACTGAAAGTCAGCCAGCTGAACTTTGGCCCTAAGCTGCATGTGGACTCTCACCGATACACCAATATTTGCTGAAGTCAGCTAGCTGTGTGTTACACTGCGCATGTTCGACACTTTTAACCCCTACCACTGCCTACTGCAGTAAAAACAACAGCTCTATTACACGCTAACTGGGTTACACTGATCAAAATAACAAACTAAAATTCTGGAAACTACTTCTTCTCTGCTCCAGGGGTGTCCGAACAGCCGAGCCAGTACTTGGCGATGGATCTGGGGTACGGAGGAACAGCAGGATCAACTCTCTTAGTCCTGATATCCACTCTGTAGTATTTATCTAGAAAACACAAAAACTCACTCAACACATGCTTACCAGTCACAGTTAGTATTCATATTGTCTGCTTTGTACACATACTATACTATTATTATAGTGTGTGGAGTAGTGGTTAAACATAAACCAGAATGACACTGAATATGACGTAAAGATTACAAACAGAAATGCACTTGGAGTAAAGTATAAAACAGAAACAATGTTAGGCATCTGTTTTTTGCTGTATGAACTATATACAGCATTAAAATGTAATGAAACTAGTGTGTGGTGAGAGAGAGCCGAGCAAGTTAGTTCCTGTTGCCTCCCCCAGCTGTCTGCCGTCTACAGCTGTGACTCAGCTCTTAGTTTATGTGCCAGCAGTGTGAAGACCAAACACACAATATTTGAACAATGATAAAATCATCATTGTTATTTAGTCATTTAACCATTATTGTACTAGCCTTCATAAGCATTGCTGTTAATAACGGCCCTGCTTTTGCTGTGAGCGTGAGATATTCTTTTTCTTTAACATCCTCATCTTCCTTAAAATAGATTTGATTTGATTACAGTTCCCAGGAAACCTTGAAATAAAGACAATAACTCATGGGATATGCCTTTTCTCTTTCCTTCTGCTCTAGCTGACTTTGTAATGATTAATGTACACTCACTGATAACTTCATTAGTTAGGGGTAGAATGGTGAAGAAAGGTGATTTAGGTTCTTTTTGACTGTCGCATGGTTGTTAGTCACCTCAAGGTGCTTTAAATTGTACAGACCCTACAGCAAAACACAGAAAACCCCCAAAATTAGACAGCCCCCAGTGAGGAAGCATTTGGTAACAGTGGGAAGGAAAAACTCAATTTTAACAGGAAGAAACCTCTGGCAGAACCAGGCTCAGGGAGGGGCAGCCCTCTGCCACAAACAGATGGAGTGTTGGAGTGTGGAAGTGGCATTTTCTGTGTGAAATGCTTTGATAATGCCAGCGGAAAGAGGAGAATAGCCAAAGTGCTTCGAGCTGATTGGAAGACAACAGTAACTCAAAAAAGGCACTCTTTACAGCCAAGGTATGCAGAAGAGCATCACTGAACGCTCAGCCCTTTGAAGCAGATGAACTACTGCAGCAGAAGACCGCACTGGATGCCACTTCAGCCAGCTAAAAACAGGAAACTGAGGCTAATAGAAGCTTGGGTAAACGTTGCCTAGTCTGAAACATTCAGATAGCCGGGTCAGAATTTGTTGTAAAAAAAAACATGGATCCATCCTGCCTTTTCCCAGCAGTTCAGGGTGGTGGTGGTGTCTTTGCTTACTTCAGGCCTCTCAAACACCGCCTACCTGAGTATTAATGCTGACCATGTCCATCCCTTTATGGCCACAGCAAACCCATCTTCTGATTGCTGGTTCCAGCAGGATAGCAGACCATGCCACAAAGCTCAGATCATTTCAAACTTGTTCCTTAAATATAACAACGAGTTCACTGCACTCAAATGACCACAGCCACGAGATCTCCAGGAAAACCTTTGGGATGTGGTGGATGTGCAGCCGATAAAACTGCAGCAACTGTGTGATGCTATCATGTCAATATGGACTGAAATCTACAAACTGTTGCTTAATTTAACAAAGAAAATGTTAAACTGTTCTTTTTAAATTAATGCTTTGCTGCTTTTCTAATTTATATTACTATGAATTACAAAATAACCAATTAACCACATGTTGTAAGGCAGTGGAAATGAATGATTGAATACATTTTCAGAAACATTGTTTGATACGGTGCGTCCCATTCTGAATCTGTTACCTTCTTTGAAGAAGTAGACGGTCTGTATGGGCATCTCCCTTTGGAAGTCGTAGCCGTATCGGTCATCTCTGGAGTCATAGTTGCCTCTGTTGTTCTGGCCATAACGATCTCTCCGTCTGTCCTGGTCCCAGTCTTGATCCCACCGTCTGTCCCAGCCTTGTCCCAGCCTCTCTGCCATTTCCATCCTCCTCTCTGCCAGTCTCATACCCATTTCCATCCCTCTTTCAGCAAATTCCCGCCCCATGTTCATTCCCTGCTCAGCAAAGGAGCCCCAGGAGGGTGAACGATTTTGTCTCCGCCGACCCCACTGCTGGTTCCACTGCTGGTTCCACTGCTGGTTCCACTGCTGGTCCCACTGCTGGTCTTGCTGGCTGTTGTAGCGGCGTCGCGTCGACCTCCAAGGACTGATGTAGATTCTGCCCGCCATGGCAGCATCCACTGGAGACCTGAGGCCCTTCCAGTCCTTGTTAATAAAGTGGTGCTTACTATGATGCTGAGGCACTGCAGAAGATTAAAAATAAGTTAAACCACACACACGTGTGACTCCTGTCTGCACAAATAGGTCTATAACTGCACAACTCACGGTCAGAGAAGAGCTCGCCGAAGAAACGCTCATAGTTGTTGTAGTACACATCAGTGTAGCGCCTGAAGGGAGTGGACGGAGAGCTCTCAGACATTTTGATGCACTCCTCATGAGACGGCTGGTGCAAAAACTCATACACATAATACTGGTCACCTGCAGAAAGGATGGTATGATGAGCCACTGATGTTCAGTACTACAGGAACAGCTGGAGATGTATGCAAACCAAAGCGTCTGGTTGTACCTTTGAAAAAATAGACCTTCTCTTTTCCGTGGTGGCTGTGGGCAGGAAGGGCAAACGCTGCGTCCACATGATCGGGAATCCGGTCAAAGCCAACGTTTATGTATCGGGGATAGTCATCATCCAGCACGCCATTGTCAAACCTCCAGTACTTGTTTCCCTACATGGGTAAACATCAAATTTGTAGTAGATTAGCTTTTTAAAATACTTTTAAACCTAAACGATGACATAATGTTTCCAATATTGGCTTTGCCCTTTATAAGGCAGTCATTGAAATACATGGAAATGGAAAATTTGAGTGTTATTGGAGGACATTAAAAAAGCAAACTTTTTTCAAAGTTTTTTTTACTTTTTTATAGTGCAAAGTCACTGAAGTTATCATATATGGTTCCTCACACATTTAGAGCATTTTTTTCTACAAAAGACTATAAGAATAAAATACATATTTAAAGGAGGATTTATTTTTGAACATTTTCCTGGTTTCACACTGTCAATTTTCATAAATATAACACACATATCAGAGTGCAGCCCTGCCAACCCCTGTTAGTTTTAATGCTTTAACCACAAGTGTGGGAGTAGGTACGGGGGAAAAGCCAATTTCCTAAATTCAGGAAGAATTTGATTGGAAGTTTAAAATGTTCCAGGCCTTTAATGATTGGTCAGATGCAATAATGTCACATAAGCTGATCTTTGCTGATTAGCTGGGAGTAATCCATGTGTTTCTACAACCTCCCAGTGAGTCACGAGGAGGCCAATTTTCATGTCCACTTAAGTCACCAAATATGGCTCCTCGCCCAACAGTACTTTATTGTTGTGTTGAATTTTCTTTTTTTTTCTATTGTTGAATTATTATTTTTATTCTCTTAGAGCTTTTGATTTCTTTGGAGAGTTGCAAACAATTAAAGTGATCAAAATTATTAAGATAATTGGATATGATTTGTTTTGGTTCCACCTTAAAGATGTAGGTCTTCCCCTGACAGTTGATGCGGGTGAACGCAGCATCAATGGACCCGCTGATGCCCCACACATCCTTAATGAGCTTTGGATAACCAGGGAGCACTGCCTTCTGGTCAAGTTCAAAGAAGTACTCCCCTGGAAAACAAAGCCAGAGCGATCATGCTGTTTTATTTGTTACTTTCAAACATGAGCGAGACCATGACAGAGCCTGAAAGGTTGTCTTGTAACAGATGAATTCACTCACTGACCTCTGAAAGCATAGATGGAGCCATTTTTGATCTGCATGAAGGCGTCAAAAGGTCTGCCACTGCAGACCTCAGCATCTGGGTCAGGGGCCACGGTGGTGGCTGTTGTGGCAGGAACTGTGGTCACCTCGGTTGCTGCGCTGGTCGTGATGGAGTCCTCCAATGTGTGGGTGTCTGGGTGTGTCGCACGTGTCGGCGGGATGTTAGAGACTCTCAGTCTGGTCGGTCTGGTCATTTCCAGCGTGGTCTCGGGGCGTTCTTGCGCTCTGGGATTGAAGTCCGGCGGTTGTGTAGGCCTCAGCTGATTGCGTGCTGAACGACGTGTGGGCTGAGGCGTGCTCTCAGATTGCCCATCGTAATAATCGTCTTCAGCAAACTGAAATGTGTCTCCGCGAGCTGAGGGGGGTGTGAGAGAAATGTCAACATCCATTTTTGACCTGTGAGTTCTTAACAGAATGAATGAACCAATGAGCAGGGAGGTTTCTTACTCATCATATTGCAGGTGGATTCAAAGTCAGAGCAGCAGCTTTTGTAGTACTTGCACATGGAGTCACACTGGCACTTCTTCCGGGCGTCAAAGCCATTTTCGCAGCGGTCCAAACATGACTCTGGAGATAAAACAACATGCTTCAGTCATTCCCTCTCTCCGCTGTTTGTACCTCAGAACAAAATTCATTTCCTCCTTTGGATAATAAACGTAAATTTGATTACAGCTCCCATGAGGCTTTGACTGTATGCCAGCGGCACAGACTCATGGGATATCAAAAACTCAATCTTACAGTGAATTAGGCAATATATTAAAAGACAGTTGTAATAATTCAAAATGATTACAGTTTTGTAGATTTAACAAAGTGCTCTAAAGACTTTACTCATTTTTCCATATATTTAACAACATTTTGGAAACAAAATAATTAATTTATTATGAAAATAATCAAATGAATTGTTTTTTATTAGCTGTACTGACAATAATAAATATGTCTACTTGTTAAGCAAATTGTTTGCTAGTGCCTCAAAGTTTATGCGTCAGACATTTTAATACAACAGTTAATGAACATAATTCAACTTTTACCACCCAAATTTGTACGCAATAGGTCCCAAATCAGATCTGAAGCAGGGTCCTGAACAGAGCACAAAGCTACTCTATGAAGTCAAAAGTAGATTTTGTTAGACTCACCGTCTGAAGCCAAAGTGTCGGCGAGCAGAGCGAGCAGCAGCACAGCCCACAGGTCCATGTTGCCTCCTCTGTGTCCGAGGACAGACTGAGGAAATAATGAAGGCCTGTGTGCTCCCTATCATTGGAAGCATGTGCCAGTCACCCCACCTCCTCATTCACTTGAACCTTATTTGCAGACTTCTGTCTACTCGGACAAATAAACACAGACTGAGAGGGGGAAAAGATCAATGGGGTGGGTGTGTGGATTACTGTTTGACCTCTGACCAAAGATGTTTGTACATTTTAAGTAGTTTGTGGTCATTTTTACAGATTTCAATTATTGAAATCAACATTGACTCTAAATATTCTAAAGACAGATATTCTACTCTGGCTGATAATAACTTTAAAGGCCTTTTCTGATGAAAAAATGGTGAAAAGCATCTTTCAGGATTCCTTGTAACTTTTTAAAAAAATGAAAAATGTATCAATAATCTGGTCTCTTGCTAAATAGGAATTTTTGGCATTAAATTATGAACAGCAATATATTAATTAGAGATATTTTCACTGTAAGCAACTATTGTACACTGTGAAATGCACTATACACAGGTACACACACACACAGGTCTTTATCACCAGCTTCCACATTTATTTATAGTTTTCCCAGGTTATGATATGAACACAGTCTGACAGCTGTCGGTCCCAGCTGATTTCCCTCTCCCTCCGCTCCTCTCCGTCTCACTATAAAAAGGGAAGGAAACCATTATCAGTCCAAATCGCCATCAGCTGTTCTCACCGGCATTTCCAGCACCGCCCCGTTGAGCCCACTGCACCACTCCTCCCCTGCAGCCGCGCCCGGGACCACACCTCCGCCACATACACATATCATTTTAACACTTTTATACACCACTCTGCATTTGGTTATTAGCTATTATTAATCTCTGGCTCTCATTCACAGTGTGTCTTTTGTCTTGTCTTCCTCCCTTCACCCCCAGCTGGTCATGGCAGATGTTTGCCCCTTCTTGACCCTGGTTCTGCCGGAGGTTTCTTCCTCTTTAAAGGGAGTTTTTCCTTCTCCAAAGTTCTTGTTCATAAGGGGTTGTCTGATCGTTTGGGTTTCTCTGTATTATTGTAGCCCTTACCTTACAATACTGTTGCTGAGATTCGGTGCTAAATAAATAAAATTCAATTGAACTGAAATATTACCTTTAATTGTCAAAAGCTTGTTAGAAACTATAAAACACGTCACAGACTTCTGGATGTTAGAAGACAATTAATAATGCTCATGAATGAGACTAAAGGCAAGGAGGTGTGTTTTATAACTAAACATGTTAACAGCACCTCCACATTTATATCACAGTTTATTATATTGCACGTGTATTTCAGTAATAGGCTGTTTATTTCAGTATAGTGGTGTACACGAATTCAAATTTCCGAGGCCACAGGTGGCCACGTGGGCGTTATCCATAACCATAATCTATGTGATATTTCTAAACTATAATTTATCCAAGTACACATCAGTTAACCAAGTCAGTCGGTTCTTTTGCAATGAAAGACATAAACACTCATATCACCGGTTAGTTACCGCAGTGCCGGCTGTTTAATTCACAGGAGCGTATGCAAGTAACCATGGTAACCACGGACTCTGAGCGGCTGGCTCGACGCAGGTCAGACAACTTTTACATATAAGATCTTAAAACAGGACACAGACACTGTAATTGCTGACCTAATATCAAATGTATACGTGGACTGAGTCTGTGTTTGACGTTTGTTTTTATATCTAATCTTTACTCTCAAACCTTTAAACAGCAGCAAGTCTGCTGCTAAGAGAATACAGACTCAAACCGATTGATCATTTCTTTTTAAAGTCATCTGGAAGCGCCACGTTTTCACTCAGTCTTTTATTTACAGCACGATTTAAGTGTTTTAAACGGGGGAATGATGGAGGAATGTGTTGTAAATTAGCATGGTGCCTGGCATTGTCACGGGAGCATGCAGGTATTAATTTGGTGATTTATTAAACGTAGCCTATAAATGTTATTATACTTTATTCTAATCTGCTGCTAATTAGCAGTCTTAATTAGCAAGTCTTACGCTGATGGAAATGCAGATACCACAGAACACACATCATGAATCTGATCTGCGACAAATTAAAGCCATCTCTTTTACAACAGTGTGGTCTCAGACTGGTATATTTTTAAATTCTTTATGCTTTAGATTTTCGAGTCTCTGGAATAGTTGATAGTAATGAGGATAATTTTCTGTAAAAGAATATTGATATGACCTGTGAATTAGAGTCATAGATGACCGTTAGGTTAGTTTGATGCCAACACTTTCATGTCAGCTAGGAAACTCTGGGTTATGACAGTTGTGTACCAGGACCTGAGCTTTGTCGGTGGTATAACAGCTCAAGCGCTTATGAGGGGAACAGGTCTATCACATGCTTTGCTGTGAGTCTGGGCTGGGCAGACATCTCCGAAATCATCGAAGAACTTTTGCAAATAGGCTCTATCATGACAAACCGACCAGATATCTGAAGATTAAACCACTACATTCTCGGCTAAAAAAAATAAATAACAGTGCATTTGGTGAGACAAAAACAGGGTATTTCAAAGTACAGTTTAGTTAGTTTCCATATGCTGGTTGTTGGTGTGGAGAAATGCCCAAAAGAATGGCCACCAGGCCAAAGCAATGGCTTTGACTTGAACAGCGTTAACCCCGCCCCCTGAGTTTGATGGGTGAGGCTGACAGGTAAAACGAATTCATCAAGACAGCCACAGGGTCAGGACTGCCAAAATGAATTAAATAAATACATCATTAAGTAATTAATTAAACGGTTCAATAATTAATTAAAATAAGAAATAAATAAATAATTCATCAAATTTGTCAAAAATTAATTAATCAAATATACAATTAAGCAATTGTTAATTAATGTGTCATTAATTAAATAAAATTTGAAATAAATAAAAAGTATGTATTTAATGTTTTAAATGAAATGAATGGGCATTTTATTAATTATTTAAATATTTCTTTAATTAATTACTTCAAATTTCAATTAATTATCGACATATTTAATTAATTATTTAATGGCGTATTTAATTCATTCATTTCGCCACTCCTGGCCCTCTATATCTACAGAGGGCCTGCAGTGTTTACAAACGCCCTTGCCACTATACGCATGCTCTGACCGGCTGTGATGCAGGGAGTTGAGAGATGATGAGGAGCGGTGCTGCTTCTTTCACTGTACATCACTGATAACATATCCGGCGCCGGTGGGCGGTGCGAAGCCTTGAAGATGCAGGCAGCCTGCGGATGCTGACCAAAGGATGTCAGGCGAGGAACTTCCGCAGGGTACGAGCGTTACTTTTGATATTTTTGGAGAAAACAATCCGCGGCAGCGCGCTGGATGCGTTGGAAGGGAAACTATGAGAACTAAAAGTCTCCTTTGTTAGCCAAGCCTCAGTGAATGAATGCGAGCGAGAATACAGACAACAATAGTTTATTGTTATTCTTCTTAGCAAAACGAGCAGGCCGTGCCTCCCAGCGTTTCGGTTCGAGGTCTTGTGCGCTTTAAGGACACTTCTACAAATTGTGCCCACTAACACATCTACTGAGAGAGACAAAGCAGCAACTGTGAAGCGTAAATACCCGCTGATCTGCTCAAGATCTGCTCAGACGTCTTTAATGGCTTACTGGCGCGTATGACACCCAGAGAGAGGTGATGTGCGATTTGGTGAAAGGTGTCACTTTTGATTAATAACCGAGGCCTTGCTTTTTCTGCAGGAGTTGGCTTTGTTTACAGGGCGGCCAGTAGGCTGAACACGGATCACAGGCCTTAAGTGAACACAGCAGTGCTGCTTCTAGCAGTGCGCATCCAGATCGATCACATTGTTTGTGCCGGTAGATGCTTTTCTCCCTGACGCTCTTCTTGTGGAGGCTCTACCGACATTTCTACATCATGTTCAGCTCTGACCGGCTCACAGTCCCGGATTACGTCAGCCGGCTGCAGAGAGGGAGGAGCGGCTCCGCATGCGACCCCAGGGCCATCTCTCCGGGGATCAATGCCGACGTCCAGGCGGTTTTGGACACGTCACTTCCCGCCCTGCGCTCCGCCATCAGTAGGCTGAAGTCATCCAGGGAAACATCGAATTCAGATGAGACCCGCAGAGCTATCGCGGAGATCTTCCAGCTGGTGGAGGAGGCCTGGGTTTTACCTACCGTGGGTCGTCAAGTGGCCGAGGAGATCTGCAACAGGATCCGGCTGCATGGAGGCCTGGAGCTGCTGCTTCAGCTCCAGCAGTCGCCTGCTGTGGAGATAACTTACGAGTCTGCAAAACTGCTGGAGCAGATTCTGATCTCAGAGAACAGGTATGGTGTAACGGTGTGATGCGGTGCAGGACCGCAGTAGACTGTACTACATTGCAGTCTGTTTTTGTACTTAGACATAAAGTTTAAACACTGCTGCGGGTAGTGCAGTATTTGTGTTTGTGTGTCTCCATATTTGTCTGAGTATTCTAGTAATCACTTAGTAAATGATTATAAAATGTGATCTTTATTTACTGAACCTTTATTTAATGGGGTTAATGTGACTCTTGAGATTATTACTCTCCTTTCCACAAGCAAGCTGGCCAAGACTGGCAGCAGTACAGTTTCAGAAATGAGTGCTCAGCAAAAATACACAAAATAAGTGTAGTACATTTCCAAGTCATCAATTTAAACGTCAGCGTCTGGGGCCAGAACACAGGGGTGGTCAAATATTTGCAGCATGAAGAAGGTGAAGCTCAACACTTGTAGCATAAAGAACAACTTTACTGCTTGGCATCCACGATCCAGATGATTACTCTCCAGATCCAGATGAAGACTACAAGCCGAAACGCGTCAGTCAAGCGATAAAGTTCATTTTTATAGTACAAGTGTTGCTGGAGCGTCTCCATGCAGTTCGAAAGTAGATGAAGCTGTGCCAGACACCTCTGCTCTGTTTCTACAGCCTGAAGTAACTGATCAGTTATATTCACCTGGAATCGTATGAAGTTTTAGTTGAAGGAACTTCCTTGCAGGCATTATACAAATGCATATAACAACTCTGATATGACGAGGGAGCAACAAGTCTCTTTGTTGCCTCAATATACAGACAGCTGCTGAAAGTGAGGTGTAAAAGAGAGTGAGTCATCTATTATAATTCTTAAGCACTTATACTGAGATACTGATTCACAGCCCAGGACTGCAGTGATACGGTTCAGTGGTTTTGAGTTTGCATTTGAGAAGATCATCAGTTCGGTGTCGTCAGGATTTCAAACATGTTGTGCTGTAATGTACTAGCAGCTGATTGCAGCTGAAGGAGAGGCTGGGTCAGAGTATGTGCAGAGCAGTCCATCCACCTTGTTATCATCATTACAGTGAAAGGGTTCTTTCAACTGAACCCCAGGGCACACTTTTAGTTGCATTAACCAAGTTGTAAGTGATTCCCTTCTACCTGCATGTACTGAGATCTGTCTGCTGAATACTTTTAAAACCATGCAGCGTTTCTTATGTACACCTGTCACAGAAATAACATGTAATGTTGCAGTTTGAAACAACAAATTTTACTTAAACAGACGTCAAAAGCTATAATAGACTGAATTCACACTGACGTACACTACCAGTCAAAAGTTTGGACACAACTTCTCATTTTATTGTTTTTTCTTTGTTTTCATGACTATTTACATTGTAGATTCTCACTGAAGGAATCAAAACAATGAATGAATGAACACATATGGAATTATGTAGTAAACAAAAAAGTGTAAAATAACTGAAATCATGCTTTATAGTCTAGATTCTTCAAAATAGCCACCCTTTGCTTTGATTACTGCTTTGCACACTCTTGGCACTCTATTGATGAGCTTCATGAGGTAGTCACCTGAAATGATTTTCCAACAGTTGTGAAGGAGTTCCCAGAGATGCGGAGGATTTGTTGGCACTTTTGCCTTCTGTCTCATCCCTTTTGCTAGTCCATCTCATCCCAAACCATCTCGATTGGGTTTAGGTCAGGTGACTGTGGAGGCCAGGCCATCACTCTCCTTCTTGGTCAAATAGCCCTTACACAGCTTGGAGGTGTGTTTGAGGTCATTGGTCCAACTAAATGCAAACCGGATTGAATGGCATGTCACTACAGGATGCTGTGGAAGCCATGCTGGTTCGAATCCCCAACAGTGTCACCAGCAAAGCACCCCCACGCCATCACACCTCCTCCTCCTTGCTCCATGGTTTGAACCACGCATGTAGAAACCATCTGTTCACCTTTTCTGTGCCGCACAGAGACATGGCAGGTGGAACCAAAAATCTCAAAATTTGGACTCATCATATCAAAGCACAGATTTCCCCTGGTCTATTGTCCATTCATTGTGTTTCTTGCCTCAAACAAATCTCTTCTGCTTGTTGCTTTCCTTAGTAGTGGTTTCTTAGCAGCTATTTGATCGAAAAGGCCTGATTTCTGGCGGAACAGTTGATGTAGAGATGTGTCTGCTACTGGAACTCTGTCTGGAATTTATCTGGACTCTAATCTGAGGTGCTGTTAACTTTTTGAGGCTGGCGATGATGATGAATTTATCCTCAGCAGCAGAGGTGACTCTTGTTCTTCCTTTCCTTCATGTGAGCCAGTTTCGTTGTAGTGCTTGATGGTTTTTGCGACTGTACTTTGGGACACATTCAAAATTTTAGCAATTTTTCAGACTGGCTGACATTCAGTTCTTTAAACAATGAGAGACTGTCGTTTCTCTTTAGTTAACCAATTGGTTCATGCCATAATATAAATTCTAACAGTTGTCAAATATGGGTGTTAGCTGTGTAAATAAACTCTGATCAATTTTTCTGTTAATTAGTGATAAAGAATGTGGGATGGTGGGTATGAACTTCAATTTCTTGGCTGCTGAAGTGCTGTCACTCAGTCTCCCAGACCGTATGAAGTCTGTATTTAGTGTTTGTTACCATCTTCCAAATTTGTCTACAGGGATTACGTGGCTCGCATAGGTCTGGGGGTCATCCTCAACCTGACTCGTCAGCAGGAAGATGCTCAGCTGGCTCGGAGCGTCTCGGGCATCCTCGAGCACATGTTCAAACACACCGAGGAGACGTCTATCCACCTCATCACCAACGGCGCCCTGGACACCCTCCTCTTCTGGTGCCGAGGTACGGACCCCACTGTTCTGCGTCACTGTGCCGTGGCACTGGCTAACTGTGCGATGTATGGAGGCCACTGCTGCCAGCGCTGGATGATCGAGAAACGGGCAGCTGAGTGGCTCTTCCCACTGGCCTTTTCCAAAGAGGATGAACTCATTCGTTTCTATGCCTGCTTGGCTGTAACTGTGTTAGCTGCAAACAGAGAAATTGAGAAAGAGGTGGTGAAATCAGGGACCTTGGAGCTAGTGGAGCCATTCATCGCATCTCTGGATCCAGAGGACTTTGCCCGCAGTTTACTGGACAGTGCAGACAGCATGCAGGGAAGGACCGCATCTGACCTGCAGCAACTTTTGCCGTTACTGGATGGCACGAGAGTGGAGGGAAAGTGCATTGCAGCCTTTTACCTGTGTGTTGAGGCCAGCATCAAGTCCCGTCAGCGCAACACAAAGGTAAAACTGTCTCTCTTATTTAATGAGTTGGAAAGACATCAGATGCATAAAATAATAAATAATACTTCCAGTGGCTGACACATAGTATTTATTTTTTAGATTAATGAAGTGCATGGATTTTATAGATATTTGAATCAAAACTGATTATAAATTAATAAAATAAATTAACAATTCAACATATTCATTAAAACATTACTTAACAAATATTACTAACATCTAAATCCTCTACAGAGTTATTGTATCAAGGTCCCAAAATGTCTCAGACACAGCACCACTCAAGCCAAAGGGAAGATCCCAGCACTGCTCACCTGGGTGTATTTATAGCCCTCAGAAAAGCTTTAGAACATTTATGCAAGAAGAAACAAGACCTGAAGATCAGGATTAAACAAATGAAAGAGGAAAAATGCAACAAATTACAGAAATGTTGAAAGAAAATGAAGAGCAGAGAAAATGCAAGTTCCAAGACATGGAGAAAAAATGAAGGCCTGAAGTGATGTTCGACGAAGTTCTGAGAAGGAGCAGAAGGAGCTTTTATGGAAGCAGCACATGAAGAGATGCAATCCAAGCTCCAAGCCACAGAGAAAGATAGACAAAGCACTGAGAAGAAATGCACCATTGCTGAACGAGAAGGAACAAAAGGAAGCAGTATACCAACAAATCGTGTGCAAGCTTCAAGTATCGGAGAAAAACAATGAAGATTTGCGTGTAATGTTTGAGGAGGACAAATCTCAGAAAGACATGAAGTCTTTACTTCAAGAACTACAGCAGAGACATGAGGCCTTACAAACAATCCATTAAAAAAAGAAGAACAAAAAAGGACGTGGAAGAGGAAAACAAAGAACTGCGAGAAAAACGTGAACAAAAGCAGGAAACCTTAGAAGAACTGGAGAGAAGGTGTAAGAAGGTGTAAGTGCAGCATGAAGAACTTTTCAGAGAGAAGACAGACCTCATAAAACAGAACAAAGATCTGCAGGAAGTGTGCCTGAAAAAGCAGAGAAAGCAGTTTAGGTTTTTCCACAAGAAGGGCTCTGCTGCTTCTTCAGTTCAGCCTGGACAAGAGTAGCCTCATCTTCCTCCTACAGAGGCAAAACCTGCAAACAAATTCAGTGTGCTTCAGGGTCTTATGCAATTTTAATGTTGTTAAGAAACATTACTGATTGAAATCACCATTTAGCAGTACTTAAGAAAAGCTGAATAACTGATCTTTATTTAGCATGACTCCTTGTATTTAGCATGACTCGACAGGTATAAGTTGGATAACAGTTCAAAACAACCTCACCTTAATTGGAAAGTAAAATTTGAGAAAATTCTCACGTTAATTATTTGCCTTTATTTTATGAAGAGATGTATGTTTTAGCGTTGACTGATTCTTTTAAGCCTTGTTGTTGTGGCAGGTGGCTATTTCACTTAAAATTGAAATATATTGTGGCTGATCCCCAATTTCTCCTTCCTTTTCAGATATTTCAAGAGATTGGTGCTGTGCAGAGCCTCAAAAGAATCGTCATGTACTCCAGCAATGCCACAGTCTGTGCCCTCGCTAAGCGGGCGCTGAGCATGATGGGAGAGGAAGTACCGAAACGAATCCTGTCAAGCGTGCCCAACTGGAAAACCTGTGAGGTGCAGACGTGGCTGCAGCAGATCGGCTTCAGCGCTTGCTGTGATCGTTTTCAGGTGAGCGACACATTATTCCTACAGAAAGATGAAATATCTATCCACACGTTCATCTCACAGCTCAGTTTAACAGCTGAACTGACATGGATGTGGTTTGGGTCTTAGGAGTGGTTTAGTGGAGAGAACGTTTTTAGGGTCAGTTTTGCCTTTTGCACCGAAGAATATCATTGGACTGCCAATTAGACTGCCCCCCACCTTGTACATTTTTAAAGTAAGGCTTAAAACTCATTTTCATTTCTTGGCTTTTATCCTAGAGTGAAAATTGTAGGTATTTAGGTACTTTATTGCCTCTAGTATATTTGTGATTCTTCAGATATACTTACAGATATACACTAATTGAGGTGTGTGGGCAATGGTGTGTGCGTGTGGTGTATCTTTTATTATGTTGTGTAACCCTCATTTTCACGTACAGTGTGCTGGCCGACTTTGTTGTTGTAAACATGCTTTATAAATAAAATCAGACTAAACTGGCCTGATGTGTTTGGTGATGTTATTACGTAGGAACTCCAGGTGGATGGAGACCTTCTTCTGAACATCACAGATGAAGATTTGAGCTGTGATTTGAGCATGACTACCAACCTTACTCGCAAGAGGCAAGTGGTGAATAATATTTGAACCCGCGTTTATTTGTCTTGAAAAAAAAACAAACCCTCTAATTTGTCTGATCATCCAGGTTTTTGAGAGACTTGCGTGTGCTGAAGACTTACGCCAATTACTCCACATGTGACCCCAACAACATGGCCGACTGGTTAAGCGAGGTGGACCCCCGTTTTCGTCAGTACACCTACGGCCTAGTCCAGTCAGGCGTGGACCGTCACAACATCCAGAGCCTGACCGATAAGCAGCTCCAGCACGACTGCCACATTGAGAACGGCGTCCACAGAGCAAAGATACTGTCTGCCAGCCGCGGGCCCTTAAAACTGAGCCACACCGATGCACAGCCTTCAGGGCCTGACGTCTTCATCAGCTACAGACGAACCACGGGCTCACAGCTGGCCAGGTTAGAACTGGAGAAGATTTTGTGCAGAAGGTCATTTAGGATGAAGAGTGAGATCAGATAAGGTTAAAATTAAATCCTGCTCATCTTGTTTTGCTCCCAGCCTATTGAAGGTGCACCTGCAGGTTCGAGGATACAGCGTCTTCATAGATGTGGAGAAGCTGGAGGCTGGTAAATTTGAGGACAAACTCATTCAGAGTGTGCAGAGAGCACGTAACTTCATCCTGGTCCTGTCTGCCAGTGCACTCGACAAGTGTATGGGAGACACAGCCATGAAGGACTGGGTGCATAAGGTCAGTTTTCCATTTCCTGCACACGATGGTTGAAATGTCAGGGCTAATTATGTCTAATTTCTGCTGAAAAATGTCAGATCACTGCACCTCGAACTCTTCTCGAGATGTTCCACAGTAGTTCTGTTCATGAGGCAATTGGATTACATCAGATCAGATTTGTGAGCTTGCATTTAAAGTTTGTTCTGTGGAGTCATTTTTGGAGTGTTTTTGTATTTTCAGTGGAACACAACTCTCTTAAAACTCATGAATAGGTTTATAGTTCCATTTACACCCACTTAAATTCATGATGGCGGGTTTTAATAAAATATCATGACTAAAAACTGAATTAACGGAAATCCCACTCTGCCTAATATTATGCCATTAAATACCTCTGATTCAACAGGACATGGGACCCTTGGAGGGGTCCTGTGGTGTCTGCTCCCTGTGATTTGTGGGGTTGGACTTGCTCTAGGACATCCTATCCTTGGTTAGAGGTTAACCAAGCGTACATAGAGGTTCATAATAACATGGTTAGGATGTATGTTATTATGAGAACGCATGATTCTTGTGTCGGGCTCTTTGCCGTGTTGCTCACACTGTTCCTGAGCAGTGTTTGTGTTGTGGTAGGCAGTTTTACCCTTATGAGGGAAGCTGCTGCCATTGGGGAGTGAAATTCAGATAGATTATCTCCAATTCATTTGTTTCATCTTGCAGGAGATCGTCACGGCCCTGGCTGGTAAGAAGAACATAGTTCCTGTCACAGATAACTTTGCATGGCCTGACCCCATGTCCCTGCCAGAAGACATGAGAGCCATTCTCAACTTCAACGGCATCAAGTGAGTCCCTGCATACTGTGCTCCGATTGGACAGTGGACACAGTCCTGTTGTGATGTGCGGGGAAACTGTTTTCCCACCAGGTCTAAACCACAGCTGTTTGTTCCATTTGTACTGCATTTATTACAATCTCCCAATAGCACTCATATTTCTCTCATTAATATTTCAGTCACTTTAGTGCAGATGTGTAAAAATTCCAATTAGAGGGAACTGTTTTCCCTGAATCGACATCATCTAATGCCTGCTGACGTCTCTTCACATAGGTGGTCCCACGAATATCAGGAGGCTACGATCGAGAAGATCCTGCGCTTTCTGAAAGGACCCCAAGACCAAGTCGACCGCTCAGACGGCTCCAAAGAGCAGAAGAAATAAACTGAGATAAACACAGTCCGATTTCAGCTATAATAACTATCCATGATGCCAAAATTCCACATAACCTACAGTGAATAGTCTGGCAGCTTTCCCTGCTCTGACCTAATGCATGTGAAATGAATCCGGATGTTTAGATTACTTGCTGACCGGAATACCTGATATGCACACACTTAATTATTAACAATAAATAGAACTGATAAGGGGATTGTATATAAAAACTCTAAGCCTTTAATGTTAGTCAGTGCTGTATATGTGTAATCAGGTACAGTAAGCGCCTTCTGTATCTCAGGAAAATAACTGTGATAGACCAGCTGACATGGACACCCAGCAACATTATCACTGCTAACACATCAGTGTTCATCAAAGCTCCTCTATATGCAGTCGTCGTTTTTTTTAACCTGTGTACATCAAATGGACCAAAGCAGGTCTCTGACTTTACCAACATTTCTCCCGTTTTCATGTTTGTGTTGTGATAAAAGAAATCTTCCTCGGCAGACTTGATGATTTGTTTAGGATGAGTGACTACTGTGAGTTTAATCTAAGCCCCAAATTTAACCATAAACAAGTGAAATATGTGTAGCGGGAATAACTCCATGTAGCGTTAAACATACTGTTCTGTAATAAAAGTGGGTAAAAAGTACCTCAATATCTGTTCTGTTTTACGGTGTAATTGTGAATTACCACACTGTGTAATCCATTATTACTGCTGACATAAGACTTACTTCACCACAGTCTGTCCAATAGTTATATGTCTGCTTTTGAACTGAAAATGTATCATCCATCCATCTTCTGCTTATCCAGTCAGGGTTTTGGGAGTGGGTGGGCTGTTTCACCCAGCTGTCACAGGGTGAGAGGTACACCCTGGACAGGTGGCCAGGCTATCACAGGTCTGACACACAGAGACAGATGATCATACCTACAGCCAGTTTAGAATGACCCATTAACCTAACCCCATGCGTGCCTTTGGACTGTGGGAGGAAGCTATAGTACCGGAGGGAATCCCCACAGACACTGGAGAACAGAGAGGCCCCAAACAGCCGGTGGATTCAAACCCAGGACAATCTTGCTGTGAGGCAACAGTGCTAACCACCACACCACTGTACTGCCCCAAAGTGTATCCTTGTTCAGAAAATAAATAAATAATTAAACACAGCAATCTGACACACCTGTCCTGTATTCATGAAGCATAAATGTACACCTGTAAAAACCAACAAAAGCAGTCATCCAGATGTGTTAATCAAGTTTATTAAATAAAATTGTGTAACTCGATTAACAAGATTTTTGGGGTTTGAAATCATTAAATTATCACACTTTATATTATAACAGATCACTCTGTTGACAGAACTGGAAGTGCAAAACCATAATTTAATTGCATTTTGTAATTTTAGAAAAAACATAAAATGTTAAAAGTTAAAACACAAACATCACTTATTTTATCACTTAAAAAATGTACTCTAAAATGTATTCAGATTGCTAAATATTGGAAATTATAGAAGAACAGACAGGTTTCTCAGACAGTTGTAGCACACTGTATGTTTTCTAAGGATGGCTTTGGTCACATGATCACGCGAATCTTGCTAATCAGTTAATGGTAGGTCAGTGGAAACTTCACTCAGCCAAGTAACTTCCCTTTGTGCATTTAAAGCTGATTCGACAGCTCCTGTTCCTTCATTGTGCAACTAGGACGTGACACTGTGTGCACGGCTTCTGCATTACTTCACAGATCAGCGTGTAATGCAGAAGCAGTCATTTAGATAAAAATGATTAACATTCATACAATGGAAAACATTCCTGATTGATTCTACATATGGCTTAAATCAGTGACACCTGGAGATATACAACAATTACATACATTCACGGTTTTAACTAACAGGAGTTAGTTAACAGGAGTGTGTGTGGTCTTCTGCTGCTGTAGCACATCCGCTTCAAGGTTCCACTTATTATGCACGAGGTACCGCCATGTGATCAGCTGATCAGATATTTGTATTAGTGAGCACTTGGACAAAATCAGAAAGCAGCAATTTACAAAATAACTTCTTTGTTTTTGTTGACGCGTTACATAGAATCTGTGACGACACTGCAGTGTCATGATCTCCGGTGCTCTACAATAGCTCATGATATTAAAAAATTACATCAAATTTTAATTATAAAGACACATTTTTGGGTTTGGCAGAACTGTCAGTCAGGATGTCGTTTCTTCATCGCTTACTTATTCTTTCTGGTGTAACAAGATGGAAATATCCCATCCCTGGGTGAGCGAATAAAACTGCAGACACAACGGATGCCTCTGCTCACCTTTCAGACTAACACCAGGATGAACCTGCACTCTCTTTTGTGATCCTGCCCTCCACCTCTCTGCAGGTCAGGACACTGTGGCATCTCTCCGGTCTCTCCTTTGTTCCAAACACTGCAGAGTCCTAGAAATACAGACATGAAGATGGTCAGTAATGACATTTGTCTGGTTGTTTACAGCCCATAAGACTAAAGCCAGTCACACAGGCATGAACAGACTCACCCTATTATTCCAGCTGGGATGAAGAGGATGATAGCAGCAAAGAGGAAAGGGAATCCCTTCATGAAGTGCAGGGTTGCTGGGTAGAGGGAGTTGAAAACGCCACTGCCCACCAGATAACACAAGCTCTCCACACAGGCAACAGATGCAAACAGGGCACCTAAGAAAAAGCACACACACACCCAGTAACACAATTACACATACAACCTGCAGAGCACAAGCTGTCCCGCGTGACAAGGGAACATGTGCTTCAACTGTGCTGCTGATCTAATTAGTTCACTGGCTCCACCACTGCACAGCTGACACACTGAGCTCTCTCTCTCACACAATCCGCACAACTTTGGTTTTAAATGTGTAACACTTGTACACGATCACGGGCTGACCCTGCTCTGACGGCTCCACCAACTTGGACAGCTTGGACCTCAGCACAGGTGTCGATGTCATGAAGAGCAAACACAGACCATAACCTGGGGAGAAAAAAACCCAAAACCAAAACAGATTTTTATGTTTATATGCGTGTAATTGTTTAATATCCATGAAATAATCCAGAGCGGGTGAATAAACTGTGTTAATTATTTCTAGAGGTTACAATCAGAGACAGTTTATTGTAGCCTTGTACTCAGGGCTGACAACCCTGAGTACAAGGCTACAATCAGTGGCCTTTTGTTCACTGACGTGTCATTATGTTTAAAATTTGCTTTAAAAATAACAATAACATGGGGTAAAAGGATTTGAAAAGCACAAATACAGGAAGATAATCAAAGTAACAAGCAGACATTCATCCATTCACTTATCCTTGAAAAGGTCTAAAGGGAGGCTGGAGCTTATCCCAACTAACATAGGGCGACATGCAGGGTGCACCCTGGACAGGTTCCCAGCCTAAGATAGGGAGATAGACAGCCATTCACACCTATGGGCAATTTAGATTCACCAATTAACCCAACTGCATGTCTTTGGACTGTGGGAGGAAGCCAGAGCACCGGCGAGTACCCATACAGACACGGGGAGAACATGCAAACTGCAAACTCCACACAGAAAGCCCCCGGCCAGGTAGCCAAGTTGAACTTCTTGCTGTGAAGCAACAGTGCTAACCACTGTGCCACCATGCTGCAGTGACATTTAACTCCAAATTAAATTGACACCAATATATATTGTAAGTCTTAACACAGACAAGACTTTTTCTTGGGCAGAGGCCGCATTCCATTACACATAATAGAAGAGAGAAAACACCTAATCATGGTAAAGTACTACAATAGTAAAAGTCATCTTCACTTAATTTATCCTACCTCACATTTTTCCTCACATAGTACATTCAGATTGACTTTTTACAATCGGTTTATAAACCATCTGGAGGTTATGAATGTGCTCCGACACCTCTCACCTGTAAACATGAGCTGAGTGCTGTTAGCCACAGAAAAGACCACCAGACCAACAATGTTGGAGGCAAGACCCACAAGAGCCACCCAGGAGTCCTCCATGCAGCGCTGCATGATCTTTATCCCCGCCAGACTGCTCAGGTAGCCCAGGTGGTGAGCTGCTGATCCGTAGCCAATAAAGTCTGGGCCCCAGCACAGAGGCGAGCTCAGCTCGTACAACACGTACAGTTCTCTGGAGCCAAAGTGAACAGTCACCACCAGAAAGAAGCACAGCGTGTAAAGCCACAGCTTGCATCTGTGAAATTGTCCTCCAGCCTCACTGCTGCTGCCTCCTGATGAGTAGAGGTGCCAGACAGCTTTATGGTGTCGAGTAGTGAGGAGCTTAGCACTCGGGTCTGGCACCACAGACTCACGGACAAAGAGGAAGGCATACAGAGCTGACACCAAGTTGGTGGCCAGCACGAGCCAGAACGGGTTGATGTAACTAAACAAAGCACAGAAATAGAGAGGTAAAGCTTATATGGTTGATTTAGATATATATTAGAGCAGTGTGAACAAACCTTTTAACACACATTCCTTACCCTTGAGCCCGCCGCCACTGTCCTCCAATGATGCTGGCTAGCATCCCTGACAGGCCCAGACACGCCTCTAGGATTGCCACCCTGAAGGTGCGAGAGCGCCTGTCACTGATATCTGCCACATAGGCAAAGCAGCCTGCCAGGACGGCATTAAAATCACCCGACAGGCCGCTAAGCAGCCGTCCCACTAGAAAGTAGACCACGGGCAGCTTGAGATACATCACCACAAGGTACACGATCGTCTGCAGGGCCAGGCCAAGGTTAGGGAGGATGAGGACTCGTCTGCGACCAGCGAGGTCACTCCAAGAGCCCAGGAGAGGCACAACCAAGAGCCCGACAGAAAAGCCCCCCAGACTGATGTACAGGTTCCAGTGTGCTGTCAAGGTTTCCACCTCCTGAAAAAGACACATTTAACAACAATCAATCTCAGTGATCAGCGAAGAGGTGGAGAAGATTTTTTAATAGATGCTGTGTTTCTACTTTTTGTTTCTTAGCTGCATCCCAGGTGTAACTCTGTCTGTGCACCAGCGTAATTAGACCCATACATCATTGCGTCTGATCTGCCCAAACACTAGTTTTGCTTCACCTTTTTTAGCAGAGCGTGTAGATTGTATTCCTTTTTCCCATTTTCAGCATGTGACTGCTGTTCCTCATTGCTGAACTGCTTGTAGGTTCAAGGCTTAAGACTCCTTTTTTCCTTAAATGACTACACATGCAGCCATTCAGGTGCTGATGATCAATTTACTTAGAAAAAAAAGCCTTTAAAACACATCTGCATGTCTTTATGTGTGTATTAGTTTGTGCATTGCTTTTGTTTTCTCCAAATTGTAAGCACTTGACAGGAGGTCTTGCATATCTTTAAAGGGCTTGCGTGATAAAAAATGGCCCTTTTGGTGATGCTTATAACTATATGAGCGTGCTTTACTTGTTAGAACAGGTAAAAAAAATATGATACAGGAATGGCTTATTTTTAGGACTGCTTTGCATGCAGTTTCTTCAATAAGTGTTTTCATTTTGTTGTTTGTTAAGGGTAACTATGTAACCTGAAGAAATCAACAAAGTGGGATGGCCTCTCCTACTGAACCAGTTAGTTTAACTGTAAATCTAGCATGTTAGCATTACTTTGTGTCTCACTTGTGATGAATAATAAATAATGCTGCAGGTCTGCTGGCTGTTCAACAGAATATTGGATTAGTGAGTCATGATATGAGATGAGAGTCAAAGTCAGATTTATTGTCCATTCTGCAATATGTCCCGGGTATACACAGGATTGAAATGCCGTGTTTCCCTGACCCATGGTGTGCAGCGAAATTAAATAAATATAATAAATTAAGTGAGAAGTTTTTCAGCTTTTTAATATACAAGATATTAAGTATAAATGTTTTTAAAGCCTGCATAAATATTCCAAGTAGCAAAAAAAATGAGGGTAAACAGGGTACCACAGTCCTTCTGTGGACTAAATCACACATTTCTCCGTGGTCTTTGTCAGGTTACTTCGTTAGTGCTTGTAAGCTGTGGTGCTACTTGGGACTAGTCTAAACCTATTGGGGGTGGGCATATTGTTTTATGCATGGCTTCATTAATAAAATCAATCAACAGTGTTATAGTGTCTACAACCCCTTTAAGTTTTCCGCCATTATAGAGCCTGAAGAAAAGGGTTAAAATACATTGAATTTTTAAGGTTATAAACATGTAACGTAATATTAATGAAAGATGTTTTTGTGCTTTTCCTGTTATAAAAATACTTCACAATGTATTAAACTCACGTTGAAAAGCCTTTATTTGTAACGGCATACATGGTTTTTAAATTAAAGGGTAATTCAAATGCTTTTCCCACGCAGAAAAGACATGGACAGCAGCAGCAGTACATTTCAGGGTGACCGGACTACCTTCTGAAGCGGGTCGGGGGGCGCTGAGCTGTTGCCGCACTCCGACCTCTTGGAGCCGTTGTAGCCGAGGTCTTCGCTTATGCGGTCCCACAGGTACTGGGTCGACAGAGGTGCCTGCAGGGCCAGGGAGAACATGGACAGGAACAACACCGGCTCCACAGACACCGGCAGCGAGCATGTAACAGGCGGTCGTACGACGTCGGTGGACGGTACACCAGGCTCCTCTTTGTTTACGTCGAGCTGTGGTTCCTCCGCTGTGTCACTGAGGACATCTCCGTGTAGGATCGCCGCAGTGTCCTGCTCGTCCATGTTGGATCCACTCAACTGTAAACATTAAGTGTGTTGACTAGTTTAAGCTGCCTGTTAACGGAGTATACAGTGAAAACGAGAGCGTGTGCGGCTGGCTAACAACGGTTACGCTAATGAGAGTGAAAGTAACTTTACTGCCAGCTCAGCCAAAATCAATGAAACAATAACATGAACCGTAAAAGCGCGGGCTTTGCGGCCTCTGCTGGACGAAGAGGTGAACTACATTCCGAAATGATAACTGCGGTGGGTCACGAGTGCCAAAATGAATTAACGAACTATTTCTTTAAATAATTAATTTACCCCCCCCCCCCCCCCCATAACAAACACAGCTCTCATATTTAGTAGGGGTGCAACGATACACAAAATTCACGTTTCGGTTCGATACTTTGGTGTCACGGTTCGATATTTTTTCGATACAAAAAAATATTCATGCCTTTTTAATTTGTCATTTATTAAAATTATAAATATATATTTTAACTCAAAAGTACAGTTTTTAAATTTAATGTTGCTGAAACAAAAGTAATTAAAAAAATAAATATATCTCAGGGCTCTCAAAATTTCAAAATCCCTGGTAGCCCTTCAGGCAGGGACTCTTCAGTTTTTGGTAGCCCAAAATAAATGTAAGTAGCCCGAATAAAAAAGAGAGCAATTTTTTGATTGATGTTTTGTTTCCTTTACAATATTATACATTAAAGTATAATATTGTAAAGGAAACAAAACATTAATCAAAAAATTGTTGAAAAACAAATTACAACATTGTATAAAAATTACAATCATCAACTCAAATACTTGGTTCTAATTGAACAGAAATTTCTATGAACTTGTAAGAACTGTGTAGGACATGAATCAGTCTGTGTCAGATCCTGAATTTGAAATTTCCACTGAAGTCACGGGTAAGAGGAAAGTGGAACCAAGATCGAGGCCATTTGCTTTTTGAAGTTTGCAAAGACTGCTAAATTTTGCCAGTGGTAGTTCACTCTTTGCAACATAGTACGCTGTTCTAAACAGATTTTTCAAGTTTATTTTTAGTATGTTATTTGCAATTGGTGTTTGTTCTGGGAAAGCTATTGCAGACTGAGCAATAATGCATTTCTTGCATTTCTCATGGGTTCTAATGGGGGCCTTTCTTAAAATGACTGGTCCCAGTAACAAAGGCGCTTGTCGACTCAGAAATCGAGAGAAAACCACCAACACACCCGGCAGAACATTATGTTATTTACACGGGTGCACATAAGTGGTCCGCATGTGCGCATTCGCTGTCAAAATAAAAGACGCGCACCAGATAAGAAGTTGCAACGCGCGTTTGTGTCCATATAAAAAGCGCTGTTTTTGTCCGCTAGAGTGGGATTTTCACGGCACATTCCGCACCACATCTCTGTGCGTTCATCATTTGTTTGAAGCCAACTCACCTCCTGCAACCACTTTTCCGAGAATACGCGCTTCTTTTGTGGTTCGGACTCCTTCTGACATTTGTTTGGAGGTGGAGGAACACCAAAGTAATTGCTTAAAGGAGCTTGCTTCTTCGACATCTTTAAGAGTTCTAAACAAATGTCTGTCCTCCTCCAGAAAATCTTATGTATGCAAACACGCGTTGCAACTTCATATCTTGTGCGCGTTTTTTTTGTTTTTATTTTGACAGCGAATGCGCACCTGCGGACCACTTATGTGCAGCCCCGGTTATATAGCTCGTCATATTGCAGCCACAGAAATTCTTTTGTCCATGAAACCATAAAGCTGCACTTTCTTTTTGCCTTATAGTCTGATTTGTCGTAACTTTTCCGTTTTGTGGTAAGCTTTTCTTTGGCTGTCACTTCTTCACCCTGACCTGTCTTATTTGGCTCAGCAGAACTAAAATATATATCCTGCTGCTTTTACACACACACACACATAACGGTCAGCGATTCTCTGCGCGATCAACCTCTCATATGTTTAAGCTGCGGGAGATTTCACTTGTCATGTTTGCATAGTAAGCTAACGATTGATAAGACGATGTCAGAGGAATTGGTGCGCAAATTATCATCACTCACCAATCAGTACTATCACTCTCTATACACAGTTTGGGCGATTGCAAAGTGAAACCAAAAAACAAGCGCAAATTCAAACGCGATTTCAATATGTCACATATTGACAGTGGCTCACCGATGCCAATGACATAATTACCCAGCTACATTTCCGAAAGAATGCAAAAGCATTGACATATATTTTTCCTTCCTACGATAGCCCGACGGGCAGGGCAGAGATAGATTTTGGTAGCCCGACTGGAAAAATCGCTAGCCCAGGGACGTCGGGCTAGCGATTTTGCAAGCCCTTTATCTGATTGAGGAATCACTCATCTTTGGAAAAGAGAGTTTATTACAGAGAAAGGGCTCTTTCCAAAATAAAAGCAATACTATACGCTTCTTCTGGGCTATATTCTCAGCAGCATATTGTAGCGGGTCAGGGCTGTTCGGGGTTCTGTTTGTACAGTTATGTTTTGTTTATGTTGCCATAGTGACGGGTGACACCCACTCGCCGCGACGGTGTGTCCTTCCGGGATCAGAGGGCGCCCTGTGTGTTGTTGTTGCTGTGCGGTTGCCACGCTGAGCAGTTAGCTAGCGGCAGTGTTCTTCTGCAGATGTCAATAAACGGCTGTGCTCCCTGGCTAGTTCACGGGAAGCTAGACCAAACGACACCTCCATCTCCTCCTTGTCTGAGCTCGCCACATTGGTGTCAGAAGTGGGATGATGGTGGCACCCCATGTTCTGACCCGAGTGACTTTTCCCCCGCCGGTCGGGACCGGCCGGTGCGCCAAAAGAAGGCACCTGGACATTTGCAGGACTTTGTGTGCGGTAATGGGGTCGTCGGGGACGACTGACCCCTTAGGTGGGGGCTATGTAGCGGGTCAGGGCTGTTCGGGGTTCTGTTTGTACAGTTATGTTTTGTTTATGTTGCCATAGTGACGGGTGACGCCCTCTCGGTGCGACGATGTGTCCTTCCGGGGTCAGAGGGCGCCCGTGTGTTGTTGTTGCTGTGCGTTTGCCGCGCTGAGCAGTTAGCTAGCGGCAGTGTTCTTCTGCAGATGTCAATAAACGGCTGTGCTCCCTGGCTAGCTCACGGGAAGCAAGACCAAACGACACCTCCGTCTCCTCCTTGTCTGAGCTCGCCACAATATTAAACATATCAGGTCCCCATAAGGAGAATCATGTGCTAACGGCTGTCTAAATGACTTGGGTTTGTAGCATGTATGCTTGTTGTTTTTGTCTGCTTCCACTTGTCTTTGCACTAGGATGATGTCGGCGTAAATGTGCAGTCATATTCGTTGTGTTCCCACTAGTGCTGTCAGCGTTAATCTCGTTGAAATGACCTTAACGCCACAACACGGCAAATCTCCGTTAACGAGCTACCCCTGATCACCCCGTGCATGGGGCTAGACGGCCAACACATTAACGAGCTAACTGCGCTAACACACTAGTTCCCACCCATGTAATTGAGCATTGCGTGGCACATCCAACATACTGTTTTACTTTAGTCCATGACGCGCTTACCTTCAGGGTCATATGTCACATGAAAACCAAAATAATTCCAAACGCCAGATCTGAATGAGGGTGGGGGAGGTTCAATTTGCCATGTTGCAAGAGGAGCTTAACTTCTGTCTCGCTAGCTTGCCCTGCGCTCTTCCTTCTGACAATGCTGTCTGTGTTGAACGCTCAGTGGATCTGCGCTCGACAGTGCAGCCTAGATGGAATAGTCGAACGCAGATTCACTGAGCGCTCAACGCAGACAGCATCGTCAGAAGGAAAGTTGATAAAATAAATTACAAATTTTGTATTGTTCGATACATATGCGTACCGAACCGAAAGCCCTGTATCGAACGGTTCAATATCGATACGAGTATCGTTGCACCCCTAATATTTAGATTGTACTCTTACAGCCTTTCTTTCATTTTTTTCATGACAATGATGATGACATAAGAGTTTATTTAAAAAATTAAAATGTTGAAATGATACAAACACGTAAACGAAACATAAGGAAAATATTAACGAAACATTTATTTTTCTTATTATTATTTGTGTGTTTGTATAACTATATATCTAGATATTTACATACACTCACTGGCCACTTCAATACTTACACCTTGCTAGCAGCTGTGTTTTGCAAAAAAATATATTTATATTATGTGTAAGTATATTTGCCTGAATTGATAAATAGCCTACAGTAAACAGGCATTATGAAGGGGTTATATGTAAAATAAAGAAATGACCTATTTTGGAAGAATTTTTATTCCATGAACTGTGTGGAAGGCAAACTATGGACCCGGATGCAGGACTTGGGAGACACAAAAAGCTTTAATGCTCATAATAATATAAAGAAGTCCAGAACAATCGCAGGACAGACAGAGAATCCAAATATCAGGAATCTTTAGGGAATGACAGGGCAAGACAGTGCATGAATACAATAATAGGGTAAGAACATGGTGATTTTGGTAATTTGATAAGTGTTATTAATATAATTATGAGTAATTCATTCATCTAAACCCC
Source organism: Mchenga conophoros (assembly GCF_057382185.1). Taxonomy (NCBI): domain Eukaryota; kingdom Metazoa; phylum Chordata; class Actinopteri; order Cichliformes; family Cichlidae; genus Mchenga; species Mchenga conophoros. The sequence continues at coordinate 20,878,079 of NC_140539.1, read as the reverse complement.
TGGGGCTGATCTGGCTGGTAAATCAAACTAAATGTGGCTGGATTCATGCAGTATAGATAAGTTACACCTAGTTGGTTAACCTTAGTGTGCTTGCTTGTTAACATCATTGCACGAAGTACTTTCTCAGACTCAGAAAAAGTATTGATGCTTACTTGCCTACTTTCTACATAACTTGATTCTGTAATTGTAGTTTTTAAAAAGAGGTCTAAAATTAAGACTCAAACGAGAAGCCAACTTTAGAGCACTTATTTACAGCCTTGCAAAAATACTGCACTATCAGTTGAAAAATCCTTCCTGATTTTAACATGATTCGAGTCATGTGGGCACACATGTTTTTTTCTTCTTTTTCTTCTGCTCAAAGTCAGTATAAAAGGCACAGAGAACATCTGTATTTGCTGGCCTGATGAGATAATCTGCTAAAAAGAGAATAAAACAGAGGAGTCAAGGACAGACATGAAGAGAACATTAAAAGACACTGGCTGTAAAAGTTTGGCACTTCTCTTAGAAATCTACCCTCAAACAGCAATAAAATAGAACACTAATAATAAAACATTTCCTCACCCCTGAATAACTGAGCATTAATAAATATAAGATCTAAGTTCTTTTAAATAATTGCACGATTAGGCTGCTAAAATGGTTCTGAGTTATTTTGAGACCAAATAAAATCTAATTTCACTTCTGTTTGCTGAATCACAAGCGGCGGTTCAGGTCAGTTGGCAGAAATGGTGACAGAGCAATGCTGAAAATGAAAGCACACATCAGTACTCTGTGATTCTAGGCAGATTTTATTTCATTCAGATGGGTGCTTTCCTTTTTTAAGCTCCACTCCTTCAGGTAGTGATCAACAGCAGCATGCAGATCTTTCTTCTTCACAAGCAAATTTCAGTTTCTTTATGCTGCACAGAGGACATTTAAGATACTTAAAATAATTACACATCTACCAAAATACATTGCTGTCACTATTATTTTTGCCATTGTTAGTTTTAATTGATGGTAAAATTTATATAGCGCTTAATAATGCGCAAACTATAATATGGATTTTTATATTAGCCCTCAGGTTCCTATCAACATCTATCTGACAGTAATTTAAAAGTCACAGTAAGAAAAGCTTGGGGGCTGGAACAACATGCTTTTCTGATTAATTTTAATGTAATTTCTTTTTGTTATTACATACAGTGACAGTAGGTTATTTAAAGTTTCGACCACATGCCAATAAAAACACCTGTAAAATGTTTGCTGGCTTTCATTTCACCCACACACTAATGTGTAGGTGCAATTGGGTGTGGAAAAAACAAAAAGGTGCCGCCCTTGCTGTCGTTTTCTCTGTTTAATTAAAAAACTGACAAGGTTCAGTGGGTGGTTATTAAGGTTGGCAGCCTGTAGCCATGGCACTACAAGAAAGAAAGCAAGAGCTGTTATTTATAGTGTATTCAATACAGAAACACGCACCAGGTACTTTATTACCAACCACTGGATAACGCAAATATCTAACCAGACAGTCATATAGCAGCAACTCAATGCATTTATGCATGTAGACATGGTCAAGACGACCTGCCAAAGTTGATTCTGAGGATCAGAATGAGGAAAAAAGATAATTTAAGTGAGTTTGAACGTGGCGCGGTTGTTGGTGCCAGAAGGGCTGGTTTGAGTATTTCAGGTATTTTGCCACACAACCTTCTTAAAGGTTTACAGAGAACAGTCTGAAAAAGAGAAAATGTCCAGTGAGCTACCTACCTGAGTATCGTGTCCATCCCTTTATGACCACAGTGTACCATGTTCTGGTGGCTGCTTCCAGAAGGATGTTTTATGTACTCACATGGCCTCCACAGTCATCAGATCTCAATCCAATAGAACACCTTTGGGATGAACGGGTAGAAGAGATTCACATCAAGGATGTGCAGCTGTCAAATCTGCAGCAACTATCCGAGGAATGTTTCCAGCATCTAGTTGAATTTATGCCACAAAGAATTAAAGCAGCTCTGACTATGAAAGGGGCCCAACTCAGTACTTGCAAGGTGTGTCCACTGAAGTCGACAGTGAGTGTACGTAATTGTGTTTTTATCATTTATCTAAAATATATTTCTCATTAATCTGAAATGTAAAGTTTTTTTTTCCGAGTTTGTGTTTGTATCAGGCTTTCTGATTTTCTGACATATGCACAAACTCTCTGTATGCTATTCCTGAGCAATGGCCTTATAGGAATCTCACCACCCATCAGCACAATGCCAGTAAAACCGAAATGTCATCACAACCTAAGATATTATCTTTAAAGCAAAAGTTTACTCACTGATATCCTTTTTTTTTTAAAACTTTGAAAATACCTTTATCTTTGCAGATATCAGAGGCTTTTATTTTTTACACAACTCATGTTTGCCTCAGGCAATAACACTGATCGCTCTTTTCTGCAGAACTGATTTGACTTTATGTACTCACACACACACACACACGCACACACACACGGGAGAATGCTCTGGATTGTCAACATTTTAATTTCATGAAAGGTTTTACACTGGAATCATAACATTGGTCTTCTTGGTAAGTTACACCCATCGGCGACTAAAACCTGTTTTTACAGATGATCCTGCTGCAGCATTGAGACATAACCAATCTTTCAACTCTTTTAATCAACCACATTCAGGGATTTATTCTTGGGCTATTTTGGGGTTAGGTGGGATGACGTCCAACATTCATGCTGTTACATGAATACCTGCTTACAATGTGCTGTGCTCACTTTAATAACGACCGACTGGGCATTATTCTTCCCACTACCAAATCAGTTGACCTAATATACAAGATAATGTGACTGTTGTAATGACCACATCTTAAAATGCAAATTTAATTTCTACCTTAGAAACTGTAGTAGGTCTCTGGAGGTCCTCTGCAGGTTGGTCCTACATTTATTAAGAGGAGCTTACGGTCCTCTTTTACTTCTTACAGTGTATAGTGTTATATGTCACTATGGATTTTCCCAATACATAGTAACATGTAGCTTACTGGGAATAATACACGTGTAGAGACAGACTGTGTTTTGATCTAAATTACATTTCTGCCTCTTCTTATGTTTTTCAATGAATATCCTACAAGGAATGGCTGAAAATCAGAACAGTCTACATCTGTATCCAAACTTTGCAACCTAATATATATCAGATTGAGAGGTAATCAAAAAAGACATTTGTCTGGATTTATATTATTGTTCTATGTTGTCTTCTTTGTTATAACATGTTCAGGCCTACATCACTGACCCTTGGCATCGTGTAATCTCTGACCAAACTGACATGTGGGATCATATTCAGGTAATAAAGCATGCATGAAGCAATGTCCTTATTTACCTTCACAGGAGACAAAGTGGTGTTGTGTCAGTTGTGCTGTACTGGGATACAGTGCATACCTTTGCTTGTGAGTACCCCACTGCATGTTATCCTTTTCCCATTGATGGGCATCATGGAATATAGCAGTGCCATATAGCAGGCACGTTTTTAGCTGCTATATATTTAAACTGTTGTAATGTCTGTGTGCATTTATATGTATTTGTCAGAGACTGATAATTGTTTCTCCCGAAATCCTTTTACTGCTCGCCCTTTCTTTGTTATGCCTGCAGTTCATTATATTGGGTTCTGTGGATTGTACTCTGTGGAACTCTGAAAGAACAGAAAGGATTATGAAGGCAACAAGACATACCAAACAATCAACGGAGCGATCAAAGATGAATATAAAAGCATGGAGCATGAGCTTCGCAGAGGGCTGTGCGCTTGTTATAGTCACATTTCTGGTTTTGTCTGAGTTCATACTTGGCTGAAACCACTGTGCTCCTTTTAACAAAGACAAACTCTTGGTACAGTAGTTGTTTATTACACAGCTTTGGATGTGTACCGATCACCAAATAGTGACATCTTGTATCAGTGCGGGCTGTTATTGTATTAACCTGGTAATAATTGCTTCTCTAATCTTTTGGGTTTATTAACACGTTTCTAGGAGCTTTATTTTTAGACCCATTTGCTGAAATAGAATCGTGATTTTTTAATTTAATATAGGAAATTAGGCATATGATGTTCTGTGGCCAGAATAAGACCATCATTGTTGCTCTGCACCGTCTCCACTTTACCCCTGATGCTGTGGGAAGTCCAGAGGTCACCTAATGAGATCAGTATAGTTGTTTATAACAGGTATAAAGTTATTAACACTTTTATGATAAAAAGATGACTGGCACTTTTTCAGGATCAGATTTTGAAGGTATGAAATCTGACACTGAAGGTTTATCGGCTCTATTTTATATGAGTCTTCCTGTTCACTTGAAATGGAACCATCTTTACATTTGTGCTTTCATTTGCAGAGTCACACTGACACGGTCATGATGAAGAAACAAAAGCACAAGTCAGCTTGTTTTAGGAGGATAAGAGGAGGGATGCTAAAGTAAAAAGACTTTTCATACTGTGATTATACATGCAGCACAAAGGAAAGTGTGCTTTTCACTGTTGCGTCACAGTTTAACCTCTGTAACTTCTCTCTTAAAGATAAAAACACAGCTTTTTTACGATTTTATGCTGTTTTCTGTAACAGCCAAAGATACAGTCAGTTACTTTTACCGCCTGTGACAACTCATCTCGCTGATTCAGTGGTTTCTAATTAACTTTATACCAACTCCTTGCAGAGATGTAGCCTGATAGCCTCAAGGTCAAGCCTGTGCAGCAGTTCCTGCTGTGCTGTTCATCAGTCAAACTACTTCAGTGTCAAAGATTAATTTTTCTTCCTTGGTAACTTAAGTTGAGCATGTCTTGCTCCTGCTTATGAGCAACAAGGCCGTGGTGCTCCTCAAAAAGCTGAAACATCAGTGTGTTTTGCACACAGAAGGGTGACATAATGATTAACACACACTTGGTTTAAAAGGTGTGATGCAGACTTTCGGGTGCCAATAGTCCATTAGTCACTTTGGGAAAGTGGAAAAACCTGTTGAAGTACAAACCAAGTTACAACAACACATTAAAGCATTCTTGTGTTTCATCTTTGCGAAATACATTCATTATCTGGAGACAATATAGAGGAAGGCTTTCGGACAGAAAATAAACAGCTATCGAGGTGCTTTTGATGTTATTGTATTTCTTTGTCTCCTTGTTCTTGTCGTGGTTCCACGGAGCATCCTTTATGCTCCGCTGAAGATGATTTGCATTTGCCAGATGTTCAGCAAGACCATATTTTTATAAAGATAATGCAGTCTATTAATATTTGGATGTTGGGATCAAGAAGTCTGAAATTCCACTGTGGATTGAAGAAAGAAGAAAAAGAAAGAGATTAATCGCTTTGGCATTTCTACATTGCTGTGTGTGTGCTGGTGGCCACATTCACTGAACGTTCCAGCAGTGTTGTTTCCACCAAGGTCTTTGTACTAATACTGGCCTTCATGGTGAGACACAACATGACACTAACAAGAACAATAAGAAGAAGAATATCATGAAAACCTTTCAAACAAGCCCACAACATGGTGAATATCACCCTCAGAGGCAGAGATACAAATCTCTTATATCTTTAACCTTTAAATGTATTAAAACTTCAATAAGTTCATCTTGGTTTTGGTCATTTGTGACTTAAAAAAAATGTATTGCAAAACAAAAAGCTTTACAGCCTGGCCATGCACATCATTTGGCTGTGATAGTATTTTAATGTTTGTATAGATTTACATACAAAGCTCTATAAGTGAGCATGTTGATATGCACACAGGGTTTTGGATAAAGATTATATCCAATTTTTTGATAAGCAGCTTATATTAATCCTCATATATCTGATCTTTATTATCTAATTGCATGGCCATAATATCCTGAATATTACCATGGAAACTGATCTCAGGAAGCTTAAGCAGCAAATGCAATGTGAACGTGCCTCCGTGGTTTGATAAATTGCCATCGATCTTATTAGAAAGCTGATGGTGTTAACAAAACATTGCATTGTCTCGGGTCAAGCACTAGACATAATTTGTTTTCTTTGAGCGAAGGCAGCAATCATCCCGCTGGAGTCATAACAGCCATCATAACCACTAACGCGGGGAACATAGCCACGTTTCAGCTGAGTGTATTTCCAAGCTGGGCTAATAGCAGTACTAATTATTTGAAAAACATCTCCTACTTTTGCAGGACTGCAACAACGAGGCTTGCAGCTGTCTTTGTAGTTCTAATCAAAGCTCCTTCATGTGGCCTGATAGCCACTGAGGCCTCTTACTGAGTGACAACACTCAATCAATTTTCAAATTTTCTGTTTTACAACAAGCAGGTTACAAACTTACAAAGTAAATAACAAACAGTTCTTTACTTGTATTTCTGAGCAGAAAAAATAGTTTTAGTTGTGCAGGTATAAAACTGCATTCAGTTTGTTATTTGCCTAACCTGGTAAACATGGTTTTGATATAGTTGATATATATATGAAAATGAAGTAGATTGTTAATTTTAATGTTTTTGATTTTAGATATAGGGGATTTGTATAATCTTTATTACTCATATTATGAACAATCCCCCTTTTTTTGCAATATAGATAATGATTTTAGGGTTAGCCCCAATTTAAGCACGGTGAAATCAGTGAAAAATAGAGAACATGGAGCAAAATGTGGCCCGTAAAATATCTTAATTCACTCAATATTGAAATGCTTTTTGAAATGTTATGTTGGCTGTATTTTAGATTGGCTCTTTCAATGTCCACAACATCGATATGATTTTGCACTTGATTCCCAAGCAGCATCGTTTTAGTTTATTTTGATTTAATGATACTTTATTGACCCTTAATTGGATGAGCAGAACAGAATGAATAGATGGATGGATATTTTATTGTGTTTGCATTTTATACATCTTACATAATGGTTCACATTAGGTCTACTGACAGGATATCTACATAAAAATGGCTTCGTGGGGATTGCTGTTCCTCTGTTCAACCTCAGTACAAATTGTGTTTTTGGTATTAAGCATACATGTGAAACTGCAATTCTGTCAGTATGGTTAGATTGTGCACATGGTAGTGCACAGAAATGTGATAATCAAACTTTTGATTATTTGATCAAAGGTAGAATATTTAACTTACTTAAAGAAAGCACATCTTTACAATAGCGACACTGCAGATCCAAGAGTTGTAGTTACTTTTAAATCTAATGATGGGCTCAAATCTCATTGCCATCTATAGGATTATGACCACTGACCCCTCGGCTGATTTAAGGAGAGCCATGGGAACAGGAGGCAAATCCTTTCAAGGGGTCAAGTGGGAGAAATTAAAAATGATTGAAGGTCAGAAAAATCTATTATATGACGCTGATTGAAAACATTTCATTGAACCTCTTGGCAGGGGGCCGTATATCTGCTGTATGTGAAGGCATGGGGCAAAAAGGACTTTAAAATGGTGGAAGCAGAAAACTCAAAGGGTCAAAGGAGTAAGCAGGTATGAAGCCCAGAAGATTTTTATTTAATCTACAGACCATGCTCCTGGTAAAGGCTGGACGACAGCATCACACAAAGGAAAATCTATCACTCGCTCTCAGGGATTTGATTCTCACAGTTATGGAGGTTCAAGAAGGTCCAACTGATGTCAGCTATCAGAGGTAAGACTCAACATTTATGCCTTTATATAGGATGTGAGGGGTTATTACACCACTCACATCCCAGTGTTGTGTTTTGTGCCCTGTAATGCTGCAGTACAGCTGGGTTATCCCAAGACTCAAGCTACTGATCATGTAATAATAAGTGAGAAGAGAATCAATATGATGCATAATGATCTGAAATGCAAGTGGAAAGCTTTACTGCTTTAATGCACCTCTGATTTTTAATAACTGGTCATGAAATGGTAATTTCTTTCAAATGGGATACCAAGAACAGTCATTTGGAGAAACAGCTGCACATTTTATTATTCAATATCCCTGGGATACCAACTGTAATTACTGAATTCATTTAAGTGCACACTGAGCCATAAATGTGAAGTACTCTGTGATAAAGCTCGCTGCCTCAGGCACTCTGAATGAATGTTTTCCTGAGTTTTTAAAGGCCATTCATAAATCATTATTTCTAATGTGGAATTTCAGCTCTATTCTCACTTTATCGCACACACCCCTGTGTGCGATAAAGTGCTGTGTACTGTGTACTGACACGTGTGTAGCTTCAAATGCTTAAATTAAACAGGATGGCTAAGCTGTGGATCTGAGGAAGAAAATATAGTCGATGGCCTGGTGTCATAACGTCCACTTTGGGAAGAGCACGTGCAGCCACACCATTAAAGGTCCACCCTATAATAGTCCTGATTTGTTAATGATCACACATATTTCATGCTTACTGTAATAAAGGAGGTCTGCTATCAGGTAAAGTTCTGCTTAGATTTAGCTGTATACATTGTTCTTGTAGCTTTAAGGATTACTCTCAGCACATGTAGATACACTATGGTTTTCACGTTTCAGCCACTTTCCCCCAACATTCCTTATCTCTCTTTATCGTTTGTGAATAAAGAGTCAAATGCCCAATTTGTCAGTTTGAGGCCATGCAAAACAAAACAAATCAATGTTTAATTTAACCAGCTGGTTTAAAAAAAAAAGCATGTTTGCCTTCAGGTGATATTTGATTGACAATTTATGTGATCTGATGGCCACAGGAAATCCATCCCTCTTAAAAAGGTTTACATTTTGTCATATGTATACAAAGAAGAGACAAAAAAAAAAGAAAAAGAAAAAATGAAAAAGATGGGCCGTCAAACGCTGCATACAGTGTAAATAAAAACAGAATGCAGTGATTGGCAAATCTCAGATGCTCATATTTTATTCACAATAGAACAAACATGTTGAAAATTGATCATTTTAAGAAACATTAACTCATTTTAAATTGGATGACAGGATTATGTCTCACAAAAGAAGGGAGATGACAACAAAATCCTGTAAAAGAACAAAGAAACCATTTTTACCTACTTGTTATATTGGCAACAGGTCAGTAACATGGTTTGGTATTAAAAACAATCTTAGAGAGGCAGAGTTTCTCCCAATTAAAAATGGGCAGAGATTCACCAGTCTGTAGAGACAGTGCCCAATATTATCATAAAATGAAAAGATTCAGTGGAATCGGGAGAAATCTGTGTGCAAGGGATAAAGATGAAGATTACATCTATGTAATTTTCAGGTCCTCGGACCGCACTGAATTAAAAACCGACATGATTCTGTCATGGAAATCACCTGATGGACACATGAACACGTTCAGAAATGACTGTCGATATGTAAACGTGATCCAGAAATGCTGCTGTCTTCTCTGAACCACAGCAGCAAAATATTTTGGGAAAACTTGAAAGCTTTAATACTAAACTGGCCAAACTTTTTGAGATGTGTTTTTGCCATTGATTTCAAAATAAATGAGCATTTTTCTTAAAATGATACATTTCCCCAGTGTAAACATTTGATATGAGTAAAATAAGGGTTTATGAGATCAGCCAATCATTGCAACCCCCCCCCCCCCAAAAGAAACCAACCCCCCCCCCCCCCCAAAAGAAACCCCCAAACAAACCCCCCCCCCCCCAAAAAAAAAAACAAAAAAAAAAAACTGCTTCATTTATTAGCTGGTACCTAGTCTTATTACTCCAGCTTTAAACACCATTAAAATTTTATTGAACGGAAAGGTAGACATATACATGCGTGACTTTTAATCAATAACTAACACAATGAGAGACCCGCTAGTTAACCAGGGTGAATGCCAGTTTTTGCCCATTGAGCGCTAGGATAGGCTCCAGACACTCAGACGACCCTAAACTAGTTAAATTAACATAATGGATGGATAACTGTCGACTGGACTAGTGATGATGGTAGAATTTGTTAGTGATGTTTTGGGTAACAACACATAAAACTAATATCTTTAAAGAACAAGAAAACAACACCAGGTCAAAATTCAAATATTAGCCAACAAATCACAAACATGACGTCTGTTTCACATTGTAAAGTATGTCATGAAGCAGGTACTGCATATGAGTGGTGTGCTAACATATTACAGCACAGCTCTGCTTTGAGCTGAAAAGCAAAGTTAGCAGGCTAATAATGCTAACACGTTTAGCAAATTTCCATTTTTATGTTGATCATTTTGGGGTCTTTTTTTAATTTCCAGGAATGACTTTAGTTTTTGCAGATAAAAGATAAAAAAGAAAGTTTAAAAAAAAATTTATGAGGGAGTAATCCAGCCGACAGCTGCTAAATAAAGATCAGGAAGCAATTTAACAAGTACATGCCCGTCGACAGCGTGTCAGCAGAGATATTTATCTATTTAAGGTACATACCATTTTGCCATATCTGCTATTAGCGAGTCTGTGGTGACATGGAGGGGACGGTCAGAGAAGAAACAGACATGAAAATGTCATCCTTTTAATTTATTGTTTAACCCATTCATTTTCATAATGGCTTACAATGTAGGTTAGAGGCTGATCACTGACCTGATCAAACAACTAAACTGGATGTGCAAGTTAGTGTGCATTTGTTTTTCTGCAGGATTTTTATTTGTATATAGCAGAGAGTAAATTATATGCAAAAGCCCTCAAAGAAAACAACATTCACTCACCTGTCATGATTTTAGATCTGGCTTACGTGTTATGTAATTCTAAAGATATGTCAAGTTCAAAACCGTACAAACTGTGCTCTGACTTGCTGTCAGAGGCATTGTTTTGTTGCTCCAGCTCTAGAAAACATGATATTGCAACTGAGAACAGCACCAGAGCAATTATTTTCCAGAAGACATTGAGACTTTGACTAAAGAGCCCCCCAGATTCTGTTCCCACATTACTCCCTCCTCAAGATCTTCATCTTTGGCAGAAAAGGCCTTGGGCACCATCTTCACTCTGCAGAGGCCTTGCATTGTAACACAAGAGTTTATTCAGTCTGTAACTAATCCTCAGTCTCTGTCATTCGGCCTCACCCTCTCATTGAGGACAGGGTTTGTTCAAGGTATAGCTACGAGCTAAGGCTGCTGTTGTTCCTGGTTCATTGGGAGGATAGGATAGGAATCTACCTGTATTGACATACCTTTACTCCCTCTCTCACATTCTTCGGTAAATATCTACCTCAGTTTCTTTTCAAGCTTAACAGCTGATTTTTAAACACTAGTTCCTAAAAATATCAGGGATCTTAAAATGTACGTGGGAGCTGCCTGGTGGTCCTAAGATCAGTTTGACTTCAGATTCTGCAGCCCGTAAGAAACAACTGGTGGATATGTCCACGAGGTATGACATTTACTGTTACTGGTTACATCAGAAACTAACATTTCCAGAATGACTGCTTCTGTTCACTAGAAACAGCAGCAGTGGCGCGTTTGTATTCTTGCAGGCTTCAAATGCACAAACGGTGTTGCCTGCATTCACCTGTGCACATGTTTGTTTGAACACTCAATAGTTAAATGAAAACAGATCATAGTGAAGGCAGCCTTTGCCATGGGCAAGCTCAGAAAGCAGGGCAAGATGCCCGTTCTGTGCTGTGAGCGGTGCTGTATTTTATGTCCCGTACAGACAGCCAAACATTCAGAGAAAAGACTGATGGAAGGAGGAAGAGAGGGCTGCCAGCTGCCAGTGACTGCACCAAGTAGATCTTTTGAAACCTGTTCCAGCAGGTTTTTCTTTCTTATTGCTGGGCTAGCTTGGACGAGTGCCCCACACACCCACACACACACCCCCACCCCCCCCCCCACACACACACACACACACACAAAACATGAGGATGATATTCCGAGCTGCCAAAATCTGAAACCAACCCATCAACCATTTCCATACACATTTAAACAGTCAATCTAATCGAAGTACCTCACTATCAGGTATAAGGAAGTGGGAGGTGCACAGGTCCACAGGAGAAATAGACTTAAGCTGTCAACAGAGGTTAGAGGGCTGAGTGAGAGAACCTAACTGGGACAAGAAAGAGCAGCCACTGAATCCAAAAACTAGGTGAGTTAAATTACTAGTTGTTGTATCATTGTAGGATCTTTACCTTACAATATAGGAGAGTGTTCTTGTGATTTGGCGCTATGTAAATAAAAGTGAAATGAATAGTTGCGGTAAATTTTTGTAAGCTTTCTTTGATATTTTCTGACATTGTTATTTTTATGCTTACCATGAGTGAGTTAGTTTATTATCCTTCTATTAATGGCAAAGTTGCAGCACTGCAGTATTGCTGCTGGCATGGGTGCAGGAGAGGAATCCTCATTAACCTCTGAACTTTGAGTGGCAACGTTCTCATGCCAACACAACTGTCATCGGTATCATCCAGGCCATTAACAGATCTGCCTGCTCTTTTTTCCCCCCCCAATAACAACAGACTTCGAGGTGAATTACCCACCTTCACAATCGTGTGCGTAAGACTTAGCTTGTGGGGAGAAACAGTAATAATTTAGCTTTGCTTATTCTGACAGTTGACTGCTGACATATGCATCAAGCTTCCTCGTGTTTTGTAGAAAATGTTGGCGTAAGGAGGCATCTATTCCAAACAAATTGCATGATAGCAAGTAGTTAAAAAGAACCCCTATACTTTATGTAATCCTCACAACATCACCCAGAGAGAATTTCAGCCTGCAGCAAGAAAAGCATTCATGAGAAAATGAACACATTTTACTTGATACCTTAGTGACAGCCACCAGATTTGTTTCCATTAAAACAACTGACATGTGATCTAATGAGGGATCATATGCCCTATCCTCAAATTAAGGGTTTAAAGTAGTTGACTAAAATGAAAACAGTAAATAGTCCAGCTAGATGTGGTTGTCTTGGAACATTACCTTAATTTGCACACCCCCATGAAATGCAAATACAAATGACACATTATGCAGCAGTCAAATCCCACATGAATTCAGGCCAGATACTGATTCAATACAACAACCATAAATGTACCACCCACTTCCTGCTCACCAGACCACAAACTTTAAAATCATCCGGTCTGTGAAGACGTAACTGAAAAGCAACTCAGCTAGCCAGACAATTGGTATCTCGTCTTCAGCTTACCTGTCATTTAGCTGTTTGCGGTTACTGGCACTGCCTCAGATCATGAGATTTGCATATTAGGATTTCATAATGGGCTGAGAAATATGTGAAGAGTGGGATGGGGGTTCTTGAAACGCTGAATCACTGAGTTTAGAGGGAATAATTATTCAACTTGACACAAATGAAAATTTATCTGCCTTCTACTAACACAAAAATAAATACTACTGACCTACATACCAAATCTTCCACATTAATTTCTGGGCGTGTCCTGTATGATCCTGTGAAACTGGCAGCGGACCCTTTGGATCCTGTGGGTTGAGGGGTGGCACCTGCATGGCTAGTCCTTGTTGTCTACATCATTGGTTATGTGTCAAAGAAGCATCCATATGGATCCCAAAACCTAAGGTTTCCCATCATAGGGTTTTATTGTTAATACAACTGCCCATGTTTTAAATGTGATAGCTGGCCAGTGTAAGTGATTTAAAATAAGTCCATCATCTTCTGAAATTCTTGCCCATTCTTTGCAAAACAGCTCCAGCTCAGTCAGATTAGATGGACAGCGTTTGTGAACAGCAGTTTTCAGATCTTGCCACAGATTCTCGATTGGATTAAGATCTGGACTTTGACTGGGCCATTCTAACACATGGATATGGCTTTATGTTTAGGGTCGTTGTCCTGCTGGAAGGCGAACCTCCACCCCAGTCTCAAGTCTTTTGCAGACTCCAAGAGGTTTTCTTCCAAGATTGCCCTGTATTTGGCTCCATCCATCTTCCCATCAACTCTGACCAGCTTCCCTGTCCCTGCTGAAGAGAAGCACCCCCAGAGCATGATGCTGCCACCACCATATTTGACAGTGGGGATGGTGTGTTCAGAGTGATGTGCAGTATTAGTTTTCAGCCACACATAGCGTTTTGCACTTTGGCCAAAAAGTTCCATTTTGGTCTCATCTGACCAGAGCACCTTCTTCCACATGTTTGCTGTGTCCCCTTCTAGTTTGTGGCAAACTGCAAACGGGACTTCTTATGGTTTTCTGTTAACAATGGCATTCTTCTTGCCACTCTTCCATAAAGGCCAACTTTGTGCAGTGCACGACTAATAGTTGTCCTATGGACAGATTCCCCCACCTGAGCTGTAGATCTCTGCAGCTCGTCCAGAGTCACCATGGGCCTCTTGGCTGCATTTCTCATCAGCGTTCTCCTTGTTCGGCCTGTGAGTTTAGGTGGACGGCTTCGTCTTGGTAGGTTTACAGTTGTGCCATACTCCTTCCATTTCTGAATGATCGCTTGAACAGTGCTCCGTGAGATGTTCAAGGCTTGGGAAATCTTTTTGTAGCCTAAGCCTGCTTTAAATTTCTCAATAACTTTATCCCTGACGTGTCTGGTGTGTTCTTTGGACTTCATGGTGTTGTTGCTCCCAATATTCTCTTAGACAACCTCTGAGGCCGTCACAGGGCAGCTGTATTTGTACTGACATTAGATTACACACAGGTGCACTCTATTTAGTCATTAGCACTCATCAGGCAATGTCTATGGGCAACTGACTGCACTCAGACCAAAGGGGGCTGAATAATTACGCACACCCCACTTTTCAGTTATTTATTTATAAAAAAAAATGTTTGGAATCATGTCTGATTTTCGTTCCACTTCTCACGTGTACACCACTTTGTGTTGGTCTTTCACGTGAAATTCCAATAAAATTGATTCATGTTTGTGGCTTTAATGTGACAAAATGTGGGAAAGTACAAGTGGGCTGAATACTTTTGCAAGCCACTGTAGCTGGAAATGTGCCGCGGGCACATTCATACATTTGAATCAGCTACAGCATCTTGTCCCCAGCTTGTCAGCTTTCACATGTGATTTATTTATTATTCATTCCACTGACAGCCATCGGTGTTTTTTCTGTGACACAATCATTAGAGAAGAATTTGCATATTATAAGCTCAATTTGTCACCATAGGGCAGGGCAGAATCTGACATGTTACTGTTGAAGGTTCTTTAAGTCAAAATGTTTTCATTAGCATTGCATAAAGGTAAGGGTAAAGTTTATTTATTAAGCGCTTTTCATAGACAGGTAGTCACAAAGCGCTGCACACAGAGATTAAAATAAACAGTACAATAAATAAACAATAAATAGCAAAATGCACAATATACACAATATAGAGTTTAAATGTAAATTAAAAAATATAAAAATATGAAAAGCATTGGTCAACAGAAAGCTTGTTTAAACAGTAAAGTTTTTAACTGTTTTTTAAAGGATTCCACAGAGTCAACCAAACGTAGTTGTAGAGGCAGACTGTTCCACAGCCTTGGTGCCACAGACTGAAAGGCTCTGTCCCCTTTCATCTTCAGACGTGTTCTGGGAGCAACCAACAAACTCTGAGTCTGTGAGTGGAGACGGCGAGCAGTAGTGTATTTTGTGAGAAGCTTGGATAAATAATCTGGGGCTTGGCCATTTAGTGCTCTGTACGTTAAAACGATAATTTTAAAACGAATTCTAAAATCTATTGGGAGCCAATGTAAAGAACATAAAATAGGAGTGATGTGAGCTCGCTTGTTAGAGCGAGTTAGTAGTCTGGCTGCTGCGTTTTGTATAGCATATATTACTGCAATTAAGTCATTGAGTGTGATTGGAGAAAAAGAAGTAAATGACCCGGGACAACAAGGGGCATCTTCATAGGGGGAGGCACTCGAGGAGATTTTGGATCTCAAGTCCATCACCTTATTTACAAAGTAATTGAGGAAAGTGCTACAATCTTCGTCAGAAAGTAACACAGCATGCTGAGTTGGAGGAGAAACAATACTGTTGATAGTATCAAATAGAATTAATAGAATAAAATGGTCACTTTCATTCTTATTGTTTCACAGTACATTAAAAATAATTGCAATTGCAAGACTCATATAATGATAAAGAATAGATGTTAAATGCTCATAAAATTTCATCATCTTTGTCCAGTTCCACTGAAGCACATACAAACCGAACCACCTGACTGAATTTATCAAATATAACAAAATAATAGCACAACAAAACCCATTTTAATATTCACATTAAAAAGTACACAAATTGAATTTTTTCATGCATAACATCCACCATCCTACATCTACTGCTGCTTGCAGAGGTCAAAAAGTATATTATACAATATTTTCTATATCATGATTAAAACTTATGTGTAGATGCAACCACAGAAATTGTGACACTTTGTGGTAAAATCTACACCCATAAAAAAATAATTTCCAATAATTTAAAACAAGATTATTTAGCTTGAATAATTTACATAACAAATAACCCCGAACTGAAGATCAAAGGGTTGCAGCATTCACTCTTAGCACAAAACTCTGATCTTGTGTTTAATTTGGACTATTCTGCCTCTATGTATTAAACATAAGAAGCCAAGTGGTCATAATCTAACAATAAATGACACAAACTATCTCAGTAGTTAAAAGCCTGGTTTACAGTTAAATGCTAGTTAAAAGAGGCTAACTGTGTAAAATCCAGGAAAGTGTCAAAAATAGAAATGCATACATGCAATACATTATTTGTTCATGTAGAGTATTACAAGTATCACATGCTCTGTTAAGTTTAAAGAATTATTTTCTAAAATAAAATAGAAAACTCACTAGATTGCTGATTGTTAAAAGGGAATGTGAGTTGGAACATTTAGAAAGCATAAGAAATAGAAAGGAATAGAATAAAATAGCAGACATGAGAGTCATGAAGCTCCTTGAAACTATTAGCGCACAATTTTATCCTGACTTGCTGATGAATCCTCACAGCTGACCTATTTACAGATTTAATACTTACACAAGATTAGTCACTTAAATTTCTGTCTCTTGTGCATTAATAGTCATCCAAAAGTACCATAAAAAGCATGGACAAAATAAAAAATCCTTTTCATATATGAGAAAGATTTTTAAGACTGAACAGGTATGCGTTTTTTCATTTTGGGTAAATTTCACATCAAAGTCTTGGTAGTGTCATGTCAAGTGTAGGAGCCTCTCAACCGCCCTAATACATGTATACTTTCATGTTTAAATAAAATGGAAATCATGAACACTGATCTTTGTAACATTACAAAACTTTTTTTGTTTTTTTGTGCAAAATGAGCAAAGAGATAGAGGAACAACCTCTCTTTTTAAGATAGATGCAGTTTTTAAAAACTACACAACTTTTAGGTATTGATTTATGGAAACACAGATAAGCACACATACACACACATTATGGCCACCGCTACAGCTCCTTCTTTTCTTACTAAAAGTGCATCTGTTCTAGCTGGTGACAGTGTCTGTCAAGCAGATGAGAGGATTTGTTGCCACAGTGATGAAAACGTCAATCTCTCAGCTTTCACCTCGACACTTTAGCCTCCTTTGATGTGAACAGAAAGAGCTACGATTGCTACTTCTCTCTTTTCCACACACAAACTTTCTAAGAGAGGCACTTTGTCCGCCTCAGCATTACTTTACTTTACGTGACCCAGCGCCACGGTTTGTTGGCAGTTTTAATGAGCTTGGTTTATGTGGAGGCTGAGGTTACCTTTACTGGAACCAGGGCCACGTGTCTCACACCTCTGATGGGATCACATAACACTTTCAGATAACCCTCCTGACCCACATACGTCCACCAGCACTTTGGAGTTTTAATGCTCTGGTGGTGAAAATGAACTCAGCTGTTCCCACGCCTGCATTCGTGCTGTCAGATTTACAGTAGAGAAATGACTCACACGATATTATCACAAAGGATCAGTGAACAGAAGTGCTTTCCCCAAACATGTCAGAGTTGATTCCTCTTATATGGCAACAGCAATATGAATCAGATTTCACCACCGTCCACTTGAGTTTTCTTGTCATGTTTTACTCCAGAATGAAGGGAATTGTGTTGGTCTCTAGCAGAGAGTTGAGTGAGTGCAGTAAGCAGCCGCTTAGCTTAGCTTAGCATGATACTGGACACAGGTAAAACACAAAACCCAATGTAAAACAACAACTTCAAATTACAGTCCTGTGCAAAAGTCTTGAGCCACCCCCTCATTTCTTTAAGCCAGATTTTTTAGTAGTAGTTGAACAATTGGTTTTATCTTTGGACATTGGCTGCTTTTTCACTTAATTTAGCCCTGTCCTTGTACCCGGTCATTTTCAGAGGAATGTTTAGTTTGTTTGTTAAGCCATTTAACAATGTGAATCATTTGAGGTCAAAAGGGGCACCCACCCCAAGGAATAAACCAGTGTTGTGTCAAAACATAACAGACAACTTAGCAAAGAACTGATTTTAAATCGCATGTTTAGGCAATTTGTTACTTATAACCTGTTGTTCCAAGTAGTTGATTGTTTTCAATCTTTAGTTTTATCTATGAAAAATGCCAAAGATAATACAGTTTGACAGACATGAAATGTTATTTTAGCACCATCAAGGTGGATCCAAAAGAGTTATTACAGTAGCTGAAAACTTGGCATTTCTCAGTATAGTGTTCAGTGTGTCTTTAAAAGACTTGGGAAACCGGATCGGTAGGGGGGAAAAGGAGAATTCACAGGCCTAGAAAACTCTATAGCAGATGAACAGTATCAGTATCATGTCATTTAAATGTATGAAAATTTACCAACTACCTCAGACATGTAGTTGGCTCTTCAGTTCTGTTTACTCAAGTGTCATTGGAAATGTTCTCAGTGAAAGGATGGCTGTCGAGAAACAATTCTTAAAAGATGGGAAACAGGGAGAAGAATGGAAAAAGCTGGACAACTGGACTGAAAATCAGTGTCAACAGATATTATTAATTGATGTATACAAATCCATTATGAATGTCAAAAGAGAGGTACACGGTGAGTATCTGTAGAAGTCCAGTCCTTGAGAGCTACTGTCCTGCAGCGTTTAGATGCATCCTTGTTCCAACACATCGGAATCAAATTAATGGCTTGTTACCAATCCTTTGCCAAACTTGATGGCAAGTTGAAGAGGTAATTCAGCTATTTAATTCAGCTGTGTTGGAGTATAGATGGCTGTCTCGATGGAGTTTAATAAATTCAGCCACCTGCTCCTTGCTATGTAAAATATAACAGGACACTGGCGTAAATGCTTGATCATCTCACACTTCTGTTTAATCAGTTTTCTTTTTGACGTTTATTCAGCTGTGTGAAAACTATAACTTTAATCTCAGCCAAACCGATTTACTCACGAACTAATAAAACACTGAAAAAAGCCAAACAAAAACATCAAATGCATTTGGACAGCATTTGTCGCGTCGCTGTGACGTAATCGGCCTACAAACGCGGCATCAGGAGGGTGCAGCCTATGAATTTGGACACCCCCTGTATCTTGAGGACTGGAGTTGGAGACCCCTGGTCTACAGCCATCTTTAAAACACAGTGGAACACTATGAGCCTTGGATTGGCCTCCCCAAAGATCAACATTATCGACAGTGTGGACTAATCTTGACAGAGAACAGGACAAAATGCAGCCAAGATCCAAAGAAGAGCTTTAAATGTCTTAAAGACTAATTGAAGAAATTACAAGAAAGCTTGCCTAAGGCTGCGTTAAAGATGCTTTTGCGTTGCACTGCATCAATTTCCTATTTTCCTAGCAAAATATAAACAAATGTGAGCTTTAACTGCACAGCTTTTGCCAATTTTGTCACATCCTAGCAAGCAGTGCAGTCTTTAAGCTGTGCACTGCTAGCTTAAACTAAGATAAGCTAAGCAGCTGCCAGATACAACATCATTATATTTAGCATACAAAAATGACACCAGAGTCAGTCTCGTTGTCTTATTTTGGTCCAGCAGCATTTAAGTTTTTACTAAATTACTTTCACAGCTTTTTTTAACGTTCAATTTGACTAAAGCCCCTGACAACAACCCAAACGTTTCTCATTTAGCTTGTTTTCACAAATGTCTTCACAGCAGCAGGTTTTGGTGCAGGATGTCACAGTCACTGACATTTTCCCCGAGCAGCAAATCTCATCATCAAACATCACCCCCTCAGGTGAGTCTACACACCTGTGAACCCTTTGGAGCCTCACATCAACAGATGGTAGAAACAGAGGCAGCCGCCTCTGGCATTGCTAATTTAACCCAAAATGACCTTCTTTTTTTTTTTTTTAATGTAACACTGCAAATAAACCAGTTCTGAATCTGCTTTGAGTCACATCTAGCTGCTATCTGCATTTCTGTGTAGTGTTTCTGAATTAAACTGAGTGAGTTTTTCAAAAATAACAAGAACAAAGTATATGAGGGCGGGGATTGTACAGCTACCCACTTGCAGACAGATACAACTTATGCCACTTTAATGCTTATTAAATAGAACTTAAACTACTGTCAGGATAAATAAACCCGTCTTAAATCCTCCAAAAAGACTTCTGACACATTTTATTTTGTGGCCACACTCTAAATAACAATAAAATAAATAAGAATAGTAATAAATAAAGATGGCACACTTCTCTGTTTACCTTAGGGGATTCCCTGGAAAAACTGTTATTGAATTCTTTGTTTAAAATTAAAGTGGAGAGATGGGTGCCACCTGTTTTGCAGCAGTTAGCATATTTGTATTTCCAAGTAAATCCAGCCTGTGTCAAATCACTGTGATGATGGTTTTCACACCACAGACCAAAGAAGGCAGCTGCTTCACCCAGGAAAAGAGCAACACCTTGAGTCTGAGAACTGCAGCAGTGAGCAGGAGGCACAGCGCTGATGGAATGATCAGTTCACGGTCAGGGCGAGGGGACCTGGACGCTGACCGTTTCCACCCGTATCAGCGACAGTTCAGTGACGGAGCAGTGACAGAGTGCCTACAACAGTGCTCTTCTTCCTTTAGCAGTCTGCATGAGGTGTGCAGTCCTGGCAGTCATTCGCACAGCAGCGATATGCCACCATCCTGGGACCAGTACAATGGCAGCATTCAGGTTTCTATCCTTATGATACTCTCATTTTATCCTTCCATATTAATAAAGTTTTGTACAGCCAAAAGCAGCCTGATTGATTTGACACAGGAAGATAGACAGGTCAAAAAAAAAAAAGATCCACCACATCACAGCAAAAAACACTGTCTTGAAAGCTTCTCCAAACATTTTTCCTTCATTTACTTACATTTGCAGAACTCATATCCAGAGCTACCAGGCATACCTGTGGATCCTCCCTGTTTTCTATCTCAGAGCTATCCATCCTACAGCTCAGCAAGTCCTCAACAACAGGTGAGTGTCCTGCTTCAGGCACTCAGAAATGCTTTAGAGGACATGACGTTTAGGACACGAGTAATATCTAATATTTGCATTTATGATATGGTGTGCACATTGGACTATAACACAGTGGTCAGATCATGATTTCTTCTCTGTTCTCAAAAGGTCTCTTCTAGACTGTATCCTAACAAGGACCAGTCCAGCACCTCAAAATATAGTCTCTCCAGCCAGTCACACCAGGACGACACCACACAGTCCATCTTTCCTAAGCCCATTTACTCATACAGGTCTGAAGCTAAATCTTTTGTCTACCTTTTTTTACTTACTAATATTTAATACTGTCCGTGCTATCACAAGCAGGGTAGCTTTTTAAAATATATAATTATAAATAAAATTCTTTATTGTGGCAGCATTTTGATTTTCATGGCTCTGAAGAACAGCAAAACAGGAAGTCTCCCAGTCAGCGAGATCTACAGCTTCATGACTGAACACTTCCCATATTTCAAGGTACCACAACGTTATTATTAAATACTTTACTTAAGCATGTTGGCTCACTGAGACCAAGGTTTCTTTTCAAGAAACATTTGTGTGCTAAAGACATTTTTGTTTTAAGGGTAAACATACAGACACGTGATATAGAAACAAAGCATGTGACATAGTCACTATGACCCAGTGCTTTGAGTTTATTTTTGACTTTTGATTCTCTTTCTTGGATTTAAGTTTTAGCTTTGTATTAGTTAGTCCTGAGTTTTGTATTTTCTAGTGCATCATAGTTTATTATTTCTAGTTCCTGATTCTTGTTTTGTTACATTAGCTCCCTTTCGTGACCAGTCTGTTTCTAATCTTGTCTCTGTGTCTTGTCATCAAGAGCTCCTGTTGTAGTCTGTCTAGTCTCTATGGTTTGTCTCTTCAGTCAGTCATATTTCCATGTTTGTTTATTTCCAGTCCCTGTGTCAAATTCATGTGTCTCAATTTTGGTCTCAGTGTTTGTTACTTCCTGTTTTATTTTGATAATCCCTTATTCCTATACGCATTGCATTCAGTTTTTCTTCCTCTGTGTCCTTACTAGAGATGGACCGATCTGATATTACGTATCAGTCCGATACTGACCTAAATTACTGGATCGGATATTGGAGAAAAATAAAAAATGTAATCCGATCCATTAAATATCACGAAAGCACCTCACAAAACTTGCAACACCCCATAACTCGCCTCAGAACGTTAGCACGTCGGAGCAGTATGCATCACCTGATAGAGCGGCTGTGGCATGCGGGACCTGTCGGTGGTCTGGATAGCATGTGGAGCTTCGCTAGCAACCCGGCATTTCATCTCCAACAAAGTTATCCCCGAGAGAAGTAAAAAAAGTGTGTAAGTCCATCTCTGAATGTTTGTAAAGCATTCCTGCGTTAAGCTTAACAAGCGATATATGGAGCGACTGCCTCTTCTTGCTGCTACTTCAATCATGAAACTGCTTAACGATCAGCTGATCGGCTTTTCTGTCGAGTCCGTGTCTCTTGTTTGCTTTTGGCCCACTTCGTGCCAGAAAGAGGAAACCAGGGGCTGAACAACAGCAGCACGTTTAAGCTTGATCAGCTGTTGTTAGAATTTATTTATTATTACTTTCTACTCGAGGATCTTTTTCTACGTAGCTGACGGCTGGTAACTGTGCAGGGGCGGATCTAGCAAAGTTTAGCCAGGGGGGCCGATAGGGCATTAACAGGGAAAAGGGGGCACAAAGACATACTTTTCTTTCTTATTCTCATTTAAAATGTCGAGCTTTTAATAAATAATTATCTGACACCCAAAGTTTTAATTTGATGTAAAATGAATAGAAGTCAATTACTGTATATAGTGACTATTAAGTCTAATATATATACCCTAGTAAGCTATAGTACTTTTTCCTTTGGGAAGGTACCATCTGTGCAGTCTGCAATTTTGTTGAAGAAAGATGTTGAATCTATTTAATATTTCTTGAAAAATAATTGATTTCTGTGCATTTTTTTCACACTGCATCAAATTAAGGTTGATTACGTCGATTAAGCATCATGAGGTGGAGCGTGAGGGGTGGTTCCCTATTTTTTATTTATTTATTTTTGTTGTTGCTGGGAGTTGGAACCCTATTAGTTAGGTTGCTTAATATTTATGCTAAGTACTCTTTAAAAAACCAGAATAGGGAGGATGGTGTAGGTTTAAGTTTATTAGATTGAACAGTATTGCTGAACTATGAAATTTTTTTTTTGCATATAGGTATAACAGAATAGCTTTAGTGTAGTTGTTGTTTTAAACTTGAGTATGAACTTATACAAAATGCAGCAAGATATTAAAAAAAAACAGTTGTTGATTAAAAAACACTATATCAGATTCATATCGGTATCGGCAGATATCCAAATTTATGATATCGTATCGGACATAAAAAAGTGGTATCGTGCCATCTCTAGTCCTTACTCCAGATTAGTCGCTGCTGTGTTCACAGCTGTCTCAACTTCCTGTGTCTGTCCCAGTCTTCCCTTGCTCTTTGTTGTGTTCTTGAGTATACAAGTGTCTCTTGACACTGAACTGACATGTGGGACTTCATTGTAATGGGCTTCCTAAATGTTATTCTGTGTGTTTAATCGAAGTGGAACCATGAGTGTACACTCAAAAAAATCTTTATGCCCAAAATGCTGATTAACGAACTGATTTGGTTTTTCTTTTTGCGAATTTAAAGTGTAAAAGATTCAATATAATAAATTACCATTAAAACTTGATTGATATGTGTGCAGTTTATACCAAGCGTATTTTCCTTAGTGATTAATTAATTAATAGTAGTTTAAATAAACAAACCTTTCAGTACTTCAGAAACGTTTTTTAAGGGCAATTTTGTAACAGCTGTTCCAGGGTAAAGGACAGAAAAATACAATTGTTAACAAACGTAACAGAAAATAGTTGTAAGACAGTAGCTCATATATTTAAATGGAGCATTTTTCATTATTAAGCGATTTTAAGTGTTTTACTGATATTGCAATTTTTTTCTGGGAACCATGGAAATCACTTCATGGGCTTGGGAACATTTCTGAAAACCCATGCCTCCTTTCCAAAGCTGTTCAGTGGGCTGAATTGGGGACTTTGCTGGCCCATTTCTTATGTTTAACACCCCTGCTATACATCATTTGCTCTCAGTTCTCACGCACGGTATTAATTTACAAATAAAACAGTGATGCACTTTTTTGTTGGAGGGAGGTATACATATCAATGCATTGCATCCTTTTTTTGGTGAGGAGTTCTAAGTAACAGATTAGATTAGATTAGTTACGCTCATAAAATACTCCACATCTAAAGGAGCCAGCTGAGGTGGTTCGGGCATCTGACAAGGATGCCTCCTAGGCACCTCCTGGGTGAGGTGTTCCGGGCATGTCCCACCGGAAGGAGGCCCCGGGGCAGACCCAGGACACGCTGGAGAGATTATATCTCTCGGCTGGCCTGGGAACGCCTTGGTGTTCCCCCGGATAAGCTGGAGGAAGTGGCTGGGGAGAGGGAGGTCTGGGCTTCTCTGCTTAGGCTGCTGCCCCTGCGACCCGGCCCCGGATAAAGCGGAAGAAAATGGATGGATAAAATACCTTTATACTTTTTTAGTGGTTAAAGCCGCATTGTGTCAGAGCTGATGTAAAAACAGAGATATATAAATAATAAATTTTTGTATAGCAGTTGACAGATGTGATCATGTTAAAAATGAATGCCTTTATTCATTAATTTTGATAAATGAGGCAGCTGCAGGGTTGGACTTGAACCCTGCAAACGACAAATATTTTACATTTTCCAGCCATCTATGAATCAGTTCAATAGGTTCAGAGTAACTTCTGGAGGGAGCTGAAAGACTTGCTGCCATTCATATTAAAGATGGCTTATAGATGGCTGTTTTCCAAACAGCTGCCTAAAAAAAAAAAAGAATGAAAAAAAAAGTTAAACATATGCTGCACGGCTCGAATATACATGAGACAGATGAAATGATATTTGAAGAAAAGTTGGGTTCACTTTGTAAAAGCTGTTTCTAGATACGTCTAAATGCTTCAATCAACACATCGCTTATGTGCAGTTCAGTGGACACTTGTTATGGCATGCAGATACCATTTACTGGCAGAGCAGATGGTGGCAATATTAATATACTGTGTGTTGTAATATTCCCTGCAGGGTGGACTGAGTACCCTGATTTTATTAGATGGTTCACAATTAATTTATAGTTGCTCTCAAGATATTTTAACAAGAATGTAACACATGCAGCGGAAGACAATCAGGCAAGTGAGGTCGAGTTTCTTTCAAAGTCATACTCAAGATGTGGAAAAAAAAAACTGTGGAAACTATGGAAAAATGTTCTGTTTGGAATTCTGTATAGGGTGTTCCCCGAAACAATGAATCATAATAACATTCATGAGCCATCAGGAGAATTTGTCCAGTTTGTTTAAAGTAATATGAGGTGTCCCGGCAGCCAAGTGGTTCACTTTTAACATAAGTGTTCTTCATTTATCTTTTTCTTCCTGTGTTCAGACGGCTCCTGATGGATGGAAGAACTCTGTGCGGCACAATCTGTCCCTGAATAAGTGCTTTGAGAAGGTGGAGAACAAGAATGGCAGCACGTCTCGTAAAGGCTGCCTGTGGGCGCTCAATCCAGCCAAGGTGGAGAAAATGCAGGAGGAGCTGCACAAGTGGCGCCGGAAAGACCCCGTTACTATTCGCAGGAGCATGGCAAAGCCAGGTCAGTCCCGTAGGTATCCAACCTGAGAAATTGCAGAGTAGAAATTAAGGTATACAGAAGATTCTTTTCTACTACTTATTTTGCTTGTTTTACTTTTCCTGTAGAAGATCTTGATCGACTACTGGGAGAAAGACCGGAAAGACTCAGGTCTGTGCCACCAAACCCCAAATCAGGCACATTAACCAGAGCGACCCCCGTCTACAACCCCTCCGCTTTTACTTGTACTCCAGCTGAGCTTCGCCCAGCATGCCAGCCCATTTGCCAGTCACATTATGCTCACCTTCAGCCTCAGCAGCCCTTCTACCTCCCCCCTGCTGTCACACACCCCAGCAACTCATTCACCCTCTTCTCACCCTGTGGACAGCAGCCTGCAGCCGGTATCCCATCATCCACTGGAAGCCTCAACTCACCGGTAGCTGGGAAGATACCACCTGTTTATAACAATGCTCTCCAGTGTGATTACAGTGTTGAGCCCAGGACCACCATGCAGGAGTTTCTGCTGGAGGGAGACACCACTTATGACATTGACATGCTCAACCCCAGTCTGACTGACCTTCAGCTGCAAGGTATGAAAGACAGGGACAATACGGAGGGAAAATGAGTGCACCAAGATTTGCTTGTGCAAGCTTCAGCAGATATTTATTACTGATACTGACAAACTGGTTTAAAAGCTGATAGGAAAGAAAAGGGAATTTAGGAGCTGTGTCTTAGTTGCATAGTTTGCCCACCAGAGAGCACTGAAGAGTTGAGTTCCTTGCTTGGTAGACAAAGCCCATCATAATCTTTTACACAACTTTAGATCAGTCTGCATTTCTGCAGGCTGCTTTAACTGTAAAAATAACAAAATAGCAAACTGTTGTGTGAGTGTAGCATCCCTGCTAAATAATGATTGGTGTTGCTCTCTAAAATATGACCTGTGGTTCCTTTTTTGCAGGTAACCTGTGGGAGGAGCTGAGAGTCGACAGTCTGGTGGCAGAACCACAAGTTAGCACAAGCTCGTCCGCTACCTTTGTCCCTCAGAACCACCACATCCAGAGCAGCGGCCTGCATGTCGTGCCTCCCATCAGTCAGACATCAGCTGTGGTTGCCAGCGGTCGTTGTGAAGCGGAGTACGAGGACGGGGACGAAGGGCGAAATGTGGAGCAGCATGGCTGTTTTAACGGACTAAATCCCGTATTATATTCAGGAGTGGAAAGCTTGGCTGGGTATCTGACCTCCTGCACTGCATCCGTCTCTTTAATGTAAACCTTCGCTCTATGGATTTGATGTACCATGTGAGTCTGAACGAGGAATATAGTTTCAAGCAGTTTCACACTACAGTGTATGATTGGTGGTAATTTAAGCCCCGTGGCGTGTCCAGCGGGGTGGCCTTGGGGGGCCCCCCCAAACCAGACTGGCCACCCCGAAGCTAAAACAATAAAATTCAATTAAATATCAAATGTATGATTATGTTTCATAGTGAAGCTCAGATATCCGAGTGTAACTGAATGCAGCATCGGCTTCTGCACTATGAGCATCGTGTTAGCAAAGGTAGGAGAGCCAAGCACGAAAGACGGCACCACAGAAAACAATTTTTCTGCGAAAGATTAGCAGGTTAACATAGCTGGACTGGCCATCGGGCATACCGGGCATTTGTCCGGTGGGCTGATGACTTATTTATTTATTTATTTTGTAACGGCATGAACAATGAGAGGTGGTGGATTGGCCAGATGCTGGCCGATGTGTAAAAATAACTCAGTTGTTTGGTGGTGGCTATGGCGGAGCTTCCACAGAGGCAACAGGTGGATGAGGGAAAGCAGGAGGAGGAGAGACCCGAGGCGGCCGCCAGTCCGAGTGTCAGGTGAACTGAACTTCAGATAAGAAGTTATGACCTGCAGTCTCTCTGGGTCATATATAAACCAAGTTTAGGTGGAGTTTATTTTCGTTGTGCTGACTTTTTACAGTCAGTTACAATAACTCGTACTGCGTGAGCTAGCATGACAGAGTTTCTATACAGCTGTGTGGGTGCTATGATGTTACTGATAGTGAACTTTATTGTATTCATAAGGTTAGTTGGTAGAGTTGCCAACGGCTCCTTAAAAATGGAATGGTCCCTCATTCAGAGAAAATATTATGCGTCTCGTATTGAGCTGAGAAGAGACGCAGTTTGTCCCGTACTTCAGCTAGAATGAAAAAAAGACACAAAGCTGGATTTATTCTGTCGTTAGGCTGCACAGCTGCCTCTTCTTCTCTCATCCTCTCACCCTCCCTCTCCTGTTGCAACTTCAATCATGAAACTGATCAGTGATCAGCTGATCGGCTTTTCTCTCTTGTTTGTTTATCGCCCACTTTGCGCCAGAAAGAGGAAACCAGCGGATGTCGCCCTAAACAACAGCAGCACGTTTAAGCTTGATCAGCTGTTGTTAGAATTTATTTAATATTAATTTCTAGTATCAGCTGATGTTTGCTGGAGCCACAGCTGTAAACCTGCTGGTCATGATATCAGTTTGTATATCTGGTGAGAGGGAAACATGAAGATGAAACCAGGAGATGTCCTTACTGAAGCATCAGAGCTGAACAGGTGATGGAGAAACAGGTTTACCTTTTAGGTGACATGAATGAGTTGAAGTTATGAACTGTTTCTGGGAGACAAATAACACCAGGCTCCTTTTTTAAGCAGCTGACAGCTGGTAACTGCAGGGGCGGGTCTAGGAAAGTTTTGCCAGGGGGGCCAGGTAGGGCATTAACAGGGAAAGGGGGGCACAAAGAAATATTTTTATTTCTTATTCTCATTTAAAATATCTAGCTTTTATTAAATAATTATCTGAATCTTGCGAACAAAGTTTTTATCTGACGTAAAATGTATAGAAATCATACATATACCAAAAAGACTATACATCACTGTCACAACAGCGTTTGTTTTCATTCAAAGGCTTTATGGCTTTAATACCTGGTGGGCTGGTCTGTAGTCAAAATGCCCAATTTTTTGTCCCAGTCCAGCCCTGCAGGTTAATACTGGCAGTGTCACCATGCCAGCTGACTGTATTTCATCATCAGCCAGTGTTGTTCTTTATACATCAATATTACCAAAGTTTACCATAAGGCAGCATAGAAAGTATTTACTTGCTTTCAGGTTTTATTCAAATGTTAGTCTTTTCAGTTGTTTCTCCACTTTTTTCCTGTTTCAAAATCAAACACCAGTTTGTGAGAAGATTATCTTCTTTTTTTAATAGGCAGAAAAAGTTTTGCATTGGCTAATTTCCCAATTGTATGTTAAAAATGTTCGTATTTTAATATTCAAAAATATTTTTGCCCAAAACATATGTGCACTATATGTCAGTAAAAATACTATGCAAATATTGCTGTCCTTGAATGCTGAATAAGCACTGACAAAGCACTGATTGTATCTCTTGTACTTTATCAACAGAGTATCTAAAAACTTTGCACCGTAGTGGTTAAAATCTCATTCTAATAAGAGTTAAAAGTGCATTTGGTTATTAGGTTTATAGGGTTACTGAATTATGGTTAACGGTTGGTAGAATTTTTTTTAACATTATCTGCCAATTACATCTGCCACCCTTCTCCAAATCTGTGCCCCTACCTGGCCCCCCAACAAAAATTTTCTAGACACGCCACTGTTGAAGCCATCGCTGCAACAGACTCTGATGAAATTGGTTGTTGAGATTTTCACTGCATGCAGTCACAGTTCAGCTGATAGGACAGAAGAGCTCGTGTATAGTTATTGTCTGAAACATTTTTCCGCCTCCATTTCTTCTTATAGCTCCTGATGAATTAGACTATTCAGTATTAGAGGTTTACAAAGTGCATGTGTTTTGGTTCATTGCTTCTTCCTGCGGCTCACTCCCTGATCAGCAACAAGCAGCAAACAAACACAACAAACCTTCTTCACAGCAGCTGTTTTTGACTTGAACTAGTCAGCAAGATAAGGCAGGTGTTACTAATCACGTTAATGAAGGCTTAGTTTCTAAGCAGAACAGCACCAAGCTTCATTAATGTGATTAGTTACACCTGCTTTTACCTGCTATTAGAAGAAAACAGTTGGAAACCGTTAGAATATTCTGTCGATGATAGATATTTGGATGAAACCAGGTGGTTGGAAATATGACCTTACATGGTTGCTAATTTTGCTCTGAAAGGTTTCCACTGCCTCTGGGTGTCCAAAAAACCCCTTGTTGTTTCATGTTTATACACCATTGACCAGAGTCTGTGTATCATGTACTCACTGGCTCAAACCATGCACAGTATGTGCTGAGAGGGAAAAAAAGAAAGAAAAGATGCTGATGATTGATGAGTGATACAGTGGGAGATGCAATAATAACGGTGCAGTAAGACTGTTGCTACAGAAGATGGCGACAAAAACACGTTTTGCTTGTTGCGTGTTAGGAATAATCTTTGGACATGCTTTACTTTCTGTGTGCATTTGACTGTTTTCTACATCAAATAAGTCAAAGGAAGAAGAATTCCAAGTAAAAGCACACAAACGACCTGCGGATCTTAAAGTGTAGAGGATGTTAAATGGAAAGTCTGCAGTCTAGGGAATTTATAAACCACTGCAGTCCATTTAAAGGTAATCAAGTTCAGTCAATAGTATCGTCTGTACCTCAACTTTAGGTCTTTTTTCTTTTTTAGTGGGTGTATTTGGAGTGAACCTCACTGTTAATGAAAAAAAACCAGCAAATATCAAGGTCCCACAAAAATCCCACATTTATTGCAGTTATGGAATTTTGGTTGTCAAAACTTTTTTACATACTTTTATTTATTTTTTTGCTTAAAACATTTATTGTAATTAAAGTATACACAGTGCTCAGTACTACAGAGATCGTACTGGATATCAAAATTGGTATCTGACTTTGGGCTAGTGTAACTCTCTGACACTTTTTCCAAAATGGCTATTTATTTAAAAAATACTCCTCACGCACTACAGTAGTAGTAGTACTACGGACATGAAAATATATGACAACAAGTGACACATTCACAAAGACAGAGTACACAGTGCCGTCATTCAACTGAACGATGGCAGATCACAGGAGGAGGACCGAATCATTCAGATGTGTGTGCCACTACAAAGACTTTGCTGAACCTCTGCAGTACAAATACAGTGAGACTCCTATACAAACTATATACTGTAAATATACATCTGATTTTTTTTATTCTTACTGCTTTTAGGGCAATTTCATTTCCTCCTTTGTCTCATTCTGTGTTTCCGCCTTGTCTGTTTGACTTCGGTTTCTCTTCCAAAACACACAAAATAAAATAAAGTTTTCCTGATGAGAAACTGGAACCCACATATACAGACAGAAAGCAACACTATGTACAGACACCGCATGTGTTTGCTGCCCACACACTCACTCACGCACGCTGATGCAAACTGAGGATAAAACTTGCAGAATTCAGTGTTTCTGCAAAAAAAAAAAAAAAAAAGAGGCAAAGGGAGAAATCTGATTGGCCGGGCAGCTCAGTACCTGAATGGAAATGCATGGAGCTTAACAGGGAAGGAGACATGAGTATTTAATGCCAGTGATTTGTCCATCAGTTCATCTGTTTCTGGTCCTGAAGTGATAGCTGGATTATCGAAAATGTCTAAAACAGGGAAGGAGAAAGAGAGAAATGGTGGAGGGTTGCAGGATGGAGGCTTTCCTACGGCCCTCCGCTGTAGGAATAATCTGCCTTGTTGTGCATCACCAGCTTGTTGTCCACAAAGTAGAAGCTGTCAGACTGTGTCTCGTAAGGGTGCAGGATCATCTCACGCACTGAGAGAGGGAGAGAGACAGCACACAGCGTTCTAAAACATCAAATCCATCTAAACATGGGGCGGGGGTATTTGTCTCGAGTGCGTCGGAGTGTGTGACACTCACTCATTTCCTCGGACAGCGTGGGGAACTCATAAATGTGCTCGCACGTGTTCTTGCTGCTGGGCATGCAGAAGCCAAACTCGAAATCAAAACTCTTTAGCAGCTGATCGCGGAAGTAGTGTCTCTCAATCATACGGAAGTTGTTGATGGGGGTGTCACCAACCGTGAACTCCACTCTGCAGAGACACAAAGTGGACAAAATACACCCACCAACGAGTAAGGGAATGGAAATACAAACTGCTGTCGCTGCTTTTGACACTTATGATAACAGTTGTAAGAACGCAACAAGGGAAAAGCCTAGTAACAATCAATCTAGATTATCTGCAAACCCAATTCCAAAAGGGTGGCTGCTTAAAACGTGAATAAAACTGAATGCAATTATTTGCAAATCTCAGAAATTCCATATTTTACTCACAGCAGAACACAGAAAACATATCAAGTACTTAACCTGAGAAAATGTAACATCTTAAGAAAAAGCTTGTTTTGAATTTGATGGCAGCAGCACCTCTGGAAAAATTTGGGACAGGGTTTGTGTTCACCACCGTGTAACATCACCTCTTCTTATAACAGTTTGTAAAATGTAGGAACTGAGGAGAGCAGCTGCTGGACTTTTAGGAGAAGAATATGGTGGTGTTTCTAGATTATGGATGGATATGTCTTTTTTGACTGATTTGTGGAATTCACAACAAACTGTGATCAAAGAAAACGATTTCTGGAAGAGTTCCTGATTCCTGACAGAATCATGTCTGTTTTTAATGCAGCACAGTCTGAGGGCCTGAAGTTCACAGACATCCGATAAGCAGCACCTGGCTGCTACTAAAGCCTCTTAATTCCTATGGAAGCAGAAAGGATGCAAGTCTCCTTTATTAGGTTATGGGAGAGTGTCAGATCTGAACACGCTGAGTAGCCTTTAGTGTTTAATTGCATTGGTTGCTTCAGAGCTCTAACAAGTAGCTTTCACATTAGAAATAAATAGCAGTGAAAAAATAAACACATTAGCTTTATTATTTTTATGCGGTTGTGACGAGCAAATCACTTTACTTACAACACACTGCACTGCTCTCTTGTCTTAATTATTCTTTACTGTTATATTTTTACATTCTGCTTACATCTCCATCACCTGTTCCTCTGATAATGTCTCTGATTGGAGCAGACCATGTGCCATCGATCCCCTTTTTGCTTGGAAGAAGAGCGAAACAACACGTCAAACTTTTATGTGAGCCTGAAGCAGAAAGTCTGAGTTAAATAAGAGAGTCGATAATCATAGTCGTGATACCTGTTATCTCTGACTGAGGTTTCACATTTTGTTAAGCCCGGTAATGCAAAGAAGGCCTGGTTTTGTTTAGCTTGCTCTGGAGCACACCCATAAAGGAGGCTTAAAAAAAACATAGTTTGGTGAATTAAATGTGATTAGAAATGATAAAAAGGATAAATCAAAGTTATAAAATTAAAAAATGAAGACTGTCAGGGGTTTTGAGTTTTGGGGAGTTTTGGGTTTTCTATAATTTTGTATTCTTATCTTGTTTTATGTTTCTATACTCTATAATATTAATATTTAGCTTGCTGTATTTCTTAGTGTTTATGGGACCTTTTTTTCAATCTTGGTTGTTGTTTTCACGACTTTAGTTCTGACCCTTTGTTGCAAAGACCTTTAGGTTTGGTCTGTGTTTTGTGGGTTTATGACTTCCTTTTGGTTTTCAGATAGGAGCTCTCTGTTTATGTTGTTAGTTTTACTTTCCTTGTGTTTATGATTTCTTATCTGTGCCTTTAGTTCCCTGCTTGTTTTAGCTGACGATAGGTTTTTAAATTCCCTTTTGTATTCCAAATTCTGTTCCTTCCATCTTATGTTTTGACCTCTTTTCAATTCAATTTCATTTATATAGAACAGCAATTACAACAGCAGCCACCTCAAGGTGCTTTATATATACCTACAAAAAGACTACCTCCATGAGCAAGTACTTGGCGAAAGTGGGAAGGAAAAACTCCCTTTTAACAGGAAGAAACTTCAGGCTCAGGGAAGGGAAGCCATCTGCTGCGACCAATTGAGGACGAGGGGGAGAAGACAGGACAAAAGGCACATTGTAGGAAACACAGAGATGAATAACTAATGATTAAATGCGGAGTGAAAAAAGGTGAATGAAGAAGAAAAACCCAGTGCATCATGGTCCCAAGTCCCCAGCAGCCTAAGCATATTGCACACTAACAAAGGGATCCAGCCCTAACTATATAATTGTATATTTGAGTCTTGGTCTCAGTGTTAGTTATTTCTTGTCTTATTTTGATAGTCTCCTGTCACTAGTGCTTTGCATTTAATTCTACTTCCCCTGTCGCGCCATCTCTGATTGGTTTCAGCTGTCCTCCCACCTGTTTCCTCTCCGGTGTATATCTATTGTCTCAGTCTTTCCTCCTTGCGTGTTTTCTTAGAAGAGTTGTAGTTTTGGCACGTTTGTTCTTGACCTGCATTATTTTGTATTTTAGTAAAAACACAGCATTAAAGCTGATTTTGAGTTTACTTTCCATTTTCTCAGGCCTACATTTTGGGTCCATCCATCCAGCTGTCAAATGCACTAAAACCATTTACTCTACAGGTTAACACACACATAATCCAAATAATAATAATAATGATGATGATAATACTACTACCAATAATAATGATACAAATTTAGGGCTAATCCCAGTTTAGATTAGTCAGTTGATGTGTTGGTTTGAAATCTGCACTCAGTCTCATGATGAGCAGTTTTGGCTACTTGGTGCCCGACTCAGCAGATGGGCTGGGCCACTCTGTTCACACTCATCGCTGTCAGCCTGCTGCCTGTGACACCAGAGCCTACACATATCCTACTTCCGGTACGTTCCCTCAGTCGGAGCAGCAGGGTTGACCGGATATTACACCACATGGGGACTTACGTGGCTCCAACCTGCCGCAGCTGTAGGAAAGCCGGGGTGAACTGGTATCGGACAAAACGGCCGGCATTGGGGTCACACTGCTTTTTACCACCAGCTGAAGACAAGATGAATAAAAACAACAAAAAGCAGTCAGCTTTTTGAGTTCCAGCCCTTGCTCGGCTTATTTGAGCTATGCACATATGCGTGCAGGTTTTTCCTATTAAACTGATGAACCAATAAACCATCTGACATACTGGAAGGTTTTTGGACCTGCCATATAATGTGTTATCTAGTTTCTGCACGTTGGAGCTCACCTGGTGTCGGAGGTTTGGTGATCTCAAAGAGGACAGTCCCCGTTTCCATGTCACGGATCTTAAATCTGGTGAAGTCGATCATGTGGACGTTTTCTTCTGGAGAGCAGAGGTAATCTGAAGACAGAAAAAAAGAAAAAAATGTGTCTTAGGTTCTTCTGTTGTTTTGTACATGATACAAAACCAACTGTCAGTTAACCACAGACTTCTGTTACACTCCAAGAAACAGTCATATCTGTTGTTACAGGCAGGCCCGAACCGGTCTCACATTCATAAAAGCCAGCTCTGCGCTGAAGAATAGTCACCGGTGTAACATCACAGCGGTGCCAGGAAAGCCATTTTTGCACGTTTTTATCTTCCTCTGCGCCGAGAGAAGTCACAATACAAAACTCCCTACTTCAGCTACTTCAGTGAAAGCCAAGACAGACGTTCAGGTCACGCTGAGCTCAGGGAATTGTCTGAGTCGCTCAAAAGGATAGACACACAAAGCAGAAGCTAAACACGTTACTCAAAGTTTCTAACTTTCAAAGCAACTCACTAATCTCTCATATGTTTGTACTTATGTGCATCGGAAGATACGCCCAGAGTCAGGTTTGACAGCGGCAGTTATGTAGTCTCATTTCTGGCGAGTGATTGAATTGTTTTTGTGATTGGTTTGAGTATGCATATACTTACCTTCAGATAAAGAAATCTTACAAAACAATACAGAAAACAATATGGTGATCCTATTATTGTATGCATGAGTTGTATGTTAGGGTTGTTTAGAAATAGCTTTTCTTTATTTAACTTTTAACTAAAGTTGAAGTTTAATGGCTTAAACATAGTTTTGCTCTGGTTCTATGCAGAGCCTACAGACAGCTTTGCAGATCAACTTCTACATGCATTTATATAGAGAAGCAAAGGTGCTTTGTGTTGTAAGATAAGGATCCTACAATCACCTGGGAGCGGTGTTACAAACAAAAATAATTTCCCACAGTCACCCAATTCAGTTCAATTTAATTAATTTCAGTTGTATTTAGTTTTCATATTGGCAGCTAACAATAACAGTTGCTTCAGGTTTTATACCTTGAAAGCCCCAAACAATCTGACAGTCCCCTATGAGCAGCACAGACAATGTCGCCTAATCATTCAAGCCTTTGTATGTGAAGAGAAGGATTCAATTCTGGATTACACTGGGAAATAATAAAGAGAAGCGCATATATGAGAAATATGATCTCGCTTTCTCTCTCTAGTTGTTCCTCTCTAGACTTTTCAGGGGCCTTTTAGAGCCAACCAAAGGTTTTCTCTTTCATGGGGAACACATCTGCCTTCCACTTTCCTGCTCTGGACTGCACTTTTCAACTATTCTGTATTTGACCTATGCAGGGCATCATCAACAACAAAGCTACATGTTATTGTTTGGAGAACTGCATCAGTTGCATACCTGCTTAGGATCTACAACCGGACACCAAAGCAGCACTGTAAATCTTGCCTCGTTGTGGCTGTTTTTGAAGCTTATGGATGGCTCTGGACCACAACTTGGTTTTTCCTGCTGTAAATTCAGGCTGGTGGGAGACCTCCCATGGTGCAAAAAGCAATTCTCCTCTCTTCCTGTGCCTTTATATGCCACATTACATTAACATGTCTTCAGTTTCTCCTTTTTGTTGTGTGTTGTTGATTTTTATTTTATTGTTATTTTTTTTAAAGAAACATTGTATTGGGTCAAAGCAAACATTCTCATTCTCATATAATTTCGGATGCTGTTACCTCTCATTTGCTGCTCTCATGTGCTGAAAATCTAAATTACGATAAAGAATTTTTGTCCACTTTTAAAACACGTCTTAACCCCAATTTTATCCTTTGATTTTCAGCCTCAGCGAGACTTAGCTTTTCTTGTAATTAAATTAGCTACTAACTAATTAATTAATTACTTTGCTTTTTGCTTTCATTTGTTTTTTTATTAATGTATTATATAATTTTATTATTTTGTTCCAATGTTCAGCACTTTGTATCACCTGTGGTTGTTTTAGAATGCTTAATGAATAAAGATGATGATGATGATGATGATGATGACTTTTTTACTGTCCTGTAATATTGTTGACCAAACAGGTTGCTTTCCGACAATAACAATAAATGTTTTTTTTTTTTTATCACTTTTCTCTTTCAGGATTTTGATGGCATTAAACCAAAGAACTGTCAGATTTGGCCACGTTGGCGCTATGTGTGCACGTATGTGTGCACGTATGTGTGCACGTATGTGTGCACGTATGTGTGCGTGGCATGTGTGAGACACTGCCTTCCCAACGGGGCAGGATTAGATCTAAGAGGCTTATTGTGTTTTACCATCACATGGACTGACTGTTTGAGAAGCGCGGACACAAATGCACACACTGTATCTCATTAGGGTATGGTAAGGGCAAGTATTATTAGCTGTTTACGTTGCGTAAGTGTTGAAGGGTCTTTCTCTCTGAGCCTTTCATATGATACATTAAGAAAGACAAACATAAGTTACACTAAATGCGTTATCACCTGACTTGAACGGATCTATGTATTTGTACACACACACACACACACACACACACACCTGCACAGTTACATCTTTGACTCCTTCCTTCTGAGGGTTAAGGAGCAGATGGGCCACACAGGCTTTAGCCACCTGCTCTGAGGTATTTATAGACTTCTTCATAAAGGTTAACACACAACACTTAATGTGAAATTTACTGAACACCAATAATAATCATAATCAATCAATCAATTTATTGATAAAGTAATAATAATCTTAAAAAAGAAGAAATCTGAATGCTGTTATGCCGGAGTTAAAGAAAATCCCTTATTTTGCACGGTTTTAATGGAGATTTACACAGGTGGTGAAGTGAGACCCATTACTTAACAGACCTTATTATTTTTTCTAAGGACAGTCTCTTTGGTTCTTTAGAGTTTCTTTCACACTCCAACCAATGCTAACATCTGACATGTATTTTAACTCACAATTTGCATAGAGTTAAAAACTTTATGAGCTTTGATATTTAGGTGAATGAGATCGTGTCATCTTTCTACGGTGGCCCTGTGAAGTCAAACAAACTGCAACTTAAGAAAAATGGAAAAACACCACAAAAAGCAGACAAAACAAAACGGAAGTGTTTTTGGGAGACAATTATGTGACGGACCAGCTTCAGACGTGAACTGCACTGTAAAAAAAGAAAAGAAAAAAAAACTTAGAAGAAGAAGACAGCTGTAAAAACTTGATGCTGGGAACCCAGTTGTGTATTCTGTAAATCATCATTTGTTTTTCGGTTGGGAATCTGTGCAAGCTTTCTGGAATGTCATGCGGAGTTAGCTACAGTCCAGGGGGATTCAGTTACCACATTAAACATTAAGTGTAATTCAATTTGGGATATTTGATCATTAAAAAAATGAATTTGCTATTAATAGATTAATGTGGATACTTTGACACTAAACCATGAACAGAATGGCTGAATGAACGCAACCCCCTGGTTTAGTCACTAAAACAGTTACCGTTAGCTTGTCACTTCCGCAGCTGGTCCGTCATG
Source organism: Mchenga conophoros (assembly GCF_057382185.1). Lineage (NCBI taxonomy): Eukaryota > Metazoa > Chordata > Actinopteri > Cichliformes > Cichlidae > Mchenga > Mchenga conophoros. The sequence continues at coordinate 20,839,686 of NC_140539.1, read as the reverse complement.
GTAATGCTTCCCCTTTCTATGAGGTTTTTTTTTCTATGTCTGTTGTTCTTTTGTGTGTTTTTGCAGCATTTTTATATTGCTTGTGTTTTCTGAAACTGGAGTGACTTTCCATTTTCATAGTGAATAACGGCGTGATCAAGAGATTTTTGCCTTTAAAAAAAAAATTTTTTTTCGGTTACTTTCTGAAACAGTGAGAGTATAGATAGCGTGTGTTTATTTGCAGCGCCCTCTAGTGCTGTGGTTTTTTTTAATGTGAGGGGCTTATATGCACTGGGAACATTACTATAAGCCTAATGTTACTGCTGCAAATGCAACTTTCACATTGGATTTAAAGAGTGCCTGCATGCTATGTGGCCTAGACGCGATTAGCATGGAGTCGTTTTGAAATAAACCCAAGAACTGAAATCGTCGTCTTGGCTGAAAGCTGAATCAAATACTGTTATCTAACACAGTGCAAAACTACGCTCTTCATGCTGCAGAGATTAGATGCTTGTTTGGGTTACTCACACTAATAACATAAGTATCTACAACCTCTCTCACCTCCCCCAAACCATTTACAGCTCATGTTTAATATGACAGCATGTCAGGGTCCTGAGCTAAATGACTGTTTCAGGGATGCAGCAGAGTCAGAGAGGAAAGTGTTTACACTCAGGATCCAAAGCTTAAAATAGCTACTGTAATTGCAGCTTTGACATTATTTTCAAAGTGAAGGATGTATTGGGTATGTTACACTGAAGTCCATCGGTGTGTTACCCTGCTCCCACGGTTAAACCATCAACTTAAAAAGGAAACTCTCGCATGCGTACTGCACTATTCAAAAGTCTTGAGCTACCTTTGATTTCTTTATATTCTGCTATGAAAACAGGAAATAGGTGCAATGACTTATTGAAACATCAGCATACATATATGGAAATACTGCATATAAGGCACAGATAGTTACCATGCTAATAGGCCTGAATGTCAGTATTTGGTAAGGCCGCCTTTATTCTTTAGCACAGTCTGAACTCTCCTGTTAAACTTTCTTGTAATTTCTTTAAGGAATAGTTCTCCAGGCTTCCTAAAGGATATTCAAAGCTCTTCTCTGGATGTTGTCTGCCTTTTGTTCTGTTCTTTGTCAAGATGATCTCATACTACTTCAATAATGTTCAGGTCTGGGCTCTGGGGAGGCCAATCCATGACTGATAGTGTTCATCTATGTGTTATTCTGACAGGTATGCTTTTACTGCACTGGCAGTGTGTTTAGGATGTTTGTGATGCTGAATAATTAAGCTATTGCCCATCAGATGATTTCCAAATGATACTGGACCGTGGATCAAAATTTGATGATACTTTTCTGCTTTTATAGTCACATCGATATTTACAAGATCTCTAACACCACTGGCTGAAATGCAGCTCCAAACCATAACAGCCTTTACCGTGTTTTACAGATGGCCTCTCTCCTTCCTTGATTTGAACCAAAACTTTTCATAAGACAAACATTCTTCTGAAAATGGTCAGGTACAAGGACTGGACTGAAATTATGTGAAAAAGCAGCCAATGTCCAAAGAAATGCTGAAAGGACTTCAGAAAACCTGGAGAACTATATCTCGCTCCTCGGAAGCAAAATATATAAGAAATGACGGGTGGTTCAAAACGTTTGCACAGTACTGTACATACAAAATCAAAGATTAGGTCAGAACTATTCCCACAGTTTACTCACAGTATATTATAACATTGCTAGAACGCCTTTGGCTGTTTTGATCGAACGAACATTGACTGAAAACTCAAAGTCAGTGCTCTTTCCCTCTGTCCAGTAAGAATCTTTTATGTTACAACCTCAAGGAAAACTGAACTCATCATTTTTGGTGAAATAGCCCTTCCTTTTCTCACAATCTGTCTGACGAGTGCTCTAAGTCTATTTTCTGTAACAGCTACTAAACTTGCTGTCTTTGTGGACAGATGACTGATAGATGTACTTGGTGAATCAGAGACGGCTTCTTGCCAAACCTGATGAAAAAGACAGATGGAGCGTTTCATCTGATAGCAAAGCCAATGAAATCACTTTCATCCAGTGCAGTGCAAGAATTTGCACACTTCTGTGTGCTCCTACGGTCGCATGAAGCCCAGACTACACACTACAAAACACACTTTGATTTCACAGCCTCTGCACATGGAGCAGCTTGACTGATGATGGGTGACTGCCTTTCAGAGATTTGTAGTAGTCATAAAATATACCCCTTTCACATGCTCGGTGTTTAGAGAACACAAAATTTGGTGTGAGGGGAAAAACACACAAACTGAAGGAAAAATGTCATTTTCAGTTTGTGAAACATATTTAGAACACCAAAAAAGAAAGAAATAAAAAGAAATAAAAAAAGACAGAGAAGTACAGTATAAACAAATAGGTCTCAGACTGGTTTCTGAAAACATGTAGCTGGGGCAAATCTACCTACTATAGCACATTTGGAATTATTTATATATCGTCTGTGAAAGCAATTAAGTTAGGAGTTAACTCTGCTCTAGATGGTTTTCATCCTGCTCGGGGGCTACTCCACCAGTTGTATCTTTGGAAGATATTTAAGGGTGTGTGGGAGTTTACCCAACCAGTCTAAAGGCATTGGACTGCTTTCTTTAAGGTGTCCTGTGAGGGGTGTTTCAGGAGTCTGTTGTAAGTTACGTAACTGCTGATTAATGGGAAGAAAAATACTACTGCTGAAGCCAGCATCTTAACATATTCCAGCCATGAAGATTACCCCTGCACATTTAAAAAATTATGCTCTGTGTCAATGTGACACAGAGGTCTAGAGCAAGCATCCATATGTGAGGATTGGGAAGTGACCGTCGTCTAACTATTGTTTCAATCAGCGCATCACAAATACACAGTGCTAAAGGGCACTGTATGTACCTCTAAGTGACTTTCAGAAAACAGCATTATTTAACACCTGGGGAATAAGAATAAGCTTAAAATAGAACATTTTAGGCTTTACACACAGTAAGTTTTGTCCAGAGAGTAAAACTTGTTGAACGCGTAGCTTCACTGGTGCTGTAAAAAGGAAACCTGTACACAGCATCTCACTAACAAGGAAAAAAGTACAAGAAAATAACCGTCCATCATTGTAAAGACAGGACATCCATAAAAATGTGGTTAAAATGATGGTTCTATTCGTCAGTTTGCTCTTCTTTCCTTTTTGCACACACACACACACACACACACACACACACACACACACACACACACACACACACACACACACACACAAAGTGCTGCACTTCACTTCCTTCAACACTGTCACCTAGCAACGCTCCTTGTGATAGAGCACTAGCTCGATTAGCCAGTCTTTTTCCTTCTCCTGTTCCACCTGCCTGCTCCACAACAACAAGGTGCAGCAGCAAATCAAAGGAAAGCATCTTGGATTTGACATCAGTCGTATGCAAACGAAATGCACCACGTCTGGGATCCAATGGAGGTATGCCTGAGGCCTCCTCCTATGGAGGATTGTGCAGGATGTGCCTGAAGTGCAGGAGAAATTAGACATCCTGTGGCAGTGAAAACAGTGACTCCACTTGTGACATGAGACCTTACTGTACTTGTCATTTTGCTGAAACATGTCATTATCTTCCAGCTCAGGTAGGCTGCCTTTAATTCTGCCTTTGCCTTTTGGATCTTACTCTAACCTCGACACATCTAATTTCTTGGATAACAATCAGACTCATGCTATTAGACTAACATCAGGCTTTTGTTAAATACATGAATTTTCAGTTGTCAACAGAGTCCTGAAAAGAGGCAGCAGCACCTCTACAGAGAGTAAAATTAGCACCAAGTCAAGAGTCATGCTGTGCTCCTGCGTTCAGACTCCCAGAGCCTGTCTGACGGGTGCCACTTATAGCTCCCTAATCCCTGAGATTAGCCCGGAGTTACAGACTTTCAGCCACAGGGATTGACTCCACATGGCTCATTCTTTGACTGCGTGGCCTTTGATTAGTTTTAAGACCTTGTTTTGAATAAATCTAAGAACACAAGTAAGGAAAATGCAAAACATGTTTGCATGTTTTCACCTTAAATCCATAGCCTTTGGCTGCTTGTGGCATTAGCATTACACGTTGGAGTTCACGTAATGATGTATGGTGCACCTGAGTGCGGCGGGTTGTTTCATGTCTCTCAGTTAACAGAACCTGCAGGCAAACTGACAAATGGTGAGGTTCATGGAGAGGTTGCATTCTGAGCAGCTGAATGCAGATGAGATTTTTCTCCTCTTATCTTTCTCCAACCAGAAAAAAGAGGGGGGAAAAGATCCGGGGCTTCCTGTATCTTATGATCAGTGCTGGTGGTAATTCTTTACATTCGTCTGCAATGCACTATGGTTCCTAAATTAAGTAATCACATTAGTTACTAATCAAATATTTATGTCAATTTTGTTACGCAAGTTCTTTAATTACCTGCATAATTTTTGCTTGTGCACTAATCACTTGACTTTGGTTCACGTGGCGGATTTGGATAAAAATAGCAGAGTCGTCTGTAGCTTCTCAGGGGTGGATATAACAAATAATCTTGTGGACATTTGTTTTCATATCTTAGTGAGGACAAACAATTGACATAATGCCTTCCCTAGCCACTTGCCCTAACCATCAGAAATGAATGCCTAACTCTAACCTAACCATAAACTAGTTGTAACCCTGACACAAAACCCACATTTTGAGTCTCAAAAATACCTTTAAACTCGTGGGGACGGGCATTTTGCCCCCACAAATATATTAGCATTCCAGTTTTTGGCATATTGAAAAATGGCACTTTATGTATGTTGATTGCACTTTATGTACACACACACACACACACACACACACACACACACACACACACACATAAAAGCACACAAAGCAATGAAAATTTGAGAATTTTTTTCCCTTTGTTTTCTTTTTAAGATGTTGGAGTGAAAACAGATGATAGCATTCACCTAGCTTACTACAAGGAGTGATTGTTGTTACCTCTGCCAGCTGTTTTCCTTTTCCACCCTTTATGCCTAGCTATGGTGCAGTGGTTAAAACATTTGCTTGGCAATTGCAAGCATGCTGGTTTGGTTCCAGCTGGAGGCACAAATCCCTTCTGGGGTTGCCTCAGGAAGGGAATCTGGCATAAAACTCTGCCAATGCAGAGCAAACATGCGGTGCTACCCAATGGAACGACCCCTTGTGGTAACAGAACAGCTGAGAGTAGCTTTTATGCCTAAACTAGCCTTCAGAGAATAAAAAAGTAAAATCCCTACAAAAACTGCAAATGCTGAAATTAAACATATAATTTCTCTTTTTTGCTAGCAAGGCAAGTTTATTTATATAGCACAATTCAACAACAAGGTGATTCAAAGTGCTTTACAGAGACATTAAAAAATCAAAAACAAATAAAAAGCATGATTTAAAATTGATTTAAAAAAAACAGTAGATAAAATCTGTAGTTAAAATGTAAGTTTTGAAATTTAAGCTTAAAAGTGTGGATTTGATGCTTTATTCAAATTCAGCTAAGAATAGGTGAGTCTTCAACCTGCATTTAAATAAACTGAGTGTTTCAGCTGATAGCAGGCAAAGATCCTCAAAGATCAGCAGGTTTGATTTGTAGGGTAGTGCACACATGTATACTGAATGTAGGTCATCTGTTCTTCAGGTGGAACCACTTCAGTATGGAGTATGATATAACCTCTGCCTGGTAGTAAACACACACACTCCACCTCTCTTCATGGACATCATCCATTTTAAAAAGTGCATAAAATAGCTCAAATTAAACTGCAGAACAAAACAGCTCAAAATATAAAAACATATTTAAAAAAACTACTGATGTTTTTATTGTAACTTGTAAAACTGCACCTTGCAAATAGATAGAGACTGCTTAAAGCAGCAGATTCAGCAGCACACTGATATGAATATTTGAACTCTTATAGTATGGGCCTCCAACCTGTGGCTTTGGATCCATATGTGGCCCTTCCACCTGTCTCCAGTGGCCCCCTTTGGCTCTGATAAGAAAACTAGATTAAGAAAATGATCCTCTTAAATTCTCTAGACCTCCGTATCAGTGGCTAGCATGGATGCACATCTATACACGTCCTGTTTTAGTGTCCTTAGCTATGAACTGAAAATAAAAGTGTCATAAGAAACTTAACAGTGATGGTCAGATTTGTTTGCTTTAATCTCTGATGCTGCTGGTATACTTTACCTGTGGCTGGACTTCTGTCAGAATTAATTTGAAATGTGTCTTTTACTATTTTCCTATATTTCAGCAAATACTTTTATCTGTTTCTCAAACTTATTATCATTACTTATAATTTAATTCCTTAGCACAAGCATGGGAAGAACTCATAATGGCTCAACTCTGTTTTAAAGTGGGTCTATACGGTTTGTTTTTCTTTAAAATTGTTCTGTTTTGTTGATAATAAAACATAAGCAAACTAAACGCTTTTAGTTATTTTAGGTCTCGAATTTCATGAATGCAACAAAATCTTGGTAACACTGAAAAAGAAATGCAACGTCAGAGTACCAAATAATCACTATAACTAGTCTACTGCAGAGTAATTACATGTGGTGAAAGATTTTAACTATTTAAACCTGTTAGCAATGTTACTGTAGGTTAATTTATATGTAACAAGCCGTGTCCCTCCGTTAAGATAACATTAGAAAAAATTTATTTATTTATTTTTTATCTCAAAGCTGGGAAATTCTTTCGTTATAATAGGTAAAAAGTGAAGTTCAGCACAGCAAACATCTAACAAATAGCCTGCATAAGTCAACACTGTGGGGCTCTAGTTTCTCCCAATATACACAGCGTGTAAATTTAACACTACTTTAATGTAAATACTTTTATTTTTCCTTTAGTTGAAGAAGATTTACAAGATGGTAGTGAGGCCTGCTGCAAATGAAACCAGATATTTACATACACTTAAAAAAACACAAAAACATTTTCTTTACCCTCAAAGATGAAATCGGGTCTTGTTTTAGATCAATAAATATTAACGTATTTGTTGTATTTATGAAATGTCTGAATGAAGAAAGAGAAAATTGTTATGTATTTTTTTTATTACTTTCATCAAAGTCAGAAGTATACATATACTTCCTTTGTGTTTGGTTTGCCCTGAAACTGTTTCACTTGGTCAAACGTTTTTGGTATCCTTCCACAAGCTTTCTACAATAGCTTGCTGGAATCTCGTCCCACTCCTCTTGACAGAACTGGTGTAACTGGTACAGGTTTGTAGGCCTTCTTGCTCGCACTCGCCTTTTCAGTGCCACCCACAAATTTTCGATGGGATTGAGCTTTATGATGGCCACTCCAATACCTTGACTTTGTTGTCCTTAAGGCACTTTGTAACTAATTTGGAGGTAGTGCTTGGGGTCATTGTCCATTTGGAAGACCCAAGCTCTAAATTCCTGGCTGATGTCTTCAGATGTTGCTTTAATATGTCCACATAATTTTCTTTTCTCATGATGCCCTCTATTTTGTGAAGTGCACCAGTCCCTTCTGCAGCAAAACAGCCCCACAACATGATGCTGCCACCTCCATACTTCACAGTTGGGATGGTGTTTTGAGGCTTCGAAGCTTCCCCCTTTTTCATCATTACGGCCGAACAGTTCAATTTTGATTCGTCAGACCAGAGGACATGTCTCAAGAAATTAAGATTTTTGTCCCCATGTGCAGTTACAAACTGTAGTCTGGCTTTTTTAATGGTGGTTTTGAAGTAATGGCTTTTATCCTCCCAGAGTAACCGTTCAGCTTTTGGTATTACGGGACTTGTTTTGTTATGGATAGTGACACTGACGTATCAGTTTCAGCCAGCATCTTCACAAGGTCTTTTGCTGTTGTCCTGGGGGTGATTCGCACATTTCGCATCAAAGAAACATTCCTCTCTTGGACTCAGAATCCGTCTCCCTCCAGATGATTGGTTGTACGTTCCCATGCTTTTTATATATCTTAACAGATGAACGTTGGACCTTCAGGCATCTGGAAATTGCACCTAAAGATGAGCCACACTTGTGGACCTGTTTTCCCATGATGTCAAAGAAAGGCTCTGTGATTGGGGTATGCCTTTATATGCATCCACAGATGTGCCACCAACTCAAATGGACTCAATTAACCTATCAGGAACTTCTCAAGCTCAGAATGGAATCATCTGGAGTTTTCATTTTCTTTAAAGACACAATAAACTTAGTGTATGTATACTTCTGGCTTTAAAGAAAGTAAAAAATACATAACAATTTTCTCTCTTTTTATTTTGACGTTTCACAAATACAGGAAATATGTTAATATTTATTGATCTAAAACAAAAAAGTTTACTCTCATTCGATTGTTGATGGTAAAGAAAAAAATGTTTTTGTGTTTTTTTCTGAAGTGTATGTGAATATCTGGTTTGAGCTGTGTGTTGTTGTATGGTTTGGAGATGGAGGCACTGACAACAAGACAGGAGGCTGAGCTGAAGATGTGAAGATTTTCATTGGGATCAACCAGGATGGATAAAATTAGAAATGAGTGTATCAAAAGGACAGTAACTTCTTCAGTTTAAAAGTTAAAAGCTCTTGTTGTTGATATTAATGTGATTGTGTTGAAAGTAGTGCAGTGTCCTATTTTAGTGATGGTGTAAAAAGAAGAAAACGCCCATTTTTTTACTAGTGTTGGACAACGAATGTTAAAGATGGAGGAGAAAAAAAGGAAGACCACAGAAGAAGTTTGTGGATGAAGGAGGACACGCACCTCTGTGGCGAGCCCTAAAGGGAACAGATGAAAGAAGGTTTCATCTGTAAAGGACGTCCAGCTCAGCAGAAAAGCAAAGAGTAAAGTTGACTACATCCTGTTTAGGATCACCCATTTTTAATCTGATGTAGCTCTTTCAGAAAATTCTTCCTATCAGGAGGAGAAAATGAGCAGAGATCCAGCATGAATGGCTACAAGCATATGTTTAGTCTCTTGAAGCCACAGTAAATTTTCTAGACTGCTGATTGCAATTTGTAAGGGGCATGAAAAAATATTAATGTTACTGAATAAGCAGAATATTTTCCAATTACTTATTCAGATGCTCCACTGATGATTGTCATTTAGCTTAGCTATGCTGGGGAGTCTAAATTCATCTTCAAGTAAAACTAAAGGTTTATTACACTACGAGGGTTCTGGTGGCATCTTCGCATACACAACTGAACTAAAATTATTCAGCACCAAACCCTGACCTGTGGTAATTTTTCTATTTCAGCTCTCACGGTTTGTCATCCACAAGCAATCAGAATTGATTATATGACTTAACACAAATACCAGCACCAGCCAGTAAGCACAGAGTCATAGGTTATTGATCAGTAACCATGTTAGACCCGATACAGGGTGATGGCCGTCTCACAAGTGCACGTTTACCATAATCCAATTGCTTAAGCAAAAATTAGGCCTAAACTCATGTGAGGGACACCTCACGAGACCGTGCCGGTGACTGATGTGGATTCAAAAGCCATCTCTCTGCGCTTCAGATCGCTCCGAAAGAATAACCTTGCGACAGCTGTGCATGGGAGATTAAGAACCGGCTGCACCAATCAATTTTAATTAAAACTGTATCCATTGTGCTGGCACACATCACAGAGTGGAAATCCCGCCCGATGTAGATAAAGCGCTGCTCTGTGTCCCAGACTTATTAAGGCCAAATAATTGATTGCCCATTAATGTAAAAGGAGCAAGATCGCTTTGAGTAAATCATCTGGATAATTCAAAATTACACACAAGTGATCCTTTGAGTAAAAAGACCCACAGTCTAAGAAAGCATCTAGTGTGGTCATGCTCCTCTCTTCCCACGAAGGTGTCATTTTTTACACTGAAGATAACTTTTTTTAAAACCTGGCTGTATTTTGGAAAAAGGGAAGTGTCAGGTTCCAAACTTTACACCCATCCTTCACGAGACCATTACAACAGGTACAGCTGGATGAAAGCTCTCTAAGGGTGTTTTCAAACCTATAGTTTGCTTACTTTGGTCCAAAGCTACTTGTAAACTTGTAGCAAACTAACCACGTGAGAATGTTCATTCCGCTCATTGGCCAGATGTGTCTGTGGCGGGAACTACAAAAGTAAATACAGGAAGAAGGTTCTGTATTCTGGACCTGTGCTCATCTATAGTACACAGTAGTAGTATCAGGGTGGGATCATGTTCACACCATAAACAAACCGCTCTGGAGACTGAGACTCTTTGGAGGAGGTGGTCTTGGTGCGGTTGTTTTGGTCTGCAACCGAGTGCGATTACCATGTTCAAACCTGCACAGACGAACTGATTTAAACTGACCAATCTCCTTTTTCAGGCTAATTAGGACATGAATGAAACAACATCGAAAGCAAAAAAGTCAACACAAACTAAACTTCTACTGCGTGCATGTGTGCTTTTGTCTCAACTAAAGATAGCTGTCACCTTGAAAAGTGGTAAAATCTAGTGGTCATTCTATTCATAATGGACATTGTGGTTTTAAGAGCAGCATGGTGATTAGTACTGTTACCTCACAGCCAAAAAGGGCTTGGGTTCAGATCTGGGCTGAGGCATTTTTGAATTGCATAAGCAGTCTGGACAGTTTCACATTACCAGGTAACATGATGAATGTAAGTACCCAGCAAAAATTGTGTTAAATGATCGCTGTTTTATCATATTTAAGAAACAGTTCTAAAAGTTGTGCTGTTATCTGGTTGTCTGCTTCAGCTGTTTTGTGGATGTCATGGTTGTTAAGAAGAATTTTGGTACATTATGATTTCTCTATGAAAACAAAACAGAAACTTAAGCACCATAAAATGTGATCGAAGTCATGGCTTTGATAGCTAACCTGCCAACACAACATGGACTCTAAAAGCTTGTGTTAGAAGGGTCTGACTGGACCGTCTCTGGTCTCTGAAAAATAAAGCCAGCATGTAAGTGGCTAAATCTTCACTTCCTCTGTGTGCTGCTCAAGACTGACTCCAACAGGTTACAAAGTCTAAAAGCTTACAGCAATGCAATAATGTAATGCAATACTGTACTAAATTCAGTAATTACACTAGCTGCAATTGTGTCATTACAAAAGGTCTTCATTTATCTGCGTGCCGCTTGGATAAAGTTTTTAAAGTTCATGTGTAGCAGGAGGAAAATAGCAGCGCAGTCTACAGCAGACATTACTTTTATTTTTAGTTCCCAGAAGGGCAAGAGAGAGAAGGTAAAGTGCAAACTGCATCCAAGACAGAAACAAATGCATTATACTGCTTCACAAGCACCTGCAGAGACAACATGCTAATGCAAAGCTACACAGCAAAATCTCCAGTGTTAAATTAACACTGGAGAGTGTCTATATGGGTCCACACCTCTGAGTGTTAAATACAACACGGTTGAGTGTTAAATTAACACTTTTGACAGTGTTATATGTTTAAAAGTAACCTAGTCAGTTTTGAAGATTAACAATGGCTAACACTGAGCAGTGCTGATTTTCTAACACTGGAAAATAACTCAAAATGTTAGAAATATTCCAGTGTTAGAAAATCAGCACTGCTCAGTGTTAGCCATTGTTAATCTTCAAAACTGACTAGGTTACTTTTAAACATATAACACTGTCAAAAGTGTTAATTTAACACTGGAGATTTTGCTGTGTAGTAAAGAACCCAGGATGATGTTAAATCTGAATGTTTGCTGACCCCAGCCCAGTACCCAAAGCCTGATCTTCAACAGGTAATGAAAGCAGTGATGGACAATCAGGTTTGAAGCCTTTGTTTCTACCATTTTATGTTTCTAATTTAAAATCACTGTGGTGATAGCTTTGAAGTCTCTTTGGCCTGGTTTTCAGCTTTATGGTTGTACCTAAAAACTAAGAGAAAATAATACGTATTTATTCTCATTAAGGTACAAATAGGGTAGAGCTGTGGAGACCTGGCTTGTCTGGTCTTGTTCTGTTAAAGCCAAATAAAGATCTGTTAGTCTGTTTAACTGACTGGCCTCCAAGTTGTCCGGCAAACCTCCACACCACATGCCCGCTGGACCTGCTAGCCGCTCCTTCCTCGCCAGACCACCTACAGCCTCATCTAGCATCGAACAGTCATTAGACTGAACCTCTTTACTGTATTTGTGTCTTTTGGAGCATTTATGTTGGATTTGTTTGGTTGCTCTGTCATCCAAGCAAATCCATGAAGCAAATCCATGAAGTGTATCCATCATTATGTTCATTCATTCAAATTAGCACTAATTAGCCTGTATGGGTGTCTTTGCATTGTAGCTGTCAGTTTATGATTGCAGCTAACTGCGCTAACTAGCATTAGCTAATAAATTAGCACTCCATTCTTTCATCCATATCAGGTACAGTGCAACAACAGGCTGAAGAACAAAACCAGTAAGCCCATCTTTGATCATGACCTCAGTGTTTGAAAGTTTGGCTATGTATATTGGTTGTATCAACAGCAGAATATAAGGAAAGGTAAACGTTAAATACAGTTAATTCAGTGCAGGTGTGGAGGATGAGCACTTTTGACAGAGACCATTTCAAATCAGCTATAATTTGTTTAAACAACTGAGGTGTAATGAATGACTGATTCAGTATTTTTATGGTTTTGGTGTGCAACAGTGAATGCATCCACTGCTGCACACTGATATCATAAACCAAACACACCCACAGTCACAACCCTTCCCATAGCGTTCCAACAAAGGGTCATTTCTGTCTGAATCCACCTGCTAACAGCAGTATTTCAGGGATCTGGATCTCTCAGGTAGCTGTAATCTCACTGTGGACTGTATGTTTTAAATTGTCAGCTGGAAATTTAAATGCATTTTCAGCAAGAGGCACAATTTTCCTGAAATCCTGACTGCCTTTCTGCGGCACTCAAGTGCACTTACATGGAGACATAGTTAGACATGGTGGATGACAGGAAAGTGGCTACAATAGAGAATTAAATAAACATAGAATGTTTCCAGAAATGTCTGTAACAGGATCAAATATTTTAAATTTAAGTCTCCCGTTTTTTTCAGAAATCTGTGTTTGATTATAACCAAGAATAACATATTTCACACCGCTCTTGTCCATCAGTAATTCTTGATATGAGGTTACAGGATTGCAAGCGCAACATTAATTTAGTGTCAGCAGTAAGCCTGCTTACAGTATGTCCGTCTGCAGCCATATCATAAATCATCTGTAATGCAAACAGTGAACTGATTATGTGCCATTTTTCATGTCACAGCACTGTTTCTCATCTGCCTGGATTATATTGCTTCTCCGTTCTGCCTGTGTGACAATGAGGCGCTGTGCCTTGCTTATCAGCACTGAACCACCATGACAGACTGGAGATGGGCTGCCCCAAAATGGTGGCATTTGCTTCCCAAAAGCACAAAAGGAGAAGTCATTTACACAGCAGGCTGCGGTATTTTCTGCAGACGCCTTTTCTCGAAAAGATTTTCTTTCCCTTGCAGCAGAAAACAATAGCCAAAATTATATGAAACTGTGCTTATCTGTGGGATATGTGTGTGTGTGTTTTTTGTTAAATGGTGAGGACTTGGAACCACTTTTGGACACCTCGGTGTGAAATAGGGCTTGACGACAGGTTGAAAAAGTCATCTTTCACCATCGAGGATTACAGCCACACCGCGTGTCTATAACAGGGTGCAGCTCAATAAATGAATGAGTGGCAAGCACATTTGTAAGCTTATTCCTAGTCTCCAGGGTCATTAATTACCTGAGGTGTATGGCTCCACTGCAGAATGCTGTTACAGCCATTCTGACATAATCCAGATTACATGTCAGTGGAGAGCGGAGATTACCGCACCATCACGAGTGATTTAGGAATTATCAGGCTGATGCAGGCCGAGCACTGCCTCTCCTCTTCTGAGGGGTTACTGGATGAAAATCCATGTGACTGTTTGAGAAAAGAATGAGAGCGTGACTTAAACCGAACTGAATAAATAAAAATAAAGGCAAAAAAATTGGATTTGTTTGCCTTTTCACTTTGTCGAAAGATCAGTCACTTGTTGAAATCCCTTCTTGTTGCATGATAATAGTTGGGAAATCTTAACTCTAATGTTTAGATTAGCATCTTTTTTTCTCATTGAGTTGGGGTGTGATTTAGTGCTTCATCACACAGTCTTTTAATACTGCATATGGATATTCCAGTCATTAGTAACAGTTTGGTCACATTTGCTCCTAAAGTTGTTAAGATGAGGCTCAAAAAAACTAAAGTAAAATCAGCTAATCACATTTCTTTGCTCACACTAACTGTCGCAGGCCTCGAGTAGTGTTACTATACTGTAAGTTTTCACACAAGCCACCTCCACAAATTGTACAGTTTCATAATAGTGCATCCTTGATCACCACAGAGATGCAATAGATGGACTAAAAGCACCTGCGTGAAACATCCTTGTGAGAAGAAGACACGTGAGAGAGGCTTTCACTGTTCCCCTTCTCCAGCACAAGTTTATTAAAGTGTTGGGAAAGCAGGCCTGGTGCTGGGGAGAGCCTCTGTGGCCTCCCTGCTTCCATTACATAATGTGGAAAGTGTCAGTTATATATGACAAACAACAAGTTAATGGTATCACTGTCTTGTTTTTGTTCCAACTGTCTGAGAGGAGCTATAATCAGTGGATCACCTCTCCGGCCACCTGTTACCTCAGAGCCACAGGTATCTTGACGTGAGGGAGTAGTAAGCATCACTCAGGCCCCCCTCCCCTGCAGTGGGAGTTGAGAGGCGCACATTAGAAGCACCTACACTCACCTGCTGTCTCTTTCAGTGCCTACACAGTCAAACACAGAGGTACAAAAACAAAACAAAACAACTGGAAGCATTCACACACACACACACACACACACACACACACACACACACACACACACACACACACACACTGATGCATTAGTAGTACCAGTCAAACTTTGCACGGCAAATACATCTGCAATTGGACGAGACATCTAATCTACAACTGCACACTGACTGAAACGCACACTGATTACAAGTGGTTAATCTTTTTTTTTTAAGCTATAACACTCGGAGGTTATGTCAGAGTCGCTGTCCATGGTATCTGTCAACAAGGAAAGCACATTTACAAAAAAAGACACCGCGAACAAGGAAGGAGCACATGGGTCTGCACTAATCCCATCTAACAGTAAGGCTGAACTCATCCCCCCGTATCGTGCGAGTTGCGGCGGGTTACTCACTCTTGGTGATCTTCTGTAGCCCGAGCACATCCTCGGGCGTTATTACGGTGTGTTTGCGCAATTCTTCTTCGGTTGTAACCGGGATGCCCATGTCTGATGAGTTGCAGCCTTGCTGCACTTTCATGTCCGGCAGGAGAGGGTTGTTCGGAACGCGACCTGGCAGGAACTGAGGCTTTCTGATGTTCTCGGCGTCGTCGCCGCAGGAGCCGATTTACTTGCGCCTTTAGTTACGCGATGGCTAATACGCCGTACAGCAAATAGGCTCTACTCTGTTACAAGAATAACTCATTCTCCGAGCCTCCTCCCCTTCTCGATCCGGTAAAAGATAAAAATCAGCCCTCGGCTCCCTCCCTCCTTCCCTCCTCCTCCAAGCCTCATCGGCTCTCTCGCAGCTATTTAATCCAAATCCTGCGGCTTTAAAGCGACCGGCGATGCGTGGCTGTCCGTCTGCGCGCCTCGTCATGCGCTGCCGGTGCGTGCGCGGTTGGCTTTTTGCTCAATAACAGTTTCGCACCTCCGAGATGAGCTCTGGCACCTCCCGCGTGGAAGTTAGTGGGGGTCAGGAATAACCGCTGGAAATCGTATTGTGGATGGTGCGTTCACTGCACTGCTGTGTGGAAAGAGACAGAGGTGCTAAAGTGCACGGCGGAGCTCGAATGTGCAAGCTACACAACGCAAGGCTGTCTGTTTTTGTTTTGTTTTTTAGGGCAGTTATTTAGCCTCCGAAATATAATCGGTGCTGAGGCTTGGAACTGCACAGCTGAAGAGAGTCATCAAGATAGAAATGCAGAGCGACCGGCAAACCAATGTCACGGTATAGTCACAGAACTATTTAGACCATATGGTCTAGATTGTGCTTTGACACTGTCTGCTTTGAAGATCCACGTGTTCACATCTGTCTGAAGCTTGTGTGTCAGCAGGTAGGGTCCAGTGAATGTGTTGAGAGTGAACCAGAAACAAAAAACTTGAGTTCCAGGCTGGAAAATCAAAAGAGCGAGCTGAATGACAAAGCAAGGCACTTCAGACTGCTGTTTCATAGCCAGTCTGAGCAGCATCGAACATCAGCAACATCTGAAGAAAAAAACAACAACAAGAGGGAAAAGAAAGTAGGCCCAGTGAGACTTGCTTTCAGGTACAGTTCTTTTATTTTTCCATTGGAAAGTTGCTTTCCAGATGCCAGCATCCCTGAGAACATTTAAAATGCAAACCTTCTGGACAGCCCCATCAGTGAGGTGAAACAGGCCAGCCAAAAGATATTCACATCAGCAAACCCACAGCTCTGCACTGCTCTTTTTTCTTCTTCTTCCTTTTAAGTCTATTTTAATGATTAACCAGCATTGCCGTCCAGGCTCTGAGTCTGTTGCTTTGCGATGAGGATATGGTGCCTCCCTCTGCCTGGAGAAATAACTGCAGGCCATGTGTTGGGTTGAGAGCTGTCCATGGTAGTACTTTGTAAGCAGATATGATATGTGTACCTTTATTCTAGACTAGACTATGGATCCCAGGAGAAGGAGAGCTCCGTGATGAACAGGCTTAGTGACATCATTTCAGCTTGAAATACATCATCGAGTAAATAAAAATAAAATCAAAGAGTTGCAGGTATGATTGGAAAAATAGCATTGAAACAAACTAATAAACACAAACCATTAAATCCACTAATCCCCTTTAATCCCCTGTTCAGATAAATCATATAATCTTTCCATGAGGTCTGTAGACAGAGAGCTTTGCTACGTTTTTTTTTTTTAAACCTGTGTTACAGTTACTCTGAGAGTCTGTGACAATAAGAAATTTTCATCCCATTCAGAATCGTTCACCCCGCCACATACTTCCAAATCCTACCAGGAAACAATATTAAAATGCTGTTAGCTGGTGTGGCCATGTGGCTGCTGAAGGATCTCCAGGGGATGTTTTTAGCAGCATGACTTCACCCTTGCTATTCCCTCCTTTTTAGTCAACTGGACTCCTCTATGCGGTCATTTCGAAGCAGCCCCTGCGGTGCGTCTGCATGTCTCTCACGCGGCGGATGGACTGGATCTGGGGGTGGTGGGCTCCCCACTCATTCCAGTGCTTGAAAGGACCCATTTCAAGCATATATTGGTAGCCACGGTAGCCAGGGTACTGGTAACCCACCCAGCTATGTGAAGAAGACAGAAACAGAGGTTAACTACAATGCTTTAGCTTTCAGTTTTCAGCTACGTTGCTATACAAATGACAAAGGTATTTTCTGTATAAGACAACACCTCCCAGTGCTTCGTATTTTACATCTGTTTTCATATTTATTTGTTCTGTCTTTTCTTATTGCACTGTGGATTTCCATGTTGTAATTTTAAGTATTTGATGGGCTATACAGGTGTACACTGTCTGATGGTGTGTTATATTTCTTGGTTATTATTTTTGTCCGATCTGTGAGACTACAGATGAAAAGGAGCCTTTTGACTAATTCTGGAATCTTTGAATCTGAAGAGCCCAAATACACTAAAGCTATAAATCATCCATATTATCTGACAGAGGCATTTTGGATTCCGGCCTTCAGTGAGGTCATCAAGTCTACCAGTTATGGCCCAATCCCCCTCCAGTCAGGGTGAACAGTACCCCTCGATCACCCCAAAAAACATGCCCTAAACAGAGAGCTCAAACCAAGTGGGGAGTTGCCACTGAGCCTGAGTCGAATTAGCCAAAAAAGATAACTAGAAATGGCTTACGTTCCACCGGTGACCTGAATGCTGGCAACACGATCCTGGAAGCCGTAAGACCACAAACTTGGAACATCCTCGTCGCACACTTCCATCTTACGACCCTCAAAATTTGCACATTCATACAGGCAGATCTTGTGGTCCTGCGGGTCCTGTTGGAGAAATACATTGTTTGTCGCAGATTGTGTAAACGTTCATATTTCTATTCTAGATTAACAAACAAAACAAAACAAAACAAAAACAAACAAAAAAAAACATAACCAAAGCATTATTATGATTACTGAGGATAAATGATGTATGCATAAATACACAATGGTTGTGTAATATAAATGTTTTAGAAGATAAAATCAAATCCTTGAAAAACAACAGTGAATACTTTTTGTTGTTTGGGGGTTTTTTATAGTTGAAAATGAAACAGCTGCAAAAAAAAGACATCTAATGAATCCTTTCATCCAAAAATGGAAGAAGACTATAAATACACGTGTGAACCCCTCCCCTCACACAAAAAAAAAATAAATTCCTTTGAGCCAGCAAAAGACAAAAGAAAGAATAGATGGACACGAGCTGCAACGTGAGGCGGACACCAGAGACTAAACCAAAAATTGACAGGCTGAAAAATGTCCACCACAACTTACCATCCGGAGAGGTCTGATTGACATGATGCGGTCGCACCTGTAGCTGTTGGACCAGGTGTCCCAGCGGGGGTACTCTCCTTTCTCCAGTATGAACATCTCACCGGTCATGTTCTGCTGCTCATACCCGACCCAGCTGGAGAGGCGGACAAACAGATAAGGAAAAGGGGCAACCTAAAGTGTGCTGTCACTCACAGTGTGTCTAACACGGGGTCAGTGACTTACGGTCCGATCTCTACCCGGATGGAGCCGATTCTCTCCATGCCCTTCTCGCACAGGTTACGGGACTCTCCAAACAGGTCCATTCTACGTCCCTGGAAGTTCTCGTATTCATAGAGGTATATCTGGAAAGCAAAAACACACTGAAAGCATTAGTTTCTCAAGTACAGTACTTTAGATACATAATTACTTGTTTTCATGTTTTTTTTAGGGCTCTTGGTGTTAAAAAGAAAACCGTAGTAGTACCTTGTGATTGCGCAGCCCAATGGCAGAGTGGCTGCCTATGCTGCCTTGAGCACCTGAGTGAGACATGATCAGCTCTAGAGGGAAGAAGCATGAAGTCAGTCAGCTGTTTTTAGAGATCCTGAAGAGGATAATTACTTCCACTCGACTGCTGGAACATGGCATAAACTCCAGCACGGCAATTAAATTAAAATAGTGGTCATTTAAAATCAAAGATTACTATTCTTTTCTTTTTCTAAAGATTCGCTGGATAGATCCTTGATGCTTATTCATTTAAAAGTAGGTTTTTCTCAGAGTTATCCAATGGCTGTTTTCAGATATAGCTTGTTTTACTTTTGCAGTCTATAAAACGAGTCAACACAAAGCAAACTGAAACACATAATTTGAAGTCAGTTTTTCTTCTGGCACATCCAGCAGTGACATCACAGTTGGGATCAAGGTGAGAACTTCAGCCACACCAGTTCAACAACAAAAACAGGGTTTAAGTAGAGTCAAGCTGCTCATTAAGGATAAAAAAAAAATCCGTTCTGAAAATGATTGAGCTCATTATAGAATAAAAAAATAAACTATGGGTGTCTTTATATTCAAGCATTTTGGACACATCGTTATTATGTGAACATAAATCTAAGGCTGATCAGTTTTTAATGCTTAACTTAGTTATAATAACTCACTTTATCAGATTTTGACCTTAAAGTTGTATTTACTGTGTAAATATTCCAGGACTGCAAGAACATTCAATGATCATCCATAAATCTGTCAATAGTGGCCTGAGCGGCTTTTTAAGGACAAAAGCACTGGGCGCAGTCTCTTATCTTTCTCATTCATGTTAACTTCAGGGTGACAAATGAACACGTAAACTGCATTCTGTGTCAATATTCCTCCTGTTCAGGCCAGAGTTAAGGTTTAAGAGAAGAGGCAGTCCCTAGTTGGTTCTTTGAGTCCAAGGTGTCAGTAGACAGGAAAACAAACACAACATTTCCAAATAACGAGTCTAGCAGTTCTTTAAAAGTTAGAAAGAGGAAAAACTTACAGTTACAATTGAAGGAATGGCCGACCTTTAGAGAAAGTGATGGACGCCGACCTTATGAGAGGGGATATATATATACATTCACATCCAAACCAAGTCTACAGAGGCAGGATTCCGGCTTCTCATTGGCTGTGAGCTGGCTCACAATGTGGGGTCAAAGGGCACGCTGCTAATCCGTGGACAAGTCATGATGACTCAGCTGCTCCTTTTGTTGTCCTGGACCATTGTGGGGGACCAGGGACAGTCACTGCCATCAGCAGAAAGTCTGCACACACACACACACACACACACACACACACACACACACACACACACACACACACACACACACACACACACGTAGGTGTTTGTCCTGTGTGTGTGAAGCTGTCACTTCTCTTCATGACTTTCTTTTAAAAAGCTTTTTCTTTTCCTCATGTTTTTTCTTTTCTGTCTTTCATTTCATTTTCACTTCTTGCTCTGTGATATATATTTTTTTGGCTTTCACTTTCATTTTTTCTCTTTTTTTTGATGCTTCGTGCATGCAGTCTAAGCTTTTGAGCCCCACGTCTCTAATATGCTGACTGCAGTAGCTTTTGTATAGGCAGGCAAACGGACACTCTTTGGAACATTTGGGTGGTCGACAGGCTATAGTCATGCAGATAGACATGCATCCATGATTGTATCATACAGACGCTTTATTTTCTACATGCACAGCAGCAGACTTGCAGAGTGGCAGCTTCTTGACATGACTTGTGAAATGACCAAAAGACCAGAAACATTAAATGTATTTTTGTTTGCTATATTAAAATAAAAACACGGTGTCATTTTCTTTTACAGTCATGGTAAAAGCAAGTGCACTCTCTCTTTCAATTTTAAGGTTTTATGTATCTGGACACAATGAAAACATAATTCTAGTCCTTAGCAGTGTCACGGCGAATGGGATGAGCCGTGTGGAGAAAATAAAGGAGGATCCAAGCACAGGCACTTGTGGAGGTGCGAAGGAGGTTTGTTGTAAAAATAAAACACAAGGTGAAAAATGGCAGAACGGAACTAAAGATAACCTAAAGTGTAAGAAACTAAAGTATCAAACATGAACACAAACATGACAAAGGGTGAGCAGAGGCATATCAAGGTGGACAGCAGGGTGAACACACGGTGGATACACAGACAGACCAGCAACTGGTACACGAGTAGACACAACTTAAATACACGCAGAAGAACACAGGGAGATTACAAACAGGTGGGGAACACAGCTGGGAGTAATTGACAAGACGAGACAGGGGAAGCAAAACTGAATACACTAACATCAGACATGAACCTTCAAAGTGGAACATGGAAACATACACTGACAAAACTCAGACCTGATACTGGCTGTTTTCTCAGGCTTATATTATATTATATTATATTATTTTTGTGTGTGTATGTGATGTGTTGGTTGTCTGTTTGTTTGTATGGACATACTGCAAATCAATTTCGCTGTAGTGAACAACTACAGCAAGTGTGAGCAACTCTATAAAAGTGGGACTTTTAGCAGTTTGGTGGTCTGTAGTATTCAGGTGTGTGCTAACACAATGCCAAGGAGGAAATACATCAACAATGATCTTAAAGCAATTGTTGCTGCCCATAAATGTGAAATTAAGGCTATTTTCAAAGAATTAGAAATGAGTCATTCTGCAGTAAGGAAAAAAAGAAGGAAAGAAAAACGACTCAAATGAAGAAAACATTCAAGATTGTTGCAAATCTCCCAAGAAATAGACGTCCTGCCAAATTTGCACTAGACTG
This sequence comes from Mchenga conophoros, assembly GCF_057382185.1. Classification (NCBI taxonomy): domain Eukaryota; kingdom Metazoa; phylum Chordata; class Actinopteri; order Cichliformes; family Cichlidae; genus Mchenga; species Mchenga conophoros. The sequence continues at coordinate 20,817,991 of NC_140539.1, read as the reverse complement.
TGCAATGCTCAGAGTAACTGTGAAAAATCCACGAGTTAAATCTCAGACACTAAAGGCCTCAGTTAGCATGTTAAATGTTAAAGTTCATGACAGTACTATCAGAAAAGGACTGAACCAGTATGGCTACCAGGAGAAAACAAACCACAAAACCTCTGGATCAATTTCCTTTCAACAGAGACCAAAATGAAGAAGTTTGGCCGTAATGCTCAGCACCATGTTTGGAGACAATCCCCCACACCTTATCAGCACAAACACTTCATACCAACTGTCCAGCACTGTGGTGGATGAGCGATGATTTGGGGTTGTTTTGCCCTCACAGGAGCATCTTGCAGTCACTGAGTCAACCATGAACTCATCTGTATATCAAAGTGATCTAGAGTCAAATGTGAGACAGATAAAACTTCTCTGAAGCTTGGTCATTCAACAGGACAGTGATCCCAAGCCTTTTCTGTATTGGTGACATATTTCTTTCCATTTAGTTTGGGTTACACTGATTTCAACACTGTACTTGTATCTTTTTGACATTTGAGAAAGTAATTTCACAATGGTTTACCTCTTCAGCCTTGAATGTTAGATCAGCACAACAGCTTCACTTAAAATAAAAAGAATTCACAGTGTCCATGTTTAATCAAGTGGTTAATTATTCAAATGCTAAACCAAAAGTTTCTTAGATAAAACTCCAACAGGTTTTCTGCTTCAAAGCATTAGTTTTTCCTCACTGACCCACAATATGCAGGATGTGAAGCTTTAATCTTCACAAAAAGAGTGTAATTGATGCCGCCTGTATGAATATCTTTGCAGGAAATTAAGTCAGAAATTATTATTTATTTTTTCTGCCTTAAAGACAAAATTATATTAGGGTGCATAATAATAACATGTGAAATGCCACCTATTCACAGACAGCCTTTGACTTTTTAGTGCAAAGCAATTTTTGGCTCCTTTTCATTATCATTATTATTATTATTATTATTATTATTATTATTATTATTATTATTAACAGTAGTAATAGCAATATGCAAGGAGAAGATGAGTGTACACTGGAAGGTCAGCTGTTCCCGTGTAAATGGTTTTCTCTCTGTGTGTCCTTTGTAAGCTCTGCATGCATGTGTGAGTGCATGAATGAAGCCATTGCATGTCTGTCTCTGTCCATGACAGTCTGCCTGCATGACTGAGCATGCGTGCACATTGATTTGAGAGGGGAGAGGTGAAAGGATCGGAGACGTGGGGTCAGTAGAAGCGGACATGATGTACAAATCTGAGACAGAGCACACCGCATTCTGGAAAGCCCTTGTGAGTAAAGAAGAGACAAGTTATCTTTTGTATTAGACAAATTTTTATGTCCCCCTAGATTTTGAAAAACCTTTAATGATGAAAAGTCTAAGCTTGCCTATCTTTTTTCAATTTTTTTGCTTTCTAACTTAATTCTACTTGTGGTGCTTTTCCTATTTGCAGGGCAGTCTCTGCCAGGACTGTGAACATCTGTTATCTGTTATCAGACTAGGCCGTGCCAGGACTTGGTCCGGCCCACCGGTCATGGACCATTTGGAACTTGTGCTTATCTGCACTGGGCACCGTGCCCTCCATCCAGTCCTACTGCAGCTAAAGCCCAGCAGCTCAGCGCCGAACAATGCACGGAGCAGCAATGTGCTGACTCCTGCCCCGACCCACAGGCCCAGCTGCTTTTCAGCACCAACATGTATAAATAGGTCCGTTTACTCTGAGGTCAGGACATCGTTTTTGTGGAGCCCCCTGTGAGCACTGAACAGCTATTCTTTGGGGCCGGTCAGGTAAGCCCTCTATCTCAGTCCATTCAGCCTATACAACCTTGTGCAGACTATTGTCACTTACATTTTTGCATTTTTTTTTTCCTCTTTGTGGATTTCGCTGAGTCACATGAATGTAAAGACAGAGAGCAGACATGCATATGCAAAGGTGTACTGACGACACACAGGGAGGACATGTATGCACTGTGTCTACATCTGAACGTGGTTTCATCAAGTGTGGAGAATTTCCCATAGTTAGCTGTTTCAAGCCCAAACATGTATGACAAAGGCAGTATTGTTATATATGTCAAAAACATTCTAATTAATGAACTTTGTAAATTTTGTTATAAAATTTGGTCAAATTCAAAAAAAGACACACCAACATGACACATAAAATGATGACAGTCTGTAAGATCCTCTTATATTTTGCATAAAAACTGCAGAAACGCTCGTTATTGTTTTAAGTGGTGTGAATGATAAGCTGTATGTTTAATAAATGCAACACTCCCTTCTCTTCATTCTGAAGGTATATCAAGTCGGAAACACAAAGTAGCATGGCTCTAAACAACCCTAACCCACTGGGACCATGGAAAGTGAGTCTGACGCCCTTGTCATGGATCAACAACAAAAGCAGATAATGCTTTTAAATATCAAGCCTGGCCTGATAAATGTGTGACGTGTGCATCTGTGCACACATCAGTGTGTGCGTGCAACATGTGCATGCTACATGTATGCATTTGTGTCCGCTCCAGATCACAGTTTATGACCAGGAGAACTTCCAGGGGAAGCGTCTGGAGTTTACCTCAGCCTGCCAGAACATCATGGAGTGTGGCGTTGACAACATTCGATCCTTGAAGGTGGAGTGTGGCGCGTAAGTCACCCACAGAGAAAAGAAAATCTCGAAACCAGAGTGTGACCTAAAACACATTTATCATTTATTAGAAAGATACTGAAAGATCTGTTAGTATTTAAACTCAAAACATAACATCTGAAATTACTTATAGCCCTCACTTATAACTATTTAAAGTTCACTATAAGCTTTTTTAAAATATACAAAACATTTGCCTGATGTCTTCTAATTGGTCTGTGTTCCTGTGATCCAGCGATGCATTCATGTGTCTCTCTGTTTGTTCGTGGCAGCTGGGCAGGATATGAGCACTCCAGCTTCTGTGGCCAGCAGTTTGTTTTGGAGAGGGGAGAGTACCCTTACTGGGAGTCATGGAGCGGCAGCAACGCCTACCACATTGAGAGGATGATGTCTTTCCGCCCCATCTGCTCTGCTGTGAGTTTCTGTCCTAAATCAGCAGCTTCTGCTTTTTCTCCATCTATACAAAATGTAAAAAAAAAAAAAAGTATTTGTCTCATGAAATGGTCTCATGTGTGTGTAAAGCTCAATAGAGTGACTAATAAAGGCGCTGAGTGCAGCCTAAAATAGAATGGAGTGCACTTGCAACTTGTAAATTATTAGATTTTGGGCCCAATTCACACAATTTTAATGATTATTATGCAACTCTTTTATGCCTGGAAGGTTGCTACCTCATTACTACACCTATCACCAACATCATGTGTTCTTTTGCCTGTTTTCTCTGGCTGACTCATGCTCGCACAGAATCACAAGGAGTCCAAGATGGTGCTATTTGAGAAGGAGAACTTCATGGGGCGCCAGTGGGAGATAAACGATGACTATCCTTCCCTGCAGGCTATGGGCTGGGGCAACAACGAGATCGGATCTATGCAAGTTCAGAGCGGCGCGTAAGTCTCGACATCGGAACTCGTATTACTCTTTACAGGCTTCACACATGTTAAAATTGGAACAAGTGAAGAAAACTGTAGCTGATAGTGGCTTCCAGGCTTATCCACTGGCATACAACTGTTGTCTTTTCCTCCTGTAGCTTCACGTATATTTTTCTAAATGCATTTCATTTCACTTGCTGTCTAAACCACAAATTCCCCTCTCCTCCTCCTCCACCACCAGCTGGGTGTGCTACCAGTTTCCAGGTTACCGTGGTTACCAGTACATCATGGAGTGTGACCATCACGGTGGCGAGTACAAACATTACAGAGAGTGGGGCTCCCACGCTCAGTCCTTCCAGGTGCAGTCGCTGCGTCGAATCCAGCAATGAGACCCCGCGGCCTCCTCTCCCAGCCTCTCGCTCTTTACCTCCTCCAGATCTTCCCTCCTGCTCCTCCTCTTCCACCCTTAACCCAATCATTCCAGCACCTTCTGGTGCTTTATCATCGAGATGTTTACGACACTTTTCTTGTCTGTTGCCAAATGAAAATAAAGAGAAAACATGAGAAGAATAAAAGAAAGTTAAAAACAGGCCACTGTAGAGAAGCTCCTGACTGATGCCCCGCTGAGGAAAGAAAAGGAGGACGCTAAAAACAGGCCTCAAGGCAGCAGCAGGGTGGTGATGTCACTCAGAGTCATTGCTCCTCATATTTGTGGATAACTGTGGTGCTGCCAGTGTTCAATAAAGACAGAAGAAGGCAACTTAAATAAAGAGTCTGCTGCTAACCTCTGGTGTGCTCAGTTGTGATTTATTTTAAAACAGCGAGCTTTGCTTTAGGCTTCTCTGTTTAACTGTGACTATTTGCAGTGAAAAGAAGCTGGGAGCACATAAGGGATAGTAGGTATATTGGTAGTCATGTTTTGTTTTACGCCTTAATAGAAGCAAAATTGACTTATACTTACATAACACCTTTCTACTCCATTTGAGCACTCACAAGTGCTTTCTAGTACAAGTCACCCAATCACATACCCTGGTACCCTGGTTCTTCCATATTTTACATATTGTGTGGAAGTGTGGGGAAACACATATAAAAATACAACTAATCCATTAGTCACAGTACAGAAACGAGAACTGCGTATTATTCACAAGGCTGGTTATCTAGATCATACTCACAAACTCTTCCTTCAGGCAAAGTTACTTAAATTCCAGGATCTGGTTAATTACAATACATCTATAATCTTATACAACGCCTTTAATAAACTTCTACCTACAAATTTACAAATTATATTTGAAATTCGAGAAAGGGTTTATAATGTGAGAGGCTTCGGAGAATTCAAATTACCCAGAACTCGAACAACCTGTAAAGGTTTTTGTGTGTCTGTATGTGGTGTGAAAATCTGGAACAGTCTGAGTTTACAATTGAAACAATGCAAAAATATTCATAGATTTAAATTTCTCTACAAACAGTTGGTCTGGTCACAGTATACTCAATGATGGTTTTGTTGTGCTCTGTAATGTCTGTTCTCTTAACATTGCTGGTATGGATTAAAAAAAAAAAAAAAAAAGTGTGTGCGTATGATTGTACATATATGTACATGTGTGTGTAGATATATATGTATGTATGTATATGTATGTGTGTTCGTCACTATGTAATTATTATTGCCTGTTACCTGTGGTAACGCAATTTATAATTAATATATATTCTGTATTCAGTTATGAAGGTTCTATTTGTTGTTTGCGAGCTGCCGTTGAGATGCTTGCATGTGCCCGGGGCTGTTGATGGTTTGTTTGGTTGCAACGATGGGCGTAGCTGCGGGAAGCTTATTGTTTTTTGTTGATGAGTGAGTATAGGGGTGGGATTTAATAAGTTAAATCCTTTTCAGGTAATTTTTGTTTTTGTTTTGTGCACTTTATGTTCAATATATGTATTCTTGTTGTGCCTGAAATGAACAAATAAATGAATGAATGAATGAATGAATGAACATGCACTCACACTCGGATCAGGGGCAACTCAAGGTTTAGTATTTTGCCTAAGGAGTGTCATTAGCCAGTACTAAAGCTGGTTAATTATTGGAAAGCACGAGCATCTTCTTGAATCTTTTAATGTGGAAATGAGACTAATTACTTAGAAAAATAAATTCAGCTTTTAAAATCAGGACACATTGGGACTTCCTTATAATGACTAACAGCAGGAAGCAACAGCACAGATAAGTAAACCACACATTGAAATTCTTAGATCCCTTATGCTAAACCTATTAGATCTAGTTTAGTTTGCCGCTGCAGCTTTAACCTCTGCAGTTATAGTTTAGCCAGAGCTGTCTGAAGTTAAACACCTCGGGGGTTTCAAAAACTTTGACAACTTGCTACCAGCTCAGGGAAAACAAAGCACTTTGAAAGCATTTTGAAGTGTCCTCAGAACCTTTGAAAGGTGAAAAATACATGTATTGAAAGATTTCCAGGCTGCATGTACATCCTAGCCTGGAAAATGTGAGGAGAGTTTGTGTTTTTGAAATCTGAAGGCTCTGAGAGATGCTTTGGATTGCAATTTTCCAGAATTTGCTAATATTGGTAGCATCCATTCTTTCCCATTAGTGGTGGTCATACAACCCCACAGGAGGATATTCCTACCCCCCCATGCTTAACAGCTGACAAATTGGGATAATTTTGTTCTCCAGACACTAAAGCGTTGATTTCTATGCTCTAAACATTGGTTTTGTGAAGAGATTGCAGATAAAGTGTTCATATGGACAACAGACCTCCCTTTCTTTTAGCAGTTCCTTCTTGTCTAGTCGAGGCCCATAATGGCCACATAATAAATTAAAAACCATATGTAATAATATAAAAATAAAAAAAGACAATTCAATGTATGAAATAATATACTTAAGAGATCAAAATACCATATGAATTTAAAATGCTTTAAAACTGTACAAAATAGACGGTATTCTGTTTTATATCAGTCCCCCATTCCAGTAAAATTAACCCTTTTAAAGCCAAATGTAGTATATTTGATGAGTTGTTGAGTGCTTTTGGGACTTATACAGAATTTTCTTCTACATTTTTAGCATTTTTATTTTAATAAATGACCAAAAAAGACGGATGTACCAAGTACGATACAAATTAAAGCTAATATATATAAATTGTTATTCAATATTTTTTTTAATGGCCAGGTTCAATAAACACCGTTTTCAACAAATAGATTTTTCTGGCAATTATTTCGGGCTTTAAAGGATCAAAGGCGGAACTACTCCGGCCCACCTTAAAATCTGACGTCACCACGAAGCTCCGACCCTGTGAGGTGAACGGAAGTAGATGGAAACAGGCAGGCCAGAACAACTGTGGCAGCGGAAAGACGTCCGTCCGTGCGGAGCCAAATACCAAAATATCTGAGTGTAGTGTTTGTTGTTCAGTTAGCAGTTCCGGATGGTGTAGAAGTAGAAGACAGGTCAACATGGTGGCTAACTGGGAACATGTCTCGATGACGCTGAAACTACGGGTGTCACTTTTCGCCTTTCTTTTCCTTTTTGTCGTGTCTCTTGGCGACGACAGACTGCTCGGCACAAGAAGCGCCCGAGCCTCTACGGAGGAAGCGGTAGAAACTTACGACATATACTACAATTATAATGAACTAACAAAACGTTTACAGTCGTTAGCCCAGAAATACCCTCACATAGCTAACCTGTCGACTGTAGGGCAGTCCGTGGAGGGCAGGCAGCTGTGGGTGATGCGGATCACCAGGGACCCCGACAGGAAGTCACTGGGGAAACCTAAATTTAAATACGTTGGGAACATGCACGGCGACGAAACCGTATCCAGACAGGTGCTGGTTTACCTAGTGGAGTACCTGCTAACCAAATACGGGGAGGAAGAGCGCATCACTGAACTGGTGAACAGCACGGATATTTACATCATGCCCAGCATGAATCCCGACGGCTTTGAGAAGTCCACAGAGGGGGACTGCAGTGGTGATCACGGCGGTCGAAATAACGCCAAAAATAAGGACCTAAACAGAAGCTTTCCTGACCAGTTCGACAAAGCCACCGTGGATCCAGCTAATATCCCCGAGGTGATGGCAGTGATGAGATGGATCCAGGAGAAAAAGTCAGTATTTTTGGCGTTATTTGTTTTAAACACGCAGATACCAGATGTTTTTGTCCAGCTATTTGAGGTTTTGACTCGTGTGGCTTTGATACTTTAGCTAATCTGTTTCCAGTTATTGTCTAGCTAGTTGTGGAGATCAAAGAGCAACTCCATCATTCACAAGGAAGTGCAAGGTTCACAGAGTAAAAGTTGTCACACTAGCTTCACAGCTCTTTGCAAAGGGGGGATGCACCTCAGGTCATCCTACATTATAGGCATTTCTCTCATCATCACTTTTTTATACTGAAAGGTTCACAGTTTCATCCTAATTTAATGTACATGTCCATATGTTGAGCCTTTCTAGCGTTAAAGCTGGGGTTGGTTAAAGTCCTTATTCTTTATAGTTGTTCATGATATTCAGCCAAGAATAATTTGATGTGTCAGCAGTCAAACATGATCAAGTCAATTGTTCATAACTCAGGCTGACAGTCTTTTTAGTGTTAGATTCTTTCTTTACTTCATGGCAAGTAGAGACATGAATGTTATGGTAACAAAGAGTTTGGAGCACTGTGAATTTTATGCTTTAAAGCTAGTGATATAAATCTGTCTTTATCTCCTTAGATTTGTGCTGTCAGGGAACCTGCATGGTGGCACTGTGGTTGCCAGTTACCCTTTTGATGACTCAGCCTCCCACGATCAAGAAGGTCACTACAGCCCGTCGGCGGATGATGGTCTGTTTCGCCACCTGGCCCTGGTGTATTCCCAGAACCACCCTGTAATGAAGACCGGTAAGCCTCACTGTCCTGATATGCCAGAAGAAACATTTAAAGATGGCATTACTAATGGAGCGGCGTGGTACGACGTGCCAGGTAAGACAGCCAAGTTTCTTTGCTCTTATTGATCTGTGCGGGGCAGAACGCCCTCAATAATCTATCAGGGTAAATGAGGTTATCTCACTGGATTCAGCTGAATAAACTGAGCTTCGTTAATCATATAATATTTGTTTCTGCTAGAACTAAAGGTAAGCTTTTTTTTTTTCTTTTTTTGTTCTTTTTCTTTTTTTTCTTTGTTCTTCTTCCTTTTTTTTTTGTCCCAGTGATCATTGAGTTTAAAATTAATTTAGATAAAACTTCACAATAACTGCCTCCAAAAGTTCCCACAGTTGTTTCCTGATTTCTAGTAGCAAGACGTCTTTGTAAAACACATTATAACGCAGTGTTCATCTAGGGTTCATTTATTTCGCTGCATTGTTTAACACATGATAGCCAGTTCACAGCCTCTTTAATACATGTACATATAACAGAATAGAGGTCTTATGCTTAGTGCTTTTGAAACACAAAGAGCTTAAGTGCTTACAGTGCTTCGGGATTTTGACCCTACTCCAAAACCAGAAGTGCACTGCTCATCGTGTTTGTGTCTGCCAAAGCCTGTAATTATGCAACATTTTAGAGCTGGAGGCCTCTTATGGCTCTGTGGGCTGACTCTTTTCAGTTGTCAATACACTGCATGTATCAGTTTCTTACATGAACCAAACTAAAAGCAGTTTGTTTTGTTTCCTTGACTTCAGTGTAATTTAGGCTGAAAACAAGCTCTTCTCTGAACCTGAGGGCCAGAAACTCAGTCAGCATGCTCCTCTCAACCTTTGTTTTGTTGGCTTGTCTGAGGGGTTGGGAGTTGGTGATGTGTCTGGAGCGTCGGGTTACCAAACTGCTCTTCCTCTGTATTGCGCTGTAGTAGATGTCAGGTTAGCGGTGGATTTGCCTCAACCAGATTAACTGCTTTGATTAAACTCAAGCTTTGTGTAACTAGCGTGTCGTTTACTCTTTTTACTTGGGTGGCTGTAGGTAGAGCCAGGTCATCTACTAATCAGAAGGTTATGTTTATAAAAGTGTCTGTCAGCCAGCTATTTGAGCAAAAATACTTAAGATACATCTGACTGAATGCACCTGTATTTTCCCAGCTGATTTTATAGTCTATGCAGTGAAACTCTGAATATAAAGATGGCTTAAAAGTAAGCACTATTTGTTCTTGTTTCAGTTTGTCATTAAATGGAACAATATTTGTTTACCACTTAGAGAAAAGGAAACACTAAATCATCACCTTAAAGGCTTAAATAGCAGGCAGTATATCCTCGTACTTATCAGAAACACAGTGAAAGAAAAATTAATGTTCAGGTTAAATATTATGGATCCTTGACTGAAACATCCACTATTTACTCTGTGGAGGTTCACATTGTTAGTATGAGACACTTATTGAACCTCTTAGCAGCGATAGTATTCATATCTCACTGATGAAGGAGGTGCCAAGAACAACCTTTGAATTGACAATGGGTTCATCTGTCTGCCATGCCACAGTGGATGAAATGTCACGACTAAAACCGGACTAATGGCAGATGATGGAAGCAGTCAGGCCATTGTGTGACGTAATTAGTCATCCAGGCAAAGCTCCAGGAATCAGGTACAAGGGATTTGTTGTTTGGGAGTCAGAGCTTGAAATAATAATTGTGCATAACATGTAATCATGACCTATAATCGTTTGACACGGTCTATTGTTCGCGTGCTCTTACTTTTGAACTGTGTTTTGTTCATGTAACCAGATCTGGTGTTATTGATGATGTGCGTTGCTGTCTCCAGGGTCTTATCTGTTTGAAATATTTTTGGCTCATTTAGTTGCTGTCTGTGCTGAAAGAAACGCGTCGCTGCATAGACACTTACAAGAGAACAAGGTCCTGAATCTAATTTTACTGCATGAAAATACCGCTCCACAGCCACGATTATCTGACTGCTCTGCCAGTGTCTGAGTTCACTCACGCCTCTTATAACCACACTTTTAAAAAACCCAGTCACCTGACATTTATACTCTATGCCCTGGGTTGCTATCTTAAATGTTTGACTCAGCTTCTTAAATCAGCACTCTGAGTTCAGGGTGTGTCACTGGATCCGGTACAGACAGGACATGTAAGGTTGGGGCTGCTCTAGGCCTTTTTGTGTGTTTATCCAACTCCTGCATATGCAGGATGTTTGCTTTAAGTGATTTGCCTGAAAGACAGCGAGACTTGGCTAACATCTTATGACCAAAGACAAGCTTCTTATTTTTGTCATGTTGTTGTAGGCAGTTGGATTTAGACATAGTTGAAACAGGGGAATGCCACTTACTGCAATTATTCTACTTTAACAGGTGAGAGATTTTAAGACCTGTTTGCTGCTTGGTTGACAATGCCCCTACTCTCTCTGTTGTGAACACAGTGATTAAAGCGTTACCCTGACACGTCTAAATACACCACCCATATTCCAAATAAGCCCAGAGGCCATGCTTCCTATTAAAAAGTCAAATCTGGCTGGTAGCTTTAAAAGTCACAGTTTCAGATAGTTTACTTGTTTAGCTGCAGCAAGAAGGAAGCTTTGTATTAAAGACTAGCTTTGGAGTCTTTGGAATTCTTTATTTAGACTGTTGAACCCCCTTTACAAAATAAACTTTTGTGTTTATACCATGTAGACACACAAATGATGACTATATTTTGACCCTCATCTTATGCAATGACTGTGTATTAGAAAGGGAATCTTTCAGTGGTTGGTACGAACATAAGGTTATAGAGCCGTAAAAATGCATTTGTTTTGGTATAGGAAGAGTTCATCACTTTGCTTGTAATGTCCCTTTTCAGCTTCCATTGAGTGAACTGGCAGACACTCTGAGTTTCGGGCAGCCAAACAGCTGTCGCTTCACGAGGGATGACTCAGAATAACTTGTATTTTTCCAAGGCTGCTCTCTGAGTTGAGTGTACCATATCACCATCTGTCTTTAGGGTGGAAGAGATTCATTGAGATTTTCATTACTGTGTTTTTTTTGTAACATAGTAAAGCCAATAATACAACAGACAAGCAGACCAGGTTTATAAAATGGTCAGCAGTAGGGCTATTTGGAAGATACTCAGTGGGTTATACAAGCAAGTAGTATTTTTAAGAAAATGATTGCAAGTAGTGTAGACTAAAGTGGTGGTGAGTATTGTGACAAGGTAGGGGCTTTCCATACGCTTTTTTTTTTGTACATTTTCCTTCTCAGATTTACTTGCATGTGGCTTTGTTGTGCATCACAAATTTTGTGTGCCAGCATTTTCTGTTGTCTTGTGGTTTGCATCTTCCTCACTGAGGCTGGTGTAAGCTGGTTTATAGAAATTTTGACAGACCCCCTGGCTCAACTGTGTAGGATGAGGGCAGAGGGGGAAAAAGAGAAACGAAGCCCATATAGAAACAATGAAATGTGTAACAACAAACCAACAACTCTCGGCACTTGGTAGGGCAAGCAGCCGCACATCATTGGCATACAGGATTGGGGGCAGAAGTGTCTGTTGCATTTGGTTCCCGGGGCCACCAAGCCAGGAGTCATGGAAACCTTGCAGCCAGGAAGCATCTGACTGCCTGCTCATGTTCCACAGGGATGAACAGCCTGCCCTTCTGTGTGTGTTTCTGTTTGCATTACTGGACTGCAAGGTGCCTTGCAAACCCCAGATGTCGGGGCTTGTTGCCACACTAACTCCCTCTGTAAACTTTGGCACTGAGGGGGACAAAGACAGACTTGAACTTTTACAGACAGATCCTCTTGTATAATAAACAGTTCTGGCACTGCTGGATTACCGTTCAGGATAGCATAGTATGTAGAATATGTAATTTTTGCATCATTTGCATGCATCTTTTTAAATGTGACTTTAATATCGATTTAGCTGTTTCTAACTTGTGCTTTTATGTACATGTTTTTTATGTTCTTTTTCTTTTATCCAGGAGGGATGCAGGACTACAACTACATTCATGGAAACTGTCTGGAAATCACCATGGAGCTGAGCTGTTGCAAATACCCTTTTGCTTCTGAGCTCCAAAGGGAATGGGATCTAAACAAGGAATCCCTGCTAGCCTACATAGAACAGGTACATAAGAAATAAATTGTCCATAAGATGTGTCTTTTGTTTGTTTATATAAAAGAATAATAGCACAATCAACATCTCTGTCATGCAGTTTCTCCACTTAAGCCAAGTGTAAGGTTCTTTAACTTTTGTTGAAAATCATAATGGTCATTTAAGAAAATGCATTCAATTTAAAAAAAAAAAAAAAAAAAAAAAAAAATTAGCCTAAAGCCACAAAGATGGTATTTTCAGTGAATTAAAAAAATCACGTTATTACAAGTGTTTTATAGATTAATACCAACTTCAGTCAAACCAGTGATTTTATAACCACTGAGGGTTTCTTTGCACTCATATTACTGCTGTCTTCCAGGTGCACATCGGTGTTCGTGGCTATGTGAAAGATGCAGTTAGTGGTGCTGTCCCTAGCAATGTCAGCATTGTGGTAGCAGGCGTTCGCCACAACCTGACGACAGGGGAATATGGGGACTACTACCGCCTTCTGTTACCAGGAACATACAACATAACAGCTGTGGCTCCAGGGTGAGTGCACATAACAGGTTTTTTACAAACAGAGGTTATTCATTAGTGGAAACACTTAATGCTGGGCCAGATCTCTAGTTTCAGTTCAGTGACCAGTGACGGCCCAGAGGTTGCAGATTGCTCCCTGCTGATTGCTACCAAGGGTTTTTTTTTGATAGAGTTTAGACTCGTTTGTTGGGTTAGACCAGTGGTTCCCAAACTTTTTTTGCTAGGGCCGCCTTTGTTTTACAAGAAAAATGTCCCCCGCGTGCGCACGCACGCGCACAAACACATCCTCCAACCATACACACCCATATTTTGCTCTATTGCAGTTTATTTCACACCTCAAACATTTAGTAAACAATTAAGCAAATACAAGTAAACTGCAATAAATTACAGGTAGTAATAAAATAAACTACTAACTCTGTTACGCTACGTCCACACCTACACGGGTATTTTTGAAAACGCAGCTGTTTCTATGCGTTTGGAGCTTTCGTCCACATGTAAACGGCGTTTCGAATCACTGAAAATGGAGATTTTTTTAAAAACTTCTTTTTTGTGTTAATGTGTGGATGAGGAATACGTGATTTAGACAGGGGAAACAAATCGTGGCAGGATCAGCCTGATGTTATTTGTATCCCGCTGTAACTTTACTGTATAAAGACCTAACATCTCCAAAATGACAGGAGTAGTTAATCATTATGAGAAGTGTTTGTGAACTAAAAATGAAGAATGTGGGATACTGTTTGTCCGTGATTTGAAGAGCCCAGCGCTGCTCCTGACGCAGGGAAAAGCAATTCTGCAGGGGAGACCTACCTCGGCACTTGTGCAGGTGAAACCAAAGGGCAGATATGCTTCACCATATTTTCTAGTCTTTGGCTTAGAATGAAATTGGTTTGGAAACATATTCAGCTATGCTTCATCCCCTGCTTTGCGCTTGTGTGGGCGCCCCCTGCTAGCAGTGTCCAAGCGTTTTTTTTGGCGGTTTTTTCTCCCCCTTTTCATACCGCGCCCCCCCTGCAATGGCTCTGCGCCCCCCACACTTTGGGAAGGTCTGGGTTAGACCAACCTTGATTTTGCTTACTGTATTTTCCGCACTATAAGGCGCACTTAAAATCCTTTAGTTTTCTTAAAAATCGACAGTGTGCCTTATAAGCCGGTGTGCCTTATATATGAATTCTGGTTGTGCCTACTGACCTCGAACTGATTTTTAAATTTTACAAGGCACTCAAAAATCAGTCAAAAAATGTTTTACTGCGACTTTGGTAAGCTACGAAGCCGCACTGCTTGATGGATTGTCTGAGCATTACGGCTGCCATAGTCAGGAGCCTCGCGGAGTAATCTGGGTCATCCGCTTCAGGTTCCAAAGTCAAACGAACACTGCGGCATCACTGAGAGCTAAAAACTGTCCAAATTCATTCATCTGCAATAAAATGATCAGTGTTGCTGCTTTACCAGGTGTAACAATTAAGTTTAACATCCAGGCATCCATGAAAACAGAATTTATAAAATTTAACAGAGTTGGAAGTTGGAAGCAGCAATTTAGCTCGCTAGTTTCCACCTACACATGATATAGCATGTTCTGACTGAAAGATTTCTGAAAAAAGTAAAACGTACAGGCCTGCTATCACTTCCAACATAAATGAAGACAGAAAACTAAACAGCAGTGACATTTGTAGGGTTACTGAAGTTGGGTTAGCTGATATATCATGATGTGCTACGTGATCGCTAGCAAAGCTATGTTAGCATAAAATAAACAGTGAAGCTGGAGGCCGAATGCTGTTGCTTGTTTCGCTTAATGCGCCTTACAATCTGGGGCCTGTTCTTCGTACCGCGCTAAGTGAGTTAGCTGGATGAGATTGTTGACGATTTCGCGTGATCCTGGATCGTTCGGTTCCCCGAAGCCCATCCGGGACTTGCTGTCATAGCAACAGAGCCGTAAGCGTAAACCTGCTGGGGAGCAGGTTTACTTTATGTAAACAGGATTAGATCGCGGCCACGCAGGCATGTCCGCGTCATTCATACGAAAGCAACAGCGATATTCCACCACTGTTTCACCATAAATAAATAACATCAATGTAACTAAAGATAATGCAGTACTTGATCCTTTTATTGATTTCACACAGATACATACAGGTCATTCCCTAAAAAAGGGAAATGTACTATTAACATTCTATTACATGTATGTGATTATTACAGATGTAATTCATATTTCAGAGTAGTAATTGTAAATTACTTCGTGTAATCAAGATGAGAGACCATGGCTATAAAAGCGAAGGTGGATTTGGGAAGTCTGTCGCAGTCATATCCTGTCCGTTTACGCGAGCAACCCATTGCGGAAGGTGCAAGATTGATAAGGAGAGTCCTCAGAATTCAGCGTATATTGCGGGACAGACAGGATCCTTTAGCTCAGCGCGACAGTGTGCTCATAGAGAGATATCGATTTTCCCGTGAGGGTATTATTCACTTAACCAACTTGTTGACGAGGGGGTGCAGGACCACCACCTGTCTTTGTTTTTGCTCTGCCCTTTTCTTGGTTGCTGTTATGAACAAACAAACAGAGTATTCCAGGGTCTCTGTCCAAGAGACGACAAGCAATATAAGTGATAAATATTACCATTCTGTAGAATATTCTTATATTTCACTTTTACTTGTTCCCATGTTCTAGTGGGTCCTGTTGTGGCTCTAATGTGAAAGGGGATATAATATAACATATTATAATATAATATAATGTAATATAATATTGGATAATATGGTGTGATATGATAAATCTACCCTACCGCCTACTGGTGTTGGCCAGAGGGGCCGATGGCGCAATATGGCAGCCTGGCTTCTGTCAGTCTGCCCCAGGGCAGCTGTGGCTACAACCGTAGCTGCCTCCACCAGTGTGTGAATGTGAGAGTGAATGAATAGTGGCATTGTAAAGCGCTTTGGGTGCCTTGAAAAGCGCTATATCAATCCACTCCATTATTATTGTTATTATTGAATTACTTACGAGTTTGATTTGTCAGCAACTTTCTGCGAGCCCTCTCTCCTTGCTTTTGCAGCCTTTGCAGTGTTCCCTTGCGTTTTAATTAAACTCTGAAACTCCTGAAATCCCTCACTCAAGAGTTCTTGCTCTGCTGCCGAAAAATACCGAGCGCGCTCCTTCGACATTTTCGCCGACCAATCAAAGGGTTGCCGATCAATGTTTCTACTATCGATGCGTAGCCCCTGTTGGGCCACCCAGTGATCTCACATTACTTCATCCAGCTATACTAATCGTCAACAACAGGTGTGTTCGGGGAACCGGAATAGCGAGCTCAGAGTTAGCGCGATGATTTGGTCTTGGATGTTTCATTTGATCTTGGATGTAGTAAGCGACGTACGAAGCACAGGGCCCTGGTGCGCCTTATGAATGAAAACAGACCAGTTTATCAACAGTGCACCGTATGGGCCGAAAAATACGGTATATATAAGAGTAATGCATGTTAGACTAATGTGAAGTTAAAACCCCGCAAAACAAAACGATTTCTTAATCTCGGGCTAACTAACACCCAGTATTGTGTAGTAAGTTACGTGTGTCTTTTTATGTTGCCTCAGGTCAACTTTTATTCACTAAAACAGAGGCATCTACTGACCATACCCTATATGGACAAAAGTATTTTTGAATTCAGCTTTTTTTAATGAGTTAGTCTAAGGAGTTGACTGAATGATAGTGTGCTATCTAGACAGAATTTGTTCTTCTGTTTTAAATCCACCCTGTATATATGATGCTGGTAGCTGCAAACCCCACTGAAACCCTACCCCTACGCCTTTAGTGTACCTGCCTGGAAATGTAACTACACCTCTTGTCGATGAAGCTCACAGCTATTGTGATTGGCTTATTGCTCTTGAATAGTCTTATGCATTTCTAGCTGCTATTTTGCTGCAGTTTTTTGAGAGAATCACATCACTTCAATATAAGGAAAGTTAATCATATCCTCAATATAAGGGCTCATATGAGGCAAAAACAATCTGGTACCGCATATAAAAGCCCAGACGTGACTACAGGATAACATGTAAAACATCACGCAAAAGTATGAATGCTGGTAGTGGTTTTGGTCACTAACACAGGTTATGTTGTACGTTCTAAAAAACAGCTTCTAAGCCAGCCACAATTGGATACAACTGTTGCAACAAACCAGTTAGTGAAATTTATTTCCTCTTGAATAATTGAAGTGGTATTATTACTTTAAGACTTTATTACTATTATTATTATTATTATTATCTATTACTTAAGACTTTAGGGATAAAAAGTTACATAATAGGGTCACTGAGTGACTGAATCGTAAAATTAAGTCTCCAACCTTCTGTTAACTTCCTGCGTCATTAACATCAGCACAAAACTGTGTGCCAGGGACTTGCATGCGTTTCTATTGCCAAGGAGGCCGTGTAGGTGTAACATGTAGGCGGGCCAGAACTTTTGTCCCGATAGTGTGTATCTTAAACATTCTTAAACATAACATTTTACTGTCTCTAATATTTTCCTGTGATTGTCTTTAATACAAGAACAAATACTAAATATAATCTATGTTTACACACGTTGCCTGCATAGCAAGCTACATGACTCCTAAAAAAACATACCTGACGTACATAATTGGATCGAAACTTGGTTAAAAGAAATGGTTTTCTTTTGGTACACTCAGTGGAAAGTTGTGTTGTATAACAGATTAAATCTCTTCAACATGTGCTTCTTTCACTGTACAGGTACATATCAGTGACAGTCAGCAGTGTCGAGGTCTCTGAGGGCAAGGCAAAAGAGCTTAACTTTACCTTGACACCTGTGGTCAGTGAGGCAGCAGGTAGCAGCACCACTGTGGCTACAACCTCAGTGCAGTCCATCAGCCATCCAGACAGTTCCACTACCAGCTCTTCTGGCTCCACCCAGACTCCGGTGGTTACTTCTGTTTCTCCAACTTCACACCAACTGGCCAACCAGCCACAGGAATTCCGTCATCACAACTATGCAGACATGGAGCTGTTTCTACGGAAGTACAGCAGCGAGTTTCCTTCTATTACCCATCTTTACTCTATTGGACAGTCTGTAGAAAAGCGTGAGCTGTATGTGATGGTCATCTCAGACAACCCTGTCACTCATGAGCATGGTATGTGATGATATTTGATTTAATGTTTTATTTTTTATACCAGTAAATCTTGAAAAACATCAAATGCAAACCAGAGAGCATCATTCTGTCTGTTACACTCTCCCAGGTGAGCCAGAATTTAAATATGTGGCCAACATGCACGGCAATGAAGTGGTGGGTCGCGAGTTAATGCTCAACCTCATAGAGTACCTGTGTCGTAACTATGGTACTGACCCAGAGGTCACCGAGTTGGTCAACAACACCCGCATTCACATCATGCCTTCGATGAATCCCGATGGCTACGAGGTAGCTGAGGAAGGTAAGTAAAAGGGTCATGTGCATATTCTGTAGAGCTCTTTACAGGCTTTACTTATGGCTTTTTGATACGTAAGGTGTAACCTTACAGGCCTTAAACAGTAATTTGACTAAGCGTTCCTTGAGTCTGTGGCAACTATTAAATTACTGCCTTTGCTAATGAAACTGCATTACAAACTGACCACACCACATTGGTGTATACTTGATATCTTTAGTGGTCACAAAGAAAGAAGCAATTGACCCTGGAGAGAGACATATGAGGAGTAGCTGTTCTTCTCGGCAGAATTATATTATCTCCTTCCATGCTATGCCGTCTGTGTTAAAATAGCTTTCATTTCCCTTTGTGAGCACGTAAGTGTCCACAAAAGGAAGTGTATGAAGTCATACATAAGTGTCTGACTTAAGGGAAAGTTTGACAGGGCATATCCTGTGTTTGCTAACAGCTACTGTTGTTTGCCTATGTAAGGGAGTGTTGTGGAGGAGGAGCCGAGGATGTGCATATGCTGTGGTTATGGATGCATGTAGATGGCTGCTCACCGGTGTTTGTTTCCTGACAGGTGATACAAATGGCTACAAAGGGCGTAACAACACCAACAATTTTGACCTGAACCGCAACTTTCCCGATCAGTTCGCCAACATCACAGAACCCAGACAGCCAGAGACTAAAGCTGCGATGAAATGGCTGAAGAGCATCCCTTTCGTCCTGTCAGCCAACCTCCACGGAGGCACGTACTGTACAGTGGTGTTTCAGTGTCGCGGCCAGCTTTTGAATGTGGTGATCTGCTAAGTGTTGTTAAAATTTGTAAATATTTTCTATATTTTATGGTTATGATAATTAGTGTTTTTAGTAACAAAAAATAATTTTATGTTCACAGACTACATTTTCTTTCCTACCCACACATTCAGATATTATTATTTGTGTGTATGTGTGTGTTTTACGCTGTATTATTTTTGTTGTGCAATTCAGGGTCCTTGGTGGTCAACTACCCCTTTGATGATGACAAAGATGGGAATAGTTACTACAGCAAGTCGCCTGATGACGAGGTCTTTCAGCAGGTCTCTAGAGCCTACTCACAGGTAACTGGACACCGTTGCTGTGGGAGCTGTTTGAGCCTGATGCTTATAGTTTCAACTTTTAGTACTAATGGAAGCTCATTGAAATCTATGGAATGACTGTTTGAAAACTTGACAACAACAGTGATCATTGTTTGGTTTTACTTGTATGCAGGAAAATCCTCTGATGCACCAAGGACACCCTTGTGAGGACCTGTACCCTAATGACTATTTTAAGGATGGCATAACCAATGGTGCCCAGTGGTATAGTGTTCCTGGTATGCTTACACCTTTCATTAATTTTGGCATACTCCATGTTTTTAAAAATTCACGCAACCCTTTTATATAAGAGGTTAGCCTTAATTAAGATCTACTTGAATTCTTCCTGGCAAAGAAAGAAAGGAAAGAAAGAAAGGCATTAATGATGCCTTCACAGATATACCCCATGTTATGTGCACTTCTGCTGCTATACTGTCACGTATGCCGCCCTTAAGATGTGCGCTGATACCAAGCTGGGTGGTCTTTCTCCTTCTTAGCCTGGGGTACTCAGCTTTCAGTTTTTACAGAGAAGATTTCAGTTTTTTGTTGGTAAGACCGGAGGGATAGTTTTCTACTTTGCCCTCAGTATGTCTTTAGTAACAGAGTGGTCAGCTATTTGCATGAGAGAGTGTTGGCACTGCATCAGTAGTAGTTAAACTATGTTTTCTGGCAAGAAGGCAGGGAAAAAAGTGTTCCTGAGACAACGCAGTGCAGCCTAAAGGCACTATGGTGACTTGTAGTTCTAAAGTAGGTTTTGGGCTCTTCACCGGAATAAAAGAAAATTTGATTTTTATTCTATCAATGTGTAAATTGTATATTTTTAATGTAGAAAAGAATTCCCTAATTTTTATATTTTTCACAATAACTTTTTTTAAATTATTTTTTTATGTTCTGTTATGAAATTGTCAGATTATTTACCCACACAGTTTCTTGATATGACTCTAAAAAGGAGTGAATGTTTTTTCCAGGTGGCATGCAAGACTGGAACTACATAAACACAAACTGTTTCGAGGTGACAATTGAGCTGAGTTGTGTCAAATATCCTCTGGCCAAGGACCTCCCAAAATACTGGGATCAAAACCGGCGATCCTTGCTTCAGTTTATACACCAGGTAGTAAACATAGATCTCAACATTATCCTGAACCTTCAGCGTAGTTTTGCATTCACTCATGTTTTTGTGGGCATTTGCGTCTTTAGGTTCACACTGGGGTGAAGGGCACAGTTTCAGATATGTGGGATGGTAGGAGAATTCCCAATGCCACCATTAGTGTCGAGAAGATAAACCACAAGATTACTACAGCTCAGACTGGAGATTACTGGAGATTGCTGGTCCCTGGGACTTACACTATCACTGCCTCTGCTCATGGGTAACAGCTTTATTCAGAAGGAAAACATAGTAGCCACATGAAATCTAGTTTCAGTATGTTTTTGTCTTATTGCGACCTTTATTTCTGTTATTCTGTTATGTTGTCTAGTTATAAGCCTGTGACGATCTACGCCACAGTCTCAAAGGATCGAGTGGAGGTGGTGGACTTCAGACTGACATCTGTGCGGTCAGAGGGTAACCGTCATTCTTCCAGTGGCCCCCGACCCACACAGAACCCATCTGAGAAGGAGTTTCAGAGCTTAATCAAGGAGCTCTCTGTAGGCCAGGGTTTAGATGAGTTGGTGAAAAACACAGCCACCGAGAGCAACTTCCGCTACCGACCCTCCAAAGAGATGTCGGCTTTCTTGAGAGGCCTCACGCTTAACTTTCCCCACATTACATATTTACACAGGTAAGAAGATTTTATTTTCCCCTAAACTGTGAGTCTGAACCAGTCTTTATTTTACTGCAGTGACCTATATTGTTTCTTTTTTTTCTTTTCTATGTCCAGCCTGGGCCAGAGTGTGGAGTATAGGACCATATGGGCTTTGGAAATCTCTAACAAACCAGGAGAATCTGAACCGTCCAAGCCAAATATTCGCTTTGTAGCAGGGATCCATGGTAATGCCCCAGTGGGGACAGAGCTGCTGCTGGAGTTTGCTGCCTTCTTGTGCATCAACTATGGCAAAAACCCAGCCATCACCAAGGTGTGCCTTAAGACCTCTTTATCATTATAACAACAGCATTTTTATCAGCTCGTTTTGGCTTTAAGGGAGCCAAAGCTTGATTTATTTCTCAATGAACATTTAGTACCTGTGAATATATGACTGTAATTGTTCCTTATCCTTCTCCAGCTGATCAACGAGACTCGCATATTCATTGTTCCTTCTGTAAACCCTGACGGACGAGAACAGGCTGTTGAGAAGCAGTGCAAATCTACCCAGGGCTTGACCAACGCTCATGGCAAGGACCTGGACACAGACTTCTTTGGTCAGTTGTCTTAATTTCTGCATGTGTGAAGATGAAATGAAAAACAGATTTAAAAGATCAGCTCTTCAAGTCAAGATTTCTTTTGAATGTAAAAAAGAAATGGTTGACGTTTACATGTACCATTTACAAAAGAAAAAAGAAAAAAAAAGATATTCTGTCTGTCCTCTTTAACAGGCAACGCATCACAGCGTTTGGTGGATCCCCAACCTGAGACCAGAGCGATGATGAACTTCATTCAAAGCCACCGCTTCACTCTGTCTGTAGCCCTTGATGGAGGCGCCCTTGTTGCCACTTATCCTTATGACAAGCCTGTCCAGACTGGTAATACCACTATGACAAGAAACAAAAGTATATTGTGTATAAAAATCTGAGAACACCAGGATAGCTCTTTGCTGATGCTGCATGAGTGCAATGTGACACTGGGCACCACTTTTTCACACATATGAGATTCAGGAAACATTAAAATAAAATTGTTTGAGTTTGGAGAAAGTGACATGTGAATGAGACAAACATCCCTTGTGGGCCTTTTCAAAAACCCAACAACGCTTGCTGTAGCTCATCTGTGGGCAAGATTTACTAAACAGGGAAAAATAGCATGTGACCCAATATCCAAATAGCGCTCATAGGTGTTGTTAGTTTTATGGGTGATTTACAAAAGATGCACTGTTTTCCAAACACGGGGGTGGTCAGTGCCTTTCAGTATCAGTCACAAAAAAACAAGCACGTCAGTGTATGTGGGCCCATGTATAGGTTGAATGCTGACTGGTTGAAAACTAGGCTGGAAAAATGAAAGTGGTCAAGACACCTTGGAGACTAAGATATCAAAGTAAAAAAAAAAATACAGAAGGTGAAGCACAGATTGTTGCTGCAGTGGACACTTTTCATTGTTTTATCACTCTGTTTCACTTCAGCTCTTTGTTATCTCATAACTTTGCTCCTCTCTGTCGCTGGCAGGACCAGCAAGCGCACAAGTGAGAGCAGCCCACAGACCAGTTGTTTGTGACACTGCCCCCTGGTGATAGTAAAGATGTAACTGATGGTCTGTAGAGCTGATGGCAGAACCATGTTTTCCCCATTGCAGGCAGATAAATAAATCATTTGAAAACAGTTTCCTTAAAATCGCTGGTTTCACTGTTTAATTATTGAATCAGTTATTTTGTTTTTCAGTTGACAATGAAGGCACCTTGAAGTATTTGGCAACTGTCTATGCCAGCAATCACCCCAAAATGCACCTTGGGAACACTGAATGTTCAAATAATGGGCAGAGTAAGTCATACGACTGCTACATATGCTTGTCATGTCGGTCATGCAAATAAGTGGTTAATGGCCAAGTTTTGCTTTACTCATTAGGCAACATCCCAGATGGAGTTATGAGAGCAGCGGAGAGACAAAGTCATCTGGGAAGCATGAAGGTAAGTGTGTGTCTGTGCTGTCATTTTCTGTAATTAAGTTGGCATCCATCATGTCATTGTGTACAATCTAAAAACAAAAGGCACTACTTCATATTTAATTGGAAATGGAGTCAAGAGTGTTTGTTTTGAAAACTTCCTTGACAATTCTGAGAATCTTGAAGTTCATTTGGAGTTATTGATCAAGTGAAAATGAGAAGTAACGCATAGGAAATGCATCAGCTTATGTCCACATCTCCTTTCCAGGACTTCAATATGGACTTTGGCCATTGTCCAGAAATCACAGTGTACACTGGCTGCTGTCTGTTTCCTCCCGCTGAGCAGCTGGCCACACTCTGGACTGAGAACAAGAAGTCTCTGCTAAGCATGTTGGTAGAGGTATGATGCATGATTTTATTAGGCAACTGCAGCGACATTGACATTTATTTATTTTACAAGTTATGGCTGCTGTAATACATAGTTTGTATTTTAATGAACTGTCATATAGCCACGCATTTCTCTTTGTTTCTGCTCCTTCCAGATCCATAAAGGTGTGCGAGGCATAGTGAGAGACAAGAGTGGAAAACCAATTGTTGGGGCGATCGTTATACTGAACGGAGGAGTGAGACTGTTTACTGTGGAAGGTGGCTACTTCCATGCCCTGCTAGCTCCTGGCACTCACAATATTGAAGCAGTTGCTGAAGGCTACCAACGCCAGCGTCAGAAGGTACTGTCTTCAACAGAATGTACTCGCTCGCAGGAAGAATAATATAATAGTTTACTGCTGTACACACAGACGCACACACGGTAATTATTTGTTGTTCAGAGGTTTATCATGAGGAGCTTCATTTAAAACATTTGAAGCTTTTAGTCAAAAACATTAGAAATATGATTATTACAATCATCCCACGCAAGGGTTGCAGATGAACAAAATGAAGCAACATAAAGACACATAAATAAGAATAACTCTACTACAGGTCTCATTTATGGTCTATATCTATGCAAGGTGTGGGACGTAGTAGACAAAATCTCTCCATCACCTCCACCTTTCCTTTTGGATGCTCTGCCATTTGAAGCATGGGGTAGGCCAGCTCTCTAAACAGATTTTCCTTGATGGTGTGTCCAAGATCCAGACTGTAGGCTGCGAGCTTCCCGCATGGCTTAAAGAGCAAGGGATCCACCACCGAGTGATAAATCTGCTGGTAGTCTCGCACTGTGAAACCGTGGATCATGAGCTCGTCACTGGAGTTTCCCTCTTCAGTAGTGACAACTCTGTTGCTCCGTGGCAGGTCTAAAAGATCTGGAAGAGCGGCGGCATTCCTTATATATCTGTCATCCAAGGGTTTTTTGTGGTCCGTTTCTTTTTGCTCCCACACAAGGTGCAAATCGTAAGCTGGAGCCAGCAAATATTTTCTCTCCTTAATCGTCTCGCCATATTTCTTAGGACACCGAATACTCTGCCTTAGACCATAGGGACGCATCTCATACCTCTGCAAAGAAGAGTGGTGTCAGTTTTGGTTGTGCCCCTTCAGGTTCTTTTGTGTGTTTATCATATATATTGCAACAAAAATATACGGTTACTGGGGGGGGAAGAAACCATTAAGGTACTTACTCCTTGGTGTATTTTCAGTCAACATCACTAAAAAAGGTCTGAAAATGTGGTTTTAATCCTTAATTCCTAACTAAGTACAGCTTTCCCATTTTTCTTTACACTGGATCATGAAATCGCTTCTTTGCTGCTGAAAACAATCAAGCAGGTTGCAAAAAGTAAGTCCTGAGATTCTTGTAATTTACCTCTGGGGTGAGTAAATTGAGATTTTTAGCACTTTTTCAGACATCAGACACAACCTGCACCAGATTATACAAAGCAGGCGCACCTGCGAGTAGCTCTTGCTGATTAGATAGTTAACAAGCCCAACTTCCAAGGAGCTTCAGCAGAGTGCTTAAAAACACTTTACCTCTCTGACAAAACAGCTCGATGTTTTCTTTTTGTTGCAAGTTTTAAGTCCTTTAATAAAAGCAACAAAAAAAAAAACCCTAATGAAACTTTGAGGTCCAAATGCTTCAAATATCTTTTGAGTTGTTTGTGAAATCCTGGAAATCTGTTTGAAGAGCCTTGATTGACATGACCATCAACTTTTTTAAGAAGCCTCTGATGACTACAGGAGAGAAGTGATTCTTATGTTTGACAACTTTCTGCTATCTAACTTTTAAATATTTCTTCTATCTTTTAGGTCGTGGTATCTTCCTTTGAAGCTGCTACTTCCATCATCATAGAGTTTGACATGGACAACAACATCTTTGGCCTTCCCAGAGAGTTTGTTGTAGCCAGTGCAGGTAAGCATGTCTTATAATGCAGCTTTTTGTCACCTGCTGAGAGCTGACGTCACATGAATTATGCTCCTTGTTCATGAACAAGATAGATTTTCAGTGTTTCAGTAGATTATGTATTTCAAATTAAGTCTTAATGGTGGTAAAATCCACTGGCAGTTACTGTAGATCTCAGCTCTTTTGAGAAAGAGTGTAATTTTATTAAATTAAGAACAAAGTATACATAATGCCAAGTCATGCATGAATATTCTGTTCCTCCCCACAGCCGCCACCATGACAGCACTGGTGGTGACAGCGTGCATCATCTGGTGCGTGTGTGCCGCTAAGTCTAATCGCCAAAAAGATGGCTTCCACCGTTTGCGCCAACACAGAGACGATTATGACGACGAGGTCCGGCTCACCTCTATGGGCTCCAAAAAGTCCCTGCTTGCCCACGAGTTTCAGGACGAAAGCGAAAGCGACGAGGAGACGTTGTATGCCAACAAAATCTGAGGAACACAGCAAAAGTTTTTGTTTGCTAAGTGTTTTATTTGAAGCTCAGCCCCCTCCTCGCTGTCTCCCAAAGATCAAACACCTGACCCACGAGGACCACCATGAACTTGACCTCCATCTCTTTTTATGGCCAGTATGAAGGGGATGGAGACTATTTCTGTTACACCAGTATATTCTGAGGACCCTCTCCCTGTCATCCTGTCAGTGTCTGGACTGCAGGGGCTGCTTTTCTTCTTTTTCCTTGCAGATTTCTCTGATCAACTTGTTCAACATATGGAGCAAGGAAGAAATTAACAAAAGGAGGGTAGAAAAAGTGGTTCACTCCACCTTTGTCGTCATCCAGCCCTTACAGCAGCTTGCTTCTTTGTTTTGTTTTGTGTTTTTTGTTGTTGTTGTTGTTGTTGTTGTTGTTATCCGAGCCAACCAAGAATCCTGTAAGACGACCACACATCCTGCCCGGCTGAGACATCAAGCCGAAATGTCCAAATAACTTTAGATAAAAGTGCGTTATTTTCCTTGTTTCTCTTCACTAATGTCTGTGAGCACCATGTATTTATTTTTATAACGGCTTTGAATTAGAAAGTAGGTTATTTCTCTGTGTCCAAGCCTTTGGGAGACTGAATCCAGTTCTGTGCCTTGGCTTCCATAAAGTTTACAGTCTCAGTCAGGCTGTAATGTGTGGCTGAAAGTAACATACTGGAAATATAATACCATAATACTGGAATTTGATCCATCTTATACTCAGGTGGAGTGAAAGAGAAACTTTTTTTTTTTTTCTTGCCTCCTTCTTCTGCCGCCCCCTCCCTTCCAAAGATGAGTGGAACCATCAGGGAGAATGTTACAAGGCTTGAATGAAATGTTTACCAGAAAGTGGAGTGTGGACTTGATATATGTACGGTGGGGGGTGATGTGGGTTGGAGGGACTTGCACAAATTGGAAAGAATCACCCTTAATTTTTGGCCACAAAAAACAATGAATCTTTAAATCTGTAATCATAAAAAGAATGTATTTTTATTTCCTTTTTGTTTTAACAATAAGTTTGTTTGCAAGATAATTTCTGTATATGGAAACTTACTACTTTTGTGTCCATCACCTTTTGATCACAGATCACTATGTGTAATCTTTATGATTTGAGTTTTTATCTGAATATATTTGGCTTTTTTGCCTTTTTTGTACTAAATATTTTGATCACAGAATGAAAACCAGGTTTGACCATTCATGACTGTCTAAAACACCCATACCACACCATATAAAGGTTTTATAATCTTATATCTTTCCTGACTTATTTTAAATTGCAGTGATTGAGATAATTATGAGTTTGAAGTTTTTTGTGTTGGTAGTCCATCAGAGACCCTTTTGTCACTGTGTGAGGAACAGTGACAGCTGGAACAGGCTCCAGTCCCCAGCAGCACCATTTCAAATCACTGCGCTGGATCCTTGATCTGTTAAGTATCTCCTGGGTTGGAAATTCACGCTGTGATTTCTTTACATGGCAGTAGTTTGAAGCAATACAGGTGTGTTCTCTAAAGAATGTGCCCTGATTTTCAGTTTGAGAAGAGATTTCTTGACATCTGTGTAGGGAGACACTTTTGTACATTATTTTTCTTAAACTGTGTGTGTGAGAGAGAGTGGCACCTTTGAAGTTAAGTGCGTGCCACAGTCGGGCAGTTTTGTGTGAACATTTTATATGAACTGGAATCAACTGTAAATAATGTTGGTAATTGTAAAATGTTAACCATGAAACTACATGCAACAAAACATTTAAAATCCTCTTTGTGATGTGCACAAAAACTCACAGAACACAATCAAATAAAACTTCTCACAACACGTTGCTTTTGTGTTTACTTGTATGATAGAGAAATGAGAGTAACTTAATCATGAGGCAGTTTTTTTTTGTTTGTTTTTTTGCTGCACTAAATTAGTAGGAAACTGGGGATTTTTCACTTGTCAAATTCCCTTGTTGAGGAAAACTGAGCCAAAAAGGAATGAGGGAATTTATTTCCCAGATACCTGCACGTGGTGGTAGCTTGTACCGATGGAACGCATGGGCGGGGGGTTACTGGGCTTAAGCCTGGGTAATTTTTTCAGAACCCCTTTTGGAGTATAATTTGTTTCATAGTTAGATGCCTGACTGACAACTGTATAAAACAAAAGCTACAGACCGTATTGGTTAGCACTGTTGCTGCACAGCAAGAAGGTTCTGAGTTCAATTCCACCATCAGGCCGGGCCTTTCTGTATGGAGTTTGCATGTTCTCCCCGTGTTTGTGTGGGTCCTCCCTGGGTACTCTGGCTTCCTCCCACAGTCCAAACACATGCAGTTAGTGGGGATAGGTTAATTGATTAATCTAAATTGCCCATAGGTGTGAATGTGAGAGCGAATGGTTGTCTGTGTCTCTGTGTTAGCCCTTCGCCAGACTGGCAACCTGTCTAAGGTGTACTATTGACTCCAAATCTCCCGACCACTATGTCGATCTGAGACACCAAGACCAAGACCGGTCTCAAGACATCCAACTCTACCAGTTACTAAAGCAAATCATTCGTACTGTACAAATAATGTAAATATGACTGTGTATCACAAAAGATTGATATCAAACTGATCACTTGACCCATATTATGTTACTTGCTCCTCGAGTGAAACAACAAATTGCGAAGTGAAAAGCCGAACAACAATGCCGTTTTTTTTAGAAAGTCTTAGCTTACATGTGTGTTTATTTGATATTTTCAGTTGTTACCCTCCACGGCTTAATAAAGCACTCTAAATTGGTTTCAGTTATGTACTGTACTGTCAATCTGCCCCAGGGCAGCTGTGGCTACAACTGTAGCTTGCCTCCACCAGTGTGTGAATGTGTGTGTGAATGGGTCGATGACTGGGTGTGTAAAGCGCTTTGGGGTGCCTAGGGGGGACTAGTAAAAGCACTATACAAATACAGGCCATTTACCATTTACTGATGAACTTAACATTTACCTGAGTTTTTTCTTTGAAAGAAGCCCCTTATTTCTATTGTTATTTTATATACAGTAGTATGTTGTTCAGTATATCTGTATGCAAAACAAGAGGAATTTCAACACACAGCAGTATATTCACAGTTGAAACCAGAAATTTACATACACTTTATGGAAAAAACAAGAAGATTTTTTTTTACTGTTAAACATCAATTTAGAGTAAACGTTTTTGTTTTAGATAAATAAATATTGAAATATCTTTTGAATTAGTTAAATGTCAGAATAAAGAGAGAGAGCTATTTTTTTTATCACTTTTATCAAATTTAGGAGTACATGTACACTAAGTTTATTGTTAATTAATAAGAAAACTGCAGACGATTCCATTCTGAGCTGAAGAAGCTTCTGATAGGTTAGTAGAGTCCATGTGAGTAAATTGGTGGCACACCTGTGGATGCGAATAAGGCAAAACACAGAGCCTGTTTCTTTGACATGGGAAAATCAAGAGATGTCAACCAAAACACCAGGAAAAGAATTGTGGAGCTCCATAAGTGTGGCTCAATTTTGAATACAATTTGGTGCCATTTGCAATTAAGGAATACAGACAATTTCTCTCTTTACTCTTAAAGTTAACAAATATGTTTTTTATATTTATCCATCTAAAAAAATAAACATTTAGTCTGATTTGATGTTACAATTAAAAAAGTATTTGTGTTTTTATCTGAAGAGTATGTAAATTTCTGGTTTCAACTGCATATTTGATGATGTTGGTGTTTGGCTTGATTGTCAGCACAAAGAGGGAGAGAGAGGGAGGAAGAGAGAGAGGAGCAGAGAGAGAGAGAGAGGAGCAGAGAGAGAGAGAGGGAGAGAGAGAGGGAGAGAGAGAATGAGGACAGAACAGAGATGGAACAAGAGCAGGTGAGACAGACATGTTAGTCACATGGTTGTTTACCAAAACTCAACAGAACGTGTATCTCGTACCTAGTGTTTCTTTTTAGGTTTGTTATTTTTCAAATTCTATATTTATTAATTTATGCAGGCTTGTTTGCACAACAAGGCTAAATAATTATATAAACTTCTCAATCGAAATAGTGTTCTTTGGTAGAATTAAAAAATAAGTGTAGTGCAGGTCTATGATGATTTTCACAGTTTTGATTCTGGTTCTGTTTTGGTTACGTCCTAAAGTAGTCCTGATTTTGAACTGTTGTAGTCCTGTTTTAATTCCCGATCAGTTCTGGATCTGGTTGAATTGGGGTTTAGTCCTCGTGTCTTGATTTGTTCTGCCTTGCTGCTTGATTAACAAACTAGTTTAAGGTGTCCTGCATATGTGATTTTTTTTCCCTATATGAAGTCATTCTTTTTTGAACATAACTCAAAACACAGCCAAATAAATCTTTCAGTCATTTCTAACACCCCCCCATCTCACATGCATACTACCTTTTAGGGCTAAGCCCCGGGTGTATAAAATGTCTGGCTCCGCCTCTGCTTGAAAATAACTTAAAAGTTTATTTTGTGACCCAGAAAGAGTAATATTTAAAAGTTTTTAGCTGTGCTCCTCCAATCCAATATCTGACAAGCACACCAACCACAGAAGCAGCAGCAGTGATGAGAGCATGGGAGATGCAGCAGATTGATCCAAAACTTATGCAGAGTTCATTCCCGCCACAATAAAGGGATTTCCGGAAGTGGGGTCAGATGTTACCTTGGTTACACAGGCCTAATGTAGAGTAGTTTTTTTTTGAAAACTTTATACAATCAGGCAATCTGAGAACAAAGCATGATGTATAGACCAGCAAAGTCATGCTACATGTAATTAGCAACCACTTTATTAGGTACATCTGTTCCACTATTCATTGCAGTAATCCACAAATCTAATCATCCTTTTGCAGCAACTCAAAGCACTTAGACATGCAAACATCCTCAAGACAGCCTGCTGAAACCAAACAGAGGAAGAATGATGAATAAATGTGGCATGGCTGTTGTTGTCAGATGGCCTGGTGTGAATATTTCATAGGAGTGGGTTAAAAAAAAAGATTTTCCAGTTCAAATCAATTATAGCTTAAATAATGCGATATTGATTCATTAAATCCTGAATCGATTTTTGAATAAATATGTATTTTGTAAGAATCGCCAGAATCTCAGGTTAAAGCTATTTCAACAACCACCAAACAGCTAAAACAGCAAATGAGAGCAGGCAAACAGATTACACACAAACATGTAAACACAAAGTGCGGGCCCCAACACATCAAAATCTGTGAGTTGTCGGCTTTCTCGCCCAACATGCCGCTGTGGCTGAAAGCCAACATCTCACAAATTCTGAAGCTGCAGGTTTTGTCACTCTTCAACCAAAACTGACTGAACAAGCAGCAAAAGAAGATCAAAATTACACTTCACATTTAATAAATACCATCATGAATTCCCTCTTACTTTCGCTGTTTTGCTTCCACCACAATAAAAATCGCACTTCCTGCACAACCCTCTCTCTATCTGTGTACTTCAAGAACAGTTTTCCATTCAAATCTCTGTTTTGTGCATGATTCACTTGCAGTGTTGGGGAGTAACGGAATACATGTACCGCCGTTACGTATTTAAAATACAAAATATGAGTAACTGTATTCCGTTACAGTTACCGTTTAAAAAGGTGGTATTCAGAATACAGTTACTTTGTTGAAATAAATGGATTACACTGCGGTACTTTCCTGTTTGATATTGTCGCGGGTCAGGACTGTTTGGGTTTTGTTTGACAGCTACGTTCTGTTGTTCCAGGCGGCAGCGTTACGGTTGCCATGGTTACAGGGCGACGCTCTCTCTCTCTCTCTGCGACTGTGTGTTTCCTGGGTGAGAGAGCGCCTTTTTGTTGTTGTTGTTGTTGTGCTAAGCTAACAGGCAGAATGCTACAAGCATAGCTCTAAAGAATGTAGCCTCATGGGCAGTGTAGTCCGTGTTGCAGGGAGAATGGACTGCCATACACGTTATGGGTCTGTGAGCGCGAGGAGGGAGAAAAAGGGGAGTGGAAAGGTACGAGTTGTCATCGAGGAAAAACGGGAGCTGGAAGCATGTAAATATAATAATAACCACTGCAGCCAAGAAGAGAGCCTGACGAGCCCAGTTGTAAGTAAGCTATTAAGACTCGACTGTACACCGTGTTCGTGTTTTCCTCCGAAACAATAAGTTCCGTTGGAGCAGCCTTTCAACGCCTCTCTCTGTCTCTCGCAAGAAAAGTTGACCCACACAACAAAGTAAAGCTATTTTTCGGCTACCAGCCGACAGGGACCCCGCCGTATTAGTCAGAGGTCCCTTTACTACAGTTCGAAGTCGCTGACCTTCAGTAACAGTAATAAATCACACAGCAATAGTACATTCACGTTGTTGTAAAAAGCATGATAATATATTAAGTAATCCAAAGTATTCAGAATACGTTACTGTCATTGAGTAACGTAACGGAATACGTTACAGAATACATTTTGGGGCATGTAATCTGTATTCTGTAATGGAATACATTTTAAAAGTAACCTTCCCAACACTGTTCACTTGGTTATGCTTTTCTTCTCTGAGCACTCAAAGTGCTTTATACAACTAATTCATTCACTCAATCTCACCCATTCACACAAGCACTTTTCCCAAGCTGTTAGTGCATTCATGAATGCACCAACGTAATGTAATGTAAAAGGTTTATATCTTGCCCAAGGATATTTGGCAAGTAGACTAGCGGAAAGCCATGAATCAAGCCACCAACCTTCCGATCAGTAGATGACCTGCTCTATCTGCCTGAGCTACAGCCAGGTGTGCCACAAGGGTCCTGTTTGGGACCTTTATTGTTGTTGTTGTAATTGCTTTCTCTTCAGCACCTTCTGAGCACTCTTAAGAAGAATTTCTTATCACTACTATACAGATGATATTCAGTTATATATCTCCTTTAAGCCCCAAGATGTTTCCAAACTACTTTGCATAGGCGCATAGACTCCATTAGAGGTTGGATGGCTGATAACTTTCTTCAACTTAATGAGGAGAAAACCAAAGTCCTTCTTTGTGCTTCCGATAAATTTGTGCCCAAGGTTATGGAAAATGTAGGTCCTCTTGCTACATTTGCCAAATCCTCTACTAGGGATCTTGGAGTAAACTTTGACTCAGCTCTGACTTTGGACGCTCATGTTAAATCTCTGGTTTGCTCCTGTTATTATATTTTAAGAAACATTGCAAAGCTGAATCCATTGTGTCATGCTCAGAACTCGAAATTGTCATACACGCATTTCCTTCATCTCGTTCGGACTATTGTAATTCTTTGTTCACTTGTTTATGTAATTCCTCCTGGGAACGTCTGCAGGGTGTTCAGAATGCTGCTGCAAGGCTTCTGACCTTGTCTTCCAAGTACTCTCATGTCACACACCTGTTGATCCAGCTGCACTGGCTCCCCATTAAATTCAGAGTCCACTTTAAGAATATGACTTTAACATTAAGGGCTCTGGATGAACAGGCACCGACATATATCAGAGATCTTTAATATCCATACATCGCCAGCAGGTCCCTGAGATCATGTGATCAGGGCTTGCTGGTTGTAAATTTCAAAACTCACCCCATCAATTAATTTGTTTTTGATTGAAATTGAATATTACTTAAACTCTCTTAAATTAACTTCCAATAAAAAAGGTTTATCATTGATTGGAGTTCATTCAGAAATGTTTAAGGTATGAGCTGTCACAACTTTCAAGTACAAAGTTGTTATGAAGTCTGTCACATCCCCCCCCCCCCCCTTTTTTTTGTCTTTTTTTATCCTTTATTTATTTATCCTTCTTATTTCATTGTACTGTATATTGTTACTCTTATTTGCCTTGTATATCTACTGTACAAACTGAACTGGAATGACTGACTGTTCGCTTTATAAGTTCAATAAAGTTTGGGAAAAAAACCCTCTTCGGCCGCTCCCTTCTGCCGTATTTTGCGGCAAAATTATCCACACCCACCGCCGCGCTATGAATTGTTGGATATATGGGACCACGAAGCGTGCACCGGACCACGCTTGATATTTGGGGAAATCGACGGCGCATTTGGAGTATGCATTTGAAGTACACTTCGAATTGGGACAGCCGTCGTCGCGTGGCGGTGACGTAACCGCACTTGAAATGCGTACTTCAAGCGTGCAGACCCTGAATTGGGACACAGCCTTACTCTGCCCAGGCTGCTACTGATCTCTAGGTGACGCTGTGTTGTAGCTGATTGGCTGACGCGGTCGTGCGGTACGTCCTGTACGTTTTCTGCTGACACGTGACAGTACCCGGATTTTGGTGACGTCGCAGAACAACAAAGATGGCAGGAATAGGAACCAGCACGTACTGGGAAGGTAAGGCAACACTCGAGCCTGTTTACAGCAAGTAGTATTATAACAGCACTTTTTTTTTTATTTTTTTTACCGTTTTCATAATATCAGCAATCAATTTGCCCCTGTCACTCCACCTCTGGCTGTAAGAAACATGGTTTAAAAACATACATGCCACTACAATACCAAGTTAGCTCCCAACAAGCTAGCGAACTAGACGCCGTGTAAGTTCATTTAACTCTGTTCCTTCGGCGGTTTAAGCCGTGTCGTTGATCTAAACAGCTTATCAGCCTGGCACATCGAGTGTGTCAGCTGCTTCGTTAATTGTCGGCAGTGAGCAGATAGCGTTTTCATATTTTCCCCCCCTTGGTTAATGTAGTGTTAAAACAATGAGCTTTGTTGCTATAACGGTCTTGTTGCTTTAGCTTTCGGTAGCACAGGAGTTTTTTTTTGTTGATGTTTAATGCAGAAAACAAAATGGCATATTTTTTAAAATTGCCCCCCCCCAATCCGGTGACAACTGATACAACTGTATCAGTTGTCACTGGATTAGAGGCGGGGTACTCCCTGAACAAGTCACAACTAAAACAACTAAATTGCTCATGGGACATTTCACCTTCGTAGTACCATGTTGGACCCGACTTTGGTCAGAGACTTTGGTCTATATTCGCATGAAAACATCACACAGTTGGCGCCAATTTGTGAATCTCCTGTACCACTACATCCCAAAAATGCTCTATTGAGATCTGAAGCCAGTGGTAGCCATTTGAGCACAGTAAAGTCATTATCATGTTCAGGAAACCAGTTTAAGGTGATTTGAGGTTTGTGGAATGGTGTATTATCCTGCTGGAAACAGCCATCAAAACTGTGGTTATAAAGGGATGGATATGATCAGCAACAAGACTCTGGTAGGCTGCTGCATTTAATTAATAATAATAATAATAAATTTTATTTATGAGCGCCTTTCAAGTCACCCAAGGACACTTTACAATAGGATAAAACACTTAGTAATTGATGCTCATTTGGAGATAAGGGACCTGGTAATAGCCAGCAGACCATTATAACACCACTATGAGCTTGAGCTATTGATTCAAGGCCAAATGGAGCCATGTTTTCCTGTTTTTTTTAGGATCCTGCTATTTTAATGTTGCAGCAGAAATTAAGACACATGTACCAGGCAACGTTTTTCCAATCCTCTACTGTCCATCTTTGGTGAACCTGTGAACTGTAATCTTACTACCCTGTTTTGTCCTTAGCTGTCAGAAATGACACCCAGTGTGCTGTAGGTAGGTTATCTGCTTTAAGGTTTGATGTATAGTGCATTCAGTGATGTTCTTCTCCATACTTTGGTTCTTACAATTGTTTTTGTTTTCTATTTAAGTAGTTCTTGTTGCCTTCCTGTCAACTTGAAGCAGTCTGCCCATTCTCCTCTGTCTTCAACAAGGCATTGTCTGCCAGGGAATTGTTGCTCACTTGATATTTTATGTTGATATTTTATGTTTTTGGACCATTTTTTTGTAACCCCTAGAAATGGTCATGTGGAAAAATCCTGAGTCTGAGTTTGTGAAATACTCAGACCACCCTATCTGCCATCAACAACCATGCCACATTCAAGTCACACAAATAACCTTCCTTGACAATTTGAACTTCAACAGGTTGTCTTGACTATGTCTTGACTTGACTATGCCTAAATGCATTGAATTGAAGCAAAAATTTCCCCGTTGTGGGATCAATGAAGTCTTATCTTATCTTATCTTATCTTATCTTATCTTATCTTATCTAATTGATTGTCTGAGAGTGTCACCATCTACCGGAACCGTGTTTGCACATATACTTGGCCAATAAACACGATTCTGATTCTTCTTATTATGATATTTGCTTTAATGAGTATTTGGATGTGTGTATTAAACAAATTGGCTAGAAAGTGTTTAATAGTGCAGGGCAATATGGCCAAAAATATTTATCACAATATATATTTTGAAATTTGCAATAACGATATAACTGACGGTAAGCACAACCAGAATTCATACATACGGCGCACTTCAATTTTTCAGAAAATCAAAGGATTGATTTTAAGAGCGACTTATTTTCCAAAAAACACGGTAATAACGACAGCCCGCTAGCATGCTCTACCAAAAATAGTGCTTTGGTGTGTATCTGACGGACGAAAGCTAAACCAGTTCCACACCACTGAACCATTTTTACAAACCAATTCTGGTTCATCTGTTTCATTCAACGATCTGCTTTCGCCCTTCTCATTCTCTGTCGCCGCCATGCTTTTTCTGCCAGGTGCGTATGAAAACAAAGGCACTGCGCATGCGCGCTTTACCCATATTCTATCGCGATATTTCATTTTCTTATCATTGCCCAACATTATACCGGTATTACCGTGAACGGTATGATAGGGCCCAGCCCTAGTGTTTAACATAAATTATTCCTCTGTATAGGTTTCAGTGTTACATTTTTTGGATATCTGATATAAAATATTTTTAATAGAAGATGCACAAAAAGATTTTCAGTTTTGAAAATCTTGTCATGGTGAAATTTTGTTCTACATAGCTCTCATACTCTACTATACACTCTCTGCACAGTCAGCAACAGACAAAATAGACATCACAGCTGAGCAGTAGAGTCAAGTTGTCTTCATGTTGAGTTGCTAATTAAGAAAATAGCATTACAAAAAAGTTGAATGGACCATCTATCTATCTCTCTCTATCTATCAATCAATCATCTACTCTGGGGCAATACTTAATTGATGGTGTTTTAGTTATTTTTAAGTATTTTATTGGGTTGATTGCTTCTGTTACAGATCTGCGAAAGCAGGCCAGACAGTTGGAGAACGAACTTGACCTGAAGTTGGTCTCTTTCAGTAAATTATGCACCAGCTACAGCAGCTCCAGAGATGGACGTCGAGGAGACACGTAAGATTTAGGTTTCTCACTCAACCGCAGAGTTAATAACTACTAAAAAGCTGAAACAATTAATATTCTTTTAGCAATAAATCTTTACCAAATGTAAAGATGTATTTATTGTATTTTATTGTTGTCATATTTAATCACATATTTAATATTATTCTTAAAAACAACGATATAGTAAAAAGATATAAAGATATAATGAAAGCAAAGATTGGTTCCAAAGCTTAAACTTAATGTTTTTTATTTTATTTTATTGGAGTTGAAAATGGGTTACTAGTCAAAATGTTATTATTTTTAATTATATTCATCATTCAGAGTTTTCATATCTAGCCTGAATTGTAATTGTTAAAATGCATATTTGTTAATCAGCTAATCTACAGCCACCCCTAAAGTAGCTTGAATGGAATATTCTAACACAAAAACTACATGTTTCTTTATTGCAGACCTTAAGGATTTTGAGACCAAGTAGGCTTTTGAAACATTACCAATCAAGAAAAAAAAACTTGATTACTTACTTCTGTTTGATTACAGTTATTTATTTTTTACTAACAGCTTTAAATTCTTTATTTGATGAATGTGTAATTTCTGCTATGAAATAAAGCACATTTCTTATCCATTAAACACAAGAAAACAGTACAAGATTTTTTTTAATGTGAGTTAAAAACCAATTACAAATAAGCTGCTTTAAATAAAAATTCTTAATATTCTTCCATCTTATTTTTCCTTTCAGGTCAGACACCACACCTCTGCTAAACAACTCTACCCAGGACAGGATGTTTGACACCATGTCAGTGGAGATTGAACAGTTGCTAGCCAAAGTAAGTAAATTGTCTCAGGTCAGTGGAAAAGGACGGCAAAAAGAATATAATAAGAACAGAAATGGAAATATGCCTCGTCCTTCGTGTCTATCCATCCGTCCACTCTGTTTCCTTCTCTCTCTCAGCTGACTGCAGTGAATGACAAGATGGCGGAGTACACCAACTCTCCGGGCGCAGCTGCTCTCAACGCTGCTCTCATGCACACGCTCCAGAGGCACAGGGACATCCTACAGGTTTGCTGTCTTGTTCCTTTTTTCCTGTCGCTCATCTGTTTTCTATAGTTTTTTTTAACATTTTTATTTAATTGAAATCATTTTCTTTCATAGCGACTTCTTCTCAGTTATAGTTACTGAACTCAATGAAGAGCCCAAGAACTACTTTCTAAAGCACATACTGAGTCTTAGGCTACGTTCACGCTGCAGGCGAAAGCACATCAAATCTGACTTTTTTGACCCTGTGCGACCCATATCCAATCATGGTGTGACAGTGTGAACGGCACAAATCCGATATTTTCAAATCCGATCTGGGTCACTTTCGTATGTGGTGCTGAATCCGATACATATCTGATGTTTTAGAAAGGGACTGCTGCTTGAATGGTCAGGTCGCATTAAATCCGACTTCTACGTCACTGACACAAGACAGACACCAATTATCAGTGCCGGAGAAGCGCCCGATAAGACATCGCGAACGCTTCCTGGCCGTCCATTGCAGATGTTAGTGAAACTGTTGGGAAGACAACGTTGGAGAAACGTGAACATTTTATTTGTACTGTATAATCTGCAGATTCTGACAGAAATCTGCAACTATCCTTTGAAGCACCGCTCCTCTAAAACAGCAATAAGGATAATTATTAGGCCATATGTAAATAACAAAATAACTTTATAACTTAAAGCAAAATTGAGAAACGTGAAGTCTGAAACAAGTCTTTATATTAACGGCCATCAGTCAAACAATACTGTTTGGTCTGGGTCTAAACAGAGCGCGTTGTGTGTGACGTCTTCTTTTGTGCATGCAGGCCGCTTTGAGGGTTCACACTAAAGCGCGTTTGCTGTCACATTTTATTTGTAGTATGAAGAAGTAGACAAAAAAATCGGATTTGATCAAAAAATTGGAATTGAGTAATAAGACCTGCAGTGTGAACCTAGCCTTAGTGGTTCAGTTTTGTCCTGTTTACCACTTGTTTGTTTGTCTGTCTTTCCTGTATTCCTTTTTTTAAAAACAAAACAAAAAAACCTTTATTTTCCTCGAAGGACTACACACATGAATTCCACAAAACCAAAGGCAACTTTTTGGCCATCCGGGAAAGGGAAGACCTTCTAGGGTCTGTCAGGAAAGACATTGAGTGAGTACTCAGCCACAGCACCTTCTAATTTCATTTAGCTTTTATAGCAGTGTGGGAATGTTTTAATTAATTAATTAATTATTATTTTTATTAATGTCGTTGTTGTTGTTGTTTATTATATTATAGTAAATGATAAGATCCTACACACGCATGCTTTCTTGTGTTTTGATCTGAAAGGGTGCTGAGCAATAAAAACGGTCAAGCACTGCTCTTATGTCGTAGACCTTATTCCTGAGAGGAATACGGTAATTGAAACTTCACTTCCATTTGGCATGTTCTTGAACAAATAGAAGATTCGTGCTCACTTTGGCCTTGCATTGAGGAAGTGCATCCTCTCTTCAGATTTGCACAGTTTGAGGGAATTTATTGAAACGAAGGTCTCCCTAGACCATGAGTCTTCTTTTTGCAGTGGCTTATTGATCTGTGAAGGCACTGATGATGGCAAACAGTGAGCACTGCAGGATTCTTATTGATCCTTCCCTGTCCATCTAGAGTACAAAGAGAAGAGTTCTCATGCAGAGGCGTCTTGCAGGCAGGCATACATGTTCAATAGGAATACACTCACTTAACTATGTATAAATATACAAATGTAGTATTCATTAAGTAATTTATAAAGCTCTTAAGGAGCTTACTATAAATTAAAATAGTTTACATTTTTCCAGAATGACCTGAGTGTGAAAAAACAACAGATTAAACAGCATTGGGTGCAGTTTTTCATTTAAATTATGAAACTAAGGATAGGGTACAGGATACTAAGCAGACTTTTGTGTAATACCAATTTGTGTCACGAGATGTTGTATCAAGTCATTGGACCCTCGAGTGTGTCTTGAGTCCAGCACAAGAAGAAGGTAAAATACCGATGAAATGACAGATATTGTGGTGAATCAGACACTGCTAGAAAATGATGCCTTAACCACCAGCAGCAGTAAAGGAGCAGTCAAATGCATGATTTTATTCTCT
The DNA here is from genome assembly GCF_057382185.1 of Mchenga conophoros. NCBI lineage: Eukaryota > Metazoa > Chordata > Actinopteri > Cichliformes > Cichlidae > Mchenga > Mchenga conophoros. The sequence continues at coordinate 20,777,636 of NC_140539.1, read as the reverse complement.
CTGTTTTAACAGAGGACGGGAGAGGTTATCAAATATAGTGTGAATCTTTACTTAATAAAGTATTAATCAGGATTTTCATTACATTTGAAATCACTGAAAGTAATATTTTTTTTTAAGGACGCAAATGTATCTCTTTATTTTAGGAGCCACTTCATTACATAGGACATCGGTGGAGCTTTTTTTTTTTTTTTTTGGCCAATTGTTTTTATTTTGGTTTTTTTTCCACTTTAATGTTTTTTCTGCTTTTTCACCACTTTAAAAGCACCTTTGTCTGATCTTTTAAGTGCAAAAGATGCATTTTCATACAGTTTTCTAGCATGATGTGGCAACTTATTGCCTAGCAACCGGAAAATGACTTTTAATTAAAGAGACCACCCCTTATCTGAATGATCCTAAGTATCAATACTGGCAAATAATAGACAGAAAGCAATAAGATGTGACTTGAAAATATATGACAAAATTCTGTTGTCGAAAACAGCAAAAACAATTTCCTGATCACAGAATTCTGGACTTTGTGTTTTTACATTGTCTTCTTGGCAGCACAGTTTAAGCCTTGGCCTATCTGAACACTAACGTAGTTACAAGATGCTTTTATAAAATACAATTTTGGGGTCAGTACAGAAATGTGTAAAATATCATGACATTAATACAGTGATGGAATATCTGGTGCAGCTAAGCATTTTCTCTTTTGTCAGGCAGAGGGCAGTAGAGCTCTTGGCTGTGAAGTAAATGGACCAGCACACGTTTCAGAATATGTTTTCCATGTGGTAACAAGAAGGAGTCCAAACTATCTAATTGATACAAGCACTCAAATGAAACAGTGAGGCATATATCAAACACCATATCAATAACTTGCATTGTGCTTACAGACTACTGAAGCACACACACACCACATTCATAGTAATAGCATGCTGCAGAGCTGAGCTGAGATGTAACAACCCTTCTTCTCCTGCTTTGATTTTTAAATGTCAGCAACAAAAATGACAGTTTTCTATGATTTACATTGGTGCCCTTTTAAAAAGCCTCGCCGGAGTGATGAATCGGTCTGTCAGTACAAAGAATTCTGGTCCCACAGAAGCATCAGCCCAGTTGCTAGGGTGGTCAGATTGGGCTCAAGGCAGTCACTCTGGGGTGTACTATATGTGCTCATAGCCTTCCTCCTCCCCTGCTCGACGAGAGGGTGGGGCAGTGTTAAATGACCAGAAACGAAGAAGGCATGGGAGTCAGCAGTTCAGGGCTGCTGATAGCTAGAGATTCATCAAACAGAAAAGAATGGGTTTGCTGTGTTTACTTTGTGAGTGGTGCAACGCCCATTCATCACTTCTGACTGCTCAGTAGAGGAGAGCACGGTTTTTTTTCTGTTTCTTCATTAACCATAAAAAAAATCTCTTTTTCTCCTTTTTTTTTTCTCTAGGAAAACAGTTCTTTGAATTTTGCTTTGTTCACTGCAGCAGCTTTAATTCAAAAGATCTGACAAAAATGACACATTTAAGGAATCATTATTTTTAAATGTCCCTGCAGTTTCTCAGACTCAGACCTACTTGGGCAGTTGGCCAATCATGGCTTATAGTTTTATGGAAACGCAATATTTAGTCTGAAGAATTATTATTATTGCAAAGGGTGGCATCCTTGGTGTGAAAATACAAAAAGGAAATTAGATATTTGATGCAGTGTTAAAAAAAAGAATGGGTTAGAAACACAAAAAGAGCCATGAAAGACAATCAAGTCGTTAAAAAAAAGTTTAAAATGCTTACCTTCTCTGTCTGGCTTTTCTGATTAATTAATCATTACATAATCACTGTATGCAATAGCCATATATGCTACAAATATTAGCAGTTTGTGTGAATTAGTAAAGCGCTACCATACCAGTAAAGCGATTAACACCTTTAACGCTGTTATCACATTGCTAATGTGCAGTTTAAGGAACAAGGCTTTTACATTTTTATATTCCTTGTATATGCTGTGTGTTTTAGTGGTCCTTGCAAAGAAGAGTGAGATCTGCAGGATAAAACGCAGATTGTCACCTCACTTTGAAAGTTAGCCAGCCTTTGGTACCCTGTGGCAATCTGCTTGTGAAAATTACATTGGCAGCCTTACAGATTGCTCCTTTTTGATTGACTTCTGATTCTGATGTATGCAAAGTTACAGAGACAAGAATTGGGATCAAGGCTGTCGCCTGTTAACTTGGGCTGTCATTTTAGATTTATTTCTTATCTACACTTTGAAAACTTGATTTTGACACACAAGTAAATCTGACATTGCCTAAATGTTGAAAATTACCATTCATTTAAAAAAAAAGAAAAAAGTATTATTCACGAGTGTATCTGCCTGCCTTTTTAGGACATACAAGAGCGGTTCTGGGGTCAACAACAGAAGAACAGAGCTGTTCCTAAAGGAGCATGAGCATCTGAGAAAGTAAGTTCCCAAAGCATTTGTATTATTTAACCATAGCAGTTAAAAGTAGAATAAGGTTGCCATCCTAAATGTGAAATAGTCCGATATTTTTTTTAGGAAAGCAAGCTGGAATAACCTTGATGGCGCAGGCCCACGATTTGGGAAAAACAAATAAAAATGTCTTTTTCTGACACATTCATTTGTTCTCTGCATGCGTTTACTTCATAGCAGATGTGAAGTTCTTCTGTTAATTCATAACTTAAGGTCTTATATGAGCATGCATGACAGAGAAGATCAAATCCTGATCTCTAGCAACCTTAGTATCCCACAATCTTTTGGCTGACTCTCAACCCCTGCAGAACAGCATGTGGTTCTTTTTTTATGCGTTTCCCTGTGTTTGTGCCAGAGGTGTTAGATGCACACTGCATGGAAAGTAAAATTGGATAGCAGCAGGGCACACACACACACACACACACACACACACACACACACACACGCAAACATACCCACACAAAGAAACGAAACACAAATTTACCACAGAGCTATTTACATGGCCAATACATAGCAGTGTGACTGATTAGTATTTGCATTTGTTTTCCATATCAAGTTCTCAAAGGAATAATGCTGCAATTATTCCCTCTCAAAGACCTCTCCATTCATTTTCTAACAGGCTTTACCTGCTCCCACAATGCATGGCTAATATTTATATACTGAAATTGATGTTTATGTAATGACCCTTTAAAATACAGTGTGGTCTAGTTAAATAACTTTAATCGCATAGCATTTTATGGATTTTTTTTATGTCTTTGAAATAAAGCAGTTACACTTTTTTACTATATGTTCAGTTAAATATAAATTTGCATTTAAATTAGTAACTAACACGAAGCAACTAGCACGAAGGTCAGTAACGCTCCTGTTTCAACAACATTAAATTGTATTTAACAGGTATCTTAAATGTTAATCTAGCCACCTCCTCCAGCTTGTTTGAGGAAACACCAAGAGATTCTCAGGGCAGCCGAGAGCTATTATCTGTCCAACGTGTCCTGGATATGAATATGATCCAGAACCTTATTCTTTTGGTCACTACCCAAGGCTCTTTACAATAGTTGAGGGTAGGGACGTTGGACGACCAGTAAATCGAGACCTTTGCTTTTTCGCTTTGAGTCAATCTCCCACTCCCCTTGCCCATCACTCCTAAACAAGACCTTGAAATATTTAAACTCTTCCGTGGGACAATAACGCATCCCTGACCCGGAGTGGGCACTCCATCTTTTTCTAGCTGACGACCATGGCGTAAAACTTGGAGGTGCTGATTCTCATTCCGTCGCTTCATACTCAGCTGCAAACTGCTCCAGAAAAAATGAACAGAATCTGTGACAAAGGGCAGCACTAGCAAAGTCCAAAACCCACTGGGAACGAGTCTGACTTATTGCTGGCTATGCGGACAAAGCAACAGTTTCTGTGGGATCGAATGGGTCTTGGCAACGGGTCCGACCACGCATACTCCCGAAGCATTTCACACAGAATACTCAGAGGGTATGGCTTCTGCAAGTCCGCAAAACACATGTAGATTGCTTGGGCTACCTCCCATGAACCCTCAATCATTCTCAAGAGTATAAAGAGCTGGTCCAGTGTTCCGTGACCAGGGCAGTTATTTGGGACAAAAACCACATTGTTCCTCCTGTATCCCGAGGTTCGACTAACCAGCTGTTAGTCGAACCTCAGATACTCTACTTTCCAGCACCCTGACATAGCTTTTGGGAGGCTGAGGAGTGTGATCACCCTATAGTTGGAGCACAACCTCTGGTCCCCCTTTTTAAAGATGGGAACAACCACCCCAGTTTGCCAATCAGACCTTTGGATTGTCAAAGATCTTTTACCGTCCAACAAAATTCTTAGTTAAAGTCAGCAGTGCTCCACCCACACTATACACAGTGCAGGTAGACCACCACTTTCCCCTCCTGAGTCAACTGATTGTTTTCCAGAAACCATTCGAGGCAGTCAAAAAGTATTTTTCCATGGCCTCTCCAAACTCCTCCCACAGCCCAGTTTTTGCTTCAGGCACTGCCCGAGATGTGTTCTGCTTGGCCTGTTGGTAACTATCGGCTGCCTCCAAAGTCCCACAGGCTAACCAAGCTAGGTTAGGACTCCCTCTTTAGTTCGATTACGCTCTTCACCTTCAGTGTCGACCATTTGGTTCAGGGTTTACACCCATGCCAGACACCAACTACCTTGCAGCCACAGCTCTGTGTAGCAGGTTCAGCAATGACTCAATGTCCCTAGTCTACCAATGGAATGTTGTCGAAGCTCTGCTGGGAGTGGAAGTGGCCTAGGGTGTACCATATGTCTCTGTGTTTTTTGTTTATTTGTTTGTTTGTTTGTTTTTTGACGGTATGTCTTTATAGCACCTATTTAATGGTACTGATAAACAGTATCAGTAAATTTAATACTGCAGTGAAAGTGTCCATGGCTCCTTCATCTCTGTATTCTGTAGGTCTGTAGTCAGTTTTATTTAATACAGTGCCAAATTACAACAACAGTCACCTCAAGGCGCTTTATGTTGTAAGCTATACCCTACAATAATACAACAAAGAAAACCCCAACAATCATATGACCCCTATGATCAAGCGGTTTGGCGACAGTGAGAAGGACAAACTCCCTTTTAACAGGAAGAAACCTCCAGCAGAACCAGGCTCAGAGAAGACGACCATCTGCCATGAGTGGTTGGTGTGCTGTGTCTATTTTTCTCTTTGTCGTCCCCCATTTCTTTTGTGTTGTCCAGAAGGAAATGGAATGCGGTGCTACAAATGCTGTGACTCTTCTATACTGACCTATAGGTGGCAGCAACATGCCAAGATATATAGCAATGTGCAAATAAAGATGAAGAAGAAGAGGACTGCAGGCCAAAAGAAATGGATGTAAATAATTGAGAGGAAGGAAATGGATTCAACACATTTGTTAGAGCTCAAGGATATAATCAAAGGTATTGCTGAGTTAAACAGAATAAAAAATGAGCAGAGGTATTCTAGCGTTCACAAAACACTCAATATTTGATGGTTAATTGGAGTACAATTCAGCCTGTGTAAGTTCAGTGGTTTTCAAGAATCACATAGGTACTGCTGACTGCTGAACTGTATAACATGACATTTCATTACCATGAATTGTTCAGGTGGGAAACATTTGGTCCTAGCATTCATATGGATGCTACTCTAACGCATTACTGCCCATGTTATTGGACACCGAGCAACCCCCTGATGGGGTTGGCGTCCCACAGAGAACAGTGTATCTTACCACACCACAGAAACTGCTCAGTGGATGTATCATACAACCCATATAACACAATGGATGCTTTAACAGCATCCCAGTACCAGACAGTACTCCTGTGACATAATAGCTGGAGATGGCTTCTATTTCGTGGCTGATAAATGAATATTTAGGTGTGCTCATTTTAGCACATGAGGGAGACAAGTTAATGCTTCAAGTGCTTGAGTGGGTCGAAGAATATTTTGGCTCCAAACATCTTAACTGAATATGTAATATAAATTATTTTAAAATGAAGATTATTTAAAAACACACACACAGCTAAACATTACCATTTGAGATGCTTTCTCAGCAGTCAGGCTGTTTTGCTTGTCATTTGCATTTGATCAGGATATTGTTAATTAAATTTTGTTATTAAACCACAGCCCATACTATCTATAGGGCTTCCCCTTACCATTGGCATAGATGGGAGGGAAAGTGGATACTGGAGATGAGGATTGAGTTACACTTGATTGATCCTATTAAAGCCATAAAACAGGAAAGGGAAAAGAGAGAAAAGGGATGTAATGTGTTGGTGAGTATCACTGTTATCCACAGATACCCGATAAATATGAGAGATTTGAGTGAAAATCTTACTTTCCTGGCGCAGTCTGTGATGATCTCTTGTCAAAGGTGACTTTTATGGAAAAGTAGCATGAATAATGAGGTTTCTTTTATGTAAAGCTGCATGATCTGTTTTAATTTATTGAACTTTTTTTGCTTCATCATGCTGCCCCAATAATTTAGCGTGGAAAATGTAAGTAGGAGGCCTTGTGTAATGACTGTGTTTGAACCATTTATAAATTGGCAAATGATGGCTTGAGGCTTCCAAACTGGTCAGCTAAGACTAATCAATTTGCAGCCTATAAAACAGCTCTCTTGCAGTTAATCTACAAGCTACTGCAGTGAGTGAAATGCTTGCAAATCTCTATTGATTCTTAAGAGAACCCACTGAAACAAATATCAGTGAGCAACTTTTATTTATTTCATGACTGCACCTTCAGATATGAAGATTCATACCTATGTTTTATCATCTGAGAAGGAGTGAAAATATAAAGAAAGGAGACAATGTGGCAAGCATCTACAAAAAAAAATCATCCTCTTCCTCCTCACCTCAAGATTCATCACCTGAGCTGAAGTCAAGCCTCTAACACATGAAAATGTGTATAAACATGTTTATGTGTTCTAGATATTGTTGCAATTACTCATTTTCAGCAGCTACGAATGAGCCGGCTTTAACAACAGTAGCTGGTTGTAAGCTATTATGCCAGCTAACGTTAGGCTTCAGTGTCTTAAAAATCACATTTTCTCACTGACAGTTTGACACTCTGCGAATTAACTCTCGTATTTGTTCTCATGTGAGAATATAATTTGAGTCCAGTTAAAAAAAAAAAAAGTTTCATTAATGCTCAGTAACAGTGGATAACAATAGCTAACAGCGGTGCTAACCGACAGAAAAGTTCATTGTATCCTCAACATCTCACCTCAGTATTGCTGTCCTCAGGAAGAAGTGAGCTTCTCTGACTCCATGACTTGTATCAGATTCTTTTCACAAAGATTTACAGCCTCCTGTAAATGGTTACATAAGCTTGTCATCTGGCATATAAACAGTGGACTGGTTAGATTTTCTTAACCAAATCCAGTTGTTAAGTGATGACGTATAAACCCTGCTTCCAGGTCCAAACTACTCTGCGTTTATTAAGTGATCACTGTTGGCCTCTCTCGGCAGCACATTTTAAAGATTGGTTTTTAAAACCTTACAGTATAACTACAGACCAGCAAATACAACAACATATTAATTAGGGGTGGGGGGAAAAATCGATACTGTGTAGTATCGTGATATTTTGTTTGCTAATAATGTATCGATACAGGGACAGCAGAAATCGATATTTTGTTACAAAAAAAGTTTTTGTGGACTGGAACATGCTCTGACTTCAGAGCATGTTGATCAGCTCCTTTTTCTGAGCAAGAATCCTGACATTCCTTCACTGTCCAAATGTGTTTAACTTTTTTTTTTTTTTTTGGCAGCGATAAACTAAATTTAAGACATGTTTTATTTTAATTAAGTTTAAAACTTTTTTATTTAATGTAAAATTATATTTTGTTTTAATTTACTTTCAAATTCTTCAGTTGCTGAATGGGCTGCATAGTTTTCATAAATTGCATAGTTCAGAATAGCTATAATTGTACCAGATGGTTGCATTCAGTTAAGTTGGACTAGACTGTAATACAAACCGTTCAGTTTGTCAACAATAAAACTGACTGAAATGAGAGAAAGACTGAGTGTGAGACTTTGATATTAGATAAAATGAATATTGATAAAGCTTACCTTTATGTACAGAATCTGAATATCGCAAAATATTTTAAAAAAATTGCAATAATATCGTATCGTGCGTTAAGTATTGTGATAATATCGTATCGTGGGATGTATGGTGATTCCCACCTCTAATATTAATCACTAACCTTGTATTGTGGATGGATTATCTCAGTTGTTCTCCTGACTGAAGTTTGGCCCGTTTACAGCATCCTGCCATTCAATTGCATTTGTCCCTAACCATTGGAAACCCTCACATTAACTTGAATCAAGTGGAAAAAAGTTAGCGTTCATCCTCCAGCTTTACCGTGTTTACAGTATATTATGCTAACCATAACTGTGTAGCTAGCCACCACTTACCACATCATTATATACCAGCTTGCTCAACTTAAGTAACCCTACAAACGTCACTGCTGTTTAGTTTTTTGTCTTTGTTTATGTCAGAAGTGATAGCAGAGCGGTATGTATTAATTTTTTCTGAAATCCCTCAGTCAGAACATGCTATATTATCTTTAGATGGAAACTAGCGAGCCAACTCCCTGCTAACTTCAAACTCCGTTAAACTTCATAAATTCTGTTTTCGTGGATGCCTGGATGTTAAATTTAATTGTTACACCTGGTAGAGCAGCCACACTCATCATTTTATTAAAGATGAAAGAATTTAGACCATTTTTAACTCTCAGTGATGCCACGTTGTCCGTTTGACTGTGGGACCTGAAGCGGAGTTTGGACCCGGAAATGGATAATGACGTCAGACTTAAAGACAGGATGGCAAACCAAATAGTGAAAGACTATTTTTTTGTTTGTTTGTTTATTTGCTTGTTTGTTTGTTTTTTTTAACACACAAACAGTAGTAGAAACACACCGATTGGCCACAACTATTACTGGGTACAGTCTAAATTTAATGTTTTCGATCTCTCTTGGTTGACTAAAGCTGCAACTATAGCTAGGATTATGTACTTAAATTGGAAGGTGTAAGAAAAAAAACTTGAATGAAGTTGAATCCAGTCTATAATCTACTGACATCTAGTGGTGAGGTTTTATACACTGTAACTTTAAGATAGCTTTCATCAGTTTTCAGTATGTGGTTCTACAGCAGTCAGATGTTTCTACATATTAGAGCTGAAAGCTGTTTTCAGTTTTGTCACTGATACTCATTGCTTTAGCTTTAGTTTATAATAGTCTTTGGCAAGTGTAACTTGATGCCATTTAGTAATTAAAGCTACTATAAATGCTGCTGATCTGTTATTTCGCCTCATCATTGGTTCTTTCTCCATCCTTGTAGATCTGTTTTTCAATTTCTCTTTGCCATAGAGGTTAGCCTTCATAAATAAACAAGAGATAGGGAGGGGTAAGTCCATTAAAAGTTCATGCTGCAACAGCTTTAATGGTAGTGGTCACATAAGGACTTCTAGTTCAAACTCACAAGGAAATCCAATGATGATTCTCTGGATGCTTTTCTTTTCACTCACAAAGTTGAGTTATTAAGCTTTAAGATATGCTCTGAGTCTTTATTTCAGTAAATACTGTCACAACTCATCATTTTGTGTCCATTTAGGCTCTATAGTCTGCCTGTTTCTAAATGTGTAAGCTCTGTTTGCCAGGCTCATGAGAATTGCATGTGATGCTTTGCTTCAAGTGAAAAAGCATCTAAATATCATCTACATATCAAACAAGACATATTCAAATTGTGCATTTTTTATAACAAATAAAAAATTAAAAAGTTAGTGCAGCATAACGAACAAGGGCATCAAATCGCACGATCCATGAGCCACATCCAACAGCTGCAAAGAACCTGCAATTTGTGAATGTTTCTGTTTGCTAATCATTAAGGCCAGCATGGTTGCTGAATAATTGTGTACTTTGCTAAGTTACTTAGGTAATTTAGCAAAGTACACAATAGTAATTTGGTGAGAGTTAGGTATTTTACAACTACAGTGCTTAGGCTGTGTGGGTTAGTTATCTTCACAGTTGTCCAGTTAATCTGTTTTCTTTTAACAAGGACAGTTAATTGCCCATTTTAATAATGAAAATACTCAAATAGCCAGGGCTGGTACTTCTAAAACTGTAGTGGCCAGTATATCATGCCAATATCTCTTTTATAATTTTTTTGCAAGGTCTTGATCATGGTGAACTCTTCAGGTTTTCCACCTAGCATTTTAAACAGGTGTTCAAAGTCTCTCTGTCACTCTGTTGTCTTCAAGATGCCTGCATTTAGTCTGTCTAGCCTGTTGCCGATTTTTAAGTTTGCACCATGGATACACGGTGAAGTGCTTTCTCGTATTTTTTCTATCACATTACAACTTACCACAGAACTAGTTCAGGACATTTAGAGATTTAATTATAGATTTACCCAACAAAAGTGTTTGTGGACCAATTTGTGTCAGTTAATTTATGTTTTTTCACACTTTTGTAATGATATGAGGACAATACCACAGCTTATTTTAAATCTATCATCCATATCAACCATATTCACTGACTAGCTCACACAAAACAGTCCATTATGATCTATTTCATATCCATTTCCTTGTGAAAGCAATTTAAACATCAAGATTGTTTACGGTTTGGGAGAGAAGACTCATTTCAGTGAGTTGAAAGTGTTTAGCTGCTTACTGGCATGTTCTGATTTTCCTCTCAGTACTTAATGTTGGTAATGTTTTAGTGGGACTTCTCAGTAGCAAAACGTGTACCATAGCTTCATTGACAAATGATTCTCCTACCAGAAACGCTACATCCAGATGAACAGAATGAACTTTCTGGGATTTCCTTACCAGGATGACTGAGCATGCAGTTTATGTTATCTGTTGGCCCTTCAACTAAACTTTGATGTAAACTTTGGAGGTCATTCAAAGCCCTTCTTTGGATATTGGCTGCCTTTTCTTCTTTTCTCTGTCAGGACGATCCCACGCTGCATCAATTATGTTGTGGTACAGGCTCTGGGGAGGCACACCATGCTGACATAGGCCAGGTTTTTGGCTAAGAGCTCTTTGGGAATCATCGTGTTGATGCAAAATACAATGTTGTGTGTATCAAACTTTGTTATCTTTGGCATTTTTCATAGACTGAGCTGAACAAATGATGTGTATTTGCAACAAGCTGCTAGAAACAAAGTGGTTTGCTAAGTCGACTGTTATGTGTATACACAATACTGATTCATATTAGGTTAGTTAGGTGCTTTTTTCAGTTGAGTGGCTTAAAAGACAAAAAAAAAACCTTCCTCTGAAAAGGGTGAGGTACAAGGATTTGACTGAAGATGAGTGAAAAAGCAGCCAAACAGAAACTATGAAAGACATTCAGAAAGCCTAAAGGACTATTGGCTTGAGACAACTTTAACCCTTGTATGGTGTTCGGGTCTGTGAGACCCGTGTTCAGTTTTTTTCAAAAGAAAAATTAAACAATTAATTATTTTTTCACGTGTAAATGTGTTGTGTCTTTCCACTCACTCCACTTGATTATAACTGATTTATTTATAACATTTTATATAAAAGAAAAACGAGAAGCACATTAATTCATAAATGTGATCTAACAAAGGTAAAGGGAAAAAATTAACCATGTTTGCTGTTCATATGTCTTGTAATTGGGATGAAGTAAACATCTGTTGAGTAATTTAACATAAAATTGTTTGATAGTGTTAATTTGGAAAGCCAAAACTCTAGCGGGTCCACCAGACCCATGAACACTGGCTGAGTAACAAAAATACGAACACCACACAAGGGTTAAAGGACTTGTGGGCAGTACTGTTTTAATCCTTGTAGCCATGATTTTGCAATGCATGTAGTATTTTTTTTTTAACATACTGTTCAGATGAAACCAAAGTGTACATAATTGTCAATAAGCATTCTGTCTGTGTGATCATTTGTTTGTGAATCGCAGCAGATCATATGGACAGTATGGGTTGATTCATCAAAATGGAAAGGGCAATTAGCTGGAAGCTAATGAGTGACTTAATGACGGCAGGAAAACAACTGACCAAGGGAAACAGAAAGAACCCCACTCAAAGCTGAAACCACAGAAATTCTAATATACATAAATGGCACAATCAAGCTCACCACTATAGCTGCAAAATGATTATGGAGGATATAAAGCATAAATCTTTTGCCACATCTCATCTCTGCACATAAAAACTCCATAAATCAAGGCGGATCCCGAGCTTTCTCTTTTTCCTCTTCAGCTCATTATTTATCAGCAGAACACTGTCAGGTGAAGGACAGTTAAAGGCTTCGTTTTTTTGTCGCACCTCCTTCCATCTTTTAAGCAGTCTCTGTCCATATTGCATTCTTAAGTTCTTCTTCTTTTTTGGCCTCTTTCAGACATACAGTGTTTATTCGCACCAATTAATTTAATATTTTATTAACCAAATACTTATTTCAAGTTTTTATATGTTTTAAAATCTCAGATCCTAGAATATAATTTCTGGTCTTTTTCTAATGCTATTAAGTCTTATTCCTACTGCATAATTGCCTAATTGCAGTCTTCTTCAGTCCACCCACCAGCTCCCATAATACATTTATTAAGTGAAATGGTAACTGGCATCTAACTCATAATGAAGTTAGATGCCAGTTATCATTTCACCTCCTGTAACTGATTTCATTCAGTCAGACAAATGCAGTTACGATCTTACAAACTACTGCCAAAAAAAGCAGGTTGGTGCCAGTGTGGGCAGCTGTGATCCAAGAACAGAAGGATGCACAGCCCACATTGTGAATATGCATTATAGTCCAATTGGTCCTGCCCACTCGCTGCCTAGAAGACAAAAAGTTAAATAAGACATATTACCTTTCAATACCACAGATAGTAGGGAGCTCTAGTGAAAAAAGGTCCCTTGTTATGTCTGGGCTTGGCTTTCTTTACCACCTTTCCTGTAAACACTCACTGCAAAGCAAAATAAAAGTCAGCTGGAGCAGAAAATAGTTCTATCAAGTCACAGATGAAGAAATGGACTGCTAATTGGTACCCAGTAATAGTTTATCAAAACTGAAGCACAGATATCTGAGACTGACTTGACCTCGCAGCAAACCATAATATTATTCAAATAAAAGTGCTCTAAAAGTTTATGATGCAGATGCATGCGTGCACACACACACAAACACAAACTGTGCATTTTCCTTTTTATTCTGAGTAAACTGATATGTTTCGTAGGTCATTATTTTGATTTGCTGTGGTACAAGACAACAGAGTGATATTCACAGGTGGGCAGACTTGAGCAAGTGAGGTACTGGAACCTAGAACGGGAGGTTTGCCCACAGGGAGCATAAATAAAAGTTATAAGATAACTGACTATCCACTAGTCAAAGAAAAATTGGCAGATTAGTCAGCTACCAAAATAGTCTTTAGTTGCCCTAATTGCTAGTAACCTAGAGGAACTACAGTTTTTGCCACATTTTCCAGCTCTTGGTGGTTTCCTCTCATGTTTGCCCATCAACAGAGAGAATGACAGAATCACAAAAACTGTGATGCAATCAGGAAGATCTCGCATCTTGCAAGTGACGTATAAATCTTTTAGCGCCTTCTCTTACTTCATCTCAACATTGTTAAGAGCTTAACGGAAACCGCACATTGAGCATGCAGGCGGAGGATGTGGAGCTGCTGAATGGAAGATGAATGACTGTTGAACTATGAAATACAATCCCTGCAGTTTTGTTTGTTTGGTTGACTTTAGTTCTCTGGAACATTATCCAAATTGATTCCAATTAGAAGATAAACCGCTGAAAGCTTTTTTGCTTATGAGCAACCTGAGACACAAAACAAGTGTTACAGCATAAGAGGTTTGTGTGGGATTAGGAGTGTAGCAGTGCCTTCCACTTTCCCCTCTTTTATGCAGTGATGCAGAACGTTAACCTCCGGGCATCTGAGTTGATTTATCCATGAGGGAAAAATGAACAAAACAAATAAAAAAGAGAAAAAAAAAAAGACTAATGCCTTTTTGGTGCAACTCAGTCACTGCTATATGGGCCAAATATAATGGTGTTGTCGCCCTTGCAAACATCAACGGATCCGTTGCAGTTGGCGCATGAGTGTACAATTTGCTGGCGTTTGCTCCCATTTTAATGATAAATCAGTACAGAAGCTCAGAGACTCACAGATTGTACAGGAGGAGATCTTAAAAGACACTCAAAACTGTGCAAGTTTTGTTCTGTTTTTTAATTTAACAGAATCTACCACAACTCTTTCTTTTTTTTTTTTTTTGTGAAAAAGTATATCAGTCTTCCAACAGCTTGACCAGACCAAACCATACTGTAGCATGGCCTTTGGTTTTGTGTCAGGAAGTATACAAATTCTGCCAAATCAAGCATGCAGATTCCTTGTTTATTCTGCAGTGCTTGTATCAATATCTAACCAGTGCCCTTCCCTTGCGTTTTTCTCTCCTTCTCACTGTCTATAGCTCAGATCGACTGATGGATGACACAATAAGGTAAGCCCTTCTTTCCCTTATTCATCTGTGTCTGGTTCTTACAAAGATTTCTTCTTGTTTGTTGTTGCTAAGTATGTGCTCACAGAGCATTGTTGCTTTGCATTGATTTCCCCTTTATAATGTGGCTGGCTCTTTTCAATATAATTTAAAGTCTCTTAAGATGAGTATTGTTCTGGTTTCTGGCTATAGTTAAAAAATGGGTTTAAAAATTACAGTTCTCTCAGGTGTGACAGATAACACGTTATCTTCTTAAATATAATGAACTGTAGTTTACAGGCTATCCTTTTAAAAAGTTTTGTAGATGTAGTTAGTTTAATCTTAATGACCTCAGTCCAAGGAGAAGAGGCACTGTTTGCTGCACATATTGCATTAAGAGGCACTATCATAATTTGTGATCTGGGGTTTTATTCAACAGTTTGCTGGACAGTTTAACATTCCTCGTTTAGGTCACCAAAAAACAAAAACTGACTGATCAGAGTGCACTTCTGTCCTCCAGCTCTGATTCTCATGAGCCGGTTAACACTGACTAGTCGAGGTTGCTGGTATCAGCAAAGTGATTCTTCCTGACTGAGGAGAACATGATCCCCAAAACACAGCTCCAGGCCAAGACTGCAGATTGTCCCCTCAGCAACCTCCAAACCACAGGAGATGCTAAGACCCCACCCACCCGTACTCACACATCACACGCACAACACGTTCAGACGAACACAGTGGTCATAGTCTCTCAGTGCTCAGTCGAAACACACACACACACACACACACACACACACACACACACACACACACACACACACACACACACACACACACACACACAGAGCTCATCATGTTTACCAGCCAAAAGAGTAAACAACTGGTGATTTCATTTACTTTGTTTTCACCGGCATCCTCTGGGGATCTTTTACTCTGAGATGGGAGGAATTGGTCCCCTATGACTAGTTCTGTTTGTCACCAGTCTGAATACTAGCATAATCCTACATGTAGTGAAAATTTAGAATAATTGAACATTTTTTGCTCGAATCAAAAATTTTCCTTTCTATAATATGACATATGTTCAAATAGTATATTATTCATTGTGTCGTATATAAGGGGCGTTAAACGGGTCTAAAAGCTTTTATAATTGGCTGATGTCACATCATCTTTAAACCGATTAAATGATGCTTCTCAGCATGTCATGTCTTTTTAAAGTAACTTCTCTCCTTGCATAAGCAAACCAGTACCACTCGCAGCCACTGCTGCTGGCATCTAGCCATTAGTTATTGTTTATAGAACCTGTTTGTGGATCTTTTTTGGTACAGCTGTGGAGAGGTTACTGTAAGAGAAATAAATGATTATTAGGGATTAGTTCTTACAACTAAAAGTTGAACAAAGTGCTTGAAGGTGGGCTCTGAAGCTTGTATTGATTATTTTGTGTAACATAGAGCCTGAAACTTTTCCTGCCAACTGCTCAGCTGCACTTTGCTGCTCTGAAGATTCCTGAGGCCCAAGTTTTAGAACAAGAAGCACAATACCACAGCACATCTGTACTGCCCTTATAGGTGCTTAACCATCTCATAAAGATACTGCATGTAGGAGGGAGGAATAGTGTTTGAATGAGCAGGAATGATCACAATTTTAGGTTTTACCCTTTAAATCCTTTTCTGTAGTTTTGGTTTACAAAAAAAAGGTTTAGAAACAGTACTGAATGACACAGGGGATTTACAGCACCACGATGTTTGGTGGAGACAACCAAAGTAAAAAAAGAAAAGATAAAAATTACATTTTCTAACTCGCCTACAGTCAGAGGTACTTTTCCATTACTAATAAAGAGCAAAGACATGAAGGATTGTCACTTTTCTCTACTCATCTGTTTTGCTACATCTTTCTTTTTCTTCAGCATTGCTATGGCGACCAAGGAGAACGTAACCTTCCAAAGGGGCATGCTGAAATCCATACAGAGCAAGGTCAATACTCTGGCCAGTATCCTTTATGTTGCACATGTGCAGTGTTGTATGCGGGGAACCAAATGACCTCCTTTAAAGTTATCTTTAAAGGATTTCTAGACTGAAATCAGTATAGGACATTCAAAAATTAGCGCTCACATATTTGATAGAAAATGGTCTTTCTTATTAGGATTTATAGAAATGTAGCCAGTAATAGTGTTACTGAGGTTACTATATCCCATATTTGTGTATTTTTCCTTAATTTACACTCTTTCAGACCGTTTCCCAGCTATCAACAACCTCATTCAGCGAATCAACCTGCGAAAGAGAAGGGACTCTCTGATCCTTGGCGCGGTGATTGGCGTTTGCACCATTCTCCTCCTGCTCTATGCCTTCCACTGAAACTCAGTCTTTAAAGAGGCAGGATTCATCTGCTCTTTGTAGCATGGAAACTCTCTGGGGGCTGAGCTGAGTGATTGGAGGACCCTGGAGGTTCCCGAGCAGAAGGACATTAAGTTGGTCCAGTTTTGGGACAGGAGCAAATTTTGGCCAACATTTTCTACTGAACCTGTATTTAGCAGCGGGGACAGATGGCGGGTTGGTGGTTGGGTGTTTTCTGCCAACAAGAGAACGAAGACCAAAACTACAAATAAGACTAGATAAAAATATATATTGATAAATCACCTTGAGAGCAATTCTGTGCCACTGAAAGTGTAAAGAGACTGAGATTGTGTGATGGATTTATTATTTTTTTCACAGGTGAAGGATTTTAAGCTGAATGGTTGTTTTTAATTGGTGGAGTGGGATGGATAGTTAATTGTGGGCTGTACAATGTGAATTAATAAATTATTCATATCAGTATGTACAACAAAGTGTGTGACACTAGAAGATGCTCATTTAGAACATTTTTGAAACTCTATTATTTGAAACTTCATCAACATTTCTGCATAAATGTAATGCCACCACAAGGCTCCAATAATAATAATAATAATAATAATAATCTATTACATTTTATGTGTTTTACCCGTGGAAAGTGGATTTATAAAGTTAATGACAAGTGGGAGAGAGATTCAAGAAAGTGATATTGAGGTTCAAAGGCAGAGCCATCGGTTGTATCTTACATTTTTACATTCAGAGGTTCTGAGCAAAAGTGTTAAGCCACCCCACATTTCTTTGTTTTTGTTTGAAAATGGGAAATATGTGCAGCAGTTTTTTGAAACATTTATAAGCCTGCGTTAACATACAGTTCATAAGGCAAAAAAAGGAGTTTGTACAGTTCTAATAAGCTTGAAAGTCAATATTTCGTGGGACCAGCTTTCTTGTAATTTCTTTTGTCTTCAGCAAAAGTTCTCCAGATTTCTTGATAGACGTTCAAAACTCTTCTTTGGATATTCGATGCCTTTTGTTCTTTGGCAGAGTGTTTGGGATCAATGTCATGCTAAAAAAGCTGATGGAACTGCATGGTGGATCAGTCTGATGATACTTTTGCAAATACAGCTCCAAAACACGACGATTTGAATAAAAACCTGTGTAATGTTGCCTTTCCTCCCTGTTTCTCTACCTTGCACTGAGACCATTTCTGATGAGACTTCAGTGAACAGTAGACGGACAGAAAATTAGTGAAGAAGAAGCCAATATCCAAATAAAACCTTTGAAAGACCTTCAGGAAGACAAAAGCACTATTGCGCAAGAACGCGTTAAAAAAGTCAAGAAAGACTGGCTCAGTGGAAGCAAAATATAAAGAAATGAGGGGTGGCTCAAGACTTTTGGACAGCACTGTCAATAAATTAACTCACAGGTTAATCAGGAGCCATTACTTGTTAAAATAAGGCATTTTTAGTATAAGGCGGTCATGGCATAGAATGAAAACAATCATTACTTGCACACATCCACATTAATATATACATTTCAGTTACTTCTTACTGTAATCTTTTAAACTTGTGTTAAAGTTTTTGTAACTTGCTTGATCGTCTAAGTTCAGTCCTAAATCATTGAATATAAGAAAGCATTAAATAAATGGCAGCTTTTCTCTTTTGGGACAGTTGATCCACATGCTTGCCTGATTGGCTGTTTTCAAAGCCATGCAAAATAAAGTATCTTTTAAGAAGAAAAAAACTGGTGAAATATATTCAGTCACAAACCTTTTTATAGTGCACTGCTTCAAGGTTTCCATAGCAGAAAAATGAAAGCAGGGCTTGATGACCAGCCTCTGGTGGAGTTAAACGTTTTGCACATTTCACAGTGTACCTGGCAGACCTGAGCCTGACTGACTGCGTCTGGTTTGAATCCACTTGGAACTCAAAGAGGCACTAGAGGCGCTGAATCCTTCAGCTGAGAAGGGAATGACGGCAGACAGGCTTCGACTCATTCGATTAAAGTCTTAGTTTGTTGGTGCCGGTGCTGGAATGTGAAAGCAAAGCAGCTGTGTGAGAAACATCAATGCGCTTTTCTCTCACTGCTTCAGGCTGTCAGTTGACTGTAATCCAATACAAAAATGTCCACAACAGTGGAGTGATGAGAGAGCCTTTGGTTTCTTGTTCTCATCCCCTCTGTTTGATGCCTTCCTCACAAAGAAAACCTATATATATATATATATATATATATATATATATATATATATATATATATATAAATAAAATATGGTCTGTATCCTGATTGGGCATTATGACAGGAATAGCCTTTTCTTCATACTACAGCAGTCAGAAAAGATTGCCACCTGCCCATTAATATCTTACATCCTTTAAGGGGGAAATCCTGCGCTGAAGTCTAAGTATAGCTGAGAAGTGTGTACGTGCTGTTGGAGGACTGCAGAGGTGCAACTCCTGAATGTTTTAGCCACTCAACTAAGTGCTAGATTCTCTCAGAAGAGTCTTGCTACAGTAACTTCTGGCTAGCAAATTTCCTTATTAGAAGGAGCTAAGGTGTAAAGACAGAAATCTTGTCTTTTTTTTGTGAACAAAGTGAATATTTAAAAAGCAGTTTAAGCATTTGAAACTAAGCCAGGCCTTTATTTGTGTGAGTGTGTGTGGTTGAAGAGAGCCACACACACACACACACACAAATTCTCTCCTACTCTACAGTCTGTAGCTGTGGTGACCATGATAAATGGTGTTTGTGTTCCCTGAAGTCGAAGTGTGTATGCCCTATGTACAGGGCTTAGATACAATAAAAGCAACAACAGCTGTGCAATCCAATACAGGACTGCAGACAACAGCACCAGTGCAGAGTTGAATCAATACCTTCTTCTGTCAGTCTCAATGAAGACTGAACAATACACAAATATTACATTCACAAATGTACCACAGTGGATTTTTTTTCTTCTCTGTGGGAAAAGCCTTTTTTTTTCTTTCTTTCTTTCTTTAGATGCCAGTCATGAGAAAAACACAGATGGTCACAGACATGCAAGAAAGTTGGGTGATTCAAAAAATTTAGTTTCATAGTCAGGCTGCCTGAATTTGGCTGTTGACTGACTGACCTCTAGTGCCACCACTAAAATTAACCTTTTAAGAAAATGCATTGATAATTAGTAGATAAATGGAATATGTTTTAGCTGTAAACGTCAAATTCTTGCCAGAATACAATAATAAAAGTGTCCCTTTACTTCTAAAACAATCATTGAGCAGATTTAAAGATGGCAACGGACCGGTAACCATGGCAACGGGCCGGTAACCATGGCAACGGGCCGCCAACCATGGCAATGCGTCGGTAACCATGGCAACGCATGTAAACCATGCCATTGGGCCGGTAACCATAGCAACAGGCCGGTAACATTGCAACGGGCCGGTAACGATGGCAACACATGTAAACGCATGTCAACACGTCGGTAACCATGGCAACGTGTCGGTAACCATGGCGACACGTTGGTAACCACGGCAACGGGCAGTAACCATGGCAACGGGCTGGTAACCATGGCGACGGGCCGGTAGCCATGGCAACGGACCGGTAACGATGGCAATGCGTCGGTAACCATGGCAACGCATGTAAACCATGCCATTGGGCCGGTAACCATGGCAACGTGTCGGTAACCATGGCAACGCATGTAAACCATGCCATTGGACCGGTAACATGGCAACGGGCAGGTAACGATGGCAACGCATGTAAACGCATGTCAACACGTTGGTAACCATGGCAATGCGTCGATAACCATGGCAACGGACCGGTAACGATGGCAATGCGTCGGTAACCATGGCAACGCATGTAAACCATGGCAACGGGCCGGTAACCATGGCAACGGGCCGGTAACCATGGCAATGTGTCGGTAACCATGGCAACGCATGTAAACCATGCCATTGGGCCGGTAACATGGCAACGGGCAGGTAACGATGGCAACGCATGTAAACGCATGTCAACACGTTGGTAACCATGGCAATGCGTCGATAACCATGGCAACGGACCGGTAACCATGGCGAGGCATGTAAACGTATGCCAACGGACCGGTAACCATGGCAACGGACCGGTAACCATGGCGATGCATGTAAACGGATCGGTAACCATGGCGACACATGTAAACAGGCCGGTGACCATGGCGACGCATGTAAACGCATGCCAACGGATCGGTAACCATGGCAATGCATGTAAACGCATGCCAACTTACCGGTAACCATGGCAATGCACAAACAAGGGCAGTTAAGCTAAGTTCAAGTCAGCAGACAACGGAGCTAACTAGCAGCTGCTAGCTAGCCCAACTCAGCAGAGGTGTTCTCAGCGAGGTGAAGAGCGCAAGAACTGAGGGATGACTGTGATGACAGCGGCTATATGGGCAGGCGGGGCCGTCCGCGTGTCATCACACGTCATCTGCTTTAAAGGCGTGAATAAAGGTTTCTTTAGCCAGAACACGCGAGGGCGTGATATCCCATACTTATGTGTTGTACCGAGTGAATCGACTGAAAGGGAACTGTTTACATTCTGCTATCCCAGTATGAGTTCTTTGCAAAAAAAGAAAGAAAGAAAGGAAAACAGTGTACGGTTATACAGTTTATGTATGTATATTGTGAATTCTGTAGAAAGGAATGCTGTGTGTGTGTGTGTGTGTGTGTGTGTGTGTGTGTGTGTGTGTGTGTGAGACCCCCACAGCAGGAGGCCCTTCAATTAGCATCCGCCCTCGTTAGCACCGCGCTTTCATTTGAGGCCCAATCCCGCTGGTTTAATGGCCACGACGCCTCTCCCTTTCCACTGCATTCTTTCCAAATCACTTCCACCACCAGCAGGAAAAGACAGAGCACTGCAAACAACAACACACACACACACACACACACACACACACACACAGAGAGAGAGAGAAACAAACACACAGGAATAGTTGTCTGAGTGTTTCAACATGTGAGCGTCCATAATAACAACGGTACCAGACATAGGCTGTGTTTGTCTTTGTAGGGGGTAATGAGTGTGTGTTTGCTTGTTGACAGTGTATTTACACTCACTGAGAGAGAAAGCAGGAAGGATCAGAGGCTTTTATGTGCTGAATGGGTGGTTTTTCTTTGTTTTGGACTGCAGGTTAACCTGCAGCATCTTGAGCAGTGTTGGCCAACAATTATGT
Source organism: Mchenga conophoros (assembly GCF_057382185.1). Classification (NCBI taxonomy): domain Eukaryota; kingdom Metazoa; phylum Chordata; class Actinopteri; order Cichliformes; family Cichlidae; genus Mchenga; species Mchenga conophoros. The sequence goes on along the minus strand of NC_140539.1, from coordinate 20,755,758 downwards.
ACAATCTGTGGCGCATACTGTGTGTTCTGAAGCAGCTTGTGGATTTCACACTTTGGTTCTATTTGTACTTTTTTTCTGATTCATATGCTTCATGATGCTTTCGCAACTCTATGAAATTCTGCAATGTTTTTCTTTTTATTGTTGTAACATTGATTTTAAATCTAGGCGATGTGAGAAGCGTGTAGATCAACCTTTTTAGATCAACCCCAACCTTTTTTGCGCCACGAACCGGTTTGTGCCCGACAATATTTTCACGTACCGGCCTTTAAGGTGTCGCGGATGAATACAACAAAACAAAACTAGTACCGGTACCGAAAAAAAAGAAGATTTATTCATAGCACACGTGAAAAGACCCAGGAAAACAGAGTTAACGAAATAACTGCTTATTTAAGCAGTTATTTAACAAACGCAGGCAGACAAGGAAAATCTGAACTTGAGCTCTTTTATCTTCATTCAGTTGTCATCAGTTTCACACTGTACGTGTCTGTGTGTGTGTGTGTGTATATATACATCAATAGTGAATCTGTTCACATTGACAGACAGTAGGATGATTGTGAAAGGGTTTGGGAAGTTGGATCTGCTGAAGTCTCTGCATACAAAGTCTTGCTGCCCTACCGCAGTGATGACATGCATGTGTGTAGTGTTTGTGTGACCGAAACACAACTCCTTCCAAAAACGTGTGTGAGCTCGACACCTCCTGTGGTCCTCACCATGTAGGCAAACTGGGGTCTGACCCATAAAGGTCTAAGTGACAAATGGCCTGTATTTGTATAGCGCTTTACTTAGTCCCTAAGGACCCCAAAGTGCTTTACATTACATTCAGTCATTCATACACTGGTGATGGCAAGCTACATTGTAGCCACAGCTGCCCTGGGGTGCACTGACAGAGGCGAGGCTAACGGACACTGGCGCCACCGGGTCCTCTGACCACCTCCAGTAGGCAACGGGTGAAGTGTCTTGCCCAAGGACACAACGACCGAGACTGTCCGAACCGGGGCTCGAACCGGCAACCTTCCGATTACAAGACGAACTGCCAACTCTTGAGCCACGATCGCCGTTGCGATCAACATGTTGGTGTTTTTATTGATATAATTATTGGAATATTTACATTTATTTGAAACAACATGCTATCTATAGACTACAGACTCAGAAAGTTGCTAGCATGGCTGTGGTCAACACAATTCCTTGTGAATTGGAAGTTACCATGAGAAGGCACAACTTGGACCATGCATGGTAATGTTTATTCCTGACATGCAAAATGTACACCACAGAGAGGTGAACTGGCACATACAATATACTGGAAAGGAAACACATTAATACACGGAAATGAAGTGGAAAAGTTTGAACTGTTTTACTGACAGTTGGCTTCTGCTCGCCAATTGTTCCAGATGAAAAATGTAGATGTAAGAAAAACAGTAGGGCTGTCGCCTGCACTACGTAAACAGTAGGGCATCTTTGGATTTTGCTGCTTTCGGATGTTTTGCTAAAGTGACTTTTTGTACAACCACGAGTATGAACGGGGACTTGAAAGTCTGTTAACTCGACAGTTAGCAGTTGTACATCCTTTCACTGATGATGATGAGGACTTGGTAGTATCACTTTAGCAGCATAATATAGCTATAAGGTTTCACTTGTTTGAACTGTATGAGCAAGTGAAAACAAGCACTGCAACTTATCAAAATGAAAATGATACAAAATGTAAATTAACCCCGCCATCCAAATAACATTATTGCCCCCAAAATCTATCCAAATGATCTGAATAATGCAACATAGTGTTACTGAATTTTATCTCTGCTCACAAGCCTGGTACATGTCACTGTAACATACTTGTTATATGTATCCACAGGCAGAACAATAAACTGCATCTCTTCGATAAAATTATGAATACAGACAATTTGTCAGGCTTGAACTTTACAGAATGCTTGTGTTTTTTGTTTAAATGCTTTTCATTGTTACTAAGTTAAACTTATAGACCCGCTCGTTGTTTAAAAAAAAAGAAGCATGCGTACATATTGCATATATATTTTCCTATATAAATACATTTTATACCAATACAACAAGCTGGAAAAAACATTCAGTGAAATAATCAGTGACATTTAACAGTCATTGTATAACAATGCCAATGGTGTAGAAAGGCAGCAAACACACGTGCACACGCACGCGTGCACGCACACACGTAAAATTAATTATAAGGGAATATGGTGAGGAGAAACAACACCTGAAGGTGTAGCTGAGACTAAGTCATGTTTGTGGTAAATAATTAGATGTACACAAAACAGTCTCACATGTGCAAACCTGCTAGTCTCTCAGACTCCTGGAAAAGGTAAGAAACATGGAAATAACAGTCAAAATGAAGGCAGAGGTTCGGTGATCTACATTCAGGCATGCACTTGGTCTTGTTTTTTTTTGTTTTCAATGAAAAATTATAATAAATAAAAACAATTATGTCCCCTGCCCACTTTCACAAACCTTTGAGTTTCCACTGAGCATCCAGGTACTGACAAAGCAGCCACTATGACAGCCTTAGCAAACCCAGCACCGCTTGGCATACAAACATATAAAATGTACATATACAATGTATATATGTAATTTTTTTCTATCCACATTTCAAATATATTTGTAACTGTATATGCTTTGAATGCAAAAGATTCGATGAGGAATATATGAGGATTATATGCAGCTGTCCAAAGTTTGGCGACCAAACCCCAAATCCATTTTTCGAAAGAAGCTCCATCTCATACAGAGAAAGTCGCTCTCTCCTCATACACAGATTATTGTCTTCATTGAGAGAAGTCCATGTTCCACACTGGGAAACACACGGGGTTCCTTCTGACCACAAACAAATCTGCATTTTCTTCCTCCTCTGTTTTAACCTGACAGATTTACATCAGGATTTTCATTATTTTTGTCAAGCAAATGCTAACCAGATTCTAATACATGCATCTCTGAATGGTGTTTTTCATTTGTTTACTTGCTGAAAGATCATCTCTCGCGAGTTCATTTGGAAACTGTAAAAAAGGGAAAGAGAAGAAGTATGTTACACACTTATGATTGCAGCAAAAGTAAATGTAACACACACACAGATGTTGGCAAAGTTGAAAACAGGAAACACATCTGAAGCATGTCATTCTTTCTGTCTGTAAACAAGATCGCTTGAAAAACTTTGGATTCTGATTTCGATAAAACTTTGAGTGTAGAGGGGCCTTATCTTCAAGGTCAACTTAATGATTTATTGGTTGAAAATTGACAAAAAGCCTTATAAGAATTTAAAAGTTTTAGCGTTTGACCTCTGACCTCTCCTTCAAGATTGATATAAAAGTCAAAATGACAATAATGTAATCAATGTAAACATCTGTCATGCTACTCTTATCTCATTTTTACTGCACTACAAACTTCTTAACGTATGTTTAAAAAGAAGAAAGTAAACAAAATGAGTTACCAGGAACACTCTGCCGAGAGAGTGAGCTGCCTTGGCAGATGTTTCTTGGACTACCCTTCTGAGTAGATAGTTCCTCCTACAGCTACACTTTAAACCTCAATCTAAATCTCGGTGCAGCACACTGGACACCATCATGATAACATCACTGTCCTCAAAAATTTGTCCTGCTTGATTCAATGAATGTACCTGAAACTGAGACGTAGACTGTGATCATGACCACGCCCAAGACAATGGAGACGATACTGAGCAGACGAGCCAGTTTACCCAGCCTCTTGGCCCCGTCTATGTCCCCCGCCTGGAGACTGTTTCTGGACTGAGGACACACAAAAGCAGCAAGACTATTAAACAAATGTAATATATTAGGTAGTAGACCAAACATTTTTAGGAAGATCTGTCGAACCAGCCAAACCAAGGATACACTTAGGGTGGAGATTTTCATCTACATATTTATGAGTTCTTGGATAAAGCTAGAGATGCAAACAGTGATGTAGCAGGAACCCTATAAAGTATTATTTGTAATTAATCCAGTTCTTCCTCTAATTTCTTTATTTTTCCAGTTTGTGTAGGAAAAACTAATAAGACCAAGCAGCACTAAGACTTTGTGACTGCCCCAAAACCTGAGTTATTGCACCTGCACCTGAAGAACTCCAAATTGTTTGATTATTATCAATTTTGAACACCCTGAAACTACTGAACTAATCATCCTGGATCAGTCAGGCTCATCGATGGATTTTGCTGATCTGGTGTAATGTGATTTAACATTTAAAAAAAGAAATAGGTGATTAAAAAAAACCTTTATTAACTCACGAACATACACAAGTCTTCACACACATTGAGTGTAAGGTGTGAAATTCAAGATACATATAAACCATTGCTCACTGAGCTTATGTACTAAAGTGCAATGCTTTTCCCATTTATGGGTGAAACAAATGTGAAAAGTTCTTGAAAAATGTCCAGATTAGTACATATTTTACACTGAAAACATAAAACACCCGTATGTTCTCCAGAGCTGGTTTTTCTTTCGGCATATACACTGAAGCGCTGAGGTGTACCGATAATTATTCACACTCTAACCTGTGGCTCTTTGAAAAGTCTAACCCTCAAAAGTTTTCATGGGGACAATGTAGTTAGGCAGGTTCAGATGGTAGTCTGTAGAATGACTTTGGACACCAAGAACAAGTAGAAGTGAGTTGAGACAAGCTCTGGGTGGTGGGGAAAAGTTACTGGTGTTTGGGGTATCTTCTGGGCAGACGACACAGGACAAAGAGACTTGGTGGTGGAAAGAGGAAGTGCAAGAAAACACTCAAAGGTTAGTGAAGAAACAGTGGGATAGTCAGGAAGATGAATGAAGTGCACAGAGTACTGGAGGCTAATAATATAAAAAAGAGAGGTGGCAAAGCCAAAGGAAAGCAGGCAGGGGTCTCTGTGGACTCTGTGGAGCCTGGACAGGTGGAGGTATGCTCTGGAGAGAAAAGGAATGAAAGTCAGTAGTAGCAAACAGAATACGTGTGTGTGAATGAGAGAGTGGCAGGTGGAAAGATGAAAATGTAAAGAGTATCAAAGTCAAAGGGAAAGTTTACAAGATGGTAGTGAGACCTGCTGTGGCACTGACAAAGAGACCATGATGGACAGGGTTAGAAATGATTATGTCAGAGTGACATCTCACAGTGCTTTGGAAACAATGTTAGAGGCAAAGCTGTGATGGTTTTGACATGTGCAGGGAAGGGATCGTGGCTTTACTGGACAAATGATGAAGTTCCTGGCCGGAGGAAAATACTGAAGCAGCTCTTCAAGAGTTACACTTTAAAATATTTATCATATAGTTAATCAATACTTATTTTAAAAAGAAATTGATAAACATGCAGCACAGTAATGTTGACTTGTGAAATGCAGAGAGTAATTTATTTCAACTGTAAACGGGCAAATCTCATGCCGGCAGATTGGGACTGATGGAAGAATGTGACTTGCAGAGCCAATTGGATGGAGTCGGTGAGTGCAGCAGTATGAAGGGGTTGTATATCATTTTAATGCTGAACGTATATTGCTTTGCTTGTACACTGCAGATACGGAGACAGAGTGATTCATGCGTATGTGTGAAAGGTGTGATGGATGGGAATTCTCAGCCTTCTGCATTGCTTTTATGTGAGTCACCCCAAAGATCAAATCTCCCGTTACTGATGTCTCAGGCTTTTCATTGGATTGGCAGGGTTTTTTAACAGTGTATGTTTTTATTTTGTGAAAGGGAATCCACACAAAGGAACACTGCTCTTCACGGTATTGCAGCATGTACATGCACACATCAGATAAAAAATCTTATGTTGCTGTTTTTCATTTATTTAGTCATAAAACAAAATTTCATCATGTGTGTGTTTTGCCTATAGTTTACATATATCACTCCAAGTATTTGCTCTATAACTTAACAAGTTTCACTTGAGTACTAGAGCAACTAAACAACCTGATCAACCTGAATGGAGATGGCGTTTAAATACTTCAGCAGGTGTCCAGGATGAGTCTTTTCAAAGCAGAGGTGATAAAACAGAAATTGGAACTCTCACCAAAACTTATCTGATATTAGAAGAAAGAAAGTGCTGCCCTACTGTCCTAAGACTAAAATACATATAAGCTCAACACAGGTTGGAGTTACAGATATAAAAATATGAAAAGTTAAAAAACAAAAACAAAACAAAGAAATTCATCAGTTTGACAGTTTAACTACACTATCGTATTCCTCAAAAGATTTTTCCCCATTTTACATATGAAAGTTCAAATGCTTTAAATATAAACGGCATTGTGTGTATGAAAGTGTTAATAAAACAAATATAATTAACACTGACTGAAATTAAAAGCATTTTCATCAGAATTAAAAGTAAGAGGTGATTTGCAGGTAGAAGAAGGATCATGACTCAGTCCATGTGTGACTGCAGCAATGAAACCTGCCTACACCTGAGTTTAGCAGCGATTGAGAACTTCATGCTTCATAAGAGAATTTCAGGAAGTAATCCACTATTCTTAATTTCACATTACCCTCACAATTTAGTTTGAAATCATGCTATGGTGTCTCTGTTTTCTTGCTTCATTCAGTCACTGAATACTGAAGAAATAGAGTGTTGGGGGTTAGGTGGGAACTGCCTCAAATTCAGATTGAATTACAGAGTAGTTCCCCTGATTACTAACTTGTTACTCCATCGTCTCACTCCCGTGAGATGCTCTGCCTCCAGGCTGTCTGGTAGTAAGATACTACTGTGCACTAGTACACGTGGGTTTGGGACAGTGCAACCTTAGGATAGAGTGGAAAACTACTTTTAAATATGGCATTCATCTCTTCTTTTAATAATGCCTGATGTTTGGGAAATAATAACAACAACCGAGCTCATGATATACTTTCAAAGCAGAATGTCTTCACATTCTTGCATGATAAAGGATTTCAGCTGCCCAGTGCATAATGAACTCAATATTAAGAAGATGAGGAAGTGGTACTAGGCATGGGTGAAATATGAATGTTTTGGATTATTAAAGATGCAGGAAAAAAAGGAGAAATAAATTAAATACACAGCGCTTAACAAATTTATTAGGCCAAAACAGCTGCTCTAAGTTAACAGCTCTGGTAATTATGAAAATTATGTTTTTCTTAGTTGTAGATGCAAAGATGAAATGCACTGATGGTAGTTTTTTGAGATCTTTCTGAGAAAAGCTCACGTCTGCTTTTAAGGAGGACCTTGGGACCATGTGATGAAAAATGTACATTTGTCAGAATTTTACATTGACAAATATTCTTCTTACCCCTTCAAACTTGAACCGTTAAATAATTGCCAATAAATGGAGAATTTATTAAATCTCCTGACATTTATAAAAAGATGAAATTTGCAATAATTTGCAAAAAACAAAGTTTAGCAAATATGATAGCTACACCTGGCAAAGAATTACTTCTTAAAAGTGTATTATCCAATATATTTGTATTTTTTAGGGAAAAAAAAAATCACACTGAAATGTTGAAGTCTCAAAAACTGTATGTATCAAATATAATACACTAGTCTGTTATGGGGTTAAATTACTGACTGATTTGCTCACACAGTTTATCGCAGCTTCACAAACGCCTCCCAATTTTTAATTCTAAAAGGCTCAAACTCAACTTTTGACAGATGCTGCATCGCAATTAAAACAAAGATATTTCAATATAATGCAATTGCTTTAAAACAGTCACCTAATATAATGTACTCCTATATCCTGCATGGTAAGAAACGTAATCACAAAAACTATTTAACTGGACGATTATTTCTAGGATTTATTTAAATTTGATCAAATCTAAATATCTACTACATGCAATGTCTCATCCCACAATCCAGGCTCATGACAGTAAAACAAAAACATTACTTTTTTTTTTTTTTAACTCTCACTCACTCACTCTTTCACAGGGACACACTCCATCTTCTTGCTCTGAGGACTGCAATGTGAAGCTATGGTGCAAAGTCCCGCTGGAGCCTGTATTGATCTTTTCTCATAGAGAAAAGCAGCATCAGCACCTTAAATCAATGGAAGTCCCTTACAGAAAACACAGCCTATTTGGCCAGCTTGGAGAGAAACCATCAATGGAGAATGGAGGTGATTTAAAAAGATGATATTTTACTTGCATAATGATAATAAGAAACAAAGGAAGGCAATGTCAGCACTCTCATTTGGACCTAGTCTTGTTGGATGTTACCTTTGAGACCTGCGAGAGGTTTTCATTTGTGTTTGTGAATATCTGTGTGTAGTGAAAGGGAGGCACCCTTTGCTTCACTGAATCACGCCTGTATTGATTCACAGCACGACTACGGGTCATATTTGTTTTCAGAATGGGAAATTCTACCCTAATTGTAGTGTTCATTGTGCTGCCTTTGTACACACACACACGCACACTCGTTCTCTCTAATGTGTTCAAATGTTCAGCAGACAAGTGTGGGTGGTAGTAAGTCAGTAAGTGCTTCTTTTCTCACTTGCCATTAATAATGGAGAACCAACAGCAGCCATGGTGGAACGCAGAAGTGTACAGTGAGAGGATGTTTTCTTCTATGAGCAAATCTGTCGTTTTCCAGGTTTATACATTATGTCTTTCAAAACTTTTAGATTATAATCCCCAAATGAATTTGTACGAGGCTTTTGCAGGGTTTTTTGTTTTGGTATGTTAAGTTAAATCACATTGGTCCGGTGAGGGATAAAGAACATCGCAGTCTCTCGGAAGCGGCTAGCAAGGCTTTTAGACTTTTTACAGAAAATGCCCATTAAAATTTCAAACCACCCATGCGACCAAATGATCAAACCTTCCAGAGCTATGATGGCACAATACCTATTCTAGCTATAAAATGCATTGTAGCTGATGGTTACATACGATTTTACTTGTGTTTATATATTTGCTTGTGAATTCAAACAAACTAACAGAGTGCTAATCCTTTTAAAGACTAGACCATCATAGTATAAACCTTTATCCATTGGCAGATCATTTATAAGTGAACCACTGCCAGGCATATTTAAATAACTCAGAGTCAGGTTTCATCGTTTAGTTCATAGCACAGTGCACTATCATCGGGATAATGTATGCTATTATTAGCAATCTGTTTGTTAAACCAAACACAGTTTATCGATATACAATTCAACTACAAAAACAAAACAGAAATGGGCTATTTGTACTAAAAAAGGGCAAACACTAAGAAACGCTTTCACCACAGGTGAGATTTCTAAAGCAAAGAGTTGTCTAGTTACACCGCTGTCATTATCTAATGTGATGCAAATCACACAATGAAAAGTAAGTTTAGCATCTGTTACTTAGCAATTGGAATGCACAGCTTAAGCTGGTGCAAATGCCATTATTACAACTTTTTTTTTGCAGGTAGTTAATCACAAATTAATGTGCTGAAGCGATTTCTGTTGCATTTGTCCAGATTTTGCTAATAAAATGAAGAATAGGTTTTACTGAAACATTTGTAAGCTCACATGCAAATACGATATATAAGGACAATATGAAGGTCCATTGAAAATATTTGGGTGTTGGCTGCCTTTTATTCCATTGTCTGTCGAGATGATCCCACACTGCTTCAGTAGTGTTGCAGTTGGGACTCTAGGGGAAGGTTAGTCCATGACTGATAGAGTTCCAATGTGTGTTTTTCTATCCAGGTATGATTTTACTGCACTGGAAGTGTTTGCGACCATTGTCATGCTGAAAATTGAAGCTATCACCAATCAGATGATTTGCAGATGGTATTGCATTAGGTATTAACATCTGATGGCACTTCTCTGTGTTTACAATTGTATCAATTCAGCACCTTGAGGCAACAGTTGTTGTCATTTATATAAATAAAAATAAATGTAATCAATTTTGTCAAGATTTCCAACACCACTGGCTGATAGGCAGCTCCAAACCATGACAGAACCTCCACCATGTTTTACAGATGGCTGTAGACACTCACTGTCGTATCTCTCTCCTGACCTCTTCTGCACATCCTGATTTCACATTTGGATTCACCACTCCACTCCACTGTTGCCACTGATTTTTCAGTACAGTTTTTGTACAATTTGGCATACCTCAGCCCTTTGTCCCAGTATCCCTTCATCAACAATGCCTTCTTGCCAGAAGAAGACAGTCCCTTCCACTGAGACCATCTCGTGAGTCTTCAGTGAACATCTGGGCCTTCAGATCAACTGGAGGGCCAGATGCATCTCTCAGGTCCTGTCAGGCTGGATCTTTTCCCCTATTAAGGACATGGCATTCAGATAACTTTATCTTCTGAAGATTCTTATTCTTTTGTTCTCCACTTCAAAATACAATTTATGTGTGTTGTCGCAGGCTGCTAGTAACAAAGTGCCTGAAGATACAGTTCTTTGCGTAGAGACAACACTGATTCATCCCCTAACTTATCATGTCTTTTTATGTTTGAATGAGTCATAGGTCAGTGTTAAGTGGCCTAACAAAAACATTCCTCTCAATATAGTGAGGTAGAAGCACTGGAATGAAAATGAATGGAAAAACAGCTAAAGAAACTTCTGGACCTTCTGGAAGGCTGGAGAACTATCATACGAGAAAGTCTTGTTCTTTGGAGGCAAAATAGAAAGAAAAGAGGGGTGGCTCAAGATTTCTGTACAATATTGTAAATAAAATGTCCCAATATTATAATTAAAACAAGTGAAGATGCATTCATTTTTAATATTAAATCATCGAGTAGTGGGATTTGAAGATTTTAAAAGCTCCTATATTATCAAATAAGCCACTCATATAGCTAGTGGCCCTTATGCTGGTAAGTGCTCTGTACTATACTTGTACTCAAAACATGACTTTCTATGCATTCAGTTGTATTATTCAGTGGATGATCACATTGTAGCATTCATTGATTTAAAATGATAAATGAGTTGTAGCACACGGCTTTTCTTTTTTCTCTGTAACACTCTGATGAGCTCACATTGGGTAAGAACAGTGTTAAATGCTCTCTGATGGTGACTGCAGCACTTGACTGCTAATAAGATCTCATTTACCTACACACACACACACACATACACACACAAACAAAGCCATCCCGCCAGTGCAGCATTGTGAGACCATATTTTACAGGCAAATCTGCAGCACATGCAGTAATGCTCCTGCAGTTTGGGCATTCCCATTACTGGGATAGGCTAGTGCGCACTGTAAAAACCTATTACCCCAACCTCTCCAGTAACCATAATTGACTGCGTATCTTCAACGTTTGCCAGCCGCAAGTCCTTCCCACCAAGCATCTGTCAGAGATCTTTGGCGGCAGCCAGCTGGAAGTTGGCTTTTATGTGCTCCTACTGCTGAAAGTAGTGGGAGATGATGATGGATGTAACTGTTCCTGCTGTTAGCAATGCACCATCTACAGTGTGGAAAGATGCTGACGCTTTTACAAGGGTAAATGGGACCAACACAGATGGATACTTTTACCTGTTTAAGCGATTAAAAGATGGATATACATCTTACTTAATGTTTGCACTGTCTACATACACAAAAATGTGTATTTTCTTAAATTCTGTGATATAGTTTATGTTTTGCATAATAGCAGAATCTACTGAAGTCTGCATTTACAGTTAGACACAGACAATTACACGAGTTTTGATTGTATTTAAAGCTGGAGCTGGAGACAGGTGTGTGATCTAAAAACAAAACACCTGGATATATTTGTATCCACTCCTATATTTGCGTTTCTTTCCAGCTCTGTTTGAGGTTTGAAAGATTCCTGGGGTAAATATTTGGGTCTGTTGCAGCTCAGTTTTGTGTCGAACAGGCTGGAATACTGTGGATTTGTCAAAGCTTTGTTGCTTGAATCTGCTGCTAAAAACAGCTGTATTTCTGAAGAACTAAAGCAATGAGCTGAAACAGGCTTAAATGCCACTTAGAGCTACGGGACAGTGCCACAGATACTGCTGCTTATCACTCTGATCACATTACACAGCCATTTTTGAGCCATTGCTTAGCTACAAATGTTGATTGCGTACTATACTTATAAAACAAAAGCTATATGGTTTACATCAGGTTTTAATTGAATACACAGCACACAGCACAGTTAATGTTACATAATAGCACGACTGTTAAGCACAAACCCTCTTGGCATGAAATGAAGTCTGAATCCAGATCACTGGAAGCTAAAGGCTCATCAATAATGCAAGTGACCACCAACTGTGGCATTTCATATCAGGCTACCCCTTAAGATGGTCTTTTTTGATCTTTCTGTCTTTCTGTGAATGAATTTCTAAAGTCTGTTCAGCTTCCTCTGACACCTCCCCATTGATACCATTTTAAAAGTTGCTCTTTTTTTTTATCTGACTTTCCAGCAATATCCATTTCACAGTGGATGATGAGTAGCGAATACTGGCACTTAGCACTAATCTGGCACTCCAAAGCTGTATCGTGTGGTATCAACCACATTACTTTTGATTCATCTGCTCACAAGTGAGCGTTGTACACCTCTGTTTTTCCTGTTCTGACTCACTCGCACTTATCTGACTGTGCTATCTGATTTAGCTTCTTCTAATCAAGTGATAGGAACTACTTTATGGCTATTTGCTGTCTCTCTCATGCCCATCTGCCCTTGTAGCGAATGATGTTTTGATCTTCTTTGGGAGGCCCATATCCCCTTTCCTTACCCCCCAGGAAAGAGAGAGGATGTTGATCGCTGCTACTGAGCTGGCTAACTGCTGCAATCTGCCCTCTGCAGAGAAACTAAATTGACTTCTCTCATCTTCTATTGAGTTAGTGGCCAGCTCCAGTTTCTTCCTCCTTCGCTTTTCTCTCTTCTGCCCTCTGTGAAAACCTCCCTCTGCCACACTTTCTCTCTGTCTCTCTCTCTCTCTCTCTCTCTCTCACACACACACACACACACACACACACACACACACACACACACACACACACACACACACACACTCACTCTCTCTCTCTCTCTCTCTCTCTCTCTCTCTCTCTCTCTCAATGCCATTAGCCAGCAACCGACTTGTGAATGTCAGTGGGTTCCTGATGATGGCTCAGGGAAGTACAGGCTGTCTTGTGGATACCGTCTGATATTCCCCTTGGTGTGTAGTCCCCGCAAGAGTGATATTACAGAACTAATGGCTTACTGCATTTCCTCTGCTTTGTTTCTCTGTAGATCTGAGAATTGGCTACTGGACAGTGTCAGAAGTAAAGTGCGCTGAAAAACACAAATGGCTTGAAACTAAGGAGCCGTCAGCCACCAGGAGTTAAAATCGTGACACAGGGAAGTTATGACTGATGGCGCTAAAAGAGTTCTGCTAGAATGGTTCCAGATACTTACTGCAAAGGTCCATCATAGGCTGTTTGTGTCTGTACTGCTCAAGAACAGCAGTTTGCCTTTCTCTACACTTACAGTGCAGAACACATTAGATATTATGGCTAACAACACACTTTGCTAAGCTCTATTGTGGCTGTTACAGAGCTTGAAGAGCCTATATACATACGATTTGTAGTTTACAAGCCTTTTTTCTTATTTTAGATGTTTTATTGTAAATGTGGAAAAGAGTAAAAATATAGTAAATATAGCTGTGGTAATTTAGGCAGGAATTTGATACAGTTTCAACATATTGGTAGAGAAGAATATATACATACATAAAATTTTTGACCTTCACACTATGTTCTGTTTATGAATTACTTTATTTCAAAAGTTGTGTGTGTATATCACATGGAGGCAAATTTACATACGTGATTTAAATATACCAAGCTTTTTGAAATGTGTGTAAACACTGGACTTCCTGCTGATTGCCAGACAAATTATGTGAATGATGCCATTTTTAAATAAACACAAGCATCTTTCTTTGCATTATGCATTATGCACTTTTATAAGCTCATATGTGCAGCACACACTGGTACTGATGTATCTTTGAGAGATATAGGCATAGTATTGTGTAAAAAAACAATACTAAAAAGCAGAGCCTCAAACAACAGCTCCACCATCTTCGCTCCAGACCTCACTGCAGAGGGAGACAGCAGGAAAGTGCATCCTCAGCATCACAGATCAGTTACATGTGCTGCGTTTTGGAATGCAGCCCATACAAAGGTCTATCTGCAAAAACACAACATTTTATTTACAATTCTGTAATGCCATATCTGACTGAAGTAGCTTTAGTGTCTTAGCTGCACCCTTAAATTTCCTGTGAAGGGATACATCAAGTATCAGCCCCTCTGAAGCAGACCATCTGGCAGCTGAGTGGAAGCAGCCAGCGTGAGATCATTTAAAGCCTCAGCAATAGTGAAAGATAATGAGGCACTGAGTGTTCTGTGTGTATAAGTCAGTTTTTCACATACATTTGCACTTCTGTTATTTATATATATATTCAAAAATTTAAAACCTTTAAGTGTAAAAGTGTCAGAAACTCTTTTAAATTGTCATCCAAGCTCTGCTAAATGGTCTTTCTGTCTAAAATTAATATGACCATTCACCCAAACGCAAATGTGGTTCTTAGTTAGGGATAATAGCCATACTTTTAAAAAAAAAGCTTCCTTCATATATCAAAAGGCTGTAAAGGTAAAGGGCATTCTCAAATATAAAGTGAGCCTTAACTGCAAGAAGCAGTGATGGAATCTCAAGAGCCCAGTCCTCTTTTGTTCCAAGATCTTAATTTACTTAGCCTAATAGCACTGTCCCATCATGTGCACCAGCAATAACATATTTAGGGGTTTTAACACTTTTGACGAGGCAACAAGATGCTCACCATGATGGAGTACACCAGTGCCACGATGCTGATGGGCCAAACGGGGCAAATGCAGGAGATGATGACCAGGATGAGGTAATCCCGGGGCTTCGGGGTCTCCTGGACTGCGTTGCCGGTGGAGGAGCGGCTCAGACTCGCCTTGGAAGGGGAGAGAGGGGCGGAGGCGGCCAGCTGCCCGGTGGAGCCCGATCTCACGGAGACGCTGTGGCCGTTCTCCTCGGCTTCCAGACCCTTGTCGCTGCCCACGTTGACCGTGAAGGAGGTGGACATGTTCATCTGGTTCCCTCCAGGCTCAGTGGTCACTGCAAGTAGTTTCTCAGTTTCCTGGAAGTCTGGCGGCGGAGCGCCTCCTCCGCCCTCACCCAAACTGGATCTCTGGAAGTTGGCATCCGTGTTGATCGCCATGTTCACCTCTCAGTTAGAAAGATATATTTATATATTTATAAATTTGTGAAAATAAATATCTGTTAAAAATGTCTTAAGATTGATTACAAAACAGTGAATGACGGCACTTTGACTAGTCAAATTTTCGTTTTTACAACAAATCTCTAAAGCTGAGATCAACTTTGATAACGAAGAAGCTGACACGCCGAGGTGCGGTGGACGGCTTCAAATTAGATTATCTGAAAGGCGGAGAGATTTGATGGAAAAACTTCCTAAAAGCAACGAATAAAATCAGATGAAAGCAGCCTGACTCCTGTAAACATCATTTTCCTCCTTCGATCACTTGTCTTGTGTTCACACCCGACACTTGAGTCATTTCAAAAGGAGCTCACAGCACAAACCGTCCCTCCTCTTTGACACATCCAGATCAGTGAGAGGAGCTTCTGTCACCCATGCAGATCTAGATCCAGTCCCACCACTTGAGCCTGTGTCTGTTTGTTCTTGCAGAAGTAGCTTCAAGGGTTTCCTTCTCCTTTCATAAAAAAGAAAGATCAAAGTCAGACGTGATTTTCGAAGCAGACCCCCCCAAAATCGGACACTTTCTCCTCCTCTGTCTCCAGGAACACAGCCACTGCACTCTACTTGGGACCAGTGTCATGTTAACGCATTTAAACAGGGCACTTCCGGCGACGATGCACAAAATAAAACTCGAGCGTTCTCAACAAAAAGCCAGTAAGGGAAAATAAACGAGTTCATCCTAACTGGTTGTACTGGCATCATGTAGGTTTTTTTTCTACGTCAGTAACAGACAAAAAAACCCCCTTTTTTGTCTTTTGTTTTTTGCACACACACACACACACACAGTACTGTGCAAAAGTCTTGAGCCACCCCTATGACTTTCATTAGCCCACGTATCTGTGGAAAAATAGAAAACAGGTGCAGCGATTTACTGAAACCTGAAAACATAAATGAAAGAACAGTAGATAAGGAAAAAATATAGTTTACACAACCTAATGAAAATGAAAGTCAATATTTGGCATGATCACCTTCATCCTTCAACACAGCCTGAACTCTTTCTGGAAGCTTTCTTATAATATCTTTAAGTAGTCTTCAGGAACAGTTCTCCAGGCTTCTCGAAGGTCATTCAGAGCTCTCCTTTGAATCCTGGATGGCTTTTGTTCTTTTCTAGGTGGAGGCAAAAATTCATGATTGATAATGTGTGTGTGTTATTAGGTCCAGGTATGCTTTGAATGCACTGGTAGTGTGTTTGTGATCACTGCCATGCTGAGAAATAAAGCTGTCATCAATCACACGCTTAGATAGCATTGCATGTTGAATCGAAAGTCTGAGAATACCAATTCTGACAAGATCACCAACACCACTGGTCAATGGCTGTTCACGTTCACTGTTGTACCTCTCTCATTAAAGAGAGGCCCCGAAGGGCCAGATGCATCTCTCAGGTCCTGTGTTGGATGTTTGCTGGATTTTTTCCTACTTCTTAACAGTTTGTGTGTTTTTGTGAGCACTTGCTAGTAACACATTGCCTAAAGATAATATTTGAAATGGATTCTTTGATAAGTTGTCTGGTAAGTGTCAACACTGATTCATTGGTTGAGTTCGAATGACTCATCATTAAGTGACTTAACAAACAAGCAAGACCATTTCAAAAAAGTCTGGCTAAAGACTTTTGCACAGATCTGTGTAACTCATGATAAATTATAATGGGCCATACTAATGTCCTTTGGCACAACCCCAAACTCATGAACACATGCCTTTACCAAGTTACTGCAACATAAGTATAAAAAATAAGAGACAACAACTTTTTTGGATACGTTAGCTACACAGTACGAAGCAGCCTACGTTCTAAAATAAAGTAAAATAAATACAAAAATCTCAGAAATCATGCTTTCATGTACTTCTCCTATAATGTGACATTCGCAGCGTTTTATTTTGCCTACATGATCGCTGTACTTCCGCCGTGTAACTAGCTCTCTGTGGCTAACTTGGCGCATTGCACTGTTGAAAGCGGGCGAAGCAGGGCTGTCGAGCCCCCTCCCTTCTACCTCCTTCCACTCCTCCTCCTCCCTTCCCTGCCCCGCTCCCAACATCAGCACCAGCGCTTTATGGACGAGAGCCAATGGCGAGTTGTGCTGCTATGCAGAATTTGCTGTTGTGGCATGTTTGGGCAGCAGTTCAGTGACACAATTCACCATAAATCAAATCTTTATAAATCAAAGTTTGCGAACAGATTTAGATACATATATTATTTATTTATTTGGAAAATACGTTGTTAGATGTGTGAAGAGGATCCTCTTGAGATAGACAGCATCCGGTTTCTAATGGGCTCTCTATTAAACCACCATGTTATTCTACTTGTTTACTTGCGTTAAACCAGGCAAACCTCCCGAAAAACAAATGCATAAAGGGGGTGATAATGGCCTGTGTTGAATGTCATGTGTGTGTGTGTGTTTCTTAATACATTTCTATTGATTTTCATCATCATTTGATGGTGCATTAGCATTCAGCGGTGACCTGTTATAGGGATGCTGGGTGGAAAGCACTGATAAACGGGGATTCCCTGAATTAAACCCAGCTCTCAGTATGATGTCATGCTATTGAGCTAGTATATTATCTCAGTGTACACGCAGAGGCACGTCTGCTTTCAGTGTATTTTCTTCTTAAAGCATTTACTTAAAATCAGTTGTGTCGTTCACGAGTGTTTCTCTCCTATTCAGTTTATTTTCAGCTTACAGCACATTTGTAAATATATGAAGGGACTAAGGAGTAGTTTTCAGTGCCCACACTCCTGTGACAGATGTGAATGCTGCTGAGACAGAGTAATTTTCCCATCAGGGATCAGGTTGCTGCAGAGGTATAGCTACAGTTAGAGCTCCATCTTGTGGACGTTCAGCGTTTCTGCAAGACTAAGAAAGTAATTTCTCAGTTTTTGACAGGACGACTTGATAATATTTAAAATTTTCCACAACATTCACACAACTCAGGTCATTGCCTCTTAGTTAAATTACTGGCACATTCATAATGAGCATCTGGTCCCGAATCGAGTCAGTTAATGGAAAAATAAGTTCGATGAGTCAACAACATCGCAAACCGGAACAGTAGTTTTAAAAATATTTTAATTTGTGGAAAATAAATGTACTCCCTTTCTTTGTGGCCTTTAAAAACTAAGATAACCACAACCGTGTCTCCATAGTATAGAGCAAATGCCAAGTTATTATAACCAGCAAATGGTTGGAATATAAATGACAGGAAAATGGTTAAAAAACAACCAGGTTAGTCCAAAGGTCACAAATTATAACCAAAGTTTTTCCGTTTTGCTGGAAGATGTCTCTTCCTTCCCAGGCTTTATGCTAAATGGCTTCTGGCTTCAGGGATATACAGTTTGGTCCACAAGGTTTTGTAATTTTGTACACCAACACAATGGAGTTTAAATCAAATAATCAAGATATGACTAAAGTACAGACTTTCAGACTTTAATCTGACTTATAGCATTTGGGTACATATTTTGGCCATGCTTAATAATGGAGTCAAAATACAAACAAATATTAATTACAATTTAATCATAATGCACATCCACAACATATAAACCACAATAAGTCAGGTTTTAACAATGAAAAGTTCTTCGTTTCATTTTTACACACGTTGTCAGCTATAATTTGGAGTTTGATACAACCTTGCAGTTTATAAGATGGATCATTTTATCAGATACTCTCATGTAGGTGAGTATCCTGTGCAGAGGTTTGATATTTAACAGCTGAATTCTTCTTTAGTCGATCAGCTCTCAGTCTCATCAGGTCAAAACATGCCTTTGTATTTGAGCTTGTCTTCTTTGTTCTTCTCTTCCATACGCATGTTAAGTATGGCCAGTTCCTTCTTAACAGCCTTTTTCATGCCCGGGTTCAGGTCCAGCACCCTGCTGAAATCCTGCCGGGCCTCCGCCTCGTTCCACACCTCCACGTGGGCCTTCCCTCGCAGGTAGTAGGCCTTAACTATGCCTGCAGGACAAATATAAGCTTGTTTGTTTATGCATTTGCAAGCAGGCAGTCATGCGATAGAAATATGCAGCTCTGCAGTGAGAGAAGACATAACTGACATAACCGTTTAGGTCTATGAATGATAAAAACACGCACAGGCACCAGGATCAGACTTTAACGGGACTATGCAACCTGCAATTACAAGCGTCATAAAAAAATTCACACGCTCATTCTCACAGTATGAAAACATGCCCGGCATATAAAAAAGCCTGAATAAACTGTAAACCATGTGACAGTCTTTCACAACTGGCTGGAAAGTGTGATAATACTCTTGGCAGAGAATTCTCCCCCTGCTTTAAGATCCCTCGCTTGCTCGAGTTAAAAAGCTTGTGATGAGTGACAAACCTGGGTGCTGATTGATAATGTCGGTTGTGTGCTCAATGACCTCGTAGTACTCCTCCATGCGGAGCAAACATTGGCAGTAGTTAAGTGTTAAAGTGTTGGCCATCTTCTCCAGCTTCATCCATGGGACATCCCATGCTTTCTCCTGATATGGGAGGAAGAGGTTCAAAGTCATGCCTATATATAATGGCAAATCAGTGCTTTGTAAAGGAATTTCTGCCTTGGATCAATTTTTTCAAGTATTAACCTTGGTCTGAACATTTTTAATGCAGATGATGGCCTCCTTGTATTTCTGTGTGGCTTCTTGGTAACGTCCCTGTTTGTAGAGTTTGTTTCCCTGGCCGTGCAGCACAGGAACGGCCTTCAGCCTCTCCTCATCACTCAGAGCCCACGTCTCCCTGTCGTACTCTCTGGGCTGCTGCACCTGTCAGCCACACATGCACATACACGGACTTCAGTTTTCCATCAATTATACTACAGAGCCGGGATGTCAAACATAAGGCCTGAGGGCCAAAATAGACCTGGCAAAGGCTCCAATCCCGGCTACCAGAACTTGTTCCCTAATTTTAAATATTTATTTCTCACAACTCACAAGAGTCATACTGACAGATTTCTTTCATTTGCTACAGCAGTGTTTCTTTGTTATGCAGAAAAACTGAGATATACTTTGAAATCTTTTTCTAATACTCAGACATCTCAGGGATTAAGTGTGAAATGAAACTTCTTTATACTGACAGCCCATTTATGATTAAAGTGTACAGTGAGTTTGACATCCCCGTCTAGATATGCTAAACCCCTTTAATGCAAATATATTCCTAATTTAAAAAGCATTTATTTGGTAGGCGAGCTTGCAGGTTGTCTTTCTTCTTTCTCACCTTGAGCAGCTCCAGGACGAAGTAGAGCGGCTTCGGTTCCTTCATCAGCTCATCCAGGTCTTCATAGCCAAGGCTGTGGTAGGCAAACATGTTGGCCATGCCGCATGTATGGATGTGCCAGTCGACTGGGTCTTTGCCCTCAGCGATGCGTCGCATGCTTTTGGACACCAGTGGATAGACACCAGTGTGCTGGAAAGGAGGATCACAAGGTGATACAAGACTTAAAGTGACTGAGGTGGATCACGAAACAGTCCATGACTTTTAGTCTGTGCCTCATGAGTTTGGTGTCTTTGAAATGGCTGTCTGTTAAATATTTATATGTTTTATGGCGATATGGCATCACTCAGCAACTAAAAAAAACACTGTTATCGTGCTGACTGAACATTGCTCATTCATTACATAATTTACACCAAATGAACAGGTTTAAAGATGCTTAGAAGCTGAACTGTGATCACACTGATATTAATTGTGACACTATTAATTCTGCTCTAATAATCCAGCACAGAGATATAATTTTATTGCTTGAAAAGTAACAGGACAACCCTTTGCAACATTCCATACATATTACTTTTAATTGTTTCCCTATTGATCTGTCCAGGGTGTGCCCCGCCTCTCGCCCTGTGGTAGCTGGAATGAGCTCCAGGATGTTTGCCTATTTAATGTGTGTTTCTGTTTTAAATCTTGCCTGTTTTAAGCTGACACTTAAACACAAAGAATTTCATTATGTGACTGCATAATTACAATAAAGAATCTTGAAGCTTTGCACTAAACATTTTACATTGAGTTACTCAGCATTCCCTGGAGCTTGTTTTCTTAACAAGTTATGTTTGCCCTCTGCTGGGTGAAGAGTGGCAGCGCACGACACAGCCAGTGGAGCAGGCTATGTCGTGCAGACGTGTTGTTCGGAGTGAATAAAAGCTCTAAGCCCCATCAAATCTAATCAGAGTGGAGGGGAGTCAGTAGTGCTGATTCAGCAGGAGTCAGAGCCGATTAGGGAAAAGTGAGGCTGCTGCGGATTAATGACAGTATGCCTCGATCCATCTGTCTCTTACACACACACACACACACACACACACACACACACACACACACACACACACACACACACACACACACACACACACACACACACACGCTAGCATAAAAAGTTAAAAAGTTATGGATTACATAACATGTGACAACATATTCTGAGGTAGCATGTCTATATTATAAAGCCTGTTGCAGGGATCGATCTGTTTATCTGTTAGTTTTTATCTGTCTTTGTTTATCTGTATGAGATGACAATTATTCATAAAAACAATCATATATTCAGTGAATTAAAAGTAAAACTTTAGCCGGTACCCGACTTGTTATTATTGCTGCATGAATGTTTGTTTAAAACCACAAAATGATGATTTCGTTTTTCTTCTAACCCAAAAGTTATGAAGACTTGTGTGTCCCATATATACCTTAACCTTCAACCTCTATATCTGGAACACATCTCATCCTGTGTTAGTTTGTTTCCTTGTTATTTAAAGCATTGTTTATAACTCACACATCTGCAGCATGATGTCATTCTGTCTGCACGGACACACTTTTCAGACTAAGTTTGGATCAACAGGATGTAATCCACTTTGAGTTAGACGAGTGAGAAAATTAGGGAGCGTGCAATCAAATAAATACAAAACCAAAGCTTTTATTAGCACTTACAACGGTGTCACACCAGAACTCCGCCACTTCACCGATCCTCATAGAGGACAACAGGGTCTCCCAGATGTCCAGCTTAAACATGTTGCCAATCACTATCTCCATGGGTGTTCCAACCGCTTTGCTGTCATCTATCACCGTGCGCTCGTCGTCACACAGCTGCGTGCGGAAGTGGAAGGTCACCTGGATAAATAGTAAGGAGAAAAAGGCCCATGCTGTGTGAATCTGCTACATACAGTAGAGTCGCCTGTTATTTTTTCATATTTGCTAGGAAAATAGGAAATAGTTAAGTGTTTTATTGAAAACGTAATGGAAAAACACAATATAGAAGGTTTGTACAAAAATGAAACCACTGTCAATCAAATGCTTTCCTGATGGTGCTGCATGATGGATCAAAATCTGCCTGAACTCATCTGCATTCATAATTTCACCAATTTTAACAAGATCCCCAACACCCTTAAACCACTAAAGAGCCTCTGTGTTCTCCTGAGCTGAACCAAAAATGTCAAATTTGAATTCATCACTCCATCAAACCTGTTGGACCTGATTTTCAGTCCAGTTCTTGTGCAGTTTTGCACCCCTCAGCCTTTTCCCCACCTCTTTCCTTTCTATAAGAATAGCTTATTAACAGCCACCCTTCCACTGATTTCAGATGAGGCTTCAGATTTTCTCCTATTCTTAAAGACTGTTTATGTTATCCGGTGTCTTTAAAGTCTTTCAGGGACACATTGTATACCACGAGGAGATATACCAAGTTTTCAGCTAACAGCTCTTTGGCAATCACCTGTTGGTGCAAAAATAAAATTTTATGTCTGTCAAACTGTGTTATCTTTGGCATTTTCCATAGATTCAACAAAAGAAATGGGAACAAATCATTTGCTTTTGCATCCGGCTGCTGGTAAAAAAGTGCCTAAAGACACAATTTAAAATAGTCTCTTTGCTACGTTGACTGTTGTGTGTAGCCACAACACTGGTTGATCTCTTGACTTAGGTGCCTTTTTATATGATGAGGACTGGGCTGAAAATGTAAAAGCAGCCGATGTCCAAAGGAACAGTTTTAAAAGAGCTTCAGAAAGCTTCAAGACCACTTTAAAAATGACAAAAAAGTCTGACTCCTTGGAAGCAAAAGATAAAGAAATTAAGGTTGACTCAAGATTTGCGACAGACTGGCGACCTGTCCAGGGTGTACCCCGCCATTCGCCCTATGACAGCTGGGATAGGCTCCAGCGCCCCCCGCGACCCTGAAAAGGATAAGCGGAAGCGAATGGATGGATCAAGATTTTTACACAGTACTCTACAGAATGGACAAACTGGAGAAAATGATGGCAGTACCTCCCCAAACAGGTTAGTTTACATAACATAGCGATAGCATGAGTGTAAATACCAGAAGAATAAAGTGGAAGAGGAAGTGCAAACGTATTCAAACCTCAGTGATGGGAAAAGATATTATGGTGAAATATGGGTCTGAATAACAGTGAAATTTGAGCATCTCAGCAAAAATGTTACGTCACGAGCTTCACACAGCTCAGTTACTCAACAAAGGAGACAGACAGGAGGAAGGTCACACATGCCAAGGTTGTCTGGTTCTGTAATATCCAAGGAATGGAAACCTTTTAAAAGAACTGTGTGCAAGCTGTAGTAACAAAGAAAAACCAGTTCTTTAATGCGCAGCACCAGTAAAATTCATCAATGAGTTCATGACCCTTGTGAAAGGCTTCAGTGGCACATGAGAAACGAGTAGTAAACATTATTAGGAAAACACAAGAACAGGGTATGAGACAGTCAGTTAGCCTCGATCAGTAGTGACACATAATGTAACTGAGATAAGGAGAACTTCATACGTCTTTAACGTCCAAGCCATTTTTTCAAATTCAGTTCTCATTTGAAGAATGTTCTTATAATTTATATTGTCATAAAATAAAATTAAAATCTCATTAAAATGTTATAAACCGCTACATCTTCTATCGACCTCTACTGGCAATAACTTGGGAACTACAGTAACTTGAGCATGCTCATCCCTCTTTGCCCCTCCTGCGGCAAATTATTAAATAATAAGCACACAGTATGGAGATAAAATCCACAAATATTTAAAAAGCTAAATATATGAACTTCTGTACTCTGTTGTTCAACTTTCTGAACTGTGTTCCTTTATTGTTAATTTTGTGTATATTAAAATACTACTTCAAGGAAGTGCAACACACAGTTAGCTCCTGAGCTCATTGTGCAGACAGTCATTCTGTTCCTTTGTAATTAAAAAAAGGTACATCTGCTCTGCTTAAAATCAAAATTAGCCACAGACAACAGTGTTATAACACAGAGTCGCTGCCTTTCTTCTTCTGCATGGTCTTGTGATGCTGATGACATTATGATAATTAAGTGCACATATTAAAACTGCAGTTTTAGTATGAGTTATATTTCTCGCTTTGTGAGTTATAGTTTTAATTTAACCTATCACATGAAAAATGGTCAAATACGATTAATTTTGGGCTCCGGAGACAATATGAAGTCAAATGTTTTTTTATGCCTATCCGTGGTAGAATAATCCAAAAGTTTAAATGAAGTCGGCCTACAGTACCTTCACTCCTGTGACAAACTTTGGAATGTCTCCACTCCCTCCATGCAGGATGGTTTTCTTAATTCCTTCTGATCCCAGCAGGAGTGCGTCTTTCATATCCGACATCTTTACCTCACCTTAAATTACAAAGCATATATCTCACACAGAGGTTTGTGTCTGTGTTGTGATGGGTACAATATATGTAAAAGCTTGTTGATGATTTGGCGGTATCGATTGTGGTGGATTAGTTTAGGCAGAGATAATGAGATTAGAAACTTCTCCTCCTCTCCTTATGTCCCATCATCCCTCTGTAGCACTCATCCCCAGCACTTTCTCTAAACACAAAGAGGACGATAACAAATGAAACAACAATCCAGGACTAGATTTAATTGGGATGGATTTAAGTTTCTTTAGATTTAATGTCAACATTTGCCTGGATGAAAAGTCCTAATGTGCATGTTTGTGTGTGTGTTTGTGCTAGAGATAAAACATGAAAAGAAAACTCTGTACAGGTCTACAAGAGCAAAACTGGAATGGTTTCCATTCCAGAGGAAATTTCCAGGATTTATGTGGATGTGGTGATCCAAACAATGCAGAGAATACTGAGAAATGGTGGAGCAGACAATTACTCTATGGACTCCTTGACCTTGTCTATGAAACATCTGTCTCCCATCTGTGCAGTGCCTGTGTGCATGTGTGCGGGTGTGTTATCCAAGTGCCCCGTACTGTTTGCTAACAAAGTCTGCAAGCAGTTTGAGGGGGCAATTATTCCCAAGCATTACCCAGTGTTAATGTCTTATTCCATACTAATGGCACAAATAGAAAACCCAATAACTGCACCTTGGCAACGCTCACAATTGTGTAACTTTATAGGCTTGTGTTTCCTCTGTGCAACAACATGGAAAAGTTAGTGTTTCGCATTGAATTATCAAGCGAGACAGCTGTCTAATCTCTGTTCAAATAAGACCTCTATATCCCTGGAAAATGCTGCAACCTTCTATCAGGTTTGCCTTTTCCCCCCCACTGATGTGACAAACAGGATTGGGCAATAGTTCGGTATGTACTTGGCAGCTGCTCAAGGTAAAGGCAGAGTTCACCCCCTCTTGTGGAAGAGCTGGGCAGTGCAGCAGGAGTTTGCCTGCTTCTAGATCGTATTGCCTCTGATTTGAAAGTAAAGCTCTCACGTGTAAAGCTGGCCTTTACAAACAAACTATTTACACAGTCTTGTGGCACAGAGGTGCTTATGTTAACTAAAACCTTCACAAACACATTTAAATGCCAGTTACAAAAAAATAAATAAATAAATTTCTCCTTCTTCTACATTCTCCCTGCCCTGTCTTCTCTCCTTTTCGAAAGTGAAATGCTGAAAATGCAACATGGGTACATGGCAGAGTGCCTCCCTCGGATGGCAGATTTGTGTTGCTATAGTTACAGCCTTTTGCATCATCATATCTCTGAGTTTAGAGGAACAATCTATCGCTAGAGTCCTATAATTACTCATAAACCTGATAGCATGTCCCAAGAAAGGTTTCAGATTTAAAGTCATGTGTATCACCATTTCTGGTCATTTCTTAAATAAAAAAAAAACAAAAAACAACAACAACAAAAAACATCTGACCTGCTGGAGAGGTAATACTATCACAGCAGTTTCTGTTATAACCGCTTTGTGTCAGAGTGACTCATATTTCTTGCGTCACAACGCCTACACCTTGTTCTATTGCTCTGCCTATGGTCCATTTGTGTGTGTGTGTGTGTGTGTATGTGTGTGCGTGCAAGCACGTCAGAATTTTCTGCATGTACATTGTAGCGTGGGAAATTGAATGCGCCACTTTGATGAACCACATGCTTGCATAGCTTTGAGAATGGGTTCATCTACAAGTAGTCCTTCCAACAGGCAGCACAACCCAGTCTCTGCCATATTTGGATTCTTCTGGAAACTAATTGGTGATGCAGTAGTTCCACCTTAAGTAAGTAATACTCTATTTCTGGAAAGCACAGTCATGGATTTCCTGGGGTGGAGCTGTTCACTTTGTAAAAAGCCTTTCATTCATATACATAACACACGTGGGAGGACTTCCTCCATGACGCACACTATATACGCACATAGAATAATGTTTATGGATGTGTACACCATTTGTGCTTCTGCTGCTGTTGGGAACAAAGCACAAAGAGTAAACAGGAGACAGACGAGCGATAGCTCGATTACCCTTTCTTTCTCTTTGAGATTGACACTTAGAGCTCATCAGGCAGATGCAAAAGGAGGAGGAACAGACACTGAGGGGAGGTTTGGAGCCAGCACACAAGAGCAGGAGACATCAAACACATGCATGCACATACACATATGTTTTATAGAATGGTCACTTTGAAAGTGCACCGAAGTGCTGAAACACAGAACAAAAAGAAAGGGTTTAAATAAAAAATAAAACACAAAGTGAGTAAAAATAAAACCAAATGACACCCAGTGTAAGGAAGTGTAAGGAAGCAAATATGGGGGACATGAGGGCTTGTTTGTATGTGCCAATTAACAGCCATGCCTCTGGGTTTTGGATCTAGTTAAAGTTGACTATGTAAGCAATGACACCTGGACAACTGTTACAAAAAATGAAGTCGAGATGAAACTGAGGAATGGATTACCATCTGAAAGTCTCTGAAGCTCAGAAATGGCTTTACTTTTGCAGGTAGCTGAAAAAAGCTAACTTTAACGAGAGCATTTATGTATTTATTTACGTGTTTATTTTAAAAAATATAAATCCTCAAAAGGCAGAGATTGTGGAGGTTAGGAGTTCCAGTCACAATGATTAACAAAATTATGTGTTAACATCATGGGCCACAACAACCAACTTTGATCCTAAGTGGGCTGGAACGAACTATGTGATTACATAAAACGTTCTCTTAGTTCATTGCTCACATCGTACTGTAATTATGAAATATAACGTTTTTCTTAATTCACAGAAAATGTAATTGTTTATCTATTACTTTGGTGTAGTATGAATGGCAATGGCAGGGTTGGTCTTTATCAATAGAAACAGCTTTAAAACTGTGAAAACGCAGGTAAAAATTTATGCAGTTGTTCACATTTTCCAAAGGTGTCCAGTGGGCTGGATTGGAGTCTTTGCCAGGCCAATTCTGGCCCCCAGGCTGTAAATTTGACACCCCTGCTTTACACAGTCCACTGAGGCCCTTGGAGGAGTCATGGATTTACGTTTCAGTAGCTGGTAAATCAGTGAGTCATCTGCATAACAATGAAACAATGATATGCATGCTGGGTCAAGGATGGACTGTGATAAAAAACAAATCTAAACTGACCTACTTTACAAATTTAATAGTAATTTTAATGTCAGACATCCTCGTTTACCTGATAAGTGCTTTCACTTTTGAAACAATGGTTTGATTTTGCCACCAAAAGATTGTCTCATTTTACTGAAACCTATCATCCCATTTTCTCCTGCTTACCCAATTCAGGATGGTGGTCTTGGGGGGGGCTGGAGACTATCCCAGCTGCCATGGGTTGAGAGGTGAGGCACAGCCTAGACAGGTTGTCAGTCTGTCGGAGGGCTAACACAGAGACACAGACAACCACTGAGGCTCACATTCACACCCATGGTCAATACAGCCGGAGAACGCACAGGGAGAAGGTAGAATGGCCTCTGCTGGCCTTTGACACAGCAGACATGAAGCATTAGAAGTTATTTAGTCAGGTGTATTTTCACCTCAGAGTCAGTTCAGTATTCAGTTATTTTAATTCTGTTATATTATATTACTGAAGGAGTTATCTGAAGGAAATATCTGAGACTTCTTGAAAAAAATATATTTAAAAATATTTTGCTATGCTTTAAGATTTAACGACATACAGCAAAAGCAGCCATACACTGTATGCATGCAAAGCTTGTACTTTTTGGTGAAGGATCGAAATAGTTCTCCCACTGCTGACAATACAGAGCGGGTTCATGGGACTGCGTCACAGACCGTCTATCGCTTCTGTGTTTATGCATGTGCACATCTCTCAGGTTTAGGAGAAGTGACAGAATCGATGGTTACGTGGCGAATCACAGCCTCCCTGGTCACTTCCACAGAAATGCTTCCTCGAATCGCCAGAGAAAAACTGATCGAGTGTAAACCTCTCTGCAAAGCACATGCAAGCGTCCCGTTCAGCCCAGAGTCAGTAACCTCAACTGGAAGTCTTGATCATACACAAATGCGAAGGCTCATGCACACTAGTGTTTTGAGGTTTGATCTGCTTTGACTTTGAAAGGAAAACTTTCAACCTACCCTTTTTCCTACTTAGTTGAATAGATGAATGTTTTTTTATTATTTCATTATTTCTTTTGGAAAGCGAATTGCATAAGAGATGTCTTACATTTAGAATCTAGGTTAGAGAACCTCAACCTTTTTGTTTAGATTAATGATAATTTGAGACCTGCCAAATACTTATGTAAAGAATGACTTTGTTCAGGCCAGTGCATTGGCCAACCCCAGCAAAAACAATGATTAAGAGGAGGAGAGAGGAGAATACATCTGTCCATACAGTGTAAGTCAATGTGTTGCCTGAACAGGTAAAGAGGCAAATGTCTGAATAACTGATGGAATAATAGTGTTTGCACCACAATCCACAATAACACCTTAGGTCAAAAGCACATAATAATAATGGATTGGATTTATATAGCGCTTTTCTAGGCACCTAAAGCACTTTACAATACCACTATTCATTCACTCACACATTCATACACTGGTGGAGGCGGCTACAGTTGTAGCCACAGCTGCCCTGGGGCAGACTGACAGAAGCGAGGCTGCCATATCGCGCCATCGGCCCCTCTGGCCAACACCAGTAGGCAAGTAGGGTAAAGTGTCTTGCCCAAGGACACAACGACCAGGACAGAGAGCCCGGGGATCGAACCGGCGACCTTCCGGTTACAGATGCGATTCCCAACCCCCTGAGCCACGGTCGCCCATATGTTGCATTAGATCATCCAAATATGTGGTGCAAAAAGTTAGCATAAAAAAATAGGGGCAATTATGTGCTTTAATACCCTTTTAGGTTCCTACCATTTGCAGCCTTTTTAGTGCCTTTGCTTTGTGCTAGCAGATGATGGTGCACGTGAATCTACAATGGTACATTTTAGTCTGTGTAAGGTTACTAATCACTCAAGTGCTACTTAAGCAGAATAAATGTGCGGGCTTTCTTGTGTGTGAATTCAAAACTGCTGTTAAAAATAATGGCATATTTCCTTAGATTAGAACTGTTAAGATTCCCAATGCATCGCTCATATTTCCTCTAAAGATTTCAAAAGGATAAGTAAGATGGCAGCAGTTCAACCAAGCCAGTCAAATCCTTCAGCCACAAGGGATTTCATATTTGGATCTCATATTGAATGTGTTTTTAAAACTGCGTGTACACTATATTTACCAAATGGAGGAAAGCTGTGGACAAAAATGACATTCATAGATTACAGATGACTGTGGAATTCAAACAATCATGTTCAGGACTAAAGCTGTGGATAAATTGCTTCCAGTCCTTACTTCCATATATTTTTCCACATATTTCTAAACTCCAAGTGTTTTAAAAGGATTGTCACAAATCTAAAAAGACTGTGTAACTTCCAACTAGCCTTACAAAATGTAGCTTTGAGTCAATAAGAAGGGGAAACAAAAACAAAACAAAAGCCAAAAGTAATATTTGTTTTTCCATATTTAACGAATAAGGAAATTATATGAGAGATACGTTTTTGTCTCTTGTTTAAATCCACTCATGGAGCAGAAGATTCTTGTGACTGTGGCGTCTTGTCATGCAGAGAAGACAAAATCAGAGGTGACTGCTTTCTAAACCACTGAGACAGAGGACTTTTGGCCCTGCAGTACCTTTTCCGACCAACAGGAGGACTTCTAGGTTGCTGGCTGTGTGTGTGTTTGCATGTGTGTACATTTTGTGCAGTAGCTGTCTTGACTTGCAAATTTCTCAGGAACAGCCTGCACTGGAGTCTTGTGAAGTCATGCAGCGGGTAACGAGAGGTGAGAAGTTTCTAGAATATCACATTTGCTGAGATTCGTGAGGTGCACACATCAGTACCTGCACTTTGATGACACCTCAGTTTACATGGAGGAAATTAAATACACAGTGCTCACTAACTGATTATTTCCTCACACGAGCTATATTTTGTACATAAATGTGTGTATTGTTTTGCTCTGATATTCACGGCTCCATCCTAATCTCTGCTCTCGTCAGTGCAGCTGGACTTCGGCCCTGCAGCTCTTCCCAGCCTCAGCTCCCCCTGAGAGGGCCCCTGCTGTCCTGCTTGCTGCCTGGCCCCGACCTTTAGCTACATACCAGAACACATAGCAGCAAGGACAAAGGGCAAATGCACATGACACATAAATACACTCTTACAGTACATGCAGGCTCTTGCTTTCTTCTATAATGCAAAGGTGACTATGTGGCACAGGAAATATTGGATATCAGAGTCTGTGATTAGAATCTATGATAAAAATAAACACACACATATATAATAAATAATACATGCAATTTAATTCCATCCCTTTATCTATCCATCCTCGTCTGCTGATCTAATTCACCAATGAGGGGGAGGGGGCCTGGTGCCCATCCCAGCTGCCATGTGGGTACAAGGCCAGGTACACCCTTGGGCAGGTAACATGTCTACCACAGGCCTAACACATAGAGACAGACACCTTTCACGCGCACATTAATACCTGCGGCCAATTTATAATCACTAGTAAACCAAAGATTGATGTCTTTGGACTGTGGGAGGAAGCTGGAGTACCCGGAGAAGTCCCCAAGTGAAAAGCACTTTCAAAATGCCACATGCACTACCTGCCAATCCAGGGCCTTAGTCAGACACTAAGACTTAATAATTTGGTATTTCTGTGTTTTTCATTGTTTTTTGGGCATTTTGTCCACACGTTTACTATGTTTTAAGCCACTAAAGGCACTAGAGCTTTTGTAGAAAGCTTTTACGTGTGGATACGGAAAACAAATATTTTGCCTTGCAACATCAGAGGTGTCCTGTGTTATTGTTCATAGGCTTTAGGGTTGCCAACTTTTTAGCTATCAAATACAGGACACTCTGGCGTGCCAGTGGCACAGTGTACAACCAGCTGGGCATAGTGTAAATATGCACTGTATGTTCATATTCTTATAATAAAAATGCAGCAATGTGTTGGGATTCAGTTTAATCAATACCTCATCTAAAAGAAAGAAAACTACAGTAAATGATAACTGAAATCACATGGGCATTTCCTTTGTAAAATAAGCAAATACTGTAAATATGGGCTTCAATTACCCAGTTTATTAACCTACACAGACCAAACAGCCCCTTATTTTTACGACTACTTTATTGTGTAATATGTTATTAGATTATACTTGATGGCTTGGGCCCCAGGAAGACTATTGTGGAAGCTAATGGGGTTCCTTATATATGAATAAACAAATAAATAAATCTGGTGAGCGTAACGTCAAAAAGTGCAGGTAATGGTCAATATACGGGACATTTAAGGATGTCCCGTATAAAACGGGACAGTTGGCAACCCTAATAGGCTTCAAACTGACCTGCCTTTCTAAGGCTTGAGTTGTATTACTAGCTGCTGCTTTGGCATGCTATGGATTGCACATGACACTGTTTTTCCCTTTTTCAGTTTGTGTGTACATAGCCTAGAAGGGTACTGAACTAAATATAGAAGAAAGTATGGAACAGCTGCCATTTTGTTTTTAGCTTACGCCAGTGCTTCCAGTCTTCCATAGTGGCATATGCTAGTCTAACCACAGTGTTGGGAAGATTACTTTTAAATTGCATTTCACTGCAGATTACAGAATACATGGCCCAAAATGTAGTTTGTAACTTATTCCATGAAGTTACTCAATGTTGAGTAATGTATTCTGAATACTTTGGATTACTTGATATATTGTCATGCTTTTTACAACTGCATCAATGTACTATTGCTGTGTGATTTATTACTATTACTGAAGGTTACTCACCACCGAGCTAACATTGTTAGCTGAAGGTAGTTCATAGACTGCAGACTTTTAGACTTGATGGATAGCATCAACAATCTGCTAGCTGCAAATAATCATGTGCAGTTCTGAAAGCAATACCAGCTAGATTTTAAAATCTTAATAAAAATGAGTAACAGTTTGTTGCAGTGATCTTGTATAGAAAACTATTTCTGTATCAGTAATATATTTTCTTTATGTCTACTTTCAGAACTGCACATGATTATTTGTAGCTAGCTGCTTGTAATGCAGCCTTCAGTAATAGTAATAAATAACACAGCAATAGTACATTGAAGATACTGAAGTGGCACATAACCCAGGTAGCTACCACTAAAACAAGGTAGTTGCAGTAGGCTAATGTTAGTTTTTTAAAAAGAAGTTACTTACAGATGTTTCTTTATGTTGCAGTCTTTTGACACTGAGAGCAGCTTGGTTGCTGGCAAACAGAGTTTGCGTTGGACGATCAGATCAGATTTCGCCCATTCCTTTCTTCTTTAAATGTGAAGTAGTGTTGGAATTTCCAAGTAAGAAATGCATTCCTGCCCTTGCACTGCTGGCTCTGTTGTGCTGGCTTTGAGTCCATTGTGTAACTGACGCCACCAACATTAACAGGGTGCTTACATTAGAGCCACTTTTTTTGTTTTGTTTTGTTTGGGTTTCCAGCAATATGTGGAATTACTAAAATTAGAGAGGGGATAGCCTAACATGAAACAGGAAAAGACCACCGCGTAATCCATTTATTTCAACAAAGTAATTGTATTCTAATGATCACCCATTTAAGTGGTAATACATAACGCTGGTACATGTATTCTGTTTCTCCCCAACTCTGTCTAGCCACTATAACTGTAAGCATTGTGGGATATCCTCTAACCTGGATGACAAGAGTGTTAGAATTGTACACCATAAAAAAAGACTGTCCCTGCTGCGGGCCTGGTTGGAGACAACGATTGGACACAACAGTGATTCAGAATTGCCCTTGAGGGACAAAGTGATATTACCAGATGATGTGAACCTATGCTAGCTGATTAGCATGCTAAATCTGGTAAATATCAGTACAACAAACCCCTAGGCATATTGAAAATTAGCTATTAGTTATGTTTTTGATGTTTAAATATAAAAGTTTGACCCTTTTTCCCAGTAAACAAAGAATTTATACTTCTATGCAAAATCTATGCCACAGGTAGGTCATAACAGCAAACCCTTCACGTAGGCTACGTCATAGTTGCTCCATAGATTCACTGCAGAAATATAAATTAAGTGTAAATGCATTTTACCTTTTCCTTATTATTTAGGTTTAAGTGATTCTTTGCAGAGCATGTTAAAACTGACAATGATTTGGAAGAATTGTGGGATTGAGATAGAACTATAGCAAAAAATAAATAAATTAATGCATCAAAGGCTCTTTTAATCTAATTTCCTATCTCCCTTCATCTTAATTAGTTATCTCAAAAGTCCTCAAAAAACACTGGACCCTGCAGTTTCTTTTGACACAACTTGATTATTTCTACTAGCACATGGAATTTTTAAGCTCCAGTCATAGGATTTCCATTAATTAACCAAAGTGTCTTAGTGCAAACCCAGATTCTGCCAATGGGTTATTTCTTCCTTTCTTTACAAAGCTCCTCCAAAGTCAGCAAAGACTTTACACAACTGAATAGGCTACTCTTTTCTGACTAGTAACTTTAACATTCAACTCAGTGGAGTTTTAATTTAAGAACAAAGCAGATTAAATGAGCCCTGTTATGAAATCCTATAATGAACATATCCTTGAGATTAGTGCTTGGTAAAATGAAGTTTAAGCATCATCTTTAAACTTAAACGAGCTTTAAAATACTCATTTATCTATTATTATTTATAATGGTTTTACTGAAAGTTTGTAATTCAAGTGGGTAACTTGTAGATCACACATCTGTACCTTTAACAACTCATAATAACTCATGATTGTAAATTGTCAAAGGTAACTGGCAGTACAGTTTTGATGAGACAAACACAAAGACATGGAAAATCCTCTTGTGCCATGCTGCGAGCTAATAGAGCTAATTGACCCGACAGATCTATACAGACCTAATCCTATTGCTTACTTTCAACAACAGCTTATTCGACTATTAAGATAAGCCACGCAGATCGCTTTCTCTACCTGCATGACATACAAAATGGAAAAAGAATCCCGTACACAGAGACATATAAGAGAAAAAAACAGTAATTACAGGATGTTTCTTGTGACAGAACAAAAGAACAAACAGGTCAGAACATTAAAAATTTTGTCCATACCATATATGTGTGAAGTGCGTCAGCAAAACTGAAGTTCTGGCTTCGCCTGTTGCTACAGTAGCATGGCAACAAACCCTGATTTCACTGACTGTTTTTCATTTAAGAGCACGCAAGGGCAGAAACATTAAAGGCAATAAAACACATTTTTTAATTTAACAACAAAATTCTTTGCTATAAACAGAGTTCTTCAAATGAGGCACATGCTAGATGCATGATGTTACTTTCCTACTTTTTCACTTATGGTACAAACATTTTTGATGCTATTAACGGCTACAAACAAATACAAAACAACAGATAATTTGTTTTCTACAGAAAACTATATCAATGGTACTTATGCACAATACTTTGTCTCTTTCTTTGCATATGTTTCAGATCATAGAAGAAAATTTTAATCTTAGACGAGGGCAACCAGTTTTTAAATGATAAATTTCATTTATTAAGGAAAAAAAAAACACTTACTTGGCTCTGTCTGAAAAATAGTATCCCCCTAAACCTAATATAACTGGCTGCGACAGCTTTGCAGCAAAAACCGCAATCAGCTGCTTGTGATAACTGAAATGAGTCTTTTAGTTGCTGAAGAGGAATTTTTGTTTTTGGACTTTTGGCCCACTCTTCAGAATTGTTTTATTTCAGCCACACTTTTCACACACACAGATTGATTTTCTGGTGTGTTTTGGATCATTGTCCTGTTGCATTACCTGTGTGTTTGAGTGTGTTTCAGGATTTTCTCGTAGAGATCAGAACTCATGGTTCCACCAATTACAGCAAGTCATCCAGGTCCTGAAGCAGCAAAACAGGCCCAGGCCATCACACTACCACCACCACGTTTGACTGCTGGTATGACCAAGTTTTTTCCGTTTGTGGAGAATGTCTCTTACTGTGGTTCACTGGAGTCCCAGAGCCTCAGAAATGGCTTTTTAACCCTTTCCAGATTAATAGATGTCAATGACTTTGGTTTTCAGCTTCTTCTATAGATTGTGGCATCATGTGTTGCTTTTTGCAATCTTTTAGCCTGCTTCACTTTGTCAGACAGGTTCTACTTCAGTAATTTCGACAGGTCTGGGAGTAATCATACTCGAAGAACTCCAAAGAATGTGGTTAATACTTAATTAATTAATTGGGGCAGGTAATTACTTTTTTCACATTGGGCCAGGTAGGTTTGGATTACGTTTCCCCCTCAGTTAATTAAATCACGATTTAAAAACTATATATTGTATTTGCTCATGAAAAATATGCAAAACTTAAGAAGGGGGATAAATACTTTTTCAAAGCACTGTAGTTGTTATAATTGCTATAACATCAAGTTTGGAACTGCTAATATTAGCAATCTTTATAATATTAAAAAAGGCAAAGCTAACTTTAGAGCTTTTTTTTTTTTTTTTTAAATCTTGTGACTAACATCAGTTAGTCTCCTTCTGCAGTCTATCCAAATAGAAACTATAGTAAATTTGAAATCAATAAAAAAATATATGGCTTATATTTGTGATGCAGCCTCTTGCTGTAGCATTATTGTTTTGTTCTGGCTTGTGTTTTATTATATCTTTGTGTTGTCTGTGTAAGGTATTGTCTGCCCTTTTCTGGTTTAAATTACTTAATGCCATGAAGTCATCCGGTTACCAAGCCCTGCCTGTTCTGAGAGTTCTCTGCTGTGATCAAGCTATGCCGTCATGACCTTTCCTTCTGGGTCAGTGAGAACATGGGAGAGAAAAGCAGAATATTGAATGCAATTGAAGTGAATCCAACAGAGAGCGACAGGATCGACCTGAGTATTTTCCCTCAACAAGCTGGTCTAATCTGTTGGTTAGACCAGGTCAAGGGATTAAATGGTTGCTGTCCGGTGGCCAACCTATCTGATCTTAACAAACTTAACCTGGCCCAGTCCTTACGACAAAAAGTCTGTCTTACTATCCAATAGAAAAGTGTGTTGTTAAAAAAAGACAAATCAACCAAACAAATTAAAAAACAGGCAATAAGTGGGTGTTTGTAACACACCTAAATCTGATTAAAAGGTCTTGAAATGTGTATAATATTATTGTACTGTATGGACAAATAACAGGTGAAAGTAAACCTCTTTATTAAAAAAACAACAACAACTTTAACCTGTTGTATTCAGACAAATGCTACAAATGAGAAATCTCTAGTCTATTAGGTTTTGAAATGTGCAACCTGTAGATTGACTCCTACTGATTTTTAGTTTGAACAGCTTCAGGCCTACTACATATCTTTAAAAGGAGATTGAGCCTTGCTTTTGGAGCTCTGGAGCTAAACCAAGATATGTGAATAATGCATCGATCCCAGCCTTACAGTATCACAGTTCACTGGTACACTCTGCATGACTGAACACAAACCCAGTGAACTTGGAAGTGTCTGCACTGCCGGGAGAGATTATCCACTCAGAAGCTCCGTTTCAAACCCAGAGTCATTTCCTGACCGTGGAAGACCACTGAAATAGCCAGACATTGGACTGGAGAGCCTGATGGCAAGCACGCCCTTGTGGGAGTCTGCAGCATCTGACCGGCTTTAATGTGGACCATGTGCTCTCAGCTGGTCCTGGTCTTTATGAGCAACTATTGACAATTTCCTCAAGTATGCGTGAGATGCACACAAAGAGGGGCACTCCCTGACACACACGCACAATGTTTTCCATCTCAGTGATGATGCTGCATGCGGCTAGAATAAAAGCTCAGCCTGCTTGAAAATGGATGCTGCATCTAGCAAGCTAGCTAGCTAGCTTTACTTCTTCATGGCTGCTGAATTTGCTCACTTCAAACACCTAAAAACTTCCTCTGGTAATGTGCACGCATCCAGAGGACACTAGAGGTTCTGGTACTTTACTTGCGTAAAAGTAGAGGAAGCAAGGAGGTGGCTTATATTCAATACTTACAGTAAGAGAGGAAAAAATGAAGCTACAGGCAGACAGCTGGCTTAGCATAAACACAGGAAATACACTGACACATATAGCTTGGCTCTATCTTATGATATAAGAGTACATCTCGATTCACTCATCAGCACCTCGTATATTATTTACTTAACAAAAACCCCCCAATATAATAAGCACGTTTTTCAAAATGTCAAACTATACTATAAAAAAACTATTAATGTGAGTGGAAAAATATAGCAGAACTATGTTCATCTTGCACATAAGTAAATGTGTCAGTGGTTTTCACTCGTGTAACACAAGCTGAGCTGTATCCAAAAAAACAAAAAACGAAACTTTGCTGTTCCTGTCTGAGTGCTAATAAGTAACAGTAGCTTGGAAATCCTAGACGGCCCCCACGTTCACCAATCTTCCTCTGTCTCCCTGTCTCTTACAAGGGATTAAGTTGTCAGGTTACATTGAACTCTGAGCGCCCTCCACCCAGACAAAACCGTCTTAAGGTGCAGGCCGTCCAGTTATTTATAACTCTGCTGATAAGCCTCCGCTCTCCACGGCCTACTTCAGCGCATAGACATGTATGGGCGTCTGAGCTCTAATTATGTGGATTCGAGGGTAACACATCATAGTGGTCGTTTTAGCGAGTGTGTTTAAAGTATGTTGGACTATATCTACATGCCTCATGCTGTGGCAGTGTGTGTGTGTGTGTGTGTCTGCACATCACAGCTATTTAATAAGATTGTCTAGCCACTACTGGTCAGACTTTCCAAAGAATTACATAATGGGTGCTTCGCTGAAGAGCACCAGACTGACAAGAGCACCGTTCCTTACGTCACTGCACACTAAAACTCACACACACACTAACACACGGTGAAATAGTAGTGCGGGCAGCAGATTTGAGACACACAATCCTGGTCTTTTCTTCTTTTGTTAAAATATCCTATGTCTCACTTCCTTTCCCACTTTCTCTCTCTTTTTCCCCCCTCACAGCCCACCTATCTGGAACTACCATCTATTTTCAGAGCTCAGTGCAAGCCAAGTATCTGCTGCAATGTGTAGAACACATCACAAGCAAAGGGGCCCTGTTGAGACAGGATGAGTCCTAGTTTGAGCTATGTGATGAGTGAGTGAGTGAGGCTACTTTTTAATATCTCACAATGCTTTCAGAATGCCTGACCTTACACCTTTTTACAACACATTTAATACACTCTGCACTTGATTGATTTACTCTTATAATATCATTGACGAATGCAGGATTTAAATCTGACTTTTTCTACACTATCCTTCCATTTTTAATTATCTCTGATTGGATTTACACCTGTTTGCTTCAGCATTAACAGCATTCACAGAAAAAAATCAAACAACTGCTTTTACGTCTATATGAAAGGTGAGCTGTTTTGCTGAGATTGACGTTAGTGGTATTCTTCTTGTTCTGAGGGGCTTCAATAATTTATGGCCATCTCCTTTACTGGTACTAAAAGATGACAAAAAAAGCTCTAAAGACTGACTGTTTCAATAAGTATTCCCCCATAAAACAGCTGTCTGAGACAAAACAGAGCGCCATTGCGCCACATTCCCTGCATTCAAAAGAAGATGACCCCGAAGAAAGACAGCATGAGTAAAACCAGACCTCGCCACATTTCAGCTGCTGCCATTTCTACAATAATTCTTCAGTGTTTGGCTGACAGTTTATGCACACATCACAAATTTCACCCAAAATTTCATGACTCAGTTTAGAAAATCTTTTAAACAGTGTGGTAATTTCATATCTGCATTTTCTCCCAGATACATTAGGCAATTTCTGGAGCATGATCAGTAGTATAAATTTATAGCTTTAAAGTAGACAACTGACACTTTAAAAATTATCATTTTATTAGCAGTATATAGCCTGTGATCTAGAGTCTGTGGTTATCACTTCATGCAAATGTTACATATTAAATTACGCAAAAAAATGGGGAGCAATCCACCCGTGTCAAAAAAAAATCAAGGTCCTTTCACACATATTTCATATTTAATGTTAATAATGAGTAATTTATTAATGTCTGACCCAGTTCCACAAACATCAAAGAAACAGCGATGCAGCAATACAGGAGTGGAAGCAGGGGCATGACTTTTATTTTTATTGCACAAAAGGACAAAAGCACAATGATAATGTGCAAACTGGATCCAGGAAAGGAACAACTGCAATATACTGCTAACTTCAGCTCTTTGCAAGCCTCTGCACAGACAGCATGCTAATGCAAAGCTAGTAAAGAACCCAGAATGATTTTAAAGCTAATTGTATTTGGACCCCACCCCAGAAGTCAGAGCCTGATCTTCAACAGGTTAAAAAAACAGAGATGAGCAGTCAGGCTTGTAGCCTTGGTTTCTACTGGTTGATGTTTCTACAGCAGAATCACTTTGGCAGTCTCCTGGGGCTGGTTTTCATCTGCTTTTTTGGGGGACTAATAAAATAAAAATCATAAATATACGAGCATCCTCATTAGCATAGGGATTTGTGTTGTTTTGTGGGACTATAGCCTAAGGTTTATATTGTTAACTAGTAATTATATGACAAGGTGTTTCAGGTCATCAAAGTAATTCAGCAAGTACAACAACAAATTACTTTCTCCAGGGTAGTTATTAAGTAACCTGTAATGTCACTACCTTATATGGGACCTTTATTTTGAAATACTCAGCATCAGAAAAATGTGTAATGAACATGTACGGTATGCTAGCTGGATGTAAGAATACGGATCTCGGTATCTAAAAAATAGTTGACATAAAACAATGTGGACCTGGATTTATTGGATGAACCGGAGGTCATATGAGGTCATATCATAACCTACCTCATTACTTAAAATAACGAGTGATATCTAATACGTTTCTTGAGAATTGACCCCACCACTGAGTGTCTTCCTCCCTCACCCCCAACTGTTTTGTGGTAGATTGCTGCCGCTACCCTGAGCTTGGTTCTGCTGGAGGTTTCTTCCTATTGAATAGGAGTTTTTCCTTCCCACTGTCGCCAAGTGTTAGCACATACAGGGTTATCTGAATATTGTGGATTTCTCTGTATTGTTGTAGGGTCATTGCCTTAGAATATAAAGTGCCTTGAGGCATTGTTATGCTTTACAGCGCTATACAGAGAACTTGTACAGCTGACATCTAAAACTATAAATTTGAAAATGTGATCTTAAGGAAAGACGATATGACGATGTGTTTTTTATTGTCCATCATCTCATCTGGCAGGAATGAACCAGTGACTTCCCATTTCTTCGCTTTTATGTGATTCCCTGCAGAAAATCTATATTTTTGTTTTCAAATCATAAACTACAGCTGTGGTCTAGACAGCCTGATGGTATATTTAGCTGCGGGTTGTGTAATCGACCCTGAAATTGTCGTTTTTCAAGAATTAAAAGTATTTCAGCAGCTTCAA
The DNA here is from genome assembly GCF_057382185.1 of Mchenga conophoros. Lineage (NCBI taxonomy): Eukaryota > Metazoa > Chordata > Actinopteri > Cichliformes > Cichlidae > Mchenga > Mchenga conophoros. The sequence goes on along the minus strand of NC_140539.1, from coordinate 20,714,664 downwards.
GCTCCATGGTTTACCTCTGAATCAGCTGAAAGCGAAAATGTGTTTTCCAGTTTAGCATTGCTCTGCCGCTGGACATTGTGTTGCCTTCAACCAGACAAAGGCTTCTGTGTGAAGCTCAAGAAACTGAAGTCCCTTCACTGTTAACGAAAGTTGCCTTGGTGGCTGAGTGTGATAGGATGTGGATTTTATTGGAGCATTGTGTTTGCAGGAGGTGACAGCGCACCTGGGACCTCATTAAAATATACTTGGAGGGAGACCATTCTTCTACTAGACCTAATTTAGAAAAATGACTTTCCAGTACCTGACAAACATAAGCACACAAGACAAGCTTCACTCTTTAAGCAGATACCAACTCAATCAAAAGTTTTCATATACCAACATTATAGACTAAATATAGGGTATTGCTGTCTTGCTGTACAACAATGGCCAGCATCAAAAATTAAGTGACAGAAACTGTCAGAGCTGAAGACTATTATATTCTGTTAATAATACATATTTACATAGTCTCAACTGAATGTGACTAAGAAGACAACAACATTTGTTGTTGTAATATTAAAGTTTAATGTAGTAGTCAGTAGTTACTGCTGACTTTGTGAATGTGCACCTGCAATCTGAACTAACCACGCCAAAAACACCAAACACACCAAATGGGCCATTTATCAGCGGGGAACCCTGCTGAGTATTGACCATGACTGATTTATGAGAGCGGCTAAAAAAATAAAATTTCTTTATAGAATACTTGTAACTGTTACTGGGTTTTTGCCAGAAAACGAATGCCTTTCTTCATTTCCATAAAAAATTGGATTGGAAGAACATCTGGTGCACTGGACTGACATTTTTATGGCACTTTTCTGTTTTTACTGCTCACTCAAAGTCCAGACAATTTGAATTCTATCCCTGACCATTTATATTAAGTTAATATAAGTTAAATGTTTTACATGGCACCACTCGATGACAAGATTTCAACCCCTTTTCTTCTTTTTACTAATCATGCAATCTAGTTGCTTAGAGCATATTCCTATACAATCAAATTAAATTATTGACCTGTTTTATTTGGGGCAGATTAAATATGGCTAGATTTTGTATAATCAGATGACTTGTGTGCTGATTATGGCATTATTCTGCTTTCTGCCACAAGATACGATTCTCCCTTGGGGCTAAAGGTCATGGGGGATTGTTGGAACTCGCTGCGCCACAGGCTGTGGTTGCGTCACCACGAGTATTGAGTCAGGTGTACTCCCAAGGATCTCACTGCCAGCTGCCATCGAGGCAGGGATAATCTGCCTAAGCAGCTTTCATATGATTTCACCCACAGGGAAGAATTTAGGAGAGGTTTGTAAACCTCTTCAGACCTGGCCTTGGATCTTCTTCCTGCTTTGACTTAAGAGGTGATCCAAGGCTGCACAGCAGACACTACAACAGAGTACTTAGTGTAAAAATACTTGGCTCATTTGTAATTTATACACGTGGACTTCAGGGACTTATCTTCACTTACCTAAAAGAATCCATATGAGCATCTTTTCTGTTAATGCTTTTTACCCAGACTTTATATATAGGTCTGCTAAAACACATCGTTCCATTAGCCATTACACTGGCATCATTACAATGAGAAGTGATAAGGAACAGAGATCAGATTTTACAGAGATGTCCTGAGAGGCGATATCTCTACAAAAAGATAGAGAGCAGAATCAGATTTGATCCCCGGAGAACTCTTCAGTTTCCGGAATTTTCTGTGACCTTTTCTGCTAGCAGCAGATGAACTGACGTTAATCTGCAAACAGCCAGGGGTGAAAGTCAATGCCCTGAAGTCTATACATGCTCTGCAAAAAGGATACATCTCTCAAAGTGCAGGGCTACCTTCATGCTTGAAGGAAAAACAAAACATTTCAGGAAGTCCTCTGTTTTCATGCACACAACGCAATTACACAGGTCGCCTGGTGGAAAGAAACTTGTCCTAACTGGACTCAGGTTGACTGCAGTCACTCTGATTTGCTCCATCAAATAATGAAAAATAGTGATTATCTGTACAGTGAAGGAGGCATGCTAGTGCTAAGAGTTGAAAATATGTGAAAATGATTTGGCTCTGTAAAGTGTTTTACAGCATCATGGACAGGTTTTGTGAGTTATGCAATGAATGACAGTCAGGTTCTGGTTGAGTTTTTCAGTCAGGGCTGGTGCTGTTCCTCTCCATCAGTCCATCACAGATGCTGCACCATCAGCTGCAAAGCCAGCAAAGCGTGTGTGGATTATTTCTTCAGAGACGCCCTTACAGCAAGGCTTTTTAACTGTATGGTGTGAGGCAAAGACCTAGTCTATTATTCCAATTTAGTTTCACACTGCAGAAAAAACCAAGAGATTCATGGATTTACGCACATGGCATAGGAACAGCATCTTCACTGAAGCAGTGATGGCTGGGATGTGACAGTAAATAATGTTTTGTAATCTTCTACACATTGTATTTGTGTGAGCTGTTTCAGGTTTACATGGAAGAAGAGTTTGCAATGTAGCCCCTTTCACTAGATAAATCAGGCTCCACCTGAGTCTAAGTTCTCAAGACCAGGAGGTTGCCAGGAGGACACGGTCAATTTCTAGGCCTTAATGACTGAGGCCTAAGGAGCAAAATTCACTGGTTATACAGCAAAACTGTCATGGCCGAGCGGCTAGTGCATGGTGTGAACCGAAAAGCAAACGCTCGAGGCAAGAAAGGACTTAACGTAAAGCAAGTAATTTATTTGAGGCTAATAAAAACATACAAAACAAAGGGCAGAAGGGAACTAAGACAGAGCTAACAATAAATTAAACTGGGAAAATAAAAACTAAACGCAGACCCAGACATGAAATACTTGAAAAGGAAAAATCTGAACATAAATACCTGGTCCATGGCACAAGATGAGCACAAACCTGGGAAGGAACAAAGGGAAACTCACACAATATAAACACACGAGGGTGACTGGGGAGAGAGGAAACACATGGAAACACATCTGAGGCGAATAGACAAAAAGACACAGGGGAAGCAAAACCAAACACACTGAACTCGGGACGAGAGATTGTCAAAATAAAACAGGAAACATGCTAAGATGCAGACTAAGACACATGGCTTGACACGGGAGCCAGAAGAAAGAAACAGACATGGGGACAAACAGGAACGTGGGGACAGTTAAAAGGAGATGAGACGCGGAGGGAGACCAAACACAGACATGACTGAGGAAACATAGAATGAAACACAAGGACAGGACTATGACACACAGAAGGTGAGGGAGACATAAACACAGATGACACAACACACTCACGTAGTGTGTAACACAGGGGTAAGACAAGAGGAACCTCACAGCCAATAAACCGTAAACTCCACCTTCATATTCATCACAAAACAGAGAAATTAAAAGTATTAATAAACCATTTATCATTAATTCTGTCACATTCCGTTTTGGGTTTAAACATAATTACCGTACATATAATATAAAACAAGAGTACAACTGATTAGCGGAACATCCCACATAACTCATAATAAAAAGGTTAAGGCACTACATAATATGACCTGTTCTCCTAAAAGTACAGGGTTTTTACGATCCAAGATGTAATTTTGTTTGTTTTTATGCTAAAATAACAAGCGATTACCCACTATTTAAAACTACTTACAGTATAATTTGCGACTCGTTTCCTGTAAAATACCTGAAGTTACTTAAAATGTTTCTTTGTTCCTTTAAAAACTTGAATTATTAGCCCTTTATTCTGGTGTATTTAATTTAAGTATTTGTAAGTAAATATAATTACAATGTAATTACATGGTAAGATAAAATATATGAAAATGTAGTTTTAGATGGATTACGCTGTCAGTTGGAGGCCAGTAAAAAGATGTGATCAATAACATTAATTCTAGCTGTATTCAGTGGAGGTGTCGATTGAATAGATTGTGTGGTATCATCGATACTCAACTCACTGTGACATCAAATCAAGCCAGTGTTAATGCTATTAGTTTCATTTCTGCTCTTCTATATTATCAGTCAAAGTAAGCTAAACTTGCTTTATGCTGTTGAAGTTAAGTGACAGTACTGTGGAGGAATCTGTGCAGGTGTGGACAAAAGAATGAAATCCAAACCAAATTATTGTTGATTTTAGCTCGTGCGCCAGCTGACTGAGCATTTTTCACTACTGTGAGACCACACTATGCTATATTGATAGTCAGTCCTCGGATACAGTAAATTGCTTGAGTAAGGGCTTGCTTTTACTGCTCATGGAGCAGCTCACACCTTAAGAAGATTATTGTTTATGTTCCCTCTGGCAGTATAATGTATGTCTACAGCAGGAAGTCTGCTAGCTAAGTCCATAAGCTTGGAGACGGGAACACTAATGTCCTGTGGTTCAGCTCCCAACATGTGAATCTGGCTCCCGGGCTTTGTGAGAGATAAAGTTAAAACAAAGCACTTACACAATATTAAAGTTTAATGTTAGAAATCTTAGTGAGAAGCTTGTAAGATACTTTTCAGGGAATTGTTAGACCCAGAACCTTAATGTCAATAATGGGTGTTAGTGGATGGTTTTTTTAACTACTACTTTTTGTGGTATTACTTGTCGACTTGAGCTTTGTTTTTTTATTTCCCTCAGATTTGTACTATTATGCATCCTTGAGAAAAACAAACAACAAGCAGAATTCCTTCATACGTTCTTTAATCAAACTGCAAAATGCTAAATGTCAGGGGCAGCAGTTTGCTCTATCTTCATCTGATTATGTTAAACTCCACGTTTGGGGTCCTTAACGCTGAGCTGCTCACTGACGAGCTGAATGTGGTATGTTAGATTTGCAAAGTATTTATTTACTTGAGTTTCTATTTTTTTTGTTTATAATGATGGTGGACTGTCAAACTGAATTACCCACTGCGGAATAAATAAGGTTTTCTGAACCTGAACACAGATAAACACAAGACACACAAATTCTGCACTCAGGTTTCCTGCAGTGCACAAATTATACAACCTTAATTCACTTAGAACATAATGGCTTACATGCTGTAAATGACTATGAGCTAATAAAATAATATTATTGATGTTGTCCGCACTGATTCAGTTCTCTTTGGATGATGTTCTTCCATGTCTCTGTTTGCAGCAGCTGTCTGTTCATCTCTTTGTGCAATGCTTTACTGCTTTCTCGACCTGCACAGCTGGCAAAACAGCTGGCTCAGGTACCAGGCCACCCAAGTCTTGTGACACAGCTAAGATTCATCTGAATTAGAAGGAGAGAGGAAGGAGGAAGATTCACACACGTACAAGTATCAAACCCGTACCAGATAGCATAAAGTCACACCCTGTATGGGTGAGGTGGATTCATCTTAGAGCAGCTGTTCCTCCATTACGTGATAACGCACTCAAAGGACAATTTCCCGGGCGTGGCTCAAGCGGCCGTTGACCTGAAAGAAACCTAGACAGCACGGAAGGTCAAGGTGTGGCTCTTATAGGCAGAGTTATGACGCAGGATAATGACAGTGTTACCTGAAGAGGATGTACAGAAGGGAGAGTGGAATAATCCCGTGTTAGTGTTTCCTGTGTTTGTGTCTGTCACTTAAGTGAAGGAGGATTGTGGGGGTGGTGGGGATGAAGAAAATGTCTGCCAAGAACAAGGACAAGAAGATAAGGAGATTGGGGCACAGACTGGGAAGAACAAGCCCGACTACTCTAAAGGTATTTGATAGAGATGAAGATGCACTTCAGACAGGCTGACGAATGAGTCTGGCCAGCTCGTGGTTCCATCTGTGGTGTTAACTAAGAGCTCGAGGAGTGAGAGAAGGCAGCACTGAGCATGTGTGCAAGGGAGAGCAAGCTCGGGCATCTGGTTCTGCTAAGGCCCCAGAACATTCCTTTCCTCTGTTCGACTCCGGCTGGCAGCTTTTAAAGGGACACATTTGGTCTTACATCCTGCTCTGGGCATTGCCCTTTCTCTTGTAGTTTGATTTATCGCTGCTGAAGGTCACAGGCAAGATGTCGGGCTGCCGGTTTAAATGTGGGTTCTTTTCTCGACACTTACGGCTGTTAGAGAGGAAACACTTAACAGCAGCAAACTTTAGCTGTCACACTTTTTTAATACATTTTAGTGTTGGCAGTTTCCATTTTCCTCTCACTAGCCTACTACAAACTAATTCTTTGTGGTAATCTTTGTTCTGTATTCACTGATATATTTGAATGCTAATCAATAAATCAATAAATTATTATTTTTTACTACAATATCAATACAAAGACATAAAGTAGGATGTGTAAATGCTTATTATACTCAAGCCTTCAGTCTTATTAGCATCAGCTGCTGAGCTTTTCACACGGGAGTTTGTTTAAACACTCAAAGTTAAACTGAAATAAGTGGAAGAAAATGACTCGTCTAAAATGTGTCTTTGGGCTGATGCAAGCCAGGAGAAACTTACAGCTGTGCCAATACTGTACAACAACTTTACAATAACATGTCATTAAAAACAAACGCTGAGCTGCAGAGCCATCACGAAGACTAACCCTGAGTGACAGATGACTTCCATGATGCAATATTATTGTTACATGATACAGCAGGTGTCACGGTGTGAATCCAGTCACATGAACGTGCTGCATAAGTAACAGGATTTTCAGACCCTGAGTGACTATCCTGTTTTTTTTTTAAATGTGTATGATGGTCAGAGCCTGGATTTTTAGTCTCGTTATCTTCATGTCACTCCTAGGAGGGGGGGTGGAAGTGTCTTCGGTGCAGGGAATAGCCAACCACAACAGTTCTTCAGCTGGCAGCTTTAGCTGGTACATGAGGACATAAAGCTTGCCAGTGAAGAACTGCTGTAGGTCAGCCAGTGAGCACCTTATATCCAACATTCGGATACACAGCATAACCTGAAGGGAAATATATGCAGAGCATCAGTGAAGTCAGCTATAGTTCCTTCTGAAAGACATTTTAAGCCTTTGACTTGTCCTAAATTTTAAAAAAATAGCTAAAATAATTTCACTTATTGTCAATCTTCTGCCAACTTAGAGAAAATAAGGCTAACAGTATGAAATACCTCTCAGTCAACCAGATGCAATAATGACTTTGTTTTTAGAGGGTTTTTTTTAGGTGCCTGCATCTAGTAACCTCTATTTGTACTCCATCTTAAGGCCCATCCACGCTGGCTTTAGCTTTCAGTCGTGGTGGTTGCTGCTTGGCACACCACCACACAACTGCTTCTTTCTGTGCTGGCTTCAAGAGGATCTTGTGGGAGAAAGGTGAAGAGGTAGAGAGAAAGATGCCAGAGAGAAAGAAGGAGAAGTAGAAAAAAGGCATGCTTTCTTCGTTTTTTGGTGAATATTGCGGTGCGGTGAGTTAAAATGTCCATGCGCACGTAAACGACAGCGCTGTGTGTGTAAGTGCCCGAAGCTATCCTGCATCAGGAGTACCAGCCTACTGTTTTAGCCTTCTCTCTGCTTTTTGCTATAATTGAGTACAGAAGTCTTTGCTAGCTAGATAGCTCGGCCTCTGGTTACAGCCTGGAACTCCTGATAGAAAACAGCTCTCGTCCTGTGGGGCAGTTCAGTTTACAGCAGCCGTACAGGGCTGAGCGAAGGAATTTTTCCTCGCAGTTCAGGCAATTCTACTCCCCTGGGTGTGTGACTGCTTCACCAACATGTCAAGTATGTTGTTATTTCACCTTAAGATCTCCCCACAAATTTTCATCCAAAAACGTGAGTTTAGGATTGAATGAATTGACTGCACAGCGCTGATTTGAACCGGCTTCCCCCCCCCCCCCCCCTTTATTTGTTTTTGCTATGAAGTAATTTTTTTAAAGTTAAACTTTATTGAGTGTTAGAGATTTAAAGTGACAGGAAAACCATTTATGGGATGTTCCCCTTTAAACATCCACATTCAGCCGGCGACAGTGTAATACTTAGGAGTAGCCCAGGATTTGTCTTGCCTGGCTTCCATTCAGCTGGCCTGACTTCAACTATTGCAGTCAGTCAGTCTGAAAAGCCTTTCCCTAGCAGCATATTCTTTCACAGTTCAAGGACAGGACTTTGGGCAAACTAGCCCTCAGCGGCACTGCGAACCCAGCAACCCATAGAAACTCAGCGAACCCCACGCTGCTCTGAGCAACACTGGAAAGCTCTGGACTTCACACACAAAACACACACACTCACTCCGTGTGACCAGATTGTCCTCTTCCACCGAGACTAGATCGAGAGAGAATTCTGAATCTGCTGTGGGCCTTGAACTTGCACTAAATCCAGAGGGATCCATTGTGAGTGCGTAATATTGGAGATGAGATCCAGGGCAAAAGCTTCCTCTTTTGTACTCAGTGAGCATATTTACAAAAAGGCACCTGATGCCACCACTGGACTTTGTTAACAGTGAGAAGATTAGTTTCTCCTGGTGTCCTATGGAGTGTGTTTGAACTGGTAAGAAGATTAGAGTTTTACGCAAGGACGGACGGAGATGTAAACAGATGAAATAATGAAAACAGGATGGAGAAAAGATGGCAGCAAATGGCGACAAGGTCAGAGATCATCGCTGCTACAAGAAATCAGACTGGTGACCATGCAGTAACCCTGATGTGACACAGAATGAAACAAGTCTCCCTCTGGCAATATACTAGGCGTTAGCAGCTTGTCAGTTCAGATATAAGCATAATGTGCAAAGGATTAAGTGCAAAAGAAGCATATATGGCAATAATACTTTTTTTTCCAGAATTGTAGCATTTGCTTTAAATGCAGCACTTTAGTGGGGAAGATAAAGAGCACTGTTTAATATTTCTACATGTGAAACATACAGGAAAGAAAGAAGTCTGGAAGAAGAAAATAAGTGCAAAAAAAGAAAGAGAAGAAAAAAATCCTCATTATTTATCAATTGCATGCAATAAGAAAATGAAGTTGAGCCTGTTGTGACAGAGAGCTGGAGTTTCTTTGTTCTTCGTGTAGTTTTCAAACCGCATTATTTCTCGGCTGTGTTTTTTTCCCCTCTACTCATGAAATGCTAAGTATGCGCACTACACGTGCAAGCAGAGGCCATCCCGTACACCAGAGTGGAGAACACAGTGTACCAGAGGACTGATTTATTACCCAGAGCTGACGATTCCCAGGACAATTACGGCAAGCCTAAGCAACAGGGTGAAAATGGCTCCTCGGAGTGTGTAGGAAGAAACAAGCAAATACACACAAGTGGCACACAGCGCATGTGTGCACGAGTGATAGAAGCAGTGAGTTGGCAGTGAGCTAGTGATAGCTTAAACTTCTGAGATCAAGACCCATTGTCCCCAAATCGTGACATTACTCTGAGGTTGACGTGCGCAGCGAACCAGCCCATGTGTTTTTGGTTATTCCTGAGGCAGCACAGACATGGACAGACTAAATACCTGTTAGGTTAAAAATGCAAACAAAACCATGGAGAACACAAACTCGGCAAAAAGGGTATTTAGTAGTGATGGCACGATTGTTAACTTTGCCTTAGAGCAAATATGAAGCTGTCCAGAGGCTCGACAAAAGTAACACATTAACCAACGCGCTTTAAATTGCAAAGTCACTGTAAAAACATTTAAAAATAACTCACAGCCGACTGCCAAGTAGACATCCTCTTACAAAAGTGACCTGATATTAAAGGGTGCGCTCACCCTCGTTTGTTTCCAGACAATCCCACTTATTTGGATTTGGCTGTGGGTATGGTTTGGGCTATAATGGTCTTTTTTGGTAAATTGGAATGCTATCTAATTGCGGAAGTATGACTAAGAGGAAAGAGACTAGATTCAATCTATGAAAGCAAGCCAACAACAACATATCCCAGAAGGCAATACGGGATGATGATACTGCCAAGACCAAAGAATGGGAAGCCCCATGAATCATTCCAGAAATGCCATATCTTATCCAAAATGAATTGCAAAAAATGAATCCAGTCCATATTGTGGTATTTGAACAGTTTTACTGTCAGGGGTACGAGTGGGAATTGATGCTAAATGTTTCTCCTGCAAGACGAAACAGAAAAAAGCTAAAATAGGATAAAAAAAACCACCACACAAGCATTTAAGGCAGACTTTGTGTCCAATGTAGGTGGAAGCCTAATGCTACAACTAAGTATACCATGAAGGCTTTCTTTATATGAAGCAAGAGAATCTTATACAGGTGCTTCCTGTGCTGAGGATATGAGCAGCTGTGCAACAGATTCTGGCAAGCCTCTTATCTGTCCTCCAAAAGCATCAACTATATCCATTTTACAAGCAGGATCAAGCCCTCGTCTTTTTTGGTATCGTAGTCATCTAAAATATTTTCTGTTGAAAGCGGCAGTCCTGGCAGAAACCCTAATGCTAGTTTTATTACAGCAAACTCACGGCACACCCCAGAACAATTAGTTCATTGCCAGTATAACAATTGCACACATTCAAGTCCAGTTTTTTTCCTCTCCAAATAACAATGTAATACTTGAAAAAAAAGTCACAATACTGCTTGTGCTCTTTATTACAGGGAGCCAGTCCTCTACAATTAACCATAGTTTTGAGAGGAATGCTCTGCAGGTTGCTTTGAAAGAAGAAGTTACCATTTCTACTGCAGCAAACATTGGAAATGTCAGCGTAGGCCACAAAAATGATCTGAAACATGTGTTTACTGGTATCTGTTGAAGAATTTCCTCATAATCTATCATATAAATAACAGCAGAGGTAATGCACAGTCTGGCATTTCTCAATCAGCCCACCTTGAGCTCATTCTTGTAAGATACAGTCAGTCACACGTACTACACCCAGGCATTCAAACACGTCCATGTTTGTAACCGTCATCTGAGAGTTTAAAATGTGCATTTAAGGTAATAGGCCAACCCATTAGGAACAAAAGGTGTTTGAAGATATTTTGCATTCCCCAGTGTGCACGCTAACATCCTATACGTGCACACGCTGATGGCCTATTGTATCACTGTCACGGTTTGGACTGGTCTGCACTCGATCATATGTGCACCCCCACCTCCCTTAATCCTTCTCTGAAGGCCATGACAAATTGCTTTCAAGTGAATAGTGGATCAATATATTTGCCAGGGCTTTCCTCCTACAGCTCTGAATTGGATTAGTGAAGGGGGAAAGAATTTCAAAAGCCATGAACAAGCACGCACATACACAAATCCCACTGAAGCGTAATTCCGGAAGAGATGCAAGCTAACACTAGCGCCCTTTCTCCTTCGCGCTCCTGGGTTATCAAAATCACCACGAAAGATTGGAATCTTCTTTGGTGAGTACAGGAGGAGGATAACTTATATGTATAATGCATTTTAGTAAGTAAACAAATACATGCATGAGGCTAGGTGGGTGAGGGTGTGGTGGGATCCATGGAAGTACTCTCCCTATGTGCAGAAACACACACAGACTTTAAATTATGAGATGCAACTAGATACTGCAGTGTGAGAGTGAATTGCATGTGCATGTGGATCTATATTGTGTAATCACTCTTTGTGCCCACGGCTGATGTTTATCTGAATATGAATTAATGATTCAAAATGAAACCAGTTACAGCTGTGGGTGGAGGAACACCTTCCGCTGGTAGAAAACAGCCCCATAAAAGGCTAACATGTTCCTCATAGGTTCTATCTGGTTCAGCTGCATAGCATTAACAGTATGTCCCGTGAAACAATAGGTGTAACACGCACAAGCACGCACACACACACACACACACACTAAAAGGACCAAAAAGACCCCACAGATTCACCAACCTGACAGCAATTATACCACAGTTATTATCCACGTGGCTGTAAAAATTTGCCACCCTCATTCATCCAGTGAGCACAGCTTGGAAATGCGCTGACTTCCTTCAAACGGAGTATGGTATTTTTTTAAGGAAGAGGTGATGTCAACTGACAGGAAGTCCGCAGGTGGGAAAGAGGAAGAGGAAGCAGCCCTTCCAGTGAAGTCCCGCTGTGTGTCTTACAGGGTTTAATGGAGAGCATCTGGAGCCGGGAATGCATGTGAACACGGCAGTCTGCGAGCAAGAACAGAGGTATGCGTCACAGAATATATACACAGAATATGGCGTCTCTACCGTGCGCGGAGAGACGGTGATGCAGCGTGACTTCAAATCTGTGTGCGCACATCTGATGCAAGATCCCTGTGAAGGACACCGAGGGTCAAATCGAATCACCCTTTGGGGGAAAAAAGTAAATAAATAAAAAAAGAAATAGAACGGGAGACACAGAGTTGAGTGAAAGATCCTCACACAGTGAGACAGAAACAGAGGGGTGGAAGTCGGGGTGTGAACACTGGGCAAAGACAGCCAACATAAAGAAAAGATTTGTGTGCTTCCTCTGGCTGTCATCTCGCTTCCTACAACTGGGACGAAGTATGTCAAAGACTACATTGTTTCTCCCTATGTTTCGGTTTGTGCCCATCTTTTACTCTGTAGTTCCCATGAATTCACCCCTTCCCTGTGTCTCTCTCCGTATATACATATATATCCCTTATCACCCTCCCCCTCTAACTAGCAGTTTAGTTAGCATGCTGAAAGACAGAAAATGCCTGTCGGGTAAATGAATAAGAAGTGGCAGCTGCCCATGCGCGGTGTGAATCCAGAGAATCTCCTCAGTATCATCGCTTCATCCCAACCATCCTCTCTAAAGAGGAGCAGAAAAGGGTTCGGAAGACTGAAATATGCCATATAACATCTCGGTAACGATTCTGTGAGATTTACTTTGACAAGCAGACACACGGCGCTCTGCAGCTTACAAAAATGTCACATTAAATGGTCAGACCTGTGACCCTGCACTCTTGAACCTGCGAGACTTACCGGTGTTATAATACTAGGTTGTTATGCAAGGTGATTGCTTCATCCTTCAAGCTAAAACTTTGCATCACAAGATATTTATAACTTGCATCAAGTTAATAAGGAAGCTACACAGCAGGGGTGACCCGATGGCTCAGGGGGATAGGGTTTAAACTACATGGGCAAAAATGCTGTGAGCAGGAGGGACTCTTTTTTTTTTTACGTTTCACATTTCAAGATCACTTCTTCAGCAGCTTTACAATAAAGGCAGAAATAATCTATTAAGAAGATAAAAGAAGATGAAAAGCTGAAGTTGTAAAAGGCACCAAACATGGAGATTGGTGGGTTGAACACAAATAAGGAAAAGAAGGAAATAAAGTTCTGGTATTAGTATTTACACATGATTATACTCTGAAACATGAAGTAGCCTGAAAAAGGAAATCATTATTTAAATATAGAGCGACAGTAGCTTTAATTTGGAGAACTGTTTATGGTAAACTTTTGGGTGTAAGTCTGATATTCTTTCTGTTCTGGGCTTCTGACTTGCCACCTAAGGTTTCCAAGTTTTGTGCACGTTCACATTTGCCGTAGTTAGCTGTAAGATCGGTTCACAGAATTAAAAATGAACTGGGTTACATTTAATTGTCATGTGTTTTTAAAAAAATGCTGCTCGGAGCTTTTCTTTTTCAGGAGAACATCCTCCTACCATCATCACAGCCTCCAATTGTCACAGATTCATAAACTAAACGAATTGCTGTGTACCGTCACACACAGCAGCACTTTAGTAACTTTTGAGGCTCATTGTCTTACTGATTGGCAATGACTTCTTGTTATCATATACTTGCAGATATTTCCCAAGACAGGCCGGGTGGTTTAATTCAGAACTGCTGGGTGCTGCGTTGACTTAACCGCCGCTAGCAGTAGCCATGCCAACAAGCTGCATTGCTTGCAGCCTGTCGTTAATTTGTTAATTCTCATAAGGAACGAGTGGCGTTAATGTCGTGATTTTTTTTACGTTAGCTCACATGGTTTCTAATGTGTTGATGTGCAACAGGGTTATTAAAGGAGTATTAAGGAAAAGCCATTCACGTGGACACTTCTCTATTCAGTCATTTATACATTTTAAAAAGACACAGGGTCAATTTGATTGGCCACTCATGTGATGCTAGCTTGACCTTTAACCCTACAGCTCGCATTTGTGCAGAGATGAAAATGTACTAACGGTCTAATGTTTTGTCTTGAGCTACAGATTAGTGCAACAAAGGGTTTTAGTACTAATGTTGTACAAGGTAGATGTCATAAGGAAAACTCTAAGTCCTGATATCATAACTTTAATATTTCATTAGATGAAAATAGATAAAACCATTAGATTAAAGCCATTTAACTACTAGCTCATCACACTCTATCAAGCAGGGTGTGTGTGCATATGTGTGACAGTGTGTGTGTGTGTGTGTTTGAGAGAGAGAGAGGGGGCATGACCGGGGTGTGCCAGACTCAAAAAAATGAGAATGTTTGTATAAGTGTGTGTATCTGTGTGTGAGTGTGTTTCCTGCCATTCTGGCCCCAGCTGTACCCAAATAGCCTAAGAGCACAGTGTGCTAAGCTAACAGAGACTAGAAAGCAGCATTCACCCTGGGTTAGTGAGCTGGAAGATCACGGTGCTCTGACACCACAGAAAGAAGGAACCACAGCTCTGAACCTGCATGATAACACCCATCCACGTTTCATTTGCAAGACTCACCCATCCCCTATTGCTCTGTACAGGTGTTTACTACAGACATTAGACATGACATTAGTATTCAGCAGCTTTAAGTCTTAAATGAGGCCTCTACTAATGGGGTAGGCTGCCTCGCTAGACTGTAATTACTGACACATTTACTCAAAAACTACCATTTAGTTTCAGGCTGGTTGGTTTTTATCCAAGTTACATGCATCATGGCATTTTGAGGCATTTAATAAGCAAGACACTGTTACGTTTCCAGCTCCCTGACTCTCCTATCAATTCTTCCTCCTGTCTACATTTCAAATGAAAAAGAGCAAAAATTGACAAGTTACAAGTTCCTTACAGTGTTTTCTTTAATCCCCACAAACAAGACAGCACACATGGGCTGTGACTGAGACGCAAAGAAGTGATTAGATTTCTAAATATAGTCACACTCTATACATAAATAAAATCTATATTCATTAATTATCTGTCGATAAATGTGTTATTAGGCAAAGCAAAATTGCCAAAAGAGCCATTTACACATCCAAAAACTTGAGATGGTTTTGTTTGACCAAAATGCAAAATTTGAGAAATAAACTAAAATGGCAAAAAAATAAATAATGACCTTTAGAAATGGTTTGTTCCTAGTTAGTTTTCTTCTTTTTTTTCAACCACAGCAAGTAGACTAATTTTAAAATGCATTGCCGTGCCATCTTATACACACCAATTTTTTTTTTATTGAATGTGATTTAAAGTAACCTTTTGTCTAATAAATAACATGCAGCACATTTTTCCTGAAGCTTTTCTTCTACGCATCCTTCACCTCTCGTCTTCTATCTACTGAGCTTCAATTTCTATCGTGCTTTCCTTGCTCATTCCTCATTTTCTACCTCCTTATCCTGCTGCGCTCCCACAGCGTCTTTAGGTTGGTCAGTTCAGCGAGGCCGAGTTACATTCTTGGGATGCCTCTTACATATGGTTCACATTCCAGCCGGTCTGCTGAGAGGCCCACTGCTCCTCATTGCTGGCCCTGCATAGACGGGCCCAAAGCTAGGCGTGCTACTGCGTTTCTTCAACCTAAAATAATCTCAACCCAGCTTTAGGTTAGCCTAGCCTATGCTAGCATGAGGGTGGAATTTATTAAACCTCTTCAATCAAAATATGAGATATATATGGGCCAACCCAAGCGCACACTGGTGTTTCGTTTAGCTCTCTGCACAAAGGTGGCTGTAGTTTCTTTTGCAGTTTATCTAATCCCTCGGGCTACTACATCCGCCTCTATGTGTGCTAAAGCTATATAGCACAATGGTCGTATTCTTTAATTAGGTCACCTACAGAAAAGAGTGACAAACTGAATCTAGAAACCATTTATGCAAGAATTCCCTATGTGAAGAAACACACACACATCATGGATGAGCATCCATCTTAAGCTTAAAAAGATTGAGCTTAGTATTTCTAACTTACTAGGTGACCTAAAGTAAGTTCGCATATTTCTGCACACACAGACAAAACTACTAGTTTTATGAATTTTGTAGAGATCCAGTGAGCAGGTACTTGTGTTTGTGTCGTACATGTAAGTCTAGGCCCCATCAGGTAAACCACACACCGAAGAGCAGTGGACATCTCTCCATATGAGGCAGTTAAAATATTATTCTGGGACATGTTTGGAATACTGGTAAAGCTGCATCATCAACTACTCTATGCCAGACTTCAGCATGCTGCATACACCCACACATCCTGGTGCAGTGCATGTGTGCACATGCAATCAGAGAAAGAGAGTGCATCTGTCCTTCAATCAGACCATACATATCCGCACCTACGTACAGCATGGCAACACCTGTTCTCTTAAACATCCCCAGACACTCACTCTTTCAACCCACTTACAATTTCTACACTTGTTACCCTCTTAAAATTGCATATCGTTAGCTTCATAGCATAATTGCCTAAGTCATTTGACTAAGTCAATGACTTAGGCACTTATGCTATGAAGCTAACGATATGCGACATTTACCATAAGGTCTGTCATAAATTACTCTGAGCTAGTCACAGTTAGCCCGCTGAGGTTGTCTGGGCGTGGCCATAAAAATGCGCAACCTTACTGCAGCTACCACAAGTCCACCGCAGATCCTCCCCTCTTTGATCGGCCTTCAGCGACAAAAAAAGTCAGACCTGCCCAGTTACACAAGTCACTTGACGGGCCGGTCACTCATAAGTAAGCAGAGGACGAGTGACTCATCAAATAACATTTTTTATTATTAGTTTTCGCGTCAAGAACGCGGGTGATGCAAAGCGTTTATAGATCTGTCTGTGGGCATTTTGGAAAGTAAAGGCCTGCTTGTCAGGCAAACCCCTCCCAGTTTACCAAACCACAAGCATACACACAGTTTCATAAAATATGACAAATATGCAAAGATAAATGCTTTCATATGCGCCCAAAATACTGACTTTCACATTGACCTATCATTTGACTCTAGATTAAAGATCGTAAAAAAAAAAAAAAAAAAAATTACTGGCACACACATCAGATCCTGTCTGTCTCCCTGTTACGTGTCGTTTCTGAGGAGTGGAGTAACAGACGTCATGGCTGGACGGCTGTATTAATCAAATCTAGGAAATAATGACTGTGCTGGCTAACCACTAAGGCACACAGACATAGGTAAATCCAAAGCAGCTAAACGATCAGAGCTCAGACAAAGCAAACATTCATACAGGATGGCAAAGGGGAGAAAAGGGAGAAAGAGGGCAGAAAAAACAAGGTTGTCATCGAAACAACAGTTTAATTCTTCACAAATATTCCCCAAAATGATTATTAACTGACTACAGAGCCTGTCAGGTAAGCTACTTCATGTGAACTTCGAGTCTGGGCCATACTTTATGCAGTCTCCTGACTTCAGTGTGACTCTTCTAACAATAAAAACATTTTCACATCCTTTTTGGGTACTAATGTTAAAAACACTCACAATGAGTCATTGTAACTGAGGTCATTGAGGCCTTGTAAATACATTATCACGCTCCTATATGTGAAACTAGTTCCAGCACGGCACTTCCTTCCCAAAGTGTGGGTGCGACATGCACTGGAACTATTACAGTAAGTAAAATTTTGCCCCAAGTCTTGGCATTCAAATGCGTCCTCAAATCAAGATGTGTCCAGTGGCACTGGACTCTGGCCCTGCCTGTAGCTTCATGTATAATTCACTGTTCATAGGCAAAGGGAGGATAGTTACAGCAGGACTGGCTACTCCTGGGGAAAAGACAGGCTGACGCAACTAACAAGCATTTCCAGAGCATCTCCACCCTGATAAAAACATTTACTCTAAGACACAGTATATAACTGGATGAATAACATTCTTATAATATGTAATTCGTCTAGATGAGGTTGTCAGCATTGGAGCAGGCTGTGTGTAGCATAAGCAGCGAAAAAAAAAAAAAGGCAAGCCATCCGCCATCAGAAGTGGCCGTGATTTGCACGAGGTCAAGTGATGCATCGGGAGTTCTAAGCCTCGCAAAGATCAGGGACGACGAGGTCTGAGCTGTCGCGTAGCCGGCACAGATTGGATGCAGGTGGAAAAAGCCACTGGCTCATGGATTACAGCTCAGTACCCAGTCTTTATCAAATTATAACCAGACACCACAGTTTTCCACTGAAGAATATGAGGTTTGAAAGGACAGCTCTTTAACCACGCTGCCATCCTGAATGCTCAAATGTTTGAGATTAGATTAACCAAAAGTAGGACTGTGAAGACAGCCTTTAAGATTACATAATCCCTGCCACTAGAGTTCTTTGAAAATGGAGGTCAGAGTACAGAGAATGGCTAAACTTGCAACAGGTTGATGGTCACAGGTTGAGAGTCAGAGATGCCAGGAAAAAAAGGGAAGCGAGCAACAAGAAAGAAGGAAAGAAAGAAAAAAGTCTTGACAGATAAAAACCTCCTTACGCCCAGACATGTCACAATGGATAGGCTACATGACTTCATGACAAACTCGAGAATTCCACAGGTTGACTCTCAAACAGTCCAGTCTTACCTCAATTTATTAAAACCTCTGGACAATCCTGGAAGAAGAACCAACCGTGATGCTCAAAAAGTCGATTTAAAACAAGAAGATCTACCGTGGACACCTGGAGATACTGAAGAGGGGGGAAAACAGCACAATACAAGCTTGAACGGGGAAATGAATGACGCTCAGGGAAGGAGGGAGGGAGAGAGAGGTGGTGGTGGTGGGGTTACTCTTCACATCCATGTTGAGCTGCAAAGGGTGGGGCCTTGAGGAATTCACTCTTTCCCCTGGACTTAAAGCTTATCTTAATTTGACTACACGGGGTCAGACTGCCTGTGCACTCAATTACGATCGCGTTATTGTGATATAAACGCATTATAATACCGAAGAATGACTCCTCGGTTGTCTTTGACAAGTCAGACAGACTACTGTAACATAAAGAGCAACTCGTATATTTCATCTCCTCTCCAGCAGTAGATCTGTCTATCCAGCGGACAAACGTCGGGCTTGGCAAAGACACACCCGCTCCATCGCAGTCTATCCTTGGGCTGTGTCACGAACAACTACAGTATATATATATATATATATATATATATATATATATATATATATATATATATATATATATATATATATATATATATATATATATAAACAGGCGTCACCAACCGAGAAACCACCTTCAGTGGCTTGAAATTACGTGGTTACGTGTCTTCATTTCCTACTGACAAGACAATAAAACCCGATGAAATGCCTTTAATGGTTGTAGCCTCTAAATGTCACCTCCGCCTGAAAAAAAAAGTTTGCAAAAAACGTATCTGACAGTCGCACTTACTTTAGTTCAGCTCAATCCTCTGGTTCCGCCGAGGTGCGCGTCAATGTGGCGGTAATGTGACAAATATGCGCAATTTGCGCCGTGCTTGGGGGAGATTTGAGGATTATTAGACTCTGTTCGGACTGTTCCCTCACCCCCTCCTCGCCCTTCCACCTCATCCTCCTCCCCACACGCCCAGTTCGCCTGTGGCATTTAGCGGGGCTGGCTACTGTAAAGTTGCCACGTCCGTTACGTTTCTCAGACTTATGAAACCAGAACGACCCGCTCGGGGAAAAAAACCCCAAACCCTCCAAAAAAAACTCCTTAACTGCGCAACGGTATCAAATCAATCGCGGCCACCGTGGGAGATTTAAGCGAAAAGGTGCGCAAATCAAATGGCATTACATTTGTTATGTAATATAATCCTTAATGAAAACGACTGGTAGATGTGTACTCTCAGCCCTCCCCACCTCCTGACTGAGTACTCTCGAGTGGAATCACTCGGTTTTTCTGCTTTTCTGTCAGCACAGAAGCCTTACAGAAACCATCAGCCACACCTTAACTCTCAATCAATTTTGTGACACTTCCAGAGGTTTCGACGTGACGCGAAAGCCCTCAACTTTAACCTGATAAAACGGTCGCTTTTTGCACTCCTGTGTTAACGTTTAAACCTGTAACAAAAAAATAAAACACCAAAAACCCGATCCAATCTGTGTATCCGGTTGTCCGGTCCCACCCCATGCTTCTCGCTGCTCCTCGAGGTTCCTCCCCGGTCTCTCTCTCCGGTCCAACTCCGTTCTTCAAACCGGCTTCTCACTCCGATCAGCTGGCAGGGTCGTGACGTCAACACCAGCCAGCGACCAATCAGACAAGAACCGGAAAACTCACCTCTGATGACCACGGTGTACGTACGATGACGGTCAGGCTCTTCGACCAATAGCAACACAAATCTCTGTGAGAACTAAGGCGGGCGCTAGAGACAGCGGCCAATGACATTACAGCCGCCCATGGGAGGCGTTTTATCCTCGGACCTATTAGGTGTTGGTAAGTATTATGTGTGAACTGCGAGGAACTTTTTTTTACGCCACTAAGCCATAGATGAAATTGAAATTATAGACAAGCGGAGAAACAAAATGTTATCACTTACTTCTTACTGTAGCTGATGACAGGTTACCAATCCGCACTTCATAAAGTCAAGTGGTAATTACTGTTATTTTCAGCATGTGTGTCACACCAAGTGCCAGAGTCACGGTTGTTTATACAAGTCAGATATCTTTCCATCATATAGCATTATTCGTATATATACATGTGCATACTCATACTCTCAGGCTGTCACGTGTCCGATTCAAGGTTAATAGGGTCATGCATCAGGTCTGTTGCATGAAGACACTTATTACTATAGAATGACAAGCTGATTTGAGTGGAGAATGACAATTTCACCATGTAGTTAACGCTGGTTTCTGCAACTGAAAGCGTTGTACTTGCATATGCATTTAAAATGCCTTTAGATTTGGGGTTTTATTGTGCAATGTGTTATTTTATGTGTTCCCATAAGACACCAGAATTACCACTTGAGTTTATTGGCTTGAACTTCTGGCAGTTATTGCGGTGTTGATATAATGTCCCTTAAATAAATGAGGCAGTGAAATGGTACTCGCCGCGCTTCCCCCCCCACTGCCCAACCCCTTTCCTTATGTTTCATATCCAGGCAGTCCTATAAGAAGTCTCTGTACAGAAAATACGCAAAACTGACATTGAAACAAACGAAACCTCCAAAGAAAATGTTGTCCAGTGTTCTCTTTTTTTTAAGCAAACACAGCATTCCTGTGGTTTTGAATTGAGCAGGAATCTGGCTCTACTGCCAAATAAGTGATTGCACTTCTCGTGGACAAAAAACCTCAATTGGAGGCTTGCTTGTTGAAGTCACAATTCCACATTTGGAAAAGAGAATGGAATGTGCAACATTTTCCCTTCAAATGGGATAAAAAAAAAAGAAAGAAAAAAAGAAACATTTGTGTGGCAGCTGTGGAAGCAACTCTCTCTCTCGAGGGCTGAAGGTGAAATTAAAATGCAGATGATGTAATTTACATAAGTTTGTTGAGAGCCTTAGCTACTGTCTGGGTACAGTATGAAAGGCTTATTTGTTCCTTAAATACAAAAGAGGGTATAGAGAGTCTTTGATACGAACAAGCCGTGGACATGCATAATTGAAGATACCTGAAGTCTTTCAAGCCACTGCAGTGCACGCATGAGAAGAACCAAATCTTAAGTGAATTCGCTCTTGACTTTTTAATGCACTGGGGCTTGTGTGCTCATGCTGCACTGGCATCCCGTTCTATGTTATCATGGATTTTAGGAGTGAGCCTTTACCTGGTTTTACCTGTCACTGAACAAACAGAGGAATGCTCACGTTTACAGTCATGTCAGAAATCTTCTTTGTGCTGAGGCTCAGAGAAGTGGGGTTATACAGATCGAAGGCAACAACCTGCCGACCCTTTTGCTGTAACAGTGGAGCAGCACAGTGCTGCTTCAGTGACACAGCTTTTTATCCCTTGACTGAATTTATGTTGGTGCATTCACAAAGCTGGACAGAAATGCTCCACATCCACACATCACTCAGGAAACCAATCCTTCCTGCCCTCAGTCTTTTCACATGGTCTCAGTCCACACTGTGAAGTGTCTCTTACCTCTGGTAGCAAACACTGACAGTTTTTCTTTTTGCCTTTTCTTCATATTTTGCCAGTTTATTTAAACCCATCACGGCAGGTTGTGCCTTCGAGTCTGTATTCAGACACACAAACACATCTTGGCTGCTAAGCCATGAAACTGGTGTGAAAACGTTACTGGTAAGTAAACACGGAACTGCACATAAAGCCACACCACAGGTAACAATCATGACTGTTTTTCTGAGCTGAGCTTTATACTAATCACATAAAAGCAAGTGCTTTTATGTGATTAGTAGAAGAAGAAGAATATGAACACTTATGTCATTATGTCATTTTTATGTCATGTCCTTCCTTCATCCTGCTATTCTTTAATAACTTGTTGCATGTAACCTAAATCAAATAAATGTCATCTATCTACTTTATAACTTATATTTTTTATAAATTATACACATTTGCATATATTTTTCTTGCTTATTTATTCAGTGTTCTGTATTTCTTATGACCTCAACATACTGTACCTTTGTTGCGCTACTCTGAGCCAGGTAATTTCTTTCTGATGACTTTTGACAAACAATGACAAACAAAATCTATTTGTCTCTCAAGCTCTAACATATGCTCTGTTACTTTATGAATTTTGAGCTTGACTGAATCAGCATTGTTTGTGACAATGAAAAAAGGACCTGCATCATCTGACTAACCTCTGACGTCTTTAAGCAAAAAAAGAAAAAAATAATAATGCTGCTACTTCCTGTTTCTCAGAACCACACAGCACAGACATGAGAACATTACGGTGATTTGCTGTGACGCTATCGCCTTTCTCATATGAATAATCTACGTCCTCCTGTCTACTGTCTCTGACCGGCCTCCTCTTTTCTTTAGTTGTGGTCTTGCAAGGGAAGTACATAAACACCTGTGTTAAACAGATTTCAAGAAGAAATAGGCACCTCTGCCAGACAAGGAGGCAATCTGGGGACTCTTCAAGCCAAGTAATTGCTTTTCAAAGCAGAACACTGCGTATAGTCACTCACATCAACAGGTGGAGGGGAGGGACTTTTCTGCTTTGGGCGAGCAAGACTGTCTTCCAGATGAAATTGAGAGCCTGAATCTATGAGTCAGAGGGTTTAAAGAGAGAGAGACTGCAGGGAAACAAGCAATCGCTCTCATTCAGAATCAAAGCATTATTGTTCACAAAACTGTGCATCAGTTATATAGCAGAATGATCCAGGTAACTATAGCATGATAATGTTATTATTTCACTGATTTGTGTTTGTATTATTGCTCAGTTGTTACATAATAGTGTGATTGATGTTAAAATCCTTTAAGTCAGTTGCAATGGAAGACTTTAAAGTCACAATGACGGTTCCTTTAGCAGGAACAGTGCTGTCCATGTTTGCCATCTGTGCTAGTCATGGTAGTATGCTAACACTCAGTCATGCAACTAAATGTAATGCAAATGGCATCACCTTAGCTGGGTTTTGGGTTTGTACAAATAAATATGTGACTTGATGATGGTGCTAAAATATGGTAGAATTTATGTGGCCAGCATGAATTTCCTCCACCGATTTAATGGCAACTGATCTAACAGATCTCTGTTGCAAACCAAAAATACCACTATTAGAGTGACTCTAGATGAAAATACAGGAGATTGCTGTAATCAGTAGGTATCGCTCTGTGGAGAACATGGAGTTAGAATGGTAAATGGTACCTTTGTGTTCTTCACCTGTCTCGTCAGCCATTCATTTGATCCACTTAAAACTTGGAGTGTGTATAGCTGGGCCCTAAGTGCTGAGTTTGAGGTTACTGCTTTACAGTATTGCCAAACGGCAGCATTTCTTCATGCATACGGTACAAACATTAGCACGTGAAAGGTTCTGTTGTGAACAAACCAAATGCTGTTTAACTGTTAATACATTTGGCTTTGTTTAATACTTTCTCATGTCGTTATACTGTTGTAGACAGTAGATTCAAAGGTTGGTTTGCATGTTCTGCACATTAAATCCCATAGAAATGACTACACTGGCCTACTGTACATTTCTCTTTTCAAGGTCCCATTGACAGATCATTTGTCTTAGAGCCAGCAAGGTGTCATGAAAATGTGACACACTGTCATATTTTAAATCAGTTGGTTACAATTATAAAAAAAATTGTTCCACGTCCATATCAGCAGTACAGTTTACTCTTTGAATCAAAGTGTCAGCAGAGCTGGAGCACCAGGTATCACTTTTACAGGTGTTGCATCCCTTTTTTTTTAGTTTTATATTATATATAATGACTCAATAAAACTATTTTAGTGGTCATTGACCTCACTGTTGGTTGGTTAAATGTCAAAGGTGTCACGTATTAATCTGTCTTTATGCCGCGATGCTGACTCCTCCCCAGTCCCTGATTTTTTTCTCCCAGTGCTTCACCACCTAATGCCTCATCTTTACCACACAGCTTCCCTCTTCCCAAGCTTCCCAAAGCTAAATTACTGTGGAGTTCTGGGATCTGTTCCTCTCAAACAGATGTCAGTTATGCATCAGTCACAGGGGAACGAGGGGAGTACCTCTGCCGCTTTAAGAAAGGCTTCTGGCGAAAAGAAACTGATTAGTAGTGCTGGCAGCCAACCACGTGGAGTGCCGTGTGGAGACTGAAGCCAATGAGAAGCCCTGCTGGGTGGAGGTTACAAAAGCAGTCTGAACCCAATGACTCAGCAAAGTTGGGTGCGTGTGAGATGTTACTTTGCAGTGCTTTAAAGGGCCAGCATGCAGACTTCAGGCCCTCCAAAGGAAGGTGAAAAATGTACTTAAATACTGCCCAAGTGTTCACTCCCTCTGGTACAGATCCTGAAAGTATGTGGCCCGTGCTGTTCTGCAAGGTTGTTAGTAAAGAAAAACATTGCACTGGAGACGTACACCCACCTTTCTGAAAAAGCACCGAATACCAGAATCCACAACTAATGAAACTAAATTATGGAAAATGCCTACTGTATATTTACTTGTGATTTATATATTACCAAATATTCCTTGATTTTTTTTTTTTTTTAAAAAGGCAGCACCTGTAACATGGTCATCAATTATAAAAGTAAACAGTCTGAAAAATTGTCAGAAAAATCTATATTGTTGTATTTCTTTTAAAGCAGGAATAAAGAAGTAGACTTTAGCGCATAAACTTGTTGTTCACCTATCTTCAGTGTGATACACTTGCAGCAATAATTCCTACGAATGGACCACATGTCATGAAATTTGTTAATTTAGTTTTGACCTAGTTTGTATTTTAAGTCACTCTCTGGAGCATTACTCTCTAAAGGTGGTTTTCATTTCCCGCAGTAAGAATCTAATTCACCCTCTGCTTCCCTATAATCTGTTTCCTCAAATATGACCAGGCAAGTCATCCTCACGCTCGCATAAAGATTCACAGCTGATAATGAGTTGGCTCTTTCAACTCTGTTATAGATTGAATGACCCACATTATGATTCAGTCAGGCACTGTTCCTTCTTCCTCTCTGCTCTGTAACAGGGAGAAGTATTGTGCAGTATTCAGATCAGTGAGCAGGAGTGGAAACTTCCATTAGGCCAGAGGAGAAGAATACTCCTGAGTATTGTTCTGATCAGGCCTGTATTTGTTGTCGTGGCAGGGCACACCTCAGTGACAAGACACGGGGTCAAATTCATATATATTTGTGTGTGTATGTGTGAACTGTGGAACAGTTTCTAACAGTAATTCAGTAAGTGCAGTTACTTCCAGTATCCCAGCTATAACTGCAAAAGGACAATGGGCCTCTTAAAGGCATAGTTCACAACTTCATGTTATATAGTTTTACTCTGACAATACGAGACATAATCCTTTGCTGATAGAGATTACAATTAAGATCAGAAAGCATTTTTGCAGTTCAAAGCACAAAACTCTTAAATGGGACAGAAGTGACGATGACAAACCTTTGACTAACAGGGAATTTATACTTCTGTGTTAAATCTACACTGTAGACTGTAACTGCAAACCCCTCTGAAACCTATTCTGGTCTTTAAGTCTTTAAGCCATTTCCAGGTCCAAACAAACAATGCAGCATCACTGAGAATTAAAAACTGTCTAAATTCTTTCATCTTTAATAAAATGATCAATGTCGCTGCTCTACCAGGTGAAACCATTGACTGTAGAAAATAATCAGTAAATTCCTGTAGGTAATTTGAGGGAATGTATAAAGAAGTAGAAAGACTTTAGAGACAAATATGTTGGTAATGGCACTGGCCAGTTAGGTTTTGCTGTGGGCTCTACAAAACGGCACTGCAGAGGTCTAAATCAGCTGTCACTCCACCACCACTTGCATTAAATCCATCTAATGAAACTTTAGAAGACGACCCTTCCATTACAGTAGGTGCATCATGGAAAGGCTGCCAAAAGACAGCTGGTGCTTACAGCTCCAGAAGCATCTGACAGAATGGCTGTTTTTGATGTGACTCATAGTAAAAAGTTGGTGCATACTGTGACATCACTCATTGGTTTCTAAAATAACATTTTGAAGTCTTGAGGTGAACATTTCAATGGTCATCGGTTTGGTTGCAAAAAAAAAGCCTATCTGAGGAGTGTGATCATGCGCTGTTTCTTACCCAGATAATACTCTGTTTAGAACCAAAGTATAACCAAGATTTTAAAAACGGACTAAATTTTTTATTCAGTATGATCAACATTTTTTGTGAAATTAGTCCAGCACAAGATGATGAGTGAGTGAAGTTCACTTCTGTCTGATAACTCATTACTGAGGTTAGGTGTTGCGGATTGAGGATATCCTTTCTGCGAGTAAGCTATGCTGCATCTGTTAGCTGCTGTGTTTGCTATTGTTAGCCTTTGTTAGCTGCTACTACCCAGCGCTAATGAAATGTTCTAACACTGTAAGTGTGATAATAGACTTCTCTGCACTGAATCATACTTGTTATTAATCTCTGCCTCTCTTCTCTCCTGTCTTTCTTCTCTCACCCTGGTCATGGCAGATGGCCGCCCCTCCCTGAGCCTGGTTCTTCCGGAGGTTTCTTCCTGTTAAAAGGGAGTTTTTCCTTCCCACTGTCACCAAAGTGCTTGCTAACAGGGGGTCATATGATTCTTGGGTTTTTCTCTGTATGTATTATTGTAGGGTATACCATACAATATAAAGTGCCTTGAGGCGACTGTTATTGTGATTTGGTGTTTTATAAATAAAATTGAATTGAATTGAACTGTAGGACGCGGACACTTAGCAAATAAACTCTCATAGGATGTAAGAATGTAATCAAACTGTTTATCAGGGAAAGTTAATATTACCTGGCATAAGGTTAGCTTATAACCAGCTGCTTTTGTTTAGCTGGCTCATTGTGAGCTGTCCAGAGAGGAGAGAGTCGCATATCTAATCTGTTGGCAGCCTGTTTATACATATTTTCGTATATTAGAGACAGAACTGTTCAGAAGATGAGGCTTGAGATGAGAAGGAAAAGGGTGAAGTTTTAATCAGATGCCTTTTCGGTTCTTTGGTGAAGAGGACTGCTCTTCATACATATGATACTTCATTCTTGAGTCATATCTTGTAGACAGGAATTATAATTTGCCTCCATTGCACATGACACCTACGGGTTCGCTTGGCTATGTATGTGGGCAGTCTTTAGTCACATACATAAAATGTGATTAGGCAGAACAGTGATGTCTATCTCAGTGACTGTGTGAAGGACCGTGTGTTGGAAGAAGTAATCACATCAGTCATCCTATATTTATAAGTACAATGTGATTCCCACTAAAGGCAAGTCATAGCTTTTTGTTTCTCACAAAATAGTTGGTTGGTGGGGTCAGTGGATTTACAATGGGCAGGCTAAAGTAATGCTAAAGGGGTAATACCTATATTCACAGAATATTTATTTTTTACTCATCCTACCAGGTGAACATACAGTCTCTGCATTAAAATCATTAGAACTGTAGATAAAGCGATTCCTCTCCCAGTAGATTAGACATTGGACCAAAGTGTCATGTTCCTTGAGCACCCCTATCTTTAGTTGTTGTGCTCTGTGCTGTCAGTGTACAGTGAACACTGCCCTCTCCACCTCTCCACATTAAACTTGTTTGTTCCAGGAAATGTTCTCACTTGAACCCTGAACCCTTTTCGGAATCACCTACTTTATTCGGAGCTCAAGCCAGAAACAGGAATCAGCTGTTTCCTTATTGATTCATGTGATCCACATCCTCCAGTTTCATAAGCTGGTTCAGGGTGTGATGTCAGCCACATTCATGCGTGTAACTGCAACCAGGAAACTACACAGAGGATTTTTTTTATGCTCAATAACAGCTGACAGTAACCGCTCAGCAGCAATTATAACACTTTTTTTTTAAAGTGTAAAAGGTTACGTTGGTCCATGTGTCACTTGTTACGTCACTCTCCTACTCATTAGCTACTATTCCCCACGGCATGCAGGGAACTCTGATCCTTTTGCATGTGAGGACAAAAAAGCCATGGCAATGTGCAGCCGTGCCTGAATTCTTGGAGAACAGCATTTCCACAAGGTTTATCTTGATTGCCACATCCAGGGCCAAGGCCTACTTACTGATATGATTAGCCTTGCTGGTTTAAAAGGAACACATTATCCTCAGACAGTCTGATCCAACTTCTGTTCTTTCCAAACGGCCTTATTTATCTGATGCTTGGCATGAATAACCATGATAGTAAGTAAAAGGCGCTCCTCGCTTTCTAAAAAAAAGAAAAAGAAGACCAAATGTGAACTGCTGAAGCTAATAGATGGAGACAGGTTGGCAGAACCGTGGCTGCTGAAACTGATGACATCACTCCGAAAGGGGGACTTTGAGTGAAGACATGTTAGCGACGAGTGGTAGCTATTGGAGCTGACAGACCGCTCTCAGGCACTTTTTATTTCTCAGTATCACGGTGACAAGACCTGCGCTTTCACATGAGCAGGTTAAATATCAGCCAAATCTCTTGTTTCATACTAGCTACAAATCTGATATTCACTGGATCAGTTTGTGCCAGCAATACTCTGACACCATGTCATAGCATTGCAGCGGAGAGACCAAAGAGCTGCCTCAGCCCCGACTGGCACTCTGCTTTCCGACATGCACTCTCGCAGATCAATAACCTCTTACATAACATTCTGGTTTGGACTGGAGGCGAGATTCCAGCTGACTGGAACATGTGAAAGGGCTTTGACTGTGTTGACCCACATTTTCCCTACCTCCACAGATCCCTCCCTCCCTTGTGCCTTCCATCTCCTCTTCCCTCCATTAGCCCAAACCCCTCTCTACCCCTTCACACCCTTCAGGAAAGCAGTCATGTAGGCAGTCAGATCCAGACTTGGGTGGGTCAGGCCTTTCTGTGATGTGCCCAGACATGCAGCTAGACAGAAGAAAGACACATGTGGAGAAAAGCTTGTGGCTTAGCAGTAATTTTACTTGGACACATGACATAAGGGTACAAGAGCATTTTTGTACCCTTGTGACTCAGTATGGTATTCCACAACCATACTTTTGTCTAAAATTTCCCTCTAAATGCAGTAATGTTTTTACTGAAAAGCCATTAGCAATGATTACAAATAAAAAAAAATAAAAGTTACATCACAACTACTGATTGCCGTAGCACATGCAACAACTTTGCTTTGAGAATTGTCATAACGCCAAAACATATTTGCGGCATTAGCACAGGTTTAATGAAGAGCTCATATCAGTTTGCTTCTCGTCCGCTCAATAGTTTCACGCTGTGGATATCGGTTAGCTAGCAGTGTGGTGGGAGGTGTGAGAAGGATTTTCATGCAGTGTCAGTTAAAGGAGTAGAAAAACAAAATGGAACACCTCCTGTTATCCCAATGCTGACTCTGTTCATATACTTTCCAGGACACCTACCCCAACTGCTATTTTTTTAATCACAGTTTAACTTGCCCCGTTCTCTTAGATATATTTCATAAAAGCGTGCAGTCTATTATAGATTAGTAATGCATTAATGTGTCATTAATATGCGCAGTGAAAACATGAATAATCTCAGTAATCCATCATTTAATAAAGTGACACTCTTCTTGGCTGCTGGTTGTGCAGTTTTGTAAGGCTGTGTTTAGGGTGTTAGTGATGGGGTGACTAAATAGTGTTTCCATAGACAACATAATCTTGTTGTGCCTACAGGAAAGAAAAGAGATCATAGTGTATGTGCGTGTTTGGGCAATACACACACACACACACACACTAGCTCACAAATAGCAGATGCAGTAGGTTCCGCACGGCACTGCTTGTGCAAATTTGTATGATTCCTCAACGGTGAGCAGCATTACGGTATGAGGCTGAGTTTGAATGAGGTGAACCCCACACTGGATTCCTGCCACATTGACCTGTCTGGCTTCGTATTACTGTAAGCTGATTAAGGCACCACAGGTGTTCTATTTAAGTGTTTGTTTCACTGAAACGTCCTCCAGACAAGCACATCTGAGTCTTGTGAATATTTCTGACAGTCCCAGCAGCTGAGTGACAAGTGGTGTCTGACGTGGCTCTGCGCAGAAAGCGTAACTAAACAAGATAGTCGAGGCTTTTCACTGCCTAATTATGACTCATCCCGATGGAAAGAAAATATGGCTAGAAATGTTCCCTGTAATAGAGAACCCTCTCTGTAATAATACAGAGAAATGAAAGTTATCTAATTCTCAACAAACTGAGCATTTTTTTCCTGTTTTGCATTTCAGGTTTCATGCCCTGGTGCATGTGTGGATAATTAGAAGATCATGAATTGCACTAGGCCTGCTTTTAGTTCTTTAGGAAGTAACAGTGACTCATCAAAAGTTGGTTTCCTGCTTCTATGAATAGCCAGTTATTCACTAGCTTAAACACGAGGTACTAAATGGACTGCAGAGCCCTCTCTTCTATGCTTTCTGTAAACTGAAATGTTGGTTTCTGGTTAGTTTTCTCT